>NC_062288.1:34055616-35305616 GCF_902655055.1 Lutra lutra
TTGCACCCAAAACTATAAGATACCTAGGAATAAACCTAACCAAAGAGGCAAAGAATCTATACTCAGAAAACTATAAAGTACTCATGAAAGAAATTGAGGAAGACACAAAGAAATGGAAAATGTTCCATGCTCCTAGATTGGAAGAGCAAATATTGTGAAATGTCTATTCTACCTAAAGCAATCTACATATTTAATGCAATCCCTATCAAATCCCATCCATTTTTTTCAAAGAAATAGAACAAACAATCCTAAAATTCATACGGAACCAGAAAGACCTCAAATCAAAAGGAATATTGAAAAAGAAAGCCAAAGTGGTGGCATCACAATTCAACTTCAAGCGCTATTACAAAGCGTCATCATCAAGACAGTATGGTACTGGCACAAAAACAGACACATAGGAGCACCTGGGTGGCTCAGTGGGTTGATCCTCTGCCGTCGGCTCAGGTCATGATCTCAGGTCCTGGGATCAGTCCCCATCGGGCTCTCTGCTCTGCAGGGAGCCTGCTTCCTCCTCTCTCTCTCTGCTCACCTCTCTGCCCACTTGTGATCTCGCTCTATCAAATAAATAAAATCTTTAAAAAAAAAACAGACACATAGATGGAACAGAATAGAGAGCCCAGAAATAGACCCTCAACTCTATGGTCAACTAACCTTCGACAAAGCAGGAAAGAATGTCCAATGGAAAAAAGACAGCCTCTTCAATAAATGGTGTTGGGAAAATTGGACAGCCACATGCAGAAAAATGAAATTGGACTATTTCCTTACACCACACATGAAAATAGACTCAAAATGGATGAAGGACCCTCAATGTGAGAAAGGAATCCATCAAAATCCTTGAGGAGAACCCAGGCAGCAACCTCTTGGACCTCAACCGCAGCAACTTCTTCCTAGGAACATCGCCAAAGACAACAGAAGCAAGAGCAAAAATGAACTATTGGGATTTCATCAAGATCAAAAGCTTTTGCACAGCAAAGGAAACAGTTACAAAACCAAAAGACAACTGACAGAATGGGAAGATATTCGCAAATGACATATCAGATAAAGGGCTTGTATCCAAAATCTATAAAGAGCTTAGCAAACTCAACACCCAAAGAACAAATAATCCAATCAAGAAATGGCAGAGGACATGAACAGACATTTCTGCAAAGAAGACATCCAGATGGCCAACAGACACATGAAAAATGCCCCACATCACTCGGCATCAGGGAAATACAAATCAAAACCACAATGAGATACCACCTCACACCAGTCAGAATGGCTAAAATTAACAAGACAAGAAATGACAGATGCTGGCAAGGATGCGGAGAGAGGGGAACCCTCCTACACTGTTGGTTGGAATGCAAGCTGGTGCAACCACTCTGGAAAACTGTGTGGAGGTTCCTCAAAAAACTGAAAATAGAGCTACCCTATGACCCAGCGATTGCACTACTGGGTATATATCCTAAAGATACAAATGTGGTGCTCCGAAGGGGCACGTGCACCCGAATGTTTATAGCAGCAATGTCCACAATAGCCAAACTATGGAAAGAACCTAGATGTCCATCAACAGATGAATGGATAAAGATGTGGTATATATACATAATGGAATACTATGCAGCCATCAAAAGAAATGAAATCTTGCCATTTGCGATGATGTGGATGGAACTAGAGGGTATTATGCTTAGCGAAATAAGTCAATCAGAGAAAGACAACTATCATATGATGTCCCTGATATGAGGAAGTGGTGATGCAATGTGGGGGGTTTGGGGGGTAGGAAAAGAAAAGTGAAAGAAGATGGGATTGGGAGGGAGACAAACCATAAAAGACTCAACTCAAAAAAACAGACTGAGGGTTGCTGGGGGGAGGGGAGACGGGAGAGGGTGGTGGGGATATGGACATTGGGGAGGGTATGTGCTATGATGAGCGCTGTGAAATGTGTAAACCTGGCAATTCACAGACCTGTACCCCTGGTGATAAAAATACATTATATGTTTATTAAAAAAAAAAATTTTTTAAAAAAAGATATTTCATTGTTAATACATGAGAAACATAATGGATTTCTCTATGTTGAGGCTGAATCCTGCAACTTTACTCAATTTGTTGATTTTTTTTTTGGTTGAATCTTAGGATTTTCTATAGAAGATCTTATCTGCAAACAGACTATTTTACTTCTGCCTTTCCAATTCAGATGCATTAAAATTGGCCTTGGAACTGATTTTTTGGATAGGAAACCATAGCAAATGCAGTAAAAATTAAAATTTAGTAAGTGAGACTATATCAAATTAAAAATTCTACACAGAAAAAAATTAACAAAATGGGAAAATAACCTGAAGAATGGAAGAATATATTTGCCAACTATCTGATGAAAAGCTAATATCCATAATACGTAAAGAACTGCTATAGCTTAGAGGAAAAACAAGCAAAACACAATCTGCTTAATAAATAAGCAGAGGAAATAGATATTTTTCCAAAGATGACAATGGTCAACAAGCATATGAAAATACTCTCAACATCACTAATCATCAGTTAAATTCAAATTAAAACCACAATGATAGGAGGTATAAACTCACACCTGTCAGAATGGCTATCAGAGAAAAGACAAAAGGTTAAGTATTGGCAAGGATATGGAAAAAAGGAACTTTTGTGCACCACTGGTTGGAGTTTAAGTGGATACAGTCACTATGAAACAGTATGAAAGTTCCTCAGAAAGTTAAAAGCAGAATTACCGTATGATCTAACAGCCCCACTTTGGGGTATATAACCAAAGGAAATCTTCAAAGGACCTTCAAGACATATGTGCACTCCCAAGCTCACTGCGGCATTATCCACAATAGCCAAGATATGGAAATAACCTAAGTATCCGAATATGGATGAATGATTAAAAAGGATGTAGTACAATGTCGTACAATGGTAGGTTACTGAGGCAAGAAAAAGAAGGTAATTCTGCCATTTGCAACAACATGGATGGTACTTAAGGGCATTATCCTAAGTGAAGTAAGTCAGAAAGAGACAAGCAAATTTTGTATGCTATCATTTATATGTGAAATCTAAGAAAGCAAAGCTGAACTCAGAGTAAAATGATTGTTTCCATAGGCTGTGGCAGGGTGGGTGTGAGGGAATTAGGGAAATGTTGGTCAAATACTACAAACTTTCAGTTAAGACATGAATAAGTTGGTAACTTACTCATGGTAATTATAGTTAGTAAATATTAAACATTTTCACCACAAAAATGAAGTGATAATTAATGAGGTTATAGAGAGGTTAACTGACCTTACTATGGTAATATTTCACAAGATCTAAGTCTATGAAATCAACATGTTGTACACCTTAACTTACATTGTTACATATCAACTGTATCTCAATAAAGCTCATTGTGCAGGACGAAAGCCTACATTTCTGAGCTCCCCTTGCTGTTTGGGCACTATCTGCTTGGGGGGCAGATAGATGCATGGGTATACTAGTCTAACACACTAATATGAGACTTTGATTCAGGACTAAGATATGTAGGGACACAGACTGAATATGGGGCATCCATTTTGCTAGTGCAGGGGCAGCAAAGGCTCTGTGGTTTCTTATGTCAGGAACAAGCACACTTTCATGAATAGGACAAATCTGCAGTGTGGATTTGGGAGTGGTTCTGGAAGCTTATTCTAGAGCTCCTTCTCTAGTCCTCCCAATAATTCTGTGAGATGGAGAAGGAAAAAAAAAAAAAAAAAGATTCTCTTTCAGGAACTCAAATAGATTCTGTTATCTGCAACTATCAACTTTGATCAATAAGGAAATACAAAAATTATATTCAGGGATCTGTGGGACTATAACAAAATATTTAATATTCAAGTAGTTCCACAATCAGAGGAAGGAAAAAAAAAGGCTCAAAAAGTAGTCAAATAATAGCTGAACAACTGACCAGTCACTGAACCCTACCTCTGAAACTAGTAATACATTACATGTTAATTGACTTTAAACTTAAAGAAAGAAAATATTTAAATTATTTGAGGGACACCTGGGTGGCTCAGCCAGTTAAGCGTCTGCCTTCGCTCAGATCATGATCCCAGAGTCCTGGGATTGAGCCCGGCATCTGGTCCTTGCTCAGCAGGAAGCCTGCTTCTCCTGCTTGTGCTTGCACTCTCTCTCTCTCCCCTCTCTCTGATAAATAAAATCTAAAAAATTTTTTTTAAATAAAAGCTTTTAAAAAATAAAAGAAAATAATTTGAAAAAAATATGGCTGAAAAGTTTCCTGAGTTGGCAAAAAACATAAAGCTATATATACAAGAAGCTAAGCAATCTAAAAATTGGACTCAAGGAAATCCAACCAAAAAGCAACATGGTGAAACTTTTGAAAAAGAATAAAGAAGAGATCTAGAAAGCTGCATGAGAAAAATAACACCTACCTGTAGGAGAAAAACATTTGCATGACAGTGTATTTCTTATGAGAAAACATGGAGTCCAGAAATAAATGGCACAACATTTTAATGCTTAAAGAAATGAACTGTCAGCCCAGAATCCTACATCAAATGAAAATAGCTCTCAGCAATTAAGGGGAAATAAACATTCTCAGATGAAGGAAAACTAAAAGAACTTGTTACCAGCATATCTACCCTAAAAAGAATTGGTAATTGAATCTATATTTCAAAAACTTTCCAGAAGATTATATTCTGGTCCATCTGTTTGTTTGTTTTCCAAAATTAAAGAAAAATGAAAAGAATTGGCATCCAATTCTATACAATCTCTTCCAGAAAACAAAAGGTATACTTCAATTAATTTTATGAATTAGCATTACTCTAAAACCAAAACCAGAGAAAGACAGTACTAAGAAACTATAATCTTGGGCGCCTGGGTGGCTCAGTGGGTTAAGCCTCTGCCTTCGGCTCAGGTCATGATCCCAGGGTCCTGGGATGGAGACCCACATCGGGCTCTCTGCTCAGCAGGGAGCCTGCTTCCTCCTCTCTCTGCCTGCCTCTCCTCCTACTTGTGATCTTTGTCTGTCATATAAATAAATAAAATGTTTTAAAAAAAAAGAAAGAAAGAAGAAAACTATAATCCAAAACCTCTCAAAAATATACATGGAAAAAAAATTGTTATGTATAGGATTCAGCAAAATATCAAACTTATTATATACCATGACCAAGTGGGGTTTGTTCCAGGTATGCAAGTCTGGTTCAATATTTGGGGGTGGAAGGGGTAGAAGTCAACTCTCCAATCCAAATTTTCTTATCACTATTTTTTGGCATGAACCTACTGAGCTGAGCTGCACATAACTGTTGCTCTTCTGCCACATTTTTCCTTTTTCTCTCCCATTCAAATTCTACTCTATCACCCCCCTATGAAACAACCTGCAGGCTCTGGCCCATCTTCAAATTCCAGCCCACTCATTAGCACAATGATTGTGTTTTTTTAAAACCCATTAAACTAAGAAAAATGCACTTTATCTCTATTACAAAATCATAAGCTCCTAGAAAACAAAATCATAAGCTCCTATAAAACAAAACTATTTCTGATAATAAGTGTCCTTTAGAGGCTAGCACAGTGCTTCTATCTAGCTACCTACCACTGGATTATCTCATCCATTCATCAAGTATTAATTAAGCACTTATTTATAGCAAATACCAAGCTATTATTTCACAATACAATAGTGCACAAAATAGACAAGAGTACTGATAATAGTTCTTACAAAATATCTGTTTACTAAGAATGAGAATTCTTTTTAGCACCTTTAATAAAGTAGTGTAAGTGGGAAGATGGGGAAAATTTAATGTTCTAGTGGAGAAGTGGCAACAGTGCAGGTAGGGTGAGGGTCTGGAATGCTTTAGAGCAGGTATCATTTACCCATTAAAGGAATAACTGTATGAGGGAGAGAAGGAAGAAAAAAAAGGATGAGGCAGGCATTAAAAGTTTGTTACTACATGTTCCTGTGCTTTGCTTACACAAAAATAAAGACAGAAATAGACATACTCCTACATACCGGGCTGTCTAAATATGTACTTACTTTTATTTTTTTTTTTTTAAAGATTTTATTTATTTGTCAAGAGAGAGCGAGCGAGCACAGGCAGACAGAGTGGCAGGCAGAGGCAGAGGGAGAAGCAGGCTCCCCACAGAACAAGGAGCCCAATGTGGGACTCGATCCCAGAACGCTGGGATCATGACCTGAGCCGAAGGCAGCTGCCCAACCAACTGAGCCACCCAGGCGTCCCTAAATAGGTACTTACTTTAAGAAGAATAAGATCTGATTCTAACCCCTAAATCTATAGCCCTCTATTTTCAGCAGAGATCCACCACAAGAATCCCATCACATACTTTAATTAGTAGAAATCTAAGCTCAGCAATTTCATTACTTTCTTTACTCAATTAACAACTGTTATGAGATATACAGGTTCTCCACAAACAAAAATTCACCAAATTACAGGGTGAAAAAAAAAATGTCAATTCAGAAAAGGCATTTAACAAATTTCAACTTCTATTCATGACAAAAGTACTCTGAAAAGTACAAACAAAGGGGAACTCCCTCAATGTGATGAGGAATATATACAAAATCCTACTGCTAACAGTATACTCAATAGTGACAGACTGAATATTTTCTCCCTTGTTCCCATTGCAAACAATGCAAGAATGTATGCTCTCACCACTCTTATTTAACACTGTAGTGGAAATCCTAATCAGTCCTAGGAAGTCAAGAAAAAAATAACAAATCAGAAAGGGGGCAATGGGGGAAACTATCCTTCCTGGCAAATGTCACAATTATCTACATAACGAAAATCCCAAAAGATCAACAACAAAACTTCTGGCACTAATAAGTGACTTCGGTAAGGTCAAATGATACAAGATCAAAATACAAAAATCAGTTGTAGTTCTATTAATGAACACCAAAAAAAAAAGTAAAATAAAAATATGATAGCAGGGCGCCTGGGGGCTCAGTGGGTTAAGCCCTGCCTTCCGCTCAGGTCATGATCTCAGGGTCCTGGGATCGAGGCCCCATCGGGCTCTCTGCTCAGCAGGGAGCCTGCTTCCCTCTCTCTCTCTCTCTCTGCCTGCCTCGCCGTCTACTTGTGATCTCTCTGTCAAATAAATAAATTAAAAAAAAAATCTTTAAAAAAAAAATATGATAGCATTGGGCCTCTGGGTGGCTCAGTCATTAAGTGTCTGCCTTCAGCTCAAGTCTTGATCCCAGAACTCTGGGATCAAGCCCCACATGGGACTCTCTGCTTGGCAGGAAGCCTGCTTCTTCCTCTCCCACTCCCCCTGCTCGTGTTCCTGCTCTCACTGTCTCTCGCTCTGTCAAATAAATAAATAAAATCTTTTTTTAAAAAATTCCATAGCATTTATAATCATCCCCTTCCAAAAAAATGAAGTAGAGGGGTACATGGATGGCTCCGTCAGTTAAGCATTCAACTTGACTTTGACTCACATCATGTTCTTAGGGTCATGAGATTGAGCCTGGTGTAGGGCTCCATGCTGGGCCTCTCCCTCTGCACCGCACCACTCACTCATGCTCTCTTGTCTCATGTATGCTCTATTAAAAAAATATATTTAAATATAACAATATTTAATTATATATTAAAGATATGGGACTTGTATGCCATAAACTGTAAAACAAGAGCTACATAAATGGAGAAACATATGTGTTTATGCATTGAAAGACTCAACCTAGCATAGATAGGAATTCTTCCTCAAATTTATATGCTTTAATGTAACTTACATGAAAATCTAACGGTTTTTGGCAATATAGACAAAATTAGTTTTCAATTTTATACAGGAAGACAAAGATTAGAATACCTAACACAATTCTGAGAAATAATGAGTGGTAGGAGCAGGTCTGATTTTAAAACAAGAAACCAAGATGTTATGGTATTAACCAAAGGATAAACATTTATACCAATGCAACAGAAGAATCCAGAAATAGATGCAAACAAACACCAACCAATGATTCTGAGAAAAATGCTGCCGTGATTCAGCAGAAGAAAGACAGCCTTGTCAACAAATGATTCTGGAACAATTAGACATCTACAGAAAATAACAACCCTTTACCTAAGTCTCACACTTTCAACAAACAAACAAAAGCTAAAAATGGATCATAAGCTTAAATCTAGTTATAAAACTATAAAAATGTTTAAGAGGAGAAAATGGGGGAGAGGGGAAATCTAGGGTTAGACAAGGGCTTCTCTGATAGGTTAGTAAAAGTACAATCCATAAAAGAAAAAGCTAATAAATTTGCCTTCATCAAGGTTAACTTTTATTCTGAAAAATGTCTGTTAAGAGGATGGAAAAACAAGCTACAGAGTTGGAAAAAATACTTGTAAAATAAAAGGACCAGTATCTGCAATATACAAAGAACACTCAAAACTAAATAGTGAAAAACAATCTAATTAGGAAATGGGACAGATATCAAGTGCTATGATCTGAATGTTTGTGTCTTCCCCTCAACTCAAAAGTTGGAATCCTAATGCCCAGTGTGATGGTATTAGAAAGTGAAGACTTTGGGTGTGCTTAGATCATGAAGATGGAGCCCACAAGAACAGAATTCATGTTATTATTACAGAGACCCCACGGAGCACTGTAGCCTTTCTACCATATGAGTGCACCATGATAAGGTACCAGCTATGAACCAGGAAGAAGGCTCCTTGACCTACAACTCCCAGCTTCCAGAATTATGAGAAATAAATTTTTGTTGTTTATAAGCTGCCTAATCTATGGTATTTTGTTATAGCAGATGGAACAGACTAACACACCAAGTACACATGAAAAGATGTTTAACATTCATTAGCCATTAGGGAAATACAAGTTGACACTACAATGAGAGGACACAAAATGGCTTAAAAAAAAAAAAATAGTGGTAACACCAAATGCTAATGAGGATACTGAGAAACTGGATTATTCTTATATTGCTGGTGGGAATATACAACGGCACAACCACCCTGGAAAACATTTTGGTTCTTTAAAAACTAAATATGCAACTATAGTTTGGTCGACCAGTTGCACTCCTGGAAACTGATCCTAGAGAAATGAAAATTTAGGTTCACATAAAAACCAGTACATAAATGTTTTATAGAAGCTTTATTCATGAAAAACCGGAGAATAACCTAGATGTCCTCCAATGGGTGAATGGTTAAACAAACTACAGTACATCCCTATCACAGACTACCACTCACCAATAAAAAGGAATGAACAATTGATACATTCAAAAACTAAGATGAATCACCAGAGAATTGTGCTGAGTGGAAAAGTACCAATCCCAAAAGTTGACATACCATTGGATTTCCTTTAGATAACATTTTTAACTTAAATGACAAAATTATAGAATATAGAATAGATAAATTACTGCCAGAGGATGAGGATGAAGGTAGGGGCAGGAAGGAAATGAGCATGGCTATAAAAGGGCAACTTGAAGAATTTTTGTATTGATGAGAACATTCTGTACTAATGTCAGTACCCTGGTTGTCATTTTGTCACATAGTTTTACTAGGTGCTCCCATTGGTAGAAACTGAATAAAGGACACATGGGATCTCTTTGTATGCTTTCTTACAAATACATGTGAATCAACCATTTTCTTAAAATAAAAAGTGTAATGCCATCACAATTCCAGACTTCAAGCTACATTACAAAGCTGTAATCATCAAGACGGTATGGTACTCGCACATAAACAGACACATAAGTCAGTGGAACAGAACAGAGAATCCTGAAATGGACCCTCAACTCTATCTCAACTAATCTTTGACAAAGCAGGAAATAATATCCAATGGGAAAAAAGACAGTCTCTTCCAACAAATGGTGCTAGGAACATTGGACAGTCACATGCAAAAGGATGAAACTGGACCATTTCCTTACATCATACACAAAAGTAGACTCAAAATGGATCAGAGATCTCAATGTGAGACAGAAATCCAACAAAATCCTAGAAGAGAACATAGGCAGCAACCTCTAGGACCTCAGCCACAGCAACTTCTTGTTAGACATGTCTCCAAAGGCAAGGGAAACAAAGGCAAAAATGAACTATTGGGTTTTCATCAGGATAAAAAGCTTTTTGCACAGCAAAGGAAACAGTCAACAAAACCAAAAGACAACCCACCGAATGGGAGAAGATATTTGCAAATGTCTTATCAGATAAAGGGCTAGTATCCAAAATCTACAAAGAACTTCTCAAACTCAACACCCGAAGAATAATCCAATCAAGAAATGTGCAGAACATGAACAGACATTTCTCCAAAGACGTCCAAATGGCCAACAAACACATGAAAAAAATGTCTGACATCACTTGGCATCAGGGAAACACAATTCAAAGCCACAATGAGATAACTCCTCACATGAGTCAGAATGGCTGATATTATCAAGTCATGAAACAACAAACGTTGGCAAGGATGTGGGAAAAAAGAAACCCTCTTACACTGTTGGTGGAATGCAAGCTGGTATAGCCACTCTAGAAAAAAGTATGGAGGTTCCTCAAAATGCTTAAAAATAGAGCTACATTATAACCTGGCAATTGCACTACTGGGTATTTACCCCAAAGATACAAATGTAATGATCCAAAGGGCATCTGCACCCCAATGTTTATAGCAACAATGTTCATAGCAACAATGTCCATAATAGCCCAACTATAGAAAGAGCCCAGATGTCCATCAACACATGAATGGATAAAGAATTTGGGGTGTGTGTGTACACACACACACACACAGACACAGAATGGACTACTACTCTGCCATCAGAAATGAAATCTTGCCATTTGCAATGATGTGAACAGAACTAGAGGGTATTATGCTAAAAGAATAAGTCAATCAGAGAAAAACAATTATATGATCTTACTCATATGTAGCATTTAAGAAACAAAACAGAGCAGCATAGCGGAAGGGGGGGGGAATAAAACAAGACGAAATCAGAGAGGGAGACAAACTGTAAGAGACTCTTAATCACAGGCAACAAGATGAGGGTTGCGGGAGGGGAGGAGGGTCATGGGATGGGGTAACCGAGCGATGGGCAGTAAGGAGGGCATGTGATGTAATGAGCACCGGGTGTTACATAAGACTGACAAATCTCTGAACTCTACCTCTGAAACTAATAACACACTATAGGCTAATTGAGTGTAAATTTTAAAAAAGGAAAAAAAAAAGCGTAAATACTTTTTGAAAAAGTATATACATGCTACTTTTGTGAAAGAAAGGGTAGACAAATACATTAAAGATTTGCCTATATTTTTAAAATTACCACTAAATAGAGAAAGAGAAAGGTGAGGGGAGGAGAAAGGCAAAGATAGAACCTAGGTATCTTTAAATGTTCCTTGCTTCATAAATTCAAACCATGAAACTATCTTTGTAATTTTTTCTAAAAAGTTTAGAAAAACAATGGTCATCAAAAATGGGGGGAAAAAAATCACCTGAAGAAAAATCTGCCTATTTATGATGTTTATGGCATAACCAGAAGTAGATGAATAACTGCAAATGGCTTTAAGACACATAATTTTGATTGAATATCCTGAAGACCAAAACATATGCACACACAGAAAGGTAAACAGAATGTATTCGGTTTTTTATTAGTAGTACTAGAGGCATTTTATAAGTGAAACCACAGCAAAATATTAAAGCATATATACAATTACATTAATATAGTTAAGAAACATAGTTTTTAGAACAAGAGTTATTAACAAAAGAAAAATGGTTAAATAAAAACCTTGTAATCTTTTGTTTAAATTAGAAATACAAGTATGATCTCATGATTTACTTTTCTCTTTCAGTAAATTTGCATTTCCTACTTCCATCCATTAAAAGAGCCTGGAAGAAATGTCATCTCACTGTAGGCTCAGATTATCATATCGAAATACCATTTCATACATAATGGAAATAAGTACAATGTGACAATTGATTGATTCCAGATCTTTGCAAGAAATGAACAAGAGGATATGTTGCTATACCTAAAAGCAAGGCTGCTAGGTAAAACTTCTAAAGACATACCAAAAAGGACTTGGGTACCTTGAAGAGCTCCCATAGTCCAAAGCTAAAACAATCTGAGTATCATAAAGAATACTGATTGCAACTGAATAAACAGTAAATATATAAAACCCATGAGGTCAAAATCAGAGTTGAAAAAAAATTGTACTGATTACCTTTAGACATTATTAGCATACATCCCATCATTGTAAAATTTCCAAAGGAAAGTTGATGCATTTATCTTACTTTCCTTTATGAACAGTTTAACTAAAAAAAAAAAAAAAAAAAATCAATGAGGGTCAACCTTCTTTATATAAGAATCACAGCTAAGACATTCAGAAGACATAGTAGAATTAGGAAAAAAAAAATCACCATTTTGCAACTTGTAATGAAATAATGGGTCAAGGCAATGGTCATTCATGAGCTGCTAAAATACTAAACTAAAGGATAATGAGGAACTTTTTTGTTTTTGAGGAACTTTCTTTAAATGGACAAATGAAGCGGATACCACCCAAGCCCCACTGAGAAATCTTATCACTAAAATTGAACAATCTGACATCATGTTACTATTGATATTATATACTAGAAGATACAGACTAGAATCTATGAAATATTCTATTACAAAAATTGAACCTCAATTTAAATCAATTCTCTGGATGTAACTTTACAGGATATAGGAATAGAGGAACGTGTTAAGTAATGTAGTAATAGAGTCAGCCAAATCCAAATTGTGGGAAATGCTCAAGGAAAAATGATCTATTTTATTTAAAAATTAAATCGTAGAAGAGGGAATGCTCTTTCCCATTAGGAGTTTAGAGACACAGAGTAAATACTATTCATAGACTTTGGCAGGAAGGACTCTCATGCAACCAAACCAACAATTCAAAGACATTTTGGAGACAACTGGGGAAAACTAAATACAAAATAGGTATTAGATAAAAAAGGAGTTACTGCCAGTTTAAACAAAACCACAGTGAACAAACGAAGTCCTTACCTACTAATGTTATCGATGAATTTATAAATAAAAATATGAATGAGATTTGCTTTAAAATATTCTATCAAAAAAAAAGAACAGAAAAAACAAAAATGGTACTATGTGATGGCTGAAGCTACATTTGGAGTATACGACAGTTCATTGTATGAACTTCTACTTTTTTGTGTTTTTAGTGGTTTTTTTTTTTTTTTACTTTTTTGTGTTTGTTGAAGTTTTCCAGGATAAGAAACATTTTTAAAGGTCATGTAATTTTCTGTATTAGGGTCATTCATTTGACAAACTGAGACATACTCTTTGCAGACCAAAATAAGTAAAATACATCTTTCTTTAAAGAAACTTAAAATCTAGTAGTGGGAAATATAGAGACAAAAGAAGTACAGTGGAATATTGGATTTGCTCAAATAAGTACACCTTAGTTCCACTGAAGGCAAGCTGGAAGGGAAACAATATGTCCCCGCGACATTGAGTAGAGATTTCACAGAGGAGGTATACGCCTCTGTCTTTAAGAATTTATAGGAGTTCAGCCTCAGCACTCACACAACAAAAAGAAGTAAAAGGACATCCAAATCAGCAAGGAAGTCAAACTTTCACCATTTCAGATAACATGATACTATGTAGAAAACTGAAAGACTCCACCAAAGGGGGGAAAAAAAAATTGTTAGAAGTAATACACAAATTCAGTAAAGTCTCAGGATTTAAAAAAAAAAAAAAACCAACATAGAAAATATGCATCTCTATATACCAATAATGAAACAGCAGAAAAAGAAAAAAAAAAAAAGAATCACAGAACCAGTCCCATTTACAATGCACCAAAAACCTAAAATATAAACCTAACCTTTTAGGTTTGTAAGAATAAACCTAACCAAAGGCATAAAGATCTGTACTCCCAAACTATGAACACTTATTAAAGAGACTGAGGAAGAGACCAAGAAATGGAAAAACATTCTAAGCTAATGGGCTGGAAGAACATTGTTAAATGTCTGTACTATCCAACGCAATCATTTTATACATTTAATGTAATACCTATCTAAATACCACCCGTGTTTTTTCACAGAACTATAACAACCCACCCTAAAATTGTATGGAACTGCAAAAGACCCTGAATAGCCAAAGCAGTCTTCAAAAAGAAAAGCAAAAGCAGCGGCATCACAATTCCAGACTTCAAGTTACATACAAAGCTGCAGTGATGAAGACCGTATGCTACTAGCACAAGAACACATAGATCAATGGAACAGAATAGAAAACCCCAAAAAAAGGACCCACAACTACAATGGTCATTAGTGTTTAACAAAGCAAGAAAAGAATATCCAATGGGAAAAAGATACTCTCTTCAACAAATGTTGAAAAAACTGGACAGCAACATGCAACTGGATCACTTTCTTATACCATACACAAAAATAAATTCAAAAGGATTAAAGACCTAAATTTGAGACAGGAAACCATCAAAATTCTAGAGAACACAGGTAGTAACCTTTCTGACCTTGGCCACAGCAACTTCTTCCAAGACACATCTCCTGAGGCAGGAAAACAAAAGCAAAAAAAAAAAAAAAAAACCACGATCTATTGGGACTTCAAGATAAAAAATCTCTTCACAGTAAGGAAATAATCAACAAAACTAAAAGGCAACCTTCAGAACAGGAGACGATATTTGCAAATTGACCTTTCTCATAAAAGGTTAGTACTAAAGATATATAAAGAACTTATCAAACTCAAACACCTAGAAAACAATATTCCAGTTAAAAAATGGGAATAAAAAGAAAAGGCATAAGACATGAATAATCTTTTCCAAAGAAGACATCCAGATAGCTCACAGACAAATGAAATGATGCTCAACATCACTCATCATCAGGCCAATATAAATTAAAACTACAAATGAGGTATCACCTCATACCAGTCAGAATAACTAAAATTAACAAAAGGAAACAACAAATGTGGTGAGGAGGCAGAAAAAGGGAACCCTCTTACACTGTTGCAGGGGAATGCAAATGGTTAACAGCACTCTGGAAAACAGTATGAAGGTTCCTTAAGAAGTTAAAAATAGAACTACCCCATAATCCAGTAATTCCACTACTAAAGGTTACCCAAGGATAAAAAATACTGATTTTGAAGGGTACATGAACCCAATGTTTTAGCATTATCAACAATAGCCAAACTATGGAAAGAGCCAAAATGTCCACTGACAGATGACTGGATAAATAAGATATGGTATATATGTATATATGTTATATATGCGCATGCATGTATATAGACATACACATATATAATGGAATATTCTCAGCCATAAAAGGAATAAATCTTGCTATTTCCAATAATGTGGATGGAGTTAAAGAGTATAATGCTAAGTGGAATAAGTCAGTCAGAGAGAGACAAATAACCATATGATCTCATTCCATGTGGAATAACAAACGAATATGGGAGTAGAGGGAAGAGAGGCAAACCATAAAACAGGCTCTCAACTATAAAGAACAAACTGAGGGTTCTTGGGACGAGGGGTGGATTAATAGGTGATGGAGATGAAAGAGGCCCACTTGTTGGGATGAGAACTAGGTATTGTATTAAGTGATGAATCACTCAATTCTACACCTGAAACTAATATACTGTATGTTAACTGGAATTAACGTAATCATGCCATACTCAATTCGTAGTAAAAATAGGAGACCAGATGGCAAAAACTAAGGTGGCAATTATAAAATGATAGACTTTTAATCACTTAAACAAACTATTTTTGACAATAACATACAAAAATATGGCTTAATAGAGTAAAACTACAAAGTTTGTAAAAGCAGATAATCCAAAATGAAAGTAATATCTGAAAATCACCTAAACAAATATATTTGAGGTAATGAATAAAAGAAAATTAAATGATCAGGTAATTTAAAAATATGTACTTAAAGTTGACTAACAGAGCCTGGAGAATTAAAGAAAATTTTCATTCCATATTATCTACTTACCCAATTTATTTTACCTATTCAGTCTTATAAGTTTCTTATGATTTATATTCTATAGAAAGAAAATGGGATTTAGGATGAAATCTGTCTCATTCCAGCAATAACTCCAAAAATAGTTTGTGAATTTTTTTTTAAGATTTTATTTATTTATTTGACAGAGAGATAGATCACAAGTAGGCAGAGAGGCAGTCAGAGAGAGAGGAGGAAGCAGGCTCCCCGCTGAGCAGAGAGCCCGATGCGGGCCTCAATCCCAGGACTCTGGACCATGACCTGAGCCGAAGGCAGAGGCTTTAACCCACTGAGCCACCCAGGCGCCCTAGTTTGTGAATTTTTAACTAATTAAAGAAGACAATCATTTAAGAGAAATACTTTCTAAAAAAATTACCACTGAGGGGCGCCTGGGTGGCTCAGTGGGTTAAGCCTCTGCCTTCGGCTCAGGTCATGATCTCAGGGTCCTGGGGTCGAGCCCCACATCGGGCTTTCTGCTGAACAGGGAGTCTGCTTCCCTCTCTCTCTCTGCCTGCCTCTCTGCCTACTTGTGATCTCGCTTTTAAAAAAAAAAAGAAAAAAAAATTAACACTGATAATTATAATTTATCAAAATGTTATATACATTTTGCTTCATTTCCTCTCAAGTTTGCTGTATTTGAATTATGCTTTCTTCATTAACATGAACATCTGCTTATAAATTATTAGTCCTTTATTCAACACTGTATTTGACATTTTTGTACATTACATTATAGAAAATTAATAAAAATAAGGAATTTCAAAAATAAAAAAAGAAAGAATTTGTACGAGTTCACTCAACAGACATGGAAGAAAAGGCATTCAGAGTGACAGCAATAATTCCTACAGCACTTCCAGGGTTCCCAGCACTGTTCTAGGAACCTCACATATTTAATCACTGTAGCCTCAAAACAAACCTATGAGATGTGCATTGTTCTTAGTACACACTCCCATTTTCCATAAAGCAACTGAGGTATAAGAAGGTAATCTGACCAAAATCACATAACTGTAAGTAACAACAATAGGCATCAAACCCAAATCCTTGGCTTTTTTTTTAAAGATTTTTTTTTATTTATTTATTTGACAGGCAGAGATCACAAGCAGTCAGAGAGGCAGGCAGAGAGAGAGAGGGAGGAGGAAGCAGGCTCCCCACCGAGCAGAGAGTCCGATGCGGGGCTCGATCGCAGGACCCCGAGATCACGACCCGAGCCGAAGGCAGAGGCCTCAACCCACTGAGCCACCCAGGCGCCCTCAATACTTGGCTTTTAAACACTATCTGGATTTCCTTTTTAGGAGACGGAATCATGTGTACGGAGGCAGAGAGGTCTAATACCATCACTACACTAGGAAACTGCAAATGCTACCATAATATACGGTGTGAGGCAGAAATCCGAAGGGGAGGTCAGGAAATGAAAAATGGATGAGCAGTCAAAAGGCAGACCATGAAGGGCTTCACATATCAAGTAAAGGAGTTTCTATCATTTCAAGTAAGCAAGTACAAACCACCGAAGGGTTTTAAACAATGGAATGGCATGTATTGATTTATATATGGTACAAAAATAACTTAGGCAGTGGTGAGCACAACGGACAGGGGGGAAATCAATAAAGGAGACAGAGAATTCAGTTAAGAATCAAGTGGATGGGTCCAAGAGACTGATGGTGAGAACTGGAGTTCAGCACTGTTGATATACATAAAAGAACAGACTCAAAGGAGACTGAAGAAAAAGAAGCCACAGAAATTGGAGAAGGATTCTGTATGGGGAGAAATGGGATGGGAGCAGGTAAGATAAGGATATCTCTCAGGCTGCTAACTTGGGGGTGGGGGGAAGAGGGATGTTATTAATCATGACTGGGAACATGAGAGGAAGCAGTTTTATAATTTAAAAAATGAGTTCACATTTGGCCAGGCGAGCCTGTGGGCCCTCTTAACAGCCCCATAATGATGCAGAATCTCAGCAGACAGACATGTATTTGGGAGACTTCAATATACCGGCAGTATTTAAAGCCACTGAAACAAATGAGACTCACTCAAGAACCCTATGAAGAAAAATCAACGAAAGCAAAAAGAAAACAAAAGACCGGTGTTTTTGAAACTTCAGTTATTCAAGAACAACCTCCAGAATTGTTCCCATGTTACTGTATATTACCTGTACTACTGTGTAACACTTTTTCTTGAACTGGCATATTTAAATGTGATCTCTACTATAAAAAAACCTAGTATTCTTTGGCATAATAAATGGGAAAATACCATACAGATACATTTTAATGCTGTGTTTATGTAAGTTCAGTAATTATTAAAAAACGGGCCAGTCTGGTGGGGATGTTGACAGTGGGGGAGGCTGTGCATGTGGGTGAGCAAGTGGTAGAAGGAAAATCTCTTTACTTTTCTCTCCATTTTGCTAGACATCTGACACTGCTCTAAAAAATAAAGTCTTTAAAATAAATGCAACTTTAAGTGTTTGTACTTTATCTAGTATTACTTGGGAAACTTAAGTATGTGCTTCAGCTCCTGAAAGCTGTTCTTTGTCAAAATATTTTTTTTCCAGCAATACTGGGAAGACAAACTTGTCACAATCTAAAATACCAATTAAAGGTAATTTGAAAGGAGATAGAAATGAATTTTCACGGTGTGATAGGTTATTACTTAATGCCCTCTGAGTCACCTAATGTCTCATGTGCTGCCGCTGGCCCAAGATTTGGGAAAATTCATTATAGGAGAGTCAAAGGAAGTGGTTCAGATATTTGTTCCCAGGTGAACTGCGGTAAAGGAGGAGAATGGAATCTGTGGACACAGAATTAACAATGTGAAATTACACAGAAAAGTGTCAAATAGTATAAAAAGATTAGTATGGGGTTTTAACATGCACATTCAGGATCCTCCTGAAGAGTACAGATTATCAAAGGAAGAAGAGTCCCTTGTTCCTGAGTTACAGCTAAGGGTGAAGTTTAAAGATCTCACAATTGTTGCTGCCCAGCAGGTGACTAATTTGAGCCTGGACTTAGAATTCTCTCCTCTCCGGCGCCTAGGTGGCTCAGTGGGTTGAGCCTCTGCCTTTGGCTCAGGTCATGATCTCAGGGTCCTGGGATCGAGTCCCATATCGGGGTCTCTGCTCGGCAGGGAGCCTGCTTCCTTCTCTCTCTCTCTCTCTCTCTCTCTCTCTCTCTCTCTCGCTCAGCTTGCCTCTCTGCCTACTTGTGTTCTCTGTCAAATGAATAAATAAATTCTTTAAAAAAAAAAAAAAAAAAAAAAAGAATTCTCTCCTCTCCAACACTAAATCCACTCCTCCTGTCCCCTGCCCTGACCCCACCATACTCTGGCTGTACTTAATGCTCTAGTAAAGTAATGCACTGTGAGTGTGTGGGCTCAGACCCCTTCCTTCTGGGACTATCTGACCACATTCTCCCCATCACCACTGTCTATTGCGATCAAAGGCTCCATGTCCTAGTCATAAGAAGCCAAAAGCCAAACAGGAAGAGATGTGGCAGTCAATGAAAACTCATGGGGGAAACACACACACACACACACACACACACACACACACACACACACACACACTTGCAGGCATGTGCACTTGCACATTAACTTACTATGACTTCCCCGAGCTCTGCTTAGTTTCAGATAAAAATTGAGTGCCTTAGATTACTTTGCAGACTCTGCTCAGAGAATTCATTTGCATAAAAATGTTAGTTTCCAGGAGACAAACCATAAGTGACTCAATCTCACAAAACAAACTGAGGGTTGATGGGGGGAGGGGGGTTGGGAGAGGGGTGGGGTTATGGACATTGGGGAGGGTATGCGCTATGGTGAGTCTGTGAAGTGTGTAAACCTGGCGATTCACAGACCTGTACTCCTGGGGATAAAATATATGTTTATAAAAAAATAAAATTTAAAAAAAAAAAATGTTAGTTCCCTTTACTGTTCCAAAGGAGATTGATCATCTTCCATCCCATCAGTTTTGCATACCCGACTCCTTTTAATAAGGGGTCAAAAATGATTTTTTTTCTACTATGTGATCAACAAAACATTTGGCCAAAAAAAAAATACTTTAGCAAATCTAAAGGACTTCATTTGCATTTCTTTTCTTGCTAATCTCTGACATAATGGTATTTTTCCACTTTTCTTTATTGCCAAATCCATTAGACCGTATGTGTCACCTACATTAAACGTCCTAAATACACAATTTCCTTTCAAATGTAGTTATGAAACTAGTTTAGGAATAGACATGTGTTAAATCTAAGGAGAATTTTAACTTCTTCGATTCAACAGTTTTCATCCTAAATAGACTTAGTATTTTTAAGCCTCACTCCCACTGAAAACATACTCATGTTAATGATATAAAATAGATGATAAACAGATGTGAACAGAACTAGAATTTTTCAAAAACATTACATCTTCCAAATGTCCAAACCCAATTTAAAAACTTAAACACAAATTTAGACAAGTATTTTCATAAAGACTTGAACATTGTGCATAATCAACAAGAAATAACAATTGTAAGAATTTCTGTTCTACAAAACTACAATAAAAATACCCAAGTACAGGGAACATTTGCACTGAAATGGAATGCAACACTCATTCCACCATAGAGCAGAATTTCTAAGAAGCTGTAGAACATCTATTGGCGTTTTTGTAATCTAAAGTAAATTAAGACCAACAAGCACAAAAGGTAGTGTGTTTTTAAGTAATAAAACAACTAGAAGAGTACAGGAAGCACCACTATGCTGAACAGCTCTGAGACAGAGGAGAAAGGCTGAGATGTCAGTGGGCAGGAGGGGCCAGGCTTTAAGATGGGACTTGGTCATCTGTGCCCATGTTCCTACATGTGTATTCCTGTACTGTCTTCCCTGCCTTACGGCTGCTCCTTGTCACAGTCCATTACAGGTTTTGAAGGGGAGGAAAGGATTACACAATCCTCTTCCTAGACCACAAGCTCCTCAGGAACAGATACTCTATCATCTTTGTCACCTGCAACTGGCCCAGTACCTAGGCTGGGTAAGATTCTCAACTAATGTCTGTTGCATGATTACCATAGTTTGTTACTTGATGGGGAAAAAATTATATTGCTTCCAGCATTAAGAGAGACATTATCATGCTCTAATAAATCATTCTTAGCCTGCAACTGAAAAAGGTCCTTGATAGAGGACAGGAAATTCACTGGTTTTTTTTTGTTTGGTTGGATTTTGTTGTTTTTTGTTCTCCTCCCTCCCAAGTGGCTGCCTTAGTTGGGCTGCAGAAGCAGATTCAGAGATGGAGATCTGAATGCAGAAACTTACCTGGTAAACATTAACTACGGTAGCAGGATTGGGCAGAAGGAGAAGGGGCCTTGGCTGACCCCATACAGAACTCTGGAGTGGGGAATGATGCTTTACATGTAACCAGGATTGAGGCAAAGCCACCTTGTGCCCCATCCCAATCATTGGACACAGGTTCCTCTGGGAGAGAAAGGGAATGAAGTCATCTTGGTTGAAGATCCTTCTAGAGAGGGACCCAGCTGCGAGCCACTAGCAGCCAAAACTTTGCAGAGTAGAGGACTCTGAAGAGGGAACTGAGTGATGCCCCACAGCCCCCACCACCAGACACTCAGAAGCTCAGACCTCAGATTGTAGGAGAGTAACACCCAGACCTGAGACCACAGCAATGATCTTTCTTACAGGCTAAATATATAAAAGGCACTGACAGGACCCAAGCCTAGGTCATCAGGTCTCTGCATAGCGACTGTCAATCTGTCACTATCTGGCCCTTCAGTCACTTAAAATTACTGTAGACTGAGAAAATTGCCCTCCCACTGAACTATGAGAAATCACAACTGGTAACAATCTTTTAGTCCAAATTCTGAGACTTCTTATAACTTGCACAGCCTTAAGCTGATTGGTCCACTCCAAATTAAGAAGCCTAGCAGGAAATGATTCAAAAGTATCCATTCAGAAAACATTCCCAGACTCATCACCATCTGGTCAGATCTGATTATTAAACAGTCAAGGAAACTCCTGCTGGAGACACCAAGGGAAGAATTCTTCTGAGGCTTCCATTTAGCGTTTGTAACAACAGTGGGGAATAAGCATGATGGACCACTGGTACCTCGTGCCAGGTCCCCTCACATCTGATCCACTCTAGCCACTCTCCTTCCATCACCTCCAGAGAGACAGGAAGGTGCACGGTGGGTTTAAAGCCCCTCAATGATAAAAGGAGCAAAGATGCATACTTTAAAAAGGAGGAAAAATGTTTTAAGTGCTCTCGTTTCATTCCACACTGGTCAACAACCTCCTCTCTCCAGCTAGGAACACCAATGCCATTTTTCAAACATCCCAGATGCTTCCCTGCATGCAAGACTTCCTAACCAATTTTTCAAATTAAGCCCAACCCTGAATTTGGCTGCTCGCTCAGTCTGCTTTGAAAGAGTGTCAGCAGTTTTGATATCTGCCACATTTTATTCACTGTAGGTTCAGGATCCCCACAGAACAAAGCTACAAATAAAAGCTAAAGAGAATTAGGAAGGAGAAAGCCTGCTTTGGCAGGGTGCAAACTCCACTGAACTCACAATGGAGGGAGAGAGGACCTGCTGGGCTGAGACTCTTAGTTAGAGGAAAAGAAGAATCAACAAATCTCATCAAGAAATCCCAACCGCATCTCAGAAAAGCTTTCAAAACCCGACCTTCTGTACAGATAACAAGTAGAAGACATCAATTACAGTTACATTAATGAGACTGAGCATCACGAGCTGAGTAAATCAAAAAGCCTTTTCAACCTTTAGAGATTTTATCCAAGACATTTAACAAACTACAAACAAGGTGATATGTGAAATAGTCTAACTTGAATGCCCAAGAATTGTCTGTCATTTGCAGTCTTCAGTAGTACTCAGGTCATCTCCCTATGCAGTTTTGCAATGGGATCTTAGGGCCAGGAGATGAAGAAATATCTAATTTTCTTCCAAAACTTGGGGGCTGACAGAGAAACTTCCCAAGTGTACGTTCAGCACTCTGGCTGCAAGGCAACTGTCAGCCAAGCTGGCAATGCTCAGAGCTTTTCAATCAAATCCTCTTTTCCTGATATGTAATTCATTTAGCACATTTCCTTCGTTATGTCATCATGTTAAGAGTTCTAACTCTACATGGGACGCCTGGGTGGCTCAGTTGGTTAAGCAGCTGCCTTCAGCTCAGGTCATGATTCCAGCGTCCTGGGATCGAGTCCCACATCGGGCTCCTTGCTCAGCAGGAGCCTGCTTCTCCCTCTGCCTCTGCCTGCCATTCTGTCTGCCTGTGCTTGCTCTCTCTCCCTCTCTGACAAATAAATAAAATCTTTAAAAAAAAAAAAAAAAAGAGTTCTAACTCTACAGACCAAGCATATCTTGCCTGTGACAGCCATGATTTAAACCAGTGGTTCTCAACCAGGAGAGACTTCATCCCCCTAGGACATTTGGCAAGGTCTGGAGATAATGCTGATTATCACAACCGGCAGGGAGGGGACTGTGCTAATGCCATCTAGTGAGAAGAGGTCAGGAATGCCGCTAGCCACCCCACACTGCACAGGACAGCTCCCCCCAATCACACCACACAACAAAATATTAATAGCGTCAAGGTGGAGAAACTCTTAGACCTTGCTCTGGCTGAGCATATAGAAGTACTATGGAAGAAAATACTGGAAAACAGCTCAGTTTTGTGTAAAACACATATATGTGAAGGGAACAGAGCTCTTCTTCACTTGAAATCTACTAACCAGATTTTAGGATCTTGTATTGTACACAGTCTGCATATTCTGTAATGCAGAAATTTAAGGAATTGCAATGCCTGTGTTTCTACTTCCTCTAATCCCTGCCCAGAGATCTTGCTCTTCAAGAATGGGAACACCATTTTGCTGGCCCCAGCTGAGTGACTGGTTCACATTTGCTGCTTTGCCTTGTTTCATAGCTTACCACAAACAGTCAAAGATGACTTCACACTGTTTAAAAGATGCACCTCTATGAACCTCTTCACACTGTTTAAAAGATGCACCTCTAGAGAAGAGGGACACTGTTCTCTAACTCAAGTATGATAGGATTCATAATGCTTGGTATCCCCCCCCCTTTCTTACTTGGGGAGCTCCTTCATTAGGATTTCAGCATCTTTCATCTTAACCCATGGTATCTACTCTTAGATATTTCCCCCTATCTTCCCACCTCCACAAATTTGTAACAGCAAACAAATGAATTAAATGTTGACCAAGAGCAGTGGTCTTTCTCAATAGCCTATCTTCTTCCACTATTATCTGCCAGTCAGATCAACCATTTATACCTTCTTTCCCTCACTTCCTCTATGTTAGTCAGTTGTCAGGTTCTTTGTATTTTCATTTTGAAACACTTCTTCCACTCTCCCTTCTACTCCATTTATAATGTCTCACACCATCTCTCAGACTCCCAGACCCTCTTATGTGATGTTGCCGCCAACCAGAGGCATTCCTTTTCCTTCCTAACACCATTCCAACTGCATCTTTATGTACTACTCGTTTTCATTAAACCTCATTCATTTTAACCTATTTGTGTTCTATTTATTGAAGACTTACGGAGGTATGGCAATATAGTGCATTGGACAACTTCCCCCAGAAATTCACATCTATCCTGAATCTCAGAATAAGACCTATTTGGAAATAGGATCTTTGCAGATGTCGTTAGTTGAGGCCATCCTATAGTAGAGTGAGGCCTAAATCCAATGACTTTTGTCCTTTTAAGATGTGAGGGCACACAGAGACACAGGAAGAGTCAGTGTGAAAATAGGGCCACAGATTAGAATCAGGCACCTACAAGCCAAGAAATGCAAAATATGGACAGCAACCACCAGAAGTTAGGAGAGGTATGGAATGGTTTTCCCGTCACAGCCTCCAGAAGGAACCAACTTTGCCAACATCTTGATCTTGGATTTTCAGCCTCCTGAACCATGAGAGAATAAATTTTTGCAGTTTCAAGATATCTAGGTTGTGGTAATTTGTTACAGCAGCCCTAGGAAACTAATACAGACGGCCATGAGAATATGCCTCACACTTCAACTACAGGTGGCATAACTGTCCCAGTATTCAACTACTTCATTCTGATATCCACAGTGGAATCTGCCCCAAGGTCACACTGCTCACAAGCTATCCAAACCAGTGACCTACAGCAGCAGATATGCAAAGCAGACCAACTCATGGAAGATGCACACTCCTTTGATGAGCAACATTGTCTCAAAGACTGTTACACAGCCCTGCCACATGTCCTTAGACTGACCAATCTGGAACACTGACACCCAACCTTCTTTCCCTCTCTCCTTCTCTTACAATCAGTCTCGTATGTTGGTCTCCTGGCTCTCCAACGTTCGTTCCCTAGCTCCCTTCCCTTTCCCCTCTCACCCCACTAGAATTCTCCCAATAAAATCTGCACACAATTAACTGTAGCTTGATATCTACCTTTTGCAAAACTCAGAGAAATCCAGAAGGGAATTACAAAATCTTATTTCTATTTTAAGTGGATTTCTTTACCCGGTTTGTGGAGAATGGATTCAAATTTGGTAAGATTTTAAGAAGAAAGACCAAATAGGAAGCTCATACAGTGGCTTAAGAAGCCAGGCTTCTGGTTCACAGTATCCTAACAGTAAGGGTAGATTCAGTGGGGAGATTCCAGATATACTTGGCAGCAAAACTTAATGAACTTGGTGGCATATTTAAGTGAGAGTTTGGAAAAACTGGCATTAAGGTTGATTCCTTAATTTCTATAAAGAGCAAATACACGGATATTGGTGCAATTCATGGAGACTGGAAAAAGAAGAAATCAAAACTAAAAGATTACAAGTTCAATTTCAGATATGTTAAGATCAAAATTATTTGGAATTATCTAAACAAAGATGTCTCAGAGATAGGTTTAAGGTAGGAAGCTAAGACTGCTCTCTGAACTGGGGAAGTATCAGAATATAGCATTGGAAGCTATAGTGTTGAGGAAGTAATTAGAATCACCTACAGAAAAAATGTAGAGTGAGCAGTAAAAGATAGTCATGAGGCTTTCCAAAATTTTAAAGTCAAGAACACAAGACAAAACAATGAATACTAAGAAGGAGTGCTTAGAGCTATACTCAGAAAAGTGTGAACATGGTGTCCATAAGCTAACAGAAAAGAACATTTGGAGGATGCATGGATGGACAACAGGCAAAATGCTGCTGGGAGTACAAGGAAGAGGATTTCAAATTGGTGGCTAATTTGGAGACAGAGTCTTGGGTGATCTGCCATATTGGGGGAATGGTGAGAAGGGAAATAAAACAGGAGTTGTCTGAGGAAAGAATGAGACTTAAGGCTAAGATGACACAAGGCTGGGAAACCTTTGTGCCCCAAGCACCAAGCACTGATAGAAAAAGCATTTTTTTTATATAATAAAAAGATACAGTCAAGGATATTTCCATTTCATTTGGTATTTTTTAATGCACACTTTGCCAACACTGGCTCAATAGATTTTTTTTTTAATTAATTTTAACTAGGACAAAAAACAAGATCTATTCTTGTGTAGAAGAAAGGGTCAACAGAAACTTACAATAATAATGGGGGCAAAACATTCACTGGCTCAGGAATCAAAAGAAATGAAAGCAAAGCAGAGGCATCAACACCTGTCAGGCACCAAGTTCTGAGCTCTCAGCATTGAGGGATACTTACTACAAGAAGGCAAGTCAACTATTTAGTTGGCATTCACTGGAATGATCACATCCACTTTAGAAGTACTGAAATATTTCTGTACTACTTAGTAAATAGCCTCTATTCCAACACCTACCAAAAGGGTGTTGTTTTAAGCACCAAACTAATCAAAAGAATAAATCTACTCGTACAAATTCTTAAGTCGTCATCATCTCACCTCTGAAACTTCTTTCTCATTTTACTACATTCTTTCGTGCTTCCTGGTATAAACTAACTCTCTGGTTTCCTTCCAAAAAATCACTGGCACAGCCTCTCCAACTTCATTAGAAACGACATTATTCATCACTTTTAGGTCACTGGGGATCCTCGCCCATAATCTGTCCCTACTGCCACTTCACTTGGAAACAGATGGCCCTTCCTTAAGAAAAAGTGATCAGATTCTTAGACATCAGAAATAAAGACTACCATCTATTTTACCCTAAAGAAGTAATATTCAGATATACAGTCAATGAAAGCTTCACAAGACTGATAATTCAGTTGCAAACACTCAATATAATAAGCTACTCATTAAAGATAAGGGACTAAAAATAAATTATAACAAAGTGAATGAAAAAAAATATTATAACAAAGTGTGTGTGGAACATTACTCTGAATTTTTTACTGAATAATAAAATTATCTCAAGAGAAAAATGTGGTTATTTTTCTATATGAGATCTATAAGCACATACCTCCAAGTGATAATTAATATAGAAGTCTATGTAGTCAGAAACTAGGACTAAAATACACATTAAATGATTCTGGGGGTGCTCTCCCCAAACAAAACCTGAGCCAAAGAGCATCAATTTGGGCTCCCTCATATACCAATGATCCTTGGGAGGTTTGGGAAATCCAAAGTCACTGGTAACCTGACCCACAAAAAGAGCACTGGGTATTTCTGTTTGCAGTAAACGAGTATTTATAAATACACTACATATCGCAGAAATACTCCAGCTACCTAGAGAAAGGGTATGCATACCAAACAGGAGAAAAATAAAACAGAATGCATTTCTATATAAATAACTCTGCCTTAATAGCAATACCAAGGGCCAGTAGCTTTCCAACTAAGGTTTCAGATATCAGTGGAGGCCATCTACACCTGGCAGGAAAATAAGTCTTCAGGATATTCAAAAGGTCTATGTCCTGTCTTAAGAATACATGGTGGGAGGGGCACCTGGGTGGCTCAGTGGTTAAGCCGCTGCCTTCGGCTCAGGTCATGATCTCAGGGTCCTGGGATCGAGCCCCGCATCGGACTCTCTGCTCTGCAGGGAGCCTGCTTCCTCCTCTCTCTCTCTCTCTCTCTGCCTGCCTCTCTGCCCACTTGTGATCTCTCTCTGTCAAATAAATAAAATTTAAAAAAAAAAAAAAAAAAAAGAATACATGGTGGGAGAGAAAAAATTTTCCCCTGGACCTTCAGGTGCAGTTGGGCTGCCAGCAAGTCAGAGTAATGAGCAGCTGGACCCCACACGTGCTCGGCTCTCTGTTCACTGGGCAGGCATTTATCAGGGTGTAAATTATTTACAGTGCTCTCCAAATGCTTTGAAAAGTTACTGTGTTTTCTTAACAATAAAATAAAGAAATCCTGAAACAATTATTACATGAACTAGGGGCTTGGAAAAGTATATATATTCTAAGTAGCAAAGGTTGCCTTGATTGGAAAACCCACACACAAGTGCACGTGGCATGAAGGCTTGCCAACACCAAATGAAACATGTGATTCTAATTCCTCAGTCCTCTCTTGTCACTTTAGACTAAGGACGGCAAATAGCAATCTATAAATGGAAGTGCTGAAAACAGACAATGGTTTAAGGCCTCATCATTTTAACATCTCTTCACTGAGTGATAACAGATACCCAAAAAAATGCATAATCAGATAATTACTTTGCACTGATTGACTCCATCTTTTAAAGACTCTCAAGAAAATTAAAAACTTTAAAAGAGCAAAAACACAGCAATTTTTTAAATTAACATATCACGTATTATTTGCCCCAGGGGTACAGGTCTGTGAGTCATCAGGCTTGCACATTTCACAGCACTCACCATAGCGCATACCCTCCCCAGGATCCATAACCCAGCCACCCTGTCCCTACCCACCCTCCACCCCCTGTTTGTTTTGTGATATTATAAGTCTCTTATGAAAAATGCGGCAATTTTAACTGTTTACTGAAACTCAGTTGTAAGAGAACAGTACAGCGACACTGAAGTTCTGTTCCAGAAATGCCAGGAAAGAGAAAAGGAAACCAATTAACTGTATTAAGCAGTGTCAGAACGTGACACTGTGTCAGAATGTCACTTCCACAGCAAGGGACAGAATACCTGATCATTGGAAACTTAAGCGATAGAGTTACCCCAGTTCTCTAGGTAACAAAAAGTCTGAAGTAGCAGTTCTAGGACCGCCGGTTCAATAGCACAAATAGGTCAGATCACTGGGTCCGAGAGATTAACTTGCTCACCCTTCTCCTCGCAGCCTTCAAGGTACTGACTCCCAGCTCCAAGCAGTACATCCCATGGAAAGCTGAGGTGTAAGTGGGATCCCTAAAGAAGCACAAGAGAGGGAATGTGCTTCAGTTGAGGGCGCCCAAAAAAACAGAGCTGCAGAAAACTCCCGCCTACATCAGAGTCTCACGCGGACGAAAAAGCGGGCTCCTTAAACCCTCCCCCCGCGGATTCCCCTTGACTTCTCATTGGTTAGAAGTAACCCACATGCTCACACTTAGGCCAATCAATGGCCAAGGGGACGGGATTGCCACGTTGGATTAGACAACCAGCTTCACGTGGGGTTCGCTTAGTTGCAGCCTGACTAGAATCAGGATGCTGGTAACAGAAGAGAGGATGTTGGTAGGCGACAGCGTGTGCCAGGACCATGCTTTTTATACTACAGGTCGAAACGTTTGGCTCCACTGGACGTTTCAAGAAAAGTAGTTTCTCTGCAAAGTTTCAACTTCACAGTCCGGTTGCCTGCTGACCTCCATGCTGACATAATAAAGCACCACTAGATAGATGCCTGTGTACGTCCCAGGTGTTTATATCCCAGTCACGTGAAACTCGGTAGCTTCGAGTCAGCCGGCTGCCCTCCCCTACGTGAGATTAAGCAATTACTGCAGACTTTAGAACACAGAGTTCCGGAGAAAAACACAGCTAACAAATGCATGTTACTACTTCTACTTCTGAGCCGTTTCCCAGTTTAAGTGCAACCCGTTGCTATAATCTGATCAAGAGGTATCAAAGGTGAGGCCGGCTGCGACGAAGAATTTCCAGGCTGACGAGTTAAACACCGATTGTTCCCCAAAATGGAACGGCCAGTCTAGATTATATCAAAGAACTAATAAACATCATTCCCTAGAACTCGAAACTGAACCAGAAATAACTCGGCTTGAGATTTAAACAATTTCCCTTTGTTACTGATTTTTTTTTTTTTTTCAAACTTGACTGGAATGGTCCGCTGCAAACCCTATGATGAGAACACAGTGGTATTACAGCCAGTCGCTCCTGCAGTTGTAAATCAGAAATTCTAAGCACAATTCTGATCCTTCTGTACTGTGAACTAATTCATTCCCAGACACTGACCTAGGGCCAACCATTTCAGGTGCCTAAAAAAAGAGATAAATGAAAAAGTTCCTTACAGCCTATTAAGGACACAGATGTGAACAATTATAAGGTGATGTGCAGGAAAGAATCTAAAAAAAGGGAGCAGAACCCGCAATGCTGTGTACTTTAGATAGGCTTTGGAGGCTGACAGGAAGGTGTTTCAGATCCAGACTGGACCACTTATATGCTGTGTGATGGTGTGTGCATAGCTTTCTCTCTCTAAAATTCTGGAAAATGTGATATTACTACATAACAGGAAGGTTTTAAGAACAAAATGAGATGGCAAATGTGAAGCGTCTGGAACAATGCCCCACACATCTGTCCATTTTCATCTTGCTCCTCTTTCAACTTGCTCCCTCCAGCCAACCTCCTCCACTCCACCCCCCTAACCCCCTCCCACCCAGCCAGAAGAGAGTAGGTCAGACTGTCCTGGAGGGTAGGAAGCTTCAGGTTTAGGCAAGGTGGACCAGGGCTCAACTGCCCTGTTTAAAATTTTTTCAAGAAAATTTAAACTGAATTGAAGAGGCAAGACGGAAGGGTTGGGAGCTATCTATGCCTTGCCTTTGAGCTTCTTTCCTACCATCACCAAATTCAAACAGGCATCACCCAGGCTGGGGCCCTACCGCAAGCCACACTCCACTAATCAGGAATTAAAAATATCTCTTTCTCCACTTTCTGAGGTCCCATGCTCTTGTGAAGAGCATGCAATCTGGCACTCATTCTCAACATGGGGTGGAAATTATTCCCAAGTTGTTTGGATTTTTTTTTTCAACAAACTATTTGGATATATAATTTACTTAAAATAAAATGTACTCCTTTAAAGCGCACGGAATAATGAAAATCGTTATTATATATGTTACTCCCATATTCATCAAACTACAGACTGTGGAACCTTACCACCACCTGTAAGGACCTATTTTATATTTTTATTTTAGCCAGAGGCTTCCATTGATGTTAAACAATAACTTTGCTGTTTAACCCTTAAACTGTCCCTGCTCCCCTTCCCCCAGGAGACTTAAAAACAAGTCCCAGAAACCAGCTCCAGGTGTGGAGGCCAAGAAAAACAAGGCTGTACCCACCTCGGGTCTGGCCCTGACATAAGTACAGCCATCTTGGCAAAACAAGAGCCGGCACCTTGCACTGTAAGAGTGGGTTAGCATCAGAATGGCTATCCTGGGGGCGCCTGGGTGGCTCAGCGGGTTAAAGCTTCTGCTCAAGTCATGATCCCAGGGTCCTGGGATCGAGCCCCACATCGGGCTCTCTGCTCAGCAGGGAGCCTGCTTCCTCTCTCTCTCTCTCTCTCTCTCTCTGCCTGCCTCTCTGCCTACTTGTAATCTCTGTCTGTCAAATAAATAAAATCTTTATTAAAAAAAAAAAAAAAAAAGAATGGCTATCCTGAAGGCCGGGAAGCCATTTTACTGAGTGTCCCTAACAGACTGACACTGTGTATACCACCAGGGCGGTTAGGTGATGGCGCCACAGGGACCAAATGTTGAAGAAAAACAAATAGTTAACTTGCAGAGATCACAATCCTGCTAGACCAGAGACTCCCTTGGTTTGCAAATGTCCTGGTGATTTACAACAAAAAGGCCATCTTTTCAATGGCTCAGTACCTCGAGGCCAAAGGTCGCCCTCCCCACCATAAAACTGTAGGAGGCTGAGGCAGAAGGAAATGTAATTAAGGTGAAAATTCTTCTAAACCTAAATCTCACTTAACTGCCAGGGTGACACCCGGGTGGCAAAAAGTTAAACAAAGTTAAACTGTCAAAGTGGGGTGCAAGAGATGTATGTAGCTATGAAAAAGTGCCTTGAAAATGCTATATAGGGGCGCCTGGGTGGCTCAGTGGGTTAAAGCCTCTGCCTTCGGCTCAGGTCATGATCTCAGGGTCCTGAGATTGAGCCCCGCATCGGGCTCTCTGCTATGCGGGGAGCCTGCTTCCCTTCCTCTCTCTCTCTGCCTGCCTCTCTGCCTACTTGTGATCTCTGTCTGTCAAATAAATAAATAAAATCTTTTAAAAAAAGAAAATGCTGTATAAACCCTTGGCTTTGAGTGCTCGGGGTCCTTGTTGAAACCCGCTGCGCTGGGCGAATACTTGGACCCCAGCTACCTGGAAATAAACCTCGCTGTGTACTTGCATTATCGAGAGTGTTCCCTGTCTAATTGAGGGGTGGTCGACTCCGTACCCTAACACACCCCCCGAAATTCCCTCATGCTCCTACCAGCTACTGAAGAGCTCACCGCAAACAACCATTGACTGGACTTCTATCTCTATAGATTAATTTTACCTCCTCTGGACTATCATATAAAAGGAAATCATACAGTAGGCATTGCTGTATGCCTGACTCCTTTAATTTAGCATACTGTTTGTGAATCGTTTGTTATCTATTATCTATTATCGATATTTCACTTATTTTCATTGCTGAGTAGTTTTGCCTTATATGGATGTACTATAGTTTTACCAATTTACATGATGAGGGACATGTGGTTGGTTTTCTACTTTTGGAGTTTATGAACAAAACTGTTCTTGCCGGGCGCCTGGGTGGCTCAGTGGGTTAAAGCCTCTGCCTTCGGCTCGGGTCATGATCTCAGGGTCCTGGGATCGAGCCCCGCATCGGGCGCTCTGCTCAGCGGGGAGCCTGCTTCCCCCCTCTGTCTCTCTGCCTCTTGTTCTGCCTGCTGGTGGTCTTTCTCTCTGTCAAAGAAATAAATAAAATCTTTAAAAAATAAAATTAAAAAAAACTGTTCTTGCCATTCTTATGCACAATTGTGCATATTCTTATGCATATTATATGGACATACATTTTAATTTTTCTTTCATCAACACCTAAGAGTGAAATTTCATATGAATGTATGTTAACATTTAAAAACCACTTAAATGGCTTTCTAAAGCTGTTCCACTTTACAGCCCTACCAACAGTACATGAAAGTTCCAATTGTTTCACATCCTCACCAACACTTAATATTATAATGTCTTTTTAGTTCAGTGATTCTACCTGGTGCCTTATGGTATCTCATTTTAATTTGTATTTCCATAATAATTAAAGATGTTGAGCATCCTTTCATGTACATATTGACCATTCATATCTTCTTTTGTTAAGTATCTCTTCAAACTCTTTGCTCATTTTAAATAAGTTGGAGAATCACCTTGTTAATTTCTGCCTGAAAGCCTGCCAGAATTTCCACTGACATTGAATTAAATCTATAGATCAATGTAGGGAAAGTTGCCATCTTAATGAGTTATTCAGTCGAAGAATATGGTGTATTTCTCCATTTATTTAGGTCTTCTTTAATTTCTCCCAGCAACGCATGGTAGGTTTGTATATAGGACTTGCATATCTGCTACTGAATTTATCCTTAATTGTGACTGTAAATGGTTTTCTAAATTTTATTTCCCAAATGTTTATTGTTAGGATTACATAAATACAACTGAGTTTTGTATGAATGTGCTAGGTTGAAAACTATTTCCCCAAAATATGTTTCTGCTCAGAACTTCAGAATGTGATCTCATTTGAATATAGGATCTTTGCAGATATGATCCAGTAAGGATCCAATGATAGAATCATTCTGGATTTAGGTAGGTCCATACAATGACAGGTACCCGTATAAGAAGAGGAAAGGACCCAGAAAGACACACACACAGAGAAGCCCATATGAAGATAGAGGCAGAGGCTTGAGTTATGCTTGGGACCACCAGACACTGGAAAACACTGGAAGAGGCGAGTAAAGATTCCTTGCTGAGGCCATCAAGGTAGGTTATTCTATACACAGTTTTCTAGCCATTTATGTGGGCAAGTCTCATATGACTCCTTGTACATTTTGCATCTCATTTGTTTTGGCACGTGGGCTGGTTGTCAATTTATTGCTTCTTAGCTCCAGATCTACAAATTTTTTGTTCTGCATTCTTAGAGTAAAGCAAAACCCCATAAGTACCCCTCCTTTGTTAGGTGACACAATATTAGGCTTTGTCAGTGGAGAGGGTTAGAGGGACACTGGAAGAAACAGTGCAAAAAGGGGCTCCTTTTCCCAGTTCTGGGGTGATTCTTTTCCCTTCCTCTGGGATGGCAGCAGGTGGTATGCAAGACTCCCAGGGGTGCTCACTCTCCAGCCAGTTTCTGTGACCCTCCAGAGGGCAACTTTCTGCAGACCAGCTTCACCCCTCAATGCTACAAAAGAACTTCTCCACCATCCTGCAATCCATAGTCACACCCTGTCTCATGACGTTAGAATCTTTTGTTGTAGGAGGGGACATCTTCCAAACTCTGTTCCTTCCTTGGCTATGCTCCCTTAGTCCTATAGGAGCAACTCCCATATTCCTTAGGGCCTTTTTCTCCTCATTTTAACCATTAACCACTTTTACAAATTAATGTGTTTTTGTATTAAATATTCCTGCTTATTGGAGTGACATCTTTAAAGTGCTAAAGGAAAAAAAATACTGTCAACACAAAATTGTATATGCAATGAATATAGCTTACAAAATGAAGGAGAAATACTTTTCAAATAAACAAAAACAGCATTTGTTACTAGCAGACCTGCATAATAAGAAAGATTAAAAAATATATTCACATTAGGGCGCCTGAGTGGCTCAGTGGGTTAAGCCGCTGCCTTCGGCTCAGGTCATGATCTCAGGGTCCTGGGATCGAGCCCCGCATCAGGCTCTCTGCTCAGCGGGGAGCCTGCTTCCTCCTCTCTCTTCTGCCTGCCTCTCTGCCTGCTTGTGATCTCTCTCTGTCAAATAAATAAATAAAATCTTTAAAAAAAAAAAAAATATATATATATATATATATATATATATATATATATTCACATAAAAATAATACCAGAAACTTTGATCTACACAAGGAAATGAAAACCACCAAAAATGGCTTAAATAAAGTTAATAAAAAGTCAAGTTTTAAGTGTTCTCATAGTCTATTGACTGTCTAAAGCAAAAACTGGAAGCAGTGTTTCATGGGATTATAACTTAGGTAAAAGTATAATGTGTAGCAAAACCGGTATGAAAGATGGAAGGGAAGATGGGAGACATGTTGGAAGATTCCTACATTACACATGAAGTGGTATAATATTATTTGAAGGTAAAGTGAATTAGTTTAAAAAACAATCTCTATGACAAACTTCATAGAGAGAGAAATGAAAACTTTTGTTCACACCAAAGACTGCACATAAATACTTTTTGTAGCTTTATTCACAATCTTCAAAATATAAGAGCAACTTAAACGCTCCTCACCTGCAGAATGGTTAAACAAACCGGCATGTCCGTACCATGGGATACTATTCAACAATAAAGAAAAACAAACTCCTGATACATGCAACAAAATGGATGCATCTCAAATGCATTATGCTAAGCAAAGATGCCAGTCTCAAAAGATTATATACTGTGATACCATTTCCATAACATCCTAGAAAAGACAAAATCATGGGGACTGAAAGCAAGTCAGTGGTTGCCTGGCTAAGGATAGGAAGAGGGAATGACTGCAATGGGGGGGGTAGGGATTTTTTTAAGATGATAAAACTGTTCTATGTATTGATTGTGGAGTGGCTACCTGCCTGAATACATTTATCAAAACTCATAGAACTTCAAGCTAAGAGTAATTTATCTTACTGCATATATATTATACCTTAATTTAAAATAAAAGGAAAAAAATTGTCAATTTCCTCAAATTACTGGTATCATACCTATCTCCTGACTGGAACTTGACAATATGCCAGAAAGTTTATTTTAATGCATTTTATTAAGACTTTTTATAAAGCAGAAGTTTAATTACACCGATTTAAACTATATTAAGGTTAAATTGCTCTGGCCATTGTTAATGACAGATGATGTTTGGCTTCTACTGCTTGACTATTTGTTTTGTAGAATGTCCCAAGGCACCCCCTGGAGAAAAACCTAGCTGGCATAATCTCATCTCACCAACATCCCCCAAATGGTGTGTGGCCTTCTCTTCAGGAATACACCCTAGGCAAGCATGTCACTTTTTGCAATAAGATCCCTATCTTGCCCCCAGTGTGGCTGAGGGCTAGAGCATGCATCCACGCACAGGACCAGCAATGCCAAAGAACATCACGCCACATCCTGTCTGAGCCATAATGCCAAATTCACTGCGGCCCAAAACCTAGCAAAAGACCTAAGTGGCAAACAATATTTACGGAGGATTGCTTAAAGCATGTGCCATTATTCTCTCCTCTGGATTCTTTAAAATTCATCCCTGAGTTAAATTAGACCATTCAAGAGAGCAGCCTACCTGCACGACATTGTGGCGGCCTCTACAAATTGCTGGGATTGAATTGCCGTTAAAGATCTAGACTGAGCAAGGTAATAAGAAAGAGCTCAATGAAACTCACTTTTATCAAGGACATTGTTCACTTGGGTGCACGGTGTCTATCTCTTTTCTCGGTATAATATACCATCATGTCTCTCTTGGTCAACATTTATGACCCAGAAACTAAGACTGGCCCTATGGCCATATTTTTTCCCTCACTGCTAGAAATCTCAAAGATGAGTCTAGCTCAGTATTGGTAAAAGTGTATACAGGATTTCAGAGGATATGTTTCATGAACTAAGCTACCTGTAGTCACTTTACTTTCCTCCCCTTATTTTTACTAGGACTCATTTTTCTTACTCTCGTTAATTCAATTCATCTGCTATTTTATATTATTGTTACCTAGCAAAAGGTGAAATGTAAGTAAATTCAGAATGACATACCTGTCTAGGGACTAGTGATTGGTTTCCCTGTGGGCTAAATAAAGCAAATGTGCTCCTTGAGCTCTGGCCCCAACAAAATTCAATCTGCAGGATACAGAAAAGAATGATACAGCCAGCCACTTTAGGCCACACTTTTACTCTCACTACAATTTTGGCCAAAATCGTAGGTCTCAAAAAGTAAAAAGAAAGATTACCTTTAGTGACACTTTCTTTTTATGATAGTTCAGATTATTGGTTCTTATTTTGGTTTCCCTGCAATGGAAGATATACCACAATTTTTAATCTAAAAAAATTACTTGATACTGTCACTGTAATAAAATCCAAGGGAACTATAAGACTAAGAGGAAAATGGAACTTGGAAAATAGAACACAAAATTTGCTTGACCCACCTACTACATACAAGAATATACAACGCATGAACTCATATTATTACCATTACATTTCTTTCCTCCTGATGGCCAGTAACAAATGTTATCCTAGTGCCTTCATACCATACGTTGTAAATTAAAGAAATTTAAGTGTAATTTTATAACATGGTCTAATGTACTTCTCAGCCATAAATTTGCTGTTGCAAGATGGGGATGACAGTAGAAAGAAGACATTAAGTGAGTATTTACAAATTTATTTCAAAAACCCAGATTTTTACTCTTCTAGGTTACCTGAGTAGGTCACACCTCTTAGGGCCTCCTAAGAATGAAACAGCAAATGATAGTGACCCTGAATATAAATAAGGGCCCCTTATCTAATAACATCCATAAATCAGTGAATAATTATTGAGCACATTTTCTAGTAGTTATTGGGACCATAATAAACAACCTTATCCTATCTTCATGGATCAATTGGTGTATCATCTACCTGGCTAGTCATGTCTATTTATGAGTTGTCCAAATTTCTAGAAAACATTGTGTTAGATCTCAAATTTTAAAGGGCACTATAGATAAATCTCAAAGTTCCAGTTATAGTATTACTAAAACACAATATTTAATATAATCCATTACTGAAACAAATGCAAAAAATTGTACACTAACCCCCTATTGTATTTACTTTAATGACTCGTGCTGTCCAGGGCTTTCCAGCTCCAAAACTCTCCCTTTCCTCTCTCAACTTCCTGTCAGTTTCCTCCGCTGTCTTCTCCCTTTCTTCAGGAAATAAGGATAGATTCTCCGTGTTTAGATTAACACTTCTTTCCACCTGTGAGTGAGCTGCCCCTTAAAGAGGGTAAAATACTATCTTTCAATCCATGTTACTTGGTCTTATATTCAAGAACAGAGCACATGTGAAGATTTCCCAATGTGTGCTCTTGAGAAAAAGTAGGTCTGTGTGTGTATGTGTGTGTGTAAAGCAAAGAAAATCCAGGTGTAAATGTTGCTATATAATAAGTTGGACTACTACAGAAATTTTATTTTATCTTTATTTTTTTGAGAGAGAGAGAGAGTGCACGAGTCCGGGGGTGGGGCAGAGGGTGAGAGAGAATCTTAAGCAGGCTCCATGCCAAGCTGAGCCTGATGTGGAGCTCCATCTCATGACACTGAGATCACCACCTGAGTCAAAATCAAGAGTCAGACGCTGACTGAGCCACCCAGGCATTCCTCAGTTGGCCTGTTATAAAGGACAAAAAAAAAAAAAAAAAAAAAAAAGAAAGAAAGAAAGAAAGGCTTCTTGAAAGCAAATATAGTTAAAAGAAATGGATTCATATACTATCAAGATTGCAATGGAAAGAAAACGGAACAAGAATTTCATTTTCCTCTCATCTTTTTGGAGCTTGCAAAGATGAATAAGAAGCAAGAATTTGTCCAGAAATGCAACTATGTTTTCAAAATCTTAGCCCAAATAGGATAAAGTCCAACATCTGCAATTTGAGAAATGATTTTTATCATTTTAGTAAAGTCTATTTGGGCACATGAGCAGATACCTTTTTTTATGCTTCCTACAATGCATAACCTTATCATGTCCTCTAAAGCTTTCATTTTCCCCAAAATGACCTGACAGGGAGCTGAGAGGACAAGATGGGCTGCCTGACTGATTATACCCTGGGAATATTTATGTAACTTCTTGATGACAGCAAAATACTGAAAAGAGGATACAGGAGATAAAGTAATGGAAGCTGGCCTAACTTAAGCCTCATGTAATCCCTAGCATCTCCTAAATCACAAGGTAAGATTAGTCAGTGATCAAAATTCTTTAACAGTTGGCAGCTGCCTGAAAGCCTGCATTTTCCCTTTGAGTAGACTGTCAAATTTAGAGAATTTATGACCTGACCTATCAAAGATATGACTTTTAAGTCCTTGACCAATTTAATAAACATTACAGACAACTATGATTATGTGGTTGTTTTTTGTTTTTTTTTTAACTTTTTGTTTTTTAGCTGAGTTACATCCCAGCCGGGTTCAGCTGGCAAATGGTTGAATGCCATACCAAATCAGAGTTGCATCTGATCAGGCCAAAGCTCAAGAAATGGTTTTCCTCTTTACTTCTGACTTCTGAATGACTTCCATTCCCGATGTGAAAAGAAGACGTTTTCCTTTCCTATGTGTATGGCAAAAATAAGACATACTCTGACCTCTTAGAAATTGTCTCAATTTTTACCTTTTAAGAAATAAGAAAGCTTTCATCTTTTTTTTCTGTAGTCTAAGGAACCATGTTACATAAAGCCCCATGCAATGGCAATGCAATTTCTAGAAAACTTCATATGAACAAGGATGATTCACAAGGATAATCAGAAAACATGAAACACTGGGTATTATGCAAATATATCATTATAATATGCTTCTTTAATGTAACTTTGGTCGCCACTGGGATGCTTGCGTTATAACGTGTATTTAACAGCTTCTACATACCTGATTTTTTCATTGTAATTCTTTCATTGTATATATGTGGATATACTAGTCTTTTTTTTTTTTTTTTTTTTGGATATACTAGTCTTAAGTCAAAAGTTCATTCTGCTGTGATGAATCTACCTGGGCTTGTCTCTCCAGGACCCAAATAGTTTTATTTATTAGATTTCTTCCTAGGTAAAAGATACAGTGAGGGGGAACATTACTCTCTGTTAAATTTAAGAAGCATGTAATGTAACAGCAAATCGACAGTGGATAAAATATAGAAAAATCCTCTCCATTTCCTTTTCTAATATGTCCGTGACCTAGTGAAAATACTAGGCTCCAGGCACAACGAAATGCACATGCTTAAGGGCACTACTAACATTTAAACATGTTATAACAATTTAGGCACAAAAAGCCACCACAGCAAAACTGACACTTTCTCCCCACAATCCTGTAATACTAGAATCTTAATGTCAACCTTCGAAAAATACAGACACAGGAGTTACAGGTTCACCGAGAAGTCAATAATATAACTAAAAAAGAAAATCACGACCCACAGTTGGCTCTAGGGAGTGAGAATTAAATAGAAAAATCCTGTTTGAATTTTGAATTTTGCTCAGAATGGTCTGTTTTGGTTCAGCAGGTGAGGGATGAAGAAAGAGTAAAAATCCAATTTGAGCCTCACAGTTACAAATGTTAAACTTTTTTTGAAGCCAACAATATTTTATTCAATTAAAGCAAAATCCTAATAATAATACTCAAAATATCCATTGTTATAGTTTAATTTCAGACCTAGAAAAAATTAAACTGTAACAATATTGGCAATACAGTAAATGTTAATGAGGAGGATGAGTACTGTATCAGGGTCCCAGCAATCTGAGTGTTGCAGACTAAGGCATTTATCATAGATATTAGACTTTACTCAGTGGTGGGAATGTAAGTCCAGTATAAGACAAAGTCTAAGTCCAGAAGGCAAGGGTTGGAGGATCAGCCCCATTGAATGGGAAGAGGACCTAAATGAAGACATCTATGGATGACTGTTGATTCCGTGTTTGTTGTTGAACCCAGAGTCATTATAGGTGAGCAGGGCCTCTGGTGAGGAAGAAAACCTGGATATAAAAAGGACTAGAACAAGATAGAGTGAAATCTTCAAAGACGAAGCTAAATCAATGAAACCACTGGAATGTGTGTATGGCTCTCAACACTTATCACCTCCATCACACTGGTGACCTACATAAGCTGGTACTTGTTATCACAGAGCAACATGTGTGCCTGGCATGAGCCTCAGAGAAGCTAAAGGGGTGATCTGGAGAAGCTGCAAGCGCAGATGACGCTCTCCTCCATCCAACAAGATGAGCCAACAGACCAGCATCTAAACTCCCTATTTGCTGTTCTGCAGTAGAGGTTAACCACTACGAGTACATCTTATGTTAGAGAGTAAAGGAATAGAAGGGGAAGGAATTGAAAGGAACTTTTATATATATATAAATACATATATTTATATAGATAAAAATATATATGCACACACATATATTATAATATTTATATATAAATATTAAATATATAATACACAATAAATATATATTATATAATTTACATTATATAATATATAATATAATAATACAATTTATATCATTACATTATAATAATATAATGAAATATATAAATATATATTATACACAAATATATATACTTACATATTTATAAACATATACATACAAGTATATGTACTTGTATATATATATATATGTATATACACACATACACACACACACCACACACACATATATATACACACAATAAACTGGGTGGCGTAATGGGTTAAGTTTGGCTCTTGGTTTCAGTCCAGGTTGTGATCTCAGGGTTGTGAAATTGAGCCCCACATCAGGCTCTGCATTCAGCGTGGAGTCTACTTGAGATTTTCTCTCTTCTTCTCTCTCTGCCCCTCCCCACCACCTGTGCTCACTTTCTCTCTCTCTAAAATAAATAAATCTTTAAATATATATATTACAATTGCTAACATACATGCAAACAAATTCTTACCAAATTATGTAAGAAATCAGCATAATTATCACAGTTTTATTTCTAATTTCTCATATAGTGGTAGCTGGTATGTGTACCTTCCTTCTTCCACAACCCAGCACATTTTCCCTTTGCCTCAGAAACCATTTGGCTCCTCCAGTTTCCTTGCCTGATAAGGTGACTCACATCTTCATTCTTAAAGTGTCTGGGCCATTTGTATTAGATTATTGTGTTTTTTCACTGACTCTTATCACAGGTCGTGGAAGTTCTAGAAGGCACTCCAAGGATATCTGCATTCCAACATGCCAGTATTCCAACTCTTCCCAAAACCACACAGCATAGTAGCAACACTCAAGATAAACAACCTAGCCACCATAGCACCTCCTTCTGTGCCTTCTGATTCACTAGCATGAGAAACCCAAAGTGGCCAGTCTCAAATTCCAAATTAAGGGAACAAGCACTGTGTCCTTGGTAGAAGCATTACTCCCTTGGAACTCGGACATCTAAATTGGCAGAGCCCAAAGTCACTGGGACAGCGAACCAACATTTCACTAGTCGATCACTAGGGGAACTGTGAGAGGATCCCCTCCCATCTTCACTTCTTGATTCCAGGACCCATGAATCTTGGATCTGGGGGAAACAGGATCACATATTAGACACCGATGTAAAGCATACACCACCACGGGGGCACCTGGGTGGCACAGTCGGTTAAGTGTCCAACTCTCCATTTCGGCTCAGGTAGTGATCTCAAGGCTCAGCTGGACACGGGGCTCAATCTCAGCTCCAGGTCTCTTAAGATTTTGCTTTCCTTTCCCTCTTCTCCTTTGCCCACACTTTCTCTCTCTCTCTCTCTCTCAAATAAATAAATCTTTAAATCATATACCCCCACATCCTAAAGAATATTGTCCCAACCCTACAGTGTGTTGCCATATTGCTGGTGCTATAATAACATCTTCAAAAAATCATTCACCACTCTATCTGGTCTCTACCAGCTAGAGGGTTTAAATAAAAATCTTTTAAAATAGCATTTTCCAGGTAAATAGCAATATACCTAGTTATGAGGGTATGTCAGGTTCCTCCAAAAACAAAACCACATCTGGAACAGCAGCTAGAATCGGAGTTAACACCCAATTAATGGTATGCTAATCCACTGATATCCTCCAAGATCCATCTATCTGCTGAACAAGTCAATAAGCAACTTGTGTGAAGACGAGAGTTACCATTTTGCAAGAGCCCAGTGGTTGCCATATTTTCTACAATCGCTTCAAATGTGTACTATTGTCTTTGACTTACTCTTTCGGTAGACAAGAAAAAGTTCTGTGAGCTACCACATGGCCTTTCTTATTAAAATAATCACTATTCCATTGGTTGGGGAACTAATGTAGGGACTCTGCCGGTTGCTGAGGATGCATATTCTAACGATGCATTCCTAAACTGGGAAAATAATCATAGGATGGATTCAAGGCACCATTGGTCCACTCATATGCACATCAAAATTCCATTGATTACCTTGCATCCATAGGCTCTTCCTCTGACTATGGACCACAATGGCATCTGGGGTTTCTAAAAATGGTTATGAGACCAGTATCCAGTCACTGACAAAAACACTGGTTGTTTCCCCTTCTTCAATTCACTGCCCTGGTAAATAACAATAGGTCTCTTTAAGGAACATCAAGATTTCCAGAAAAGATGTTGGCTATGTCAAAGGATCACTCCTCAAGTGAACCTGGCTTTGACTTCATTCCAGGAACTCTGTGTGGATCTGGAAACTGGCTTATGTCTGGGAATTAATCAAAAGGACATGACTCTATTGTTGTTATTCAAGTCAGACTTTTATTCCCAGACCTAGAGTTTGTCACTTAAGCAGTTTAAGTAAGACTATAAGAGGCTGTAAAAATATTTCAGTTCAACAGACATGGTGATTATCAAAGGCATCTCTCTCTCTCTGCAGGTCAAATTCTGATTACTGATTCAATTCTGCTGTCTAATATGGTAACTATGCCAATCTTGCTTTTGACAATTAAGGGCCACCTTTTGGTCCCTGCCACCCAGTATCTCAACATCTGCTTTGAGTTCTAACAGCCCATTTTGGTGACAGCATACCCACTGTCAGTCCTAATCTATAAGGAATAGCTTCCTACAGAGGTCTTCAAGGAAACTGGGCTCCTTTACAAATATATTTCTTATACTTTAAATGCAAAGAGTGGGGGTGCCTGGGTGGCTCAGTCAGTTAAGCATCTAACCCTTGATCTCAACTCAGGTCATGATCTCAGGGTTGTGAGATTGAGTCCTGCATAGGGGCCGGTGCTTAGCAGAGAGTCTGCTTGAGATGCTCTCTCTCCCTCTCCCTCTGCCCCTACCCATCCCCTGCTCTTTTTCTCTCTCTCAAATAAGTAAAAAAATAAATCTTTTTAAAAATTAATAAATAAATGCTTAGACTGTTCTCTGGACCCTCCTATTAAACATAGATCAGGGTTGGCTGCATGGATCTTACATAGCATACCGCCTCTTGCATTACAATTTCCCAAGCTTTTCCTAGGCCTACAGTACATCAAGGAACTCCCGAAATTTCAGCTTCAATTAGTGTAGGTCATCGTTGGACCCATGTTTCAGTAAACTAACCAAGTACTCTTAGAGCCATAATAGCTGCTTAAACTAAAACATGAAATCCAGAATCTCTGCTTATTTCATCCATATTGATAAATTCAGTCCAATCCATGATTGTATTTCTCTCACACTGTTCTACTTTAGGATTCATTCCCATACAGGTGCCCCAGGATTCTGTCAATAAAAATTGGTAAAATCAGGGTGCCTGGGTGGCTCAGTTAGTTAAGTGGCTGCCTTCAGCTCAGGTCATGATCCCAGGGTCTTGGGATCAAGTCCCACAGTGAACTTCCCACTCAGTGGGGAGCCTGTTTGTCCCTCTCCCTTGGCCCCTCCTCCCTGCTCATGCCTTCTTGCTCTCTCTCTCAAATAAAATCTATAAAAGATAAATTAAAAAATTAAAAAGTGATAAAATCTTGCAGTTATCTTTGTGTGGTTGGCACTATATCATGTGTCACATTTTGTACCTAACCCCCAGGGCTGGCCCCAGGATTTCAGTCTGGTTATAGATCTAAAAGATATTGAATGTAGATAAGTCTCGAGAAGGATCAGCAATGTTTTGCAAGGCTTCTACCTTAGAAGCTTCTACGTAGGTAAAAGCTTCTATATTCTACCTATGTTCTTCAGAGGAGTGGAAACCAACCTCCACACAAAATGGATGAAGAGACTTCTGGCAAAGGAGGCTCAATGGAATTAAGAAATCCCATGTCTTCAGTTTTATCAGGATCTCTCTATATGTCCCTATCTCGATTTTTTAGTTTCTACTTCTTTCAAATCCATGTAACCAACATTAAAAAAAAAAAAAATCTGTGAGGTGGTGAATCCAATTTATATTAAAATGCAGGCAACTTCAGGACTAGCCTTTAGGTTTGGTTTTGGAAATCTCAGCCCTCTATGTTAAATAAAAGTTTACTTAGGCTAGTCAAATGCATTCTAGTTTATCTGGAGACTTGAGACCACCATTTTCTTTCTTTCTTTCCTGTACGCTTAGAAACAGCCTCGTATTTAGCTGAACACAGTGCAGTTACCAGTTGCAGGCGAGGACCCCAAACACTTCTGCCCACTGCATCTTGGCATCCAAGTTATGAGTCACCAGAGAAAACACAATCAGTCAAGCACTGGATGCAACAATGCTTTCCTCACATACAGAAGAGAGAGAGAAAGAGAGAGAGAGCAAGATCATCTTCAATAGTGGATGTTGGTGCCTCATGGGTGACTCCTGGTAGCCAACACAGGGCAGTTTGCTCATATATGTCCTTCTTGTGCCCCAGTGGAAAGATCCCAACCCCTCCTCTCATAGGACAGATACAGCAGTGAGGTTAATCAAGGTCCATATAATGCTGACTCTTAAGCAGAACAAAGAGAATACTTTGGGCTCACAATAGAGAAAGGTATCACCCATGGGATGATAAGCCTGGCACAAGCTGTGAGAGCTATTGGACTCCTGGTAAGGAACTATCCGAGGCCCAAGGCCCATTCTTATAAGACTGAATGGGGGATGGGGAGCATGGAACATCAGCATTTTGCCCATAGCATGTCTTGGACTGCAGCGTCCCCTTTCTTTTTGGCAACAGTGTCATTCGTGCTGCTAGATTTTATCAGATCAGAAAAATACTTTCAGATAATCCAGAACCAATAGAAAGACACATCCTCATGGTTCTATTCCTATGGAAGCTCAAAAAAGCCCAAGCCACATTTGGTACCACTCTCCCCTTTTCCCAGAAAGGAGAAAAGCCTGCTTCTATTTTGAATTTTGTTCAGAGTGATCTATTTTACTCAGTAGGCAAAGGTTAAAGAAAAAAGAAAACATTAATTTAACTTCAAAATTACAGATACTGAACATATTCTTAAAGCCCACAAAATTTAATTGAGCAAAAATATTAACAATATTCAAAATCTCCAATGTTTTCTTTATTATATGTTTCAGGTCTAGAAAACATTTCATTTGAAAAAAAATAAAGAAATGACCATGTTTTCAATATATTAAGTGTTAGTATTACTGACTAGCTTCAATGCACCAAGTTTACCAGGAAAAGGGATTTTCACAAGGCGATGCATTTGATTAAGCAGAGCATATGGTGTAGATGGCAATTAATACAAACCCCGTGGTGCAATATTTGCCTGTATGTATGTGGCAAAACATCCTTTTTCACATCATCCTCTTACAATAAAATGCATTTGCAGCAGAAGTTAAGTGCACCGTCAGCCCAACAAAAGCCAATGATTGGTATCTTTGCGTCTCTTTCAGTACAGAAAAGATTTCCTCTTTCCTTTCTCACAAGTTTTTAAAGGCAGAGTTAAAAAAAAAAAAAAAAAAAAACCTGCATAAAAATCCTCTTTGAGATTGCTTTTAAGTTGATTAGCTGACATAGAAGGATTATTAGATATTGCCCTGGAAAGTCATTAGGCATATATAGGCATCCTTTTCAGTTCCTGAGAAACTCTATCTTCAAAACCAACTCAAACAACTTGAATAGAGAAGAGAATTGACTATGGTTATCCAGATAAGGCTCTCCTTAATATCACACAAAGCACTAGCATCCAACTTGTCCCTTCAAGTGTCCTACTCACAGTGCCAAGCAAATGCTGGCAGCTCCCTCCAAGCTTACTCCTTCTAGGTATAGATCCATGAAATAGTGCCAACGTAGTCACTGTGGCTTGGCTTTTTGTAAATGGGCTCTTTTAACGCATTGGATTCGCCAACAAATGAATATCCCAGTGAATTACGTCTGGTATGTCAATTCCTTCTTACAAAGCAAGAATCTTTCACTCTACTCACTTTTGTTTATAAATGTAAACTTTGCTTAAGTCTATTAAAGAAAAAAAGCACATTAGTGCATTTAAGAATAAAAATGATCCAATTATGCTAGTTTGTCTTTCGGGCCCATTCAACCTTTTCAAATATTAACTTTCACCGAACACCCTCGAAGTACAGAGTCACATTTTAAAGCAGCAGGATTAGTAAAGTGCAAGATCACGTTGCAAAGTCAGTATTAAAGGGAGCAAAGATTCTCAAATTAACTGATTTCTCTGCTCTTTGGTGACCTTAGACATGCCCCTTCTTCCCCACCACCCAACCAAGTCAAAGATCCATCTCACTTCTACAAGGGCCTCAATCACCAGGTCTGATACTAACGAAGAAGGAAAGAGCTTCATCCAAGTAAGCTCATCACAACAGGACAGACATCTTACAAGTTCATTATGACGGCAAAGGTCAACAAAGTCTTCTTTTTTTTTTTTAAAGATTTTATTTATTTATTTGACAGAGAGATCACAAGCAGGCAGAGAGGCAGGCAGAGAGAGAGGAGGAAGCAGGCTCCCCGCTGAGCAGAGAGCCTGATGCGGGGCTCGATCCCAGGACTCTGAGATCATGACCTGAGCCGAAGGCAGCGGCTCAACCCACTGAGCCACCCAGGCGCCCCTCAACAAAGTCTTCTATAGACAACTGGCACACGTGAATGGTACAGCTCATCAGGGATATCCAAATGTTCATAATCACCTGCGCCATCCTGCAGCTATCAAAAAGAGAGGGGCGTTACCAATGCATGTTTAAGTCTCTTCAGGTTTTTTTTTAATTCTAAAATGGGCTCTTCCACCTTGTTACATGGAATACAGTATATACAGAAAAGTGCTGAAATCATGAAGGTATGACTTGATGAATTCTCACGAGCTGAATACACCAGTGATCATTATCCAGATCAAGAAACAGAACACCACCAGCACCTCTGATGCCGGTTTCCCCTTCTGAACCATGATCGTGAGGCTGGTTACAAAGGAGTCAGTGCCAGCATACTTCACACACTTGAGTTATATAAGCTACTTATTGTAGACTAGCACACAGAACTTTCCGAGGATGTAAGTCATACATCAAAACATATCCAGAATGCTACCACTTCGTGCCATCCCGCAATGCAGTTGTCTCTTGCTTAGAATTTTACAGTGACCTCCCAACTAATAATCCCTGCTCTTTTCCCCCCTTCAGAATGTTCTCAAAGGACCAGCTAAGGTGAATATTTGTAAATGGACATCTATCTCATCGTATCATTCAGATCATATCACTCCACTGTTAATAGTGATGTTTCTCAACCTTGGCTGCACACTGAGTGATTCAAAACCATTGATGCCTGTGTTTATTCCCCAGAGATTTTGATTTCATTGGTCCAGGGAGTGTCCTGAGCTTCCCAGACGATCCTGCTATCCAGGCCTTACAGTGATCTCAAGGCCCAACATGAGGCCCACATTCCTTCTCTAATTTTACCTCTCACTCCGCTTCCTTGTTCACACCTTCCCAGATGCACTGGCCTCCTCTCTGATCCCCGAAGACACTAAGCAAGCATTTACCTCTGGGCATTACACTCGCTCCGCCATCTTCAGTGCTCTTCCAAAATATCCAGCTCCTTCACTTGCTTTAAGTCTTTACATAAACGTCTTCTCTGTGACCCATTCACTGGCCACCCCTGACATTTTATACCTCCTTTCCATGATTTATATTATTAGCAGTGATCACTGTCCAACACACAGTATACGTTCCTTCTTTCTCTCGCTCTGCAGGACAAGGCTTTCTGCTTGCTTCTTCAGTGTAATGTCCCAACTCATAGAACAGTGATTACCTAGCACACAGACACAGCTCAAGAAATGTTTATTAAGTGAACAAGTGATGTTTCCAAGTAATGAAAACCCTGCTAAAGAGCTTTGAGTCAGCATCTAACAGCCAATAATGAGACACCAGTTGTGATCATAAGCATTAAGTACATTCTAAACCAAAACTGGTTAAATGAAAACAACGCAGATGAAAAGGTGTAATTTGCAGCAAAATAATGATATGCTCTCTGCACTTCATGCTTCAGACAAAAGAAACCCCCTAGAGAAAGATCTTATCTTCTTCCACAGAGCTCTTGGGACTGCCAGACATGTAAAAGCTTCCAGAAATACATATCAGAAGTGGGGAATGGATTAGAATTAATCTTTCTCTTGCATATATATATATGTAATATATATATATGCATATATATATATGCATATATATATTCTTTGTAATATATATATTATATAATATATATATAATATATATATTCTTTGTAATTCACGCATCTTGGGTATTAGAAACTGCTTAACATATTATTATAGAATTGCACTCATTTGTAATGACTGCTTTAAAGCACATGGCATGGAATCCACTCCACCCACCAACTCTCAGCTGCCTCAAGAGGACTTTTCCTAGAGAAATTGATCCCTGATTCCATTTTTTTCCCCAAGAAATAAATCTCGAAATAAGAGCTCCTGAGTTTTCTACCCTGCCTAAAATATTAGGCTAATGTGTTTTCCAAAGTATCAAGCTGATGAGAAAGAAAGAGAGGGAGAAAAAAACTCATCAGTCCGGCAGAACAGATCAGCAAATACAGGGCTGCTTCCAGTTGAACCCGTAAGCACTGCTGACAAGATCAAAGTCACAATTCCACTGAGCCCTGCTTTCCTCTTGCCCAAAGGAGCTAATCCACTGCTTATTTCCACCTGCCTCAGAGACAATGAATTGTTAAACTTCTCTTTGAAAAAATGGTCACAGTCTCTTGATAGTTTGGTGTTTTTATCGTCATCACTGTGAGTCATACAAAATAAACAGTGATGCTTTGTAGTTCTGATGCCCAATCTCTCTGAACACTCTGTAAAATTCCTGGGTATCTCCATAAATATTTGATAAAATAATAAAGTTCTCAAAGTTTTGAAGTCTTTTCAACTTTCTGCCATTCAACTTCATGTAGGAACTTCTAATTATAGGAAGAGCATAAAAAGAGACCTCTGAAATTTGGATTCCTTCTTATATTCTGTTCCAGGGATGAAGTTCCATTCTACTAAGCTATAAACCAAACTATTCATTTTGCTTCACTTTTCTCATGCTCCCATGAAAATTCTATTTTCTAGTATCCTATCAGTTAGAATGTTCTTTTTTTTTTTTAAAGATTTTATTTATTTATTTGACAGACAGAGATCACAAGTAGACAGAGAGGCAGGCAGAGAGAGAGAGGGAAGCAGGCTTCCTGCTGAGCAGAGAGCCCGATGTGGGACTCGATCCCAGGACCCCGAGATCATGACCTGAGCCGAAGGCAGCGGCTTAACCCACTGAGCCACCCAGGCGCCCCAGTTAGAATGTTCTAATAAATACATATTTTAAAGAATAAAAAATAACCAAAAGTTCATCATTTAAATTTCATCTTCAGAGGTAACAAATGCTGCTGAGGGTGTGGAGAAAAGGATATCCTCTTGCCCTGTTGGTGGGAATGCAAACTGGTGCAGCCACTATGGAAAACCATATGGAGGTTCCTCAAGAAATTAAAAATAGAACCACCATGTGATCCAGATATCCTACTGCTAGGTATACATCCAAAGGAAATGAAACCATTATCTTAAAGAGATATCTATAATCCCATGTTCATAGCAGCGTTACAATAGCCAAGGTAGGAAACAAATTAAGTGTTCATCAATAGATGAATGGATAAAGACAATGGGATGGATATATACGTGTGTGTGTGTATATATATGTGTGTGTGTGTGTGTGTGTGTGTGTGTGTGTACATATATATGTATATATATATAATTTATATTTATATAAAATAATGAAATATTATTAAACCTTAGAGCCAAGAAAGAAATCCTGTCATTTGCAACAACATGGATGAAACTGGAGGGGAGCATGCTAGAGAAACAAGCCAAAGAAAGACAAATACCACAAGGTATTACATATATGAGGAATCTTTAAAAAAAAAAAAAAGTCAAACTTGGAGAAACAAAGTACAGAAGTTTGGGGGTGAAGGAAAAAGGGAAAGGTTGAAAAAGGGTACAAATTTTCTGTTATAAGACAAATAAAGGCTGAGGATCTAATGCATAACTTGATGACTATAATTGATAACACTGTATTGTATAATCGAAGTTTACTAAAAGACTAGAACTTAAGTGTTCCCACCAGGAAAAAAAAAAAAAAAAAGGAAATATGTGAGGTGATGAATGTATCAACTGGTTGGGGGGAATCTTCTCACAACATATACATATATCAAGTTATCACATTGTACACTTTAAATATCTTACAATTTTATTTGTCAATTATTCCCGATAAAGCTAGGAAAAAAACACAATCTCATCATTCAGCATAGTTTATTCGAACTGGTAGCATAAACAACTAGGTTATTCTCTCCATTCAAAAAGTATTATTAAGCTCACATTATGGACTAGGAGCCAGGTAAAAATGGTGAGCAAAATGTATATGACCAATGTTGTCATGGAGTCTAATGAAGCCACCAATAGTGATAAATTTCATGAAGGACACTAACAAGTTTCTATAAGAGAGAACACGAATTTTTGCAATCTGTGAATATGGGAAGGTTCGTGCAAAGGCTCTGAGTAGGAAATTCTTTGCAATTATTTGAGAAGTCCTGTGAAACTAGAGTTATAATGTCTGGAGAGAACATTTTGAGATGAGGGAGCCAAAAATCATTTAAAATTGATATAATACATTTCTTAAGAATATGGAATTCCTTCAGAATCATAGATCATATTTATCAGCTTTGTATACTTAATCAATCCATGTACTGCTTCACAAAGAATCTTGTATGGATTTTATTTTAAATGATTTCATAGTCCAGTGTGTGCAAAATTCCTGCTTGTACAAAATTATTTTCCTTTCTGCAGAACTTCTCAAACCTTTAGTTAATTGTAAATATTCATATAGAGAACAAGAAGTCACATTCAACAAGCATTATAATATGGCATTCCTTTTGCAGACTCTCTTTGCAAAAGTATATCTTTTGCAGAGTATTCCTTTTGCAGAATATACATTGAAAAATAGTACATTAATGCTTTTATTCCAAAAAATATTTATTTAGGACCTACCACATTACAAACCCTATTCTGATATCCAGGAACATAAGGAATAATGAGCAGAGTAGCTGCCCTAGAGAAACGAATCACCTAATGGAAGACAGTGATATCCATAAATCGGACTACTAAATGATATGACTATTACTCTAGACATATGTGCAAGTTGATATGGTAAGGCACAAACGGGAATATCAAGCATTAGATTTGAAGGAGGATGAATTTTGAGTTGAGACTAATTTTTTGAAAATGGTAATCAGTGTAAAGTATATTCCAAGGCAATTTATTTTTTAACATAGGGAATTATAAAATTTAACAACTGAACAAGACCTTGGAGATAATCTATCTCAAGTTCCTCATTTACCCATAGGAAGAAACAGGCTCAGGTGAAACACCTTATTTACACAAGTTAGTGATGGTGTCAAGATAAAAATATCTTGATTTCTAATCCAGTGCTGAAGGCATTTTATTAATTCTATCCCATCAGAGTACCAACATTCATGATATCAGATCATTTTCTCTATGTGTTTTCAAGACACTGAAAGACATTTTTTATTTCTTAGCTAAAAATTTTTGGAGCTACATTTCCAACCAGACCGAGGAAGCCCTGGTTTGAGGCACTTGAGGCTATCATTACTCTCTTCCTTGATCCCAAATTCAAATTAACAACATGCCTTAGGTGATGAATAGTTAGCTTGTCAGAGGCTAAAATTTTCCTTTGGCTTTGGGGGTTGTGGTAAATGTAGGACTCTAATTTTTCTGTACACATAACTAAATATTAAATAAATGTCAACACTGGCATTTTCCAGTTCACAAAATGAAAAGAAAATTGTCAGTAATAACTATTGATATTATATCATTTAAATTGTACTGCAGGGCACTAAAAATGAAACAAAATTATCCATTTGTGACATATACACATCTTTTAATAAAAAAAAGCTGGGGGGGATACCTGACTGGCTCAGTCGGAAGAGCGTGTGACTCTTGACCTTGAGATCGTAAGTTCAAACCCCATATTGTAGGTAGAGATTACCTAAAAATAAAAATTTAAAAAATCGGGGTGTCTGGGTGGCTCAGTGGGTTAAAGCCTCTGCTTTCGGCTCAGGTCATGATCTCAGGGTCCTGGGATCCAGCCCCACATTGGGCTCTCTGCTCAGCAGAGAGCCTGCTTCTCCCTCTATCTGCCTGTCTCTCTGCCTACTTGTGATCTTACCTGTCAAAATAAATAAATAAAATATTTAAAAAAATTTTTAAAAATCATCTTTAAAAAACTGTAAGCACATAGCCTGGGTGCTTTTTGAAATTTCTTTACCTGTGAATGATCAAAGGATTTGAACATGATTTTTTCTGTCAGTAGAGGGGCAGTACTCTAAGTAACATAAAGATCCTGCCAGCCTATTTTGTTGTTAAAACAGTTGTGGTAGGCAAAATACTAGTAGCCTCCCAAGCATGCCCACACCATAATCATCTAGAACCTGTGAAGATATGTTATCATGTATGGCAAAAGAAATTGTGCAAAGTAATTTAGGTTGAGGACCTTGATGGAGAGATTGTCCTGAATTATCCAAGAAGGTCCAATCTCCTCACATGGATCTTTAAGAGCAAATAACCTTTCCAGACTGTAATTAGAGAGAGTTGTGGTTAAAGAAAAGCAGTTAGTGAGATGCAATGTTGTCATCTTTGAGGATGGAGAAAGGCACCACTATCCAAGGAATGCAGGCAGCCTCTAGAAGGTTTAAAAAAAAATGCAAGGAAATGGATTCTAACCCAAGGTCTCTCAAAGGAACCAGCCCCACAACAGCTTCCTTTTAGCCCACTGTGTCCTGTGTCATATTTCTGACCTAGAAAACTATAAAGTAATAAATCTGTATGGTTTAATCCACCAAATTTCTAGTAATTTGTTACAACTGCAATAGAAAACTACGTCATACAATTGTATTTTTAAAATTTATTTTTTTATTAATACACGATGTATTATTTGCTTCAGGGGTATAGGTCTGTGAATATCAGTCTTACACAATTCACAGTCCATGACCCCTAGGGCCCTGCACACCCTAGCGACAGTCTTGCTAAAAATACTCCTTCTATATCAAATCAAGGTATCTTACTACCACCTAATAACTGTAATTTGGCAGCCATAGAAATATTTGCAGAGTATTTCTGGGAATTAAAAAATGTAATTTTTCTAAGATAAAGGCCAATGGAACAACAAGCCATACCATGATTTTGAAAGCTAAAAACAGTCTCCATCAGCAATTCAGCAATGAGCTACACAAAGTGTGAGCACACTCAGACACAAACATGCTGAAGTAAACTTTCAAGATCGAATATGCCACTCAATGCTCATGATTAGAGCTCAATTTAAAAACAAAAACACAGTTACAGAAAAAAGGAACAGAGCCAAAGTGAAATCTTTATTTAGGAATTTGTTTAAAATTCTTTGAACATATAGTTTCTGTATCCCTGCGCTATTTTTTTTAACCAAGTAGCAAATGGATATAACTTTCTGCAGGGCCAGAAATAAAAATAAAACAAAATTCAAGTCCTCAAAAGTACCATGATCCCCTTTAAATTTGTGATAGGGATATCATTAGCTAATTTACCTCTTTAATGTACTAATAAATCCTGATAGAGTTCATACGACTTGAAATTTGCAAAGCAGTTCAAGAACAAAAAGATTTTGACTGGTTGAAAGATTGAATGATAGTATAATTGCCTGAGAAAAGCATATATTTAGGACTGACCCTTAGATCTCTGATCTTCTTATCAGATATCTCATCTGTCAGACTATCTACTTACTCAATGAATGCCTTTATTTCCCAATAAAAGTTATATTGCAAGGCCTTTATTGAAAGTATTGAGAATAATACCAGATCATAAAAGGTTAAAAAAAACTTTTTAGGGAAGACATCAGAGCTTCATGGTCATTTGATCCAAAAAGAAATGAAACACTTTAACCTGAATATTGAATTTCATGCTTGTCATGATTCTAAGAAGAAACATAAGTATTTGATGGATTAGGAAAAATAAAATGTGCTTTTTATCAAAATAATTTTCTAGTCATTTACCTGAAGGAATCATTTATAAGGAAGCACACTGAATAGATCAGTAGAATGGTAAACCTTAGAACATAAAAGTTAGTTATCTCTACATTTTCAAATAGCAAGTCAAAGTTCAAATTTAAAACATATTTACTCTACAGTCCCATGTAATGTGGACTACTCAAGACATCTCCTGAGAACTGGTTCTGTAAAACACAAAAGAGCAGCTATGTTCAGACTCTCTCTGCACAGATACTTGCCTGTTCTCCATTCCAAAAAAACAAACAAAAAACCAAAAAATCAAATTTTAGAAGAGTACTTAACTCCATTTGACATCTGTATTAGTCAGGACTGTCCAGAAAAGTGAAACCAATGTAACAATACAGAGAAGGATTTATTATAAGGAATTGGCTCCCATTGTAGGGAAGCTGAAAAGTCCTAAGATCAGCAATCCGCAAGCTGGAGACCAAGGAGAACCAATGGTTTAGTTTTAGTTCAAGTCCAAAGGTCTGGGACCCCTGGGAGCCAATGGTGCAAGTTCTATCTAAAAGTCAGCAGGGGGCACCTGGGTGGCTCAGTGGGTTAAAGCCTCTGCCTTCAGCTCAGGTCATGATCCCGGGGTCCTGAGATCGAACCCCCCATGGGGCTCTCTGCTCGGCAGGGAGCCTGCTTCCTCGCCTCTCTGCCTACTTGTGATCTCTGTCAAATGAATGAATAAAATCTTTGGAAAAAAAAGAAAAAAGTCAGCAGTTTGCAGACCTGAGGGTCGATTTTTCACCTCAAGTTTGCAACCAGGGAAAGAACAATCTCCCAGTTCTACTTCCAGGCAGAAAGAGCTCCTCCTTTTTCAAAGAAGGATCAGCCTTTTTGCTCAATTCAGGCCTTCAACTGATAGGATGAGATTCTCCCACATTAGGGAGGGCAACCTGCATTACTCTGCCTACCAATTATTGTAATGGTAATCTCCTCCAGAAGCACCCTCACAGACACACCCAGATTTGACCAAATGTCTGGGCACCCTGTGGGCCAGTCAAGCTGACCATAAAAATAACCATCACAACATCTTTTCAAATAAATATATATGATGTTTTAAATTTTATGCATAAATTAATGCTTCCCTTGTGGGAAGTTATGAACAAGATTTTTCAGGTGTTAGAAAGAGAAAATGATTAAATTTGGAATTCAGAAAGTACAGAAACATATGTTTCTAAGAAAACAAGTCAGAAGAACAGAAGTAGAATCTTTAAATCTTATGTCAGATACCAAATTTCTTTTTATAGTAAAGTTCTTGATGGAAGAGGGCCTATCTTGAAGAAACAAAACAACAAACAACTCTTGCAGTTCTTTGTCCAGAAGGAAACAAGGCCAGGAAGAGCTAAGAAGTCTATGACCTTTCAAACATAGAAGAGTAATGAGCCCTGGGCAATGTATGGAAGTGCTGAATCACTGTCTCGTACACCAGAAACAAATATAACACTGTATGTTAACTAAATGGAATTTACATAAAAACTTAAAAAGTAGAAGAGTAAATTACCTAGCTAAGAGCACAAAATCGGGGCGCCTGGGTGGCTGAGTGGGTTAAAGCCTCTGCCTTCGGCTCGGGTCATGATCCCAGGGTCCTGGGATCGAGCCCCGCGTCGGGTTCTCTGCTCTGCGGGGAGCCTGCTTCCTCCTCTCTCTCTCTCTGCCTGCCTCTCTGCCTACTTGTGATCTCTCTCTGTCAAATAAATAAATAAAATCTTAAAAAAAAAAAAAGAGCACAAAATCACTTTTGGATTAATATTATCAAAGGCATAATAGAAGAAGCAAGACCTTTGATACGAGCTCCATAATCTGTTTTAAAATCATGAAATTATAATATATAGAATATAATAATATTTAAATGTTATATCTTTAAAATTTCACTATATCTTAGCAGACCTCACCTCATATCTTGTTGCAAATCTGTGTAATTTCTGGGGTGCCTGGGTAGCTCAGTGGGTTAAGCCTCTGCCTTTGGCTCAGGTAATGATCTCAGGTTCCTGCGATCAAGCCCCACATTGGGGTCTCTGCTCAGGAGGGAGCATGTTTCCCCTCTCTCTCTGCCTGCCTCTCTGCCTACTTGTGATCTCTCTCTCTTTCTGTCAAATAAATAAATAAAATCTTTTTAAAAATCTATGTAATTTCTTTATATTTTATTAAGCTTAATATATATGCCTACTGACAAAGGGAGAGCAAGGGGGGGAACCAGTCTTTAAATTGCCAAATTGCTATTGATTCACACTTTTGCTAAGCACCTACCTTATACAGTTCTTTTTTAGGAAAATGTGTGCTGTTGTTTCCAGATTGTTCTAACTTATAAGCAAAGCTGGAAATATATTGTGTATGCATGTGTGCCTGTATATACATATGCATGTGTGTACCTGTGTGTAAGGTTTTGCAGGTGAGGTAAACATGACACCAGGCGAGGTAGGTGCAAGGCAAGATTTATTAAAGGCACTCTCCAGCAAAGTTTCAGGGCTCAGGAGAAGGGGAGCCAGGAAACTCACGCTGGGAGGAGGAAGGCACCCTCGGGCGAGGTTCCTCGACTCCAGAAAGGGGAGTGGGGGAAGTGGCACTGGGAGGGAGTCAGAGGGGGTCTTTTATCGGGCCAAGGCAGGGCATGGGCTCACATCCATATATGGTAGGGTATTTGGTGATCGGAGGGTATGGGGTGGGGGGGCCTGATACTTCTGTTTCCTGCATAGGTATCGGGTTGCCTATGGAGATGTGACCTGGGCATTCATCCTTTTGGCGGGAGAGTCAAGGGTTAAGGAAAGGTTGGAGGGGTCGGGAGCTGGAAGATGGTGGGCCCCAGCGGTCATTTCTATTGTTCCTCCTGCATTCCCGGAGCCGATGACCCAACACAGTGCATGAAAAGTCACATCTTTAAATGATAGCAAATTAACCAAATTTTAAAAACATAATATGAGCCAAATAAAAGAAATTTATGGTCCAAATTTGACCCCAGACTGCCCACTTTGGGTTCCCCACTTTGGATTATCATTTTTCTCTCCAATTCTGTGCATCTTTTAACTACCTGGCAACTCTCTCTTCTACAATAAAACTTTAGGGTTGAGATCACAATCATCCCATATGTCCCAAGCATGACCATCAGTCTTGGTGGCTTCCACAAGAAAAGAATTTCTCATGCATCCCATTAATCCCATTGGTTTTTAACATCCTCATTTCCAGTGACATCCATTCATCTTCACTCCAACAGCCACATACTGGACCTCCTTCTGGGTCCAGGTTTTCTTACGAGCCACTGATCCACCCCCAACCACCTAAGACCAAACATTAACCTCTCTGACCACAACCTTCTTTCCTCCAAGATCTCTCACAACGTTAACTTGCACAACATCTGTTCTTTTTACTTACTGAGACCACTGGCCCTCCATCTTTTCAATGGAGGCCTCTTATCTTCAGCCTTGACTTCCTTCTCCATTATTCCCAGACATCACACTTAATCACATCAGTAACTCTCCTGCCATCATCTGTAATGCTTGTTTTCTGTTTTCCTTCCGAAAGTCTTTCCGAACTCAATGCCAATACATGATCCAGCCAACTTCTCATCTTCCCTGTGCCTGCACACACACGGGTAGGATTTCAAGCAAAATGACGCAAACAGGCACACTGGTCTCATGACACACTGGAGGTCTCCAAACAGACAAGGCTCTACTTGCAGCCAAGTGTCTTCATGTTTCCTTCTTTAGCTTTTTCATTCACTCTGCAAAATATGTATTTCAAATCTCTGTTACCCTCAAACCCCACCAAATCCCTCATCATTCAATAAATGGCCTGCCTTCCTCCTCTACAGAGAACAACAGAAGCCAGCAGATGGAAACTACCTCAATTCTCTGCGTCTGTGCCTACTCTATTTCCTATTCCTTCTCATAAATCAACTTCCTATGAGTAATGCCTCCCTCCCCCAGTGCTCTGGATCCATCCACAGCTGCCTCTTTGGGGGCCTCCTTCTGTTTATCCCCTCTCTCTTTTTCCTATGATATCTTTTCTCTTCTGTCATTCACCCTAAGAAAATTTTAACATGCTCATATGTCTGGTATCTTACATGAAACTCCATTAGTTCTTGATGTAGGTAAGTGCCATGCTTTCCTGACAATCTTAGCTACTTTTTCTCTGATGGGATAGGCAGGGGTGGACCTCTTCTGTTCATCGATTTAATGTCCATAGTCTTAGACCTTGTCCTCTTCTGGGCTACAAACTGTCTTCCTAAACAATGTTATTTATTCTTTTTTTTTTTTAAGATTTTATTCATTTATTCGACAGAGAGAGAAATCACAAGTAGGCAGAGAGGCAGGCAGAGATGGGGGGCGGGGAGAACAGGCTCCCCGCTGAGCAGAGAGCCCCATGCAGGGCTCCATCCCAGCCCAGGATGCTGGGATCATGACTTGAGCTGAAGGCAGAGGCTTTAACCCACTGAGCCACCAGGCACCCCAATGTCATTTATTCTTATGGCCACAATTACTACCAGTAGTTCAGTGTCCCTCCCAAGTTTCAGAAAAGTTATGCAATTGCAATGACATTTATCCATTTCAATATCTCAGTCTCTGCTTGTACAAAAATAAACCAATAACTGCTCCCACAAATGTGTTCCTCACTCTGTGGTTCCTATCCTCATGCAAAGCAGAAAAATCCTGCTAACAAAAACTGTCCTGTGTTTCCCACCCCAGGCAAAAGCTATAAAGTTCCCACTAGCTAATCAAGCCAAAAACCTGTATGTTGTTTATAACTCTTCTTCTTCCTATCTGGTTAATTCCACCTCCTCAGAATTTTGCAAAGCCGACACTTCCATTGGTCTTTGCTGCCAAATACAGAATGTCATGATCCCCTTGTGTGATCCATCAAACAGCCTCCTACACTCTGTCTGCCACCACTCCCACTGCCACCTACGCCTTTCTCAGGCTGCAGCCCGAGTGACCTTTCAAAAGCACAGGTCTAATTACGTCAGTCTCTGGTTTAACATGTCTCAACAGCTAATCCTATTTCCCTGGATGAAAGTCTAACACAATAGAGAAGCTTAGAAGAACTAAGGAATGTACACACAGGTGAATGCTTCCCCTATTGCAAGCTTCGTACTTCTATTTATAAAGCACTTCCATATATTTTATTTCACTTGTTATTTTCAAAAGCACTTAAGGATCATCTTCATTTCATGAATAAGGAAATGGAGAACCCAGGGTTAAGTGGCTTATTCAAGGTCAATAATCTCTAAGTGACAAGCCTGACTCTCAAAACTCAAATCTCTCTCTTCTTTTTTTTAAAGATTTTATTTATTTATTTGACACAGAGAGATCACAAGTAGACAGAGAAGCAGGCAGGCAGAGAGAGAGAGAGGGAAGCAGGCTCCCTGCCAAGCAGAGAGCCCGATGCGGGACTCGATCCCAGGACCCTGGGATCATGACCTGAGCCGAAGGCAGTGGCTTAACCCACTGAGCCACCCAGGCACCCCTCAAATCTCTTTATAAAGGGATTTAAAAGCATCTTTTTGGAGTTTCAGTAAACAAACAGTTTAGAATAAGATTGAAGCCAGAATCATCTTAGGTTAAACTGCGATAGATGATAAATAGATGACAGATAGACGGACATACAGAGAGACAAAGGTCTATAAAGAGATCCCAGTATAGAATTAAAATAAATGTTTAAAAAGGAGAAATCTGATCAACAGTACTTTGAAAGAATCATAAACCACCAGCCAAGTGGGATTTATCCCTGGGATGAAAAAATGATTGAACACATATATGCAAATCAATCAATGTCATACACCACATTAATATAATGAGTTATAGAGACTATACCAAGTGGAGTTGTCACACAAAGGAAACTTTATTTGCAGCAAATTACGGGGAATAATTTCCAGAGCCTGACTCCCTAAGTCGGGATGAGTGGGTTGATTTTATTTAGGGTTAATTAGGATGAATATTCAGAACAGGGAGTTTTGTTTTTTTTTTGTGTGTGTGTGTGTGTGTTTTTTTATTATGTTATGTTAGTCCCCATAGAGTACATCTTGAGTTTTTCATGTAGTGTTCCACGATTCATTGTTTGCCTACAACACCCAGTGTTCCATGCAATACAGAGAGTTTTGTCATCGAGTAAAAGCAGACAGAAAGTGGCAGAGAACACTAACAGGTTCCTACAGGCATCCTATGTTATGTTAATCAAGTTTGTGCTCCTCCTTGGGCAGAGTTTTTAACATTACAATGAGGCAGAGGTTAACTGTGGGACAAGGAGAAGGGGCTAAGGACAGACCTGAAAGCGAGCCAGTGTAAACTGAATGAGGTCTGGGGCTCCTTATCTCAGGTAAGGAATGCAGGGCTTTTGCTTACTTTTGAAATAGCACTGGGAGTTTTACCACTAATTTTATTGCTAGGCTGTTTCCTTGCCTGGTAGAGACTGTTAGTTTTTGCATTCCCTTTGTTCCCTTAAAATCCTTTACTGTTCAAGTTTCTGTATTTCTTTGTAATTCTGACACCACCAGGGAAGTTCTGCAAGAAATACTGTAGGGCAAAAAGAGCCAGTAAGGCCTGGAAAAGGAAAACAGCTGGGGGCCTAAAGTGACTTCTTTTTCTTTTTCTGGAGACCCCTAACTCTTTTGCTTACAAAAGCATTTGACATCCATTCATGATTTAAAAAACCAAAAAACAAAATTCTCAACAAAAAAGGTAAAGAAGTTTATCTCAACACAATGAGAACCCTATATGAAAATCTACAGTTACCATCATAATCAATATGGAACATTGAAAGCTTTTCCTCTCTGATCTAGTACAAGTTAAGGATACCCCCTATCACCATTTCTATTCAACAAAATATTGGAAATCCTTCTCAGACCATTTAGAGAAGAAAAAGAAATAAAATCCATTCAAATCAGAAGGGAAAAAGTAAAATTATTTCTGTTGGTGGATGACATGATTATATACATGCAAAACCCAAAAGACTCAACAACAATAAAAAAAGAAAGAAAAGAAACTGTTAGAACTAAAACTTATTCAGTAAGGTTGCAGGATATAAAATCAACAAACAAAAATCAGTGGCCTTTCTATATACTAACAACAAACTATCCAAAAGAGTATTTTTAAAAATACCATTCACGATAGTAACAAAAAGAACAAAATACTTAGGAAATAACCAAAGAGGTAAAAGATGTTCACACTGGAAACTTCACACTGATGAAGGAAATTAAGGAAGACATAGATAGAGGAAAAGACAGCCCATATTTATGGACTGCAAAAATTAATATCACTAAGATGTCCATAGTATCCAAAATGATCTACAGATTCAGTGCAATTCCTATCAAAATCCCAATAGCATCCTTTTCAGAAATAGAAAAAACAACCTTAAAATTCATATGAAAACATAAAAGACTCCTTATAGCCAGAGCAATCTTGAGCAAGAATTTTAAAAAGTTGAAGGCATCACATTTCCTAGTTTCAAAATATATTACAAAGCTACAGAAATCAACAGTAGGATACTGGCATAAAGAAAGACATATAGACCAAAAGAACAAAGTAGAGAGCTCAGAAATAAATCTACAGGGGGCCTGGGTGGCTCAGTCATTAAGAGTCTGCCTTCAGCTCAGGTCATGATCCCAGGGTCCTGGGTTTGAGCCCCACATCAGGCTCCCTGCTCAGTGGGAAGCCTGTTTCTCCCTCTCCGATTCTCCCTCTCCGATTCCCCCTGCTTGTGTTCCCTCTCTTGCTGTGTCTCTTTGTCAAATAAATAAAATCTTGAAAGAAAGAAAGAAAGAAAGAAAGAAAGAAAGAAAGAAAGAATGCAATTAAGGTCAACTTATCTTTGAAAAGGGTGCCAAGAAAACACAATGGGGAAAGTTGAGTCTCCTCAAGAAATGGTTTTGGAAAAACTGAATATCCATACACAGAAAAATGAATTGGACTCTTGTCTCACACTATATTCAGAAATCAGGGTGCCTAAGTGGCTCAGTCATTAGGCTTGTCTGCCTTCAGCTCAGGTCATGATCCCAGGTCATGATCCTCCTGCTTGGCAGGAGGCCTGCTTCTCCCTCTCCCACTCCCCTGCTTGTGTTCCCTCTCTTGCTGTCTCTCTGTCAACTAAATAAGTAAAATCTTAAAAAAAAAAAAAATCAACTTAAAATGGATTAAGTACTTAAACATAAGACCTGAAACTATAAAACTTCTAGAAGAAAATGTAGGGAAAAAATTTCTTAACGTTTGTCTTGGCAATGATTTCTTGGATATAACATCAAAGGCACACACAACAACAACAACAAAAATAATAATTAAGGGGAATTGCTTCAAACTAAAAAACTTTTCTACCACAAAGAAAACAATCAACACAGTCAAAAGCCAATATATAGAATGGGAGAAAATATTTGCAAACTATATAGCTAATAAAGAGTAATATCCAAAATATATAAGGAACTCATACAACTCAATAGCTATATATCTATATATCTATACATCTTGACTTAAAATGACAAAATGGATTTAAATGATTTAAAATGGACAAAAGACCTGAATAGACATCTCTCCCAAGAAGACATGATAATGGCTAACAGATATATGAAAAGGTACTAAACATTACTAATCATCAGAAAAACACAAATGAAAAGCCTTCACACATATTAGAACGGCTATTATCAAAAAGACAAAAGATACCAAGAGTTGACCAGGATACAGAGAAAAAGAAACCCCTACATATTATTGGTGGGAATGTAAATTGGTATAACAATTATAAAAAGCACATGGAATATTCTCAAAAATTAAAAATACAGCTACTGTATGACCCAGCAATTCTACTTCTGGGTATGTATCTTAAAAAAAACAAATAAAACCAGTATCTCTGAGAGATATCGGCACTCCCATTTGCAGCATTATTCACAATAGCCAAGATACGGAAACAGACTAAAAGTTCATTAATAGATAAGTGCATTTTATTTATTTTTTTAAGATTTTACTTATTTATTTAACAGAGAGAGAGAGATCACAAGCAGGCAGAGAGGCAGGCAGACAGAGAGGGGGAAGCAGGCTCCCTACTGAACAGAGAGGCTCCATGCAGGGCTCCATCCCAGCGTCCTGAGATCATGACCTGAGCTGAAGGCAGAGGCTTAATCCACTGAGCCACCCACACGCCCCAAATAAGTGCATTTTAAAAATGCAATATATACCTATATGCACATCGTGGAATATTATTCAGCCATGAAGAAAGAGGGAAATCCTGACATTTGTGACAACATGGTTGAGCCCAGAGTACATTAAGTTAAGTGAAATAAGCCAGACACAAAAAGACAGACACTGCATGATCTCCCTTATATGTAGAATCTAATCTCCAACTCATAAAAGTGGAGAGTAGAACAATAATTGCCAGGGGCAGAAGGGAGAAATAGATGTTGGTCCAAGGGCACAAAATTTCAGTTATCCAGAATGAATAAGTTCCAGAGGTGGGGACTAGAGTTGATGCTGTATTGTATAACTGAAATTTGCTAAGAAAGTAGATTTTCTGTGCTGTCACCATAAAAAGAAAGAAAGCAAGAAAAATTTAATTCTGTTTGAGATGAAGGATATGTTAATTAGCTTGATTCTGGTGACCATTTCACAATGTATACATGTATTTAAAACATCAAATTGTACACCTTAAATTTATACAATTCTTATTTGTCAATTATACATCACTAAAACTGGAGGAAAAAACCCAGATATCTGGTATTTAGAAGAAATATTATCCCTGGAAAGAATAAAGTTATTTTGTAGCTTCATTTTATTTTGTCAAAGACTAAGTCTAACAATGTAGGCAAAAGATACCAGAAAATATGGAAATTCAACCAGCTGAGGTTTTATCTTATTTTATTTTTTTCAGTGCTAGAGTTGACTCTCAGAACTAAATTTTGAAAAGGCAGTTCCTGCTATAAAATGACCCAGTTACCACTAAATAAAAGATGTTGGACTGCAGTGAAGGTTGGCTGAAGGGTAGGTGTAGAGATAAAGGAGGAGACTAGGCATTGTCATCACAAGACACAAGCATGCACCACAACTCCACATGGGGAACTCTGCCAAGAACGAAATGAATGCCCATCGCCAAGACCACCTGACAGAGGGAGTCACAGGAGCCCATGTGAAATAAAAGAGAAGAGAGCCAATTCAGGTCAACCAGGCCTAATGAAAGCCCAGATGAGAGAAGAGATAGAAGTCAGCCAAGTGGAAATGCCAGTGTAGATAACAGCAAATGAAAGAACCCACTAAAATTAACTATGGACAAAAGGTTGTCCTCACAGACCAACCCTCTAAGTGATTGAAATGCAAATGCTTTACATGAAAGCAGTCCTCCCCAAGTAGACAGAAAATCCAAAATGAAACTTTTCATAATATCACCATTTTTAGAGATAAAAGGAACCCTGAAACTCATTTTGGCTTAAGGAGAAATTGCTTAATGCTCTGCTAGTTCCCAGGATTCAGTGAGAACCTTTGAAAAGAAAAAGTTTGCTGATCTTTTTCCAACAATCAAACAACAACAAATAAATTGAAACAAAAATAATAATAATGATAACAAAGAAAACCTACCTGAGATGAGGAACCACATTAAGACCAACAAACCAACCAGGACCAGATTCCTCCACTGAAGTAGGTGTGGCTAACAGAACAATTTAAAGACCATCCAGTTTTGAAGGAAAGATTTTATGCCTAGCTTGAAATGATAAAATAAAGTCATGGAGTAAAATAAACTTTTGTAAAACTCTTTATTTTGTAGTTGTTGGTATAAAGATCACTATTATTTTGCTAAACCTTTCATCAAGACAAGACTAGAAAATACATCAAGCATTAATACCTATAATAACCAAATTCATTTGCAGTAAAAGTTTCAGAGAAGTAATACATGAATAAAAATGAGTTGGCTAGAAAATAGTTTAAAAATCACAGTAGACATCAAGAAAGTTTTCTTCCAAGACTAACTAAAGACACATTTAAGTGTTTTTCCATGTTCCCAAGAAAGCAAGCAGGACACAGTGTCAGACAGGCTACCTTGGGTTGGTATGCATCTCCTGTTTTTTTTTTTTTAAGATTTTTATTTGTTTATTTCACAGACAGATCACAAGTAGACAGAGAGGCAGGCAGAGAGAGAGAGAGAGAGAGGAGGAGGCAGGCTCCCTGCTGAGCAGAGAGCCCAATGCAGGGCTCTATCCCAGGACCCTGGGATCATGACCTGAGCCGAAGGCAGAGGCTTAACCACTGAGCCACCCAGGCGCCCTGCATCTACTGTTTTTGAATGACCAAGAGACAAACTCTTGAGCTCAGCTTTCAAATCCTCTATGGTTATATGAAGGAGTACCTTTCTATTAATTTACTTTGCAAATATTTCATTCAGCAGTTTACACTCATCCAAACCCCTAAGCAGAAACTAAAAGACTAGTTAAAAGCCAGTTCTGAAAAAATTATGGGAAGAGTCACTCTAACTTATGACTCATGGAATTGTAAACCACATACAACCTTTTATTGTGGAATTGGGCAAAGTCACCAAAATTTCAAATGTACCTGCCCTTCAACCCAGCAATTCAACTTCTGAGAATTTATTCTCTGTAATACTCACTGAAAGATATATGCTTGTGTATCACACAGCATTATTTGCCCTGGCAAAAGAATAAAATCTAAATATTCATTAATAAGAGAGTGGTTGAATAAATTATGGCCCATCCACATGATGGAATTAGTACATGTTGACTGAAAAGACTGAGTAGAGTGGTATTCATTGCTAAGAAAAGTTCTCCAGGATGAACTAAATTTAAATTTAATTAAAATTAAATTTAAAAAGTCTGGTTTATCACACTGTGATAGCATCTTGCCTTTCACTATCAATTCCTAAAGTGTATTTTCCTATTGGTATATAAGGATGTATTCAGGTACACAATGTTTTTGTGAAGGTATATACCAAGACAGTTCCAAAAGTGGCAAACTTCAGGTTTGGGACATGAATGGGAATGAGAGGGTAAGTTTTCACTTCCACTTCATTTTACACTTACTAGACCATCTAAAGTTGCTGACTGTTCATTTACATTTTCTAAAATGTCTAGGGAATTTATCCTAAGAGCTGTGGTTTGGGACCACTTTGAATTTTGTTTTGTTTTTGTTTGTTTTCCTGAAAAAAGTTAGGTTTTTAATACAACAAGATCTGTCGAGTGTGGAAGAAAAGAAAAAGGTTAGCCACAGTACAGTTTCTTTCTGCAAAAGGAAAGATAAGCAAACACTGGTACCTAACCCATATCACACCCACAGAATTGGCTCATGTGATCACATTCTCTTCCTTGCTCCAGAGTAAGCATGTTCAGTGAGGCACAAGTGTTTAATTAAGCACAATTTTCAAAAGCTGGATCAGGCCCCACTAGACATATAAATGCAATATACTTAGCACCATAAAGTTTGCTAATAATACACATCCATAAGGTAAAAGCCCTTTTATAGCGGAGTATTAGGTTAGCTGGAATCCAATTTATGAAGAAACTCCTGTATATTCTCATTGGTAAGCAATAATGCATTTCAATTCCATCCTGACACAAAATCTCTCAGGTTCCTTTATATTCTTTTAAATAAGTACCATAAAACATTAATAGAAGTGCTCTCCTAGGTCTCTATTCAAATGTTCTTGATTTGTAGATTTCATTAACAAAATCAAGAAAATTTTCTTTTGCCAGTAATACAGAATAGGACAAAGCTGCTAACACATGCTTTGTGAAAACTTGCATAATGGCATTTAAAAACAACTTTCTTTAGGGCCTTTGTCAAAATCAGAAATGATTTCTTCTCAAGATTAGGCCTATTTTGATTGTCTCTTTAAAAAGTAATAAGATGGAAGTTTCAGCACATCATGAGACAAAAAAAAAAGTCAAAGGAACATTCTATTCTTCCCTTTATTCCTTCCCTTGAAGCAATGCTTTAAAAAAAATCAATTATGGGCGCCTGGGTGGCTCAGTGGGTTAAGCCGCTGCCTTCGGCTCAGGTCATGATCTCAGGGTCCTGGGATCGAGTCCCGCATCGGGTTCTCTGCTCAGCAGGGAGCCTGCTTCCCTCTCTCTCTCTGCCTGCTTCTCTGTCTACTTGTGATCTCTCTCTCTGTCAAATAAATAAATAAAATCTTTTAAAAAAATCAATTATGATATATCTCACATTGCATTTCGGCCTTTTGCTGAAAAAGGAAAATCCTGAGCAATCTAAGACCTTCCCCAGTCTCCACCTTAAGCTGGCCTCCTTGGTCTTGGAGGTAGACACAGAGGAGACTGTCTGCAACCTACAGTTTCACTTGAAGGTGGAACAGGGACTTCAAAGGCAGGATTTATTCTGATCATTTTATTATATACTCTGGAGAAGAATTGGGAATAGGGATGACAACCAATTCTAACTCACTTCCTCACTGGGGCAGTTTCTAGGGAGAAGTGTTGCTTTTTCCAGTGGCAATGTCAAACAGCATCCAGCCCTAACTTCTTGAACAGCATTTCTCGCAGGAATTTTATAAGAATTACATGTTCTGTTTTGGTAATACATGTTGTTTTCTGGGGAAAGCACACACAGATAATAGCCCGATTGTAAGACTTGCTTATGAACAATAAATATTTGTTACCAAATTACTGTTTATTCCCAGTTTGGAGAGTTTAGGAAGATTTTAGGCCAATGAAGGGTGATCTGAGCATAGGACTTTCCAAATAATGCTCAACAGAACCACTGAAGGGAAACTTTACATTTCTATGATAACAAAGATTCAGGTTTTCACTCATATATTGACATTCAATTCACCCTCACCTGACAGAAAATAACAACATGCTAAAGAAAAATTTGAGCTACAGAACTCATGTGGAATGGGGGGGAAAAAAAAACAGAACACCTTTTTATTTTGAAGTCCCAAGGAACTGATGACAAAGTGTCATGCACCTCAGAGAACTTCACATTTTAATAATAAGTAATAATTTTTCTAATTAACATACACATCACTTATCAGCATTGCCTACCCAGAAAGCATTTAGACATACAAGATATCTACACACAAAGCACTTTATATGTGTTTAAAAACACATTCACGGTCTTAACGCTTATACTATATGAACTCTATACAGTTTGTACTGCTTACTCACAAACATGATATCTCATGAGATTGCCATCAGAATAAAGTATATATTATAACATTTCCATTGGGTAAATAGTGGGGACAAAGCCTGAGAAAGAATGAGTTCTTAGGATCACACAACAGGTTCAAAACTTGAATTGGATATTTTTGCCTCCAAATCCTATACCTTTCCATTGTTACCTTATTTGCACACAATTAAGTAAAACATTACATTAGAAATATTGTGAGATTTATGCTTTATATACATTTCAGCTGTAGGATACAGCTCCTATCTTCAAATGACAAACCTATGTGTCATAGTCAATCAGTTAACAAGTATTTATTGAGCACCTACTATAGGCCAAGCATTATTTTGGTGCCATAACAGTGAATACGAAGAATCCCTCCTCTTACCTGACATTCTAGGAAGAAAGGAGCAAAAATTGAACACAATATGATAATTTCAGGTACTAACAATTGCTAAGACAAAGATGTATTAGCATAATATAGAAAGTGGACTGGTATGGGAGGCTGTTTCAGATGGGTAGTCAGGGAGGGCCTCTTTGAAGAAATAGCATTTGAGTCGATAATCTCATTGAAGAGAGGGAAGTGGTCATGTTTTGACCTGAAGGAGAGATCGATCCAAGCAGAAAGATAGCAAGTGCAAATATTCTGATTTGTCTGAATTCATGGGTAGAAAGAATTCCAAAGAAACTGGTGCCAAGTAAGAAAGGAGTGTTAACTAAAAACAAAAAACAATATGAGGTTGAAGAGATGAACAGGACCCAAATCAGGTGGTGACTAAAACTGTGGCTTCATAAAGCCAAGATTTATTTCTTATACATATCACATTCCAGTAAGAATTGCCTGAGGTAAGTGGTTCGCTCCATGGAGATGGAAGAAGCCATCCTCCTTTCATCTTGTGGGAATACCATCTTTAACATAGAGCTTCCAACTTTGCCACACAATAGGAAGAGAAACTAGAGGATTCCACAGGGGAAATTTGGTGTGTGGGGGGGGGTAGCCTGGGAGTGACAGTCACCTCTGTCTACATTCCATTGTCCAAATGCAGCCTGCTTCCACAAGGGAGGTGGGGAATGTAGTTTAGCTACATGTCCAAGAAGAAGAGAAGAAACCAGGATGCTGGGGAGTGCTAGCATTCTTTGACACGGTGTACTTACTTTGTATACATACTTTTAAAAATGAACTTTCGTGTACAATGTGAAGCCTTCAGAAGGTTTTAAGCAGAAGAGTAACAGGAAGCTGCTGTAGAAATTGGGGTAAGGGGGCGCCTGGGTGGCTCGGTGGGTTAAAGCCTCTGCCTTCGGCTCAGGTCATGATCTCAGGGTCCTGGGATTGAGCCCCGCATCGGGCTCTCTGTTCTGCGGAGAGTCTGCTTCCTCCTCCTCTCTCTCTCTGTCTGCCTCTCTGCCTACTTGTGATCTCTGTCTGTAAATAAATAAATAAAATCTTAAAAAAAAAAAAGAAATGGGGGCAAGAAATTAGGGTTGTTTGGGCAAGTTATGGCAAGGTAAATAAAGAGAAGTGGTCAGATTTGAAATAGTTATTTTAGAAGTGGGGGATGGAGTTCGTTGACGTGTTGCATGCAAGAATAAGAGAAAGAAAATAGTTGAGAATGACTTCTTGATGTCTTTTTCTTCTTTTGATTAGCAATTGACATAATTGATGTATAATGGCTTGGAGAAAATTAGATCTGGGATGGAGACAGAGAGACTAGAGAGTCTGTATTTCTATTGGAAACATTAAGTTTTAAATACCTATCAGGGCTCCAGACAAAGGTATCAAATAAGAAGTTGGATATGTGAATGTGGAGCTTGGGAGAGTAACTCAGTTTGGAGATAAAAATTTGAGATCATCAGTGAAGAGATGGAATACAATGTTCAAAAATGTCATTTTCTGATACTAGCAAGGAACTAAAGAGGTGATGTTTAAACACATATATCTTTTTTTAAAGATTTTTATTTTGTTGATTTGATTGAGAGAGAGAGTGAGTGAGTAAGTGAGTGGGGAGAGGAGCAAAGGGAGTAGGAGACAGACTCTACAGCAGACTGCGCTGAGTGCAGACCTGAGACAGGGCTCAATCTCATAATCCTGAGATCATGACCTCAGCCGAAATCATGAGTCAGATGCTGAAATGACTGAGCCACCCAGGCATGCCTACACACATATATCTTTTAGTGAGTATTTATAAAAGACCGAAATTTAGATACAAATTCTTTACTTTTAAGGAAAACCATGTTTTGGAAAGTAACAAATTAATAGAATCATACTATGAATTTACATTAGGATATAGCTATAACTTCTTTCTTTTTTTTTTTAATATTTTTATTTATCTATTTGACAGACAGAGATCACAAGTAGGCAGAGAGGCAGGCAGAGAGAGAGAGAGGAGGAAGCAGGCTCCCTGCCGAGCAGAGAGCTCGATGCGGGGCTTGATCCCAGGACCCTGGGATCATGACCCTAGCCAAAGGCAGAGGCTTTAACCCACTGAGCCACCCAGGTGCCCCGATATAACTTCTTTCTTGCAAATAATGCAATAATAAGACATAATAGCTTTTCTATAAATTGTCTTTAAAAGGGATAAATGGCAGTATACAGGTATATAATGTATTTTCTGATTTTAGCTCTTAGAAAAACTAAAAACCATGGCTGAAAATTTAAAGTAATATATAGAAAATCAAGTTTTTTGATATTGCCACCAAAATCTAAAAATATTTGGCACTGAAGGGGCCTGGGTGGTGCAGCTGGTTGAGCATCAGACTCTTGGTTTCAGCTCAGGTCATGATCTCAGGGTCCTGGTTTGGAGCCCCACAGGAGGTTCCTGGCTCTCAATCTCTGCTTGAGATTCTCTCTCCCTCTCCTTCTGCCCCTCCTGCTTGTGTTCATTCTCTCTCTCTCTCTCTCTCTCACAGTCTCAAGCAAATAAATAAATAAATATTTTCAAAAAAGATTTTAAAAAATAAATACAAATATTAGACACTGATAGAACTAGACCTGAGTATAGTCACAAGGATTATTTGATCTTCAAAGGGTTTGCTCCAATTTGGAAATTTGATTATAAAATTGTGCCACCAAATAAAATATTTCAGATTTTAGGAGTGCCTGGTGGCTCAGTCAGTTAGTTAATCATTGGCCTTTGGCTCAGGTCAGGATCCCAGGGTCCAGGGATCCAGTCCCTGCATCCGGCTCCATACTCAACAGGAACCCTGCTTCTCCCTCTCCCACTCCCCTTGCTTGTGTTCCCTCTCTTACTCTGTTCCTCTCTGTCAAATAAATAACTAAAATCTTTTTAAAAATTTTTAAAAAATAAAATAAAAATGGCCCAAATGTACATTTTTAAATTTTTTATTCAATGAATGAATGAAAGTTTAAAAATTCAGTATCTTTTTCTTTAAAAAAAAAAAAACTGCATTTAAATATTTTAAGAGTGTCTTTCTAGGGGCACCTGGGTGGCTCAGGGGGTTGGACCGCTGCCTTCGGCTACGGTCATGATCTCAGGGTCCTGGGATCGAGCCCCATATCGGGCTCTCTGCTCAGCAGGGAGCCTGCTTCCCTCTCTCTCTCTCTCTCTGCCTGCCTCTCTGCCTACTTGTGATCTCTGTCGAATAAATAAATACAAATCTTTCAAAGATTTTATTTATTTATTTGTCAGAGAGAGAGAGGAGCGAGAGTGAGCACAAGCAGACAGAGTGGCAAGCAGAAGCATAGGGAGAAGCAGGCTCCCTGCTGAGCAAGGAGCCTGATGTGGGACTCGATCCCAGGATGCTGGGATCAATACCTGAGCCGAAGGCAGCCGCTTAACCAACTGAGCCACCCAGGCGTCCCAATAAATACAAATCTTAAAAAAAAAAAAAAAAAAAAAAAAAAAAAAAGAATGTCTTTCTAGCTTGACTCAACATAGCACAAAAATGTTTACCATCATATGGGCTGTTTTTTACAATCCTACTTTGGTTCTTTCCCAGTATCCCAGACTTATACTTTACCTTATTACCAGTTTTCACTTGAATTCTTTGAGGAATGGGATGATTTCTCTTCTGTTTCTTTGCTAGGAATTGCTTAATCCGGATAGTCTCACTGGAGGATAAGGCAAAGGCAAAACCAAGTGCATTCACTAAAATGGAGAAAAGAAGAGGGGGCTTAGGTATATTTTATATATTATAGGTTGTTTTCTATAATGGACTAATGAATTTATTTTACATGTGTTACCTACACAAACAAGCAGCCAGTCAAATAGCTGGTTTTAATAATCTGTCTTAGAGACAAATTGTTTTTGGTCATTTAAAAAAAAATTTATTATGTTAGTCACCATATAGTACATCATTAGTTTTTGATGTAGTGTTCCATGGATTCATTGTTTGCATATAACACCCAGTGTGCCATGCAATACGTGCCCTCCTTAATACCTAACATCAGGCTCACCCATGCCGCTACCTCCCTCCCATCTAAAACCCTCAGTTTGTTTCTCAGAGTCCATGGTCTCTCATGGTTTGTCTCCACCTCTCATTCCCCACCCCCCTTCATTTTCCCCTTCCTTCTCCTAATGTCCTTCATGTTATTCCTTACGTGCCATATATAAGTGAAACCATATGATAATTATCTTTCTCTGCTTGATTTATTTCACTTAGCATAATCCCCTCCAGTTCCATCCATGTTGATACAAATATCAGGTATTCATCCTCTCTGATGGCTGAGTGATATTCCATTGTATATATGGACCACATCTTCTTCTTCTTTTTTTTTTTTAAAGATTTTATTTATTTATTTGACAGAGAGAAATCACAAGTAGGCAGAGAGGCAGGCAGAGAGAGAGGAGGAAGCAGGCTCCCTGCCGAGTAGAAAGCCCAATGCGGGGCTCGAACCCAGGACCTGGGATCATGACCTGAGCCGAAGGCAGCGGCCCAACCCACTGAGACACCCAGGCGCCCCTGGACCACATCTTCTTTATTCATTCATCTGTTGAAGGGCATCTTGGCTCTTTCCACAATTTGGCTATTGTTGCTATGAACATTGGGGTGCATTTGGCTCTTCTTTTCACTATGTCTGTATCTTTGGGGTAAATACCCAGTAGTGCAATTGCTGGGTCATAGGGTAGCTCTATTTTTAACTTTTTGAAAAACCTCCACACAATTTTCCAAAGTGGATGTAACAATTTGCATTCCCAACAATAGTGTAAAATAGTTCCCCTTTCTTCACATTCTCTCCAACATTTGTTTCTTGCCTTGTCCATTTTTGCCATTCTAACTGGTGTAAGGTGCTATCTCAGTGCCATTGTGATTTGAGTTTCCCTGATGGCTAATGTTGTTGAACTTTTTTTCCTGTGTCTGTTAGCCATTCAGATGTCTTCTTTGGAGAAGTGTCTGTTCATGTCTTCTGCCCATTTTTGGCTTTTTTGTTTTTTGGGTGTTGAGTTTGAGAAGTCCTTTATGATCTTGGATACTAGCCCTTTAGCTATAGTGTCATTTGCAAATATCTTCTCCCATTCCATGGGTTGTCTCTTTGTTTTGTTGTCTGTTTCCTTCGCTGTGCAGAAGATTTTGATCTTGATGAAGTCCCAGAAGTTCATTTTCGCTTTTGTTTCCCTTGCCTTTGGAGATGCGTCTTGAAAGAAGTTGCTGTGGCCGGTGTAAAAAATGTTACTGCCTATGTTCTTCTCTAGGATTTTGATGGATCCTATCTCACACTGAGGTCTTTCATCCATTGAGAATGGTCAAGTTTCATTCTTCTGTAGAGAGCTGTCCAATTTTCCCAGCACCATTTATTAAAAAGACTGTCTTTTTTCCATTGGATATTTTTTCCTGCTTTGTTGAAGATTAGTTGACCATACAGTTGAGGGTCCATAACGGGGCTCTCTATTCCGTTCCATTGATCTATGTGTCTGTTTTTGCGCCAGTACTGTGCTGTCTTGGTGATCACAGCTCTGTAATATAGCTTGAAATCAGGCAACATCATGCCCCCAGCTTTGTTTTTCTTTTTCAAAATTTCCTTGGCAATTCAGAGCCTTTCTGGTTCCATACAAATTTCAGGAGAGTTTGTTCCAGCACTTTGAAATATGCCATTGTTATTTTGATCAGGATGGTGCTGAAAGTATAAATTGTTCTAGGCAGCACAGACATTTTAACAATGTATATTCTTCTGATCCGTGAGCATGGAATGTTTTTCCATCTTTTTGTGTCTTCTTCAATTTCCTTCATAAATGTTCTATAGTTTCTAGAGTATAGATAATTTATTCCAAGGTGTCTTAAGGTTTTTGGTGCTATTGAAAATGGAACTGATTCCCTAATTTCTCTTTCTACAGTTACATTGTTAGTGTATAGGAAAGCTACTGATTTTTGTGCAGTGATTTTATATCCTGCCACATTACTGAATTGCTGTATGAATTCTAATAATTTGGGGGTGGAGTCTTTTGGGTTTCCACATACAGTATCATGAAGAGACACATTTTTATTTTATTTTTTTTTTTTTTAAGATTTTATTTATTTATTTATTTGACAGACAGAGACCACAAGCAGGCAGAGAGGCAGGCAGAGAGAGAGGAGGAAGCAGGCTCCCCGCTGAGCAGAGAGCCCGATGCGGGGCTCGATCCCAGGACCCTGAGATCATGACCTGAGCCGAAGGCAGCGGCTTAACCCACTGAGCCACCCAGGCGCCCCGAGACACATTTTTAAAGTAAGTAGCTAGGGGGCGCCAGGGTGGCTCAGTGGGTTAAAGCCTCTGCCTTCAGCTCAGGTCATGATTCCGGGGTTCTGGGATCCCACCCATAGAGCCCAGCATCCAGCTTTCTGCTCAGCAAGGGGCCTGCTTCCCCCTTCTTTCTCTGCCTGCCTCTCTGCCTCCTTGTGATCTCTGTCTGTCAAATAAATAAATAAAATCTTTAAAAAAAATAAATTAAGTAGCTGGTCAGTACAATCACCATTTAGACAAAGAAAAGAGTATTACCAAAACTTTAGATAAAAAAAGAAACTGGAAATGGTGTAAACACATCCATATTAAAGACAAGTTATTGAAAAATATAAAATTCTTCCTATGAAGTTAAATTGTGTTATTAATAATTTCTAATGACCTTCTCCTTGAGCATAAATACATTATCTTTAATTAAAATCCCAGTAAGTGGTCTTTATGGCACTACTGATCTCTTCTCCAGTGACTATTTTAAAGCCTCTGTATCTGGAGTGGAAACGAGCACTGAATCACACAACTATCAAGATATCTCCAAACTCCACCTGCATGAGCATATAAACAAAGATTGTCTGGAACATCATAATCAAGAGCAATTTCATCAATATTAGCCTCTTATTCAAAAGCTTAAATGTCAATCCCACCTCTTCTTCAACCAAGGAAGAAAATAAATTCATTATAATGTTACATCTACTTCCATCCCTCACAATTAAACCAAGTCCCTCATCTCTGGGAAATGGTTTTAAGGACACAGTCCTCACCATGGTAATCACAACCCTCCTTGATATAATACCTTAAATCTCCCTTTAACCCCACAGTTCCGCTAGGTGTACTTTGTATAAGTCCTAATGCACAACTCTTTGTTTCCCCAACCCATGGCTTCATCTGCCATCTTATTCCATCCCATACACATACCAAGGCCTATTTCTTTTCTTCCCATATATCAAAAATTTACTTTTCCATTTTGACAACGCTGATTTGTGACCTGCTCAAAAAATTTTTATTTGAAACAAAGAGGTAGGGCAAATGATCTGAGCACTTTGTTCACTAAGTGATATAACTGAGGCTTGGCTACAATAACATATAATTGAATGATTTAATGAACACATTGGTGGTGGTATGCAGTTTTTGGTATTTTAGGAAATACAATAGTTTTTACTTGCCCTTAATTTTCCAAGGTCTATTTCTTAGGATACACCTTCCTTATAAATGTCAATGACCTTCTGATAATGTGTTGTTTTGGGCAAGCACTCAGACACACACGCATGTGCACACACACATACACATACATATACACACACCATGCCATGCCCTTCGAATTTCTACCGCACTGCCACACCTCTGCAAAGCACGTATCACATTCTAAATATGTAGTTATTCTGTGTTCATTCTATCCATTCTGAGTAGGCAAAGGGCTTCTTGAAGTCTAGCACAGTGCCTTACTCAGAGGCTGAAGGAGTAGATGAGAATCCACTGGGATAGGGGTCAAAAGACCCAAGTTTGAAGCCTACTTACTGGCAGCTTAACCTCTTTCTCTCTCTAAACTTCCCTTTATTCATCTGTAAAATGAGTGTATCAGAAATTACTATGTCATATGGTTATAAGACTTAGATTAGTAATGTATGAGAAATCTTCTGCCATATAAAGCAGATACAAACATCAAGCATGATCATTTTTCATCATCGTTTTTCAGAATGAACTAATTTTATGGTAAATGTTCAAAAGACATTCTTATTTTCTTATCACATTGAAGATAGGAAGACATGAAATATTATCTCAAAATAGCAAATTTATACTCATCTCTCTTACAACTGGAGACCAGGCAAATCAGATAAAGTCCTCAAAGACACACAAGTTTGTTGATGGTAATAAATACTCCTATGACCTCTTGCCCATTCTCTCTCATTAGAATGACATAAAGGGACACCCCACAGTTGGAAAATGTAAGAAATTACTCTCCTGATGTGGATGAGGGCTCAGATGAATAGGCTCATGCCCCTAGAAATTAAGACGATGGGCTGTCTTGATCACTCTGCAGTACATTGCCACCCACAAGAAGGGTCAGTTCCATCCAAAAGGTTAGAATAGATAGATGAGAAAACGTAGTTTTATTATGAAGGCAGAAATATGGATCACAGACAAGATGACACCTGAAAGTCTATTATTAAGAAAAGAAACTGAAGGGGTGGCTGGGTGGCTCAGTGGGTTAAGCCTCTGCCTTCAGCTCAAGGTCATGATCCCAGGGTCCTGGTATCTATGGAGCCCTGCATCAGGCTCTCTGCTCAGCAGGGAGCTTGCTTCCCCCTGCCCCTCTGTCTGCCTCTCTGCCTACTTGTGACTTCTCTGTCAAATAAATAAAATCTTAAAAAAAAAAAAAGAAGAAGAAAAGAAACTGAAGAAAATATAAACTCAGAAGAAGGTTTATATAGAGCAAAGAGCCATATACACCTTGGTATATAATTGATGTTCATAATAATGATCCTCAATCATCATTAAGTATGCTCTGCATTCTTCCATAATTAGGCAGAGATGTCTGGAATACTTTGCAGAAAGATTTCATACAAAACTAGAAAAAATGAGAATATTTCAGTGCTTTCATCATCTGGAAAACTCACTCTTGTGAAAATAATCATTTGCAACAAGAATAGATAAGTGAAATGCTGCATTAATTAAATAAAACTTCTTGTGTAATTCAGTGTAAATGTACTAGGAAGTTAAATAAAGGGTTCAAAAAGTGCTGGTGTTGTCAGGGAAGATTCCAAGAAGTCGGTAGTTACCACTTGGAAACAAGCAGGAGAGAAACAGAATTCCAGAACAAAGGAACACTACTATTAAAGATGGGAAAGAGTAAGTACACGCGGCATGCTCATGAAACCCCACAGAGACCGGTCTGGAGAAAATGAATTTGAGAGCTACCACTGTAGCCAGAATGTAGAAGGAGACTTAAAAGCCACATTGAGAAATTTGGTTCTAACAGAACATGAAATAGAGTTCCTCACAGAGCTTCTGAGCTAGAAGCAATCTGATAAAAACAGTATTTAAGCAAGCCCGTTTTGGGTTTGGGTTTTTTTTGTTTGTTTGTTTGTTTGTTTGCTCATTTGTCATCATTTGTTTTTTAGAAGAAATTTTTTTAAATTCCAAGCAAGGAAACTCATCATAAGGTTCCTGGTGTCAACCATCACAGGTTCCTGGTGTCAAGTTCTTAGGACACGGCTGGACAATCTTTCCTTCCTTCCTTTAAGTGTGTACTGGTATGTGAAGTAATCCTGTGAAGAGTTTTATCATCTAAAGAACATTAAAACTTATGTGAAGAAACAAAAGTTAATTATTAAGAAAGGACAAAGAGTTTAAGTTATTATTAGCATGAGTAAAATCATTGTTTTTCATGGTAATTAAGGGAAAAATTTGAGTTTTCATGAAATTATTTTTTGGTCATGGTTTTTTCTTTATCATAACACTACTCTGAGACTGAATTTTAGGGCCTTTTGAGTATTATGCCATAGTATTGAAATACGAACTGCTAGAATAAAAAAGAACATATCAGATTAAACTTTGATGAGCCTCCCAGAAATGATCCGGACATAAAATCATTTTCTAAAGAAAGGGAAATATCGTGCTCTGAGATAGATTGACAAAGGAAGTCTTTCTATTAATTTTTTTCCTGGAACTCAAGAAAAAAAAATTAATAATTGTATCCACATAGAGAAAACACAAACATACTGACAACTCCCTTTGTCTGTGGCTCACAAAGTAGCTGGTGAGAATATGACCCATTTAAATAACAGTCCATACCAACATCCTTGTTTAGTGATGTGCAGTATGTGATATACATCTGTTTCACAAAGATATTGTAAATTCTTAGAAAAAAATGGAAAGGGTTTATTCTATTTATATTTTTTTGAGAGGCTGTGCATGCGAGTGTGTTGGAGGAGGGGGGGCAGAGAGAGGGGGAGAGAGAGAATTTCAAGCAGGCTCCATGCCCAGCACATGAAGCCCAACATGGGGCTCTATCTCATGACCCCAAGATCATGACTTGAGCGGAAATCAAGAGTTGGATGCTTAACTGACTGAGGCACCCAGGTGCCCCAAGAAGAAAAAAGCCTAAGGCTGCATATGATAAATTATTTTTCCTAACAAATCTGGTCTTATATTTGCTGAGTTTTATTAACAGTTTCAGAAGAGAGTAAAGACAATCCTCTTAACATAATTGTTTCTTTTTTTTCCCCCTACCTGGCTATTTGTTGTCAGGAACAGATCAAATGCCAGAAGATCCCAACCTAGACCTAACTGTCAGAGAAAAAGGGACAGAAGCAGGAAAGTAGGAACGATTGACTGTTTTTCTCCAAGTGCTTTAGGAAATGGTCACGACATACAAAGGTTCCGAACTCTGAACATTTCACATCCGCTGCTCCTCAAACAAAGCCGAGTTGCTAGTTTGGACTTTTTGTACATCAATGGATGGGGGAAAATAGGAGTTGCTGTTAAGAGGAAGTACTCAAGGGACACCTGGGTGGCTCAGTGGGTTAAGCCTCTGACTGCAGCTCAGGTCATGATCTCAGGATCCTGGGATCGAGCCCCACATGGGGCTCTCTGCTCAGCAGGGAGCCTGCTTCCCCTCTCTCTCTCTGCCTAGTTCTCTGCCTACTTGTGATCTCTCTCTCTCTCTGTCAAATAAATAAATAAAATCTTTAAAAAGAAAAAAAAGAGGAGGTACTCAAGTATCTAAATACTCATTAAAATCCTCATTTGTAAACTGTAACTTCCTCAACAGAAATCACTGACCATCTGTTGGGCTTAATGAACTGCCAATAAAAACTATTTTGATCTTAATTGGACCTCAATGTGAATGTTTCTTAGGAAGAAACAAATTACAAGTTTCTCTAAATGCCAATTTTCCCCATTGTTGCCTTTTCAGTGACTTTTCATTAAACCTCAGCAATTGATTCATCAAATCAGTAATATAGAATAGGCTTCTTGATTTCTCTAATTCACGAATTTCTCCTTTCTCCCATATTTTTGGTTACTGGCAAATTCAGGAATTATGTGAAACCTACTGGACAGACTCAATAAACTCCTTGAAGTTGTTTCCCACCCCCACTGAAAAGAAAAATAAACATGTGTCTCTTTCTTCACAATAAAGAAAATGTGAAAGAGGAAAGGCATTTCATCTTTTTTTTTCCAAGGGTAGATTCTTGGATAATAAACCAGAATAGAATTTGCCTACTTATGCTAAAAATGATATCATGACAATTTTTCCTGGTTTGAGAAAAACCAAAAGGCCTCTATGTCCACTCCATTTAATTTGTCAAATATTTGTGAAGTGCCTCTACAGAAAATATGTCTTGTTAAACACTGTGTGGGAGGTTTTGAAAATAGTGACATACCTTTCAGTCCTAACTGTAGAAATAAGGCATATTAACAAAAATGAAAAAAATTATTCCAAGACTGACGGTGTCAAAAGGAGTCATCAGAAAAGTCACATGAAGGGAGTCAGCTTGAGATTCCCTCTCTCTTCCCCTCCCCCCACTCGCACACATGCTCTCGCTCTCAAATCTTTAAAAAAATTAATAATAATAAAAGTGAATACTAATTATTAATGATCAACTTTCCAGTTGAGAGCAAGGTCTAGAGAATTTGGATTGAGAGGCAGATAAGTTTTAAAGTAAAGAGGAAAGATTTAGTTGACTTTAAGAGTTATAGCAGCAAATCTTCAGCATCGAAGGAGGTCATTTGAAATGATATCAAAGGGTTGGATTTTCAAATCAGTTTCACAAGGATCAGAGATATTATCCAGAATTAAACCATACAAATAATTTCAAGGAGACAGGAAATCATGAGAAAAGAGAAGGATGGCAAAGTCTGGAATAGCCAGCACCACTCCCCAGGTCCTTCTGTGGCTGCATTAGTACCTGCTTTGGTCTAGATTTAATATGTGAGCTATAAATGTTGCATGCAGAAGCACTGCTTACACTTTTTTAAAAAAGGATATTTCTATGAAACATCTCCCAATTTTCTATACAGATAGTTACATAACTTATATGATATTTTCCAGGTAGCCATGCCCCATAAATTGACACATTTCCAGGTTTTATATAAGCCATCTTAGACCACATACATGCACTAAAGTATTCATGTATAAGAATTCTGCTAAATGGCTAAAATTAACAAGTCAGGAAATGACAGATGCTAGCGAGGATGCGGAGTGAGGGGAACCCTCCTACACTGTTGGTGGGAATGCAAACTGGTGCAAGCACTCTGGAAAACAGCATGGAGGTTTCTCAAAAAGTTGAAAATAGAGTTACCCTATGACCCAGCAATTGCACTACTGGGTATTTACCCTAAAGATACAAACGTGGTGCTCTGAAGGGGCACATGCACCTGAATATTTATAGCAGCAATGTCCACAATAGCCAAACTATGGAAAGAACCTAGATGTCCATCAACAGATGAATGGATAAAGAAGATGTGGTATATATACACAATGGAATACTATGCAGCCATCAAAAGAAATGAAATCTTGCCATTTGTGAGGACAAATGGATGGAACTAGAGGGTATTATGCTTAGCGAAATAAGTCAATCGGAGAAAGACAACTCTCATATGATCTTCCTGATATGAGGAAGTGGAGATATAACGTGGGGGGCTTGGGGGGTAGGAAAAGAAAAAATGAAAGAAGATGGGATTGGGAGGGAGACAAACCATAAAAGACTCAATCTCAAAAAACAGACTGAGGGTTGCTGGGGGGAGGGGGGATGGGAGAGGGTGGTGGGGATATGGACACTGGGGGGTATGTACTATGATGAGTGCTGTGAAATGTGTAAACCTGGTGATTCACAGACCTGTACCCCTGGGATAAAAATACGCTATATGTTTATTAAAAAAAATAAATCAATTAATTTTAAAAAAAGGAATTCTCCTGCTAGTAAATAACATTACTATGTTTGTCAGGAGTTCTGTCTCTATAATGTTCACAAAGGCTTTTGATATATCTTTCCAGAGGCATCTCACACCAAAGGGAAAAAATGACTTGCAGGTCTAAGATTAACTTTTTCCTTTCCAGTCCACACTCTGATATTAGTCAAATCGCCCTTAATACCTATTTCTCAGGTACCTTTTTTTATTATTCGTCTTACAATATTTTGTACAGAAGAATAAGCCTACCAACATCCTGACAACTACCGTAATTTCAGCTCATCCAATGTATATAGGAATTTCCTTCCCAAGCATGTGATTGTGGTCATATTTCTTCACAGGTCTTCTAATATTCTCTTACAACTCTGATTACTCATTTTCCTCTATCACCTATGGTTATTTGAATCATTTGTATGTTTTTTTTTTTTTTAAGATTTTATTTGATAGAGATCACAAGTAGGAAGAGAGGCAGGCAGAGAGAGAGGAAGGGAAGCAGGCTCCCTGCTGAGCAGAGAGCCCTATGCGGGGCTCGATCCAGGACCCTGAGATCATGACCTGAGCCGAAGGCAGAGGCTTTAACCCACTGAGCCACCCAGGAGCCCCTGAATCATTTATATGTTTTAATGAAGGTATTTAATTGTGTGTGATTATTTCTAAAATAAGCCTAAATTCACTCATATCTCTGACCAATGTGTTTCCATGCATATCTTCTGTGGGCTTCAAATCATCCTCCCCAAATATTTTCTAATCACAGTATGATTCTATCAATTAACTAGTCATTTGTTACACTATACAGCTTTGGCAGAAAGATTAAAGTTACATTTAACGCACCGTGAAACGAGCTAAAATTATAGTGTCGTTCTCCATTTCTTTACAACAGAAACAACAATTTCCCATGTACCACACATTCCCAGTGACGAGGATGGTGACTTAGAAGGTATTATTTGGGGCATTCTAGATTCCATTTAGTTTTTGATATGACCTTATCCTAGATACCAGCATCCAGGTATCTACAGACACCAATTAACCATGTATCATTCTCTAACATCACTTCCCACCTCTGACAGGTAAACACAGTGTGTTCATCATCTGTTCTACCCAAACCAATTACAAATGGAAGACAAATTCATTTGGTATCCATGATACCTGGGCTATTAGAAAACAACGATAAAAGCTTCCCTGTCTAGTGACAACCTGCCATAATTTAGAATTATCATTTTGTTCCCAAACAAGCTCTTGAAAACGGGGGGGGGGGGGGGGGGGGGGGGGGGGCACTGGCCTTTAAAAACATCAGATTCAGTAGTGCCTAGAATATCTGGTAGTCCTTCATTCTTGGAGGCACAAAGCCTCTCCTAGTACTGTCAATGATTATGGTGCTGTGATTGAATAATGTTCAATTAGTTTCTTTACTTAGAGCTTTATTATCCTCTCTACAGTGATTTCTGGGAGAGAGCTCCCTCTAGTGTCGCTGTTTGGGTTGACAAGTCTTTTTCATCATCAAGATGATGATCACCCGGGAACATGATTTCAAACTGAATCAACATCCAGAACTATCTCCTAAAACCTCTACAGAACATCCGGAGTGGCAAAGCCATTGCTTATTAAGCTGCCACATATGTTGTAGCCATTTAACATGTACGAGATTTGTTCAATTTGGAAATAGGGTCTACAATGAAAAATATTGTGTGGTCCATGAGATTGTCGATTGATTGTATATATTCTACCCTGAAATACAGCTTCATCTGAGTCCACTGCAATGGTTCCCATACACATCCTCTGTGTACTTCCAGAAGAGACTTGCTGGTAATATTGGATCACGGGGTTCCATTCCAGCTTTCTTTAAATGCATTCCATGCACATTTACATGTGATATACTCAAAGGGACAAATCAAGCTCTAATATACTTGGCAGAAGGCAGCAATCTGCTTTCCATCATACCCAGGCAGCTGTCGCAGCAATGCTTCCCCATAACTTATGCCCAAACAGAACGCTGAAGTTTAGCATCTCTGTCCGGTAAGATTCATTGGTAGTATTTTTCTCAGGTCAACTGAGAAATAACCAGAACGGTAAACACGACCTGTAAACAGTGAACTGAATGAGAGCCTTAAGTTTCCTGGAGTTAAGTTGATTCACGAGAGGATGCTGCATCACTTCTTTTCTCAAATTAGGAAGGCGGAGGCCAATTTCTTTTCTTTAAAAAAAAAACTGATCAAGAAGTTTCTCCCAGCATCCACCATTAGTCAGCACCAAAACTGAGAGAGATCACTAAGGGTATTACTCTCTTGCCTTTACTGCATTCCTCCCTGGAATTGTGCCCCCATCTCATTTGCTAGAACACTCCTCTGTTTCCACTTATTTACCTGTTTGTGACCCCATCCTGCACCGCATGGTTGGATTTTCCAGCTCAGATATATTGTGTAACGACAGCACTGGGCAATAACAGAATCATTCTTATTGCGTCTCCTTGGCGCACTCCCTGGAATAATTTGTTAATCCATAAAATCTCTTCCATTCAACAGTATCTAGATTTAGTGATATGTCCCCCGATTATTAATTTTGAGAATATATGACAATAATTAGAGACTCTATTACAGTCCTCTTACTAACACTCTCCTTTTCATAGCTTAAGGGAAATAGGATGGGAAGAAGAAATAATGAGTCAAATAAGACTATTCCAATTAAAAGAGGCAGAAGGGTGAGTCCCAAATTTCAACTTATTTCAGCTTTGCCAGAATCAAACTTTATTAAAATAATGGCTTGGATTTCATTTTAATTTTATTGAAAGTTTATGAAATGTCTTTTCTCAAATTTTATTGATAATGAAATAAATATGTAGGTAGGTTAGGATAAAAGAGTAAACTCTAATATTTCTCTTGACATTCTATAGCAGACATATGTATCCTATGAGATTTTTGGACGAACTTCCTTCTTTAAAGAGGTTCCATAGTAGATGATGAGAAACAGGGATAAAACCATGATTCTGGGCAGTCAAGACCCTGCAGTCCTCACCTTTGCACTAAAGTGCTGGGAATCTCTAGGTAAATTACTTGCTGTCTCTGTACTTGTTCTCCATTTAGGAATAATGCTGGACTAGTTTTTTTTCCTGCATTATTTGCTGTACTTTAGAAAGATAGTTACCCTTGATTGTTTTCTGTTACCTACAGAATCGAGTCCCAACTCCTTAGTAAAGCGCACAAGATACTTCACAGTCTGCTTCCAAATAACACTCCCTTTTGACTATGGCAAAATTTTCCCAAAATGGGCCAGAGAGTAAATATTTTCACCTTTACAGGCCATATGGTCTCTGTCCTAATTATGTAAATTTGACATTTTAGTGAAAAACAGCCATACACAATATGTAAACAAATGAATATGGTCACATTCTGAGCAAATTTTACATATGGATACTGAAATGTAAATTTCATCTAATTTTCACATGTCAAGGGATATTATTCTTCTTTTGATTTTTCCAGCCATTTTGTACAGCTAATGGTCCAGACAAAAATGGACAGTATGCTAGATTTGGTCAGTGAGCAGTCTGCCAGCCCCTCCTGTACACTGCTTACACCACACTGAACATCTCCAAATAAATTATTTTCAAGGTGCATTGCTGTTGCACCTAATGATCTCTTTGCCCAGAACATCTTTACTTCCATACCCTTGTTCTCTCTTGGTAAATCCCTACAGGACCATAAGAGTTTGCTTACATATTACATTCCTCCCCAAATCTTCTCCTACAATCTTCCCATCTTGATAAGCAGATGCTTCAACCATTCAAGGACTTAACCCAGATAATGCATGCTTGCCTCCTTCTCCCACATCTCACATCCAATCCACGAGCAAAACTTTCTAGTACTTCCCTGAAAAATATGTCTCAAATCCTACATTTTTCTCCATGATGGTCTGTAACACCATTATCTCTCATCTGACCGATCTGAACCTCTCTCCTTAGAAGGGAGAAGAAAACACAAGCCAGAGTGTTTTCCAACACAGAAGTTGGAGTGATTCTATAAAAAATACAAGTAAGAATATTTAGTCTTCTACCCAAAACCCTCTAATAGCCTCCCATTTTACTCAAAACAAAAGGAAAATTCTCATACAGCCTAAAATCCCTATATGGCATAAAAATCCCCACTTACTAGCTCTCTGATCTCATCTCTTGCTACCGTTTGTTCCCTCCACTCACCCATACCTGCCACAGGGTTGCCTGGTTATTCCTGGGAAATGCTGCACAAGTTCCTGCCTCAGGACATTTTCCTTGTGCCTGAAATGCCTTCCTACAGCTATTTGCAAAGATCACTCACCTCTTTCAGGTCTTTGCTAAAATGGCAACTTCTGGGGGGCTATTTCTAAATGCTCTATTTAAAATTTCATACTCCTGAGGCAGCTAGGTGGCTTGGTCAGTTAAGCATCTGCCTGCAGTTCAGGTCATGATCCCGGGGTCCTGAGATGGAGCTTCTCCCTCTCCCTCTCTCCCTCATCCTTGCTCATGCTCATGCTCTCTCTCTAGTAAAAAAAAAAAAAAAAAGTGTTTTTAAAAAATAAATAAATAAGTAAATAAATAAATAAATAAATAAAATAAAATTTCACACTCCCCAGGACTTCTGTGTCCTTCCTTGTTCATTTGCTCCACTATTCTTACACTATTTGACATAGAATATGTTTTACTTTGTGGTTTCTCACCTGTCTCTCTCCACCAGAACTATAAGCTTCAAGAGGTCAGGAAGTTGTACCCATTTGTTCACCACAGAACTTCCAATGCCTCAAATGGTACATAGAACTTGGTAAATTTGTTACTTTGTGCCAGATTCTACTACTGAATCCTCAATGCCAATTTAAGCTTTCCATGCTTTAACGTCCCTTCAAAATGTATAAGACATCCATTAAAATCAAAGGAAAACGTAACTAAATATGGCATGATGGTACCAACAACAAATAATGGGCACTGCTCGAGTATGAAATTTGCCATGAATACCAACACTACAGCTTTTGGGACTTCTAAGGAGGTTTTTGAATATCAGAGGCGTAAAAAATAGTTGCTTTTAAGTATTTAAATCAAAATGGAAATATACAATGCATTTTAATGACTTTAAGAGGGTGAGAGTATTCATTTCGGTTACGATTTCTTTCTTTGGCATACTCTCTCTGCTATAATCTAAAAATCTCAGCTGAGATTTTTGCTATATTAAAGCAGTCTTCCAAAAACAGTTTTCTATATACAAAACTCCTTAATCAAACTACTCACTTATTTACTATTTCTTGAGGATGCTTTTGAAAAGCTCAGTTAGCTGGGCGCCTGGGTGGCTCAGTTGGTTAAGTGTCTGCCTTCAGCCCAGGTCATCATCCCAGGGTCCTGGGATCAAGTCCCACATCAGGCTCCCTGCTCAGCAGGAAGCCTGCTTCTCCCTCTCCCTCTGTTTGCTGCTCCTACTGCTTGTGCTCTCTGTTAAATAAATAAATAAAATCTTGGGGAAAAAAAAAGCTCAATTAGCAAGAAAGCCATTTTTCTACTGTCAGCACATAGAAAGTCATTGACCCCAAATAATGAGCTATGTGCAAACTGAACTAAGTCTGCAGTACATAAGCAAGTAAGTGCTTTTAGGTAGCAAAGTTGTTGCCATGTACTGTACAATTCATTTGGTTAAGTCATTCGGATCCATTAGATCTATGCTGCTTCTTATGGGGAGACCTTCATTATGGAACATCACTTCAATCACATTAAGCTTCACTTCTTTTTTTTTTCTTAATAATTTTTAATCTTTTTAATTTCTTTTCAGTGTACCAGAATTCATTGTTTATGCACCACACCCAGTGCTCCATGCAATACAAGCCCTCCATAATACCCACCACCAGGCTCATCCAACCTCCCACCCCCCACCCCTTCAAAACCCTCAGATTGTTTTTCAGAGTCCATGGTCGCTCACGGTTCATTTCCCCCTCCAATTTCCCCCAACTCCCTCTCCAACTTTGCCCCATCCAATTCACTTGACCCAAACTAAACAATAAAATAAGATAGCACTGAAACAAAGCAATTCAGAAGTATAAATTCACCAAATCTCAGTTACTAAATTTATACCCAAATATTTTATATGTAAGTCAAAGAAACCAAATGCTTAGTAAAGATCAGAAGATATAAAATTGATAAGAAATATTAACTCAGAAGTTGACACATGAGATTTAACTTATACATTGTTGCTGATATTGAGCAATTTGAATTGCTTTACACAGGCAATACAAACCCTCTTTTTTAGAATAGGCCAAGATCAGAATTGACAAACTGTGAAAAGTCACCGAAGATTTCAAGATACCTCACCATTACTGCTTATTTGTGCAAATTTCCATTATACAACCACAAATTCTCAGTATCCACAACCTAAATTAAAAGTTAAGAACCCTGTCCATCACTGCTAGGGTGGGATATGTTCATATATTTAATGGGCTTAGAACAGTATCTGGAACATATTAAACATTTTTTTTTAAAGATTTTATTCATTTATTTGACAGAGAGAAAGAGATCACAAGTAGGCAGAGAGTCAGGCAGAGAGAGAGGGGGAAGCAGGCTCCCCGCTGAGCAGAGAGCCCCACACGGGGCTCCATCCCAGGACCCTGGGATCACGACCTGAGAGGAAGGCAGAGGCTTAACCCATTGAGCCACCCAGGTGCCCCCATATTAAACATTTAATAAATGTTGGTTATTGCTGTTTCGGGCAACGAGAACAATAGCATCACAAATTGGAAAATGCACACCCCGCGTGGATTGATATTCCAGGGTGGGTTCTCAAAGCTAAAGGACAAATACGTATCTTTTCAGAATATCAGTTTTACCTGGAAGGAAAAATAGCAAATAATTAAAAATGTTTTAAGTAAAATGTAAACATGGATACACTGTACAGTTGAATACAACATTTAAATCAATATTTTAAATAATAAGCTACATTTTAAATAAATTTTCCCATTCCTGGAGAGCTTTGAGCTACAGTCACAACTCAGTTCAAGCTCTTCCTCTGAGGATATTTTGGTGGAAAAAAATCTTTGGCAAGCTCTGCTTTACAAAACAACTGTTTCTTTTTTCCTGTAGATAAACAAACAGCACATGTCTACTCTCACTTTCTATGTAAATGAAGAGTGAACTCAACACCTTGCTCTAATTTTTTTTTTTTCCTCTGTCTCACTTTTCATGGGCCAACATTTTTTTCTTGCTGCCCTCCCGACCAGGAAGGCTTTCTACCTGGGACGTGTGGGAAGTGAGCTACTCCTCCTACCATAAGTGCTTCCCTTTCATTTTCAGCATTGCGAAAGCAAGACTAATACCTACCTGCAAATTCCTAAAATGCGGCTGTTTTTTTATATTTGACTAATAAGTTATAATTAGGAAATACTAAGTACCATGTATTTGCATCTTAATGAGACTATTGGAAAGGAGGAAATCAAAATAATGATTTCTTGTGTTCTTAAGAAGTTCTATAGAATTTAGTGTTTATGTCTTGATTACAAAACCTCTTCATAATTCACAAAATGTTCCTCAGCTCTGCCTCCCATTTAAATCTGATTAATCCAGATGACCTTGTTCTAACAGTGGGTGGTTTACTGTGATTTATTTTTGGAAAGTGCTAATGAAAAAGAAAAATTTAACTTTAAAATATCTGTGTCGTAGGAAAAATAGAGTGTAACTTTTATGAAGGCCAAATATTTGAGTATTATACTTAACAGCGGCATTTATGGCTTTCTTTTTTTTTTTAAGATTTTATTTATTATTTATTTGACAGACAGAGATCACAAGTAGGCAGAGAGGCAGGCAGAGAGAGGAAGGGAAGCAGGCTCCCTGCTGAGAAGAGAGCCTGATGTGGGGCTTGATCCCAAGACCCTGAGATCATGACCTGAGCTGAAGGCAAAGGCTTAACTCACTGAGCCACCCAGCGCCCCCATTTATGGCTTTCTATACTGAGTTGGAAAATTACGGAATATCCACATTTCATAGAAAGACTTTAAAAATAAGTTCATCTAACTAATAATAAAACTTGCAAATGTACACTAAAGAAACCATAATTTTTCAAATTAACTTATGAACACTTGCTGTGTATACCTAATTAATTATATCTGTAATTTTTCACTCTATATATGTGTGTATGTGTACATATATAACATATGTATGTGTATATATGCATAAAGTTGTAAAAATTTACAAAAAAAAGTTTAATGTAATATATTTCTACCAGAAGAAACTAGTAAATAAGTTGAAGCAAGAGAGAAAATGTCCTCTAATTCTGTTCTTTTTATAATATAATAAAATACATTTAATGGCATCAGGAAAACAATATTGATAAGAAAAATTGATAATCTGATGTTCTTCCTTTTGGAATTGCTAAAGCATTTTATAACCACATCATCCCTGTGAAATAGTCATTACAAACATTATATCATAATTATTGAAATAGAAATTCTAAAAAATTACTTCCTTTGGCTAAAATCACTCCAACTGTGAAAAGCAGATGATCCCAAAAATTAATTTAGCATTAAATGAAACCCTTAAACACTTTCAAGAACACAGAAAAAGAACAACAACAACAACAAAAGGTTGTGACTAGTCTTCCATGTCCTTCCCTACTCATTGTGACTTTATAGATTCTAAGAGTTGGAAGTTAAGTCCAGTACAGAAATAAGGCCTACATTTTTTTGTAAAAGTATCAGAAAAGGTCAATCTAACTCTTCATAATATAGAATGAAACCTCTCCCAACTCATAATCCAGAAAAATGCCAATCCACATGAGACTTCCTCAATCCTCTCTACGACATGAACTAGTTCAGTACTGAATCTTCTGGTAGCCATCTTTGGGGGTTGCTGATGTGACCATAACTGGGAAAGATTCCTTGCACATACTTATGGCCAGTTACCTGTGCTTCTCACTTCTCCCTGCCATTAATGCCTGCCAACTTCAAAGTCTTAGAACTCAAGACAGCTGGGTGAAAAGTAAATCTCCTAAAAGTTTGATTTTTCCGCAAGTCACACTTTTTCTGTCTTCAGATGTGGTAACATTGAATTGGGCAGTTCCAGGATTGAATGTCAAATCTACCTTAAATGTGCTGTTTATTTCATGCAGACCAAGCTACTGTGAAGGGAGACAGGAATTCTCTTTCTTTAAATTTATGAAAACACTACTGGGGTTTTGGGGGTTTTGTACCTGTTCTGGCTTCCAATTCTTGTCAGTAATTCCGGTTAGACTGCACACACTTTGGTGTTATTTCACTTAACATGTTTTTTTGGTATGGAAATATGGTGATAAAGTATGATTTTGTTTTCACTTAGTTTTTCTTTAACATCCTTCTCTCCCACCACTTAAAAAAAAAAAAAGCATCACAATTCTTTGCCAGAGAACTACAGACATTGTACAATTCAGAGGATAATTTCCCTTTCCAATTTTCCACTCGTCCTTGAGTCAAATGGGTCTTTTTCTCAGCTTTTTCTTTTAAAGATTTTATTTATTAATTTGATAAACAGAGATCACAAGTAGGCAGAGAGGCAGGCAGAGAGAGAGGAAGGGAAGCAGGCTCCCTGCTGAGCAGAGAGCCTGATGCGGGACTCGATCCCAGGACCCTGAGATCATGACCTGAGCTGAAGGCAGAGGTTTAACCCACTGAGCCACCCAGGCACCCCTTCTCAGCATTATTGAGATATAATTGACATACAATGTTGTACAATTTTAAGGTGTGAAATTTGATTTATACACTTAAATATTACAAAATGATTACTATCATGGTTTTGGCTAACACCTTCATCATGTCACATAATTATTTTTTGTGGTGATAATATTTAAGATCTACTTTCTTAGCAACTTTCAAGTATATAATTCAGTATTATTAACTATAATCACCATCTATACATTAGATCCACAGAATTTATTCATCTTATAACTGGAAGTTTGTACCATTTGGCCAACATCTATCCATTCCCCCTATCCTCTCATCCCTAGTGACTACCACTCTACTGTTTCTAGAAGTTTGGCTGTTTCAGATTCCACACCTAAGTGACATCATACAGTATTTGTCTTTGACTTTTTCACTGAGCATGATATTCTCAAGTTTCATCCATGTTGTTGCAAACGACAGGATTTCCTCTTTCTCATGGCCAAATAATATTCATATATATATATCTCACATCTTCTTTTTCACATTATCTGATGAAGAACATAGTTTATTTACATATCTTAGCTACTGTGAATAATGTTGCAATGAACATGGGGGTGCAGATAGTTTTTCCTGTTTTTATTTCCAAAGTGGATATATCAGATGGTAGGTCTATTTTTAATTTTTTTTTTAAAGATTTTATTTTATTATTTATTTGACAGAGAGAGATCACAAGTAGACAGAGAAGCAGGCAGAGAGAGAGAGGGAAGCAGACTCCCTGCTGAGCAGAGAGCCCGATGCGGGACTCGATCCCAGGACCCTGAGATCATGACCTGAGCCAAAGGCAGCGGCTTAACCCGTTGAGCCACCCAGGCGCCCTATTTTTAATTTTTTGAGGAGCCTCCGTACTGTTTTCCACAGCAGCTGCACCAATTCACACTCCCAGTAACAGTGCACAAGAGTTCCCCTTTCTCTACAGCCTCACCATTACTTGTTATCTCTTGCCTTTTTGATGATCGAGATTCTAACAGAAGCAAAGTGATAGCTCACCAAGATTTTGATTAGCATTTTCCTGATGATTAGTAATGTCAAGACCTTTTTGTGTATCTGTTGGTTATTTAAATGTCTTCTTTAAAGAGAGGTCTATTCAATTCCTCTGTCCACATTTTAATTGTTTGGGGTTTTTTTGTTATTGAGTTATATGAATTCTTTATACATTTTGATACTAATCTCTTATCAGATACATAATTTGCAAATATTTTATCTCATTTTTTAAACTGTGTAGCTTTTCAGTTTGATATAAACCCACTTATAAATTTTTGCTTTTGTCGCCTGTGTTTTTGAGGTCATATCCAAAAATCCTCTGCTAAGATCAATATCAAGTTGCTTTTCCCCTATGTTTTGATCTGAGAGTTTTATAGTTTCAGTCTTACATTTAAGTCGTTAGTTAATTTTGAGTTAATTTCTGTGAGTGGTGTGAGATAGGGATCTTTCATTCTTCTGGATGTGGTTATCCAGTTTTCCAACACCATTTATTGAAAACACTATCCTTTCCCCTTTGCATATTCTTAGATCTTTGTCAAATAGTCGACCATGTATGCAAGAGTTATTTCTGGGCTCTCGATTCTCTTCTGTGTGCCTATGTGTCTATTTTTACGTCAATAGCATACAGTTTCATTTATAATTGCTTTCTTTGTAGCCTACTTTGAAATCAGGAGGTGTGCTGCCTCCACCTTTGTTATTATCCCTCAGGGTTGCTCCAGCTCTTCAAGGTTTTTTGTACAAATTTTAGGATTTTTGTTTTCTGTTTCTATGAAAAATGCCATTGAAATTTTAACAGGGATTGCATTAAATCTATAGATATTTTTTGGTAGTATGGGAATTTTAACAATATTCACTCTTCAAATTCATGAACACAAGACTTCTTTCCATTTGTTTTCATCTTCTTCAATTTTTTTAACAACTTCTTCCAGTTTTCATTGTGCAGATCTTTTACCTTCTCAGTTAAACTTATCCCTAAGTATTTTACTCTTTTGATGCTATTGTGAACTGCATTGTTTTCTTTATATGTGTTTCAGTTGTTTCATTGTTGGCGTATAGAAATGCAGCTGATTTCTATATGTTCATCTTGTAGCTTTGAACTTTCCTGAATTCATTGATTAGTTCTAACAATGTGTATGTATGTGTGTATGTGTGTGTGCATGTGTGTGTGTAAGGTCTTTAGGATTTTCTACATGTAAAATCATGTCATCTGCAAACAAAGCTAATTTTATTTCTTCCTTTCCTATTTGGATGCCTTTTATTTCTTTTTCTTGACCGATTGATTACATTGCTGTAATACATTAAAATAAAGATGTAAGACATTCCTGTCCAAAGTATTTGAAGTATAAGAACATTTTTCTACATGGCCACAATATGAGTATAATTAACAAAACATTAAATATATTCTTATTAATATATTAATAAACTATTAATAATACTATTACTTTGTCCATATTCAAATTTCCTCAGTTGTCCTAAAAATGGCCTTTATTGATCTTTTGTTCAAATAAGGATCATAGCAGGATATACATGTGGCATTTGGTTCATGTGACATTTGATGGTTGTAGATTTTATCTCTTTTAATATAGGATAGGATTCATTCTAACATTCCTGCCATACACACACACACACACACACACACACACACACACACACACACACACACACACACTTTTCTTTTCTTGTCCATTGACTTGTTGAAAAGACCAGGACAGTTATGTAAGTTGCCCTATGTTAGGAACAATTCTAGTGATTTTTATTATTTTTTCATGGTCTGGTTTAGAATTTTTCCTTTTCATGCCCTGTATGTCCTTAAAAACTAAAAGTTAGATGTAAAGGTTTTTTCAGCATAGGTTTAATTTTGTGGGCAGAAATCTTTACTAGGTGATGCTGGTTCTACTTATATCACATTCAGAGATATAAAACATGTGACTGTCTACTGCTAGTGTCACTATTGTTGATCGTTGGGCTTGAGCAGTCAGAGCCTGATTGCTCCATTGTCAAGGCAGATTTTTCTTGCTTGCAAACATAAAATAATCCATAGGGTAGTGCTTTGTCACCATACAAATACTGAGCTCCTTAGCATCTTTCCCTAGTGGTTTAGCATGCACTGATAAGCTTTGCCTGAATAAATTATTTCCATATGAATTGCAGAAAGAAATTATTTTTTAATTGTATTACCTAATCCATATTGATTAGTTCCCATTCAAAAAAAAGAATCTCTTTTTAACAGAGACAATTTGGCTATCCTAAAATTCATTTCCTATTAGAGTGGAAGACTAAATTCTTAATCCGTTCTTCTCAATTAACAATGTATATGTTAAGGAATTAGTGTAATAGGCATCTCCCCTGATCACAAATAAGGCTTTTATTTTATTTTCTCTTTCTGGAAATCATTATGGAGTATATCCATATGTTTTGATCTATTACAGCCATTTTGCTTTCAATGGTAAGATTGTCCCAGCTTTGATTAAGGAGCCCGTTGTCCCTCTGTTATTTTTGACAATACTCAATCAGCTTTGGAAAGCCTCATTATTTTCTGGCAACACAAGCCCTCTTTGGCTCAGCCTTCACATATGTTACCTGTTTCACATCTGGAAAGCGCTATAGTCATAAGGAACCTTGTTATTTGTGGTGAACTGTATCTAGAGACTAAAATCATAGTACTGCATAGGCTCATTATTATTATTTTTTTAAAGATTTTATTTATTTATTTGACAGACAGAGATCACAAGTAGACAGAGAGGCAGGCAGAGAGAGAGAGGGAAGCAGGCTCCCTGCTGAGCAGAGAGCCTGATGCGGGGCTCGATCCCAGGACCCTGAGACCATGACCTGAGCCGAAGGCAGCGGCTTAACCCATTGAGCCACCCAGGCGCCCGCATAGGCTCATTATTAAAGGTAACATTTTCTCCCTCTCATGAAAAGAGGTAGGAAATACGATTTATTAGAAAAAAAAAAATGAGTTCATATGATTATTTCCAATACACATTGAACATTATAGGATTTTCATTTAGATTATTTTCTTTTATACTTACTTCTTTTAGCATACATTAAAAAATTAAATAATACTACTACTAAAATTAAAACTAAGTAAATTAGTATGTTGAAGAAAAACATTATAGTTTTTTAATCCTTATATTACTCCAACATATAACAAATAAAATAAAATGATATCCCCACAAAATTATTAAATATAGACCAATGGAAGAAAATAAGAATTTCAGAAAAAAATTTTTTAAAGATTTTATTTATTTATTTGACAGAGAGATCACAAGTAGACAGAGAGGCAGGCAGAGAGAGAGGAGGAAGCAGGTTCCCCACTGAGCAGAGAGCCCGATATGGGGCTCAATCCCAGGACTCTGAGATCATGACCTGAGCCAAAAGCAGAGGCTTAACCCACTGAGCCACCCAGGCGCCCCTCAGAAAAAATTTTTAAAGCCATTTCAGATCAGTCTGTTTGGGATGCTGTAATACCACACTATAATGAGACACACTATAAATGAGATCGCTTATAAATGACAGAAATTTATTTCTCATAGTTCTGGAGGTTAGAAGTCCAAAATTGAGGTGCTAGCAGATTCAGCATCTGGTGAGGGCCTTCTTCCTGTTTCAAAGATGACCATCTTTTCATTATAACCTCATATAGGAATCGCATGAGGGAGCTCTCTAGGGTCTCTTTTATAAGGGCACTAATCCCATTCATAAAGACTCTGCCCTCATGACCTAATCACCTCCCAAAAGATCGACTCCCAGTATTACCATCATACTGGGGTTTAGGAACTCAACCTATGAATTTGAGAGAACATAAACATTCAGTTTGTAGCAAGTGGTGAATATATCAGCATTCAATAAATAGTATGCATATATCCAGCCACAGACTTGGAAAAAGACATATTAGAGTCCTCTGCCATAATATATGCAAAAGTAAATTTTACCAGCGTTCAAAAGCTAAATGCAAAAAGCAAAAGTATTAAAATAAATATACTTTTTAAATTTTCTATCTTAAAGGAACGCCCTCCTAAACAAGATGAAAAACCCTGATTCAAAAAATGAAAAGATTAAAGACTACTTGAAACAAAAGTATAGGATAGAGAACACTATGTGAAAATGGTTTCAAATCCATTATACCATTATATAATAAAGAAGGACTCCTATAAATTAATATTTAAAAACCAAACTTCAATTAAAGTCAATTATCATATGGTTTCACTTACTTGTAGAACATAAGGAATAACACAGGACCTTGGGTGAAGGAGAGGAAAAGTGAATTGGGGGAAATCGGAGGGGAAGACGAACCATGAGAGACTGTGGACTCTGAGAAACAAACTGAGGGTTTTAGAGGGGAGGGGGATGAGGGGATCGTGAGCCTGGTGATGGGTATTAAGGAGGGCACGTATTGCATGGAGCACTGGGTGTTGTACATAAACAACGAGTCTTGGAACACTGTATCAAAATCTAATGATGTATTTTATGATGACGAACATAACACAATTAAAAAAAAAAAAAAGAGGGGCACCTGAGTAGCTCTGTGGGTTAAGCCTCTGCCTTCAGCTTAGGTCATGATCTTGGATCCTGGGATGGAGCAGCACATCGGGCTCTCTGCTCAGCGGGGAGCCTGTTTCCCCCTCTCTCTCTGCCTACCTCTCTGCCTATGTGTGATCTCTCTCTCTTTCTGTGTCAAATAAATAAAAAAATTTAAAAAAATCTTTAAAAAAGAAAGAAAGAAAGAAAGAAGGAAAGAAAAAAAAGATGTGGGGCACCTGGGTGACTTAGCTGGTTAAGCATCTGCCTTTAGCTCAGTCATGATCCCAGGGTCCTGAGATCAAGGCCCACATCAGACTCCCTGCTCAGCTGGGAGCTCTCTCTCTCTCTCTGTCAAATAAATAAATAAAACATGAAAGAAAGAAAGAGAGCGAGAGAGAAAGAAGAGAGGGAGGGCAGGAGGAGGAAGAGGGAAGGGAGGAAGGAAGGAAGGAAGGTAGGGAAGGAAGGGAGGAAGGGAAGGAAGGAAGAGAGGAAGGAAGGAAGGAAGGAAGGAAGGAAGGAAGGAAGGAAGGAAGGGAGGAAGGGAGGAAGGGTAGAGGGAAGGGAGGGAGAAAGGAATAAAAAGAGGGAGGAAAGAAGGGAGGGAGGGAGGGAAGGTTGTCTGGGTGGCTCATTTGTTTAAGCCTTCAACTCTTGATTTTAGCTCAGGTCATGATCTCAGGGTCATGGGATCCAGCTCTGTGATGGCTCTGGGCTCAACACAGAGCCTGCTTAAGACTCTCTCTCCCTCTGTCCCTCCCCCTTTGCTCATACTGTCCCTCTCTCTCTAAATAAAAACTATAATTTAAAAATGTGAACATGTAATTCACAAAAAGAGAAATACAAATATCTGAAAAGATGTTGAGTCTCACTAATATATAGGAAAATACAAGTTTAAATAAAAGCAAAAGGTGCACCTGGATGACTCTGTCATTTGAGCATCCAATTATTGATTTCAGCTCAGGTCATGATCTCAGAAGTCAAGTTCTGACTTTGAGCCCCCAGTCAGGCTCTATGCTTGGCTGGGAGTCTGCTTGAGATTCTCTCTCCTTCTGGCCCTCACCCTACTCAAGCTTTCTCTCTTCTCTCCCAAATATGTAAATAAATGTTTTTTTAAATAATAAAAATAAATATATAAATAAAAGCAAAATACAATTTTGGCAAAGATATTGACAAAAGTTAAAATGATTCAGTATTCAGTGGGATATAGGAAATGGAAATTCTTTAAAAAGTTATGATGAGGGACGCCTGGGTGGCTGAGTTGGTTGAGCGGCTGCCTTCGGCTCAGGTCATGATCCCAGCGTCCTGGGATCGAGTCCCGCATCGGGCTCCTTGCTCAGCGGGGAGCCTGCTTCTCCCTCTGCCTCTGCCTGCCACTCTGTCTACCTGTGCTCGCTCTCTCCGACAAATAAATAAATAAAATTTAAAAAAAAATTAAAAAAAAAAAGTTATGATGAGGAACACCTGGATGGTTCTGTCAGTTTAACATCTACCTTCAAATCAGGTCATGATCTCAGGGTCCTGGGATCAAGCCCCCTTTCGGGCTCCCTGCTCAGTGGGGAGTCTACTTCTCCTTCACCCCCTGCCCCTCCCCACAACTGGTGCACACTCTCAAATAAATAAAATCTTTTTTAAAAAAAGTTATGGTGAGAGTGTAAACTGGTACATCTGTTTGAAGGGCAGTATGTTAATCAATCAGAATGTTGAATCTTTATGCAGCATGAGTTCATTTGTATCCATCTAAGGCCTTAGAAATATAAACAGGCAAAATGATTTTTGTCCAAAAATATTCATTAAAGCATTGCTTATTATAATGAAAACTTAAATAATCTCTTTCTCTATTGATGTATAAGTAGTTAAAATTTTGGTATATTTATAATGTGAGAAAAACATATGTATATTGATTTAAGGAGATATTTATGCTACAAAATAATGTGTGATATGATCTAATGTACATTTAAAAACATATATAATGGATGTGTTCTATTATATATGTATACTTGGTTTTTGTCACGTGTTAATATGAATAGATAGCATCTCTGTGTAGTGTATGTGACACACAGAGAAAAAGTAATAGCTAGCCCAGGATTTTTTTTTTTTTCTACAGAGAAAACAATTATTTTTGAAAAAAATCTGAAATAAATAATAAACGCAGAGGACAGATGTTGTTTTATACCAAGGTTTCACAGAAGGAGGCAATAACACTGTGACCCAAGGGAGTAATACTCCAGAGGAGGGGAAGGTGGCAAAACAGATAAGAGAGAATGAGGGATGAGAAGAAAACTCCAGGAAAATGAAAGACAAGGGAGGGTGACCAAACGTAAGTGGTTAAGTGGCCAAGAAGAAATACTTTAAAGAAGAATTTCTAAAATTAGATTTTGAGATGTTTGAAGCGTTACTCAAAGGGATTCTTCCTGGTGACATACAACTCATCCAAAATCTGAAATAGCATAAATACACTACGTGGGTAGAGTTTTTGTATTAGAAAAAAGAAAAAAGGAAAGGAAGGAAGAAAGAAAAATCCCACGGTGAAGGAGCTGATGTCACCTCTAGGGAGTACAACATTGAACAGTGATACGTAAAGAAGGATCTAGACACAAAGGTGACAATATCAATAATACAATAAAAAAGACTCCAGGCATCCAGAGAAATCTTACTGAAAGCTGTGGAACTGCTGCATGGGTTGGAGTTTTAAATTATTTTCCTAAGCTCTTGATGGCCCAAGAGATCCCACCCAACATCTGATTTATAAATGCTCTGGACTGCTTGATTTTTTTTTTTTTTTTTTTTTACTGTGGAAGTTTATTAATACTCTATAAAAAGAAGGAAGAGAGGGAGGAGGGACAAATAAAGAAAAGAAGACATAGACAGCTGGCACCCTGTAATGAACTAGAACCAAGAACAAAACTAGATAATGTCCAATAAACATTCATCTTTCCTCCACTAGTTCCAACTCAATGCATCCATTTCAGTTAATAATATTACTGTTTAACCAATCACTTCTACTTAAACTATCTGTATTTTTCATTCCCCAACTTTACATTTTCCTTTATGTTAATTAGCTGCCATGCCCTGATATGTCAACCTTGATTGAAAATAAATTCCCTGGGGCACCTGGGTGGCCCAGTCACTTAAGCATCTGACTCTTGATTTTGACTCAGGTCATCATCTCAAGATCATACAAAGACTCACTGTGGAGTCTGCTTGAGATTCTCTCTCCGCCTACCCCTCCAGCTCATTCTCTCTAATAAATAAATAAATCTTGAAAGAAAGAAAGAGAGAAAAGAAAAGAAAAGAAAAATTCCCTTTCATCTGAAAAAGGCATATTCTTCACCCCAGAGCTTCAGAAAGAAAGTTCATGCTCTGCAGAAAAAAAAGATGAGATGCTCATCTAAACAGCCAGATCAGGGATAATTAAGCCTGGTATTGAAATAGTGACAGACAATGCAAGATGTTTGACCTCATATCCAAATCCAGTGTCTTATCTACTATATGCAGCCATTCATTTCATTCTGTCACTGTCCTTATTCAAGTGACATCACTTCTTACCTAGATGATGGCAGACACCTACTACCTATTCTGGCGTCTTGTCTCTACCCACTTTACTCCATTCTATGCAAAGCTTCTTGATGAATATTTGTTTCTGTCATGGTTTTAGATTGTAAATCACCAAAACTGACGTGGTCTAACTTAAGCAGGAAAAGTATTATACACAGACTATCAGGAATCTGATCAGAATCAGGAGTTCAGGAAATTGAAAAAAATCCAAGAGGGTGATGAAGTGGGAAACAGAGTCTAAGTGTTACTATAAGAAGAGCTGGATACCCTGCTGCTGCTATGACCACAGAACACTCTCCATCACCCTAGCTAGATACATTGGTAACATGATAGGTCACTAAATCACTGTGTTAATCCCTCGAGTTAAAGAATTACATAGGGCTTTCTAATTGGCTGAGTCAAGGATTTGTAGCTCCAAGTTCAAGTGGGGATAAGAAATGTCTAACTGTGGGCGCCTGGGTGGCTCAGTGGGTTAAAGCCTCTGCCTTCGGTTCAGGTCATGATCCCAGAGTCCTGGGACCAAGCCCGAGTTGGGCTCTCTGCTCAGCAGGGAGCCTGCTTCCTCTTCTCTCTCTCTCTGCCTGCCTCTCTGCCTGCTTGTGATCTCTATCTGTCAAATAAAATGAATGGAATTAAAAAAAAAAAAAAAAAAGAAATGTCTAACTGTCTTTGGTTTCCACAGTGGAAAACAGATCTCAGGCGTGCCTGGGTGGCTCAATGGGTTGCACCTCTGCCTTTGGTTCAGGTCATGATCTCAGGGTCCTGGGATCCAGCCCCACATCAGGCTCTCTGCTCCATGGGGAGCCTGCTTCCCCCCTCTCTCTCTCTGCCTGCCCCTCTGCCTACTTGTGATCTCTCTCTGTCAAATAAATAAATAAAATCTTAAAAAAAAGAAAAAAAAAAAAGACCAGCCCTCTGCCTCTAACTAATACATTACAATAAGGAATTCCCCCAAAATAGCAAGAGTGATCAGATTCTGGGAAATAAAAAAAAAAAAAAATCATGGTAATTACAATCTTCTTTAAGAAAACTCTGACATCAACCAGCCTCCCACAAAGGAGGCAAGAATATACAATGAGGAAAACACAATCTCTCTCTCTCTTTCTTTTTTTTTTTTTTCCATTTGGTAGTGAACAACTTTTTTAAAAAATTACCTTATGTTAGTCACCGTACAGTACATCATTAGTTTTTGATATAGTGTTCTGTGATTCATTGTTTGTGTACAACACCCAGTGCTCCATTTAATCTGTGCCCTCAGGTCATGATCTCAGGGTCATGGGATCATGCTCTGTGATGACTCTGCACTCATGTGCCCTCCTTAATACTCATCACAAGGCTCACCCATACCCCTACCTCCATCCCCTCTAAAACCCTCAGTTTGTTTCCTGGAATCTATAGTCTCTCATGGTTCATCTCCCACTCCAATTTCTCCCCCTTCATTTTTCCCTTCCTTCTCCTAATGTCCTCCATGCTATTCCTTATGTGCCACAAATAAGTGAAACCATATGATAATTGTCTTTCTCTGTTTGACTTATTTCACTTAGCATAATCTCCTCTAGTCCCATCCATGTTGATGAAAAAGTTGGGTATTCATCCATTCCCTGATGGGAATGCAAGGCAGTGCAACCATAGGAAAACAGTGTGGAGGTTCCTCAAAAAATTTTTAAAAAAGACAGTCTCTTCAATAAATTGTGCTTGCAAAACTGGACAGCTTCCTTAAGCCATACACAAAAATAAAGTCAGAATGGATGAAAGACCTAATCATGAGACCTGAGACCATAGAATTTGTAGAAAAGAACCTAGGCACTTATTTCTTTGACATTGGTCTTAGCAATATTTTTTCTACATCTGTCTCCTCAGGCACAAGGAAAACACAAACAAACATAAACTATTAGGACTACATCAAAATAAAGAGCTTTTGCACAGGAAAGGAAATCATTAAAAAACAACAACAACAACAACAAAAAACCAACCTACTAAATGGGAAAAGATATTTGAAAATGATATATCCAATAAGAGGTTCATTTACAAAAAAATAAAAAAAGTTACACAACTCAATGCCCCCCCCAAAAAAAGAAAGAAAGAAAAAAAAAAAAACCCAAATTATATTCAGACCACAATGCTTTAAAACTTGAAGTCAATCACAAGAGAAAATTTGGAAGGAACACAAATACATGGAGGCTAAAGAGCATCCTACTAAAGAATGAATGGATCAACCAAGAAATTAAAGAAGAATTAAAAAAATACAACAGAAATATATGCAAAGAAACATGACAGTTCAGAACCTTTGGGAAAAAGCAGAGGCGGTCCTAAGAGGGAAGTATATAGCAATACAGAGCTTTCTCAAGAAAAGTCTCAAATACACAAGCTAAACTTAACACCTAAAGGAGCTGGAGAAAGAATGGCAAATAAAACCTAAATCCAGCAGGAAAGGAGAAAGATTAGAGCAGAAATCAATGATATAGAAATTAAAAAAAAAAAAAAAGCCTACAATAGAACAGATCAACAAAACTAGGAGCTGGTTCTTCGAAAGAATTAACTAAAGTGATAAACCCTAGCCACACTTATTAAAAGAAAAAGAGAAAGGACACCAATAAATAAAATCATTAATGAAAGAGGAAAGATCACAACAAATATAACATTGTATGTTAACTATATTTAAATTAAAAAAAATAATAAAATAAGGAAACCTTCACCTTTGTATCCACATGTCCAAATTTGCATCAAGGCCAAAATCACTCTATCTCTGAATTAGCTGTCTAAACTTCTCTTCTCTTCTTTCTTTTAATTCATTCTTCATTACCTATTCCACATTCCCACTGCACTTCTCAGGTATTCTTTCTACTGATAATTATCCTTCCTTATTTTTACCTACACCAAAGATACACCATCTTCGTGACTCCTCCTCAAATGCAACCTCTTTCAAAAATTTTCCTTGTTTCGGGGTTCCTGCCAGGCTCAGTCAGTTAAGCATCTCCCTTCAGCTCAGGTCATGATCCCCAGGTCCTGGGATCAAGCCCCACACAGCGCTCCCTCCTCAGCAGGGAGTCTGCTTCTCCCTCTCCCTCTGCCCCTGCTGTTTGTGCTCTCTCTCTATCAAATAAATAAATAAAATCTTTAAAAAATTTTTTTTCTGGGACGCCTGGGTGGCTCAGTTGGTTAAGCAGCTGCCTTCGGCTCAGGTCATGATCCCAGCGTCCTGGGATCGAGTCCCACATCGGGCTCCTTGCTTGGCAGGGAGCCTGCTTCTCCCTCTGCCTCTGCCTGCCACTCTGTCTGCCTGTGCTCACTCTCGCTTCTCTCTCTATGACAAATAAATAAATAAAATCTTTAAAAAAAAAAATTTTTTTTTCCTTGTTCCCAGATAATTTTTCCCTTTTTGGAGGTCCCAGTTTATAATACTTACATTCTTCCAAATTTATATTTTAATTATTTGCATGAATTCTATCTCTCCCTCTAGATGATAATCTCCTTAAGAAGAGAGTATGATTTATTTTTTACATTTTTACAAATATCTTCAACATAGATGCCAAATAAATGTTGAACTAATTATGCAATGTAGCAATCAAAAGCGGATCTGAAACATAGTAATTCAGAAGCAGAAATTGGTTGCAGAATTGCTGTGGAACAAAATGACAAGGATGTAATAATAATAGACCTAACCTCTATTTTAAGAAAGCTCTATGTAAACATAAAAATCTGAATTTAAGAAATTATCCCTCTTTATACATTTACCTAACAAAAGTATTCATTTTCAAAAAGAGTCACTGTAACCTTAAAAAGGTAAACTTGCTAGGAGTATTAAAATATCATTTAATTTGCAAAAATATGTTTTAAAATATCTGTTGTATAAAGAAAGCTGCACATATACATAAATCCTTTCATCAGACTCCTGCTCTTCCAAAAATATCTTCCCTGGCTCTGCCTGTGATCTATAAGTAAGCAGAAAAAGATGGGGGAGGGGTGGGAGAGAGAAAGCTGGTCTAACAGAAACTACAAATGGTGATTGAAGGGTTTGGAAAAAGATCTATTAACAGGGGTCAAGAAAATGGATATTATTCAGCATGAAGATTAAAGGTTGATTTGAGACAATTTAATAACAACCCATAAATACATGAAGGGCTCTCACACAGGGAATAATCACCAACTTCTCTCTAACTTCGATTTGGGCTAGAATAAGAGAAAAATTATGGTAGATAAAAAGAAAAATTTTGATAGTAGTAATTACTTAATACTAAAATGGGTAGGTAAGGAGAATTATGGACTCTTATTCCCTGTAAACTGGCTTTAAAATGTGTCTCAAAACATACAACCTGCAAAGAGGTAAAAGAAGACACTAGATAAATTTTCAAAGTCCCCTGCAATTTCTAGAGTCAGAAGTTTTACTTCTCTTTCAGAAAATCTTATTGTTTTTTGGGTTCCCTGTTTCACCTGAGAAAGCTGTGTTGAAAGAATAATTTCAAGACTTTGTTATATTCCTATTTTCTCCCATATCCATCTAAAAGTTTTGTCATTTTGGTGATTACTTTCTGGCATCTATCTGAGTATTAAACACAGGAAGAACCCAAGAAGGTTTTAGCAAAGCATGACTCCTCCACCTCCATAACTCTACCTTCTCCCATGCTCCAAAGCTGTTTATATTTGGATCAAAGAATCCCTTCTGATTCTGTTGTAACAAACTGGTAACATGGATATAGATAAAGAAAATTAATAAAGGTAGAGAGAAAAATTGTGTGAAGATAGCCAAGGTACAATAAGTCTCAAGGTTAACCATGTTACATCTTAGGTTAAAATTTCAATTTGTTTCAATTATCTTCAAATTAGCAGAGGAAGCTAACCAAGTGTGTTGCAAGTCTCAGAACTTAAAGAAAACAAAATAAAAAATAAAAAAACTCTATATACTAGTGACGCATTTAATTACAGGAAGTTAAGGTGTTGTTAAAACAATTTTATCAGGGTTCTCCCAAGAAGCAAAACCAATACAATGTACACAGAGACAGAGAGAGAGATTTTAAGAAAGAGATTTTTCTCACAAGATTGTGTGAGCTGGCAAATCTTGTAACAAATAAGCTGGCTAGTAACTCAAACAATAGTTGATGTTAGAATCTTGAGTCCCTGATTTGTAGGGCGGGCTGGCTGGCTGACAATTCAGACAATATTTTTGTGTTACTGTCCAAAGAAGGCATAATTCCTTCTTTGTTAGGAAATCTCAGTTTTTATTCTTAAAGACTCAACTGATGGGATGAGGCCCACCCATATTATCAAAAGTAATCTCCTTTACTTAAAGTCAACTGATTGCAGGTGCTGATTACATTTACAAAATACTTCACATCAACATCTAATACTCAGATAGACCAAATAACTGAAAACACAGCCTAGCTAAGTTGATAAATAAAAAGTAACCATCATAACCGGTTTCCTTGTTTTTAAATGTAGTGAGTGTTTTTTACTGATTTTGTTGTTCTAAAGTCTCTGAATCTCTTTAATGAACATCTTTGATAATAGCGATAGATGACTGGCAAATAATTTGATTTGTGTATTCACTCATTTAGTCAACATTTATTGAGCACTCACACGCCCTGCCACTGTTCTAGGTATGAGGGTTATAGAAGCAGAGAAGAGAGACAAGGCCCTTGTTGGTTTGCAATGTCAGGAGTTCCCTGGATGAAATTCAGCACTGGCCCCCCTACATAGATTGCAAGGAGAAATCCAAGAAAAAGGCAGACCAATCCAGACTGGCAGGTGACAGTTTTAATAAGCAAGGGAACTTACATACAAGGCTTGTCCTGAGTGGCCACAAAATGAGTAAATCTCTGCACCCACCTGACAGAATCTTGAGAGTTTATATAGAGGCTTTAATAAGGCTTAGTCACATATATTATCCAAATGATCTCAATAACACATTACTTTCTTACCCTTGCATTGTTGGAATAGCAACCAGTATAGGAACAGTGGGTGGAACATACATTAAAAGGATAGGAGAGGAAGAAAAAAGCCTCCAATTGCCTGGGTGCAATTTGTAGGTCAATTGGCCAACATGCTCTCCTGATGACATTCTCCAATAGCTCTTGCCATCTTTGACCTTATGTTCCTCTTATTTAGAGTACTTATTACCACTGAATATTATAATTTATACATACTAGTTTATTTCTTCATATACCTCCACAATAATATTATTCCCCATAACCTGGGAGCATTTTTCGTTTGTTGTTTTTTTTTAAGTATTTTATGCCCAACACATATGGGTCCAGATTGGTAATAGGTAGATGACACATGTGCTAAATAAGTTAATCTGTAGTCCAGTACAGTCTTTGCATCTTGCAGATGATAAAACAAAGACCTAAAGAAGTTGACTTACTTAAAGTCATACAACCTAATTATTTAAGCAGAAATAAACTGTGGCTATCTAGGTTCAAATATCTTCCAATAAACCACACATGTAAAAGCACATTCAACAAACATGTATGAAAACCATGTCAATTTATGAAAATAATGGTCCCAACAAAGAGCAATTACACTCATGAATTAATCTAAAAGTATCATTCATTCATCTTCCTTCCTTCATAAAATTAAAATTAGTTTGACTACCTTCTTCAATCTTGAGTTAAGAAAACAGCCTTGGTCTTTTAGGAGAAAGGTATAACTAGAACTCCACTAACAATTGCCAAAGAATTAGCATCAAGTGTTTCAGAATCCCAATATACCCTACCTACATACTCTAACTTTGATACACATAGTTTAGCACTTAAACCAAACTGTAACCATCTGGCAGTCTAGCTCAAGATTTCTCTAAAAGTAACCCTGTTTCCTAATGGAAATTAATTTCATGAGGTTGAAGTGAAAACACACCCCAACTTCTCTTTTCCCTCCTTCACAGGTGCAGGAAGGGGACCATAGACAGAACAAATCACTCAAAGTATTCCATTTCTCAGAAAATAGTTCAAAGAAGGTACATGTCCTGCACAGGGCCCATCAGAGGCCATCTATGAGGTTCCTCTGAGGTCACTAAGTATAAGAACCCTAAGTTTAAAGCTGCTGCAATAATCTTTTCAATCATATGGGGAGAGCTAGCCGATAAATGATATCAGTAGAGAGATTTAGTAGAGAGTAAAACTAAAATAAGGAAGAATGAGAAACAATAATATAATTTGAGGATATAGATCGAGTTATGTCTGAATTTTGTATTTTTAATTATATGGGTCAATAAATATATATTTTTACTTAAAGATGTTTAAAAAGAAAAGTTCTGATAAATACAGCCCTATAACTGTAAGCTCTATGAATACAGATATTTTCATATATTTTGATTCACTGCTCTATCATCAGCATATACGATAGTACCTTAACATACAAAAGACATTCAATAAACATGTAAAATAATACATGCAGTGTTCATGGTGCCTATGTCACCATGGTTGAAATCTGCAAAGAAAGCCAAGCAAGATCTCTGTCACTTATTAAATCACAAAGCCCAAAAGAGCTACTATGCACTGTGATATCAGTTATCTCATTAATCTTAATAACACAGGAGATAGGCATTATTATCCTCATTTTACAAATGAGGAAATTGAACTCAGAGAGGTTAATTAATTTTCCCAAGGTCATGCAGTAAATGATGGAGATGGGATTGAAGCCCAGGTGTTCCGTCTGACTCTAATGTCTACACATGTCTCTAAAATTACACTATTATACTTTTTTTTATTTTGAGAATATCTTTTATCAGTGTCCTTAGTCATTTGACACAATAGGGCAATGTTAACCTAACTTTCTATTTTTTAATAAAAACTTCAAAGAACTAAAAGTCAAACACCATACCAAATCAAGCAGCAAGCATAGGAAGGCTGTAAATAGATTGTTAGATTCACCATTTGTTGTTAAACACTGTCTTAATTGTTTTAGGCTGATATAAGAGAATACTGGATCAGGTAGTTTAAATAGCAAATATTTATTTCTCACAGTTCTGAAGGCCAGAAAGTTCAAGATCAAGGTGTTGGCAGATCTAAAGTCTAATGAGGACCTACTTCCTGGTTTGTGGATGGCCATGTTCTTTAAGCTAGGAAACAGAATATCAATAAACTCTTAGATTCTGGGTAAGTACTACTTAAGACAAAACCAACCAGGACAGAACTAAAGGAGGAGGAAAGGAACTTTGGGGTAAAACAGGAAGTGGTGCAGTCTTGGGCCAGAAAGGTCTCAGAAATTCCCCACAAGTAACAACTTTCAGCAGGAGAGAGCCTTAAGTAAACAGAAACTTCTAGAGCAGCTCCCCAAATAAACAGGATAGTATTGCTGAGGTCATAAGAGCAATGAAGAGAAAATCTTGATGAATGTTGCCAAACAACTTAAATAGTAAGTCCCTCACTCTGTCAGTTAAAGGCTATGAGGAGTGTGGGAAAAACAAATATAAAGGTAGGAGACTTGTTAAATCATATCAAGCTCTGAGGACCAGTGACCCAGAATGAGAGTCTATATATTCAATACCTGACTATAGCTACAGAGGACTGAAGTGTTGAATAAAGCCCCTTTCCAATTCAAATCCATCCTAAAATAACCTCTTATCACCAGATCAGGAAAAATCTACCTGACTCAAAACGCATAACATAAAACAAATTTGGTCTGGCTCCATACAAGCAGAGGATGAAAATAAGTAACTAAATTTTACAACTGATGAAAACTCATCAAAAAATGTTGCTTTGAAGCAGATGAAAATTTTAATATAACATTCCCAAATAAACTTCTAAAAAAAAAACAATCCTTCAGGAAGCAATAGCTGTTGTGAAAGAACACAAAACAGAAACAGAGGACTTACAGAAGAAAGAAATATAAAATATGCAGAACTCAAGAAAGGAACTGAAAAAAAAATTAGAAATAAAGACAAAATTACATAAAGACCAGAAGAGAAAGTAGACACCTCAGAAAAAAAATCAATAATTGACAGAATATAAAAAAGAGAAATGTGAGGGGCGCCTGGGTGGCTCAGTGGGTTAAGCTGCTGCCTTCGGCTCAGGTCATGATCTTGGAGTCCTGGGATCGAGCCCCGCATCGGGCTCTCTGCTCAGCGGGGAGCCTGCTTCCTCCTCTCTCTCTGCCTGCCTCTCTGCCTGCTTGTGATCTCTCTGTCAAATAAATAAATAAAATCTTTAAAAAAAAAATAAAATTAAATTAAAAAAAAAAGAGAAATGTGAATAAAAATAAAACATATATCAAAAAAGAGAAGAAAGTCTTCCAGAGAAGTAGATAGACATAAAAGAGAAGCAAAGGAGAACCCACATATATTTAAATCCCTAAAATTAAAAATTAAAATCATAGAATAAAGAAGTATTTGAAACTTTCATTAAGAAAATTATCTGTGCATTAAATAACAATAGCAGTAATAATAATAAGGCATTGAATGAAGAACATAGATCCTGAAATGATACACTACATACCTGGGAAAACATCCAGACTAACACTAAGATGTTCCCCAGTAAAATTATTAGAAATCAAACAGAAAGATTACTTGGACATTTAGCAAACAAATCAAGACATGCATAAATGATAGAAAATTAGATTGACATCAAATTTCTCACTACAACATCAACACCAAGAAATAGTGAGAAATACCTGGAAGTTACTAAAAAAAAAAAAAAGAAAATGTAAGATGAACATTTTATTTTCACCTAAGCTTTCCTTTAAGTATATAGGCAATGGACCTCTGAACATTAAGGAACCAAGGGAATATTTCACCAATTGTCTTTTCTTGGAAATCTATTACAGAACAATCTCCATACAATGAAGAAATTATTGGAGAAATTTTGCTAAAAGGAACAATGATGCACAATAATTATATTCAAAATAAAATTGAGACTAAAATATGGGGATTATGGGGGAAGAATAGCATGCAAATGTTAAATGTGATCTGGCAATTTAAAAATAGCACAAAATAGAGTGACATCAGCAAGATAGAATGATAGAATATTCCACCCTTCATGCTTCCAGAGAAATATAATTTTGACAACAAGATGTAAATAAAAATACTTCAGTAAGAGCCCTGGAATCCAGATGAGAAAGTCCAGCAAACAGGAGAATAAAAATGAGAAGAGATTTACTGAAGAGACACTGAGAAGGACAGTTTCATTTTACCTGTATTACCTCTCCTTCAAAAGTGCATAGAACAGTGCCAGGAGAGATCCCCTTGGCCTGGGAGTTCTTTTATGGGGGAAAGAAAGCAAAGCAAATATCCAATTTCACCGAAGACCCAAGCTCCGGCCTACTCCCAAGATAACACCACCAGTCCCATTCATGGACCTCAGCACCTGGCCACCCACAGACCCCAATATCAGACCCTCCTGTGAACCCTAGCACCAGGCCCACAGGTTTGCAGACTCTTATACCAGGCCTGCTTACCCTAAAGACACCAACATCAGACCCACACTTGTACTTTACCAGCTGGCCTAGTAAGAGTTCCTGAGTTCGATAACTGGTGAAGGTTTTGCCCTCCAAAAGCTAGTAGGTACAGACTGGGGGAAAAAAATCAGTTTTTCAAATGTATAGTTATCAAAGCAAGGCTACAAAGATCATAAAAAAATCAGGGAGCCCTGAAACTACTAAAGGAACAAAATAAATCTCTAATAATTAAACCTAAAGAAATGGAGATCTGTGAACTACCTGAAAAAAATCAAAATAATTATCTTAAAGAAGATCAGTGAGCTACACATAAACACAGATATTCAGTGAAATAAAATCAAGAAAACAATAAATGAGTAAAATGAGAAGTTCAGCAAAGAGACAGAAATCATAAAGAAGAGCCAAACAGAAATGAAGGAGGTAAAGAACACAATAACTGAGCTGAAAATTCAATTTAGAGCTTCAATGACACACTTTACTAAGCAAAAGAATGAATGAGTGAGGTTAAAGACAAATAATTTGAAATTACAGTCAGAGGAACAAAAAGAAAAAAATGTAAAAAAGCAGGTAAGAAACCTATGGGTGTTATAGGATACCATCAAAACAATCAATATGCATATTATGAGAGCCCCAGATGGCATAGAGAAAGGGGTACAATCTTATTTAAAGAAATAAAAGCTAAAAACTTCCCGAATCTAAAAAGAGAAATGGACAACCAAATTCATGAAGCCTAAAAGACCCCAAGATGTTGAAACTAAAAAAATCTACAATGATACACAATAAAATTAAATTTTCAATAGTCAAAAACAAAGGGAAAATTTTGAAATCAGGAAAAGTGACTCGTTATATACAAGGGAATCCCCATAAGACTATCAGTCAATTTTGCAGCAGAAGCCCTAGAGCCCAGGAAAAGAGTGGGATGATATATTCAAAGTGCTAAAATTAAAAAACAAACAAACAAAAAAACAAAACCTTGCCAACCAAGAATACTATACCTGGAAAAACTATCTTTTAAAAATGACAGAGAGTGATGCCTGGGTTGCTCAGCTGGTTAAGTGTCCAACTATTTTGACTAGGTCATGATCTCAGGGTCATGGGATCAAGCTCAATGTTGGGATCCACACTGAGCACAGAAGAATACCTAAGACTCTCTCTCTCTCTCTCCCCTTCTTCCTTTGCCCCCCCCCACTTGCACATACTCTCTCTAAAATAAATAAATAAATAAATAAATAAATAAAATTAAAATGAGGGATACATAATTTTTCCCAGAAAAACAGAAGCTGAGGGAGTTCATTCTAATTCAATCTGCCTTATAAGAAAGGTTAAAGTGAATTTTTTAAGTTGAAATGTAAGTATATTAAAAAGAAATATGAAAGTATAAGTCTCACTGGGAAAGGTAAATATATAGATAAATGATGCAACACTGTAAAAGTGTTGAGCAAATCACTTCTAATCCATTATAAAAGTTAAAAGACAAAGCATTAAGATTAACTATAACCACAAAAATTGGTTAATGAATACACAATAGAAAAAAAAACAGTAAATTCTGACATCAAAATAATAAGTGGGGGAAGAGTAAACATGTAGAAGATTTATTTCAATAAAACAGAAAAAGCTCACGTTTACTCAATATATCAGATGACATCAATACATATGTCTTTCTTTCACACATTTAATTTTACAGTTTTAAACCTTTAATTCTACCTTACTTATAAGAGTAAGATATAGGATTTCAAAAATTTATTTTAGAATATAAATTATCAGATAAATAAATAGAGGCTACTCATTGCACAGGAATGAATTTTCACTCTGAGAGAACTTGTAGAATTTTGTATGCAATTGAAGGTAAATTGTCACCAGCTTAAATGAGACATATCAAAAAGTTTTATGCAAGCCTCATAGCACTGATGAAAAAATCTATAGTAGATACAAAATGAAAATGTATAGTAGATACAACAAAGGTAAAGAGGAAAAAATGAAATCATTGAATTACAAAGAAGGATAACAGGAAAGGAAGTGAGGAACAAAAGAACTGCAGAGTAGACAAAACAATTAACAAAAGGGCAAGAATAAGTCCTTACATATAAATAATTACTTTAAATATAAATGGATTAAACTAATCAATTAAAAGACACTGAGTGGCTGAATGAATTTAATAAAGCAAGATCCAAAGACATGCTGTCTACAAGAGACCCACTTTAAGTTTTTTTTTTGAGAGAGAGAGAGAGAGAGAGTGCAGGGTGGGAGTGGAGAATGGAAGAGAGGGAAGGAGAGGGAGAAGGAATCTTAAGCAAAGGACACACTGAGTGCAGAGCCCAACATGGGGCTCAATCTCATGACCCTGAGATCATGACCTGAGCTGAAATCCAGAGTCAGACACTTAACCAACTGAGCCACTATGGTGCCCCAAGGACCCACTTTACTTTTCTAAATTTTTTTTTTAAGATTTTTTATTTATTTATTATTTGACAGACAGAGATCACAGGTAGGCAGAGAGGCAGGCAGAGAGGCAGGCAGAGAGAGGAAGGGAAGCAGGCTCCCCGCTGAGGAGAGAGCCCGATGTGGGGCTTGATCCCAGGACCCTGGGATCATGACCTGAGCTGCAGAGGCTTTAACCCACTGAGCCACCCAGGCAACCCAAGGACCCACTTTAGATTTAAGGACACAACTAGGCTAAAACTAAAAAGATGAAAAAGATACCACATGAAATGGTAACCATAAGAAAGCAAGGATGGTTATACTTATAACAGATAAAATAGACTTTCTGTAAAGATGGTCATTACAGGGGCACCTGGGTGGCTCAGTGAGTTAAAGCCTCTGCCTTCCACTCAGGTCATGATCTCAGGGTCCTGGGATCAAGCCCCACATCAGACTCTCTGCACGTGGGGAGCCTGCTTCCTCCTCTCTCTCTGCCTGCCTCTCTGCCTACTTGTGATCTCTATCAAATAAATAAATAAAATCTTAAAAAAAAAAAAGATGGTCATTACATAATGATAAAATGGTCAATCCACCAGAAGGACAGAAAAATTACAAATATATATGAAACCAGAACTAGAGCACCTAAGCATATAAAGAAAATATTGACTGATTGCAATGCAATAACTGTAGGAGACTTTAATACTCCATTCAGAGTAATGCACAATCATCAAGGCAGAAAATCAGATTTGAACACTATAGACCAAACAGCAGATTTGAACACTATAGACCAAATTGATCAACAGACATATATAGAACATTCCACCCAATGGCAGTAGGATACATATTCTTCTCAAGCATGCATGTAACTTACTCCAGGATAGATCACATGCTAGGTTACAAAACAAGTCTTAACAAATTTAAGAAGCCTGAAATCATTCCAAGTATCAAAAGTTGGCAAAAATATGGAGAAAGGAGAAACCCTGTATGTTGTTAGTGGGAGTGTAAATTGGTGTAGCCACTAGGCAAAAACAATATGGAGTTTCCTCAAAAAATTAAAAAATATATCTATGATTTGATCTAGTAATCCCACTTCCAAATATACATATACAAAGGAGTTGAAATCAGCATCTTGGAGTCATCTGCCTTTCCATGTTCATTGCAGCATTATTAACAATAGCAAAGAGAAGCACCTAAAGGTCCACTAGGAGATGAAAGATTTTTTTTAAAAAGTGGTATACACTTACAATGAAACACTAGACAGTCTTAAAATGGAAGGAAATCCTGGCATTTGTAGCAATACGGATGAACCTATAACCACAAGGACATTATGCTAAGTGAAATAAGCCAGACACAGATGGACAAATACTTTATGATATCTTTTTTTTTTGTAGTTGATACACAATGTAACATTAGTTTCAGGTTTACAACACAGTGATTCAACAACTTTACTCCTTCTGCTATGCTCAACACAGGTGTCACTACCATCTGTAACCATGCAATGCTATTATAATATCATTGACTATATTCCCTTTGCTTCACCTTTCATTCCCATGATTTATTCATTCCATAACTGAAAGCCTATATCTCCCACTCCTCTTTACCAATTTTGCCATACCTCCACCCCTTTCCCTCTAGCAACCATCAATTTGTCCTCTGTATTTATAGGTCTAATTCTGCATTTTTTTTGTTTATTCATATTTTTTGTTTCTTACATTCCACATATGAATGGAATCACATGATTATTTATCATTCTCAGTACAACTTATTTCATTTAGCATAATACCCTCTAAGTCCACCCATGTTGTTGCAAATGGTAAGGTCACATACTTCTTTTTTTTTTTAAGATTTTATTTATTTATTTATTTGTCAGAGAGAGAGAGACAGAAAGCACTTGCGAGTGCACAAGTAGGCAGAGCAGTAAGCAGAAGCAGAGAGAGAAGCAGGCTCCCTGCCAAGCAAGGAGCTCGATGCGGGACTCAATTCCAGGACACTGGGATCATGACCCCAAAGGCAGCAGCTTGACCTACTGAGCCACCCAGATGTCCTGGTCACATCCTTCTTATAGCTGCATAATACTGTATGTAAAAAAAAATAAATAAAATTTAAAAAGCCTATGAAAATAGGACAAAATAAAACTTTAGTGAAAAGAGAAAGAGGAAGGAAACAAATTCCTTCACTGTCTCATAAAGCTATGGCTTGGGAAAAAAACACTACTTAAACGACAAAGCTTTACTATATTTGAAAGCACAAATATCAACACCATTGACCAAATAAACAAATGCCATTGACTAAAATTCAATGATAGGAGAGAGAAAAGGGAAGAGGAAAGAAAAGCTTCTAGTCAAAATTCATTGTTCATCATAGTCACAGGGTAAATAAAGGGTACTACTTATATTATTTAAGAGTATTAATGTAAAAGTAAGCACTATAACAAAAATGTAAGCCTTCTAAGGAATTCCAAAAATCCATATATAGAAAGAAAGAAAGGAAAAGAAAGAAAAGAAAAAAGCAGGTGTCATTGTCATTGTTAAAAAACTTGCTCTTCTCACCACTCTGGAAAACAGCATGGAGGTTTCTCAAAAAGTTGAAAATAGAGCTACCTTATGACCCAGCAATTGCACTATTGGGTATTTATCCTAAAGATACAAACGTAGTGATCCGAAGGGGCACATGCACCCGAATGTTTATAGCAGCAATGTCCACAATAGCCAAACTATGGAAAGAACCTAGATGTCCATCAACAGATGAATGGATAAAGAAGAGGTGGTATATATACAATGGAATACTATGCAGCCATCAAAAGAAATGAAATCTTGCCATTTGCGATGACATGGATGGAACTAGAGAGTATTATGCTTAGCAAAATAAGTCAATCAGGGAAAGACAACTCTCATATGATCTCCCTGATATGAGGAAGTGGAGATGCAACGTGGGGGGTTTGGGGGGTAGGAAAAGAATAAATGAAACAAGATGGGATTGGGAGGGAGACAAACCATAAGAGACTCTTAATGTCACAAAACAAACTGAGGGTGGCCGGGGGGAGGGGGGAGGGAGAGGGTGGTGGGGTTATGGACATTGGGGAGGATATGTGCTATGGTGAGTGCTGTGAAGTGTGTAAACCTGGCGATTCACAGACCTGTACCCCTGGGGCTAATAATACATTATATGTTTATAAAAAAAAAAAACAAAAAACACTCTTCTCATACAATTTTCATATTTACTAACAAACATATGTATAATATACTTATATCATACATATATATATGTTAGTAAATATATTTTTACTAACTTTATTTTACTGACATATTTATATCATACATATATATTTATATTTACTAACAAACATATGTATGATATATTTATAATATAAACCTAGAATCAAATTTATCAGTCATATCAACAAATATAGACTTGGTAAACTTATCTAATAAATAAAAGTGTTATCATATTAGTATTCAAAGTAAAATCCAATTTTTTGATGTACATAAGAGAATCACCTAAAACAAAGTGATTCGGAAAGATTAAAATTAAAAGATTGATAGGCAATTGCAAAGAGACTGTTAAGAGCTGAACCGTGCTTGTCCCAAAGTTTATTTGTTGAAGTTCTAACTCCCAATACCTCAGAATGTGATCATATTTAGAAACAGTGTCTTTAACTTAAAAAAAAAAAAAGAAAGGAAAAAAGAAAAAAGAAAAGAAAAGAAACAGTGTCTTTAAATGGGCCAGTGAGTTAAAATGAAGTCATTAGGGTGGGCCCTAATCTAAAATTACTGGTGTTCTTGTAAGAAGAAGAATTTAGTTCCTCAAAAAGTTAAAAATAGAGCTATCCTATGACCTAGCAATTGTGCTATAGGTATTTATCCAAAAGATACAAAAATGGTGATTCAAAGAGACCCATGCATCCCATCATTAATAACAACAATGTCTACAATAGCCAAACTATGGAAAGAGCCCAGATGTTCACTGACAGATAAATGGATAAAGATGTGGTGTGTGTGTGTGTGGGGGGGGGATGTATATAATGGAATATTACTCAGCCATCAAAAAGAATGAAATCTTGCGATTTGCGACAACATGGATGGAACTAGAGAGTATTATGTTAAGCAAAATAGACAGAGAAAGATAAATGCCGCATGATTTCACTCATATGTGGAATTTAAGAAACAAAGTAGATGAACATAGGGTAAGGGAAGGAAAAATAAAATAAGATAAAAATAGAGAGGAGGGCAAACCATAAGACACTTTAAATTATAGGGAATGAACTGAGGATTTCTGGAGTGGAGATGGGTATGGGAGATGGGGTAAAGAGGGCACTTGATATTATGAGCACTGGGTGTTATATGCAGCTGATGAATCACTAAATTATACTGCTGAAACTAATAATACACTATATGTTAACTAACTTGAATTTAAATAAAATAAAAAAATGAAAATAATAAAATAATTTTAAAAGAAGAGGAATTTAGGACGTAGATACACAGAGAAGAAAGAAAGTGTAAAAGACAAGGAGAAGACACATCTGCAAGCCAAGGGCAGAAACATCAGAAGAAACCAACCCTGTCAACACTTTGATCTTAGACTTCTGTGTCCCAGAATAGTGAGAAAATAAATTTCTGTTGCTTAAGCCCTTCAGTCATTGGTCTTTGTTATAGTGGACCCAGCTGATTAATTCAGAGACCATTGCTCTTGACCCTCACAAGGAGAACAAGCCACTGAAACTATAATTAAAAAAAAAAAAACAACCAAAAAAAAAATCAGAGAGCCAAAGATACAAAAAAACCTAAAACGATAAATTCCAGGATGTGATGAGCTCTTCTTTTTTTTTTTTTTTTTTTTTTTTAGATTTTATTTATTTATTTGACAGAGATCACAAGTAGGCAGAGAGAGAGAGGAAGAAGCAGGTTCCCTGTGGAGAGAGAGCCTGATGCGGGGCTCGATTCCAGGACCCTGGGATCAGGACCTGAGCCAAAGGCAGAGGCTTTAACCCACTGAGCCACCCATGCGCCCCGATGAGCTCTTCTTAAGAGAGGAAATATTCATAGCTTTGTTTCTTTCTAGTAGGACTCTGGGATAAAGAAAAATCCATTCTGGATAGAATAATAAAAACCAGTCAAATTAAATCCTGAACTCACCCTCAAAATATTTTGGAAGGAACTGAATGAAAATAAAGCTGCAACAAAACCCAGACCTAGCTCAACTATAAATTAGATTGATTTAGCCCTGCACACATACTTTGTTATGGGAGAAGGGAGTTACCTCTTTTGGGAGTAAAAATTTATCTGAGTTTCCAATATTGTTTTACAAAACTATTTAGCATACAGTAAAATATTACAAGATATGCAAAGAGGGAAGAAAATGAAAGAAAATAGTCAATAGAAGCAGACCCAGAGATAAAACAGATATTAGAATTATCAGACGTGGACAGTAAAACAACCATAACAAACATCTTTCAAAACCTAGTGGAAATATGAAAACATGCATAAATAGATGGGGAAAAATAAATTACAAACAAAAAATAATAAATTTAGATATTAGCACCAAAAAATACCAAAAAAAAAAAAAACCCAACTAACAAACGCATTCAGTAGACTTAACAGCATACTGGACACAGCAGAAGAAAAATAATCAGTAAACTTGAATATTCAAGTTGAATAATTAATAATAATAATATCAAACCCCGCATCGGGCTCTCTCTCTGCAGGGAATCTGCTTCTTCCTCTCTCTCTCTGCCTACTTGTGAACTCTGTCAAATAATTAATTAATAACTAATTATTAATAACTAATTATAATTATAATTATATTATTATATATTATTATATAATTATATATATTATAATTATAATTATAATAACTAATTATTAATTATTAATTAATTATTTGACAGAGATAACAAGTTAATTAATTAATAATTAATATCCAAACAGAAGAGTGGAAAAAATGACAGTGTCTGAGGTCTGAGACAATACTAAGCACTTAATTTGTACATAATTGAAATCCCAGAAGGAAAGGAAAGAGAGAATGTGGCTGAAAAATTTTGAAGAGACAATAGCCAAATATTTATAAATATGATGAAAATATGAATAGGAAATAATTAGTAAAAATCATGAAAACCAAAATAATGGGAAGAAAAAGCAGATGGGAGAAACATTCATTACTTACAAAAAAGAGACAAAAGAATCACAGCTGATTTTTCATCATATACATATTGTTAAATGACAAAGTAAAATAAAGAACAATGGTACAATATGCTACTCTTTTTATAACAAACAACAGATGGGAATAAGGGGAGACAGGTAGATGATAGATGATAGATTAAATAGATCGATATTCTTGCCTTTTCAAACTTGAATCATAATGCACTCTGGTTTTAAAGAAATACATTATAAAGGATTTTCTTTTTTTTTTTTTTTATAAAGGATTTTCTTTGTGCGAATCTCTTGTAATTTTTCAGAAACCAAGACATTAGCATTACCATTGCTGTGAGAACTCATTGAAACCAATAGCAAAGGTCTCCTTCTAAATGTGTGTGAATTGCTTTCATTTACAACTTCAGGAAAGAAAACCTGCCAGCACAGTACTAAGAGCAAAATCCATTCCTCTGTTCACTAAACCTAAACCACTGCATTAGTGTAGACCAAGACAAACAAAAAATATCACTCTAATGCTTTGGGGGATATATGCTTCATTAAAGATAATCCACTACAATATGACAAAACATAAGGTAGCTATTCTTTCTGCAGCAACACAGATGAAGACTTTATTTTAAACCCACAGCAGATTGAATTTTTGCATGTTGTTTTCTTTAAACTGCCTTGCTTAATCTAGAAATACATTAAAACACTCATCCACCAGCTGTGCTGATTTCAGCTGTAGCAAATTGATGATTAGATTCCTCCTGAAAATATTTTCTTGCCACAAAATTTTAAAACTGACTGAAATAGTATTAAAATTCAGGAATGGGAAATACAACTTCATTATTAAATTTTAACGCTATTTTCTCTTTAAATCATTTGAATGACATATTAGACAAAACTACTAATATTAGAAAACATTAATTAGGTGTTAACTTTTTCGAGGGTTTTTTGGAGATAAAAATTCAAGACACGGGGCCCCTGGGTGGCTCAGTGGGTTAAGCCTCTGCCTTCCGCTCAGATCATGATCTCAGGGTCCTGGGATCGAGCCCCCATCAGGCTCTCTGCTCGAAAGGAAGTCTGCTTCCCCTCTACCCTGCTTTCTCTGCCTGCCTCTCCTGCCTGCTTGTGATCTCTGTCTGTCAAATAAATAAATAAAATCTTAAAAAAAAATCAAGACATATTATCTTAAAGCAAAGTAGATAGGCAAAGCTAGTTGTAATTTCCTGCATTATACTCCATCACAAATATTGTGACTTTTGTGGTAGTCTCAGAACTTAAGGCAAACTTGGTTAGAAACAGACAGATTTTTTTTTTTACCTTCTTTCTTAACTGATATAAAGTTATTTCTTTCAGTCATTTCTTTCAGTCAAATACATCATTCTTATATTTAAGTTAATTAAATTTGACTGAAAGAAAATACATGTACATGAAAAGGGTCCTTATATTCAGGAGATTCTAAGCAAAAGTTGACATACTAGGGCTTCGGACAACTGCCTGTCTTTATAGAGTGTTATCGGAACACAGCCATGCCCATATGTTTACTTTTTTGTCCATCACAGATTTCACATAATGGCAAAGTTGGGTAGCTGCCACAGAGAACATAGAACCTTCAAGCCTAAAATATTTACTATCTGGCCCTTTAAGAAAAAAATTGTCAAACTCTTGGTCTAAATAAAGCTTCAGAACATCTCTTACCTCCATCCCATCAAGTTTTGTGTGTGTGTTCTTCCAGAAAGGCAAAAAGTTTTTTCAAAGAACTCAAAGATAATATGGTCTCCAGAGTAAATAAGTTACATTAAAATTAAAGAAAAAAAATTTTTTTAAACCACCTCAGCTTTCAGCGTTTCACCTTTTCCTTTACTCAACCTAGATGTAGCATGAGTTCTCTTCTTAGCCTTGAGGTATGAAACAGACCTATTATCATTTTTATTAAAAAAGGCATCCTTTCCACTATGGTATCTCACACCTAACCTTCTCACTTGCATTATTTTGCATTCCCTAAACTTTGTAGTAATCAGTACCAAATAAAGGAAAAGTTGATGAATTTTGATCCCCTCAAAATCTCGGAGGTTAAAGAGTTCTGAGCCCAATTCCAATGTGTGGATGGTGGATCCCCCACATCAGCTGGGGTCTTCAAATTGACTCCATACTGATACTCTCTACCTGGAGATACAGACATACTCCTTACAGTGAGACCTCAGTTTTACACGACTGCCCCTCACCCACTTCAGACCAATCACAAGCCCAGGTTGCTATCTGTGTTTCTGACTGACTAGCTATAAAGCAGAGGTTTCCACAACCCCTTCTTACATTTTATTAATCTGCTTGAGCAGCTCACAAACCTCAAAGAAACATTTTACTTACTAGATTGCCAGTTTATGATTAAAAGTTACAACTTGGGAACAGCCAGGTAGAAGAGATTCATAGAACAAGGTATTGGAAAAGGGCAAGGATCTTCCATGCCCTCTCAGGGCATGTCACATCTCCCCACATCTCCCCACATGCATGTTCACTAACTCAGAAGCTCTGCAAATCCGGTCTTTTGGTGTTTTGATGGCGGTTTCATTAGTTAGTCATGGTTCATTACGTCATTGGTTGTTGGCAACTTCAACCCCTCTCTCCCCCAAGATCAGGGTGTAGGACTGAACTAATCACTAATCAACCCACTAATCACATGGTTGGTTCTACAGGAAACTCATTCCAATCTTTCCCTGCAGTCCAAAAGTCCTATCATTAACATAACATAAGATAACTTTCATCGCTTTCCTCACTGCCAAGGGTTTTAGAACCTATGTGCCAGAAATGAGGCTAAAGATCAAGTATATATTTCTTATTATAAATAAATATCACAATTTACTTGACATCTACAACATTTAGATTAAGAATTTTCTAAAATCATTTATGATCAAAGCTATTACTTTATAGAATTCTACAAGTTTCTATGAGTAGTCATAAGTGGTCTTTGTAAACTATGTTCTAATTAGCAGAATCTATTTGAGAAATCCTATATGTGCTGAGCACCAACTCTGTGTAAGAGACTGAAAATCTTGGATTTTATCTTCTAAACTTAAATTATAAGAATATTATACCTGGGGCACCAGGTGGCTCAGTCAGTTAAGCATCTGATTCTTGATTTTAGGCTCAGGTCATGATCTTGGGGTTATGGCATCAAGCCCCATATTGGGATCCATGCTGAGTATGAAGCCTAATTAAGATTCTCTCTCTCCCTCTCCCTCTAGCCCCCCCCCCAAGCTCTCACACATACATTCTTTCTCTAAAAAAAAAAAAATTAAAATTAAAATTAAAAAAGAATATTACACCTGAATACCCATTGCTATTGTGAGACTTAATAAGTAGATGCAGAAGACAAGCTAAATTCACACACTAGAAACATTTTCTACCTTCCATTTGACAATAGAATTAAAGGAGAAAGGAAGCACAGAGAAAAAATCCAAGTTCACAGAAAGCCATATGTGTCATTTTATTAGGGAAGTGTAGTTCTGTGGGTTCCAAATCTTCCCGCACTTCAGCACCCAGAAAACATAAAGTAAAACCAATATTGTAGGCCCTCCTCTAGGATTCTGACATAGTAAGTCTGTTGCGATATCTGGGATCATATAGATTTAGTAAATACCTCAAGCTGTTTTGATGCAGTGGATACATGGGCAGATGTCTGGGAGTAATATAGTTGATATCAGCACAGTGTAACAAAAGAATGAAATCTAAATATGTTCTTTGTTGTTTCCTTGCCCAGTAGTTACCTGGTTTGCAACCAGTGTGGAAAAGAAGAAAATCAGTCTCTAAAAGTTGAAAACTCCTCATTCTTATCCAGTTTTATCATTGTCAAGCCCTGTGATACTGGGCAATTCTGTTGGATTATCTATGCCTCTGTTTTCCCACTTGTTGACTGATAGAGACACTTGCCTAAAAGTGATAAGGATACTTCACAAAATTATGGGATTATATGCCAATATACCTTGAAAAAAGTAAAGGAGGTAAACCAGGTAAATATGGCAGATTGGACATACACATTTAACTCCACTCTCTCTTAAGTGAAAATAATGACATAAGTAATCTATTTAAAGGGACTGTAACATAAAAACAAATAAAATGGGGAACGAGACTATACCAACAAAATTTAAGTATAAGTGCTAAGTGAGTTAGTACACATGGGAAAGCAACATCCTCAATGAATATTATGGGAAGTTGATAGGTAACACATTTTGTGTGGTACATCCCTCAAAAACGCAACACTGAGCAGAAGTAAAACTGGAGCTATAAAAATAAAGGAATAGTTTAAAGTTTAAGATGTAATTAGGTCCTAGGATACCTCATCTGAATAACCAGCACTCCCCTCCTCTAGCAGAAGAATGGAGCTTCACTTTCTGGGGAGAGCCAAAAAGAGCATCATGGATTTGGAAGTGCCAAGAATGGTTGAAAGTGCAGTTACCATTTATAAAATCAAGGAGATTCAGAGTCCCCGCTCTATTCTCTAATTCAGCTCCCTGAACACTGGCAGTCAAGTGTACGTATTCTGGGCAGGCAAATGGGAACTGCTTCCCACTAAATCCAACCAGATCAAGAGAAGACCTCAAGAGACTGCCCAATTAACTAGCCAACAAAATACCCTACGGTTCACCCACAGTCTCCCAACGTCTCCCAAGTATACAGAGCTTTCAGTCAGCACAAACACCTGTGGAAAACCTCTAATGCAGAAGACAGAGACCCAAACAAAAAGTAAATGAAATGAGGAAGAACTCATGTTTATGCAGGAAGATGAGCTTTAAAAACTGTAATTAGGCACCATTTGTTGAAGAGACTATATTTTTTCCATTGCATAGTCTTTCCTGCTTAGTCGAAGATTAGTTAGCCATACAGTTGTGGGTCCATTTCTGGGTTCTCTATTCTATTCCATTGATCAATGCATCTGTTTTTGTTCCAGCACCATACTGTCTTGATGACCACACCTTTGTAATAGAGCTTGAAGTCCAGAATTGTGATTTTCTTTTTTTTACATTCTCTGGCAATTCAGGGTCTTTTCTGGTTCCATACAAATTTTAGGATTATTTGTTCCAGCTCTATGAAGAATGTTGATGGTATTTTGATAGAGATTGCATTTAATTTGTAGATTGCTTTGGGTATTATGGACATTTTAACAATATTTGTGCTTCCAACGCATGAGCATAGAATGTTTTTTCCATTTCACTGTAACTTCCTCAATTTCTTTCCTAAGTGTTCTATAGTTTTCAGAGTACAGATCTTTTACCTCTTTAGTTGGGTTTATTCCTAGGTATGGTTTTTGGTGCAATTGTAAATTGGATCAATTCTTTAACTTCTCTTTCTTGTGTCTCCTTGTTAGAGTATAAAGAAGCAACTGACTTCTGTGCATTGATTTTATAACCTGCCAAAACTCAAAAATAGAGCTACCCAATAGCCCAGAAATTACACTACTAGTTATTTATCCAAAGAATACAAACATAGTGATTTGAAGGGACACCTGCTTCCCAATGTTTATAGTAGAAACATCCACAATAGCCAAAACACGGAAAGAGACAGATATCCATCAACAGATGAGTGGATAAAGGTGTGGTATATATTTTTACAATGGAATATTACTCAGCCATCAAAAAACTGAAATCTTACCATTTACAATGATGTGGATGGAACGAGAGGGTATTATGCTAAGTGAAATAGTCAGAGAGAGATAATTATCATACGATTTTACTCATATGAGGAATTTAAGAAACAGAATGGATGAACATAGGGGAAGGGAGGGAAAAATAAAATAAGACAAAATCAGAGAGGGAGGCAAACCATAAGAGACTCTTTAAGTATAGTGAACAAACTGAGGGTTACTGGGCGGCGGGGGTGGAGAGGGATCGGGTAACTGAGTGATGGGCATTAAGGAGGGCATTTGCTGTAATGAGCACTGGGTGTTATATGCAACTGATAAATCACTAAATTCTACCTCTGGAACTAATAATACGCTATACGTTAATTGATTTTAAATAAAATAAAAAGTAAAAATAAAAACTATACTTAGGTCCATAATCTATGTATAAGATGGAATTTGTTTATCTAATAACATTTCTAACTAACTTGCATCATAATTTCAGAAATGCAAAATTCTTCCTGAGCTGTAAAAATATTCTGCTCAAAAACATAGTAATATAACATAACACCATTCACTATGATAAATTCCTTGATAAATCCAGCGGTATCTATGTACTTAATTATCTCATACAAGCTCAAGACCATTCTGATTAATTAATAAAACAAGCCATAAAAATCTGTGAATGAAATATATTCTGTCATAATCAAGGCTAATTCCAATTGGGTGTGTGTTTATTTCATATATATAAAAAATATCTTCAAAGAGATCCATCTGCTTCTACACTTGTCCACTCCACACAATCTTTTTAACCTGACAACCAGTGTGATCCCACTCCAATAAAACCTTGAATCATGTCACTACTTTGCTTAAAACTTACCTATCTCATTCATAGTAAAAGTCAAAAATTTTACAACAGCCTACGAAGCCCCCCTTCTCTCTGACCTCTCTCCTCCTTACCCTTCTGCAGCCACACTGGCTTCCTGCTGCTTTCTGAAGAGCATATTCCCACAGGGAGGCTTTGTTCTGGCCATTCAGTCTGCTTAGAATGCTCTCTCCACATATACACATGTAATTCATTCCTTCAACTCTATCCGTATTGAAAATGTCATCTTTTCAATAAGGCTGACTTGGATTATGCCATGTCAAACTGTCACCCACCGCTCTTCAGGCAATCTCAATTTATTCTACCCTCCTTAACATTTTTTCACAGAACTTAATGCCATCTAACATACTACATCATATAGTCATTAATTATCTTGATTGGTTATTGTCTTCATTTCCTTGCTAAAACACAAGCCCCATTATAGAAGGGCAATATCTTTGCCTTGCTTATTTAGGCATTATGAGTACACAATAATTTTTTAAATAAAATGTACCTGGTATATAGTAGGCACTCAATAAATATTTGCTGAATGAAAAAAATGAATGAATGAATGAGAAGGCCAGGATGCTTCTTAAAAATAGAGGAATAGTTAGAAAATAAGAAAGCTTTCTGTAAAAATTAAGATATGTTAGCAGAAATTAAAAACCTGACAGAAGAAAAAAAATGGAAGAAAGTGAAGAGACAAAGAGATGAAATGTAGCAGAGAAAACAGAAAGAATACTAAAAGTTTGGCCCAGAAAGTTAACATTAAAAAAATAGGAGTTCTAGAGAGAAAGAATAGGAAAAAAGGGGTGGGGTGAGAATTAAAGAAATAATTCAGGAAAATTTCTCAGAATTAAAAAATAAAAGAGTAATTTTCTGTTTTGAAAGGGCCATCAACCTCCTAGTACAACAGATGAAAACAGACACACAAATTAGGACATAGTGCCATGTAATTTTCTGAACAATATATATAAAGAGAGGAAACTAAATGTGTCCAGAGGAAAGATAGAACAGTTCCCATACAAAAGATCAAGAGTCAGAATGGCCTTGAATTTTTCTTTTTTTTTTTTTAAAGACTTTATTTATTTATTTGATCAGAGAGAGAGAGCACAAGCAAGGGAGAAGCAGGCAGATAGAGCAGCAGGCTCCCCACCAAGCAGGGAGCCCGATGTGGATCTCAATCCCAGGACCCTGGGATCATGACCTGAACTGAAAGCAGATCCTTAACGGACTGAGCCACCCAGGCATCTCGGCCTTGAATTTTTCAAGGCAATATTAAAACCTTGAAGGCAATAAAGACATGCTTCCAAATTCTAAGGAAAAATTATTTTCAACCCAGAATACCATAACAAATAAATGGTTATTCAAGTAGAAGAATAAAGATACTTTAAAATATAAGTGACCTTTTAAACATGAAAAATGAAAACTTCTGTTGCTCCCTTTCCTAGGCAACTAGTAGAAGATGTAATCCACAAAAGTAAAGGGAAGAAGACATGAGATAGTTGAAACAGGGCCTTCACTTCAAGAAAGAGTGAAAAGGACATCCTGAGATGGGTGTTACAGGTTGAACTGTGCCCCTTAAAAACATATTTTGAAGTCCTAACCACCAAAATCTGAAAATGTGACCTTATTTGTAAATAGAGTCTTTTGCAGGGTATAATCAAGTTAACATGAAGTCATACTGGATTAAGATGGGCCTAATAAGCTTCTGAAAGAGCATACTTTAGGAAGTGTGCATCCTTCCTAATAATATGACTAATGCCCTTATAATAAAAGGGAAAGTTGAACACATGCAGATACACAGAATATGTACAAGGATATGCCAAGGATTGCTCACATCCACCAGAAACAAGGAGAGAGGCATGGAACAGATTCTCCCTCAGAGACCCCAGAAAAAAACAACCCTATTAACATACTGATTTTGTACTTCTAGCCTGCAGAACTGTGAAGGAAAAAATTTCTGTTTTTTTAAAGCACCAAATTTGCAGTGCTTTATTACAGCATCCCTAAGAAACTAATACAAGTGGTGGGGAGAGCTCTGAGGAAAAAAGATGTGCAGTCAATTTAGCAAATAGTACAGATGAAGGCAGATCAGAGAGCTCTAGCGGGATGGCATGAGGAGACAAAATTGACAGAATATCTGGCATGTTTTTAATATGCTGAGAAGAAAAGTAGACAACTAGGGAGGATTGGGGTAGAGAGAGAGCAAAGCAAGTGCAGAAAAAAAAAAAAAAAGACAAATACCAATTCAGGGAAAACAAGGAATGTACATCAAAGGAAAAGGAATTATACTCTAACTTATGGCTCAGCTGTGATAGAGTTTTTATAGTAATCATAATGTAAGTACTGAACACTGAATTAATCAAAATTATAACTACACAGAGAGGTGGATGACAAAAAGTAAGAATGTATGTGGTAGGGGTTGGGGTACTGAACGGGGTGGTATAGAAAAATGCCAAGAGCTAAAAAAATCAAGGAATATAACTATAAACATATTATGGAAAATATGAACATCATCAAAAGAAAGCCAGAGCTCAAAAAAATCTCTGTGTTAGCAATAGTTACCCTGAACCATGTATCCTATTAAAAGTACATGAAAAAGAATTTCATGTAACAATTAACAACAGATAAGTATTAAGATTACATTCTAGAGAAAGGTGATATAAAAGAGAATAAAGAGAAGAATAACACCTCAACAAGCAATGAAAAGATGTCAGAAAGAGATGCCCACAGAACTGATTAAAAACTATCATCTATTTCAGAGTAAAAAATATTAATAAAATGACGTAAGACACACAAAAATAACATAAGTTAGAACTATAAGAATTCAAAGATGAGGTCACAGAACATAGAAAAATAATTAAAAAATTAGATTTCAGAAATGAAACCCAAACTAAAAGAGAAATAAATAGGGGAAATGAGGAAAGTTTCGTAAATCAAAAAGAAACAAGGAAAAAATTACTCGAGAAAAAGTGACAAATACTGGCAACAGGCAAAGATAATCTTGTATATAGATAATAGGAATCTCTAAAGAAGAAAACCAAAACAAAGAAGCAAAACAAATACTAAAAACTGATTCTCACTTTGGCTATTGTGGACATTGCTGCTATGAACATTGGGGTGCATATGGCCCTTTTTTTAACATACTGTATAGTGACTAACATAATAAAAATAATAATAATTTTAAAACATTAGAAAAAACTGTTCCTCAGAAAACTTAGTTGAAAATAAAACTTTGAAGTTACATATGACATAGCATACAGGAAATATGAAAATACTGACCTACAATAGCTAATACAAAGATATAATCCAGTAACATCACTGGATTTTCAAGCAGTAGAAAAAATCTTTGGGCACATGATTTACAAAGGAAATAAAATTAGATTAGATTTTAATACAGGGACACCTTACATGGGGAAAAATGCATAATATTTAAGATATCAAGAAAAGGAAAAGTGAGCCAAATATTCTACATCTTGCAAATTGACTTTGGAATATAAAAGCCACAGTCAACCTCTTACCAGGGTGCAAGAACAGTATTAGTTTTATGAAAACTCCCTGAGGAATGCAGTCGGGAAAAAGCCGCAGAAAACCGAAATGTCCAGAAAAGCATTAAGATAACACCTGATAGTGAGTATTAAATACATAATGACTAGTTACAACTAAGCCTAAATAAGTATGAAACAAAAGAGAGAACAGTAAGAAATGGCTATATGCTCAGAGAATGTAGATGAAGTAGAACTATAAAAAAATGTGGGTAAAGAATGAGAAGAACATTAAAAATGAATCAGTAATTTCATTGGTAGTGTTAGCATTATTATTTTAAGACTGCCATAGGTTGTGGATTAAAGTAAATTAGTGATTATAGGATACTCTAGTTATATTATCCTCCTCAGTTGAGATTCAGGATTCTCAGTGTAGAAGAAAGTACAGACGTAATACAGAAGAGGGTCCATAAATAGCCCTGTAATTCTGATTCTGACTTGGAAGTATCAGTAAGAACTCATAAATATTTTATCTTTAAAATATTATGTATTAATGTTTCTAGTTCTGTCCATTAAAGAAACCTAGAAAGAATGAACAGGGGCACCTAGGTGGCTCAGTCAGTTGAACATCTGTCTTTGGCTCCAGTCATGGTCCTGGAATCCCAGGATCAAGTCCGATGTGGGCCTCAATGTTCGGTAGGGAGTCTGCTTGTCCCTCTCCCTCTGTTCCTCCCTGTTGCTCATTCTCTCTCTCTCTCTCATAAATAAATAAAAACTTTAAAAAAAAAAAAAACGAACGACCAGCCTAGCAAAGACATTCCTTAAATCCAGACTGTTCTCTTAAAATACAATTTCCTACTAAAGGTGACCAGGGACTCTTAGATAAGAAAATGTAAAAGATAAATGTATAAAAATTTTATCATACCAAATAGTAAAAAAGCTATTAGAAATTATTACGTTCATATGAAAGCAATCAGAAATTCATTTTTATGAGATTCATATGGGAAAAAATGGCACAATTTGAACTTTTCAAAAACTAATAATTATAATAAATTGAAATCTATCAAATATGTGTTAGTCTATGGGTTCATTATGATATTAAAAAATAAAAGTAATTGATCCTCTTTGCAGAATGATATGAAAACTATTCACTGTCTTAAACACCTTTAAATAAAGAGAAAGAATCAAACATACTGCCTTTCCTATTTAACTATATATCTGGGTAACTAAATAGTAGGTGAGGATAAATATCTTAAAGAGTACTTCAATCATAAGTAAAAAAAGAAAGAATAGACATAGAATAATATCATTTTGCACACTCCAATAAATTAATGTGTCTAGGTTTTGAGCATCAATAGTCACTTATATCTCAAAAAGAGACACAATGAGACATTACATGCTTCCTGATAAAAGAACACAATATTACTTAGAGTTGTGTCAAATGAATTAAACTTAAGTCTGATCCCCAGCCCCTGGATCCATCTTCCAATTCATGAGAAATTCTACAGGTGCAACACTCAGATTCTTCAACAAATAAATTATGATAAAAGAAAATGATGCTGGCAAAGCATGTAATTTAATAGGAAACTTAAAGACATCTCAAATTTAGGCAAGACTAAATTATAGTGTCTAGGAACTGAGTGACACAGTAAGTGATAAAACCAAATACCCCCTCCCCCCAAAAAATAATTACTGTGGAAATCATGGCAATTGATATTTTGGGGAGGAGAGAGAGGACTGTAATAGGGAAAGGATACACAGAGGTGTCTTGGGGTTTAAGAAAACCTATTTCCTGAACTTAGTAGTACTTACCAGGCCTTTTAATGACTCATTCAGCTATCCAATTGTTCTGTTTTTGTTTTTCTGAATCTCTGTTTTACTTCCACAATAAAAAAAATCTTTCAAATGCTCAGATTAAAAAGTACATGGAAAAGAATAGCAAAGAAAATTTTCTAGAGTAAAAGATAGATTTAACCTACAAGCTACCAACCGTCATTATATAATATTGTAATTATATGTACTGTAACGAAATAGAACAAATAACAGAGAGCGAAAAGACATACAAACACATAGGCATATGTGCACATGAACATATAGAAACTGTTAATACAGAGGTAACATTCATAATCAGAGAAGAAAATATGAACTATTCAATATATGGTGCTGGAATAATTGGCTTTCCATATGGAAAATTAAACTCTAAATATTATTCAAATGTTCAAAGAACCATAAACACAATAAATTTCAAATGAAAGAAGGAAGAATATCTCAATGCAATTTTTTCAAAAAATATTTTATTTATTTATTTGACAGACAGAGATCACAAGCAGGCAGAGAGGCAGGTAGAGAGAGAGGAGGAAGCAGGCTCCCCACTGAGCAGAAAGCCTGATGTGGGGCTCGATCCCATGACCCTGGGACCATGACCTGAGCTGAAAGCAGAGGCTTTAACCCACTGAGCCACCCAGGTGCCCCTCAATGCAATTTTTAAAAAGAAATTCAGTGTGCTTTGAGAAAAAAATACCATAGAGGGTTAGGAAAAGATTTCTGTATGATGAGAACAGTAATTTTTAAACACAGTACCCAAGACATAAAAGTGATAAAATTTAGCTATATCAGGGCAGCTGGGTGGCTTTGTCAGTTGATTTCATCTCATGATTATGAGATTGAGTTCCACATTGGTCCTCACTTGACAAGGAGTCTGCTCATGATTATGAGATTGAGTTCCATATTGGTCCTCACTTGACAAGGAGTCTGCAGTGAGAGAGGGAGAGAGTAACCTCTTTCCCTCTCTCACTGCCCCTCCCCACCAGCTCTCTCTCCCTCTCTCACTCTTTAAAATAAACAAATAATTTTTTAAAACAAAATTTGGAAAGACACGACCCATCCGCATGCTGTATACAAGAGACTCATTTTGAACCTAAAGTTGCCTCTAGACTGAAAGTGACAGGATGGAGAACCATTTTTCATGCCAATGGACCTCAGAAGAAAGTTGGGGTAGCAATTCTCATATCAGACAAATTAGATTTTAAGCTAAAGACTGTAGTTAGAGATACAGAAGTACACTAAATCATGCTTAAAGGGTCTATCCAACAAGAGGATCTAACAATTGTAAATATCTATGCCCCCAACATGGGAGCAGCCAACTACCTCAGCCAACTGTTAACCAAAATAAAGAGATATATTGATAATAATATGCTCATAGCAAGAGACCTCAAAACTCCACTCTCATTGATCATTGAAGCAGAAAATCAACAGAAAAGCAAGGGCTTTGAATGACACACTGGACCAGATGGACCTCATAGATCTATACAGAACATTCCACACTAAAACAACAGAATATTCATTCTTATCGAATATACATGGAGCTTTCCCCAGAACAGTCCATATACTGGGTCACAAATCAAGTTTCAACTGATACCAAAAGACTGAGATTTTCCCTGCATATCCTCAAACCACAATGCTTTGAAACTAGAACTCAGTCACAAGAAAAAACTTGAAAGACATTCAAACACTTGGAAGCTAAAGACCATCCTGCTTAAGAATGTTTGGGTCAACCAGGAAATCAAAGAAGAACTTGAACAATTCATTGAAACCAATGAGATTGAAAACACATCAGTCCAAAACCTATGGGCTACTGCAAAGGCGGTCCTAAGGGGGAAATACATAGCATCCAAGCCTCACTCAAAAAAATAGAAAAATCCCGAATACACAAATTAACTTTACACTTTAAAGAACTGGAGAAAGAACAACAAATAAAGCCTAAGCCATGCATTAGAAGAGTAATAATTAAGATTAGAGCAGAGATTAATTAACTAGAAACCAGAAATACAATAAAGAAGATTGATATAACTAGACAGTGGTTCTTTGAAAGAATTAATAAGATTGATAAATTACTGGCCAGACTTGTCCAAAAGAAAAGAGAAATGACCCAAATTAATAAAATTATGAATGAAAGGGAAGAGATCATGACTAACACCAAGGAAATAGAAACAATTATCAGAAATTATTATCAACAACTATATGCCAATAAATTAAGCAACCTGGAAGGAATAGATGCCTTCCTGGAAACCTATATACTTCCAACACTGAAACAGGAAGAAATTGAAAACCTGAATAGACCAATAACAAGTAATAAGATTGAAGGAAGTGGTGATCAAAAGCCTCCCAAAAAACAAGAGTTCAAGACCTGATGGATTCCCTGGGGAATTCTACCAAACATTCAAAGAAGAAATAATACCTATCCTCCTGAAACTGTTTCAAAAAATAGAAACAGAAGGAAAACTTCCAAACTCATTCTATGAGGCCAGCATTACCTTGGTCCCCAAACCAGGTAAAGACCCCAACAAAAAGGATAATTTCAAGGGTGCCTGGGTGGCTCAGTGGGTTAAGGCGCTGCCTCCAGCTCAAGTCATGATCTCAGGGTCCTGGGATTGAGCCCCACATCAGGCTCTGCTCAGCAGGGAGCCTGCTCCCCCCCCAGGCCCGCCTGCCTCTTTGCCTACTTGTGATCTCTGTCAAATAAATAAAATCTTTAAAAAAAAAAAAAAAGGAGAATTTCAGATCAATATCCCTGATGAATCCGGATGCCAAAATACTCAACAAAATCCTAGCTAATAGGATCCAACAGTACATTAAATGGATTACCCATCATGACCAGGTGGGATTTATTTCTGGGATGCAAAGGTGGTTTAATTTTCAAAAATCAATCAATGTGATAGAACAAATTAATGAGAGAAAAGATAAGAATCACATGTCCTCTCAACTGATGTAGAAAAAGCATTTGACAAAATATAGCCTCCTTTCCTGACTGAAACTCTTCAGAGTATAGGGACAGAAGGAATATTCCTCAATTTCACAAAAACCATCTATGAGAAGTCCACAGCAAATATCATTCTCAATAGGGAAAAGCTGAGACCCTTTCTCTTAAGATAAGGAACATGACAAGGATGCCTACTTTGCCACTACTGTCAACATAGTACTATAAGTCCTAGCAACAGCAATCAGACAACAAAAAGAAATAAAATGTATTTAAATTGTCAAAGAAGTCAAACTTTCTCTCTTCACAGATGACATGATACTTATGTGGAAAACCCAAAAGACTCCACCCCCAAATTACTAGAACTCATACAGCAATTCAGTAATGTGGCAGGATACAAAATCAATGCACAGAAATCAATTGTTTTCTTATACACTAACAATGTAACTGTAGAAATAGAAATTAGGGAATCTATTCCACTTACAATAGCACCAAAAATCTTAAGATACCTCAGAATAAACCTAACCAAAGAGGTAAAGGATCTATACTTTAGAAACTACAGCATACTTAAGAAGGAAATTGAAGAAGACACAAAAAGATGGAAAAACATTCCATGCTCATGGATCAGAAGAATAAACATTGTTAAAATGTCTATGCTGCCCAGAGCAATCTATACTTACAACACCATCTCAATCAAAATATCATTGGCATTTTTCAAAGTGCTGGAACAAACAATCCTAAAATTTGTATGGAATCAGAAAAGATTCCAAATTGCCAAAGAAATGTTGAAAAAGAGAAACAAAGCTGGAGGCATCAAGTTGCCTGATTTCAAGCTATATTACAAAGCAGTGGTCACCAAGACAGCACAATACTGGCACAAAAACAGACACATAGATCAATGGAACAGAATAGAGAGCCCAGATATGGACCCTTAACTCCATGGTCAACTAATCTTTGGCAAAACAGGAAAAAAAATACCCAATGGAGAAAAGACAGTCTCTTCAAGGGACGCCTGGGTGGCTCAGTTGGTTAAGCAGCTGCCTTCGGCTCAGGTCATGATCCCAGTGTCCTGGGATTGAGTCCCACATCGGGCTCCTTGCTTGGCGGGGAGCCTGCTTCTCCCTCTGCCTCTGCCTGCCATTCTGTCTGCCTGTGCTCGCTCTCTCTCCCTCCCTCTCTGACAAATAAATAAAATCTTTAAAAAAAAAAAGACAGTCTCTTCAATAAATGGTGCTAGAAAAACTGGACAGCTCTGTACAGAAGATTGAAACTTGACCATTCTCTTATACCATACACAAAGATAAACTCTAAATGAATGGAAGACCTCAGTGTGAGACAGGAATCCATCAAAATCCTAGAGGAGAACATAAGCAGTAACATTTTTGACACTGGCCACAGCAACTTCTTTCAAGACATGTCTCCAAAGGCAACGGAAACAAAAGCGAAAATGAACTTCTGGAACTTCATCAAGATCTAAAGCTTCTGCGCAGCAAAGGAAACAGTCAACAAAACAAAGAGACAACCCATGGAATGGGAGAAGATATTTGCAAATGACACTACAGATAAAGCGCTGGTATCCAAGATCTATAAAGGACTTCTCGAACTCAACACCCAAAAAACAAATAATCAAATCAAAAATGGGCAGAAGACATGAAAAGACACTTCTCCAAAGAAGACATCTGAATGGCTAATAGACACAGGAAAAAAGGCTCAACATCATTAGCCATCAGGGAAATTAAAATCAAAACCGTACTGAGACAGCACCTTAGACCAATTAGAATAGCAAAAACGGCCAAGGAAGGAAACAAAAAATGTTGGAGAGAATGTGAAGACAGGGGAACCCTCTTACACTGTTGTTGGGAATGCAAGTTGATACAGCCGCTTTGGAAAAACAGTGGGGAGGCTCCTCAAAAAGTTAAAAATAGGGACACCTAGGTGGCTCAGTTGGTTAAGCAGCTGCCTTCAGCTCAGGTCATGATCCCAGCGGCCTGGGATCGAGTCCCACATCGGGCTCCTTGCTTGGCAGGGAGCCTGCTTCTCCCTCTGCCTCTGCCTGTGCTCGCTCATTCTCTCTTTGACAAATAAATAAAATCTTAAAAAAAAAAAAAGTTAAAAATAGAGCTACCCTATGACCCAGCAATTGCACTACTGGGTATTTACCCCAAAGATACAGACATAGTGAAAAGGAGGCAAATGCACCCCAATGTTCAAAGCAGCAATGTCCACAATAGCCAAACTGTTGAAGGAACCAAGATGCCCTTCAACAGATGAATGGATAAAGAAGATGTGGTCAATATATACAATGGAATATCACTCAGCCATCAGAGAGGATGAATACCCAATATTTGCATCAATATGGATGGGACTGGAGGAGGTTAGGCTAAGTGATATAAGTCAAACAGAGAAAGACAATCATCATATGGTTTCACTTATTTGTGGAACATAAGGAATAGCATGGAGGACATTAGGAGAAGGAAGGGGAAAATGAAGGGAAGGAAATCAGAGGGGGAGATGGACCATGAGAGACTATGGACTCCAGGAATCAAACTAAAGGTTGGGGGTGATGGGTGAGCCCAGTGATGAGTATTCAGGAGGGCACATATTGCATGGAGCATGGGGTGTTATACACAAACAATAAATCATGGAACACTACATCAAAAACTAATGATGTATTGTATGGTGACTAACATAACATAATAAAAATGTACATAAAAATAACATTTTGCTATATAAAAGTTAAATATTCTTCTTAAGCTAAATAAATAAGTAAATATGTAAGTAAATAAATAAATAACAGGATAAAACCATAAATAAACTTCAATAATAAGTTATGGACTGATATTGGAGAAGATATATGGAACATGTAAAAGCTCGCTATCCAGGATATAAAATGAACAACTGAAATGCAATATTCTTTTAAGTAGAAAAAGAGCAAAGGTTATGAAGGGGCAATTTATAGAAGGAGAATCCACAATGGCAAACAAGCACATGAAAAGATGCCCATCACCTTTACTAACCTGTGAGATTACATCTACATGACATTCCATATTTGTCAGATTGGGAAAAACAAAATTTTGACAATATACATCCTGGCCTGGATGTCATGAAAGAAGTTCTATAGAAAATTAATTTGAACCATCATTTTATAGAAGAATTGAACAATTATTTAGAAATGTCTAGCAGAAAATATCCATGGCCTCTAATCCAGTTATTTCTCTTTAAAGTATTTCCCCTAAAGAAACCTAAGTGTATGTGAAGAGAATATAAAAATAAGTTAATCATTTTTAAAGAATAAAAACCTGTAAATTGTAAATAGAGATTAAATCAATAAATGAATGCTCCTTTACCCATGCAGCACAGTTTATACATCAAGAAAATGAATAAACTAGATTTGCATGTATCTTTAATAATCTTAAATATATAATAGTGATTGCCAAAGGAAAGCTACAAACTCTTACATATAACTCTATAGCATTTATGTACATTTTATTTTTTTATTTTTTTTTTTTATTTGACACAGAGAGATCACAAGTAGACAGAGAGGCAGGCAGAGAGAGAGAGAGAGGGAAGCAGGCTCCCTGCTGAGCAGAGAGCCCGATGCGGGCCTCGATCCCAGGACCCTGAGATCATGATCTGAGCCGAAGGCAGCGGCTTAACCCACTGAGCCACCCAGGCGCCCATTTATGTACATTTTAATGCACAGAGAACAATAAGAACACAAAAATAGCAAATGTAGTTAAATAAGGTAGGAAAATTCCATGGAATTGGGGAGCAATACAAAAGGAAGTTCACCAGGATCTATACTTGGCTGGAAAACAATAAATGCTCTGAAACAAGTGTTACACAATTGTTAAATAAAGTATGTTATTGTACCATTTGTTTTTAAAAATATTTCATTCCACTTAACAAAGAATAGGAAAACATTTCATAAATAAAGATGTTAATGCACGTTCATTATAATAACTTTCATTGATATATAGGCTTTGATTAGTTTTTCATATAGAAGGAAAGGAACATAATCATTTAATTTCTTAAGTTCAATTATTCACTCCACATGCCATGTAAGTTCTCAAAAAGACAGTTCATGTATTCCATTTAAATTCATCTTTCTGAGAGAACGTACAACTATCTTTTCAATAAATATGTAGTTCTTAAATATATGTCATGAGAGGTATTCAAAAGAACATGGGGGAGTGGCGATGGATTTGCTATTCAGACCAACTATCATACTGAGAACAACAATCCGAGGGTGTCAAAGATCTAACAACAGCAACAAAAAAAAGTGAAGAAGTTGCGGGCCAGAACTAAGCGGGAAATTGAGGCCATGAAGTAAACACTGGCATATGGAATATCTCTTCATTTGTGACATTGATTAACTCTTGAGAGAAGAGCTAAAACACTACGAGATTATGCAAAACTTTGGGAAAATTTACAGGACAACAACATAAAATCAGACTTAGCAGTCTGGAGAAACCTTGGTGAAACTCATTTTGGTTTGGGTTCCCAAAGATCCTCACCCCAGAGGTAAAGATGAACCATAAGCACACAGGCATTCATATGGATTTATATGGATGTAAACTCTACTTCAAATTTCAAATCTCAATCTTAAAATCTATTTTAGGTGATCCCTAACAGAAATTCTGAAGTCAGATCATTCTGGGTCTTAATCATTTTTATAAATACTATTGCAAATAGAATGTCTTGCACATTATCAAAAATTAGAATGATCAAAAAGACCCAAAGATTTCTTTTTAAATCACTTAAAAATACATTAAAAATAGGCAAGGTAATCAAGGTACTAGAATTATTAGAAACAGAGTTTAAGTACCTCTCTGCTGTATTCTAATTCTGGTATTGGGCTTAGCTCTAATTGGACCAACCCTCCAGCCAAAAAGCAATTATGAACACTGATTTTGTTTTCAAAAAAGGAAGTCTCTTAAAGCACCAAAGAGCCAACAAAAAATAGGCAGATGCTACAAAGAAAGACACTTCAAGTAAGGGAATAATGATGGGTGAGTTTTCTGATCTTACAGCTTTTAGTCCTAAGGCAGAACCCTAACTGTGACTTCAAGGATAGCTAACACTCTAATATATAATCCATAGCCTCCCAGATTACTAGATGAAAGAATTTAGGATGACAGCCAAGAAATTTCAGAAAGGAGAAAGCAAGAAAAAAATTAGACATGATTTCTGTATATAAACATTGCTCAATCTCTGGCTGATCCCTGAACCACACCAATGCAAAGCGGACTTCAAAAAGGCCATCCAAGAATAAAGAAAATGAATTGTGATATAAGCTGCTGCCCACAACTAAGGAGGCAGTTTTCCAACTTAATTACCTTCTTAAATAAAGTCAATCATCTTCAGGGAAACAGGAAAACAAAGAGAAATTATAACATATCAATCACAATATCCAGAATACAAGGAAATCGGAAAATGTGAGACCCATTCTCAATGGAAAAGATTTTTTTAAAAAGACAACCATGAGATGATGAAATGCTCGAATTATTTTTAAATGATTATAACTCAGCTATTATAACTATGCTCAATAATGTAGAGGAAAAGATGCTCATAATAAATAAAAAGACTTTAAAATCTCAGCAGAAGGGTGGCTGGATAGTGCAGTCAGTTAAGCGTTGGACTCTTGATTTTGACTCAAGTCATGATCTCAGGGTTCTGGGATCAAGCTCCACATTGGGCTCCACACTCAGCACAGAGTCTGCTTGAGTTTCTCTCTCCCTCTCCCTCTGCCTCTCCAACTTGTGCTTTCACTCACTTGCTCTCTCAAATAAGTACATAAATTTTCCAAAAAAAATCTCAGCAGAAAAACAGAGGACATTAAAAAAGAATCAAATAGAAACTCTTGACTCACAAAATACAATATATGAAATTGAAAGTTTACTGATAGACTGAACAGCACATTCTGTAGGAAATGACCCAAGGAAGAGTAAACAAACTTCAAGATAAATCAATAGAGATTCTATAATCTGAAGAACAAAAACAAAAACCATTTAAATAATAAACAGGACCCTTTGAGGAATCTGTGGGAAAATAACAAAAATTCTAATATATAAGAAACTGGAAACCCAGAAGAAGATTTTTTTAAAAAAGGGGTGTAAGAGAATAAAGCAGAAAAAACATTTGAAGACATAGTGGTTGAAAATTTCCAAAACTCAGTGACAAATAAATTCACTGATTTGACGTGTTTATCAAACCACAAGAATAAAGATACAAAGAAAATCACATATAGGCAAAATATAGTCACATTGCTTAAAATAAAAAATGTGGAGAAAGATCTTTAAGAGTCAGATAAAAATCATACATAGCATACATGAAAACAATCACTTATATGAGTGCTGAATTCTCATCAGAAATAATGGCCACAGAGGACAGAACAGTGTGTTTAAAGTGCTTTAAAAAAAAAAAAACTTTCAACTCAGGTACTATATCTAGCAAAAATATCTTGTAAGAATGAAAGCAAAACATACATTTTCAGATGGAAAAAAAAAAAAAAACATTAACGACCTTTTCTTGCAGCACATAGGAAATGCTAAAAGATATTCTATAGGCTGGATGAATTTTCTAAGAAGACAAAAAAAATGCCAGTTAATGTCAGATGTTAGTAAGTGAATGGTGCCAGTATAATTTGTTAGGAAACCACTAGAAGAATAGCAAAAGAGAGTTCAAACCAGCAGAGGAAAATAAATGAAACAATAAAAACATTTAACCAGTCAAAAAGATAAGAGAAGATCAAATAAAAACAAAACTCAAAGTTTCGCTATTTAACAGAGACACATCTAAAATATAAGGATACAAAAACATTAATAGTCAAAAGATTAAAACTATACTCCCTCAAATACTAGCCAAGAGAAACCTTTTTTTTTTTTAAGATTTTATTTATTTATTTGACAGAGAGAGAGACCAGAAGCAGGGAGAGCAGCAGACAGAGGGAGAGGGAGAAGCAGACTCTCCGCTGAGTAGGGAGCCCGATGTGGGACTCAATCCAGGACCCCAGGATCATGACCTGAGCTGAAGGCAGACGCTTAACCAACTGAGCCACCAGTTGGTGTGTATATATATATATATAAATATAAATATATATATATATATATATATATATAAATATATATATATTTATAGGTAAATATATATTTGACAAAGTAAACTTTATGGCAAAAAAAAGAGAGAGAGAGAGAGAGAGAGAGGGAGAGAGAAGAGAATAGAAAAGGAAACAGAGAGATAAAAAACACTTCCAAAATAATACAAGATTTAATTCACTAGAAAGATACAAAAATCCAGCATGGCTTTAAAAGATATAAATTTAAATTAAACTTTTAAAGAAATATGTAACTTAAAATTATAGTAGGAGATTTTAATAAACTTCTTCCAAACTTTTGTTGAATAAATATATAAGAAATTAAACACAGCACCAAACAAAATGTATATTCTCTTCAAGCACAGAGCAATATTTATAAAAATTGAAGAAATTTAGAAGTATTTGAATGACATGGAATATGTTCTCTGACCACATGCCATTGAGCTAGAAAGCAAGAACAAAAAGGTAACTAAAAATACCAACATGTTTGAAAAATTAAGAAATGTGCATAGAAATAGCTAATAGGTCAAGGAAGAAATCACAGTGAAGAACAGAAATACGTTGTACTGAATCATAACAAAGGCATTGCATATAAAACCTGTAGGATGTGGCTAAATCAATGCTCACAGAGAATCCATGTTGGTAAATGCATGCATTAAAAAAAAAGCGGAAAAAATCAATGAACTATGCAACTCTCTTAGAATGATAAACTCAAAGAGAAAATAGAAAAATCTAAAAAATTCTATAAATAAGAGGTCTTGGTCATCATGGTGAGGCAAGAAAAAAATAATTTTTATCTCTATATTTCACCAACTGTTAGAAAATCATGTATTTTTAAAGATGTTATTTCCAATAGCATCAAAAAGTACATACTACCTGGAAGTAAAATAAATATCTCTACACAGACAAGTGTAACACATTATTGAAAAGAAATTAAAGACTCATAAATTGAGATATACTAGATTTATAGACAGAAAAACTAAATATGAAAATATCAGTCCTCCTCAAACTAATCTTACAGATCCTCTAAGATCTCAATTCCAAACTAACAGGTGTGAGTTGTCTGTAAGAGAGGGAGGTGTGTGTATGTGTGTGTGTGCATGTATATGTGAATGTGTGTGTGTGTGTGTGTATGTGTGTGAGACAGAGAGAGAGAGAGAAAGAGACAGAGAAAGATTAAAACTTGACATTTGACAATTCCCAATTGGGTTCTAAAATTTCTGTATAAATGTCGTTAACCTGAAAAATAAAATCTAGTTATTTTTCCAATAAAAATGGGTCTATTCAGAAATTGCAGAGAATTGTGATTGTGGACATACAAGCTATGACAAAACCATGGACAAGTCCAAAAAACAAAGGAGAGGAACAAACAAAGGATAGGAAACATTTACTAGCACAACATCACCGGCCAGAAGGAACAGAAAAACACCTGTGTGGCTCAGCTGGCTGAGCACCTGGCTCTTGCTTTCAGCTCAGGTCATGATCTCCCAATCAAGAGATGGAGCCCCAACATTGGGTTCCCCGTTCAGCGCACTCTATCTCTAAAATAGATAAAGAACTCTTTTTAAAAAAGTAGGTAAATAAATAAAATCTTTCAAAAGTAAATAAATGAAGGAAGGAACAGAAACTCACCCTCACCTGTGTTTCACAAACTCTCCTGAGCAGAGTGAGAAGTAACCATGGCAGCCGATGTTCGAGTCGAAGTTCAGTGCAGTTGTAGTGAACAAAGACTCAACAGAACAAAATCGTCATTCCCTCCATCAGTCTTTGATATGCCCCGCTATACCCTATTGATGAATGCCGGACGACTCCCAAATTTGCCCTAAGACCCTCACTGCCCCTTCAGCTTCTAATGGTATTGTGAAGCTCTTCAGGGGGTCTCAACTTCCTGCTTCTGTCAGGCTGACACTTCTCCTGAATCCATGTTCATGCATACGACAGTACAATAGACACTGTTAAATAGCCCAGATGACAGATGAGAGAGACATTTTAAAAGGATTGTTAAAGGTAAGAGATCTTATTATACACATAAGAAGAAAGAATTCCATTGATCCGTAGGTCAGAAGTGCTATAGGAAGCCAACTAAATCATGACTGTGTTCTAACATTTAAAAATCAAAAGCTATTCCAATGCAAAACATTAAAAATGAGAAAATGTGATGAGAAAAACTGAGTAAGCCTGCTCTCATAGACAAGAGCAGGTGTGTGAGCGGGTTTACATGGTGTGGAGATAAACCCACACATGCATGTGCACACCCCCTTCATGCTCCTCTACGTTCCACAGATTTCATGCTAAAAAGCTATTCATTAATAAATCCCATGTTTGCTAAGTCCAAACAACACTGTGCACGGGACTTTTTGAAATATAAGCAAGCAGATCTGATACTTTACTGTGACATGTGATTGCACTGGAATCATGAAAAGACCCTAACCACATGAACTGCTACTATACCACCACACCACATAGTAAAGGAGCTGGGATTTGTTTGCTTATGCCCTATGCAAGTGAATTTTCAGTTTCCTGACCCACCACTTATCCACCATACCATTCGAATGGTGGATATTCCTTCAGGGCTAGGATGGTCCTATCCCACTGTCAGACGCCATTGCCCAGAGACAAATGATCCTGGCTCCTTACAAAGCAAAAGGTGTTGGGTGTAGGGGCTCCTGGGTAGTACAGGTGGTCAGGCATCTGACTCTTGATTTCGGCTCAGGTCATGATCTCCGGGTCACGACGTTGGGGTCATGAGATCCAGCCCTGCATGGAGGCCCCCATCAAGCCCCATGCGGGGTTCTGCGCTCAGTGAAGAGTCTGTTTTTCTCTCCCTCTACCCCTCCCCACTGCTCTCTAAATAAAGAAATCTTTAAGAAAAAGAAAAAAAGTGTTTAGTCTAATAGGGAATCATGAAATGCAGCCAACCATGTAACCATATATGCAGTCAGTTAAAATCAGAACAAATGAGCAATTGTTCAGGACCTCACCTAAGCAAAGCCTTCAGTGATAAAGTTAAATATAATCTTGGAGAATTGGATTTCAAAAGAATACATAATTTTGAAAAAATATGCTTTGTGGCAAATTTTGAAGTTCATGTAAAAAATATATTTTTACATAGAGTTGTAAGCTTTTTAAAAATTTACCCCAAAGACATCTGCATTTTTGTTGTTGCTTCTAGATTAATTTAAAATGAAAAATAATATGCATATTCACAGGATTTTTAAAAAATAAAGTAAGAAACATTATTGATGGTATAACTGTAATTTGTCAATTTTTAAAAATAATATACATATAATGTTCTGTAAGGAGGATACAATAGAATTGTAACACCACATGTTATCAAGGAAATGCAAATTAGAGCAATGATATACCATTATACATCTATCAGAATGGCCAAAATCTGGACCACTGACAACACCAAATGCTGACAAGGATATAGAACAATAGCAACTCTCATTCATTGCTGGTGGGGATGCAAAATGGCACAGCCACTTGCAAGACAGCTTGGCATTTTCTTACAACATAACCTAGCTATCATCTCCTTGGTATTTATCCAGATGAGTTAACTTATGTCCACACAAAAATCTGCACATGGATGTTTATGGAAGCTTTGTTCATAATTGCCAAAGCTTGGAAGCAGCCAAAATGTCTTTCAGTAGGTGAATGGATCAATACTCTGTAGTACATAACCGACAGTGGAATATTATCCAGCGCCAAAAAGAAAGGAGCTATCAAGCCATGAAAGGACATGGAGGAAACTTAAATGCATATTACTACATGAAAGAAGCCAATCTGAAAAGGCTACATACAGTGCAATTGCAACTATATGACGTTCTGGAAAAAGCAAAACTATGGGGACAATAAAAAGATCAGGGGTTGCCAGAGGTTGGGGTTAGGGGGAAGGGATGAATAGACAGAGCACAGAGGATTTTTAGGGCAGTGAAAATACCCTGTATGATACCATAATGGTAGATACATGGCATTATATATGTGTCTGACCCACAGTATACACACCACCAAAATGAAGCCTGAGGTGATCCTGATGTATCAACTATGGGTTCATCAGTGGTAACAAATGTGCCACTCTGGTGGTCACTGCTGGTAGCGGGAAGGCCACGCACATGTGTGAACTAGAGTATAGGAGACACATCTGTACCTCCCTCTTAATTTTTCTGTGAATCTAAAACTTCTCTGAAAACATAAAGTATTTATTTTAAAAAGAAATATTAGGAGGTTCTGGGTGGCTCAATCCATTAAGCATTGGCCTTCGGCTCAGCTCACGATCCTAGGACCATGGCATCCAGCCCCGCGTCAGGCTTCCTGCTCAGAGGGGAGTCTGCTTCTCCCTCTCTCTCTCTGCCCCTACTCATGTGCTCTCTCTCTCTCGTTCACTCTCTCTCTTTCTCTCTCTCTCGCATAAATAAATAAGTCTTTTTAAAAATTGAAAATAAAAATAAAAAAAGAAATATTAGGAGTCAAACATTTAAAACAATCAAGTGGAGCCTGTATAAATGTCTACAAAATTGTGATAATCTTTTAATAAAAGTACAATGCCAGGAATTTTTTAAAAATACAATATGGCAATTGTATTAAGTAAGGATATGCACCTCAGCCAAAGGAGACACATGGAATCCAGGGAGGCCAGATGTGAGCTGCTTTGTAAGGGTGCACTTTCTCCATTGGATCAGGAACCACAAATATATGCACAGAACACACAGGAACCAGAAAAGCCTAGAAGTGAGCTTCAGTTGTGTTTTGTTTTGTTTTTAATTTTGTTGTCCACATAGCATAATTCTACTACACAATCAGCCTCAAGAGCAAAGACCTCCCCGGATCTCACCGGAACCAGGCAGAAATCTTCAAGTGTCCCTGTTATTAATAAACAATACTGACAAGGTGACATAAACCACCTCCAAAACTCCATGGCCCATGTTTATAGAGTAACACTCTTCATCAATGCATTTCATGCCTTGACCAGCAGCCAGTGTGGTACAGATACATTTCTCATTTCAGTAGAATATCTCAGCCTATTTCCAAAACTACTGATTTAGCCCTCACTGTACAAGTAGTTTCTTTGGGGAAGAAGAAATCAAGGAAAATCAAGAAAATTCATGCATAACTGTTATAAAAAGTCTTGCCAGTAGAAGACAAGGCTCTTCTGTACTCTGTGACCTCAGGAATAATTAAAAACAAGAAGAGAGAACCAAATCCCCTTTGATCAACATTTACCTTCAGTCTTCTCTTCTAGAAAAATTGTTCCCAGCATGTCAATGACCATGGAAGCACTTTAGAGCAGATCATTTAACCCAGAATGAGATAAGGATTCTCTAAAAGGCTGATCATTCACCCCAAACACTAAGCTGGTGAACATAAGAACAATTAAGCCCCATTCATAATCCTGGCATTGCCATTTATCAATTCTTTCTTCACCCATAAACTAACACTCAAATTTAAAGTTGTAAATCCTGTTGATATTAATGCTACACGGTGAGGAGAATTACATGTTCTAGTCTCTACCTCAGAGATAAGAGGGGAGTTCAGAAGAAAGAGGTTAAAGCTGAGTAAGAAATAAAAATTAAAAACATACATAAGGGCTACCCTAACTCTTACCTGATAAATTCCACATATAATTGATAGCTGAGAGGTGATCGTAAATTCAGCCAGCTGAATTTGATTCTTGAGTCAGTTAACAGGCATTTATTGAGCATATAATAACTGCCCTGTCTGATCCCTGGCCTTCAAGGAGTTCACAAAAAAGTGATGTCATCCAGGAACTTCAACTTGTCCTGTTGAAGTTGTACTTCAACATCATGAGTTTATGTCACAAAGACCCTGGTTCCAACCCAGGTCTCACACAAAATCCTAGTGCAGGATAGAATATTTCAGTAGTCTACTGTAGTTGCTTTAGAAAGCTTAGAGCTGGTTTCTGATTTATTTTTGTCCTTTAGTTTGCTAACTTTTTAATTACTACGATTTGTACTTAAGAAAATGACAGTTTAATTGGTTTAAGTTCCAACTATTGTTTTCCAGGCCACAGTTTGATTCAAAATCCTTCTTAATCACTGCATTGTTTTAAATAAGCAAGGTACAAGATTCATTAAAAAAAAAAAAAAAAACTTTTGCAATATTCACCCAGTCACCTCACTTTTTCAAAAAAGTAAATTAGTCTTCTCGACATGCTTATCAATAACTTAAGAAGAAAATAAAATTCTGAACCTTCTGCCCGATGAAAGACAGAATTTTCTACACCAAATGAGAAGCTGGAGAAACTGTTAAATGGCTCAAGAAATCCATGCCAGAATTTTTCTTCAGTCATAACAGTTACTCCTACGCAGGACACACATCCGATTGTTAGTGTAAAAGCTTTCATTTCACCTATTTCCCATTAAGGAAAGAGTATCAGGATGCTAGTGAATGAGTGACATCACTAGGGCCACTAACTCCATTCAAACTAAGTAAGTCAATTACAAATTTTAACATATCCACAACTAATAGTAACTTTATTTGCAAAACACTTTGCATCTCATCAAAACACATTGTGTTGCAGAAGACACAGTATTACCCCAGAGCGGAACACATCTTAGATGCAAGCAGAAATATAAGACTGCCTCCATGAGGCAGTGGGAGGGAGTGTTCTGTGTTGTTTCTACGGGAGAATCCTGATGGGGATGACCCAACTGAGTAAAATGAATGGATGATATCAAAGAACAGAGGACGATCTGTAGAAGCAACAATTTCAGAGGATACAAAGACATGGGGTCATCCAGGGCATAAAGTGGGTGGTGTGCTTGACTTTGGGGGGAACATGGACTCTCCGTGTAACAGCAAAGCAAAAATACCGCATAAACAATGCAGGGGAGTGGACAGAGTTGGCGGTGTGATTATTGAGAAGTTCCAGTGTGATTACTCTGTGCCTCTCACTGGAGTATCGGGGCAACTGTGTAAGCAGAGCAGGAGCAAGGAAGACAGAGAAGGCAAACACACCAGGGGAGCATGGGACAAATAACCTGACACCATGAGACTAGAGTCCCCCACCTTCTGTTCAGAGGGACTTGCCCCTAGATTCGCATGTCACTGGTTGCTCCACAGTGGACAAAGCCTTGGCACTGAGTCCTTTATATTCTTTTCTCTCCTCTCTACAGTGGATGCCTTTGTTACCTCCTGTTCCTCTACTTTTTCCCTTCCATCTTAGCTTTCCTCTGTTTTCCTACTCCCACCTCAAGCCCCAGCCTTTTAAAAGGAAAGAAAAAAACAAAACAAAACAAAACACAAAAAAACCCTTCAGTGAACAGGTATCAAAAATTTCCTGATTCTGCTTTTCTTCCTCCTTCTATTCTTCCTTTCCCTTCCATGCCACTCCTTTCCTTTCCTGAGAATTCAATAATAAAACAGCTGGGGCCAAGGTAGCACCTGCTCCAGAAGCCTGGTGGAAGGGTAGTCTTAGTGGCCCAGAGAAGAGTGGCAAAGTCTAAGCAGGTGGAGAGGGTATTCATGTGGGCATCATGAGTACACACTTTCCAGAAAACTTACATTTAAAAAAAAAAATTAACCTTTTCAGACATAAAATGCAAATAAGAGAGAGGCAGGTAAAATCGTGGTCGAAAGCACCAAGGCTCAGGGGAGTCCTGAACAGCAGGATAACGGAGTGTACCTTTGGAGAAAATGATGCTAAGAGGAGCTAACATAGGACCATAGATCTATACATTCTGGGACACCCGGGCCGGTACTGGGAATCAGCCTTCCAGGTCCCTTGAAAGGTCACAAAAGAGCCAGAGGTTCCGCTCTAAGTCCTCCTCCCACTTGAGAGAAGCCATGAGATTTCAGTGGCATCACAGCCCCACACCTTCCTTGCTGAATGTACTTGGGGCAAGAGGCAAATGTCCAGGTCAACCCAGTTAACACAAAAAGAATGTTCCAAGACTATATGCTGTGGAGTTATGCCGTTGGACGTCTGTGCAGTGGGGGACGGCAAGAAAACATCTGTCCTCAGACATGTCAACAGCAAACCTTTTTTACTAAAAAGAACTCCCCTTTCAAGATGAAACATAACTGAAAAAATATCAAACTGCCCTCGGATTCCAGTAAAATAGCTTGCCAGGAGCATAATTTTCTCAAATTGCATCCATTTTTAAGACTAAGTGGAACACTTGACAGCAGCTCTAAATGATTCCCAAGACTAAACGTAGCTGCTCTTCCTTCTGTGCAAAAGCATCTCCCTTTAATACAGCTGCCACCACATCGTCATAACTTCAGAGCATCCCTCCACCCACCTCACCTCCCGCCAATCGGCCCTGAAGGACCCGGGACAGCCGACGCGTCGTTTCTGGAAATGTGACTGCTCTGCCTTCAGGGGTCCAGCCACCGAGTCGCGGGAGCAGTTACGAACTGTCCACTTTCCTTGCGATTAACAAGCAGCAGCCCTGCGCAGGCAGCCTGCCTTCTGCTGGCTCCAAATGAATTAAATGATGCTTTAGAACTTAGGAGAGCAAACAAGACTAACGTTTCATGGTTAAAATGACAGGTCACTTCATTAGTCTCCATTTATATATAACGCGCCCACGTCTGAGAAGCTTATTAAGCTACACAGGTCAGCTCCAAACCTCCCTCTCCACACTCAGCTCGTGGGGCTGGGGTTGGGGCTGGGGCCGGCAGCCAGCTGCGTTCACCGGGGCCAACTGAACCTTTTGGAGAGCACCGGTCCCGGGTAGCGGAGGGAGGTGAGGGGCTGGAGGAGAGAGACAGAGAGGATGCTTGGCCCCGTGTCTGCTCCCTCTTCTACGGCGGTAACAGACCCTAACACGTTCTCCCGGCTACAGGCGTTGGCTGCAGTAATATCTGACTTCAGTTTCTACAGTTTCCACACTCCAAGAACTAACCACCTGTGTCACCTAAAAGATGCCAGAGCAGGACCCACCCACAGGTCCTTCCTCTGAGCTTCTAGATTCTAATAACCTCAACCTCTTGCCTTTGCCCTCTGAGCCACAGTGGTGACAGCTGTTCCCTTCAGTGACTGTCTCTGCATCGCCTCATTGTTCCCTTTCCCTTCCCAGTCTTCCAATGCCTACTTGTTTATATCCTTAAATTTTCTCTGTGAAAATCACTATTGTCCGCTTTCCTTAGTAGACTCTACCTAAAACGATATAGGAACTGATTTTTTCCCCGTCCTGAAATTTGTCTACACACAACAAAGGAAGCAAAATTTGACACCTAGTGGAACTTGACTATTTAATTTTTCAACAAAGTAACGAACATCCTCTCCCGGATGATGACAATGGCAGAAAACACCCGGATGTCATGGCTTCCTTTTCAATCGTTATTTTCCTTGTTACTGTCCGTCAGTGATTAATGTATTGGAAATAAATGTTAGTGCTGCAAATTGTATTGGCCAAAATTATTTATATTACATAAAGGAGAAGTAATTCAATCTTGACCAAGAAAACAGCTATGAAAACTTCAAATGTCCTGTATTCATTTCCCCGGGTGGCTGTAATAAATTATAATAAACTTCGTGGCTTAAAACAATAGAAATGTGTTCTCTCACAGATCTGGATGATGCAGAGGTCTCAAATCAAGATGCCAGCAGAGCAGTGCCACTTCTGAGAGAAGTGCTCTTTGTTTCTTCTGGCTTCTGGAGGCGGTAGACTTTCCCGGGCTTTACCTTGCCTTGTGCTCACATCACTTCAATCTTTGCCCCTGGGGTCATAGTGTCTTCTCCTCTTTGTGTGTCTTCTCCTCTGTGTGTCTGTCTGAAAACCCCTCTGCCTTTCTCTTGCAAGAATATACATGATCGCATTTAGAGTCCCCTGAGGTAATCCAAACAGCTCCTTCATTTAAGGTCCTTAATTAAAACCAGCTCTTTTACTATAAAAGGTAATAATTAAAGGATCTGGAAACTAGGGCATGAACATATCTTTTGGGGGCCACCATTGACCCACTCTAGTCCACCCTCAGTGACTCTTTTGCTTCTTTTATGGTCTTCCTTTTAGAATAGGGATGTCTGTGACTGATAGGCTATGTCTGTCCCACCATTATGTTTGGGAAGCAGATAACCTGTTTCGTAGTTTCATGGGTCTACGTATGGAGAGGAATATTGCTCCAGGGCGAGAGTCTCCCCTGTATCTTTTAGATGATTTAGGCTAGTAGGTGTGGGACATTTTTAGCAATGGTGTTTATTAAAGATTTATTTATTTATTTGAGAGAGTGGAGGGAGGGGCAGAAGGAGAGAGAGAATATCAAGCAGACTCCCCACTGAGTGCAGAGCCTGATTCAAGGCTTGATCTCATGACACGTGAAATCATGACCTCAGCCAAAATCAAGAGTCAGACTTTTAATGGGCTGAGCCACCCAGGCATCCCAGCAATGATGTTTGGATGAGATGTTTGGACTTCAAGTTAATGCTAAAAGGCACTGAGACTTTTGGGGATCTTGGGACAGAGTGAATGTATTTTGCATATGGAATAACATGATTTGAGGAGGATGCAATGTAGTCAGCTAAACTGTGGTCCCCTGAAAGATAAGTCTACATCCTAATCCCCCAAAACCTGTGAATAGTTCTTTATATGGCAGAAGATGTGATTAATAATCTTGAGAAAAGGAGCTTATTCCAGATTTTCCAGGTGTTTCCTAAAAGCAATCATAGGTAGCCTTTTAAGAAAAAGGCAGAAGTTTTGACTCAGAAACACAGAGGAGAGGAGCACCTGGGTAGGCTCAGTGGGTTAAAGCCTCTGCCTTCGGCTCAGGTCATGATCTCAGGGTCCTGGGATCAAGCCCCACATCGGGCTCTCTGCTCAGCAAGGAGCCTGCTTCTCCCTCTCTCTCTGCCTGCCTTTCTGCCTACTTGTGATTTCTCTCTGTCAAATAAATAAATAAAATCTTAAAAAAAAAAAAAAGAAAAAAAAGAAAGAAAGAAAGAAAGAAAGAAAGAAAGAAAGAAAGAAAGACAGAGGAGAAGCCACACAAAGAAGAGAGCCAATATGATCATGGAGGCAGAGATTGCAGTAACAGCAGCACAAGACAAAGAACACCAAGGAGGGGCTACAACCACTAAAAACTAAGAAGGAAAAAAGGACTAGATTCTCCCTAGAGTGTTCTGAAGGAGAACAGCCCTGTGGACAGCTTGGCTTTAGATTCCTGGTCTCCAAAATTGAGAAAGGCATAAGTTATTTCAAGACATAAGTCTGTGGTAATTAGTCACAGCAGCCCTAGGAAATGATGCAGTTCCCAAAAGATAACCAAATAATACAATTGCAAAATATGTTCTGACAACAGTGTTAAAATAAATCCAGATTTGAAAAAAAAAAAAATTAGCAGCCGTAGGATTTGTATTTCTGTCTCCATGTGGAGGAGTGGGGAGTGGGATACAGATTCACTTGTTCTATTTCAAATGGTTTTTAAAGTACAAAATTTAGGGGCACCTTAATAGCCCAGTTAGCTAAGCATCTGACTCTTGGCTTTGGCTCAGATCATGATCTCAGAGTCCTGAGTTGGAGCCCCACATTGGGCTCCACATTCAATGGGGGGGGTCTGCTTGGGCTTCTCTCTCTCCCTCTCCCTCTGCCTCTCTGCTCACTCTCTCTTTCTCCATCTCAAATACATAAATAAATAAAATATTTAAAAATAAAAGAAAATAATAAAGCACAAAAGTTATTCTAGTCAGTTGGGTGTTTTTAACTTTTGAAATTATGTAAGAGTTTCAAGAATCAAAAAGCACTTTAAAAATTAGTGTATCATTAAATTTATGTAGCTAATCATGTCCTTTTAATAATAACTCAGCCCCCCCACCTCAAGAAAACAACTTACAGCTACACTGACATTCACTTGGGTGATGTGTTTCTAAATATTATAGAATGCCAGCCTCTAGCAATTCAAATCATCCCCATGGTATTTTCTTCTCAACTACCTATAGATTTCAACCTGAAGTCTTTCAAACCAAACAGCACTATTACAAAATAAGTAAAAGAAATTGGAATATAGCTGTCTCCTTAATAAAAAAGAGGGAAAAAATTTTTAGCATTTATCTTAATGTGTTCAACAATTTAAAATCCTTTAAAAGTTATCTATTTCTTTTATTCATTGAGCTCATAAAAAGTCATTCTAAAAGTAAAGAAAAATTGTGAAAAAAATAACAATTCACTTTAGAACATATTTCAAGTCATGATGCCCAACTATTTAAAAACTTTTTAAAAGGATCTGGATATTATCATCCTGGGTTAAATCTAGAGATCATCTACCACCCCAGTTTTCTGCCTTCCATGGGTTTCAAGGAATGTCATTGCTAACCTCAATTTTAGAGCCTTCTAATATTTTGGAAATATCTTTATCTCCCTAACACACTAGATCTGTCAAATGAAAAAGTACATAGCCCAATTTTGCTTTTTGTTGTTTTTAAATGTTGAGTGCTTCAAATACGATAGAAGATAGGAATGAGTTTACATAATACTGAGAAAAATATTTTTCTCATATGACAAATAATACTCTAATAGGACCAGAGGTCATTGGCTCCCAAGGTCAAGAAGCTCTGAGAGACTGACCTTCCTCCTCTGCTACCACCAAGACTCAGGTATATGCCATTCTGATCCTCAGGCATATGTACTCTCACCAACCAACAAATAAACAGACAGAGTATCCAAATCTGAGCTTTAAATGGCAAATAGTGAGAATGGGAAAATAAGGAAGAGCCTGGAGCCTAAGAACATCCCAGGGCCATGGATGGAAATACCTAGGGACAGCTGGTAGAGGTAGAGAGCTGACACCAGAGCTGCTGGAAATCTGAGTAAATGAGAACCAGGGTAGCACACAGCCAGATTGAGCCAGCAGACAGGGAAAGGGAAGAGTTCCTAGAGTTGCCACAGGCCCAGTAATACAGTTCCATATTAGGCCTCAAAGTTAGCTGATTCTGAGGCTGATACCAAACACCTGATGAGGAGTAGGATATGAGCATGGTCTTAATGTTTCTTCACAGATTGTTTATTATTCGCAAAGAGTAGAGGAGAAAAGTATAATTATAGTGTGGATAAATCAATTAATCAAAATTATCACCACCTATAAGGGACAGATAGATCTGTGTAACCTCTATATATGATACCCTGAGGAGTACCTAACATCATCTATCCAGGATTATAGCAAAGAATTAGAAAATGTCTTCAAGACAACATTTAAAACAGGACCAAAAAACTATAAAATACATTAAAATCATGGGTTATAACTTTAAGGAAAACACTGAAGTATAGACCTAAATAAATGGAGATCTCTTCCATGCTCATGGGTAGGAGGTCTTCGTATCATAAAAATGTCAGTTCTCCCCAAACTGACTTACAAATTTAATGCATCTCCAATCAAAATGTCAATGGGGCATTTTCATAAAATTAGAAAAATTGTTTCTAAAATGTCTGTGGAAGAGCAAAGAGTCAAGAATTATACCTCGGAATAAAAGGAAGGAGATTTGCCCTATTAGATATAGAAACTCATCGTAATGCATTAGTAAAGAGGCAATATGATATTAACACAAGGAAGGAAAACCTTACCAGGGGAAAAGAACAGAACCCAGAAATAAGCCCATACCACATATGGAACTTTGATAGGTTGTAGAAGTGACGTGGTCACCTAAGGGAGAATGGAAGGACAGTGCAACAAATGGAGCTAAAAATACTGGTTATATATGTGACATGAAAAAAGTGAAAAGAACTCTTTACGTCATCCCAAACATCAAAGTCAGCTCCTAGTAATGTTAAAAGAAAAACTTCCAAACTAGAAAAATATATAAGTATATCTCTCTGCCTTTGGGATATGGAAGAAGAGCTTTGATAAGACAGAAAATTCCCAGATCATAGTGGGTGGGGGGAGATACCTTAATTAAAGTGAAAAGTCAACCTAAAACATAGAGAAAAATATTAAAAGCATATAAGACTAACAAAAGATTAGTATTGAAATACATAGAGTCCCTAGAAACCAATAAAGAAGAATGAATAAAAATATGTAAACAGGCAAAAGATATCAAGAGGTGTTTCATAGAAGATGAAACATCTATTGAGAATAAGCATAGGAAGAAATGCTCAGCAACACTGGTGACTCAGAAAATGCAAATCAGACACTTAATGAAATATTTTAAACCTATTTGATTGAAAAAAATAAGAAGAAATCTGACAATACGAAATGTTGGAGGCAACGGAAATCAGTGTGATTTCTTTACATTTCCAGTGGTACATCTACTTTGAGATTTTCACATGAGAGATGTGGACTAATATGCATGGACATAGTGCTCATCCCATGAAAATATTGGAAAACTTGTAAAATACCCAAGAATAAACAAATAAACAGAGACGTTTATCACAATACAGTGTTATTTTTTTTAAAAAGTGAGAATTAGAATAAACTATGTCTACATGTAACAATATAAATGAGTAACAGTGAGGGTGAAAATGGCATGTCCCAGAAAAACAACACAGAATTACAAGGTTAACAATATATTTGGCATATATTATATGGGGTGAATACTATTCAATAAAAAAACTAAGGATGACAAAATTTAGGGTAGTATACATGTCTACAGGAATGGAATAGGCGAGAAACACAGAAGTAAATGTAAGTTACTGATAAGATTCTAGTTCTTCCATGAGTAGTGATTTTTAGGAGGTGGGGTAGGGGAGAGAGAGATAATACATAAACTAGTGATGATACTGTGTCACCAACCAAAAATTGTGATAATTAATAAAACTCTGTCCACCTGAGATTTCTTTAAGTCCTATAAAGTTCCCAAAACATTCAGGGCAATCTGTTAAAAAAAATGAATGTTTTAAAATAGACTTTTGCTTTTTTTCCTAATTCTTCTACAGTTCATGTTCATTATTTACTGGTAAGAGGAAGGAGGAAGAAGATGGAGAGCAAATGGACAAATTAAAAGAGACATCTCCAAGTCTTCTTTGCTGCTTCTCTTGCTGACAGAAATAAGTCACTAGAACCTCAGCATTTTCATATACTACATTCATAACTGCATCTACTTGAGAACAAACTCAAGAAGGTTCATGAGTTGTCATAACTCACAATTTTGCTCAGATGTAAATTTGAATAGCGTGTAGAGTACTTCTCAAATTGCACTGTACCTAAGAATCACTCCAAGTATTTGAAAAAAAAATGCAGAATGCAAAGATTCTGATTCCATAGAGAAGACTTTGGGTCAGGGAAACTACATTTTCAACAAGCCTCCAGGTGACTCTGTACATTTTAAGAAACACTGTAATAGAGTGAGTAAGCCCAGAAGTAGATGTCTCTCAACACTGTATGTAGTCCTTTCCTTGCCAACAAATTTCATGGCTATATTATTAGTTGAGAATTTGTACTTTTTCAAGTGGCCCTACAAGATCCTGGGGAATGTCAGGATTTCACTATAAATCTAAAAGCTTCCATCTCACTCCTAGCCAATGACACCACAATCCAACAATGGGCATTTTAGGAATTATTTTAGGCTAACAAGGAAGCACACGGGAGCAATGTGAAAAGGTGGCCAATCTTACTGAATACAGAATGAGGAACACCTTCTGTTCCCTCAGTTGTATTCCCCTCCCCACTCCTCCAATGGGGCAGCTTGGCACCCTCCTGGTGACTATTGAGGTTTCCCCACAGTTCATAGCAATTTTAGTATATGTGCTGCCAAAGCGAGCACCCCACAGTTCTTAGCAACAGCGTTGTCCAGACCATGTACATTCGGATCTCTGCCACATGCACATTTGAAGGCCTTGGCCAAACACAATATACACAGCCAGACTCTACTGACTTCCATCTGGCAGTGACATCATCCAAGCGGTCCCAGCACTGTCTTTGGCCATAGCTCCCCACTTTTCATTCAAGACTAGATGAGGCACCCATTTCTATACCCCAGAAACTCCTAAGAAGCAAGCTTTGTGAGGTAGTTCTTATAAAAAACAAAAAACAAAACAAAACAAAAAAACACACTAAGGTAATGTTTTCAGGGAATAAACAATATTTGGTACATTGCACTTTTGATAAATGGAAAAGTAAGTACTCCTTGCTTTCTACATCCTTAATTGTGTTTCTAATCTCTTATGTTCCTTGTTGACTAGAGTTGACTCTCTTCTTCCTTTAATCAGGCATAATCTACACATTTACATTTTCATGGACAGGCTGGCTCAGGAGTATTTATATAGTTATTGGCATAAATGTTCATAAATGGAATATATTGGATGCCTATAATTGGGGTGTCATCAATTATTGTCTCATATCACAGGTCCCAAGTTGGTTTATTAACCCCCTCAATACAAATGTAGAGGACTTCCACCCAACACCTTCCCATTAGGTCTCCTTTTCTTAGGCGTCCACAGGCCCTAAAGTTGACGAAGGGGAGATGTACACATGGGATAAATTATATAAAAGCCAAGCAAGTCTTAGACAATGACAGAGGTTGCTCCTGTCGAGTGAACAAAAAGGAAGATACCAACAGAATGAAAGCTCCACCACTTGCCATCTAAACCAACTATTGCAGTCCACATATGTGGGCAAAGGTGGGCTGCCTCTGAGGAAACATGAGGAATCTGTTATCCAGTTCCCACAAAGACCTCAGATGTGCAAACATGTCCCTCCTTGCCTGTTATGGGCTGAATTCTATCTACCCCAAATTCATATACTGAAGTTCTGAGGTACCCCCCAAACCTCAGAACATGACTTAGAGATAAGGCCTAAAGAGATGATTTGGGTGAAATAAGCTCACATGGATAGGTCCTCAGTGTCTCATAAGGACACCTGACTGGTGTCCTTATGAGAAAACTTAGACACAGAAGCCTAAGAAAATGAGACCTAATTAATAATAATCAATGATACCTCAGCTTACAGAGGGCTGCCTTCTGACTGTGCTCACCTGAGGACAGAGACCTCAGAAGAAGCCAACCCTGCCAACCTTGACCTTGGACTTCTAGCCTCCAAAACTATGAAAAATAAATTTCTGAGATCAAAGCACATAGTCTATGGTATTTTGATGTGGCTGCCTACCAAACGAATATGCCTCCAAGTAAGCATTTCTGGGCTGTCGTGGGCAGCAGGCATCATCTCCAGCAGCTTCTCCAAAACCAGCTCCTCACTCTCACCCCCACCTGCATCTCATAATCCTCCTTTGTCCTCCTACACTCTTCCCTCACTACTTGTTTTCTGCTTCTTAGAGTCGCCATAACAAAATAACACAAAATGTGTGGCTTAAAACCAGGGAGATTTATTCTCTCACAGTTCTAGGGATTAGAAGTCCAAAATCCAAGTGTCCTCAGGGTGATACTTCCTTTGAGACTCTGAGTGGATTAATTCCTTTCCTCATCCCAGCTTATGGGGGTGACCACGGCCCTTGGCATTTCCTGGCTTACAGTTACATCACGCCAATCTCTGCCTCAATTCTCCCTGTGTTTCTATCTTCTCAAAGTGTTATCCCCTTCTGATTAGAACACAAGTCATACTGGATTTAGGACCTACCCTAATGACCTCACCTTGACTTGATTATGTTTATGAGGGCCCTGTTTCCAAATAAGATAACATTCACAGGTTCTAGGGATTAGAACTTCAACATATCTTTTCTGGACACACTTCAACCCATATCATTACCTAACTCAGGAACAGTTGAGATATTCTGTCTGGAAAATCCCATGTCTCTTCATGCTTCTTATCAAACTGCTTTGTGCCATTAATTTCCTTCCTTCTGCCTCCTCTGCAATAGTCCCCAAAATTTTCTGATGCTTTGAGACCTTCTGAAAAATAGTAGCCCCCACAAAGTCTATCAGAGAAGGGTTTGTTTGTTTTTTAATCTGTTTGGTTTCTGTCTTTTTTTTTCTTTCAGTGCTTATTTCTCCAACATCCAGAACAGTGCCTGACACTTAGAAGGGCCCATAAATATTTCTTGAATAAGTGAATGGCTACAAAGGTTTGTGGCGTACTGCATTTTCTTACTTTTTCCATACCTACCCTTGGCAAAAAGTCCAGAGCCAACTAATTATTTAAGTAGAAGAATGGGAAAGAAAATATAAAAATAAAATATAAAAAAAATATTAAAATTATCCAGTCACATGCTACAATAGTGAAGGTTATATTTCCAAGATAAACCAAAAGAGAACATCAATAGGCAAATCAAATGATTATTAACATGTTAAAACAAATTATTACTTTTATCTTGAAGTGCTAGATAGGAATTTAATATATGTGCTATCTCATTTAATATGAAGATTTAGAGGCCCAGAGGGAGGCAAGATGGTGGAGGAGTAGGGGACCCTCTTTCAACCAGTCCCTTGAATTGAGCTGAATATCTACCAAACCACTCTGAATACCCATGAAATCAGCCTGAAATGTAGGAAGATATATCCAGGTCTATACCAATAGAATATCTCTGGCAGGGAGCTATGATTCTACAGGCAGATATCAGAAGATAAACTGAAGTGGGAGGGAGCCTCTGGGATCCTGCATGCCTCTGGAGCTCGAAAACCTCCTGGGCACAGACTCACAGACTGGTAGCAGCAGGAAAAGGACTTTAGGGCAGCCCCCCAGACTGAAACCTGGAGCTGCAGGGGCATACATGGGAACTGGGGGCCACTGGCGGTTTTAGAAACACAAAGGGCAGAGGCGTGCCCAGACCTGGAATTGAGGGTTGTGAGTGCTGCAGTGGGGCACACAACCCAGGATGCTGTGTTTTTTTTTTTTTTTTAAGATTTTATTTATTTATTTGACAGAGAGATAGATCACAAGTAGGCAGAGAGGCAGTCAGAGAGAGAGGAGGAAGCAGGCTCCCCGCTGAGCAGAGAGCCCGATGCGGGCCTCGATCCCAGGACTCTGGGACCATGACCTGAGCCGAAGGCAGAGGCTTTAACCCACTGAGCCACCCAGGCACCCAATGCTGTGGTTTTTAATAGCATGGACAAAATGGAGTCAGTGTGGCCTGGAGGGCTTTCTGGAGAACAGACTGCAATCTCTCTGTTCTGAGACAGAAGTTTGGATACAGTCACTTCTGCTCTGACTCTCAGAAGAGATGCCAAAAGCCAGCAGGGAAAGCTGCCAGAGAACAAAAGCCCCCCAAAACCGGTCTTCACTGAGCCCATCCCCTCCCACAGGGCCAGGGCAACTCTGCCCAAACAGGGTTGCCTGAGTAGAACAGGGCAGGACCCTCCCCCAGAAGACACGTTGGAAGAACAAGAGGCCGACAACCCTAAAGTCCCTATGAAACAGGCACATCTTTCTTGGGTTGTGGCAATAGTTTGGACTCTGTACATTCCCTGAACCACCTCTCACCAGAATGACTAGGAGGAGGAAACCCCAACACAGGAAAAATTCAAAGACTGTGACCTCTGCCACTGAACTAATGGATATGGATATAAGCAAGATGTCAGAGATAGACTCCTGGGTAACAGTTATGCAGACAAGAGCTAGGTTGGAGAAAACCATTAATGGCAGCATAGATTCTCTAAGGGCAGATCAGAGAGCTGATCTGGCAGAACTTAAAAATGCTATCAATGAGATCCAATCTAATCTAGATACTCTAACAGCTAGGGTAAATGAGACAGAAGAATGAATTAGTGATCTAGAAGACAAACTGATAGAAAAGAAGGATCAGGAAGAAGCCTGGAACAAACAGCTTAGAATCCATCAAAACAGAATTAGAAAAATAAATTATGCCATGAAACATTCCAATGTCAGAATTATTGAGATCCCTTAGGAGGTGGAAAGAGAGAGAGGATTAGAAGATATATTTAAGCAAATCCTAGCTGAGAACCTCCCTAATCTGGGGAATGAAACAAGCATTCGTTTCTTGGAGGCAGAGAGAACACTTCCCAAGATCAAGGAAAATAAATCAATACCCAGGCATGTAATTGTAAAATTCGTGAAGCTTAAGACCAGGGAAACCATCTTAAGGGCAGTTGCGGGAAAGAGATTTCTTATGAAGAGAGGGAGAAATATCAGAATAACATCAGAACTGTCCACAGAACTGGCAAACCAGAAAGGGTTGGCAAGATATATTCAGGGTACTAAATGAGAAGAACATGCAGCCAATAATACTTTATCTGGTAAGGCTGTCATTTAGAATGGGTGGAGAGATAAAGAGATTCCAAGACTGCCAGAAACTGAAAGAACATGTGACCACTAAGCTGGCCCTATGAGAAATATTAAGGGGTGGTTCTATGAAAGGAGAAAGACCTCAAGAGTGATATAGAACAGAAGTTCACAGAGACAATCTATAGAAACAAGGACTTCACAGGCAACATGATGAAAATAAAATCATATCTTAAATAATCACTCTCACCATGATTGGCCTAAATGCTCCCATAAAACGGCACAGGGTTACAGATTGGATTAAAAGACAGGACCTATTGAGGCACCTGGGTGGCTCAGTGGGTTAAGCCGCTGCCTTCGGCTCAGGTCATGATCTCAGAGTCCTGGGATTGAGTCCTACATCAGGCTCTCTGCTCAGCAGGGAGCCTGCTTCCCTCTCTCTCTCTCTCTCTCTCTCTCTGCCTGCCTCTCCATCTACTTGTGATCTCTCTCTCTGTCAAATAAATAAATAAATAAAATCTTAAAAAAAAAAAAAAAAAAAAGACAGGACCTATCCATGTGCTGTCTACAAGAGACTCATTTTCAACCTAAAGATACATCCAGACTGAAAATGAAGTGATAGAGAACCATCTTTCATGCCAACTGACCTCAAAAGAAAGCTTGGGTGGCAATTCTCATATCAGACAAATTAGATTTTAAGCTAAAGACTGTAGTCGGAGATACAGAAGGACACTATATCATTCTTGAAGGGTCTATCCAACAAGACCTAACAATTGTAAATATCTATGCCCCCAACATGGAGCAGCCAACTATATAAGATGGAAAAACATTCCATGGTCATGGAGCAAAAGAATAAACATTGTTAAAATGTCTATGCTGCCCAGAGAAATCTATACTTTCAATGCCATCCCAATCAAAATACCACTGGCATTTTTCAAGGCGCTGGAAAAAACACTCCTAAAACTTGCATAGAATCAGAAAAGACCCCAAATTGCCAAGGAAATGTTGACAAAGAGAAACAAAGCTGGGGCATCATGTTGCCTGATTTCCAGCTATATTACAAAGCTGTGATCACCAAGACAACATGGTACTGGCACAAAAACAGGCACATAGACCAATGGAACAGAATAGAGAGCCCAGATATGGACCCTCAACTCCATGGTCGACTAATCTTTGACAAAACAGGAAAAAAAATATCCAATGGAGAAAAGACAGTCTCTTCAATAAATGATGCTGGAAAAATTGGACAGCTCTATACAGAAGAATGAAACTTGACCATTCTCTTATACCATACACAAAGATAAACTCTAAATGGATGAAAGACCTCAGTGTGAGACAGAAATCCATCAAAATCCTAGAAGAGAACATAGGCAGTAACCTCTTTGACATCGGCCATAGCATCTTCTTTCAAGACACATCTCTAAAGACAAGGGAAACAAAAGCAAAAATGAACTTCTGGGACTTCATCAAGATCAAAAGTTTCTGCGCAGCAAAGGAAATAGTCAACAAAACAGAGAGACAACCCATGGGATGGGAGAAGGTAATTTCAAATGATACTACAGATAAAGGGCTGGTATCCAAGATCCATAAAGAACTTCTCAAACTCAACATCCAAAAAACCGATAATCAATTTAAAAAATGGGCAGAAGACATGAACAGACACTTCTCCAAAGAAGACATACGAATGGCTAATGGACACATGAAAAATGGTTCATCATCATTAGCCATTTGGGAAATTCAAATCAAAACCACATTGAGAGGGGCACCTGGGTGCCTCAGTGGGTTAGGCCTCTGCCTTCAGCTCAGGTCATGATCTCAGGGTCCTGGGATCGAGCCCCACATCGGGCTCTCTGCTCAGCGGGGAGCCTGCTTCCCCATCTCTCTCTGCCTGCCTTTCTGCCTACTTGTGATCTCTCTGTCAAATAAATGAATATTTTATGGAAAAAATAGATAAGACAAGAAACAACAAATGTTGGAGAGGATATGGAGAAAGGGTAATGCTCTAACATTGCAAGAGTGCAATGCAAGTTGGTACAGCCACCTTGGAAAACAGTGTGGAGGTTCCCCAAAAAATTAAATATAGAGCTACCCTATAACCCAGCAATTTCTCTACTGGACATTTATTTACCCCAAAGATACAGATGTAGTGAAAAGAAGGGCCATATGCACCCTAATGTTCATAGCAGCAATAGCCAAAATGTTGAAAGAGCTAAAATCCCTTTCAACAGATGAATGAATAAAGAAGATGTGGTCCATACATCTTCATAGTACAATGGAATGGAATCATAATACATCTACATAATACAATGGAATATTACTCAGCCATCAGAAAAGATGAATACCCAGGTTTGCATCACCATGGATGAGACTGGAGGAGATTATGCTAAGTGAAATAAATCAAGCAGAGAAAGTCAACTATCATATAGTTTCACTTATTTGTGGAACATAAGGAATAGCATGGAGGATATTGGGAGAAAAAAGGGGAAAAGGAAGGGGGTAGAAATCAGAGACGGAGAGTAACCATTAGAGACTATGGACTCTGAGAAACAAACTGAGGGTTTTAGAGGGCAGGAGAGTGGGGGATGGGTTAGCCCAGTGATGGGTATTAAGGAGGACACATATTGCATGGAGCACTAGGTGTTATACCCAAACAATAAATCTTGGAACACTATATCAAAAACTAATGATGTACTATATGGTGATTAACATAATAAAAATTAAAAAATAAAAGACTTAGAGGCCTTTGGGAAAGTCATTAGCAAAATCATTAAGTAGATACATCTGTATACAGGACGTTGACCTCCTGAAATGTGTCAACCACAATAAAGACATATATTCAACACTGAAGTAATCTGACTCGGTGATTGAATTTTGTAGACATATTAAAAGCTTAGAACTGGGAGAAATAGAATAATCATATTTTCAAATGTGATTTCATCAGTTCTAATGTCAAATTAAAGATGTTGAGGGTAAGTGTTACCAAAAACAAAGACAAAGAATCTTCAGCTACAAAGAACAAATAAGCAAACAGCAGAACACCCTGGCAAGTCCTGCCAAAAGGTGTGGTCCTCCTTACCAAGGTTTTCAATTTCACTCAGTTTCCTCACTACCACTACCTCTATCAGTACTGAAAATTATTCTTCACTATGTATTCCTCAGTCTGTAGGACGAGCATCTGAAGATTAAGAATTCAGTCTTTTTCATTGTTGAATGTCTAATGCTTTATATCATGTCTAACATGTGATATAAAGTTGCTCAATAAATCTCTGTCAACTGCTTGACTCAAGTATTCAGTAGAATGTTTCCTTAACATGGAAATCATGGACCCAAAGGAGACTGATAGAAGAATTATAAGAGAATCCCATCCGAAGAAACAATGAAAATCAGAATTGTTTGCAGATAGTGGGCAGCAAACTATGTGATAAATGAAGTAAGATTCAGTTCAAAGAGTAATTTGAACATTGTATTATTTGCAAATTGCAATTCTTAGTAGAGTGGAAAAGATGGAATAGGAGAAGGACACTGTGAGCCTTGGGGTTTCATAGGGAAAGAGTCTGAGAGTCACTTACATTTCAAATATTGAAAGGTCTATACTAAAGTATTTTTATGTGCTCAAGTCACTACATTTGTTTTAATTATATAACAACAACAGATGAAAAAGAAAAACCTACAGGTTTTATGGAGCACAGTGAAATGCTGATATTATCACCATGTTATAGATGAGGAAACTAAAGTCTCAGTGGCTGAGTAACTCCTCAAAGTCACAAAACTAGAAAGCAGAAGAACAGGACTTTGTACCCAGAATATGTAAGTTAGAAAGATAAGTTAAGATCTCAAATATACTCCAGGGTCAGTTCAGGCCTTAGCATCCCATGCAGTCATTGTATCAAGAGCAAATCATCTTACCTTTCCCTTCACAAGAATTCGGGTATGGGTATATCACCAATGACTAATCTGCCATATTATTGCACGTAATTTTTCTAGCTGTTTTGTTTAGAGAATCATAAGATACTTTTGGTAATTGTGAATGATCACATTGTTAACATTTATGCTTGACGCCAGATTACAAATCAATTTAACACAATTACTTGTATCTTCATTGAATAGTTGGAAATGAAGTTCTACATTATTGAACAGTATCTTTCAACTTGGTACTTTCTTTACCAAGGAGTGACTTTCTTCATGCTATGGCATAGTGCACTCTTAGTTTCTGAAAGACCGAAAGAAGAAAAAGACATGTTATTCCGCCCTAGAAAAATACACACACACACACACACACACACACATACACACGAAATTGAAAAAAGTAATTAAGAAAGCTGAGGGAGACGTGACTATACAAAGTAAGCAGTCGTAGGAGGAGGTAATACCTTTTCTTAAGGCATATAGCAAAGAACCGCTCATAAGAATGGAATACACTCATATTAAATACATCAAATGCATAACCTTGGATTCTCTCCATATCACCCATCTTCTGGGCCTTCAGCCTGTTCCACCATCACCACCTCATACACAAACTCAAAGACCCAGAGCTGCGTGATTCAGCTGGCAAAGCCTGTAATCTCTGTCCCTTCTCACCACTTCTGACTCAGACGAAATACCCAGCTATAGAACATGGGATTTGCGTTCTCTAGCTGCACAACCTAGTGAGAAACTCAAAAATAGGGCTCTCTTAACTCCCCATAGACTTCACTTTAACCAGGAAGAGACCAGAGAAAGGAGGGAACCAGGAGATACATTTGCTTTGCTACAATTTACTCTACTACAGTGGACCATTTGGGTAAGGTGCTTCTGGACATCCTGAGGCCTCTTATGTAGCTGGAAGACCAACTGTGCCTCTCTGTAAAACAAAAGATAGTTCACTAATGCATCACCTTTTTATTTGCTTGCCTCCACCTTCTCCTAAATTCTCTTTTTTGTCACTCAACTGCCCTGGAATTGGATTACCAATACAGCATTAGCACCAAAACTTCGCTGCAGGCTCTGTTTTCCAAGGACTCTGAAAACAGTCCTGTGTTGAAATATCTCAATGCACAACATATAAATGTGGGTACATAATGAGACTTCTAATTAGTAGGAAAGGTGAACACTTAGGTGATCAACAGGGATCATGCTGCTTATTCATAAAGAGCCCAGCACAATTTTTGTGTTCAATACATAAGTCAACTACAAATGTTCATCAACATCAGCATTTTAGTGGTGTAGCATGGTGGGGATAAGGGTGTTTACATGAGACTATTTTTCCCATCTTTGAAGAGAAAATACTACAATTAATCACAAGTCCATTTTACACCAACAGTTTTTTTCTTATGAGAAAAAATAACAAAACCAGTCAACCTAGGTACTTATCTAAAATTTAATTATCATTTTTGAATAAAATCTAGGAAGATAGCATCAGAAAATATTAAACATACCTTAAAATCCACCATCACCCAGTGAACCCTGGACCTCATCCAGCTGCCTCCTGTTGTCTAGTTACCACCTTTCAAACCGAGAATAATAACTGAATTTCAAAACAGAACTATGCAAGTTTATTTGATTTCCTCTGCTTGCCTTTCATGAAAAGCATCAAAATGAAAATGGTTTGGTAGAGATTGGTAGGAACAGTCAGGTGCATGCAAAATATTGCCATCAATCTCATTGTTTCAGGAAGCAATGGGCATGGTGGGCACAATCAGGCTTAAAGAAGAAGAAAAAATATTTCATCTGCGGTCACCATGAAAAATGAGATATCAAGAAACAAGACAACAGTTTTGCACAAGGAAGTAAATGTACTTTCTAAAAACCTCTAGGGAAATCAAAAATTGTAAGTAAGTAAAGAAATTAAGAGAAGAGATGCTAAGAGAAACCTCTGATTTTCCTCTAACCACCACAAATTTCACCAGAAGAGTTTTCTTCAAGCCATGGGGATTACAAACCAAGAGGATTACCAGTTGTAAGATCCATTTCTTTTTTTTCCTTTCTTTAAGATAAATTTATTTATTTAAGAGAGCGAGTGAGCAGCGGGAGGAGCAGAGGAAGAGGGACCATCTTTTTTTTTTTTTAATACTGTATTTATTATTTATTTGACAGAGAGAGATCACAAGCAGGCAGAGAGGCAGGCAAAAAGAAAGGGAAGCAGGCTCCCTACTGAGCTGAGAGCCCTATGCGGGGCTCGATCCCAGGACCTTGGAAACATGACCCAAGCCGAAGGCAGAGGCTTTACCCCACTGAGCCACCCAGGTGCCCCGGAAGAGGGACCATCTTAACCAGACTCCCTGCTGGACATAAAGCATATTGCAGGGCTTGATTCCACGATGCTAAGATCCATGACCTGAGCTGAAATCAAGTGTCAGGCTCAACCAACTGAGCCACCCAGATGCCCACAGAGCCATTTCAATAAGAGGTTTACAATTTTAAAAATTTTAAAAGACAAGAAAATCAAAATATTGCCCCAGTGGATGAACTGTTTATTGAGCATAAAGTCTTCCACTTTGATAGATTTTGGCCAATATCAATCAAAGCCAAATATGGATAAATAAGTCTATTTCTTGAAAAGTTGGAAAATATAGTCACTATTTACCCCTGGGATTTGTCTCTAAAAGTTAACAGGTAGAATCCTTTCTATTAAGAAAGTCAGTATTATCAGTATAAAGTGGCTAATATATCAATAAATTGCCAAAATCCAAACAAACAAAAAGAAGTTTAGTAACTCTACAAGTTCATCTATTTTTTCTGGTATTTGAAAGTTACAGTCTCTTTAGTTCTATATTAGACATTCTGTTCTTGATTTGAAAAATGCTTTATCCCTACAGCTGTTCCTTCAATATCACTTCTTTTTTTTTCTAATTTGTGTATGGTTGACACACAGTGTTATGTTAGTTTCAGGTATACAACATAGTGATTCAACTTCTCTGTCATGTTATGCTGTGCTCACCACAAGTGTAACCACGATCTGCCACCTAATCAAAAAGACAAAAAATAGCACATGTTGGCAAGGATATGGAGAAAAAGGAACACTCACGCACTGTTGGTGGGAATGTAAATTGGTGCAGCCTGGGTAGGAACCAGTACAAAATTTCCTCAAAAAGTTAAAAATAGAAATACCATATGATCCAATAATTTGAATTTACCCAAGAAAATGAAAACACTAATTTGAAAAGATATATGTACCCCCAAAGTTTACTACAGTATTCCTTAACAATGACCAAGATACAGAAACAACCCAAGTGTCCATCAATAGGTGAATGGATAAAGAAGATGTGAGATACATATTCATATATATATATATGTATAAACATGCGTGTCTCACACACACACACACACACACACACACACACATATGCACGTGCGTGCACGCGTGCAGGTTCATAATGGAATATTATGCACCCATAAAAAAGGATGAGATTCCCCCCCCAACTTGTGACAACTTGAATGGACCTAGAAGGTATTATGCTAAGTGAAATAAATCAGACTGAGAAAAACAAATATATGATTTCACTCATATAGAATCTAAAAAACAAAACAAATGAATAAACAAACACACAAAAAGCAGAATCAGACCTATAAATACAGAGAGCAAACCTTCAGTGTTACTGTTACTGTGCTCTAGCCAGACATCCTATCTGTACATTTCTCCTCTCCTAGGGTAAAATTATTCTTAAACTGCTTCTATCTCTGCCTTCATCCCATGGTAATACTAGCAATGGCCTAATCTGCCAGGATCTGTAAAAAGTTCCAACCCTCTGGGAGAGATGATCTTTCAAAGATAGCACCATTCCTGGGACACCTGGGTGGCTCAATGGGTTAAGCCTCTGCCTTAGGCTCAGATCATGATCTCAGGGTCCTGGGATTCAGCCCCAAATTGGGCTCTCTGCTCAGCTGGGAGCCTGCTTCCTCCTCTCTCTCTCTGCCTGCCTCTCTGCCTACTTGTGATCTCTGTCAAATAAATAAATAAAATCTTAAAAAAAAAAAAAAGATAGCACCATTCCCAGATCTTTGCCTTGCTCCATCAGAACTAAATATTTTATTATCTTTTTTTTTGGTGGTCTTGCCTCATTTTTAGTTACAGTGGATTGTGATAGATGAAGTGAATTAACGTTTAGATAATTCCAGCTAATATATGATCCTTCCTAGGAAAAAGAAGAGTCTAACAATTTAAAACCCAAACGTTTTCATCCCCATGGAATGCAAGTGGGAGAAAAACTGGGGTCGATTTTTATTCTAAAAGTTCTCTAGGTATAAAACACAGAACGTTGCCCAGCTGACCTATGCCCAGTGCCAGTCCTAGGTTAGAGAAGCAATTTAATTAATCATATGTTCAAATAAGACAGAAATTTAAACAGCCAGGTAATGGATTTCTATGGTCAGACTCTGGCCCTCAAGAAGCCACACAATTACAAGAGCAAATGACCATACAACCACTGCCTAGCTGCTTTTATTTCCAAGGTTGTTAGGCATAAAGAGATTTCAATACTTACTTTGTCCCCCCTCCAATTGCCATCACATCACTGAATAATAAGAACATTCAGACCAGAAAAAGGAGTTGTTTTTTCAAGTAAAGTTAAGTGGACAGCAGCTGCTAGATTAATACAGTCCCTTGATTTATTTTTATTTACAGATGCACATTTTCATTAGCTGGGATTTGAACAGAATGGATTTTTACAACAAAAGCAAAAGCAGCCCAATTCTGGCTTTTTACACAGATGGGCTTCTCTCTGTCTCCTTGGACAGTTTTGACTGTATCTTCTTCCAACACAACTCAGACGCGTCCATTTGTAATGTTCAGCTTGCAGCCTCAAGGCAGAGTACCTAATTTTCCTCCCTAATCTGCAGAGCAAATCTCAGATGCAATGTGATTTCTGCAGAGATGCAAGGAAGTCCCAGGGAATTGGGCTGGAAATGCAAGCAGACTTTCTTTTTCCCCTTCCTCCTGTGTAAATCAAGGCATTTCATGCTTTCTGATAATTTCTTCAGTTATCTATCTGTATTTGTTCCTATGATTTCCTAAATGGCCGTAGGCTATATTATTTCCTCTTGCCTTAGAGAACAATCAAATTTGTGTTGCAAGGGTCCCAGCCTGACTGTTCTGTTTGATCACAGTTATTAGACTGTCCCTTAATGCTCTGAAATGTTTATGGTTTTGGACTTGGAACTACCATAGTTATAAATAACCACAGATCTCAAAATTCTTTCTCTGTGGTATATATTCTCACTGACCAGTCTTATTTATTTTGGTGCCCAGGAAATGTTTGATAATTAAATATAGGCAACACTGATGTGGCAGAGTACTTGAAAAATCTCTAATCGTACAGCTTGCCTTAGATTGGGAGCTAGTGCTTCTAAGGAAATCCCAAGGAGCTCTGGCTTAGAATTTCACTCAATTTTCTAATTGAGTCAGAGTAGCAACACAGTATCCCATACTGTTAAGGAATATATAGGATGTGGTGCTGTTGGACTAGCTAAGAGAGTAAATACGTATCAAAAAAAAAATTGGTGGTGGAAATCAGAGTGCTGGGGGAGGGTGACAGTACCTGGAGTCTTTGTGACTTAGGACCACAGATCTCAGGGAACAGCTGAGCCCTAAACCCAAAGGCATGCGCTCTGCCATCTTCCCATTCTCATTCCTGACTGGGCTCTCAGACAGTCCAAAGAAAGTTATTAAAGAACTGGGGTGGTAGAAAAGCCTCGCCCACTCCATACTTTTATCCATGTCCCTGAGCCTAAAAACACTAGGGAACTTGGTTGAAAAGTAAGACAGGAACTAACAGCAGCAAAGCAGTCAGGGCATTTTCCCCCGGTGACCCTCACACTTGCCAGCTTCCCAGCCCAGGACCTCAAACACAGTTTTTCACTCTCCCCTGGCACAAGCCTGCCCATATTTACAGATCAGTGGATTACCACGAGGCAAAGACAAATTTGCTTTCAATCTGCAACTATAAAATGTTTGTTTGTTGGATTACATTGCCCAGTTGTTTTCCCAGCAGGCTGGCAAGCAGGGAGGACTTGGAAAACAGCAGGTGCCCTCTCTATGCCAAATGGGGAAGGCGATTTAAAACGAGACTCGCAAGCACCGATGGTGGTCCTGACTCCAGCTAACCGACAGGAGCAATACCCCTTTTCAAGTGCAGCTGTGAGAAAGCCAACACCATTCTCTACGCAGTGTGTATTTATCATCCAGCGAGAAGCCCCACCCACTCAAGCTTTTACCCCCACTTCCAGGCGGAGATCCATCCGCCAGGATTTCACCTAGAGTTTCCCTTCCAACAGTTCACCTGAGTTCAGGGAAAAATGAAGTCTCAGAATACCACTCTCTGTGTTTCAAGATCGCGAGTGGCTGAGTCACAATTTAAAGGTTCCTTCTGATCACCTCCTGTGGAAATAATCCTCTTTGAACTTTACCTTCATTGTCGAGGCAATATCTGTGGCGTGGAATTTATAGTCAGTGTTGGGTGCTTAGCATTTTATTTGTCCAATTTTTTAACTTAGCACAAGTTCAGAGATGCACCTCTGCTTAGCTGAAGCAATCACAGGATAGCAACAAATACATAAATAAAACGAGATTTTTTTTTTTTCATAGAAATACTAAGGCAACCTTAACTGGAGTGGAGGGAGCTGTGCAGCCGTAATAATAAAAGTAGCAAACGTTAGCAATCTGCTTCATAGCATGAAATAAAATGTATTTTAGTAAAAACACGAACACTGCTCCAACTGTAATTTTTCACACAGCTGTGATAAAAGAACGATAAAAGTGATAAGGCATAACAATTCCTGAGTAAACACACATATAAAATGAAGAAGAAGTTCAGATCTAAAGTGTTTTGTTTTACTTGCCAGCTCTAAACATACTGTGGCTTGTGCTTTAATTTTTTTTAACAGCTATCAATTCTGTTCACTTGTACAATTTAATAGATGCTTAGAAGTTTCCCAAAAAATATGTTGCATGAAGAGATAGTCTCCCTTAGCCTGTGCATTTGACATCTTGTCACTTTGTAACATTATATACTTTCGAATTGATATCCTATCTATTGCCTCTTGATAGGGAAAAAATAGCAAAAGCAGTACCTATGAATCTTTCCTGGGGGGGGGAGCCAAAATACTTCATTCTCTTGGAAATTATGTGATTCTATCCCTGGCTTTTAAAAATCTGAGTCATTCCCAAGGTAACAGAACACTTCTTTAATCATTAAAACAAATGGATGTTTGTCCAACAATGAGAACAATTATTTTCTAAAATAGAAACATACCTTCAAAAACATTCTTGAGGCGAATAAATGGTTTTTGAAGCACTTAAATGATAAAACACACTCAGGGAAAAAAAAAGATGAATATATATTTTCATAAGTATTCATCAATATTTCTGTAGAATCTGTGACCTTTGGATCAAGGCCTGGTTAAAGAACATAGATAAATCCCAAACTGATTATTCCTCCCTTAGGGCAAACAGCTACTCTCCCACCCACACTAACTTTGTGAACTATTACATCTAGTAGCCATAAAACACATGCCAACTTCTGGCTCACATCTTCTAATTGTCTTTACCCTTGACTTGGTACACAATATTTTCTTCCTTCCTTCCCTCCCTCCCTCCCTCCGTCCCTTTCTTCCTTTCTCCCTGCCACCCACCCTCCCTCTCTTTCTTTCTTTCTTTCTTTCTTTCTTTCTTTCTTTCTTTCTTTCTTTCTTTCTGACTTTCTTTCTTTCTAACATATATCAAGCAACTCTATGGGTAAGGGGGCCATAGAGACCCAAGACAGCCTGCATTGTTGTAGCAGAGCTACTTGTTCAACAAGGATCTGTGTTCCTATCCCAGAGTATCTAGGGAAATGTCTTCTAGCTAGATGTTGTATTTCCTGGTCTGTCTTAGCATCTAACTATGTCCAGGTGACTACAGAACGTAAACAGAAGAGAAGTGAGTCCCTTTGGGCCAACCTAGTTAAGAAGCATATGTGTTCTCTCTACTCCTCTCTCTTGTCCTTACATGGCATCCTTGGAAGCCACACGCCGAAGATGGCTGTGGCCCAAGATGGAAAGAGTCTGCCTGCTCCATCACCGTATATAGAGAAGGCTGCCTGTCAGGGACCCATAATTAACACAATTATATATAAGAATCTTCCTTACAGGAACTTACCTCTAATAAGGGACACTATTACTTTAAATCTTTTTGGAGACAAAATCAGATATATTTATACGAGATAGTAAGAGTGTAAGGCAAGCTATCAAAAATTATAGTTTAGAATATCATCAATACAGGAAAATTATGAGATCTAGGTTTCAAAGAAGGACAGGATCACTTACATCTGGAGTTGCTAGAAAAGGCCTCACAGAGAAAGAGCCCTTTTAACTTGACTTCAAAGGATGGGTAGCAGTATGACGAGTAAGCAAGGAGGTTGGAAGGCATTTCAGGCAGAGGAAACGGCATGATCAAGCAGGGAGGAAATAAAGCCCAATGATTCAGAAATAGTGAGTTGTCTGCATAAAGGATTATAACTTGCACAAAAGTAACCATGGAATGGTTAAACATAACCTCCCAAGTTGGTATGGCTCAGCATCTATCGATAACCTGACCTATGAATTATAGAGCCAAAAATCCAGGAGCTACAACATCTCTCTCACCATTGTAGATAATGAAAGAGCAATACGGGGATGTTGAGAATCTGAGAGGTCACAAAACAGATAGGTACAAACCACATTTCCAGCAAGCTCCAGGGTGAAAAGAAGAAATAATTCCTCTAGATACCGAGGTTTCTCAAAAAACATGCTGAAAAAGACAGAAATCTTCCAGTCCCCAAAATGCATGGATCTGTGCAGTTGTCGGCAAGAACAGGTCAAATAAGGCTACCTCAATTAATTACAGTGCCTCTGCAACTTTATGAATGAGATCCAAAACTCTGATCTTAATATTCTAAGATCTCATAAATAAGCATTCTTTCAGAGACCAACATTGTTCCCAAAAGGGGGCTGAAGGCTAAATGATGACAGAAGGGAACAAGCCAAGGAGTTTCCCAGCCTTAGTTAGAACCCCCTATCCAGTAATTATTCTTAAATATTCTTTCATGCTTGAGTTGGTAATTTAGAAAACTATGAAAGATTTTTATTCCATAGTATAAATGCACTCATTTCTAAAGTAATTCTGTGGGAATTCTTTAACTGACAAAAAATGGATTATTCATAAATGATGTTTATCTAGAAAACGTATCAGCATGACATTTTAATTTATATGTAGACTTGCCCATTTATAGGCTAATGTCCATTGGCAAGTAATTTGATTTCTCTACAAAAGGCCAGATAGGTCATGCCTACAGGAAGTAAAAATATACCCCATTCTTCAAGATCCATCTCTGGAAAAGATACAGAAGAGACCCAGTGTTATAGACTAAATATTTGTGTCCCCCCCGAAATTCTTTTTTTTTTTAATATTATTTATTTATTTATTTGACAGACAGAGATCACAAGTAGGCAGAGAGGCAGGCAGAGAGAGAGAGAGAGGAGGAAGCAGGCTCCCCGCTGAGCGGAGAGCCAGGCACGGGGCTCGATCCCAGGACCCTGGGACCACAGCCTGAGCCGAAGGCAGAGGCTTCAACCCACTGAGCCACCCAGGTGCCCCCTCTTTTTCCCCCCTGAAATTCTTATGTTGAAATTCCCATGGGCTGGTGTTAGGAGGTGGGGCCTTTGTGAGGTAATTATGATGAGATGAGGTGATGAGGAGGAAGTCCCCAAGAATGGGAGGCCTTTAGCAGAGTCAGATGACAGCTAGCTCCTAATGTCTACTGTCCACCAAGTGAGGAGACAATGAGCAGTTGTCAGTCAGCAGCCTGGAAGAGAGTGCCCACCAGAACTCGACCACGCTGGCACCCTGATCTCGGACTTCCGTTCTCAGGAGCTGTGAGAAATACATTTCTGTTGTTTACAAGCCACCCAGTCTTGGGTGTTTTGTTACAGCAGCAACTGGAGACTACGACATGTACAAATATAAACTAGTTCCTACTGCCTCCTTTTTGGAAGTTTGAATCACATCAGAATCTGATTCTATAAAGAGAAAAATGTTTCCTTGCTTTGTTTGCCTGTTTAAAGACATGCATAGTTTTCACACTTTTTTGCAAACATTAAGTGTCCTGGTGTTCTGTGTTGTTTGTTCACCTTCTCTTGGGCTAGGTTAAAGAAATCAGAGGCTCATTTCCAAGAGTATGGTGTGAAAAAAAACTAAAGAGAAGGTGTGGAGTGAGCAAAGGAGGCAGCCTTAACAGTTTCCTCCAACAGCTTACCAGTAGCTTTGTGTGCCTGGGACTAACTGTGCCAACCTCGATTCTTCCTGCCAAATGCCTCCTCTCCCAGCATCCCCACTTCTTTTGTTATTGTCTTGCTTCTTCCCACCCTGTGCTACAATAACTCACAAGAAGGAAGTTGAGGATAAATGTATTTATGCTTTAAAAAGAAATTTTCATTTAAATTGATGCAAACGTCAAGGGAAGATAAAAATATCCCCTTCCTACACAGATCGGTAGTTCTTTCTCCTCTTGACATATTCTCCCCCCAAAATCTAAAATATGTAAGGCTAGAGATTCTTTTGGATACAAAGAAAGGAGATATACTCTGAGCATGAGAAAGAAAAATAATTCTCTGAAGCCTTAATTCTTCCTTTTTTGGAACCTTAATTCTTCCTAACAGAAAACAAACTAGCACAGTGCATTTTCTTATTTATTTTTTTTTAAAGATTTTATTTGACAGAGAGAGATCACAAGTAGGCAGAGAGGCAGGCAGAGAGAGAGAGAGGGAAGCAGCCTCCCTGCTGAACAGAGAGCCCAATGCAGGACTCGATCCCAGGACCCTGAGTTCATGACCTGAGCCGAAGGCAGAGGCCTAACCCACTGAGCCACACAGGTACCCTGAATTTTCTTAAGAATATTTCCCATTAAAAAACAATAATAACTTAACCCAAAGACCTAAACCTGAATAGAATTTTCTCTTTGATAATCTCTTACTCCATATGCTTCCCTGGGTCTTCTGTACCTTTTTTTTTTTTTTAAGATTTTATTTATTTATTTGACAGAGAGAGAGAGATCACAGTAGGCAGAAAGGCAGGCAGAGAGAGGGGGGGAAGCAGGCTCCCTGCTCAGCAGAGAGCCGGATGCAGGGCTTGATCCCAGGACCCTGAGATGATGACCTGAGCCAAAGGCAGAGGCTTAACCCACTGAGCCACCCAGGCGCCCCAAGGATCTTCTGTACTTTTTGAGCCACCTTCCCCTCCAGGTCATGCTCCGTAGGGTCATAAGAATGGGCTACCTAAAAATGCAGACTTCACAGAAGCACTCCCTGGTTAAATTAGTTCAACAGTTACCCAATGCCAGCTTTAGAAAAGCATACAACTCAATGCATTATCTTTCTTTTTCAATGCACCAACTTCATACTCTATCTCTCCTACCTCCTCACACTCCAGCAGTAATGACTTACTTTGATTCATAGTCATGTGTTCACCCCCCCCCCCCCCATTATTTTGTTTATTCTGTTTGCTTAGAGTGGAATGGGACTTTCTTCCTTCGTTCACTTGGTGCACTCCTTCCTATCCTCCAGACCCTTTGTATCAGTCAGAGTTCCCTGTAGGAAATGGAAGCCACTCTGGATAAGTCAGCAGGAATACCCTTAATGCAGGAAACGAAGTACCAACAAGACTGCTAAAAGGACTAGAGGAACACGAGTCAGGGGCCACCAATAAGCTTTCAGGTCACAACATGGCAGACATAATCCAGAACTTGGAAGCTGCTGCTGACAGTCAGAGGTCAGAAAGCTACAAGGAGTACTGCCAGTGTCACAGCTGGCCCCTCAGCCAAGGCTGATGACTTAGACAGTGAAACGAGGAGTCTGTCACTGTAAGAAAAAAAGAATGCTTGCAGGATCCTCATACATCAGCTGCTATCACTGTTGAAGGAAAATGACCCTATTCTCCCCTGTTTTGCAAATTTTGCCCTGGAGCATCTCATTATAGTTTTTAGCCTTTGAACTCCTATAAAGGTTTAGGGTCTTTGAAGAGAGGAAATAGGTACTGCATGTCGATAGATCACATCAGGCATCATATCTTCTGTTAAGCCCTTTTCTGGATCTTCTACTCCCAAAGAGTCTCAGTTAATCATTCCCTCCACTGTATCACCTCTGCTCTTGACCACGCATAGCCTTCTATTATCTTAGCAGCCCCACCATAGTGTAGCACTTGAGGACACATATAGAGATCATATATTAGAAAGCCCCAATTATTTTATTCATCTTTTTAAAATCCCAGTACTTGGCATAGTCTCTGACATGTAATATGCCAGGCACATTTTATTTTGCCAGATGTTATTATTAAGTAGTACTTTCATGTACAAAAATAGTAACTTTGATAAGAAAAATTTCAGTTTCAATCTCCTTTTTCAGTAGATTCAGAGAATATCAAGTTGGGAAGTAGTGACATTCAACTCTATTGAGACTTCAGTCAATTCTCCTTTTCTTAGAAGAATAATATCTTCAGATATTATTCAATTAAACTGAGAATTTGAAGATTCCTTGGTTCTAGTAGATATTCTACTCATTGTACTCTCCAGTGATCAATTTGTTCTTCCCAATAGAGAATAGAAAACCAAGCATTTTAGTGCCCTTATTTAAATTATAGTTCATTTATGCATTGTGTCAAAGAACTCCTGGGCATGCTTATAAGCCTCACAAGTAAAAACACAGCAAGCAATTTGAATTTATGTTCTAATATAGACTAAGTATCAAAGCAATGTTCAAATAAGATTCAGAATATATTTTTATGTTCCACTCACAATAATTTCTTATTAGAACGTGGTGGGTAAAGAAGAATGTGTCAGTCTAGCTTCTCACACCTCTGGAGTGGGACTGATCTACTTTCACAATGTGGTGTAGGTACAGTCCTGTGATTCTAAATCATCAAGTCATATGCTTGAGAGAAAGAAAAAAAAAAAAGCTTGGAGAAACACAGCCTTCCTCTGGACTCTGTACAAACATCCATTTGTCCCCTGGAGACTTGGTTAGGGGGAAAACTAAGATACAATAAAACTTGCAATGCTTTTTAAAATACTAAGCTGAAAGGTTTTATAAAATTATGCCACACACTAAGAGAATGGTATATGGCTAAATATGAATTTACATTTCAGTTTCACTTAAATTCAGTTTTAAGAACCAAAAGTAAAATCAGACTACTCTAGAGAAAAATTAAGAGCAGGCATTGCAGTTATCAGTAGAGAAATTAATTGCAGGAGATAATAACCTTTATCATTAGCTCTCAAGCACTTTTAAGTGTTTCTCTTGACCTTTACAAATGAAGGAACTGAGGTACCTAGAACATACGCTGAGAATATCAAAGAAGCAGAATTCACCAGTGTTGCGGACTGAATGTTCATGTCCTCCTACAGTTCATATGTTGAAACCCTAACCCCCCCAGCCTAGCTGTATTTGGAGATGGTAACTTTAAGGAAGTAATTAAGGTTAAATGAGGTCATGGGGTAGCAGGGTGGGAGTAGGGAAGAGCTGATTTGCGTCCTTATAAGGAGAGACACCAGAGAGCTAACTCTTTCTCCTCTCACATCACAGTGAGGAGACCACATGAGGACCAGTGAGAAAGCAGCCATCTGTAAACCAGGAAGAGAGCCCTCATCAAAAACAGCTCATGCAGGTATCATGATCCTATACTCCTGTCCTCCAGAACTGTGAGAAAATCCATTTTTGTTGTTTCAAACACCCAGTCTGTCGTATTCTGTTATGGCCAGACTAATAACCATCAGCAAGCCAACGAACCAAGATTTTTCCCCGCTCCTGCTCTCACCCACACACACATCATGTCTTCACCAAAAAGACCTGATGGCCTAGTAGGTAGCATATGGAAAAAGAGTGACAAGTACTATAGTTCTTGGGGAACCTGGGTGGCTCAGTCAGTTAAGCATCTGCTTTCAGCTCAGGTCATGATCCCAGGGTCCTGGGTTCAAGTCCTGAGTTGGACTCCCTGATCAGCCGGGAGTCTGCTTCTCCCTCTTCCCACCTCCCCTCCCCGTGCTCATGCTCTCTCTCGCTCTCTCTTTCAAATAAAAAAAGAAGCACTACAGTTCTTATGCATTGTCATTAAGGAAAATGTCATACATATACTTCAGATTCCTATTACTTAAGACTACTCCTGATACAGATATTTACAGAGATAAAGTTAATGTTAACACTGATTTCACACCCATAAGAATGTTGCAATAAGAGCATCACAGTGTGACTCAGCCACTTAGGGACACCCTAGGCCATACATCTTTGTTGGCAGAGCACAGAATCACAGCAATAGAAATGGGATCCTAGGGTCCTTGTTCTCTCCCACGAGTACACAAATTCCACTGTATATTACTGTGGTAATTATTTGCTGTACATAATGTACTAAAAGTTGTTCTAAATCTTGGTACTGAAATTGGTAATAAGAAGTAATCTCTTTCAAATCATTTAATTATAAGCTAAATGTAAGAGGTAGAAACAGTCTCACCATTAATCAAATTAATACTTGAAAGGCATTAGACCCACTATTTCCCTGAAAAAGAATAACTTGGGAGCAACTAGTAAAGTTGGGTTGGGTTTCCCTAGCCTGTCTACTTTCTGCCAAATTTTTGGCTAGTAATCAGGACTCTCAAATCTAACTTATGATGCAGGGTCAAAAACTCAAGATTTGGAAATACCTTTAAATGATCATAAGTATTGTGCTGGCTATAAAGCTTCTATGGCCCAGTTCCAAATCTATGATTCTATACTCTGGTGATCCTATGGCCAAGGTGCTGAAAACTAACTTTGTCTTTTGTCAGCTTGCTCCCTGTCAGGTGCAGCAAGTAGTGGACTCTGGGAGAAGACTGGGAGGCAGGAAAAGGGGAGAGGGAATTATCCCTTTCTTTTCCTGTCTCTGTTGTCTCGCACTGGCCCATTAGTCTGACAGCCGCCACTGGCATTCCTAGAACCGCCTTCATTATACGTTTCACAGGAAACCCACAGTAGCCAGGTTATGACTTCTCTTCAGTTATCTGAGTCCCAGTTTACAGAGTCTGTACTCAGATTCTGAAAACCCTACCTTCTTCCTTTCATGCTCCCAGCCCTAGCAATGTAGCTACTTCCTACATCTGTTATTACTGGGTTTTCCCATTTTACTTTTCCAAATTTCTTTAACCAATTCCCTGGACTGAATTCCCTTCGTTGTAATACACAGTGTGGATTCTGGTTTCCTGACTGGACAGTCACCAACACACATATGAAAAATGATTTTTTTTAAAGATTTTATTTATTTATTTTACAGAGAGAGAGAGATCGCAAGTAGGCAGAGAGGCAGGCAGAGAGAGAAGGGAAAGCAGGCTCCCTATTGAGCAGAGAGTCCGATGCGGGGCTTGATCCCAGGACCCTGAGATCATGACCTGAGCCAAAGGCAGCGGCTTAACCCACTGAGCCACCCAGGCACCCCTGAAAAATGATTTTTTTCAAAGATTTTATTTATTTATTTAAGAGAGAGACAGAGAGAGCACAAGTGGGGAGAAGTGAAAAGGGAGAGGGTGAGAGATAAGCAGACTCCCTGCTAGGTGGGGAGCCTAATACAAGGCAAATCCCAGGAACCCAAAGTCATGACCTGAACTGAAGTCAGACACTTAACTGACTGAGCCACCCAGGTGCTCCTGGAAAATGATTTTTAAGTTTTAGGAAGGAACACTCAAGTAAAATCTATTTCACATTTCAACTAGATTATTTTATTTAGATTAATCAAAAGCTCTATCAAGTATGAATTGAATATGTGCATAAAAGACTACTTTCCTTGAGATTCTTTTTGCCTATATGATACAAGTGAGCATAGGTTTAGGCCTTAGCTATATGGAAATGGAATTATACTACATATTCTGCTCTGCGCTGTGCTCTGCACAGTTAACTACAGTGATAATGTCGGAAAAGTTAGAGTAAAGGTGAAGGAAATCTTTACTTTTGACATTAGCTTGGTTTTCACACTGAGCATTTTACTTTTGCAATTAATTTTTTTAAAACCTTGCACTGTTGAAGCAGTTTTCCGGTTTCTTCCAGGATTGTTGGTAAAATCTCCAGCACTATCATGTTAATTGCCTATGGCAAAGGGAAGCAACTAAGAATAGGCAGACTTAACTTACCACTACTGACATCAAGTCTCTGCCCTTTGAGTGGTGACAACAATTAACCATTAGGGTTCAAGCCATGCAGCCCTTGGCTCCAGGTCTTCTTTGTCTTGAATGCTCATACCTTCATAAGCATAACACATATAAACTTAGGCTTTGACCCACATAGTACAGAACACATGGGTCATCTTTACAGAACACAGGTCGTATAAACACAAGTGACTTCAAATGAAAATACCAGAGATGTCATTTGTGTTTCTCAGACATGTCCTGGCGACATCTTTTTTATCGCCGTTTTCCTCTTCCACTTCCGCTTTCTTGTGGTAATTGTGCTCCCAACCCACTCCCACCCTAAACAAAAAAAAAACAACTTCTTCCAGTCTTGCTCTCTAGTTTTTCCCTTTTTTTCCAATTTCTCCAACACAAAAATCTCAAATACTAGCCTGTCTGACATAATCCACTTTGGAAAGCCTAGATGGGGAGGAGATAGAGCAGGTCAGGCCAGAAGGCATTTCAAGTGAGCTTGAAGGAGAAATTCAAGGATCTTAGGCCACATCACTTTCATGCTTCCATGCTTGTTAACCCTCTGTAGACCTCATGACGCTATAGTCCTCTGCCTTTATAGACGGAGGGCTTCAAATGTATCTGTGCTTTATAACCATGATATCCTTTCTGGAATGTTATTCTAGCACTAACAAGAGAGAATGGAGATTGTGAACTTTTTTTGTGAAGAAAGTAACATTTGGTTAGAGTAGTAGCTTCTATTCACACGGCAGACCTCCATGTAGCACTATACCGTCTTCCGTCATCTGTCCAGGCATGAAGTCCCTAAAGGTATCATACCTAAGGTACCATTGTTTATTCACCTCACACTCAGCTTCCTGTGAGTCACATAAACCCAAATACATACAGACTTAAGGATCAGGAGACAGAGTTAAAATTCTTATTCTGTCAACAAATTCATGATAACTCATGGGAAACAAAATATCTGTGCTCAGTTTCACTTGGTTTCACTGAAAAAAAAAAAAAACACCTCTTCCACCTTTCACTAAATAATGTATGTGAAGTATCTAAAATATATTCAGGACAAGGAACATAGTGCACATATATTAAGCAGTCACTCATTTCTTGCTTAAAATATAAGGGAAAGTATATGAAACTTACAGTATGGTAGAAATAGTAAAATTCATAGTTGCTGAGGAGAAATAAGCAACATCATTCCCAAGAGAAATGAACATGTCAAATAACCAGGGAAGAAGGGAGAAAAATTATTACAGCAAGAAAAGGAGAGAAATCGCTGAAACTAAAATGTCCTAGCAAAGGCAACTAGGAATAATAAGGAGGAAAAAGGGTCTAATGTTAATGAATCCATCTGCCCATCCAACCTACCATGGCCAGAACAGGAGCTTTAATAACTTTTTGGGCATTACCATTGACCTTATATCGAAGTACCAATGGAAAGCCCTTATCCCCAAACAGGTGAGAAATAGTAATCTGTATGCAAATCCAAGCCATTACAGTCTATTACATCATCTCCAAATACTGATTCTTATTCTCTCTTCTTAAGAAAGAAAAACAAAACGCAGCACAACTCCTTTCGATCATTGCATACGTTGGGCCATTTTTTTTCTTTCCTTTCCTTTTTGCTTTGTTTTAATGTGGAAGTCCCTCACCAAAAATTAATCATAGGACATTGTCCAGCTATATTTTAGCTCTCTCTGAAGAGATGAATAGCCAACCCATAATAAAGCTCGTTCAAGGCCTAGCAATCACGAATGCTATGGCATCGTTTGGAAGGTCGCCCCAACCCTTATCACTGTTCACAGACAGCGATAAAGTGCAAAAACACTGCTATCTGAGTAATAGCTAGTTACCTAATCACTCTTCCCTGCAGAATGTTGTCCTTCGTCAGTGTCAGTCCCAGATCAATCGGTTAGAATACAACCCAGGTTATAAACCCCTTTTGCCTTCTGCTTCACTTGGCTTCTGCTTCAATTATGACTCATCTGTTTGTTTGCTTCTCGGCCTCCACTTGCAGGAAAAGAACTGTAAAGATCAATTGGAAACCTTAACTTATGCACAACTACTTGGAAATCATGTCTTTGATATTGACGTGGTGTCGCTGAAAATGACAGTGAAAAATACTACTCACTTAAGGAAAAAAAAATACTCTAAAGACCTATGTTCAAGTACAATAGAAAGGCTGAATGACTGAAAATTCTTTTGTAGATAACCTGAGGGATAGTGGAAGAATACTAATAAATTGGGGCTTAGAAAAATACTGACCTACTAACCTCAGTGCTCTCTCACCACAGGAGTATGAAACTTTTATTTTTAAAAAGGAAAATGAACGCACTGAGAGGTGATTAATAATTGAGCCAATTATAGGCAATAATGAAATTTAACAAACCAAAGGTAAATCTAGGTCTTCAAATCCATTGGAGGCAATAATCATAAATTGATTAAGAAGATATCACAAAAGTTCTAGACCCATGTCAGGGGAACATAAAAAAAGGATATCCCATGGCCCAACTGCCACTTCCTCAAAATCCCTTGTTTGTTCCTCCTACAACCTATGCCACAACTTGCCATCAGTGTTATCTCCTGGGATTGATTTCAACTCAGCTAAATTTTTTACAGGAGTCCCCCCAAAAGTGATACCTGCGAAGAACACCATTTCTCTTGGGCTTTTACTCATTCTGTATGCTGCCAAACAAGAAATAGCAATATTAAGCCCAGGACACTCTACCTGGGATGGGGAAACATTGCAATTGACCATAATACTATGGCAGCCAAATTTTAGAAATCTGAATTTTGTTCCTTCCTATTTTTTTTTCTCTTTTCTGTTCCCCAACTCAAAGAGAAAGTGGACTCTGTGCTTCTTTGCCTCAGGGAAGATGTGTAGCATGGATTCTTTAAAGAAGGTAGTACCAACAGAGCCAAAAGAAACTTGAAGGAAGAGGTAGAACTTTCTCTGGAACCAACAAAAAAAGGTCCTCCACACAGGGGGAGAAAAAGAAGTCTGTGGATGTCTTCAGAGGTGGAAAACCTGTTCACTGATCACTAAACATGTGGTAGAACCTCAGAGAGACTGGCCAGTTGGGAAATGCTGTGAGGTGAGGTGCCATACCCAAAACCATCATGCCCCAAGGGCGCCATTGACATGGTGGAGAAGCGGGTGGAAAGGTGGAAGGACTCAGCGGGTGGAGGTAACAGGTGACCCATCACACACAAGATGAAAAGCCAATAGGATCACGGCTATCTTTTCCAACACTTTTAGTGGCTCATTAGGTGCAGCCTGCAAACATATAATCTCTCAGTCAATCCAAAAAAGCCACCTTTTTACCCACATTAGCACAGATCATTATTTCTTCCACTGAGCCCCAGGTTAAGTAGCTGGCTTGTAGTAAGGAATGATGTACAACCCCCCACCACCACCACCACCTCATAAGCACACTCAGCTCCTCCAGATGCTCACCATGGGGGCAGACAATGAATGACAGAGCAGCAGAGACCCAGCTGCCACTCTAGGTTCACTACCAGTGTGGCCTCCTTGAGGGCCATACAGCTGAGGGAGAGCCCCTGAATGGTTTCTCTCACTCTTCCCACACAAGAGAGAGTTGAATTTCACTGAACTACATGAAAGAATGCAACTAGATTAAACGATAAATACAATAAACAATCACCCCAGTGAGGACAAAGTTTGGGCAGATAACATGCTATTATGTGGTTATCACATGGTATGCAGAATCATGGAGTAGGTTTTGAGGCAGAAAGTAGAAGACAAGGTTGAGAATTTAAAGTGATTACTTCTGAAGTAGAGTATGTTTTCTTAAGAAGGGAATAAGCTGGGTCACCTGGGTGGCTTCATTGTTTGAGCATCTGCCTTCGGCTCAGGTCATGATCCCAGGTTCTAGGGATCTAGCCCAGCATCATTGGGCTCCTTGCTCCTTGGGGAGCCTGCTTCTCCCTCTCCCTCTGCCTGACGCTCCCCCTGCTTGTGCTCACTCTCTTTCTCTCTCTGTCAAATAAATAAAATAAAACCTTAAAAAAAAAAAAAAGGAAGGGAATAAGCTTTTGAGTCAAACTGACTTCAGGTAAGATGAGAGATCTCAGTTTGTGCACTGTGTGTGATCTTAGGCGAATTACTGAATCTCTTTGCGGCTCACTTACCTTATCTGTAAAAAGGAAATAAGGTGAGGGAAGGGACAGATAGGCAATAAATTCGAACATAAACACAAACTGCATGCCAGAGTCTAATCCCTAAAATGTAGTGATTATGGGGTTTTTTTCCCCCACACTACTGTCCCCTTTGCCCCTATTCCTTATTCTACCCTTACCATTCTTTTTTTAATTGAAATTCAGTGAATGTCATTTTAATTTTCTACTGCTTGCTATAATGCTTGCAGTGACTTAGGCTCCATGTAAAATTTATAAAATCTTGTTATACTCTCAAATCTTTTTATATCAAAAATTTTAATTCATTTTCTTCAAAAACTTCTCAGTACCTCTTAGCTGTTAGCTATAAAGCAAATAAAAGAGGAATGGAAGAAAGCAATTCAATAAAAATTGGATTTACTTTTAAAAAAGGGAGGTTTTAATCTTCCTTAATTGGCCCTTTGATACAGATAATTTTCAAGAGTGGGACATTTTATAGACTAAAAGATCATGTTAAAGTCTTTCCTTAGAGTAATCAAGATTTGGTGATCCTTTAGAAGAACAAGAATCACTAAAAACAGCAAAGAGAAAGGAGTTATTAGATGTGGAAGATCAAGGTCTCCAATATACTAAAATAAGCAATGCAGGCCTGCAAATTCCAGCAAGCTGAAGATAACATTTTCAGTGCACATTTCTTTAAAAGAAGATAAAGAGCACTGAATCAATATATCATTGAAGAGATTATTATTTTGTACAAGCTGAAGGTTGGTGCAGGTCATTCCCACTAAAGCAAACAGAACTTGTTAATTTAATCCAACAGACTTGGCAGTGAAACCAAACAGGAATTTAATCAGCAGGAGAAGGTGGTGAGCATCTCTGGAAATTGAATGATCACTGTGCAAACAGTAAATATCATTATGGAACAGCAAGGAAATAAAAAGGGTGCTCCTTTCATGATTTTCATTGAGTTCATCAAACATAATAAATGATTCCAAATAAACCATTTCTAGGACTGCAACAATGACTTAATGTTACTTGTGCTAGAAAGTTAAATTTTATCAAGTTTTCCAGTTTCTCATCTTTCTTAAACACTTTTCTTAAAAACCGCAAGCTTATAAAAATGAAGGATTCTGTGTCTCGTATTCCAAGTAAAGAGAGCGGCTGCCTTTTCAGTTTCTCATCTCAAACACAGAATGCTAACTTTCTGATGCCAGCTTGAAGGCTTTTTGGTACAGAGACAAGACTAAGGCGTATAAACCAACATTAGGTATTTACTTGGACAGTGATTACTTTAATCATCTTCAAAATTAAGAGCACTTTTAAAGCATGTATGTTGTTGCAAAGGATAAATAAAATTTATTTATCCACCCTCCAACCTCCCTCTCACCACTTCAATGAAATTAACATCAAAGCATTTTCAGAATCTTTCCCACTTCCTGTTACCACAGTTTTCAACTTCACTTCACCCTTCTTTTCTTTTTAATTCATTTCAGCCTCATAAAGCTCTAGGTGGTCTGCAAGCTCTCTTTATCTCCAATCTAGTCTCCTTGAAACCCCTATTTTAAAAACATAGCCTTTTGTTCATGCTGAACAGGGCGTGTCAGTGTGCACTATACCCAAAACAAAAAGATTTTCTCAATGATGTTTTTCCCTCTAGCTATGAAAACATGCTATTATTATTAAACCAGTAAATTAATTATCCTATGGAACCTAAATAAACAAATGTCAGTTGGTATATTCCAAGAGTGATCAACAAAAATAAATCATGTAATAACTGGCAAAAACCACCTCTTTATTTCAAAGTTTCACGGAAACTGTTTTTGATGTTCAATTATTAAAAGTAAATGGTAAGGGGAGGCAGAAGGGGGATGGATGAAATAGGTAATTAAAGAGAAATAGGGATTAAAGAATATATTTATCACGATGAACACCAAGCAATATATAGAATTGTTGAATTGTTATACTGTATACCTGAAACAATTATAACACCATATATTAACTACCACAGAATTAAAATAGAAAATTAAATTTAGAAAGAAACACAGTAAATGATAAGATTATCCTGAAACTGTAGAATAAGCTTGTTTAGTTTCATGGAAAACTAGATCACAAGATGAAGAGAAAAGAAAGAACTCTATTTTGCTAAGCTATTGAGAAGAAAGGAGATAAAAAGGAAAACCAGGAGCTACTATTTTACAGGTATGTAGTCAGAAAAGAGACAGAAAATCATAGCTTTCTGGAAAAAACAGAGATCCTTTTTCATAAATTTTCTGTGTTGGGAAATGGACAGTAAGATAATATTGTGTCTAGCCCCATTTTTATTCTGTCTAGAATCACGTATCTGCATATTTCATCTTACACAGGAACAGAATATTCCCTTTTTCAGGTTCATACCAACTTCTCTCCACAGTAATCAAAAAGGGTAGATATTCTGTAGAATTTCAGTTAACTTAAGAGTTTAAATACTCCTTTATGTGTTTATGGTAGGTTGTTTACAAAGAAAGCCACAAAAATGTTCCCCATCCTTACATGTACAGCATCCCTTTGCAATGTGACTTTGTAGCTTCTTCCATCAAGAGGTAGAGAATATTTCAGCGCATTTTGAATCTGAGCTCTCCTTGTCACTTGCTGGGACCAAAAGAATGTGGTGGAAATGATGTCTGTGACTTCCAAGTCTAGGTATCTTGACCTACTGAAGTGTTGTATTGAAACTGTCATGGGAAGAAAAACAGACTCCGGGGGCATAAAAGACTGTTTGACCACATTGTCCTGGCTGAAGTCCTTTCAGATCAACCAGTCAACAACCAGTTAACAGCTCCCACATATGCAAAATCAGGTCATCTTAGACTACCAAGCCCCAGTCAAGCTGCCAGTCAACTGAAGCCATGTGAGTAACTCCAGGGAGACAAGAAAAAGAGCCATTCCATTGTATCCAGGCCAAATTGCTTACTCACAGAATTGTAAGCACATAAATGCTTATTGTATTATGCCACGAAGTTTTGGAGTGGTTTGTTTTGCAACAAGAGATAACTGATATGTATTGGTATTGGAAGGGGAGTACCACAACCAAACCTAAAACACTTAGCATTGGCTTTGGGACCAGGGGATGCACAATTTTATTTTATTTATTTATTTTTTAAAGATTTTATTTATTTGACAGAGAGAGACACAGTGAGAGAGGGAACACAAGCAGGGCGAGTGGGAGAGGGAGAAGCAGGCTTCCTGCTGAACAGAGAGCCTGATGTGGGGCTCGATTCCAGGACGCGGGGATCATGACCTGAGCTGAGGGCAGACGCTTAATGACTGAGCCACCCAGGTGCCCCCACAATTTTAAAAAGTGATGAGGAAATTGTTAGTGGAGCTCTGAAAGTAATGAGGAAAATAGCGTTAGAGGCTGGAAAGAGAGTGACCCTTGTTGTTACATAATGGCAAACATGATAAATCATAAAGGTAATAAGAATACCCTATTATTGTGTGATTTAAAAAAACAACAACAACACAAGAACATGAAAGTTAGAAAATGTGCCTAATAAACTTATTGATCCATCTAAAAAGATCTCTGGTCAGTGTGTGAAAGTTATAATGTTAGGTGTTTCTAACTGGCCATGACAAGTCAATGGAGAAAAAGAATTAATGAAAGGAGGAACTTACTCTTTGTAAACAGAATTTAAATGAAGCTGCTAAGTGGGAAAATAAATGTTTTTCTTATCCCCAATATCTTCAGCTAGGAAAAGAGTCCCAAATTAAGAAATAACCTCAAGCAAAGATCAAATCAAGATTGTGGATATAAAACTCTTTGTATGACCTCAAAAATATTTAAGGTGGAATCTAATAGCTCTCTCAGAGAGATAAAGAACTTCTAAGAACATTAAGGGGACTGTCCCACAACATGCTGAAACATAAAAATAGAGGTCTGTTTGAAAAAAAATTATGATTTGGGCCATGTGGTAACACAAAGATAAACTCAAAATGGATGAAAGACCTCAGTGTGAGACAGGAATCCATCAAAATCCTAGAAGAGAACATAGGCAGTAACCTCTTTGACATCGGCCACAGCATCTTCTTTCAAGACATGTCTCCAAAGGCAAGAGAAACAAAAGCGAAAATGAACTTCTGGGACTTCATCAAGATCAAAAGCTTCTGCACAGCAAAGGAAACAGTCAACAAAACAAAGAGATAACCCAAGGAATGGGAGAAGATATTTGTAAATGACACACAGATAAAGGGCTGATATCCAAGATCTATAAAGAACTTCTCAAACTCAATATCCAAAATCAAATAAGTCAAAAAGTGGTCAGAAGACATGAACAGACACTTCTCCAAAGAAGACATACAAATGGCTAACGGACACATGAAAAAGTATTCATCATCAAGCCATCAGGGAAATTCAAATCAAAACCACATTGAGATATCACTTTACACCAATTAGAATGACAAAAATGGACAAGGCAAGAAATAACAAATGTTGAAGAAGTTGTGGAGAAAGGAGAATCCTCTTACACTGTTGGTAGGAATGCAATTTGGTACAGCCACTTTGAAAACAGTATGGAGGTTCCTCAAAAAGTTAAAAACAGAGCTACCCTATGACCCAGCAATTGCACTACTGGCTATTTACCCCAAAGATATAGATGTAGTGAAAAGAATGGCCATTTGCACCCCAATGTTCATAGCAGCAAAGTCCACAATAGCCAAACTGTTGAAAGAGCTAAGATGCCCTTCAACAGACAAATGGATAAAGAAGATGTGGTCCATATAAACAATGAAATATTACTCAGCCATCAGAGAAGATGAATACCCAATATTTACATCAACATGGATAGAACTGGAGGAGATTATGCTAAGTGAAATAAATTAAGCAGAGAAAGACAGGTATCATATGATTTCACTTATATATGGAACATAAGGAATAGCATGAAGGACATTAGGAGAAGGAAGGGACAATGAAGTGGGTAAATCAGAGTGGGAGATGAACCATGAGAGACTATGAACTCTGGGAAACAAACTGAGGGTTTTAGAAGGGGGGGGTGGGGAATGAGTGAGCCTGGTGATAGTCATTAAGGAGGGCACAGATTGCATGGAGCACTGGGTGGTATATGCAAACAATGAATCATGGAACACTACATCAAAAACTAATGATGTGTACTGTATGGTGACTAATATAACATAATAAAAAAAAAAGATTCACAGGAAATGCACAAAGTTTTTCAGAGAGTTGTACTAGAAAAAGCATCTTTAGTTTATACCAAAAGGAACTGTGTAATTCAAAGTGGAAAAAAAGACTCATGGACCTCAGAATCCACAGGCCATCTCTTATAGAAAAGAGAAGATCTCAGAAGATCAATCCAAGAGCTGAGAACAATGGAGAATCAAACCAATGGGGTTGAACTAGTCTCTAATCAAGGAATATTCTCAGCCCCTAGAATAGAGAAACTCGGCAACATGTGCCTGGTTTGATTTCAGAATTTCCATGGGGAGGTGACAGCTGTGTGTTCCCATTCTTCCCCTCTGGATGCAAATGTCTATTACAGTTATCCTCATCCAGTCTTACCATTGTATGCTGCATCATAATCAAGGAGTCATAACCAAGGAGTTGCACCAAAAAAACCTCATCTACACATGGCCTGATTTAGATGATGATACTCTGGACAGCAAGGATGATACCATATAAATATAAGATTTTTGTGGGAGGGGTGAGTGTATTTTCATGTGGAAGGGATGTAAATTATTTCCAGAGGAAAGATTATGACAGGTTGCATGCAAAGGTGGCTACAAAAATCCCTCAAAATTCTGTCTGCATGTCCTTTGGTAATGTGACTTTGTCGTTCCTCCCACTAGAAATGGCACATATTTCCCCAGCCCATGAATGTGGGCAAGCCTATGCTGTGGGAGCTTGAAATCCTACACAACAAAAGATTTTGCAGCTTCTCTTCTTGTCCTCTTGCAATGCTGCTCTGAGATCACCATGAAAAGCCCACTATCATCAATTAGAAGGTAAGAGACAACATGGGGCAGAGATGAGTTGTCCCAGTTTAGACCCCTAGACAACTGCCAATAGCCATTGTCAATGTGAACTGTCAGACATGTCAGTGAGACCCTCTTACACTATCCAGTCCTATAGAGAGACAGACTTTATGAGACTGACGCGCTACCTACTGCGCTAACAAGGCACCTGAGAGACAGACTTTAGCCACATGAAGGAACCCAGAGAAATCAGTGGAAGGACCACTCAGCTGAGCCCAGCCCAAATTATATATCCACAAGGGGGAAAAAAATGACTATTTCAGGTGGTTTCTTACACAGTAATAAGTAACTGCTGCATTAAAGTACCACATTTCCTTATCTTCCCACACATTCCAGATTTTAAATATTCTATCCTATTATCATAGGATGTGCCAAATAGACACCATATTTTTCACTGGAAATCTGGACTGACAAAAAGCAAGTACTAAAATGTGTGCTATAATGAAGGTTGACCTGAAGGAACACTGCTCACCTTCAAGAAGACAAATTGTTATTATTGGTCCAGCATAAAAATAAAGTCTTTTAAATCCTGAACACAGATTTCCTTCCATGGAGCTTTCCTTCCAGGGATGCAAATCAAAAGGGGAGGGAAGAGAACAAAAGCAAAAGCCTTCTATCTGCAGAGGTGTCATGGATACTACTCAGTGACATTTAAGTCCAATAAATTCCTTGAACATCCTTCCCCAGGGGTCATTGTCTCGTGACCACTCTCTGCCACACACATCCTTTGGAAAAGACAGACGCATAAAAGATAAAGAGAGGAGAGGAGTGAGAAAACTGTAGACTGAGGGGCAAAGATGAGTAACTGTTATAATGATACACCGAACAATCACATTTCTATAATATATTTTTGTTTGAATTGCTTCCCAGCTAGATCTCTTTCAGGGAGATGCTGTGTAATTTCTCTGGTTATGTGATAGAACCAGGATGAAAGAAAACTCACAAGCTCCTGTGGCTTAAAATATAATGGTTGAAAATTGGTGGGTTATTTTTAAAGTTTTTTTTTTCCTGTTTGACAAAGAAAAGCAGAAGGATACTCAGCACCCCCACACCCGTCCTTCTCCAAAATAAAGGTCAAATTGCTTCTTCTCTGTTCTTAAAGACATGACTAAAAACAAACAACAACAACAAAAAAACTGATGCAAATGTGTAATGAGTGCTAATATAATGATCTAAATGGCACCCTCCTCCTATCCTTCTTTACATGAAAACCAACAGATCTAAAACCTCTCAAAATAAAGTATATTCAGATGCTGAAGAAGAAACCAAAAAAAAAAAATCTATAATTGAATATCTAAAATTGCAAAAACTGTCACTGTAATATCCTCTACCTCATGGAACAGTCATTTGGATTATGTGATCATTTATTTTAACTCCCACTATTTTTGGAAGAGATAAAATTCAAGAATTCATACATTCAGAACCTCACTTCTAGATAGCGAACTAATTCTACCAAAGTTAGAACTTATTTAAATATTGATTATAAATTAAAATTAAATTATTTCAAAGCTTCTAGACTAATTTAGCCCTGGTAACACTTCTGTTCAAGTATACTAATTTATCTGAGGGGTGGGGGGGCTAGTATGTATGCTAGAAATATGTAATTTTTTTTTTAATGAGGCTCAACTCTAAAGAGTTGACCTCTGACCATGACCATGACCTCTGACCATGACCAAGAGGCCATGGTCAAATATCTTTATCTACAAAGAAACTAAAAGTCAAAGAGTTGGAATAGCCTGGAGTAGAAATGCTTATTACTGGTGATGCTCGTTTAAGAATCAGGTTTCCTAGGGGTGCCTGGGTGGCTCAGTCATTAAGCATCTGCCTTTGGCTCAGGTCATGATCTCAGGGTCCTGAGATCGAGCCCCACATCAGGCTTCCTGCTCCGTGGGAAGTCTGTTTCTCCCTCTCCCACTTCCTTTGCTTGTGTATCCTCTCTTGCTGTGTCTCTCTCTGCCAAATAAATAAATAAAATCTTTAAAAAAAAATAAAGAATCCAGTTTCCTGGACATTCAGACCAACAACCTTCCCACTTTAGCATGTGGACTCACTCACAGGAGTTTGTGTCTACTGTAGATGGCAGGTACCGGCTTCTCCCAGTCCTGAATTCAGGAGTTGCCAAACCTGAGCATAGAACCTCTGGAACCCTTCAGCCACAGCCCTATCCCTGACTTATTAATTTCAATTCTCTGTGGATGGTCACCACACTAGTAATGTTTAAAAGTGCCTAGGATATGTGACCAGGGCTGAGAACCATTGAAAGGGTTTCTCTCTTCCTCATCCCTTCATCCCTCACTCCCTCACTCCCTCACTCCCTTAAACAGGCTTAGGCTACCAGGCTGGCCCTTCCTAGAGTTTCTAGCTGTCTTTGGCCCTTTGATACCCTACACCTCAAGAACCTAATTCTGAGAGCCTAGACTCTTAGAAATGAATAAATAAGAGAGGGAAGTTCGTAAACATTAAAGCCCATGGTCTCAGGTACATGCATTATCAAGGACGCTTTCCATAGGCCCATGAGAACAAAAGAAAAATAATGAAAAGAACACTCCCTCTGGCTCTATAAAAGTAGCAATACTTTCAGGCATTTGCTTACACAGCTAACCAAGTTTGCAATAGTATGTGTCAACTTATTTATGGATTGGTTTCATGACATCACCCAACCACTTCGATAAAGCCATGGTCATCTGCTCATAGGCTCATGAAATGAGAGACAACATGGACTTAGATTCTTAGATGTGATGACATTGGAGAGAAACATAGGTAGAAAATTTTCTATGAAACACAGGTCGACATTGGCCAGTGTCCAATTGAGCCATATCACAATAATAACTGTTAGCAATCCAAAGGTACACCTAAATGCATCCACCAATCCTTAGTTCCAACGCAGTTCTCAAGGAGCAGAGTTAAACCTTGGTTATTTTGAACCTCAAAGGTAAGAAAGATATCTTTTCCTTGTGGGAAAAAAATTATAAGCAATGATGGTCTCCTTACCCTTTGTCTCTCTTGCTCAACTCTTGTAGCTCTGTTGGGACAACTGACCATTCTATTTTGACCTTGAGCCTGCCGGTCACTTCCATTTCCAGGTGAAGCATAAATATAGCTTTGCTAGCTGTAGTATTACATGCTTTGGTCTGCCTCCTTGCACAGGCAGCATTGTCTTCGGGTAAATATCAAGTATTTGGTATTATATATTCAAAACCCAAAATACCTAATCAAGAAAGGCCACGTCTACGAAGTTGGTCAAGTCAGCTCTATGTGGAGAAGAGTCCAATACACTAGAAACAAGGTTGTTCCATAAGCCTTAACAGGACTAAAAAGGAAAAAGTGTGTCTGGTTTTATCTTAATGTTCTAGCTTGAGGCATATTGCATAGAACTGATTGTTTTGTTTTTCTGCCTCTGTCACCAATTCTTCTCCAGTGCATTAAATCCCACACATGGCAAATACGAGTTAATTAAGCATTATATTACAGAGTATTAATATAAATGTTACAGATGCTCCTCCTTAAAACTCTGTGGCATAATTACCATTGCCCTGCAGGAGAAATTAATTTACATTGTTAACAGAAATACTTAGAAACAAACATATTTAAATGTTAAACCATCAGTTCTAAAAGAACAGATTAAAGAAAGCAATAGTTAAATCAAAACATTATCTAGATGGTCCACAAGGTAATGTGAAAAGAGAATATACTACCTCTTGCTATTTCGGTCGTACTGAGTAATCACAATTTGCTTCAAATAATGACATTTGCTTTCACTCCAAGAACCAAATATGAATGTTGTCAATAACTTTCTTTACCTTCTTCCAGGCTAATCATGGATATCATCAAGAAGGCATTTATTCCAGCTCATCAGGCTGCCTCCCTCCAATAGATTAAGACAACTTCACAAGCATCAACAAGCTTTTTTTTTTTTTTTTTTTTAATTATTTTTATTAACATATAATGTATTATTTGCCCCAGGGGTACAGGTCTGTGAATCGTCAGGCTTACACACTTCACAGCACTCACCATAAGTGAGGGAGAGTGCTCACTTATGCTATGAGAGTGCTATGGTGAGTGCCAAAGTAAAGCTGTACCAGGGTTGAAATCACGGGGCTGCAAGTAACTTCCAGCTATTATCTGGTGCCTTCTCCACCTCCGACAGAATCATTGAAACCAGTGGTTCTCAACCTTGGCTGTGCATTGAAATCATTTGAGAAGCTTTCAAAAATTTTCTGCCCACCCCAAACCCCAAGAATTCTAATTTAATGGCTCTAGAGTATAGCCTGAGTATCAAGAGTTTTTAAAAGCTCTCCAGGTGATTCTAATGTGCAGCCAGGTGTCAAAGCCCATCAGGCAAAAACGACCAAGACAAAACCTGCAGACACAAGTTGGGTTTACCTAGCTTGCTGCAGCAGGGGAGACCCTAGAAGAATCCTGGGAACTTTTCAACACAGGGGATTTTAGGAGAGCTTCAAACTGGGTGACTTTTTAAACAGCTGGGGAAAACAGGAGATTGTGCTGGATTATATGACATCAAGAAATGGGGACGGTCAGTGATTGAGTATCTCAATTATCTTCATCCAAGAGGCAGAAAGATCGGAGCAAAGCTATCCTTGATAAAGAACCAAAATCACTCAGAAAGCAAGGCTGTTAAAAATGAGAACAGAGTGTTAATCATTTTTGTGGTTAAGGCATGGCCTAGTCATTGCCCTGTTCTAAACTTTGTGTATTTACGTTGTTTGGGAAACCCTGTAGACTGGTTTTTAAATAAGGCCAGTTTTCTCTTTCTCTGTTTCTTTTTTTTTTTTCTTTCCTATTTTATTTTATTATTTTTTTATTAACATATAATGTATTATTTGCCCCAGGGGTACAGGTCTGTGAATCGTCAGGCTTACACACTTCACAGCACTCACCATAGCACATACTCTCCCCAATGTCCATAACCCAACCACCCTCTCCCTGCCCCCAAACCCCCTCCCCTGCAACCCGCTGTTTGTTTTGTGAGATTAAGAGTCTCTTATGGTTTTTCTCCCTCCTGATCCCATCTTGTTTCATTTTCTCTGTTTCTTTAATAGAACCTATTTTCATATTCTCATAAGGTTGAGAACCACTGATTTAAACAAAATAAAAAAAAAAAACTAGTTGAATATGAATGCTGACTGTGACATCTGTCATTCTTTTGAGTTCCAGGGTTAAATTAGTTGATCTGGCTTACTGAACATGTATTTGATTTCTCCCAATTTTTCCAAGTGAAACCTTCCCAAAGCTGGAACCTTCCCAGATAAAACTCTTTGTTCCCATTCCCTTGATGGAATATTCCATTATGATCCCAAGTTTAATTTACAAGACAACACAGGCTACATTCTAAAGAAAAATCTTATGTGAAATAGCTCCTTTCGGTAGCATCACCACTGAAACAGTAGTTCTGTATTACAAAGTCATGTTCTATTTATCCTGTTCTCAACAGAAGCCATTGTTAATTTTTCACAATTACTAGCTTAGAACTGCTTTGGTATGGCACTGCACATGAGGGTGGGGATTCTTCACAGAAATGCTTTTGACACTATTTTGGTAATTCATCTAATGCTATGAGCAATCAGAATGTTAGCAATCACTTATGCTTTAAGCCAAGAATGCATATGTGTATTCAACAGAAATTGGGATTATTTAACCCTTCTTTGGTAATCTGGAATATGTTTGCTCTCTTAGGAAGCCCACATAATCATAAACTATATTTTCCTTCTCCTTGAAAATAAGATTCTGGGGCGCCTGGCTGGCTCAGAGGGTTAAACCTCTGCCTTCAGCTCAACTCATGGTCCCAGGGTCCTGGGATGGAGCCCTGCATCAGGCTCTCCGCTCAGTGGGGAGCCTGCTTCTCCCTCTCTCTTGGCCTGCTGCTCTGCCTACTTGTGATCTCTCTCTGTCAAATAAATAAATAAAATCTTAAAAAAAAAAAAAAAGAAAAGAAGGTTCTTTCAGTGTTTTACATATGTCAAGACAGGAAGTCATGTTTTTATTTATAAGAGTGATAAAAAAACATAAGGGTGAGGAAATATATTAACCTCTGATGGTATATCCATAGTGCCAGTTACTCATTGGGAACCCCACTCAGAGTCCCCTGATGCCATCCATATTTTCTGCTTCTCTAAGCTACACAGATATTGGAATAAAAGTTTTCCTCTCCTTGCCTCAACTGAGTTATTTCAGTTGAATGTTTAGGGAGCCCAGAAATGGCACTACATTTTCCCTACTTGAGTTCTAAACCAGCCAAGAAAACCAAAAATTAAGGCAGAAATATATTTAAAACCTGTACAATCAAAAGAAGCCACATCACAGGTTGGGGTCTCCAAGCACAGACATTGAAATAGTGTTTGAGTTTAAAATTCTGATCCTACATAAAGGATCAGAAGAAGCAGAGAAAAAAGTCACAGGTGAAGCAGACCCAAGGAAGTCTTGCCCACCCTGGCAGAAGTTTCCAGAGTAAGCTTTGCCCATGAGAGTCATCCCCTAGTGAGTTGAAATGTCTGAGCCTCTAACTGCTCTCCTAGTTCATTCAATGTGGGCTGTCCCAGGAAGGACATGACTGAGCAAAGCACACAGCTCTTTGCAGCCAAGGAAGGTCTGAAAAGAACAGCAGCTGGAGGCATTGTGCCCAGCTCCCTCTTCCAAGTGGACAGAAAGTTCTTCCTTAGAGCACCTCTGGGGAGCACATCTTCATGTCTACCACAGCCCAAGTTGGAGAATAGGGCTAACATATTCAGCAGTGATAGGTTTTCCAGTATAACACCCAGCACTGTGACATCACCACATGGGTAGTGTTACGTGATCACAGACCCCATTTATAGACATGTGCCACTGAAAATTTAAGGTCTAGAGATACTGACCAGAATATCTAGTTTTCACCAGCAGCTGGCTCCGGTGAAAGACAAAAGAGTCTGAGACATGTGTTTTCATTCTTTCTTCCATAGTCTCCAAAAAATATGTCACTCCACAAGAGGGAGTGTGGGAATGAAGATGTGGAGGCAGGCTAGGAGGGATTCTAATGGCCGCCTCTCTCCTCCACCCACTGAGCCCTAGAACTTGACAGTCAGGTAAAGGGAGTGAGGCTTATTAACATACGTAGGTCTCCAGATAACAAGAATAACTCAAATAATAACTTAAAACCCTCATGTATATAGTAATCTTTTTTCTGCATTCTTATAAATATCATTCCATTTGAAAGTCTGGAAATCGGGGAGTTGGCTCGTTCGGGGAGTTGAAGTTCAAAATTATACTCATATTGTAGTGGCATGTAAAAGAATAGATTTACTTACCAGGTCCCAAATAACATTAACATTTTTTCAGACACTGTACTATTTTCTATCTTAATGCAGAAGTCACTGAGGGGATTTTAATCACTCAGTGGCAAAGTGACATATGCTGCAAGTGGCAATTCAGTGGCCAGACTCTTTACCCTGATTTCCCTCTCAGCCACATACTTCTTGCCACTATCAAACAGCATGGTGTCTCAGAAGAGAAGCTGCCTTGACAGCTGCTTAGGACAGGGAGTATCTAGGAACACAGATCAGAGAGTCCCAGGAAGACTCAGAGAGCACTGGAAGCAAATGCAACATGACACCCGGATTTGAAGTGTTAAGGGTGACTCCAAGCCTAACCACAGGTGCAGATCACAGATTCCTAAAGAAGAGACATTGAACTGTCAAATGTATATCAATCTTTTCTCAACCAGCCAAAGGCATTTTCTTTTAAGGGGTTGACTAGTCCTTCCTCTATGAGGGCATGATCATGAAATGCTGCTAAAGAATTTCATTTTTAAATCAATGGTCGACTGTTTAATCAGGTAAGATCTGACTTCATGGAGATTATGACAGACTGTTAATTTCTGCATGTGCCACTAAGACAAGACAGACTTTTAGATTTCATTCTAGACTTACGATCTAAAGACTACCATAAGACCATTTCCTAAAAGCAGCCATCTAGGAGATCTGCCTGAAATAGAACTTAACCAAATTAAGGAAAATACAGATCTAAGCTAGATCTGCCTGCATCTTCCTGAAGCTCTAACAATTTTTTTTAAACAAACTGTAATCAAACTGTAATCATATGACCACCTTCTACACAACATTGCAAGCCCTTGTAAAAAGTGCAGATGGCTAGACACCACCTAGTGAGTATCTATGTAGTGGCTCAAGAGTCTACATGTTCAACAAGTGCCCCAGGTGACTCTAATGCACACTAGGGTGCATAGAAACCCTGTTAGAAACTTAGGCTGCAACAAGGTCAGACAAAAGGCCAGAATCCGAGCTCAAAAGAAAAACATCTACAAAATTCATTTGGCATTTATTTGGGAACAGTATTTTTCACAAGAAAACACTAAAACTCTTACACATTTGATATTTTATTGTGTTCCTGCCCATCCAGACGCTGTGCTAAATATATTGGATTCAAAATAAAATGCATAGTAAGAGTAGGTCTAGTATCATCACACATTATAACTCTTTTCAGACTGAACTCAGATCTTAGAGTATGCGTATCACTGGGAATTAAAATGAGAATTCAGAGGAAAAAATTACACTTCTCCTAAAGTGGAGCTACCCTAAGGTGAGAAAAACATTCAAAATTGTATATAGGATATCATCAAGTGAATCTAGTTCTCTCCAGGGAAAAGAGAGGTGTGAAGGGTGGACAGATGTAGATGTGATGATTTTAAAATAAAAAGATCTCTTGAAATAAGAGATCAGAGCTTAGAGTTGATTCCTATCCCAACCAGAATCAGTTCTTTGTGCTACAATCAGAGAGTTGATGAACTTTTTATCTGGTCTGGAAGCATAGATCTAAAAGCTGTTACCAAACAGACAGGATAAAAGGATAATACATAAAACACTGTTGATTTTCCATAAAGTACCCATGAACTCTACCAAAAGAAACTCCAGACATTAAGCCTACTCCACACACACTGCCTGCTATGGTCTGAGTGCTTGTGTCCCTCAAAACTGAAAAGTTCAAGGGTGTCTGGTGGTTCAGTTGGTTAAATGACAACTCTAGGTTGCTGCTAGGGTGGTGATCTTGAGGTGGTGAGATCGAGCCTCACATCTGGGTCCCCACTGAGCACAGAGTCTACTTGAGAGTCTCTCCATCTCCCTCCCCCTCTGGCCCTCTTATCTCTCTCTCTCTCTTTCCTCCCACTTTCCTCTGTCTAAAATCAATCAACCAACCCATCAACCACATATTTAAATCCTAATGCCCAGTGTGACAGTATTAGGAGGTGGGGCCTTTGTGAGATGATTAGGTCATGAGAGCAAGGCTTTCATGAATGAGATCAATACCTTCTAAAAGAGGCCTCATATAGCCCCCTTCTACCATATGAAGACACAATGAATAAAGCTATGAACCAGGAAGAGGGCCCTCATTTGACCATGCTGGTTCCTTGATCCTGGACTTTCTAGTCTCCAGAAATGTGAGAAATGTATGTTGTTTAAAAACTACCCAGTCCTGGGGTGCCTGGGTGGCTCAGTGGCTTAAAGCCTCTGCAGCTCAGGTCATGATCCCGGGGTCCTGGGATCGAGCCTGCTCAGTGGGGAGCCTGCTTCCTCCTCTCTCTCTGCCTGCCTCTCTGCCTACTTGTGATCTCTGTCTGTCAAATGAATAAATGAAATCTTTAAAAAAAAAAAAAAAAAAAGAAAGAAAAGAAAAAAGAAACTACCCAGTCCCTACTTAGTATTTTCTTATAGCATCCCAGAAGGGCTAAGATCCTACCACAACTCACTGGAAAATTCCTCCTGGCATGCTAGCATAAACTAAACTTGCTCAAGATTGAGCACCTGAAATGGTTTCTATAAAGCTTTGCACAAATATGGTGATCTATGCAAAGCAACTCATACATAATTCCATTTGACTCTCATAGCTTTTGTTTATAAAAAGATTTTACAAAGTATTTGTGTTTAGAATTTTGTCCTAGGATCAAATAAAACCCAATTAGATGGTTTTATCAACATCTTAACAAAGTCAAAACAAGGGCAAGCACACACTGAAAAAACAAAAAACAAAACCCCAGGAAAAAAATGTTAAATGTTAAAATTAAGTGGTGAAACTATGGTTGGTTTTTCCTACATTTCCTAAATGTGTAATAATGAGAATGGATTACTTTATAATAAAAGCATTTAAAATTAATCTTTTGGGGAATTTTTTATGACAATAGAATTGTTTAACTAAAAATAAATTTCAAGGCGAAGAGTCTCCAATGGTCATTGTTTCCTTTTGCCTTATTTCCTTTCTTCTTTACTAAAAACGTGTTTTACCCTGAAGGCTAGATCACCTCTCTGTTCTTTCAAACATTTATAAGCTTCAACATTTTTGCTACAACAAAAAATTCTAGCTTTCCTTTTTCTCTTCTTTTTCATTACAACCCCATAAATTCTAACTACAGTTGTCCACTGTTCCTCCCATTATTCTCAATAATCTTGACGAACTGACATTGAAAGCATATTGCTTTAGCGCATTAACTTTTGCTGGGACACCTTTTTTCCACACCTGACTCTCCTACCCTGCAATTTTATATCCTCTCTAACTAATAAATTATACATGACATCTGTCTTGTCCTAGTTTTTAAAATCCCTCTAGCCTCATAAAAGTTTTTTTAATGTCCTCATATCCAAGTCTGGGCCAGCTCTGGTACTTTCTTTATGTAATCATTTCTGGTTGTCTTTTCTCTTCTCTTTGCCTTAATGCTCTATGCTACAATCTTCCTCAGCCTTTCTTTCCTGGAGTTGGGGGTTTTTGTTTGTTTGTTCATTTGTTTTTAAGCACTTTTCTGCTTCCAAAATTCTTCTTGTCTCACTCCACCAGCCTAGGGCTAGTGAAATGTGAACACTCCTCATTTTCTACCAAAATTATGATGCCTCTACCTACTTAAAATTTAAATATAATTATACTAAACTATGACATAATCTGTCACTCCTGCTATGAATAAAGAGTCACTCTCACCTAGTCCCTCAGAACATTGCCTCGATTAGGACTCTTTCCACACCTTGTTGTCCTTTCTTATTTTTTGAGCTTACTTTCTCCTCTTTAAACTTTAAAATCCAAATGGAAGAGAATGGGGTCTTCATGCCTATATCATCAGTATTTATCACAGCAATTGGTACATGGTAAGTGCTTAATAATTATCCACTAGATAAATATACATTATAACAATACATGAATTCAGAAGCACATATGGGAACCCAGCTATCTACTACTCAGCCATACTGAAAGAGATTTGATAAAATATAAAACAATCCCACCGTTCTCATTAAATAATTGTTGTTTTAGAGAATATAATCAAATATTATTTTATATTATAGTACTATCATTAAAAATTGTTCTATGTATGTCAGCACAATAGATTTTTGCTATATTAAGTAATTTTATAAATATATATTTTATATTTCTTCTTTTTTATTATTTATATAATTATTAGAGAAAGCATGAGAGGGTGGTAGGGGCAGAGGGAAAAGAAGAAGCAGACTCCCCACTGAGCAGAGAGCCAGAAGTGGGGCTGGATCCCAGAACTCTTCCCCAGGATGACAACCTGAGCCAAAGACAGATGCTTAACTGACTGAGCCACCTAGGCACCGTGTGATATTCTTTTCATAAAGGTAAAATCCCAGGAATTTTTTTAATTTCTAATATCGTAACTATTAGTAGATAATAACTCACACAAATAAAAGGTCTATGGGAACCTAAATAATTTTTAACACTATGAAGGCATCCTGAAACCAAAACATTTTGAAACCAAAAAATTTAGAACTACTGTTCTAAGTCATCCAGACCACTGTATCAACACCTCTTAATAACCATTCAAATCCTCCCTGCCTCACTTTTCTCTGGGGACTTTGGCCACTTGTTCCAGATACCTCTACAGTGACCAGCTCTGTGTGGGGTCTGAATTACCTCACCAGGAGGGACCTGCTGTCACTTCTTGCCTGCATAGGGTGCCTCTCGCCTCCCACACAGGGATTTCCTGTTTAAAATGCGGCAGTCATTTTCAAGCTATCTTTGGTGAAGAATCATTTTCCCCCAATCCATTGGTGACTGACACTTTGTAAAATACCATTCAAAAGAATTGCTAGAAAAGTGAGCTGAAAAAAAAAAAAAAAAAGTATACAAGAAGACAAGCCCAATTGTTTTATTGTTAGATTCAACAGACACAAAATTACTCAGTCAAAATGCTCTGAAAGTTTCTAAATACTTCCTTTCAATTTCTGTACTTATCATAAAGATGCCATCTATGGATTACACTTTGAGCTGTGGTTGCACTAAGACAGGACAGCCCAGGACCCGCTCAGCATCTACCATAACAACCCAGAAATGCAGGAGGTGTTGGACATCTCATGGGGTGACCTTCAACCAGGAGGAGATAATAGCTCTTGACAGATAAGGTCTTGTAACAGGTCATCTGTCTTCTCCAATGGTCCCATAGGAAGGAGCAACAGCCACCCATAGCCACGGGTAGTTTTATAATGCATCCACCTTCCTGCTCTGCTAACCCTCTACCTCTTACTTCTACTCCCTAGGATACTACTCCCCAATAAAGCACTCAAACTTATGCCTCAAATTCAACTCCCTGGGGAGCCCGGGAAATGGAAGCCAACATGCTCTTTGCACCTCACTGAAGCCAAGGGAAAACACAGGGACATAGAACATCCAAAAATTCTATTATTCTCCACATGGCTGCACAAGGCTTGTGCTTTCCTCTTTTTCCACCCCACAGCCAGCCTGTTGCAGCTGCTGTGAATTTATTCATTCCATCTATAGTAGACCCTCTGTCCTCCACAAGTCCCAGCACCATATTCCCTTTGTCCTGACACAAACTATTCAGTCAAAGGCAAGGCTCATTTGATCCTTTCAAATGACCTTTAAAATTGGCTAGGGTGGTGAATAGGATATTTACTATCATCCTTGTATATAGGCAAATGAGAAACAAAAAGGTTAAGTGATTTTTCCGTGGACACTCGACAATTTAGTGAGGGAGTGATGAACAAAGCTCAATGACACTGTTTGGTTTTCTTTCGTTTTCACATCGTTTATATTCTGACAAAAGCAGATGATTCGATGAGCCAAAATGGCCAACTAAGGTAGGGTTATGGCTCCTATGTCTAGTTTTTTACCAGACAAACCACAGTACAACAGAATATGTGAGTGAAAATATCAATTACTTGGAGACAGAGGTCATGAATCCTTAGATATTACATTATTCTGAACACAATTGGTACCTTGTACATGTATGATAAATGAAAGAATAAATAAATGGCTAATCAATCTGAACTTGGTATTTTTACAATCTACAAGGCTTTAAAATTATACTGCTGGAATAAAGCCACACACAGATTTCAATCATAGAGACATCTAGAATCCCCTGGATCAAAGGAAATAGTTTTAACTTAAAAGCAGTGCAAAGTTTAGACACACACACACACACACACACACACACATGCACACCCCCAAATACCCTTAGTCAACAATCAACATGACAGGTAGATTGGACTCATTTCACAGAATAACAGTATAAACATACAGAGTAAATTCCATACTAAATCTCCAAAAGTACATATGCATTCATTATAAGTAAATATTATCAAGGAGCCTGAAGGCCTGAGAAATGCCATCTATAAAAATTATCTAACACTGGCCTTTTAAATTCTTCTGGCACATCCTGAGTACGCAATTGACACCAGAATATATAAGCAAACAATGCAAGCATGTATGCACCCAAATTGGGAGCATAACTAGTCATCTAGTCAGTAGATGAAAATGTCATTCCATAGTATAAATACAGTTTCATGGGCAATTGATAATATATGCCATCTCAAGGAATGCATTTTCAGACAGCGGCTTGAAGGACTCTGAAAGTGCAAAAGCAAAGAACATAATGCCTCTTGAACCACAGTGTGATGATTCTGACTTGAAATTACTTGAAAGGAAAAGTAACATTACATACTAAATAAGTTTTGAAAAATGTACTATAAGAGTTAAAAGCTTGCTAGCAAAACATAGGCAGAATTTTTCAAAATTATAGCAAACCCATCCAAATCTGTCCTATCCAATACTGTGACTACAGCCATGCGTGGGTATTAAAATATAGTTAGTGTGACTAAGAAACTGAATATTTAATTTTATTTCATTTTAATTAACTTAAAGTTACATTTAAGTCTAGTTACTTTTTAATTATATTTAATTTAATTAATGAAAATTCACTTAAACTTAAAAACCGATCCTCAGTATAGCTACTAGAAAACATTTAAATATATTTGGAACAACTTGAGTGTGAAGCTACTTTTTTCTCCTGTAAATTCTATGAAATTGAGATATATATTAAGTGCTTTTCTGGTGAAAATGTAATGTCCAAATTAAGTTGTGCTGATCCACTCAATTGTTAGCTGCTTGCTAAAAAAGTCACAGACAAGGAAAAAAAAAAAAAAACTGCTTTCTCAAGCAGAGCACACCCTGCTAAGTACTTACTAAAGATTCAGAAATAATTAAAATCCTGACAATTAAATGCCAACCACATAAAATCTCCCCGTAAAAAAAGAACAAAATGGTACAGATAAGCAAGAAAATGCCCTGAAAGAAACTAGCTATATGTCTGTTCATCTTGGATTAGGTATCAGAATGAAGAACAAAAAATGAATCACCAGAAGTTTTCCCTATTCTTAATATTAAGTCTCATAATTATACTGGACAAAAGCTCAAAATGAAGCAAGCCAAGTCATAATGAACTAGCAGTCAACCACATCATTACCCAAAATCTTAAACCACATTACCAGAACTTGAGATGAGGTCAGGGATAAGTGAAAAAACACCCACTTGGTGTTACAGATCAAAGGATGTGTATTCAGGCCAAGACAATAACAGAAAAAAAAGGTAAAGAAGTTGAATCAATTTTTGACTTGGTTTTTAAAGTTAAAAATTCTTGAAAATATCCCCTGACTTTTTTTTTTTTTTTTTTTTTTTGGGAGAGTGAGAGAGAAGGCAAGTGCAAATGGAGGGGGTAAGGCAGAGGGAGAGGGAAAGAGAATCTTAAGCAAGCTCCACACCTAGCACAGAGCCTGGAGGGGTGGGGTGGGGCTCGACCCCACAACCCTGAAATCATGACCAGAGCCAAAATCAAGAATGGGACATTTAACCTACTAAGCCACCCAGGCACTCCCCACCTCCCAACTGCTTTATTAAGATGCAACTTCAAACATTCCTCAAAACTATTTGAAGGATTCAACACAAGGGTCTACACTGAACTGCAAACTACATGGCAATAGATGGCAACTATGACAAAGCTTGAAAGAAAAATCAGGATAAAAATCTTAAAAGGGTCATCCAGAAAGCATAATCTAGCCTCACAAATTCCATCATAAGTAAGTATGATTTGGAATGTTCTTGGAGTGCAGGGAGCAGGCAGAATGTTGCTTGCATTTACATATGATGATCATCATTACAAAAGTTCAGAAGCAAAACCTTTGTACAAAAGAACAGCATACCCAAGCCTAGAATAACGTGCTCAATTCTGTTTTATGTTTTCATGCCCAGACAGATTTAAGACTGAAGAGATGAGAAGTTCCACCAATAAAGCCAAAACTAAAGGGAAACACCAAAGAGATTAGACATCTTCCAGCTAAAAAGATAAGAGATGATTAGAATGTTTCAAAGTCTATTTTTAAACTACTAATAAACAGAGACAATAAACAGCACTTCATTTAAAAAATACATTTTAGGATGCCTGGGTGTCTCAGTTGGTTAAGCGACTGCCTTTGGCTCAGGTCACAATCTTGGAGTCCCAGGATCCAGTCCCATATTGGGCTCCTTGCTCAACAGAGAGTCTGCTTCTCCCTCTGATCCACCTCCCTCTCGTGCTCTCTCTCTCTCATTTTCTCTCTGTCAAATAAATAAATAAAACCTTTTTAAAAAAAAAATACATTCCAGGGCGCCTGGATGGCTCAGTCATTAAGGGTCTGCCTTAAGCTCCGGTCATGATCCCAGGGTCCTGGGATAAAGTCCCACCTGGGACTCCCCGCTCTACGGGGAGTCTGCTTCTTCCTCTCCCACTCCCCCTGCTTGTGTTCCCTTTCCCACTGTGCTTTTCTGTCAAATAAATAAATAAAATTTTGGGGCGCCTGGGTGGCTCAGTGGGTTAAGCCGTTGCCTTCGGCTCAGGTCATGATCCCAGGTCCTGGGTTCGAGCCCCGCATCGGGCTCTCTGCTCGGCAGGGAGCCTGCTTCCTCCTCTCTCTGCCTGCCTCTCTGCTTACTTGTGATTTCTCTCTGTCAAATAAATAGATAAAATCTTTAATAAATAAATAAAATCTTTTTTAAAAATACATTTTAAGCCAATTAAATAATGCATGCAGTCAGTGAATATTTACCAAGGACCCACTTCATGTAAAATGAGGTTCCAGTACAGAGATAAGAAAGACAAACGAATTGCCTTCAAAAGGGTCACAGTATGGAAAAAACAAGAAAATGATTATAATAGAACACAAATATTTTAATATATAGCATGGCCATCCAGTCTGGAAACAGATACTACTTTATAGGTATTTGAATGTACTATTGACAAATATTTATGCATATTGCCTGTGTCTCCAGACTTTAAGGCCATGTTTATCTATGTACCACGCACTATGGGACCACTAGAAAGGATGTAGCCCCCAGCTACAAAAAGAGGAGAAATGTCAGGGAATACTTTAAAATGAAAATACTTTTAAACTCAGAAGGACGATGGAGGAATTTGGGGAGCAGACAATCGAGAGAACGTTACTTTGTCGAAAGGATTATATATATATGTATATACATATATGTATATGTATATATATAAACAACAGAAATAAGAGAATGCATCAGGCAAGCAGGAACAGTCTAGCATTTATTCTATATCCAAGCAGAGTGGGTACACTGACACTTCCCGTCCCATCTTAGGCAAATAACAGTTCCTTTTTCCATGCAATTTTGTTCCAGTTAAACTTAAAGCTGTAGGATATCAAGAAAATAATGATATAAAGAAAAACATCAATTACCCATAATTCTACCACCCAGAAATAAACACTTACTTTTCTACAAATATAAATATTTTTATGGATATCTGTATCTGTATCATAGTGACATATTCTACTTTTTACATTTCACTTAACAAAAACATTTCCCTTTTATTCATAGACATTATTTTTGCCAGTTTTCTTGAAATATAACTGACAAACAAAAATTATATATATTTAAGGTGTACAAGGTGGTGTTTTGGTTATGCAGACATTGCAAAGTGATTATCACAATCAAGATAATTAACATATCCATCACCTCACATAGTTTCTATTATTTGTAAAATCTATCTGAGATATTTTCAAGTATAGAATACAGCATTATTGAGTATAGTCACCATGCTGTATATTAGATCTCCATAACCCGCCCATTTGTATAACTGAAATTTTGTACCTCTGACTAACATCTGGTTTCTCTGACTCCTTCATAGACATAATTATAAATGGCTGAGCAGTAATCAGATAGATACAAACATTTCACTTTTACCATTCATTTAGACTCTTTATGATGTTTCTTTATTATAAATAATGCTGTGATGAATAAGTTTATATATCACACTTTATCAGAATTAGAGGTTATTTCCTCCCTGGAGATGAAGTGAAATTACTAGGTAAGGAATATTTTAAATTTTCTAGTATATATTATTGCCACAATACTTACCAGAACTGTACCAGTTTACACTGCAAACAAACTGAATACACACACACACACACACACGTGTGTGTGTGTGTGTGTCTATCTTCCTATACCTTCATTTTTACATAACAGTTTTTTATTTTTTACTAATTTGTTAGGCAAAAAAATTCACTCAAATTATATTTTAATTTCCTTTAGCTCTATAATTAAACCTATCGGCCAATTTTTTCCCTTTTTGAATGTTCATATAACTCACCCATTTATATATTGGGGTGTTGATTTATTTTATGGGTTTTAGGCTATCATATTTTGTCATCTTTATAGCAAACAGGATTGACATTTGCTCTTGAATTTTGATTATGATGGTTCAGAGATATTTTTAAATGTTTTTGTTGTTATATAGTCAGATTATTATTATTATTTCTTCTGTAATTTCATGCTTATCTAATATTTGCCTATGTGTTCTTCGTTTTCATGGGGTTATCTCCACTTTTACTTCTCCCAGGTTTTATTGTGATACATTGCCTCAAGTGTGTCTCTAATTTTAATTTCTTTTTAAATTTTTAAAAAAATTTTTTGAAAGAGTTGGCCAATGTTACGGCACTCCATAAATGGGTTATGCAGCCCTCCTCTATTGACTGTGATTCTTCCCTTCTTACATATTAAATCCTATAAAGGATCAGGCAGGGATGGCTGCTTAAGAGCAAGTTCACCATGTCCCACCATACCCCTTCCAAAAGTTAACTAATATTAATGTTTAACATTCATGCTATCCCTACCTATGCCAGGCACTATTACAAGAACCTGACATGTACCAATGCAGTCAATCAACCTTGGGAAATAAGTTCCATTACCCACTTTTCAAAGGAGAGTAACAGAGTTTATGCAACTTTCCCAAGATCACAGAGCTAGCATTTGGCAAAGACCCTGTCAGAAGCCTTCCAGACTCTGGAGTCCTGTTCTTCCTCTTACCTTCCCCAGATCTGTGTGCTTCAGACACAGAGGTCTTCTTTTCATTCCTGGATTCTCCCCAGTATATTACCACCCCCGAATCTTAGAACATTCTCTGCTCTCAGCCTAAACCAATTATTTTTAACAGATCATGGAAATTAAGAGCAGGGCTTTATAAATCATTTGGATTTACATTTCAGTCCTGCTGTCTACTAATTATATGATTATGATGATCAACAGAGGCAGATCATTAAATCAAACACTGATCTCCCAATTGCTGAAAAGGTATATTAGAGATGTGATTAAAGTCCATAATCAGTGTACTTTAGTAAAGGAGATTATCCTAGATCATCTGGGTGAGCCAGATTTAATCAGTTGAAAGGCCTTAACAGCAGAACTTAGATTTCTCCAACGAAGAAGAAATTCTGTCTGTGGACCACAGTTTCTTCCCACATCTAAAAGTTTCAGCCTGCCCTTCCTCATGGCTAGTCCTACAGAGATTTCAGACTTGCCTTGCCAGACCTCACAATCATGTAAACCAATTCTTTGCAGTAAATCTACCTAACTATCTATCTATCCATCCATCCATCCATTTATATCTATACATGACTATATACATGCCTATACATATAAATCTTATTAGATCTCTTTCTCTAGTGAAACTCTGATCTGAGACAAATTATCTAAGTCTCAATTTCTTTATATGGGAAGTGGAGATAAAATTAGTACACAACTCATAAAATGCCTACAAGGATGGAATGAGATATTATGTTCAAACACTCAACATGGTGCCTGACAAGCTATAAACTTTCATCAATGTTGCCCTTAAATGTGTACTAATATTTGTAAATTTGTACTAACTTGGTAATTGTACTAATATTTGTAAATAGGGTCCATATCACATAATAAGCTTTAATTTTCTTTTCATTTGAACTGAGGAAGCTCTCTTAAATATTAACAAGGACATTTATCACAAACATTGTGCCATGCAACAGAGCATGATTCAACCTTATTCTCATAGAAAAACACACACACACACACAAACAAATGTCCACCAAAGTGGAATGGAAAAATGATGAGTGTATTCCATGGGTATAGTTGGAAAATGGAATACTATACAGCAATGAGAATAAACAAACTACAAGTGTCAACAACAACATAAATGAATCACACATACTGCTCGAAAGAAGTCAGTCACCACAAAGCACATACTGTACAGTTCACGTAGAGTGTAAAAACAGACAAAACTAATCTATAGTGAAGGAAGTCAGGATAGTGAGCGGCTGGTTAGTCATGGAACTCAGGAGAGGAGTGACTTGAAGGGAATAGAGGAAATGTCTTTCTATCTCTTGATCTGGCTTTTTACACAGATACCTTCACTTGGAGAAAATTATTCAATGTGTACGCTTTAAATATTTTGTGCCTGTTATTATTGGTATGTTGTTCATCAATAAAGAATTTATGCAAATTTTGTGTATTCGTTTCCCAAAAAAGAAACCATCACTTTATAATTAAAGAAATTTGTCCTTGGAATAATGAGCCCAGGCAATCGGCTAAGGACTGTGACTTAAAAAACGAGAGGAAACCCTCTCTGACTGACAGTAGCCATTACAGGGTTGGCCCCCAGGGTAGAAGTCAGGTCCATTATTTTACACCCCTCCAAAAAAAGATTCATTCATTTGCTCGACAAATATCCATTTCTCTCCAACCCCACACCATCATAGTCCACACCACTGTCTTCTCAAGCTGGAAATTTCCCAGCTGTCTCTCTGCCTCAGCGCTAGCCTCTCCATCCATTCTCAGCTGATCCTCCATAGTGACTTTTTTCCATGTAAATTAGATCAAGTCACCTCTGCTTAAATCACACCAATGGCTTTCTGTTGCATTCAAGGGAAATCCACTCTCCTTACATCTCCTGTGAAGTTCTGCTATCCTCTCCACTTTCACATCTTGTTCACTCTCTCCTCACCCACTGATACCAGTCATGGCTCTTTCATCATTTGCCTTATCAGGGTCTTTGCTCTTTCTTGTGCTTTCTGCAGAATGTTCTTCCCCAGGCTCTCATGTTGCTGGTGCCAGCCCATCTTCTGGGTTTGTTTAAATGTCACTTCCCCAGAGAGGCTTTTCTGATCCCTTCATTTATTTTTTTTTATTTTTTTTAAAGATTTTATTTATTTATTTGAGAAAGAGACAATGAGAGAGAGCATGAGCAAGGAGAAGGTCAGAGGGAGAAGCAGACTCCCCATGGAGCTGGGAGCCTGATGCGGGACTCGATCCGGGAACTCCGGGATCATGACCTGAGCCGAAGGCAGTCGTCCAACCAACTAAGCCACCCAGGCGTCCCTGATCCCTTCATTTAAAAGCACGTTGTGTTTTGTCTGTTGATAGGTGAATGGATAATGAAGATGTGGTACGTATATACAATGGAATATTACTGGACCATAAAAAAAGAATGAAATCTTGCCATTTGCAACAACCTAGACAAATACTATATGATTTCATTTGCATGTGGAATTTAAGAAACAAAACAAATTAAGGAAGGGAAAAAGAAACAAATGAAAAAACAACCACAAACTGTGGTTGTCAGAAGGGCAGTGAGCAGGAAGGGGATTAAAAGGATAGTTATCATGATGAGCACTGAGTAATGTATAGAACTGCTGAATCATTGTATTGTGCACCTGAAACTAATATAACGTTATATGTTAATTACACTGGAATTACAAAATAAATAAAACATTTTTAAAAATAAAACAAAACAGGAGCATCTGGTGGCTTAGTCAGTTAAGCGTCCAACCCCTGATATCAGCTCAGGTCATGGTCTGAGTCATGAGATCGAGCCCCACATCAGGCTCTGTGCGGGACTTGGAGCCTACTTAAGATTCTCTCTCACCGGGGCGCCTGGGTGGCTCAGTGGTTAAGCCGCTGCCTTCGGCTCAGGTCATGATCTCAGAGTCCTGGAATCGAGCCCCGCATCGGGCTCTCTGCTCAGCAGGGAGCCTGCTTCCTCCTCTCTCTCTGCCTGCCTCTCTGCCTGCTTGTGATCTCTCTGTCAAATAAATAAATAAAATCTTAAAAAAAAAAAAAAAAGATTCTCTCTCACCGTCTCCCTCTGCCCCTCACCCTCCCCATGCCTGTGTTCTCTTTATAAAATAAATAAATAAAATCTTTAAAATAAATTAAAAAAAAAACAAAAAAGAAAATAGTATATTAAATACAACAAATAAAAAATAAAAGCACTTTGCCTTTCTCTGTTTACTTCCCTTATATTATTTTTTTAACGATTTTATTTATTTACTTGTCAGAAACAGACAGAGAAAGCACAAGCAGAGGAAGCAGCAGAAAGAGGGAGAAGCAGGCTCCCTGCTGAGCATGGAGCCCAGTGAGGGACTCGATCCCAGGACTGGACCCTGGGATCATGACCTGAGCTGAAGGCAGACACCCAACCAACTGAGCCACCCAGGCATCCCCTCTTCCCTGTGTTATTGACCACAATCTGTAATCATTTTGTTGTGTTGTTTTGTTTATATTCCAAATTGTGCTGACCCATAGTAGTCCCTCAAAAATCATATACTGAAATAAAAGAATGCATCCAATCAACCCATAAATACCACTGAGGCAAAGTGGTAGGAATACGCTCTAATAATTTTATGACTTTTTCCCATACCAAAGCTCTCTGGATTCATTTTCACTAGAAGTTACCTGAGATGGGGGTGGGGTAGAGAATGCTAAATACACAGTGTTGGTCTCCTTAGTCATATATATTCCTGAGAACAGCCAGGATTGAAGGTCAGATCTGTCCTTACTATACTTTGACCTTTAGAAGAGGTGGTAAGGTATAAATGATACCTTGCATGAGTACTTTGGAGGCCTACAAGGATCCAGGGTCTTTCCTCTATTATGCAGACTATACATAGTGATCAACAGATAATTTCATGTTGCAGTAAAAAGACTAAGAGCTGCATTTCCTGGGTTTGAGTCCCCCTGCTCTGCTTCTTATCAGCAATTCCCTGAAAAACATAACTTTTTTTTTTTTTGATCGTTGGTTTTGTCAGCAATAAAGTGTAGTTAATATAGCACCATGCAGTTCTCAGGGCTGTTATGGAAAGCAGATGAGCAAATCTTTCTAAAAAGCACTTTGCAAACTTTCTATATACCATATACTGTAAGTTATCATAATTATTTCAATGTGAGATTTTCCCCTTGCCTAAGCATAATTTGTATCCCTCATTTCTGCTTGGAATGCAAACATTATGGCAAGCTAGATAAATGGAAAGCTTTAATCATCACATAATGGGGCACATTAATGTGATAAGGATGGTTATGCTGGCACAATTCCAGAGCCTTATATCAGTTCAGTCCGAGTGTCAGTCTGGTATTTTATATGCAGGTGTGTGTGTGGGGGGGGGTGTTTCATAAATTTAAGTTTTATACCATTAACTATTTGCCAGAGTGAAACAGAGTCTGAGAAATCTGTTTATTTCTGGGATATCTAATCACTCAGACTTTGCTTTTAAGTATATGTAAATTACCTGTTTTTCCATCTCAAAATATTTTCACATATTTAATAAATGATAAAGATGAGGTCATCACCTATACTGTCTACTCATCTCTCAGCAGAAAACAGTACTCAAATTAAGCTCTACGTTCCCGCTCTCAGCTATGGCTTTGACTTGAGCAGGAATTGTGTCAGGAAGATTCTCTGCTCATGTTTTTCTTCTGATTATAATATAATAAGCACGATGACTAAAGACACAATTCTTAATTAGTCTGGAAAGCATGTAAATTGTAACGAGGTATCTATATTTATGGAACTTATTATATAAGTAAATGTTAACTATAAACCATAGTCAAATTCTGAGGTCTAATATTTTAACTCTATAATTTACATGCCTATAGAATTTATTCCATTTTTAACTGAAATTTTATTTCCTTGGGTGAATTTTGTATCAATATATGTTTTTTGCCTTTATAAGAAAAAAGAAAGAAGGGAAATGTAAACCTTTAAAAAAGCAGAACATTGTATGATAAAGTCACAGTTTATGCAGCCACTCCAACATAAAACAGGAAATAATGGCTTCATGGAAAAAAAGAACTGATCCTAAAAAGTAGAGAGCATAAGTCAGAGGCTAGAAGATACCAGCAATGTAGCAAAGACGGCACGTGCTTTTTCACCCATCAGGAAAAAACTGAATCAATTTCCCCAGGAATGACAATAAAAATGCAACAGTCGGGACACCTGAGTGGCTCAGTGCGTTAGGCCGCTGCCTTCAGCTCAGGTCATGACCCCAGGGTCCTGAGATCGAGTACTGCATCGGGCTCCTTGCTCAGTAGGGAGCCTGCTTCTCTCTCTCTGCCTCTGCCTGCCTCTCTCCCTGCTTGTGTGCTGTCTCTCTCTCTCTTGCTCTCTGACAAATAAATAAATAAATAAATAAAATCTTAAAAAAAAAATGCAACAGTCAACATGGGTCAAACATGAAACCAATTCATTCAAATGTGACATGACTTTGAGCAGCCAGTAGAACCTATGTCAGGAGCATGTGAATGTCATCAACCTTGACTCTACAAAACTAAAAGTACAACTTGCAGAGACTAGGAGATGGAGATGGAAGGAAGGCCAGACACACAAACATCTTTACCTTACAACTTCGGGGAGGCAGGAGGAACTATTTATAGTGGGGAAAGCAAAAGATGAAGCAACTGATTGAAGTTTACAAGTAAACTAAACAGAAATTTCTTAAAGATATAACTCTGGGGAGGAGGTGGAAAGGAAGATGGAAACTTTGGGTAAATGGACTCAGGTAGCATAGCAATAGATAATCCAGAAGTAGATAAATTAGGAAAGAGCAATATGGCATCTTGTTAAAAGATACAGCGAATGGCAGTAACCACTAAGGCAGTGAAGCACAGTTAGAAATGTTGATGTCTGGAGAAAGAGACTGGGGGTGAAGGAAAGCAAGAGAACACTGCCTTTTCCTAAAAGCCTTCCTCACTGTTCAGGTTGATAATTGTGTGTATAAACTCTATCAGCCACCTAGATGCCCCACAGCTTCGTCATGCTTGAAATCTCCACATGGTTCCCGTAAGCATTTGCCTCCCACTACATTCTTTTTATCATTCAGTAACTCATTCAATTATTCATTTATTCCAAAGCTAAGTGGCTACTTGGAACCACTGTGCTAAATTTTGAACTGTTATGCTGGAGGTACAATGGGGGCAAGGTAGACATGGTACCTTCGCTCATGAAGTCTATAGTCTAGTGAGGGAGAAAGATCTCTCTCTCTCTCTCTCTCTCTCTCTCTCACACACACACACACACACACACACATACACTCACACAGCTGGCAATTAAAATTACTTCAGATTATCATAAGAGCTTTAAAAAAACAAACAAGGTCTGGGAGAACAAATACCAGGGATGGTCTATCTTTAACTAGGATGAGCAGGGAGGTCTCTCAGAGGTGACATATCAACTGAGACATAAAGAATAAGCTAGTCATGTGTCATGGACATTTGTCATATTCAGGGCTACTTAATATCTTCTGAACATTGTTCCTGTGTTTGGCTAGTTTCCTATTTCATAAGAAAAGAATAGTTAATCCTAACGAGGAAAAATAGAGCATTGCATAACAGTCCGTTGCAATTCAGGGGAAGAAGCCTGTCACAAAAGACTACATACTGTATGATTCCATTTACATGAAATGTCCATAATAACTAAATATATTTTAAAAAATAAATTCATGATTGCCTAGTGTACTAGGAAAGGATGGGGAAAGGGGAGAGAAAAGGAAATGACTACTAATGGTACAGGCATCGATTTTTGTTGTGATGAAAATGTTCTAAACCTAAATTGAGAGGATGGTTGTACAAGTCTTGGAATATATTAAATCTGTGACATTGGTGAAAGCAAGTGCTAGGGACCTTCATAGCGTTTTTTATGTGGTCTTTGCTGGCTTGCAGAATATAGGGTGTGAGTTGTGGGGAAGTATTTCCCTGAAAAGGAACAAAGCTGATTGTGTGATTAGCCAGTCACAGTTAAGGACCATGCCGTGTCTGTGTGGAGCTCCAGAACCAATTAAAAAGGCACCCTTGTACTATCCACCAAGACAATCTAACAATTGTAAATATCTACGCCCCGAATATGGGAGCAGCCAATTACATAAGAAAACTATTAATCAAGATAAAGAGTCATGTTGATATGAATACATTAATAGTAGGAGATCTTAACACGCCTCTCTCAGAAATAGATCATTGAAGCAGAAAATCAATAAAGAAACAAGAGGCATTGAATGACACATTGGACCAGATGGACTTCATAGATATATACAGAACATTCCACCCTAAAACAACAGAATACTCATTCTTCTCAAGTGCACATGGAACCTTCTCCAGAATAGACCACATACTGGGTCACAAATCAGGACTCAACTGATACCAAAAGACTGAGATTATTCCCTGCATATTCTCAGATCACAATGCTTTGAAACTGGAGTGCAATCACAAGGAAAAATTAGGAAGGAACTCAAACACCTGGAAGCTAAAGACCACCTTGCTTAAGAATGCTTGGATCAACCAGGAGATCAAAGAAGAACTTAAACAATTCATGGAAACCAACGAGAATGAAGACACTTCGGTCCAAAACCTATGGGATACAGTAAAGGCAGTCCTAAGGGGGAAATACATAGCCATCCAAGCCTCCCTCAAAAAAACTGAAAAATCCAGAATACACCAGCTGTCTCTACACCTTAAAGAGCTGGAGAAGCAACAACAAATCAAACCAACTCCACACATAAGAAAGGAAATAATCAAGATTAGAGCAGAGATCAATGAGGTAGAAACCAGAGATACAATAGAACGTATCAATGAAACTAGAAGCTGGTTTTTGAAAGAATCAATAAGATCGATAAACCATTGGCCACACTAATCCAAAAGAAAAGAGAGAAAGCTCAAATTCATAAAATTATGAATGAAAAGGGAGAGATCACAACTAACACGAAGGAAGTAGAAACAATCATCAGAAGTTATTATCAACAGTTATATGCCAATAAGCTAAGCAACCTAGATGAAATGGATGCATTCCTGGAAAACTATAAACTCCCAAATTTGAACCAGGAAGAAATTGACAACCTGAATAGACCGATATCTAGTAATGAGATTGAATCAGTGATCAAAAACCTCCCAAAAAACAAGAGCCCAGGACCTGATGGATTCCCTAGGGAATTCTATCAAACTTTCAAAGAAGAAATAACACCTATTCTCCTGAAGCTTTTTCAAAAAATTGAAGCAGAAGGAAAACTTCCAGACTCTTTTTATGAATCCAGCATTACCCTGATCCCCAAACCAGGCAAAGACCCCACCAAAAAGGAGAATTTCAGGCCAACATCACTGATGAATATGGATGCCAAGATTCTCAACAAGATCCTAGCAAACAGGATCCAACAGCACACTAAAAAGATTATCCACCATGACCAGGTGGGATTCATCCCTGGGCTACAAGGATGGTTCAACATTCGCAAATCAATCAATGTGATAGAACAAATCAATAATAGAAGAGAGAAGAACCACATGGTCCTTTGATGCAGAAAAAGCATTTGACAAAATCCAGCATCCGTTCCTGATTAAAACACTTCAAAGTATAGGGATAGAGGGAACATTCCTGAACTTCATAAAATCTATCTATGAAAGACCCACAGCAAATATCATCCTCAACGGGAAAAAGCTTGCAGCCTTCCCATTGAGATCAGGAACATGACAAGGATGCCCACTCTCACCACTCTTGTTCAACATAGTATTAGAAGTCCTAGCAACAGTAATCAGACAACAAAGAGAAATAAAAGGTATCCAAATTGGTAATGAAGAAGTCAAACTCTCTCTTCGCAGATGACATGATTCTTTATATGGAAAACCCAAAAGACTCCACCCCAAACTACTCTTCAAACTCATACAGCAATTCAGTGACGTGGCAGGATACAAGGTCAATGTACAGAAATCAGTGGCTTTCTTATACACTAACAATGAAAATATAGAAAGGGAAATTAGAGAATTGATTCCATTTACTATAGCACCAAGAACCATAAGATACCTAGGAATAAACCTAACCAAAGAGGTAAAGGATCTGTACTCGAGGAACTACAGAACACTCATGAAAGAAATTGAAGAAGACACAAAAAGATGGAAGACCATTCCATGCTCTTGGATTGGAAGAATAAACATGGTTAAAATGTCTATACTGCCTAGAGCAATCTATACTTTTAATGCCATTCTGATCAAAATTCCACTGGTATTTTTCAAAGAGCTGGAGCAAATAATCCTAAAATTTGTATGGAATCAGAAGAGACCCTGAATTTCTAAGGAAATGTTGAAAAACAAAAATAAAACTGGCGGCATCATGTTACCTGATTTCAAGCTTTACTACAAAGCTGTGATCACCAAGACAGCATGGTACTGGCATAAAAACAGACACATAGACCAGTGGAACAGAGTAGAGAGCCCAGATATGGACCCTCAACTCTGTGGTCAAATAATCTTCGACAAAGCAGGAAAAAATATACAGTGGAAAAAAGACAATCTCTTCAATAAATGGTGCTGGGAAAACTGGACAGCTATATGTAGAAGAATGAAACTCAACCATTCTCTTACACCATACACAAAGATAAATTCAAAATGGATAAAAGACCTCAATGTGAGACAGGAATCCATCAGAATCCTAGAGGAGAACTTAGGCAGTAACCTCTTCGATATCAGCCACAGCAACTTCTTTCAAGATATGTCTCCAAAGGCAAAGGAAACAAAAGCAAAAATGAACTTTTGGGACTTCATCAAGATCAAAAGCTTCTGCACAGCAAAGGAAACAGTCAACAAAACAAATAGGCAACCCACAGAATGGGAGAAGATATTTGCAAATAACAGTACAGACAAAAGGTTGATATCCAGGATCTATAAAGAACTTCTCAAACTCAACACACAAAAAACAGATAATCATATCAAAAAATGGGCAGAAGATATGAACAGACACTTCTCCAATGAAGACATACAAATGGCTATCAGACACATGAAAAAATGTTCATCATCACTAGCCATCAGGGAGATTCAAATTAAAACCACATTGAGATACTACATTACACCAGTTAGAATAACCAAAATTAGCAAGACAGGAAACAACATGTGTTGGAGAAGATGTGGAGAAAGGGGCACCCTCTTACACTGTTGGTGGGAATGCAAGTTGGTGCAGCCACTTTAGAGAACAGTGTGGAGATTCCTCAAGAAATTAAAAATAGAGCTTCCCTATGACCCTGCAATTGCACTATTGGGAATTTACCCCAAAGATACAGATGTAGTGAGAAGAAGGGCCCTCTGTACCCAAATGTTTACAGTAGCAATGGCCACGGTCACCAAACTGTGGAAAGAACCAAGATGCCCTTCAACAGATGAATGGATAAGGAAGATGTGGTCCATATACACTATGGAGTATTATGCCTCCATCAGAAAGGATGAATACCCAACTTTTGTAGCAACATGGACGGGACTGGAAGAGACGATGCTGAGTGAAATAAGCCAAGCAGAGAGAGTCAATTATCATATGGTTTCATTTATTTGCGGAGCATAACAAATAACATGGAGGACATGGGAAGATGGAGAGGAGAAGGGAGTTGAGGGAAATTGGAAGGGGAGGTGAACCATGAGAGACTATGGACTCTGAAAAACAATCTGAGGGTTTTGAAGGGGCGGGGGATGGGAGGTTGGGGGAACCAGATGGTGGGTATTGGAGAGGGCACGGATTGCATGGAGCACTGGGTGTGGTGCAAAAACAATGAATTCTGTTATGCTGAAAAGAAATTTTAAAAAAAGTTTGCATTTTATAGAACATTAAATACTACCACTGAAATAAAACAAAAAACAACAACAAAAAAAAGCGCCCTTGTGCACTTTGGTAAGTTGACTGTGATATACAGAACCCTCCACAATGCAGGGCCCAGGCAAGGAACCCCACTTGCCTCAACTAAGGTGCTGGCAGTGGACATGAAGAGAGGTGGAAAGGCTCGAGTAGTCTTTTGGAGCTAGACTGGACAGGACTCGACTGATGGGTCAGACACGGGAAGATGAGGTAAGAGCTGAAACTGCTGACCTCACTATGAGTCTGCCCAATTCTTGAAAGAAGGAGGAGGAGGTGTGGGGAGGATGGGAGGAAAGGAAAACAATAAGGAGAAGGAGAAAAAAAGAAAGAGGAGAAGGAAGAAGAGAAGAAGAGGTGTAGAAGAATTAGAATAATTGTTGATTTTTTGAGCTGCCATGTGCTTCATGGCCCTTCTCCCAGCCCCAGCAGCTGAATGTTTTGTTTAAATCAATCAGCTACCAGATTTCTCTAACCAGGGACTTATTTAGATAGGGGCATACAATATAAACTTGACCCAAAAAAGATAGATAATAGATGATTGATAGATAGATGATAGATGGATAGATAGACCAATAGAGCAAGTTATAGATAGATATAGATACATGAGGGGAATATCTTCTGGAAGAGCTTCTACTATAATATCCTAATTCACAAAGGTGACAGAAAACAAATACTGTGCTGGGAAAACTATTCTTATCTAGGTAAGACTGATTACTTTTCTTCTATGTCCTCAGGCCCTATATTTAAATATCTACTATAGCTCATTTAGCACTCACCTACCTGCATGTTTGGCTCTTTCTAGAAAACTTTAAACCCCTCAAGTGCATTGGTAATAACATTATTTGCTAAATATTCTCGGCTTCTAGCATGATGCTTGGCATTTAGTAGCTGTTATTATGTGTTGGATAGTGCGGTATAAGGCTCAAAATCAAGATCCAATCTTAAGAGCTGCCTTGATATCTGCTGAAATCGGAAGGCACTCAAAGGCCTGACCAAGTGTTCGTCTCCCCACTCGGCTCCTGTGCATAAGATCCCCTAGCTACACAAGCCCCCCTATCAAAGGGACCAGGTACAGCCCCTGCTTGTCCCTGAGCAGTGCATTTCAGGTCTCTGCTAATCTGTGGAATGACTCAAACAAGCCAGTAACACTTTCTCACTGCAACCAGAACGCACCTATCCCTCTTGCTACTACAAAGCCTGCCTCCCATGGTCCCTGCTTGTTCAGGGACCTCCACTCCACTCCTGAGCACAACCCCCATGAGGCCCTGTAGGACATGGGATGTCCTTTTCCGCCGGGCTGTGAGGATATGTATGCACACCCATCTGGCAGTTAGTACTGGCTTTCATCTGGACCTCACTCTCTGCGCTCTTTCATCTTCGTGGAGGCCAGTCCAGGCTTCCTCAGAACACAACACCAACTCCAAGAGCTGTCGGTATCATCTGCCTAGTGTTGTGGGTGCAGCCACCCCTGTAATGCCAGGGCAGATATCCCTCCCTTGCCAAACGAGCAAAGCAGTGGTGATTCTGTTCTCTGTCTCCATCCACTCTTCATCAGGTTACATGGTGAGGGAACACAGAATGAGAATGTATGCCTTCTACCAGCTGATAATCTTCGGTGACATTCACTACGGAACACAGCCTTTTGCAAACAGCACTTGGTTAATGAGGCTGTTAACCACGGCCATCCTCTTGATCGTCATTCAATTTCATTGTGGGAGGACTCGAGCTTGAACTCTCTCCACCAAGGCAGTTTCATTCCTACTAATTTCTCATCAAAAATGAAAACTAATTACATGGAAGGTTTTCCACTGTGTTCAAATAGAGGCATCCAATAACGCTTTTTGACTAAGAACAGAGCTTGCCCACAGTAACCTGGATACCTTGAGTTCGGAGGTCAGCAACAGGCTCTAGCAAACACCACAAAACTAAGTGGTTTGTTTTTCTGATTAAAATATACATTCCAGGGGCACCTGGGTGGCTCAGTGGGTTAAGCCGCTGCCTTCGGCTCAGGTCATGATCTCAGGGTCCTGGGATCGAGCCCCACATCGGGCTCTCTGCTCAGCAGGGAGCCTGCTTCCTCCTCTCTCTCTGCCTGCCTCTCTGCCTGCTTGTGATCTCTCTGTCAAATAAATAAATAAAATCTTTAAAAAAAAATAAATAAAATATACATTCCATAACTTAATGTCAAAGTGGAGAAGATCCTGGAGCTCATTTGGCCTTCCTTTACCCCCTCAACCATGCAGATCTACAGTGAAAATGGGAGCTGAAAGGTCAAGGGCACGGGCAATAATAGCCCCTCCTCACAGAGTGCCACGGACGCCCTAAGCATTATTGTTCAACGACGTGTTTCAAAACCACAGAGGAGTATAGGAAATTACAAATACGTGCGCCACTACTCTGACTTTTAACACCTGGCCTTACCTTTGCTGTTGTTGTTTTTAAACAAAGAAAATGTAACACATATACCAAAGGTCCCCTTAATGCCTCCTCGAGCCTACTTCCCTCTCTCCATTCACCACTGTCGGGCTGTTTTGTATCCTCCCTACCCAGGTCCTTATATGTTTATTGCCTCATGTGTATGTACATGAATGCACACTTAACACTGATGTGCACTTTAAAATTGACATTAATGATAGAGAGTAGTTATTGTTGGGCAACCTGGGTTTTTTTTTTGTTTTTTACCCAATAAAATGATTATAAAATTTACCCAGGTTAGACTTGTAAATTTGATTCACTCATTTTAAATGCTGTATAATATCCACTGTATAAATATAAGTTACTCTTTTTCCTAATAAAGGACATTTGGGTTTATCTCCAAAATAAATAAAATAAAATATACATTCCAGGAAGTATTTCTCTTTGTTTTAAAAATACAGCTTCTTTATAAACCTGAATATTTTTTTATTCTCTCCAGCATCGGGGTTTAGCAATGCCACCACAGATTAAAGAGTCTTAGAGACGAACACATCTTTAAAAATAAAGGCAGAAAAGTGAAGCTCACCGTGTACTGTCAGCATGACCCTTCCTTCAGAGAAAAGGGTTAAGCACCAAAATGACACAGCAGAAGTTAAAAGTGGTTACAGGTTTTAATGAAATTATCTCATTTTAAGAAACTGGCAAATCTCCACTAAAGTACCTATTTAGTTTTAAATTATTATAATTTTCCACCCGTGACTCTGCTCTCATTTCTATTTTCTCATTTTGCAGTTTGAGACATTATTGGATTCTGCCTTTCTTAATGTTTTGATCCTCTGAACTCGCTTTCGTGGATTTAGTGTAGGTGAACGTCCATTATTAGGCACTAATGCAGGTGAGTAAGCTACTATGGATGGCGGCGGGGGGGGAGCTTTTCTGGAAAGATAATCACCATAGAGTGCAAAGTCAGTAGCTTCACTCTACGGCACTTAAGTCACATCGTCTCTGTGAATTAATTAATAAAGACAGATACTAAGCACAGGCTGACGGCGTTGAGCATGAATTATGTGCCAGGCATGGTATTAAGGGCGTTTGAGGTCTCCGCTCACCGAACCCTCCCCAGCAGCCCTATAAGGGGCACTTTGTCCAGCCAGAGTTTCAGGGAGAGGGAACTATTCCTCCATTTGAAGGTCATTTCTTAACTTCTCTACCAGCACGATTGACAACAAATGCCACATTTGAGTCATCACCCCCCCACACACACAAAAGTGACTTAATTAAGAAAATGCACACACAATGAGAAGCAGATAAATTACCAAGAAACTTCACAGCAGTTTTAATTATAGCCCAAAACTGGACACTCCGCCACGGACTCCAACAACTCTGTCAGGTGAATGAATAGGCGAACTGTTGGTTCAAACAATACCACTCAGCAATAAAAAGGAACAAACGACTGATACATGTAAACCACAGATAATTCTCAAAATCATTACACTGAACAAAAGCAGGCAAACATAAAAGGCTATATATTGTAGGACCCATTTTATCTGAAATTCCAAGATAGGTAAAACTAATCCATAGTAACAAAAAGCAGATCAGTGGTTGCCTGGGAAAGGAAGTGAGGAGGAAAGGGATTACCAACAGACACAGGTTTCTTTTTGGAGTTCTTGAACATTCTGTATCTTGATGGCCATGCAAATGATTACATAGGTGTATACAGTTACTAAAATTCGTGCTGGACAATTAAAATGGATGCCTTTCATATATTTAAATTAAACTTCAATAATTTAATATAAAAGAAATTGCCAGAGTTTATTTTTTAATTTATTTTTTTTAATTCAAGTATAATTAACTTACAGTGTTATATTAGTTTCAGGGGTACAATATAGTGATTCAACAACCTATACATTCCACAGTGCTCATTATGATAAGAGTCACCAGGTAAGAGTTTGTTTTTTTGTTTCTCTTTTCTTTTGTTCATTTGTTTTGTTTCTTAAATTCCACATATGAGTGAAATCATATGGTATTTGTCTTTCTCTGACTTACTCCAATTAGCATTATAACCTCTAGGTCCATCCATGTTGTTGCAAATGGCAAGATATCATTCTTTATCATGGCTGAGTAGTATTCCATTTTATATACATATACATACACATATATGTGTGTGTGTGTATATATATATATATATATATATATATATATATATATATATCTCATATCTTCTTCATCCACTCATCTATGGATAGACACTTGGGTTGCTTCCATATCTTGGCTATCATAAATGATGCTGCAATAAACATAGCAGTGCATATACCTTTCTGAATTAGTGTTTTCATTTTTTCTGCATCAATATTCAGTAGTAGAATCACTGGATCATACGGTAATTCTATTCTTGACTTCTTGAGGAATGTCCATACTGTTTTCCACAGTGGCTGCCCTAGCTTGCATTCCTATCAACAGTGCACAAGGGTTCCTTTTTCTCCACATCCTTGCCAACATGTGCTGTTTTGTGTGTTTTTTATTTTAGCCTTTCTGACAGTTGTGAGGTGATAACTCATTGTGGTTTTGATTTGCATTTCCCTGATGATGAGTGATATTGAGCGTCTTTTCATGTGTCTGTTGGCCATCTGTATGTCTTCTTTAGAAAAAATGTCTATTCAGGTCTTCTGCCCATTTTTTAATTGGATTATTTGGTGTTGAATTATATAAGTTTTTTATATATTTTTTATATTAACCCCTTATCAGAGTTATCATTTACAAATATCTTCTCCCATTTCGTGGGTTGTCTTTTTGTTTTGTTCACGGCTTCCTTCACTGTGCAAAAGCTTTTTATTTTAATGTAGTCCCAATAGTTGCATTTTGCTTTTGTTTCCCTTGCCAGAGGAGACATATCTAGAAAAATGTTTCTGCAGCTAATGTCAAAGAGATTACTGTCTGTTTTCTTCTAGGAATTTTATGGTTTCAGGTCTCACATTTAGGTCTTTAATCCATTTTGAGCTTATTTTTGTATATAGTATAAGAAAGTGGCCTAGTTTCATTCTTTTGCATGTAGCCGTCCAGTTTCCCCAACACCTTGGTGAAGAAACTATCTTTTCCCCGTTGTATTTTCTTGCCTCGTTTGTCATAGATTAATTGACCGTATCATCATGCGTTTATTTCTGGGCTCAGAAGAGTTCTTTAAAATAGCAATTTCCTTTCCCTCAGTCTTTATATATTTTTAACCACTCAGTGAGGGGTAAGACAAAGACACAAAGTATTAACAGGCACAGTTAGGTAAAAATCATTCTGATCTGAAATACAGATAACTTCTAATTACAATTCCATTCAATTCAAAAACCAGGGTGCCTGGGTGGCTCAGTGGGTTAAGCCGCTGCCTTCGGCTCAGGTCATGATCTCAGGGTCCTGGGATCGAGTCCCACATCCAGCTCTCTGCTCAGCAGGGAGCCTGCTTCCCTTCCTCTCTCTCTGCCTGCCTCTCTGCCTACTTGTGATCTCTGTCTGTCAAATAAATAAATAAAATCTTTTAAAAAAAAATTCAAAAACCATTTATTCAACATTGTACAAATAAACTTACTATATTTCACATTTTCTACCTCAGAGGAATTGATCTAAGTCTTATATCACTGCTGTAGACTCATTGGGAAGAAATGAACTATTTTTCTCTTTTCCCAAGAAAGTAAGGCCTCTATTTTTGAGACCTGGACTTTCTGTCCTGGGTGGGCGAGGGAACATGGGAGGGAGATGATGTTAACAGAGATTTTTATGTTTCTCAAAGGGATATTATCGGAATATCTGTTCGCTTACTCCTAAGTTGACTTCTGTTTCTAAGCTTTAAGCCTAGAGTCACAAATTCAAATACCTACAAGGGGCAGGCAGGTAATATAAAACAGACTTACAGAAGTTGATCTGGAATGATGGAGCTGGTGGTGAATTGGACAGCCCAGGCCACAACCCATTCATTCAGTCAACAAATACTTAACGAGGACCCACTATTGGCCAGGCAGTATTCCAGGCACTGAAACAGAAACATGAACAGAACAAGCAAGGACCTACTTAAAAATAGTAGCTCACATTCTCGTGGAGAGAAAACTAACAATAAATAAATGGACAACTAAACAAAAACATGGACTCTGACAATGCTATTGGGGAAAGGGATAAAGAATGAAAGAAGCTGAAGTTTTCTATTTTAAATAAGGTCCTCGGGGAAGTTAGCCCTGATAAACTGATGTTTGAACGGACTCCTGAGGAGGGAAGAAAGAGCAAGCCATGTGGATGGATATGTGGGTGGAAGGAGAACATTCCAAGTGAGGAAACAAGAGAGCCCAGAGTGGAAGCAGAATGAGCACACTGAAGAAGTGACAGAAACCACTAGGCTATCAGAGCAGCTACAGTGAAATGAGGAGGAAAACAGTGGTAGGACAATGGCTCAGGGGAGGAATAAGGGGAGTGCCGTCATTGTAGGATGTTTAGGCCTCCATTACGACCCTGAAGCCTTTGTGTTTACTGTAAGTAAGATGAAAAGCCACCAGAGGACTGAAAGCTGAGAAGTGGCATGATCTGACTATTGAAGCTGTGTGAAAAATAGACCAGAGAGGAGACCGGGCAACTTCCGTGGCGATTTTGGTAATAAGTCAGGAGAGGTTGTGGTGGCTTAGAAAAAAAAAAAAAAAAAGGGTGTCTGAAGAACTGATGAAAAGTACTCAGAATCTGAATATATTTTGGATGATTGAGCCAAACAGAACTGTTGATGGCTTGGAGATGAGGCAACACGGGAAGGGAGGAGTTGAGGCAGCTCAACTCCAAATGAGCCCCAGGGTCAAGATTCAACATGAGATGGCCAACAAATGATAACCATTTGAGACAAACTGATAAAAGTGTTCCCTCCTCATTTAGCAGCCCCTTGTGTGAGCTCAAAGACTCTGAGGATACAATTCAGGGTCGAAGTTAACTGTAGGATTTCCATCCTGGGACAGTTTCTGGAGAGTCAACTGGGCTGCCTTCACAAGAAGTCATCCCAGCTAATGCTTGTTCTTCCCAATTTGAAGGTAAATATTCTCTAAGCCAATACACATTTTTTGTTCGAGATTGTATCAAGCACCTCATAGGAGGAAGCCTATTATCCTGAAGACAGAGGGACCACAGTGAAGTATCCAGTATCTCCATTGACCAGAGGAGAACTTAGAATGGCTCAAAATGTGCCTTTCTGGCCAAATAATAAGCAGAACTGGGGTAACTTGCTTTCCTACTTTCCTAAATAAGTGTAGGCAGGGATCAGAGGTGAGGTCAAGGAGGGCCATCCCAAAGACTATCTAGTAGGGTTTTGGGGTGCATAATCTACAGTAGTCCAGCCCCAAAGAGAACCCTGACAGCAGACTCTTGAGTGGTGCCCTAGGATAGAATACCCAGCCAACAGAACCAATTCTCTTTGGATATGTGGGCACACTGTATGCTGAGTATTAGCTCCATGACAATGTTCCTTTTGTCTGCCTGACAATAAACTACATGAGCTTGGGGGGAACCTCAGATTTTAGAACTGGGTATCATGACAGAGGCTTACCTGACTAAAACAATTATGATGATTGGAGTTCCCATAATTAGTGATAGAATATTGGGGGTGCCCCTCCATTCTGTTCCAAATGTGGAGGTATTCTCAAGTTGAGGAATAAAGCACATATATGATGTCCCAAAAGAGGCAGAGAAGCATGAGGCACAAAAGAAGGAAACTGACAACTGTGCCAGGCTCTTCCTTTCCACCTGACCTAGAAAACAACCTTATTTTCCCACTGTCTCTTGACCTCAGATTGTCAATAAGTACCTCACTTCCGTTTTTCCATTCACTCTTTGTTGCCAGGTCTTATAGCTATAAACTTTCTGCTTCTCAGACTCCCATCCGGTGGACAATCCCAAGTTGCCACCACTATGACCTGGATCCCCTCACCCCAAACCCACAGCATGGGATTTCCCATGTCTTGTCTAATCCACAATCTGGGGAATAGCATTGGCTGGACAAGATAATTATCTGCTTCCAACCTAATGATATTCACCCCTTATATATGCAGTAGTGAAGTAGCTTCCTCATGTAAGCAAGGTTAATAACCACTCCCACTGTCATCAAGCTCTGTTTAGCCAATTCAAAGCCCATCATGAACTGTCTAAGCAATTCTGGAGAAAAATACATTTTAAACTTTGGAGGTAACCAAATTATATCTGAATCAGCATTGGAACGGATTGGGCCATCTAGGACAGCTACATCTAACTCTGATGTCCGCACTGTGTCGGGCACTATTAAGAAAACGCTCTCTTGGAGTTCCATGCCGCTATGTCTACTGTATTCCCCTGTCTATTCTCTCTTCCTAGAGGCAATCTCTGAGTTTGTTTGACTTCTGTGATGGCTTCAGCCAGGAATATAGTCCTGCTTTTGTAAGGATGGCATATGAATTTTTAGTTAAACTTATAATACTCCATTTACCATTTAAATGACACATGTTTTCTGAATTTAGTAAGGTGGATAGGAAATCTAGGAGACACTATGTCTTGTTGCCCAGTCTTCAATGTCTTTGGCCATGACATGAGTCCCCTTAGTCACTGGTTACAAAGAGGGAGTGTGCACTCACGATTGGTTAGAAACAACAGTGGTGTCTACCATACCAAATCATAAGCTGGTGCTCATTGTGATCAGGATCTATTATTTACTCAAGCTAAGAGATAGGGATCCAACAGAGTCCACTTGTCGGATGTGTGCTACATGTGTTCCCCATTGGTGTTATAAAAGATGGTGGCCTAGTAGGCATACAGGGTTGTTGCCACAATGATTTCAATTCTTAAGCATATTTTTAAAATTTTTTTCTTAAGCATATTTTTTAAATTAATAGTTTTACTTCATCAGCTACACTGAGAAAATAAAACTAAATTTGTACTAGTTCAGAACCTAATGTAAGGGTGACAAAACAAATTTTATTGCTGGATTTTTATTTTCTAGAAAAGATTCACCTTTTCTGATAGTGAACCAAACAATAATGATACTTTTACTCAGAAGTATAAGCCCTCATATATTAAATTCAATTTTGTACTTGCGCCTTTACGATTTGTATGTAAATGCTGCTTCACTTACGATGGCTTCATTGCCTCATCAACCACTGCATCACTGTACGATAACACTCCCTGGTTTTAGCACTTCTCCCTCCTTGTCAACATGGTTGCAAGCTCACATCAAAAGAAACTTGGGGCATCATCTCTGAGGGTGACATTACAGCCCCCAGAATGTTTACTAAGTCGTTGTTAAATTGTTTTTCTCTCGTTATTTTTTAATTCTGTCAGGTAACCACTGTAAGTACCATAATACAGCGCCGATGGAGATTGTGGAGTTATTTCAAACAACAGTGGTTTTTTTGTTCAAAATAGAGTAATTGGGGGCGCCTGGGTGGCTCAGTGGGTTAAGCCGCTGCCTTCGGCTCAGGTCATGATCCCAGGTCCTGGGTTCGAGCCCCACATTGGGCTTTCTGCTCAGCGGGGAGCCTGCTTCCTCCTCTCTCTCTGCCTGCCTCTCTGCCTACTTGTGATTTCTCTCTGTCAAATAAATAAATAAAATCTTCAAAATAGAGTAATTGAAAGAGCACTCTAGTATGGCAGACTTCATAAACCTGAAGTCTTTAGTGTTCATAAATTCCAAAAACACGACGCCTTCATTTCTGAGCACTGATTTTAACGGAATCTCACTCATATTTAGATACATGATTTATGTAATGCTGCCCAACCATTCAGCAGAGTCTAAAACAAACAGAGGTTCGGTCCCTGTTGCCTTGTATGGCACGTATCTGAGTAAGAGCCAGAGACAAACACACCTGTACAGGTGACACTCCTTGGCTTTTTGGCCCTGGCTTCACTCTGGATATTTTCCAGCCCCAACACTACTGACTTTCAGGCATCCGGCCAAAGGCAGGAAGTAAAAGAAATTCCATCCATTACTCCAGCCAGAACATTCTTCCTTTTCCTCATTGGCTGCCAAAACAGCTACAAGTTTTGGCTTGTAGCAGGCATTTGAGGGTATTTTCAAGTTCTAAATATATGGAGAGCAAAGCTTCACCTTATGAAAAGTGATTTAAAGAACTGGAGCAGGTATTGAATAATTCAGTCTGTCTCTTTGTCCTTTGCAAAATCCTTCCTAACACCCTCTACCGTGACCCTTGCAATCCTTTTCCAAGGGGAAAAGAGTGCCCTGTTCATCTGGATATCTTTGAAGCTTTTGCAATATTCATTTCACCTTTCTATTAGAACTGCTTATGTAAACCGAATCTTGGCTTTCCAGTGAACTGTAGACAGGTACTCAAAACACAATCAATTTAATTTTTAGTATACAGTACAGGTGTCTTCATGACTAAGACAAAAAGGCTAAAAAAAAATGAAGCATATTTTTAAGATTTTTTTAAAAAGTGGTATAATGCCACAAAGAATGGAACAGTAAAACATTCTTGAAACTTCTAATAAATGCATTCCTTGTACCAAAAAACAGCAATTTAAATTAAGTATGTCATGTGGCATTGATGACTTGTCAGAACTTCTAGAGTTCACATCTTGGGAATATTTATATGCAATTTATGACACTACTGGTTAAGTGAAACCAAAATAAATAAAAAATACTACAACACAATTTTTTTTTTTTAACTGAAAATTGTCCTCTACCAGTAGTCACAGAGGACCCAAGAAGATGCCTGGTTAGCATGGCTTACGATTTAGAGTGTGATTATCCAAGAACGCCACAAGTAAGAAGCTCGATAAGGCATTTCTGCATATAACACTGCATTAGCAAATGCTATTTATTTTGACAATCATTTCCTCAGAGATATGCCTGAAGTCATCATTTATTTGAAATCCCTTTCTTTTTCATATATATCTTACTGCCACCTTGTGGCTAAAATGTTATTCTTTTTTTCTCCCTCCTTAAATGTGTGTACGTATGTGGGTGACATTTCAATAGAAATGTAAACTTCTGCTCCAGAGTAACTTTCAATGACACTACCTCTACTCCCAATAATAAACATTTTAAAATAAGTAACCCTCTTTTATTTCTAAATTAAACTATGAATCTTTAAGTGAAAGATAACTTACAGACTTGTTTATCTATGTTTTTAAAGGGTTTCCTTAAAATCTGATATTACTCCACAAAATGATCCTGGAGTGAGAAAGAACATGACTCTGGATCTCTATATGCAAAGAAAAATAAGACGGAAGCTGATATTTACATAACTTAAGAGAAGAAAATGGCAATTCAAGACTAGTAAAGCGTCTTAAGCTTTATTTAAATGCTGCAGGTGTGAATCCCCGTCATTAGCATATAAGATTATCAACAAAATACCAAGAGGGCCAGAGACAAAAGTAGAGAAGCAGACACCAGAGTCACATCGTCAAGCTTTCCAGCAGCTAGCTTCTTCCTCCTTCCCAGACCAGAAGCTTCAGCATGCAGCTGTGAGCTTATTAGAAATTCAGAGTCTCGGAGCCCACTCTAGACCTATGAATCATAATATCTGCATTTTAACAGGATTCCCAGGTGATTCGTATGCATAGGATAGTTTAGAAGCATTGCCCTATTCCTTGTGCTCATGACAAGATGCTGCATAGATTGATTGAACCTATTACCCCCTAAAGATCTAGCCAACGTGGTCAATAAACTGTGTGCCGAAAGGTTGCATCAGGATGTGGTCATTGTAACTAACTTGGTCAGTTCGTCAAATTTCCTAACCACTTATGCAAAGAACAGGCCATATAGGAGAGTAACTACAGCCGGTTCCTATAAAAATCTCATCAGAGACTACAGTCTCTGTGATGATAAGTAAATTAACACCTAAAGCAAAAGAAAGGCTTATGATAATGCTGACTTTTGGTTTTCCTTTGTTTTTTCTTCTTCCTTTCCTTTTTTTTTAATGAGAGAAAAGAGCTTTTTTCATTACAGAGTAATGGAAAAATGAAAATTTGCAACTATTAGGTATTTATTCATCATTCAAAAACATTTATTTCATAGTAGGCACCATGCCAGGCATTTTGAGAGGTGTGCTGTCATAAATAGCTGTCAACTCACACCTGTGTTCTAGTCCTATTTCTACCCTAACTAGTTGAATTTGTCCATATTTTTCAGAAAAACACAACCAAAAGGATACACATAAATATTGAAGATATTTATTATTAGGAACCGGTTTACACAACCACAGAGGCTAAGAAGTTCTGTGATTTGCCATTTGCAAGACAGAGACCCAAGAAGGCTGGTGCTGGACCTGCAGTCCAAGTCTGAAAGAACCAAAAGTGCTGATCACGCAAGTCCCAGTCCAAGGGCAGGACAAGACCAATGTCCAGCTCAACAGTCAGGCAGAGAGACAATTCTCCCTTCCTCTGCCCTTTGTTTCTGTTCAGGCCTTCAACAGAGTAGATGAAACTCATCTGCATTGGGAAAGGCAGTCCCCTGTACTCAGTCTACTTATTCAAATGCTAATCTCATCTGGCAACACCCTCATAGACACACCCAGAAGGCATTTTTAGTCAAATATCTGCGCACCCCTTGACTCAGTCAAGGTGACGCTTAAAATCAACAATCACACTAGCTATTCCTGAGCAAGCCACTTTGTGTCTCTCTGGGACTAGTTATCTTTGTAAAATTAGGGGGTGAGGGATAGATGCTATTTGATAGCCATACACACCAATTTTAAAGCTCTATTTATCTATGGCCGTTTATTCTGTTCTTACCCAACATTAAATCAAATCAACAGAGCATATATATATACTTGAGAATCAAACTCAAAAAACGAGTAATATAGGCAACATAAAAAGCAAAGCACCTGAGTGGCTCAATCAGTTAAGTGTCTGCCTTCAGCCCAGGTCATGATCCTGGGTTCCTGGGATGGAGCCCTGAGTTGGGCTCCCTGCTCAGAGGGGAGCCTGCTTCCTCCTCTCTGCTGCTCCTCCTGCTTGTGCCTGTTTTTTATTTTTTTTTTCTCTCTCTCTCTCTCTCAAATAAATAAGTAAAATCTCTAATTAAAAAAAAAAAAAAAAGGAAACATAGAGAATAGAAATATGACAAAGAATTAGCCAGCAAAACATGCCTCTGCTTAGCAATCTCCACACTCCAAATGGAGACCGAGACCCAGACATGGAAGAAGCCAAGAAGTTATTCTAAGTCTGCAGGCACTTCATCGTTACAAAGACCACTGACATGCACTTGCAAGATCAAACTAACAGGCGTTACATAGTACCACACGTTACAAATTTTGATTCACAACAGTTTTGTATATCCAAAATGCAACTTAAAAAGCAAGATTTTGAATGTCAATGTTAAAATAAAAGCTTTTCTTTTTTAAGAGCAACACTTTAATTTCCATCGTCTCTGAACCTAGAGAGTATTTTACCCTTCTTTAAAAGTCATGAGTTCTGAGAACTATATGATATTACATTGGATTTAAAATGATCAAATTCCTGGTCAAGCTATTTTGGGGAAAAAAGAGCTGCGTTATAGGTCTAATGAGCTGAAGGACCATGAAAAAATTCGGACTACAAAGGTATATCTCAATACCCCAACATCACTAATAAAAATAGTAACTTTTTACATTAAAAATGGAATCAACTTCCCTGAACCCTACCTCTGAAACTAACAATAGGCTCTATGTTAATTGGTTGAATTTAAATAAAATTTTTTAAAAAACTGAATCAACTTGTTACTATTTAGATGCATGTAGATTGTATTTATTCATACAAGGAAGTTTACTTCGATTCATATTTTTAAGCTGAGCTCTGCAAATAGCAAGAATTTTTCATGTCCTCCTAATATCAGTAATTTGTTCAAATTTTTTTTAACCAGTTATTTTGTCACTAAGTAGAACAGAGTCAGGCAGGACTTCAAATTTTTGCTTGACAATTTGCTTGTTGTATTTGATTGCAGTATTAAATAAACGGTGGACTTGCCACCAAAGGCCATTCCTATTATGTTGTGGTTAGGTCATTTTTGTCTATCACAAGACACCAGAAATGATCTCTGTCAAAGATCTTCAATGATATTTTGCAAGGAAAATTTCTTTTCTGATCCTGTGGTTTAATATTTTATGAACTGATGTGTGATCCTATAACCTACAGCATAAAAATCTTAAGTCACTTGCTTTACTATATAAATGCTATTGGTTATAAAATTCTCCCAACCTCATTTTGAGTCAGCTGTTTAACTGACTTGATAACCTCCTGTGCTAATAAATTCCACAGGCTGAATAAATGCAGTCTGGGAGGTACTTCTGTCTATTCTTACTTTTACTTACCAAGGCTGATGTGAGAAAGGGAGAGGACAATAGGAGAACAATTTTCCTAGAAGAGAAAATTGGACTAACCACTTCCCAGTCACTACAGCTGATGACTGTAGAGCACCATACAAAGTATCATTCTTTTCTATGTTTTTATTGAGAAAATCCATTATTTGAAAAAGGAAAGTTAAAAAGAAAGAAGGAAAGAAAGAAAGAAAGAAGGAAAGTTATGAGTTCCTATTGTATGTTAATTACTTTCTTTCAAAAACTCATACTGCAATATATCAAGTTCCTTTTTAGTATGCATTTTTAACTTGGAGTACAATTTGGCATTGGTTTAGGATGCACATATCTTTCAATGTGTCCATCTGCTCTGGCTTTTAGCTTTGAAATACCAGAATCAGATGTGTAGCTTGCAAAATTTTCTATTTTGTTCTCTTTTTTCATATATAAGTCTATATATTTTTTGTTCTTTATTATGAAATATTTTTTCCCATTTTACTTGTCCAAAATACAATTTTAAAGTATTCAATCTTATACCTAAAAAAGGAATCAAGGATTTGTTCTTGATTTACCCACTTCAAAAAAAAAATTAAAATTTGAAAAATGACAATTATAAGAATAATTTAGATCTAAAAATTCTTCTAATAAAGAATGAAATAATACAGGTCAGCCTGAGTTAATTTAATCTCTTGTCTATATTGATCAAATGCACAGAAAAGTTGTTGATTTCTGTTCTAATTGGCCTATGTAGACACAATTAAAAGACTTATTGTAAATCTCTCTCTCCTTTCTCTACTCTTTGATCTCCAATGGGAAAAATAAAAATACCTTACAATGCTGCTGAATTTCTCTTCCATGTAACTGGAGACTCTTCACAGTATCATCTCATTAATTCTGACCATATTACTCAGGTAAATAATGGGAAGATATCATGATGTGCATTCACAGACATGTGTTAAAGCACAGAAAAATTAATTAACTTGCTAGAAGTCATACACCGGTCAACCTGAACCATATCCATTGTCTTCTGTCTCCTAAGACCTTACATTTCACCTTCTCTGCTTGCCTCACTGCTCCCTGCCTCCACCTGGGAAAGTGAGCTTCTCTGGAAACTTAAGCAATTTTACGGTTCATCTTTGGTTTTCATCCAATCATCGTGCTTTATCTTTTCAGATTTGTATTTCTAAGTGCCTGGGTTGGAGGTGATTATTTTTTTTTAACTTCGAGCTTTTTGCTTCTTCAAAAGTTTTGCAATAGTGCTCTCTCAATCCATCAGTGAATCATAAGGTGTTTCTGCTTTTTTCTATATCTAGTCTAAGTTAATGCAAAACAGTTTGGAATCCAGCCATCAATTGGGAATGTCTCTCATAACCCTGAGATTCTGCCATTCTGTGACTATCTCTTAAATAGATACTACCTGCCTGGAATTATAACAGGCACTGAATTTCGGAATACAGTGAAGGAAGAAAATATTGCAGACTCAAACTACATTAGATGAGGGAGTGACAAGAGGCTATCTGGGGAGTACTGTGAAAGAGTTTTAAATAAATGGGGTGAGGGATGAGGACAGATTACAAACAACCTTAATAAAGGAGTCCAACCTGATTGATAACTTTGGACAAAAACTTAACAAAATCCTTTCCCTTTCTGCAAAAGACACTAACCCTTAGTTAATTTGCTATTACTCTTCCTCTGATAACCTAGTATGGGTAGAATGTTCACTGTATTGCTGCATAACCTTACTTATAGTAAAAATTACCCTTGGACTGGGAGGAAATACAAATAAACAATTAAAAAACTGAAGCAGATGACTCTTGAGTCATCTGAATGTAGTGACTCTTATAACTGTTATGTCCTTGCAAGGACTCTGGAAACTATGCCTACAGGGTTGTTACAAGAGCAATTTGCCCCCGGAGGACATCAGACTTCTAAACCAGACAGTTCCCTTGCCTCTGAGCTTTTGGACTGCTACAATGGCCTCTGAAGAGGAAGAGCTAATCCTGCCTTGTGGCAATCTGTGTCTTGGTTCTTTTGAATAGGTTGGTATTAATCCAGCTATGAGTCAAAGTGAGTCTGAATGTGTTTAGCTGAGTTTGGGAAGACCATATAGGGCATGTTGTAATAACCAATGCAAACTGACCAGTTTCTTCTATGGGTAGATGACATAAAACCACTTCAGGATGACTTAGGTGTTGGAAGTCAAAGTGGTGTTGGGATTCATGGTAGGTTAGAGAGAAGAGCATGGGATGCATGGTTGATTAAAGTGAAGAAATAATGGAGGTGCAGAATAAGGTTAGGTGGCTCTTAAGAAGATGAGGACCTAGAAGAGGGTGGTGATCACAGGGGAAAAAAATAGAACAAAAAGACAAATCTTCAGAGACAGCTTGCAGAAAAAATAGTTGGTAATAGATAAAAAGATAAATACAGAAAATGTAAAAAAGAATTCCAATATTTCTAACCTGAGAAATAAGCATAGTAGGGAAGTCACTGACAGAGAAAGACAAGTCAAAAAGGAGAGTTGCTTGAGAAGAATCAATTGACTTCAGTATCTGTCTTTGTTTAAGATAATGGCAGAGGATTTAATAGTTTTTATATGGACAGGACTATGGCAGTTCTTGGCTACAGGCAAAGCCATCTTTGCATATGGTGGTGAAACCATGAAAGTGGATGGGATCCTCAAGACATTAACTGCATTTAATATTGGAGAAATACCCAGAATTAAGGGGTGTGGAAAGAGGAAGAACTAGCAAAAAAACATAGAAGTAGGAAAAGAGCAGTAATATAGATGGAAACTAAAAGAGGGAAAGATCAGAGTAGTAGTGGTCAAAGTTACCAGAGAGGTTAAAAAAAAAAAAAAAAGATAGGTAGAAAGAGATCAGTAGGTACCTTTGAAGAAGAAAAGCCAGTACTAGAATACCAGAATGGAAGTAACATGTCAAGGAGCTAAGAGGTCAGGAGAAGAAGAAAATTGAAACCACATGTGTAGATCACTTACCAAGTTATTTGGCAGGAAAAGGGAGAGAAAAATAGGATGGTACCTAGGAAAGGCAGCAGGACAAGGCAAAGTTCAGTTGAATATGTGATAAAATTGTGTTTGAAGGCTGATTCCAATACATAATGAAAGGAAGGAAGGAAAGAAGGAAGGAAGGAAGGAAGGAAGGATGGAAAGAACGAACAAACTATTAGTGAGGGATTATCCAATCTATCATCAGTCAATTAAGCAATCAGTAAAAACATCATTGAGAATACTGTGAATCAGGCAAAGTACTAGATGCTGGAAGTCTACAGGTACGGCATTATTACTTCCCCAGGTAGCTCACTGCAGGGTGGGCAGACCAGCAACAGATACAAACTAGATATAATGGCACAAGGACTACCTACAAAAGAGGCAACCTAAGCAGGAGGACTGAGGCAAGGCTTTGCATAGCAAAGAGCATTAACTGTGAGTTTATAAGGGTAGGTAAGGGTTGGAAAGAGTGCAATTGGCCTACATAGGCAGGGAACATAATGTGTGCAGAAGAACAAGGGCAGGGGAATCTGGCAATTCTGAAAAAAAAAAAAAACAACTGATAGTTTCTGATGCATGGCCTATAGGAAGGAAACCAGGGAGTCAAAACAGAAAGAACCTGAATTAACAGTTAAAGCCAAATGACAAAGGCCATATAGTCAAATTCTAGAGCTTTTTTTTTTTTTTTTTTTTTTTTTTTCTGAAAGCCACTGAGGTTCACTGGAGGATACAATGCAAACAGTAACAATATAGCCTTTAAAAGAGGCTTTTGATGAATACTGTATTCACTTCCTATTGCTGCTCTCACCAATTATTTCAAATTACTTTGTGGTTTAAAACAATATAAATCTACTATCTTAGAGTTCTGGATGTCAGAAATTCAAAATGGGTCTCACTAGGCTGAAATCAAGGAGACAGCAGACTGTGTTCCTTTCTGTAGTCTTCAAGGGAGCATCTGTTTTTCTTGCCTTTTCCCATTTCTAGCAATCTCCCACCTGGCTGTGGTCCCCTTCCTTCCTCAAAGCCACCAATGTCCTGTCAACCCTTTCTCACATCTCAACACTCTTGACACTTCTATTGCGCTCTTCCACATTTAAGGACCCTTGTGATTACCTGGGGCCTTCCTCAGATAATCCAAAATATCCTTAATTTGATTGCCTCTGCAAAGTCCCTTTTGCTTCATAAAATATCATATCCACAGTTCCAAGGATTAGGATGGGGACCTCTGAGAGACCATCGTTGGCCTATCACAAATGCCTCCATTTTTTATTCCCTTTATACCGGGCTTCACTGAAAACAACTGCATTCTCATGTCTGTTTCTGACTCCATGGGCAGCAATGGAATACAGCAAGCAGCCTCCGGAAAACTCCACCGTGTTCTTGTGAGAGAATAGGAGTGAAAAAGGCAAATAACATTTAAGCATTATAATGAAAATAATTTTGACCTCATGAGTCACCTGAAAGGATCTCAAGAACTCAGGGATCTCAAGCTGCACTTTGAAAACTAGCTATATGAGCACTTTACAGACTCGAGAATCTGAATATTACATAACGTAACTGAGTAATTCACAGAATTGTTGCAGCAAGGTGAAAGGCCTATTATTACCTCTGAGAATGAACTCTTTTCACTTTGAATATGAAGTGAGAATATTTAACTGCCCATCATCATTGGCTGTTTATACTGAAAAAAAAAATATATATATATATATATTCTTATGGAACCTATTACAAGAATATGTCATTTGTACCAACCAGAAATTCCTCCTTCCTAAATCCTATATGTATTTTCTCAATTCCTTTCAAAGCAATTTGCGGAGAAAGGCTTTTGAGAAATATACAGTTAGAACTAGGTTAAATGAGTGCACCATTGTACAAGAAAACAACTGAAATCACAGGTATTCTTAAGGGTTTTCTTGAATTACTCAACCCTAAAAATCTGAGTGAAACTCAGAAGGCAAAGTTCTGGACAAGGGGGAGAATGTAAAAGAAGGCAGAGTGTCTCAATGGAATATGCATTTGCCAGGGATAACGGAAAAATAAAGGCTATTGTCCTTTTTCCCAAATCGAATTTAAAGGACTAGTAAAAGAGAATATATTTCAGAATCTTTCACACTCCCAAAGATGCCTCTGTCCTCATGTATAAAATAATTTAAGTGTGAGATTCTGAGGACATTTTGCCAACATACCATGCTTGGAAAATAATAAAAGCATTATTTGCAAAAATAACTACTGGGGTAGGGGTAATTAAAAATGGCACCTTAGGGGCACCTGGGTGGCTCAGTGGGTTAAAGCCTCTGCCTTCAGCTCGAGTCATGATCCTGGGGTCCTGGGATCGAGCCCCTCATCGGGTTCTCTGCTCAGTGCAGAGCCTGCTTCTCTCTCTCTCTCTCTGTCTGCCTCTCTGCCTACTTGTGTTCTCTGTCAAATAAATAAATAAAATCTTAAAAAAAAAATGGCACCTTGAAGGGCACTTGGTTGGCTCAGTCGATTAAGCATCTTACTCTTGATCTCAGCTCAGGTCTTGGTCTCAGAGTTGGTGAGCTCAAGTCCCCACTGGGCTCCACACTAGGCATGGGGCCTCCTTAAGAAATAATAATAATTTGGGGCACCTTGGTGGCTCAATGCGTTAAGCCTCTGCCTTCGGCTCAGGTCATCATCTCAGGGTTCTGGGATCAAGCCCCGCATCGGGCTCTCTGCTCATCGGGGAGCCTGCTTCCTCCTCTCTCTCTGCCTGCCTCTCTGCCTACTTGTGATCTCTATCTGTCAAATAAATAAATAAAATCTTAAAAAAAAAAAGAAATAATAATAATTTTTTTTTAAGGGTGGATAAAAAGATGGCACTTGGCTTTACTTCCATAATGCAGTCTGTCCCCCTTTCTGAATTATCTCTTAGAAATAAACAAAAAAAGGGTGCCTGGGTGGCTCAGTGGGTTAAGCCTCTGCCTTCAGCTCAGGTCATGGTCTCAGGGTCCTGGAATCAAGTCCTGCATCGGGCTCTCTGCTTGGCAGGGAGCCTGGTTCCTCCTCTCTCTCTCTGCCTGCCTCTCTGCCTACTTGTGATCTCTCTGTCAAATAAATAAATAAAATGTTTAAAAAAAAAAAGAAATAAAAAATGTTTAAAAGATGAAACTCAACAAAAAATAAGGCTAACAGCCAACCTATAGCTAGAAAGCAGAATTTTTCCATAACTATACCTTACCAATATCATAGATCAAACTTACAGAGAAACAAAATTTGTGATCCATGAATACTTTGCCAGCTGGAAAAACAGGTTGCCCATCCTAAAAAATGTAGGGAAGGTACACTTTCAATCACTCAGTCAAAAATTCAGGAGCTGTGCCAGCTGAGTAGAGCTGAGCAGTCACTCCATACTGAGTAGATATTGCATATTGAAGCTACCAGAGTTGTGCACCTTAGCTCTCTCTTTAGTTTCTCTTTCTGTAGGCACATCTGCAATAAACAACAACTCAAAAACAGAGAAAGAAACCCTATGTTGTCATATGGTTCTGAGGCAGTATAGACCCCACTAGTAAAGTACTTCAGGTGGAAACAAATAAAAAGAGTTCAGGTAGCTAAATGGTCCTGCATAGCTTCCTAGTGCTCGATTTTTTAAGCAGAAGTGGTAAGAGAGTAATGCACACCTCATTCACTCCAGCAAAAACAGTTGACTCCTAGATATTAGATATTAGCCTCATAACTACACAGCTACCTGGTTTCTCTGAAGAATTTATGTGGAGTTCAATGGCATCAAGCTGGCTAATTGTAGTCCAGAAACTTGGACTGTTACTTTACTATAACTATTTACAAACTTCCTAGGTAGAAAGAGCTCTCTTCATTCCAGACATCATAGAGAAAGCCTGGTCTTTGAATGCACATGGACATGAATTTTAATCCTGACTTCTACATTCTAAGCCTTAGCTTCTTCATCTATTAAGTAGAAATAATAATCCCTAATGTCTGGAAATATCTAGCACAGTGTCAAAGCTGGAGTTAGTACTCAATAAGTAACAGTTATTTATTATAAGAAAAAACAAAGGGAGGAAAATTATGATGAGCTGAAGCAAAAATCTTGAGGATCAAGTAAGAGACAACATAGTAAAAAGGAAAGCAATTCTCTAAAAATGATAAACTATAAGAATCAGAGGAAAATGTTTAAATACAATTACACTTTCCCCCCAAATTAAACACACACACATACACACACACACACACACACACACACACACAGAGGGGCACCTGGGTGTCTCAATCAGTTAAACATCCAACTTTTGATTTTGGCTTAGGCCATCATCTCAGAGGTGTGAGACCAAGCTCACTGCCTGGCTCCCCGCTCAAATTAATAATCCTAAAACACACACATACACACACACACACAGAAATCTAAAGGGATAACAGAGTAAAGTTAAAAATAAAGATGTCTGGGAGTATCCAGGTGGCTCAGTAGGTTAAGCATCTGACTCCTGACCTCAGCTCAGGTCTTGATCTCAAGGTTGTGATTTCAAGCCCCATGTTTAAAACCCCATATTAAAAATAATAATAATAAAATAAAAATGGTCAAAGGGGATCTAAAGGGTAAAATTAAAATGTGAGTATTTTAAGCAAATATTAGAAAAAATAAAATATTATTTACTGTAATAAAAGTTGCAGAGATGGTACAAAGGACCAAGTGATGAAAAGTATAAACTTGAAATTATCTCACAGAATTTAGAGAGAAGATAAAGATATAAATGAAAAGGCTGAGAGCAAAAGGGAAGAAAAATGGAGATTAAAAATTCTTGATTTTTCTGAGAAAAAAAAAACAAGAATTATTAGAACAGATGCAATTTATCAAAGATGAAATTGAAGTAAACTTTCCTAAGCTGAGCCAAACTAACATGTATGGAAAACATACTACGTGGATACCCTTCCAGAAGAAGTTACTCAGTAGCTATTCCAACTCTGTGGAACTTAGATCAGAATGATGAATTCAAGAGGGAAAAGAGGAGGAGATTTTTTTTAAAAATGGTGATGGGTGGATGAAGACTTATTGGAGGGTTAAACTACCATAAACTATACGTAATACAAAACACAACGACCTGAACACTAGACCATGAACAAAAGTAGACAGACCCTGCTAGGGAGCATATGCTAAAGGAAGAAAAAAAAGGAAGCTGTCAGAAGTAAATTTCAAGATTCTCTGGTGTTTAGACTGAAACTAAGTGCAGTTGACATACACATTGGAATTGGCAGGCACGGGCACTAGAGGGAAAATGCACAGTCCTTCTTACATAAGCATACACATGAAGAAATCAAAGCAGTTCTCTTGCTAGGTCTCATTGACCAGGATGATGTTACCTCTGATCCAGAACACATTCCAAACTAAAATGTATTAATGTCGAACACTTAATACATAGGCAATATTATTTTAACTTTCTCAAAGAGAACATAATTACAATAATAATTTGTGGGATATTCTTACCAGAAAAAGTGGGCTGGTACTACTTTTTCTTTCTTTAGCCAGACAAAAAAATAAACAAGAATTTAAGACATCACCTATACAGTTATAATTTTTATGATTTACTTATGAATTTATAATTTTTAAATTATGAATTTATGAATTTATAATTTTTATGATTTTACTTATGATTTAACCACAAAGAGCACAATTATTCTTCAATTCAGTTGATGCTCAAAAATATTACAACTAAATGTCCAATGACAATCTGCACTCAGATTCAGAGATTATGGTTCCAAAACAGTTGCCAAGAAAGTGTCAAATAATCCCTCTGTCTCTAGAGAAGTTTCTTCCAAGATTATATTTATCAGAACACTAGCGTCACAGGCATTTCTAAGTCACATTTCCTTACTGCTCAAGTACATAAAGGAAATTCTTTTTTTTTTTTTTAAGATTTTATTTATTTATTTGACAGACAGAGATCACAGGTAGGCAGAGAGGCAGGCAGAGAGAGGAAGGGAAGCAGGCTCCCTGCTGAGCAGAGAGCCTGATATGGGGCTCGATCCCAGGACCCTGGGATCATGACCTGAGCCGAAGGCAGAGGCTTTAACCCGCTGAGCCACCCAGGCGCCCCCATAAAGGAAATTCTTAACATATGAGGCATAATTAGATTTTCTAAGATAGTCTATCAGAGATAAAGTAAGTTTATAAAAAAAACTAATTGCTTTTTTAAAAGGATTATAGTAAAATCACAAGATATATGTTTTATAAACAACATTTAAAGAAGTAAACCACTTTATAATAGGGACAGATGTAATAAAACAATATTTAAGACTTCATATAAAACCATTTATTTTCCATTTACAATGTCTCAGTTCCTTACATTATCAGATATGAGCATTTATCACTAAGACCAGTTTTAAGTCATTTTATGAAAAATTTACCCAAAGTATAAAGTAATATAATTATCCTTAGGTGCATTTTGCAATAAAGTGAACCCTTTTTATGGTCTCCTAAAGACCATAAAGAAAACATTCACATGAAAACATTTTACCTGATTTATTATAATGGAAGATTATATAAGCCAAAGCTAATTTCATACATCAAATCCAATTGTAAAATTATATAGAAATATGACACTATAGAAAAAAATCAGTCTTTCTACTTCACATGTTTTGAAGAACTACATATCATTGCTTTGGGGAAAAAACACTTTTCAAATTGTTAAATACTTTTAAAAAAAATGCAATTGTTAATGTGTCTGTTTCTACCCACAACCTGGTTTTCTCTCTGACTTCTTCAAGATGTTCTGACATGCAGCTAAGCTTTGGAATCATTGGTACACAAAATCCCTTTGACACAAATCCAACTCTAAAGAAACCCATGAAGGTATCAACTCACATTTATTTACAGTTTTGGGGGTTTTTGTCATTTCATGGCTAATATATATTTTAATTTGTATAAAAGCTTTCCTATCTCCTTGACAGACTGAAAAGTTAAAATCAAAATGTTTAGCTTTATTCTAATTCCTTGAGCAAACAATACTTCACAGTCAAAAATCCAAAACAACAAAACTGACTTAAAAATGGCATTATTTGTATATCTTTTTTGTACATTTAGAATTTGAAATATAGCTTTGAAATAACATAAAGGGCCATCCACTGTGAATCCAGTGACATATTGTCAGAATTTCCCTTCCCCCCTCTTAGAAATCCCACAAAGTACTAAGGAAAACAAGAATAGAGATGAAAATTGTTTCCCTACTACATCTAAAACACAACTTAAAAGAACCTACATAAGCATAAAAAAGATTCCTTTAAAGCAGACCAGAATGATGACACATTGCTGTTATTGAAAGATATAATGCAAGAAAAAATATAATAATTCAGAATCCATACATCAAATGGCAGGTCATTCTCTAAGGGAAAGAGAAATAGACCAAGGACAATCAACATCAATTAACAGCTTTGTAAAGCTGTAAAAATTAAAAAAAAAAAAAAGAAGGAATAAATAAAGAACACAGGGGAAAACAAGATCAAGTCATTCACTGGGGAAAAGAAAAATCAGTCTAACATTTTCTTGAGATTGTTTCAAACATCTCCATAGTAACATTCAACATTTAACAAGCAGTGGAGCAATTATAAAAATTATAACCCAAGACATAAACATAACTAAATGTTTTAATATGAAGGCAACATCCAACCAATTTTTAACATGGAGAGGATTCTCATTCCTCATTCCCAAATTCCTTTTATGTGGGGGGAGTTCCACTAGCAAAACATTCCTCTTCAATCTCTCTGCCTCCTCATCCTCCTGAGAAGTGCCTTAGCTTATCATTCATGTGATGGAATTAGGATCCCAACATCATGCCCCAGCCCCTTCCTCACTACCATTACTCCTGAGAACTGCCTGAAGATAGAGAATATAACATCTCAGCTATTCTCAACCATATTATCAGGTCTCATACAGCATTCCTGAATGTAGGCAATTTTGACATTTGGGGAGGGATAATCCTTCATGCATTTTAGATCTTTAGATGCTGCTCCCCATGTACTAAATGCCAGAAGTTCTTTGCAGTCATTGGGACAACCGAAACTTCCTATTGAAAAAACCTATAGGAAAGAACACCACCAAACCAGTCCACCCCACCCCCAGTTGTTGGCTTGAAGAAAAGTCTCTTCCACAGAAGAGTCACATGATTCTCCACACTGCTCATGACCAGAATGAAATAGATTTTTGTTGTTTAAACTACTCAGTTTATGGTATTTTGCTGTAGCAGCCATAACTAAGACAACTAGTGAAAAAAGCATGAGATGGAGAAAATATGTGAGTCATGGAGAATATGATACTCTGGAAGTCAAGTGAAGAAAGTTTTTCATGGTTTGGAGAGAAAACCATGTCAAACACCTGCTAAAGAGTCAAGTAGAATGAGGACTGAGAATGAATAACTAGAGATATGGAGGTTACCAATGACCTTGAGAAGACAGTTTCAGTAGAATGGCATGTGTGTATAGAGGGGTGCAAAAGCATGATTGGAGCAGGCTCTTAAGACTAGTGGGAGATGAAGATAGACAACTCTTTTTGAGGAATTTTGCTACAACAAAGAGTAGAAAAATGGGGCAGTAGCTGAGAGCAGGAGTGGGGTCAAAGAGGTGTTTTGGGTTTTTTTTAAGATGGAGGAAGAGGACTCAATTCCTGGTTCACAGACAGCCATCTTTCTGCCATAACCTCCGTGGTATGAGTTCAGGAGAGCTCTTTCTGTGGTCTCTTTGGAACAAGAGGTCCCACCTTCAATATTGACTAGGACACTGATCTTGATCCTTTATCTTTCGGTAGCCCTGCCCCCATGGTGTTTCTTTGCCTGGGAATGCAAGTTGGTGACTCTGCCAGAAGGCCCTGTCCTTTGAAACCTAGGTAGAGGTAGCCATGCCTCCATAGTTTTGCTGGGTACAGCCCAGGCTGCTCTGGAGGTCACCACAGCAGCTGGACAGCCAAGGAACTGCAGCACTAAAGTGTAGAGAGTGAAGTCTCAAGACATGAGGCAGTGCCCGGCTGCATATACCAAGGTCGCAAAGATCCCATACCCTCCTTTGAAACCACTCTGCTTCCCAAATCCTTGCAAGTCTTGCCCCACAGACCCACCCTGAATGGAAGTGATAGAAAGGAAAGACAGCTCTGATAATCCCTGAATTGCCTTAAAGATCATTCTTCCATTTTCTTGGACAACAGTCCCTAGCTTCTGTTGAGATGGCCAATGGATACTAATCTCATCCAGTAGTCATTTGGCCATACTCAGTGTTCCCCCCCCCAAAACACTTTCTGACTTCTTACAATATAAATAGGCTTTGACTTTTCCAAGCCTTTAGTCCAGTTTCCCTTTTGATTAGTAACTCTTGTCTTTAAATCATTTCTTTCTTCTCATATTTTACTGTAAGCAGTCAAGAAGAGCCAAGCTGTGCCTTCAGTGCTGTCAATCCTGAAGCTCTTGGAAATGGCTTTGTTAAACATCCCATTTTATCACTGCCAAGTTCTATCTTTTACAAAACACAAGTTCTTTGCTACCTTATAAAAAGGATGGCCTCTCCTCATTTCCATGTGAGACCACATCAGAATGGCCTCTACCAACAGTCTCTACCAATAGTCTGTTGAGGATTACTTAGGTATTCTCTAAAAAGATTTAGGCTTTAAAATGCTCTTCTCCTTCTGAGCTCACACCAGAATCCCTCTTAATGGTCCATTCATAGCAGTGTAGGCTTTCCGTTCCATGCACTTCAAACCTCTTTCAGCCTCCACTCATTACCCAGTCTCAAAGCTACTTCCACATGTTTAGATATTTGTTATAGCAGCACCCACTTCTAGGTACCAATTTCTTATCCAAGTCTATTCAGGCTGTCATAACAAAAGTATTATAGATTGGGTAGCTTATAAACAGTTAAGAGTTTATTTCTTATAGTTCTGGAGACTGGGAACAAATCTACAGTTCTAAGATCAAGGAATTGGCAGATTTCAGTGTCTGTTAAGAGCCTTTCCATGGTTCTTAGATGGCTGTCTTCTCACTGTGTCCTCACATGGCAGAGTGGTCTCTGTTATAAGGGCATTAATTGCATTCAGGAGGGTAGAGTCCTCTCCCAAAGGCCCCACCTCCTGATACCCTCACACTGGGCATTAGGATTTAACATATGAATTTGGGGAAGACAAATCATTAAATCTATAGCACTTTCTCTCCCCCTCACTCACTCCATTCCAGCCACATTAGCTTTCTCATTGTCTTTTGAACAAGCCACAGATTAGAGACTCTGTTTTAACTATTCTTCATCCAGAACACTCTTGCCCAACATCATTCATTTCCTGCAAGGTTTTGCTCAAATCAAGGCCATTACCTGGACCACTCTACTTAATATTTCAAACTGTTTCCCCCTAACCAGAACTCTACTCCTACTTTCCCTGCTTTCCTTTTTCTTTTTCCAGAGCCCTTAAAGCCTCCTAAACATTTATTGATTTGGTGGTTGCATTGGGTATTGTCTATTTCACCAACTAAAACCCAAGTTCCATGAAGGCATAAATCTCTGTCAGTTTTGATCATTCATGTTTCCCAGTGTCAGGAAAAAACTGTCAAGGTATTGGAAAAGAGCAAGAGAGATTACTGGGTGTCTTTTCAGTGGAATACTGGGCTTTCTAGTAAACCATCTGAGGAATTTCAGGTTCCATAAAAGGTGTATACTTTTGGTTTGTCTGTGATAGATTCTGTAGGGATGTAAGTTAACATACTGAAAAACTAATAGTAATGCAAGTGTCTCTTTCCATAGTAATGCAAATGATTTCTGTTCACAGCAATGCAAATGTATTTTGTTTACCACTTCTTATTGGTTTCATCGTTAATTAACGAGTTAAGAAAAATATTTGAATGTGTTCATTTTTTATTTCTATCCATGTCATATTTTCACATTTTTAAAAATTATCCCTTAGTACTTTTGCAAATCATGCACTGAGATGCCCAGCTGGACTGACTTCATGGAACCAGGTAAACTGGGTTGCCAGGGAAGCATACTTCATTAGCTATCTAAACACAGCATGTCTTTTCTTGGTTTCCACAATGAATCCCAAAGGTCAATAGAAGCTTAACTTTGCTAATGATTTCTCTAGGACTTTTGTTTCCTCTCTACTGAATTTGTTCTTGCTTCTGGTTTGTACCTAATAAAAATAATTTCCCATTGGTGGCAGCAATGATTGAGAATTTGGTTTATAATCTAACTACCCAATGAATTTCTTGGTGGATGATGGAGATGCATTTTCTGTTAGGTGAGAGATAAGAGAAATCTGATTTGCTAGTCTTTTTTGTTTGCTTGTCTATTTGTGAACACAAATCAATTAAGATTTCATACCCATTGAGAAGAAGAAAGGTCCTTGAGATCTGAACCAGAGAGTTGTTTTTCTCTGTTTATTTATTTATATACTTTTTATTTTTTTAGAGAAGGAGACAGAGAGAGTAAGAATCTTAAGCAGGCTCCATGCCCAGAGCAGAGCCCAATGTGGGATTCAATCTCACCACCCTGAGATCATGACCTGAGCTGAAATCAAGAGTCGGACACTTAACCATCCTAGCCACCCAGGCGCCTCTCTGTTTATTTTTGACCAATAGCTACAGTTATACAACTTAGGCCATGAGCTACCAATGTGTCTGGGTATCTATATGTTTATAATTGACAAAGGTCTTGACCTCTCGTTAGGTGAATGTGAAATATTATCCTATCTCTAAATAGTATTAATAATTTAGATTATATCTAAAGTCATCAGCCTTGGCAGGGATAGAGCCCCAATGGCACTGCCCTGCTCCTGGAAAGATGAAAGGCAAATAACCCAGGGTCAGATGGTGGGGAAACAGTGATTTGGATAATGCCTAGGGCACACAGTAGGGAGATTATTCACCCTACTAGGAGGGCATACCTGAGAGGCAGGATTTACTGAGACATCTTTCCAGGAAAAAGGAGGTTGCAAGTGCCATTTCTCTACCCCATCCCTCAGTGTAAACCCAGAACCACCTGAGGGAAGCAGCACAGCACAGCACTGGCTGCCTAACCCACTTACACCAAGTCCCACATCTCTCCACTCTGGCTAGACCACCCTTCTCAGTCAAGCTTGCCTCAGTTCCAGGATGGCAGGACCCTCCACAAGAAGACCAGCATGGACCTTTGCCCATACCACAGCTCTAACACCTGGAGTTTTATCTGTTTGTTTGTGTTTTTAAGATTTATTTATTTACTTGAGAGAGAGAAAGCACATGAGAGGAGGGAGCAGCAGAGGGAAAGAAGCTTCAAGCAGAGTCCTTACTGGGTCTGGAGACTGATGGAGCTCCACCTTATGACCCAGGAGATCATGACCTGAGCTGAAATCAAGAGTCATACACTTAACTGAGTCACCCAGGTGCCCCTAAACCCTGCAATATTAAAGGTTAGCAGGCTTGGCTAGGATAGAGCCAAGAGACCACAAACAACCTGGAGAAAAGGCAGACAAACAACCTGGGGGCCAGACAGTGTGGAAACATCACCCTGAAAAATGATCTACAAAGCCCTGCCCACACTACATCTCCCAACCAGAGAGTTCTATAGGACCTCAGTTCTCATGAAAGTGCTACCAGATCTCATTTCACAAGCAGACCAGAGCACACCTAGTTAAAACGTACCACACTCAGGCCAGGGACCAAACACTGCACACAGCAGGCAAGAAGAGCCTCTGTGAATTACTGGCCTGAAGGATAGAGTAACAAAAACACAACAGCAGAGAGCATGCAGCACACACAAATATACTCACAGAAATGCCAGGCCATAGACACTACATGACCTCTTCTTCATAAGTCCATTACTTTCAGGAGCAGGAGACATAATGGGCTTTTCTAACACAGAGAAGAAGTCAGAGACTTAGATAAAATGCCAAGACAGAGGAATTTATCACAAATGAAAGAATAAGATAAGGCCATGACCAGAGATCTAAGCAAAACAGATATAAGTAACATGCCTGATGGAGAATTTAAAACAACAATCATAAGGATACAGAGGGAGCTTGAGAAAAGAATAAAAGACATCAGGGAGACTCATACCACAGAGATAAAAGAGTTTTAAAAGAATCAATCAGGGATGAAGAACACACTAAACAAGATTGAAACAGGCTTGGAGCAATGAACAGCAGGTTGAAAAAAGCAGAGGAATGAATTAGTGACCTTGAAGACAAAATAATGGAAAATAATGAAGCTAAACAAAAGAGAGAAAGAAGAATTATGGAACACCAGAATAAACACTTAGGGAACTCAGTGACTCCATCAAATGTAATAATCTTCATATTATAGGAATCTCAGAAGAAGAGAGAGAAAAGGGGACAGAAAACAAATTTCAAAAAATAATGGCAGAAATCATCCCTAATCTGAGAAAGGAAACACAGGAAGCACAGAGAATTCCCATCAAAATCAACAAAAGCAGGCCAATACTAAGACACACTGTAATTAAATTTGCAAAATTCAGTGATAAAGAAAAAAATGCTAAAAGCGGCAGACAAAAGAAATCCTTAACTTATAAGGGAAAACCCATAAGGCTAGCTGGGGATTTCTCAACAGAAACTGGGCAAGCTAGAAGGAAGTGGCATGATACATTCAAAGTGCTGAATGGGAAAAAATCTACAGCCAAGAATATTCTATTCAGCAAGGTTATCATTCAGAATAGAAAGAGAGATAAAGAGTTTCCCACACAAACAAAAACTAAAGGAATTCATGACCACTAAACAAGCCTTGCAAGAAATATTAAAGGGGACTCTTTGAGCACAGAGGAAAGACCAAAAGTGACAAAGACAAGTAAGGATCAGAGAAAATCACCAGAAACAATGACAAAACAAGTAATAAAATGACAATAAATTCCTATCTATAAATAATTACTGTGAATGTAAATGGACTAAACTCTCTAGTCAAAGACATAGGGTATCAGAATGGATAAAATAATAAAAATAAAAATAAAAGTCCTATCTGCACACCACCTATAAGAGGCTCATTTTAGACCTGAAGCCACCTGCAGATTGAAACTGTGGAGATGGAGAAACATTTATCACACAAATGGATGTCAAAAGAAAGCCAGAATGGCACACTTATATTGGACAAACTAGACTTTTTTGTTCTTGTATTGTTTTTATCCTGCTTTGGTAGCAAGGTAGTGCTGGCCTCATGAAATGATTTTCAATGTATTCCCTCTATTCCATTATCTGTAAAATTTTGATAAAGATTGACATTAATTTTTTTTTTTAATGTTTGGTAGAATTCACCAAGGAAACCATGTGTTCTTAGGCTTTTCTGTGCTAGGAGATTTTTGATTCATAATTTAACTTTCACTCTTGTTACTGATCTAAGATTTTCTACTTTGTGAAATCGAGATTCATGATTCAATCTTGTAACTTATCCATTTTTAGGAATTATTTGGGTTTTTTCCTAAGTTATCTGATTTGTTGGTATATAAGTTTTTATAGTATTCTATTACCATACTGTGTATTTCTGTGGTGTCTGCTGTACTCTTTTCTCTTACATTTCTCATTTTGGTTTTTGAGTCTTCTTTTTTTTTCTTAGGGGGTTAAAGCATTGTCAATTTTGTTTTGTTTTTCTTTGAAAAACTGGTCATTACTTTCAATGTTATGTTATTATTTATTCTGGTCTCTATTTTGTGTATTTCAGATTTTTCTTTGTTATTTCCTTCCTCTACTAAATTTCAGCAAACTTTCTTCTTTTTCTAGTTCTTGTGGTGTACTATTGTTTATTTGCACTTTTTCCCTTAATACAGCACTTACAGCATAAATTTCACTCTAACATCTGTTTTTGTTTCATCCCATAGGTTGTAGAATATTGCTTCTCTTTTCTTTTGTTTTGAGACATATTTCAATTTCATCTGATTTCTTAATGGCCCACTGGTTGTGCAGTAGTGTGTTGTATAATGTTTACATATTAAATATTTACAAAAACAAACAAAACTACAATGAGATATCCCCTCACATCTGTCAGAATGGCTAAAATCAACAGCACAAGAAACAACAGTTGTTGGCAAGGATATGGAGAAAAAGGAACATTGGGCACTGTTGATGGGAACACAAACTAGTGAAGCCACTGGGGAAAACAGTATGGAGGTCCCTCCAAATTGCAACTACCCTATAGCCCAGCAATTGTACTATTAGGTATTTACCCAAAGAATCCAAAAACAATAATTCAAAGTGATACATGCCCCCCAATGTTTATAGCAGCATTACTTACAATACCAAAGATATGGAAGCAACCCAAATGTTCATCAGTTGATGAGTGGGTAAAGAAGATATGGCATATATGCACAATGAGATGTTACTCAGCCATTAAAAAGTACAAAATCGGGGCACCTGGGTGGCTCAGTTGGTTGAGCCTCTGCCTTCGGCTCAGGTCATGATCCCAGGGTACTGGGATCGAGCCCCGCATCGGGCTCCCTGCTCAGCAGGGAGCCTGCTTCTCCTTCTCCCTCTGCCTACTACTCCCCCTGTTTGTGCTCTCTCTCTCTCTCTCTGTCAAATAAATAAATAAAATTTAAAAAAAAAAAGTAAAAAATATTGCCATTTGCAACAACATGGATGGAACTAGAGGATATCACACTGAGTGAAATAAGTCAACCAGAGAAAGACAAATGTCATATGACTTAGCTCATATGTGGAATTTAAGAAACAAAAAAAGACAAAACTAAAAATCGACTTTTAACTATAGAGAATAAGCTGATGGTTATCAGAGGGGAGGTGAGGGGAGGGATGGGTGAAATAGGTGAAGAGGATTATAATGATGATCACTTATTATGATGAGTAATGTATAGAATTGTTGAATCACTATATTGTACACCAGAAACTAATATAATGCTCTATGTTAACTACATTGAAATTAAACTTTTTAAAAATATAAACATAATATAAAAAATATAAATATAAAAAATATAAAATATAAATAATATAAAATATAAATATTTAAATATAAAATATAAATATTTATAAAAATATATTTATAAAATATAAAAAATAAAAATGAAAGTTATAATATTATGAATGGTTGAGATTGTACTAGACAATAGTGAGAGAGAACTACAGCTGAGCATGTGGGAAAAAAAAAAGTACAGTTTTGCCCTAAAGTAGAAGGTAAGTTTGTCCTAGAATATGAAAAAAAACATAGTAAAGGACAAACGTTGAAGCAAGTGGATTTTATTTTCTTGGTTTATAACTCCTGAATTTAGAGGGAAAAATATATATAAAACGCATTCCAACCTTGGGACACCTGCCTGGCTCAGTACGTTAAGCATCCAACTCTTGATTTCAGCTCAGGTCATGATCTCAGGGTCATGACATCGAGCCCAACAGGCTCCATGTTCAGCACAGAATGCTTGAGATTCTCTCTCCCTTTCCCTCTCCTTCTGCCACTTCCCCCACTCATACTCTCTCTCTCTCAAATAAACAAATAAAATCTTTTTTTAAAAAGCTTTAACCTTTCAACCTTTAGCAAATTTGTTGCACAGTTTTGATGGTCTTGTTTTCTAGCACATTTATCTACAACTTTATAGATAATTCTTTATTTTTCATAAACCTATCTAGATTGCAGAAATTCTGTTTCCTACCAGAATAATTTTTCTGCTCTTTATGTGCACACATTCACTCAATTAATTAAAAAAAAAAAGTGCTAAGGACAAATTTTTTTCACCTGTGAAAGAGTTAAGTTTCCTATACTTGAGAAACTTTCTTCTATGTTCATTTTAATATATTTTGTGTTCACTTTGGTTGAAAAGAAAACCAAGCGTTATTTCTTAGGAACCCATGAGCCATTCTTCAGAAATTGACAAAATCTCTTCTGACACTTGCTCACTTTGTTTTCCCAACATGACAGCCTATGGTTAGAAAAAAGTAACAATAAACTAAAGTTTCAGGATATCCTTTATAACTAAAACTATCTTTGACATTACCCAGAAGATCCCTGGAAAAATCACAAAGATTTGTTCTTTCATCTAAAAAAAAAAAAAAAAAAGGATGTTCTTGACCAAGATGGTCTTAATGTCCTCCTCAGCTTGACTAAACTTTAGACAAGCTTCCTCCAGTTGCTAGACTGCTAACATCCCTTTCTTAGACTATTTACTTTAGAAAACTTGCAATAATAAATTCTTTCTCTTTCTCTTCAAGACATAAATCTTTTAAAAACCCTCTTGCCAGTTTTAAAGCCCAGGACCATCCTTTGCAAAGACCTAGGAGGCATCTCTTTGAAATGTATTATCAAGGAAGATAGTGCCCCTATCCCTTATTCTCCATGAGAGAGTAGGAAACTAGCTGTAGTGACTGCCTTGCTCTAAGTTGTAAAACCATCTCCTGTCATGCAAGTACAAGAAAATGTACTTTTCCTATGGGAAATATCACTTAGCAAACATGAGTAGCCTACAATGCCCTCACCTCAGCTCTTCAAAACTCTCCTGATGTTTTTTGTTTTTTGTTTTTTGTTTTTTTACTGTAGTTAAGATTTTAGATCTAACCTATGTCCCCTATTGCAGTAGCCTTGGATAATGTCTTTCTTGCCTGTTTAAATTTGTCAGGTGTAATTTCTGCTTTGACCCTACAAATAATTAGATTTGATTTGCTCCACAGGGATCTTAATCAGATTCAATAGAGGAAGGACTGCATAGGAAACATTGTCAAATCAAAAGAGGTACTCAACCTTCTTTAGAGAAGGTAAAAATGCTACCAAGGTAAATATTTCAGAAAGTTTATGTGTTATGGAAAAGCCTTATAGATTTGTCAATGCCTTACTGTTAATAACTAGCTTTTAACCTCAGGGAAAGTGTTGATCAAACTCTTAGAAAATAATATGTGGAGGGGCGCCTGGGTGGCTCAGTGGGTTAAAGCCTCTGCCTTTGGCTCGGGTCATGATCTCAGGGTCCTGGAATTGAGTCCCACATCGGGCTCTCTGCTCAGTGGGGAGCCTGCTTCCCTCTCTCTCTCTCTGCGTGCCTCTCTGCCTACTTGTGATCTCTGTCTGTCAAATAAATAAATAAAATCTTTAAAAAAAAATAATATGTGGAATACTCCAATAAAGAATTTTACTTTCCTCCAGCCCATATTAGTGGCTATACTAGATTAAATTAATCATAACTATTCAGTTTTGGCATCTGGACTAAAGGAACAGATGAGGGAAATTTAATTATGACTGCTTATTTAGAATATTATTAATATTTTAATTTTATGTATATGTATGAGATAGCACCTCCTCTTTTTTCTTAAATGATCTCTAACCCTCAATTTAATAAAATCTGCTTTTGAAAACTGATATGAAATATTTTAAAATGGAATCTAATTCTTACTGGACTCCCCCATATTTATAATTTCTTTAACTGAGCTGTCTTACTTTTTATGGCAATATGATTATTTGCATAGATTTAATAAAAAATCTCTCCTTTTTACCACAACCTAATTAGACAAATCAATGTTGAACCTGGAGAAGCATATCTAAGAATGAATCTCATTTAATCAGGTATGACAAGCCACTGTTAATGAAAAAACTTGACTTTATATATGGATCTATTGTCTACAATGTTCTTCCAGGAAAACTGGCCTCACAGGGGCAAAGGAAGGTCACTTGCTGACAGGCCAGGAACCTTAGCAAATTTTAGGGACCTCAAGAAGAAATTCACATAAACTTATTGTTATTATAGGTGAATTCTGATGGAGTTGGTTTCCTAATCTTGGGATAGAAGAACAAAGAACAGAGTCTTTTAAAGTCCAATCCAGGATTCCTTATAATGACTTCAAAATCAAGCTTCCTTCTATAGCCTCTCTAGTTTTATATTATTGGCTGGATATAGATTAGAAAAGCAAACTCAAGGAGGCCCATATGGATACTACTAGTCTTCCAATAAATTATGCTAATAATCAGACAAAACCTGATGAGACTAGCCTTTTGGATATTATTTTATGATCACAAATTGGCGGGGGGGTATGAAACTGTCAGAAAAGTTGCCAAAGACTTGGAAAAATAGCAAAAGAGATTACTGGGTGTACTTCACCCCACCCCCAGAGTTCTAATGTTCTTTAAATGTTATAAAGACTTATTTTAAAGATACTACAGAGGAGAAATATGTATTCAAAAAACATAGAGTCATACACAGAAACAAAATATACTGGACCAAAAAAAAAAAAAAAAAAGATACCATATGCTTTCTAGAAGGGAAAAATCTATTTACACATCATTTATAAAAAAGCAAGTCTATAAAAGGATGTAATGCCCTTCCAGTGGAATGTTGGTCATTTGTCTAATAAATTCTCCAGGAATATCTGATTCCATGGGGCTGTGCACCTTGGATAGTCTTTGACTGCCTAAACTATGTAACAAACTCTTTAAGGATAGAAGTTAACTTATAGAAAATGGAACAGTAATACAAATGTTTCTAGCTTATAGCAATTTAAATTATTCCTGTTCAGAGTTGCAAATAAATTTCATCTGATAGAGAACATAAATTTCTGTAAATCAAATTCTCTTTGAATTAGTTTTAACACTACTGGTTTCCTCATTAAGTAAAGAGTTAATTGGAATCTTTGGCACATATTCATTTTTATATTTGTATGAGAATCATGACTTTGCATTTTTGAAAATTACACTTTATTTACGTATTTATGTAAGTAAAATTTACATAAGTGAAATATTAAGTATGTAAGTAAAACAATAAGTGAGAAATACATTTTAATTGAATTGGATTATATGTAAGCAATCATAATAGTTACTATTTATTAGACTTCTAATAAATAGTACCAATACTGTGCTGATGTCAATGCTTTATCTTTCCAGTGACCCTGCATTATTACTGTACTTTTTAGATGAAGAAACATGTTCAAAACTATGTAGTTGCCCAGGACCACAGAGTTGGGAAATTAAAATCCAGAAACCGAAAGTAGATCTAGCTGATTTCAAACCTATTTCCCCTAGCAATGCTGCCAGCCAATCTCTTAATCTTTCTGGATGTTAGTCTTTCCCTTGTTACCCAAGGGCAACCATTCAAGGTCCCACAAGTTTTTAATTGCCATACCTTTCCCAGATACAAGGCTTCATTCACGCAAGCGAAAGTGTATACAATATATCAAAAAGTGAGCTTTTAGTTTGAGGAGTCAAGAGACAAAAATAATACAACACTGCACTAATTAAAGTAATTGAAGAAAGTCAGGTAAGTAATTAATAAAGCATCCAGTTAAAATACTTATTTAGGTACCCCATTGTGAATGGGCACATTTTAAATAAGAAATAAATATGAGAGGAACCACAATAAAAGAAATTAATGACCCTTTTAACACTACAAGTGGTGGGGAACCTGGGTGGCTCAGCGGGTTAAAGCCTCTGCCTTCAGCTCAGGTAGTGATCCCAGGGTCCTCTGATCAGGCCCCACATCGGGCCCTCTGCTCAGCGGGGAGCCTGCTTCCTACTCTCTCTCTGCCTGCTTCTCTGCCTACTTGTGATCTCTGTCAAAAATAAAATCTTAAAAAAAAAAATTTTTTTTTAAGTGATAAATTGAAGCTCAAGTAAAATAGCAACGCAAATTATGTGTAAAGAGTGTTGTAAGTTTGAAATTCGGAGATACCAAAACAAGATAGGCCAGAATGAAAAAGTGGAAGAGTCTGGAACCCAGAGAAAGCTGTCTGCAGAGGCAGTGGGAGATGGCCACTACACAAGGGTTTCCAGCCTGAGTCTCCACAAAGTCTTGTGGAGGACACAAGAAAGCTACCCAAAAAACCTGGGTCCTCCAACCTATTATCTATATCACTATCCAATTCGTCACCTCATTATGCCTACATAATAGAGCCAGGAAGTCTGACACACTACAGGTGTCAGCTGCAAATAACTATCAGAAAGAACACACACACACACATACACACACGCAAGGAGAGTCATGCTAATCACATGCTTCAAACTTCTCACCAGATAATCCCCTGCAAGCCTGAAATATTTATTTTTTTAAAGATTTTATTTATTTATGTGTGAGAGAGAGAGAGAGAGAGGGAGGGAGAGAGCACAAGCAGGGGAAGAGGCAGAGGGAGAGGCAGAAGCAGGCTTCCTGCTGAGCGGGGAGCTTGATGTAGGTCTCGATCCCAGGACCCTAGGATCATGACCAGAGCCAAAGGCAGCTGCTTAATCGGCTGAGCCACCCAGGCGCCCCCAGCCTGAAATATTTAAATTGGGTAAGCCTTTGCATTGGAAACTTATATATAACCTCGACCTTAACTTTTTCTGAAGCTGATCCAATTTCGGGTGATGTAAAAAAAGGGTCCCCCGATTTGCTTCACCCCTGAGGCCACGTGATAGAGCTTGGAACTTCAAGTAAGAGACAGCTGGGTTTAACTGGTTCATTTACCAGCTCTGTGACTGTGAACAAATTATTTTTGTCCTCTAAATCCCAGTTAGATGAAGCAAAAGAGCAAAAGAATACCTACCTCATTAAGTGGTAGGAAGAATTCAACACAATAACATATTGAATACCTAGCATGTGCCTACCATGAGAGATCTATTCAACAAATGTTCTCATTCCTTTCCCTTCTTCTTGCAAAGTGTAACGGGAATGATTCAGTGATCTCTTGCCTCATTTAAAATATTCTATTCCAGAGACAAGTTATGCCTACTGAGTTTTTTCCCAATAGAATTAAATCACTGGAAACCTTTAAGTTCTATAGAACTGAGTGCACCTCCAACTTTTCCGTGTCTTGGCACATTTAGAAAGTAATACTATTCACACGGCACACAGGGATTAAAGAGTGAAGACTGATCGCAGTCAGAGGCAACAGGCCTATGACTCTGGCACTTCTGTGATCCATTTCCTACCCCAAAGATGCAGTTGTCCATATTTAAGCTCATCAAAAACCCACTTGAGGCACAAAAGTGAGTCACGGATCACCTATTAGAACTCTAAAATGGTTCTCAAAGTGTGGTTCCCAGAGCAACAGAAACCTGTTAGAAATGCAGTCTCTTCACCACCCAACTCCTGCAGAATCAGAAATTCTGGGATTAGAGTTCAACAACCTGTTCTAATAAACCCTGCAAGTGATTCGGATGCACACTGAGGTTGAGAATTACATATGCTCTGTATGGCTCTCTGAAGTTCTTAAATAACAACACTTTCCATTTTATTGAATGTTCTCATTTTTAAAAAATCTTGCCAATGTAGTGATACATGTGACCCCGAGGTAAGACCCACTCTTGGATTATCTTTCTCCACATATGCACATCATCGTCAAGACTGAATAGTAGAGTTCTATCCCCTCTTACAGCCCAGCAGCAAATGTGTCCCCTCATGGGCTAGAGCTTTAGTATTTGCAGGGAGAGGGATAAGGGAAATAAAATACAGAGTCCAACTGGAAAATACTTCTTACAAAACCTTTTCAAAGAGGCTTAGGTCCTTTGCTGCCCGCTAGGACCTATTTCCTTGAGCACCTATGTAACTTGATCTTTTGTTAAAGCCATTCTTGCTTAGTAAATGAATGAAATTTCCTACAAGAGGGGAGCCCTTGACCTTTCTTACTCCATTACATTATGAAAATTAAAGTTAAATAGCCTAATGGAGAAGAGGGGAATTTATTTCATATTTAATAATTAAAGTCATCATGATGATCAATTGAAAGCATGCAGGGCATTAGGTAGCAAATGTGCAAAAGAATTGTTCTCCAGATTAAAGTGCCATTTTATTATAAAGTAAGCATTTTAAAAAATACTTTTACAATTCAAACAGCATCTCTTATCCCCTATGACCACAAAAATGAGAGACTTGTTCTTATGTTTGTGAGTAATTTCCAAGTGAAAGGGTCACAGTAGGAGTAAGACTAAGTACAGGTCCAAAAGATCTTAAAAGAAAAGATTGATTCATCTTTTGACATTTTGGTTTTTTGTATACTTATTTAAAAAGTATACTGTTTTAGTGGAATGGGTTTTAACAAATGTCAACCCCAAGCATTTTTACATTTTTTAAAAAAACCAATTCTACACATCAGCTGCTTCCTTATTCACACCTCCAACCCTGGTCCAGCCTGAGGACTGTGCACTTAATAGTCACTAGTCTCCATGGAACGTTCATCAGAGGACTTAAGGTCTCCCAGCACTGTGGTTAAAGATTTCTCTTTGTTGTTCCACTAGTTTATATTTTGTGTGTTCTCTTCTTCTCATGAATGAATGTTATTCATTTCTATTTTTAATTTTGCTATTTTATACTTAATTAAATTCTACAATATTCATTTCTGAAAAATACCTTCTAAATTTCATAATGTTCTCTACCAAATAGTCTCTAAATTAGCCACAGTCAATAAACAATTTACTCTCCTACATTTTTTTTCTGGTTATATTAATCTAAAAAGAACTTTATTTAAGCCAGATAATTGAAATTTTATGTGTTTATTACTCTTATGTGTTTATGTGTTTATACTCATTCATATGCAAAATAATGTCATTATTATTGGATCTCAAAAGATATAATCTACTTATTTACAATATTTAAAAACTGTGTTTTCGATTATTTTGTCATGTTTCTGTGTTTTCTGTTTGCTTGTTTGCTCTCCGTAGGTTAATTTTTGCCTCTACCAAACAAATGATTTTAAAATGTTGGATGGGTGTCTTTTCATCCACCATCCAGTGCTTTATGTATAAATATAAGGAATGGTAGCCTTCCATCCAATTAAAAAATGGGCAGAGGACCTGAATAGACGTATCTTCAAAGACCTACAGATGGCCAAGAGACACATGAAAAGACACTCAAGATCATGCATCATCAGGGAAATGCAAATCAAAACCACAATGAGATATTACCTCATACCTTTCAGAATGGTTACTTTCAGAAAGGTAAGAAGTAAGTGTTGGTAAGAATGTGGAAAGAAGAGAAACTTCATGTACTGTTGGTGGGAATGCAAAATGGTATAGCCACTTTGGAAACCACTATGAAAGTTCCTCAAAAAATTAAAAATAGAACTACCATGTGATCCATCAATTCTACTTCTGGATATTTTTTTTAAAAGAAACAAAAACATTAATTCAGAAAGCTATATGCATCTCCCCCATGTTTACTGCAACATCATTTACAATACCCAAGATGGAAGCAACCCGAACATCCACCAATAAATGAATGGATAAAGAAGATGGGGTATATAAAAATAAGGGAATACTATTCAGCCATAAATGAGAATGAGATCTTGCCATTTGCAATAACATAGATGGACCTAGAGGGTTTTATGCTAAATGAAATGTCAGATAGAGAAAGACAAATACTATATGATTTCATTTGTATGTGGAATCTAAAAAATAAGACAAATGAACAAATAAAACAGAAATAAACTTCTAGATACAGAGAACAATTTGGTGGGGAGACAGGGAGAGGAATGATGAAACAGGGGGAGGGAATTAAAAGGTACAAACTTCTCGTTACAAAATAAATTAAACATAGAATGCAATGTATAGCATAAGGAATATAATTAATAATAAGTTATAATAATTTTATATGGTGACAATAGCTAGATTGTGGTGATCACTTCATAACATATATAAATATTGATAAACTATATTATACATCTAAAACTAAAATAATACTGTATGTCAACCACACTTCAATTAAAAAAATTTGTTTTGGGGATGCCTGGGTGGCTCAGGTGATTAAGCATCTGACTTTAACTCAGGTCATGATTCCAGGGTCCTGGGATCGAGTCCTGCATTGGGCTCCTTGCTCAGCAGGGAGCCTGCTTCTCCCTCTGCCTACAGCTCCCCCTGCTTATTTTAATTCACTCTCTCACTCTCACTCTCTCTTTGACAAATAAATAAATAAAATATTTTTTAAACATTGATTTTAATTAAAAAAATAAAGAATGGTAGCCTTCCTCTGGTGATTTTACCGAGAAGTTCGAATTTAAATCAGAGATTCCTGGGTTCTAATTCTAGTTCTCCCTCTTATGCAAGTTGAATGAGAATGAGAATGATGCTAAATTTCCAGTGTATGGCATATAGCAAGCCTAACAGCAACCAAAAAATACTTTTAGGGTATTTGGCTGAGACATATCACCTTTTGACCTACAAAGTAGATTCAGTCAATTGAGTTGTTTACATGGGTCCCCACTGTATTCATCAAAATCCCAGTCATTCTCAAACACCTTATCTAATCCTTCTGGATAAAATTAATTTCATTCTTGGGACGCCTGGGTGGCTCAGTTGGTTAAGCAGCTGCCTTCGGCTCAGGTCATGATCCCAGCGTCCTGGGATCGAGTCCCACATCGGGCTCCTTGCTTGGCGGGGAGCCTGCTTCTCCCTCTGCCTCTGCCTGCCATTCTGTCTGCCTGTGCTCGCTCGCTCTCCTCTCTCTCTGACAAATAAATAAAATCTTTAAAAAAAAAAATTAATTTCATTCTCTAGAATCTCTCAAATACTGTGAAGTTTTAACTCAGTTACAGACTTCATTTGACTGCTGAAATTCTCTTTTCAGAATTAGGTCAGACATATATGCATTAAATAAAATAACGTAGCTCTTATGTCATACTGCCTTGTATCATAATTGCATATAATATTATGAAAACTAGGCTTAAAGTCCTCTCAAATCCTTAAACCTTCCATTAAATTCTCCAGACTGCTTAACATAAAGTAGACATTCTGATATATATCCCACTTGATGACCCAGAATTACAACAGATTATTTGAAGCTAGTTGAGGAAAGAGAAAATTGAGTTTGTTTCCAACATTCCATTCATCCTCCATCTAGACCCACATTTACGAGACTACACTCCTTAAGACAAGAAGATAAAACAACATATTTTACCCTCTGACATTAAAATATCATAGGGAAAGATCCGTCTCTAGTTTAATGATTTCTAAGAACTAGGTCATATGCATCTTATTACCACATAATTTGGGCATTTCCATACAGCCAGAGTGAAGGTTACAGTGCAGCTAATGAATGCATTCAAATAAATGTAAAAAGTCAGTGTGCATTATTCAAATCCAAAATACATTAAGAACGGGTTTTATTGGCCTGTATCATCAGGAGAATTTCCTCTCCACTTAGTTTACTTGCATTGGCACAGCTTTAGGGAAATAAATCTACAGATAATGCTGTACTTTAAATCGAGCCATGGAGGGAATCCTATAATGCTCATTTATTTCCTGTATTGTCTTAACTTCCATTTCATAAGAAAAATATCCCCCAATAAACTAGAGTTAAAACTTTTGTGAGATGGGATCTAACCAAAGAGCTTCTTGAACCCTCTAGCCTTCCAAAGGACATAAATTCTGGGAACTGGTGGGCTCTCCTAACTTCTCGAAGATTTTCTTTTCGTTCCCTTTCATTGTTGGTCACACTCCTAATCCTCAACAAGTTTTCCAGTCCAGCCCTAATTTTCCTCTTGCAGCTCCTAAGGTTGTGTCTCCTTCTTGCTTTAGTCTAATACTTAACAAATACACTAAATTTAGCTGTATATCACTCTCTTTTAGGTACCAATTGTGCACTTTATACTTAAGGAATAAAACAAACCTCAAAATTCCTTACATGAGAATTTATCCCTACTTCCTTAAGCCTATATACTATATATTGAGTTCATTAATAAAGAATCTATTAAGAATGAAGGGAAGTGTGTATCCATATTACCATTCTTGGTATCTTTTTTCCACAGGCTCAGGGAAAATAATTGGAACAACACATTTATTGCTAATGGTGGTTCACATTCAGTGGCACTACTCTAAGTGCGCTGCATGGATTAGTTCATTCAATCCTCACAACAACCTCATCAGGCAAGTACTATTATTATCTCCATTCTACAAATGAGTAAATCGAGGCACATGAGGCTAGTTAACTTGCCCCAGATTAAATAGTTAGTGACAGACACGGTATTTGAACCCAAGTAATCTGGCTCCAGAATAAATGTTTTCAATTCTTACACCACACTACCTCTTTTGAGATGAGTAAAAAAAGTCAATCATCTGAAATCCCCATATTGAGAGATAATACAATTAATATTTTAAGTATTCTTTCAAGCATGTCTTCAGAAACCTTTTCACTCCCAAGATAGTTCTTTCACTCATATGTCTGGCACACTGACCTCTCTCTCCACATGGCTCCTCGTCTTCCAGGGCCTCGGGGTTGTCACACTTCTCTCATGGTGGCACAAGGCTCCAAGGGAAAGTGCTCCAAAAGAAGAAAGTGGAAGCTGCCACTCTCTTCAAGCTAAACCTAGAAAGTGGTGGAGCTTCACTTCTGCTATGTTCTGCCAGTCAAACCAGTCACTGAGTCTGTCCAGATATGAGGGGAGAGTTCATGGATGTCCACATCTTGACAGGAGGGCCATCAAGATATTCTTGGCCATCTTTTATCTGCCATATCATAATTAGTATATATTAAGCAGTCTTTCAAGAACGTCTTTAGACACACAGTCACATACACTATAAATTTTAAAGAAATGGAATTACCAGACAAATGCTATTTTTATGGACATCTCTCTTTAGGTAGTTGAATTTTCTCCTCCCACACACAAGCCTCCTTCCCCCAGCCTGATAGCCAATGTTAAAATCCTTTCCTGTAGTTATGTAATTATATGTTTTACACACACACACACACGTACATACACATCTTTATGTAGTCATTTAACAGTTTGCAAAGATTCTTTCCTTGACCAAACTTTGGTTAGGCTCTGCTAAGCCCTCTTTTCAGCTAGGCTTTGCTCTTGAACTTCAGTATCTGTCCTGTTACATAGCCCAGTTTTAGAAAGAATCCTAAGTCAGTTTATAGCAAATATGCACTAGTTATCCGATTCTGTAATATATGAGGATATCCCTCATATCCTCAGATATGAGGATCCTGAGATATCCCCTACCTCAGATATCTGATCACCTTGGCTGCCTTCAGCAAGAGTCCTGTCAAGTTGGTATAGACAGAATGCCCCCTTACTCCTAAGGTTTCCTCTTAATGATTTTTCATCCACTGGCTCCCACCCAGCTCCTTGGCTATAAATTCCCACGTGTTCATGCTATATTACTAATTGAGCCCAGTTCCATATGGAGGGATTTTTCCCCCCTATTATAATAGTTCTTGGATAAAATCTGGTTTCACTGTTTTAACCACTGTCCTGTTCTGGTTTTTCTTTAACATAATATATTGGAAATCACTCCAAGTTGCATGGAAAGGAGTTAATATTCTTTTTATTGGATATATACCTAGGCTATTAATATACCAAAATGCATTCGGCCATTCCCTTGAAAGATAGAAAATGATATTCAATAAAATTATAAAAAGAAAGTGCTGATGGGGGAAAAGAAGTGGATTAAACAAATGGGTCTACTTCTGACCCTTCCTGAAAGCTTACTAACTTGCATTCACGGGAATTTATTGCAAATCTCAAACCTACAATAATAGGTTTAATGGAACAGCACATAAGAGCAACAAAATCTTAGAAGCTAGAAAGCAGATGATGTTTTGTCAGTCATGTTTCAGACCTGAGAACATGAATTCTTGTCAGTATTGAGAAAAGCCAAAACAAACCAATTTATACTGTTAAGTCCCCTAAGGATCAGAATTGGTGACAACACATATCTCTGGAAGAAGGGCTGAATGGGGACTAAAGTGGATTGGTTGCAAGTCTATTTAGAAGCAAGAAAGAGAAGGATCCTGGGTGGCTCAGTCGGTTAAGCATCTGCCTTCAGCTCGGGTCATGATCCCAGCATCCTGGGATCAAGTCCTGCATCGGGCTCCTTACTCAGTAGGGAGCCTGCTTCTCCCTCTCCCTCTGCTTGCTTCTCTCCCTGCTTGTGCTCTCTCTCTTTATCTGTGTGTGTGTGTGTGTGTGTGTGTGTGTGTGTGTGTGTGTGAAATAAATAAATAAAATATTTTTAAAAGAAAGAAAGAAACAAGAAAGGTGACATCATCGAGATGGCAACATAGGTCATTTCTGCCTTCAGTACCCCTCACGAGAAGACCAACTACCAACTATCCATAGACAAGACACCACTGTGAAAATCCCAGAACCTGGGGGTAAAGCTGAGACACCTCCCTGGGTGACAGGGTCAAGAAGGGCCATGTTAGAAGGGTAAAACCAGCAGTTTCATTTTCACCTCATTGCCCCTCCTTCAGGCCAGCACAACACTATGAGGAGAGGGCCCCCTTGGGCCTATGATTTCTCCAGTGTGAAAACAGAACCCAGAGAGGACATCCAGCTGCCCCAGCATTGCATACAGGATACTTCTCAGGAGGCCCACTCAGGTCTTTCATCAGGAGGATCACTGAGAGAATCTGCAGGGCTAGACCACTAGGGATCAGACAGAGAAGGAGTTATTGCAACCAGTGCTCAGATCTTGGAGGACCGCATTCTTTCTCTCAGCTATGCCTGAGCAGAGATTTCAGCCAGCAGCTCTGTCCATCTGAAGAACCCAGGCAGTGGCCTTGTCTGGCCAGAGCTTGGTTGGCAATTTTCCCCAATTCAGGTCCCTAGCCAATGGGCTAGACCTGCCATGGAGTCTGTTCTATAGCCCCAGGCAGTCAGGGAAGCAAATTCTCAGCTCTATCCAATTGCAGAGAATAACCTCCAATCCTACCTGATCACAAAGTCCAGCCTATCAAATGATCCAGCAATTCCACTTCTGGGTCTATATCTGAAGGAAAAGAAATCAGTACCTCAAGGAGATATCTGCACTCCCATATTTATTGCATCATTATTTATAGAAGCCAAAACCTGAAAACAACCTAAGTGCCAATTAATGGATGAATGGGTAAAGAAAATGTGATCACACACACACACACACACACACACTGGACTATTATTCAGCCATTAAAAAAAATAAAATAAAAAAACCAGAAATCCTGCCATTTACAACATGGGTGGACCTTGAGGACATTATGCAAAGGGAAATAAGAGAGAGAAAAACAACTGCTGTATGACTGCACTTATATATGGAATCTAACTGAATTCACAGAAGAAGTAGACTGGTGGTTCTCATGGACAGGGGGAGGTGGGAAAAATGGACAAAGGTGATCAAAAGGTAATCTTTCAGTTATAAGATGAATATGTTTTGGATAGCAAGTCCTCTGGAGCTTCCCAGGTATAATCTGAAACTAGTCCCCCCGTGTAGATGGTGGGGAGATACCAAAGAAAGACACACACATTCCAGGTTGTAGACAGCCGTTTCAGAAAGCAAAGGGAACTCACAAGCAAGCCTTGTCTTGGGCAGCAGCAAGACATGTAGATCTCTGCACCATTCACCAAATGTTGATTATTTATATAGAGGTCTTAACTGGGTTCAGTCACATATAATGGCCAGCCCCAGCCAGATGGTTTCAACACCACATCACCATCTCAAGGTTATGTCCTTGGAGCAGCCTTCAGGAGCAGGGAAAGCAAGGGAATCCACATTTCAAGGATAGGGAAGGGGTGAAGAGCCTTCAGTTGCCGAGGTCCAGCTCACAGGTCAACTGGTGGTCAGGTCTTCTCAATGATTATCCCCAACAATGGGTTCTGGGATATAATATACAGCAGAGGGACTACACTTAACAATACTGTATTCTTCATTTGAAAGTTGCTAAGAAAGTACTTCTTAAAAGTTCTCATTACCAAAAAAAAAAAAAGCTATCTATGTGAGGTGTTGGATATGATAACTAACCTTACTGTGTTTACCACTTAATAACATATATGGTTATCAATCATCACCTTGTATACTTTAAACTTACACAGTGTTAGATGTCTCTTATATCTCAATAGAGCAGGGGCAGGGCTGGGGGGAGGGTGGAAACAGATCGCAACTCCAATCAGAACAGACAGAAGATTGCCTCCTCACCCCACCCCACCCCCAGCAGAAGACTGGAGCTTTATTCTCTGAAGAAGGAAAATAAAAGATGTGGCAGTTACTGTTATGTGTTCACCAAAATCAGTTTTCCTTTTCCTTCTAGGAACACAGCTAAACAATATTTACCAATCTCCCTTGCAAGGATATACAACCATGTGACTGAGTTCCAGCCATTAGAATGTGAGTGAGAGTGATGAGTGCCTCTCATCATAATTCCCCATACATTTTTCCCCTTTTGGCCAACCAGATGCAATGGATCCAGCATAAATTTCAAGGCCATAAAATTGAAATAGCCTGACTCCCTAAGGTGAAATAAGTAAGACCAGCAAAAGACAAATATGGTATGATATCCCTTATACGTGGAATCTAAAAAAGCCAAACTCATAGTTACAAAGACTAGAGTGTGGTTGCCGTGCTGGAGAGTCGGGAAATGGGGAGACTTTGGTCAAAAAGTATAAACTTCCAGTTAAAAGATTAATAAGTTCTGGGGATCTAATGTACAGCATGGTGATAATTGCATTGTAATTGCATTGCATTGTACAGCATTGTAATAATAATATTATTATTATTACAATTAATAATACCGTATTATCTCTTGAAAGTTTGCTGAAAGAGTAGATTTGAAATGTTCTCACCACAAAAAAAAAGAAATGGTAATTATGTAACGATGAAAGGTGTTAGCTAGCACCACAGTGGTAATCACTGCGCAACATGTAAGTGAATCAAATCAACATCTTGTACACCTTAAATACATGCAGTGTTATGTGTCAATCATATTTCAGTACATCATTCTGTCACACAACTCCAGGGCACAAGACCACATGGGGAATTGTGAATGATGTCCTTTGGACTGATGCAAGATGGCAGCCTGAATTCCTGTTAAACTCTCTCTGTTCTTAACAGCAGTAAGTTGCTTTAGACTTTTGCATTTGATATAGATGAAAAAGTTCTCAGAGAACAGTGCCATTCTGGTGAATGAGTGCTCAAAATCCCTGCTCCCCAGTGCTTTGTTCCCATCACTTTTATTGTCCTCACCACATGGTATTGTCATGTCTCTGTTGATAGGCCAGTTTTCCTCACTGAACTCCTCAAGGGTAAGGGAGAGAAGATGACATGGAGGAGGACGTTCCTTTGCTTTTCAGCATGAAGGCACAGGCTGAATGAAAGAGTGATGGGGGCAGAGGTCAGGTTTTCCTCAAGTGGCTATTATCTAAAGGCTCGAAGATGTATCCATGTAGTGTGGCACGTGGCTAGATTTTGGCCGAAATAAATAAGTCTTCCAGCTCCCTAAATAACCATATAGAAAACTACCTACTGAACATTACATTACATTTTGGGTAAGCAAAGTATGGACTTTTACTGTGTTAAGCCATTGTGATTTGGAAATTTGTCTATTATAACAGCTAATATTCTTTATCCTAGTTTCCATAGGACCTATCACCCTGAAGTGGGGAACTCTTATAACAAAACAAAGCTACAAAAAAAAAAAAAAAAAAAACCCTAAAATGTGTGGGGTTGACATGAAGTTCAGGTAAACAAACATGAGAGTCTGGAAGGCCAGAGACCCTTGCAATGCCAGGTAAAATATTTGCTAAAACTGCTGTCTATGATAACTTGAAAGGCAGGCCCCTGCCTACAAGTCTGGAGCTCCAGAGGAAGTGGCTGGAAAGTGGTAGATCATATATAACGGCTACTATTTCCTGCTGTCAGCAAGGTATTACATGTAAAAGATGAGCTCAGGTAAGCATTTGTCTGGTTTTCAAGCAATAACAGAAAAGGGTAGAGTCCAAAGTCAGAATGCTTTACAGGATTGGAAAATCTGTCTCTTCTTTCACCAAATATTAAGAAATAAGATTTTCAAACATCTTAAGCAACAAAATCCAAGGAGACTTTTCAGCTAAGCAAGGGAATTCAGCTTTGCAGCAGATACAAAATAAGTGCGCCATCTTCCAACCAAGCCATGACTCAAAGCAGTCATTCTTAAGTTGAGCAATGTGAGAGTGAAGAAATACACAGGGAAGGACTGAAAATTATGTTCTAAGGAAAATCTGTGTGAGTGGTCACCAGTATTTGGAGCTTACTGAAAGTAAGTTTTTGATCAAAAACCACAAAAATTTTGGTAGTACTGCCAAGGAAATCCTGAGGCTGGTTTAAAGAAACCTGATTCAGAAAAATCTTCATACAACCCTCCAGAAGGAAGGGACAATGAGAGCTACACACACTCCCAAAGAAGGCAGACTCATCAAAGTCTGTGTCTGATGTGAGCATAAAAGGTAATGGAGGAGAAAGAACCTCCCAGAAGGAGAGCCAGGGGCCATGAGGAATGGTATCGAGGAAATTCCTCTCCAAAAGCAAAATGAGCAACACAAGGAATTTCTTCATCCTGAGGCAAGGACACCTTTATAATGCTTGCTTAACAGAACTTCAGAATCTATGGATCAGAGATTGTTGTATGTCTCCAATCCTTTTCTTTTCTTTTCTTTTCTTTTTTTTTTTTTTTTTTTTTTTTTTGCTTTTCTTTTCCTGAGTAGAGTTTTCTCTGTGTTTATCCCATCCCTGCTCCACCATCACCATGCTGGTAGGAAGAGCAGACAACTTTTCTTCCTTGTGTACATGTCAGTGCTTCACAAGTAGTCATATCCTGCCCTCATAGGGGGACTGTGTATCACTCAGAAATCCCAAACTCAGAACTGGAGGTAGTGACCAGATAGACTGTCTGCCCTGGGGAGGTGTGGGAGGTGATATGTTCTATGTGTAGGAGGAATATGAGACACATCCTAAGTGGCCAGCAGAGAAAATGATCAAAAAAGTCTCTTCATATTCACAAAACCCTCTTTTTCTCCTCCTGGACACATGCTAGGCTACATTTTCCCAACTTGCTTATATTTAGGTGTGACTGAGTTTGGCCAATGGGAAATAAATGTAATGATGTATACCAGTTCTAGGCCTGACCCATGAAAACCTCCCAAGGTGATCCTCCCTCTTTTTTCCTATCTGCTAGCTTGATTCAGAGATCCAGAGGATTCCAAGGCCCTCAGGGAAGGGAGAGACACAAGATCAAACAAACAATAAAAAAACCTGGGTCCCTGTAGAACCATGAAAGAATAAGGTCTCCTTCTCAACAAAGAGTTGAGGAAATTTTCCAGAACGAAAAGATATAAGCTCTATCAAAAGAAAAATGTAACAGACAAAGTTGAACAGGCAAAGAAGACTTTATTCAAGGCCATGGCAACACACAAGAGAAACCAGAACTAAGTCCAGCTCAACTCCACTGAAACAACTTTTGGGAGAGGCTTTAACACACAGGTGAGGGGATTGTAGGCCACTTGTTTTTGCTAATTGGCCTTCCCCAAAGGGAGAGTAAATTTTCTTGTATCTTTTTTGTTTTTTTAGATGTATTTATTAATATGAGAGAGAGAGAGAGAGTGCGCGCAAGCGATCAAGGGGGGTAGTGGGCATAGGTAGTAGGAGAGAAAGAATTTTAAGCTCCCAGCTGAACAAAGAGTCCATTGTGGGTCTCAGTCCCACCACCCCAAGATCATAACCTGAGCCAAAATCAAAGTCAGATGCTTAACCAACAGAGCCACCCAGGTGCCCCAGATTTTCTTGTATTTTTATGACAGGAGGTAGTTTTAGAACGTGGAGCAATTTTGCCTACCTGTTAGGCAAAAAATCGGTCTCTGTTAAGCCATTGTATTCAACTCAATTTGTCATTGGTGTTGCAAAGGATAAGTAGTTAGTAAAACACAAAAAAAGCTAAACCCAAGTAGATCCCACTATATATGTTAACTTAATTATGAAAAAGGTGATATTTAAATTCTGTAGCAAAGAAGAGCTTGGCGCAAATGACCACTCATCTGAGAGAAAATGAAATCCTACCCCTATCTAAACAATATATGAAAATAAATTTAAGCTACATTAAAGACTTAAATATACATAAGGGATAAAAAATTTTTAAGAAAAAAATGACAAAAATAAGGTTTTTTTAAGAAGGTAGATTTACTTGACTTTATAAAATTGTTATATATGTGAAAGATGTCCTACCAAAATCAGTGAAGAAATAACAAGTCATCTATGAAGATACACTTGAACTTCCAGGTAATTAGAGAAAAACAAATCAGAGTAGCCATATTATGAGTTTGTATATAAATTAGATTCGCAATTGTCTTTACTGAAGCCTACTTTGGTGGTGCTGCCAGAAGTCACAACTAGCAGATATGTGAGTCATTAAGAGTGTTTTTAGGAAACAATCTGCCATTATCAGTTAAATTTAAATTCATATAGCCTCAGACCCAGAAATCCCCTGCAAGGATATCAATCACATAGAAATAAAGGGCCCGTGCATAAGAATATCAGTATAAGGATGTTTATTGTAGCATTGTTTGAAGAGGTAAAAAACTGTCATCCTAAAGGGTTTTTTAAGGGCACCACTGATGAAAACAGCTATTTCAATAGGTTAAACCACAGAAACTGAACCAACACACTCCTTTCCATGTAAACACCATAGTTGACTTATCAAGAAAGCTAGTATTTTCCTTCCCCTTCCTTTTTTACGCCCTGTCTCTTGGTTTCAATCATTCAGACACTTTGAAATCTCAGAATTCCATATCAGCAAAAATCACCGGAACCCACAGAAACAGTCACATGTCCAGAGCTTTTCATCAGAAAGAAATTACTCTATTTCTGTTTTCTACGCCTACCACTGTTTTGCTTTAGACCACACCTCCTTCTAATAAGATACTGCTTTGAGAGACCAAGAAACTGAGTAATGATTATACAACTAAAAAACAGCAGTATCTACTGTAATCCTCCTCACATGTAACAATAACCATCTTTCTCTAGAAAGGAGTACACCAAATTCTCAACAGAAGAATAACTCTACTTGCTTGATGAAATTACCGTTCATTTTTACTTTCTTCTTTCTATTCTATCATTTCCACATTTCACTCAATAAACAGTACTTTTGTCATCAGAAGCCACAGTAAATATAATGTTTTAACTTAGCTTTATCGCAGTTCCAATTTTTGTCTTCACCCATATTGATAAGTGTATTTGAGAATGGGAAGGAAGGAATAATCTTTTCTAAAAGATACTTCTTTGAATAGTGAGATGAAAAATCTCATTAACAACATATAAAAACAAACAATAAAATGGCACAGTGACTCTATGTCTGAGCCCACAAATAAAATTTTCAATGTAGTTTTAAAGGAAATGGTCCTTCTATTTTAACAGCCTCTAAAACTTGAGAAACTATTCAAAGAACTACTCTCCACTTCCTTTTGTCCAGTAGTCATGTATACAAAAGATAGATGGTAATACACCTACATAAGTAAAAATTTTTTTTCTCTAAGGAAGACTCAGAAAGCATAACTCTATGGAAAATATATTAGCCCATAAAATCAAGTTACTGCTTTTCATATTGGGGATCTTACTGAGAAATAAGTCTCTATAAGGTTATATCATAAGCAAAGATAATAGAAAGCATCTTGAAGAGGTCACATACGAAAGAAATCATAATTCTCTCCTAACAGGGAAAAATCACATTATATGTAACCTTTGTAGGAAGAGGTATACTGAATGCACCATGAGCTTGAGGAGTTTACGCCAAGGAGAGCTAAGTCTCCATGTGAGTTGTCCTTTTGATTTAAAGTTATAATACCTCGCCCTCCCCCAATTCCATATGGTGTTATTTCAGCAACTCATAGCTCTAAAGGGAACCCATATAATACAGACAAAATCTATCTCAGTCTCATGCTTGCAAATATCCAGAACATAAAGCAGTGTGAGCAGTGGTAAAACAACACCAGAACCAAAGTCAGGAGTTCTGGATCTTAGGCCAGGAGCTGCTGCCAGCTGACGTTGAGTGAGTCCCAGAATTCACTTTTCTTTCATGCATCCCGGTTAAATTAGATGATTTCTAAGTGTCCTGCCAGAAAGTCTATGACTTTGGGGCTGGCTGTTACCGGGACTGAGGAACTAACAGCTTCTATAGCCTGCAGAGGCCACGAAGGGCCCCCATTCTCAACCCGCCATTCCCTCGTGTATCTGGCCTTCCTTCCTTCCTTCACTCAGCCCTTTCCTTCCTCCTTCTGACAGTTCCCTGCCTTCATTCAACACCACCACCCATTATTCTCCAACAATAATGGCAAAATTCATGGCACCCTTTCTATGGGTCATACAGTTTACATTCATTTCCTCATTGAATCCTGACACCTACCTTATGAAATAGGGTAAATTATTTTCTCATGTTATAGGCAATGAACCTGAGTTAGAAAGACAGTTTTTCCTTTACTCTACCTCTGATCACTACATTCCAGTATATACATTAAAGGGGCCATTAAACACCTGATATGAAGTCCTTGGCCATGGTGACCAGAATAAAAGGATCACATGGGTGATCTCACAATGTCTCAGTTCATGGCTACTATTCATGGATTCTTTGGCAAATCCTTTGAGTAATGCCTGAGGTTTACGTGGGGCTGTTAAAGCTTTGGGGAAAGGAGTGATTTCTTCCATCCTACAGTAGCCTGTGCTAGGAGTTGTACTTACACTGTAGCAGAAGAGTGGGTGTGAGGTGTCTACTTTGACCAAGGACAAAATCACCACACTCAAAGAAACTAAAATTCAACAGGTGGGAACCAGAGACAAACACTTTGGTCACCGAGACTTTCTTCCCTATTTAATCAATTGACTATAAACTCTCCCATTTCTCTATGCATATATATCACTAAGATGTTGTGAAAGTTAAAGGAACTATCAGAAGCATCGCATTGTGTTTGTAAAGAATAAAAAGGCTTTGTACACTTGAGGAGGTTATTTTTCTCTGAGCATCAATTTCTTGATTTGTAAAATGAAAGAAGTACCTATTTTCAAGGGGTTTGTACAGATTAAGCAAGATAACTTACATCATCTCACAGCTGTTAGAATGGCTATTACAAAAAAGACAAGAAACAACAAGTGTTGGCAAGGATGTCCTGGAGCAAAGGGAACTCCTAAGCATTGTTGGTGGGAATGTCAATTGGTACAGCCACTAGGGCAAAGAGTATGGCAGTCCCTCAAAAAATTACAGGTAGGGGCGCCTGGGTGGCTCAGTGGGTTAAAGCCTCTGCCTTCAGCTCAGGTCATGACTCCAGGGTCCTGGGATCAAGCCAGACATCGGGCTCTCTGCTCAGCAGGGAGCATGCTTCCTCCTCTCTCTCTGCCTGCCTCTCTGCCTACTTGTGATCTCTGTCAAATAAATAAATAAAATCTTTAAAAAAAATTACAGGTAGAACTACCATATGATCCAGCAATTCCACTCCGGGATATGCATCTGAAGAAAACAACGCCCCTCATTCAAAAAAACATATGCTCCCCCATATTTATTGCAGCATTATTTACAATGGTCAAGACAGGGAAACAACCTAAGTGGCCATTAAAAGATGACTGAATAAAGAAAGTGCAGAGTGTATGTGTGTGTGTGTCTCTGTGTGTGTGTGTGTGTGTGTGTGTGTGTGTGTGTATACAATGAAATATTATTCAGTAATATAAAGGAATGAAATCTTGGTGGGCTCTCTTTCCTGTCTCACTCTGGCCATCTTGGTGGCTGCTCTTGGCTGGGGCTGCCCTACACCTAACGCAGGAAGATGGGGGCCATAAAGAAGGTGAAAAAGTCACTGGGGTTGATCAACTCTAGGCTCCAACTGATTATGAAAAGTGGAAAGTACTCACTCGGATACAAGCAGATTCTGAAAATATTAGAAATGACAAGCTCAAGTGGTCATCCTCACCAACAACAGCCCAACCTTAAGGAAATCTGAAATAGAATAATATGCCCTGTTGGCCAAAACTGGTGTCCATCACCACAGTGGCAATAATATTGAACTGGACACAACATGTGGGAAATAACATGCACTCTGGCTTTCATTAAGCCAGATGATTCTGATATCATTAGAAGCATGCCAGAATAGGCTGGTGAAAAGTAAATCATGCAAAAATTTTTCTTTAGTTAAACTGTCCAGAGCTTGTTTAAAAAGAAAAAAAAAAGGAATGAAATCTTGCCATTTACAGCAACATGGATAGATCTTGAGGGCATGATGCTAAGTGAAGTAAGTCAGACAGAGAAAGACAAATACTGTATGAGCTCACTTACATGTGTGATCTAAAAAAAAAAAAAAAACAACTAAGCTCATAGATACAGAGAACAGATTGGTGGCTGCCAGCAGTTCGGGGAGGGGGGAGGTTGGGAAAGGGGAGTAAGGGGTCAAAAGGTCCAAATTTCTAATTATAAAATACATAAGCCACAGGCATGTCACATATAGTGTGGTTACTATAGTAAATAATACTATATTGTACACTTGAAAGTTGCCTAAAGAATAGGTCTTAAAAATTCTCATCAAAAGAAAAAACATTTTTCATCACTGTATGTGGTGACAGATGTCAACCGGACTTACTGTGGTGATCATTTTGCAATACACACAACTATCAAAACATGTTGTATACCTGAAAGTGGTATAATTTCATACATCAATTTTGCCTCCCTAAAAAAAAATAATAATTTATGGAAATGGTAAGCGTCTAGTACCATTTAATTCAGTAAACATTAGATACAGATGTAGGTAGAGATAGTAAAGGATATGATGTAACAATACACACGTATATACTCATAAGCAAACATAGATGATAGACCAACTCCCATCCAGGAGGCTGAACAGACGGAATCTGATGTTTACTCTCAGCCTCATGGACATTATTTAGACCTTGGAATATGCTCAAGCTATAATATAAACACAATCACACACACACACACACACACACACACACACACACACACACACATGCATCCTTCTCTGTTTACAGTGAGTATGAAAAAGTCTGGTGAAACCATGTAAGCAGAAAGCAGCTTCAGCGAGACCCCAGAATAGATGAGTTCATTTTTACTACAAAGGGCTCTGGAGCCACCGTGTGGCCACGTGGCACAGCAGCCCACCACCGAATCCACACCACAGAAGCTGCGAGGTCTGAGCTTTCCAATACCCCCACACTGAGAAGATGAATAGTTTCCTTGATTGGAAGAAGCCCTTCTCAGATGGAAACAGTGCAGAGAGCTTGCTCTATTGTTCAAACCTATTTTGGTCTTTTGTGTTGGATGATCCCAACTGACCACTCTCCCCTTGAAGCTTGCAGTGGGTCCTGAAGGATTCTGTCACTGCCAAGCAGTAGGAAAGATAGGCATGTTACGTGACGGACTAGGGCATGATCAGAAATGAGCCCTAATAGAGGTGTGTGGACAGAAAGGAGGGCTTTTCAGGAAGCTAACCGAATACAAAAGCAGGACCGCCAGGCTGACAGCAAGGGCTGGGTGGGAGAATTCAACTCAATTTTTTTTTGGTTTTTGTTGTTTTGTTTTTTGAGCAGCAGCTACTAGGAGTCTTTGCTCTCTGCTACAGGCTAGAGATGGGAAGAAAGCTAACACCTTCATTAGCTCAGTGAGGAGGGAGGAATCTTGAAGCGCTGAGGAATCACAACCAACATACGATGTTAGAAATTCTCTGGTTTACCCAAAAGAGCAGTGCTCTAGGGAAGGAACCCCACTAAGTTTATTAAAGCTTTTCTGGATATAACGTGCTGCTAGACCAAAGAAAACTTTAGTCCATATATGCTACTTCTGATTTAGAAGAGAAAACAAGACCTTTCCTTTTCTTTGCCCTGGGAAAAAAATCCCTTTGGAGGCCAAGTTCAAAAGATCCACTTCTCCATTGTATCTTCCCTAACCAACAAAATGCCAAATCATTGCTTTATCACTTCTATGAGTTTGGGGCACCCCTGCCTTTATTTGATTACCCTGTACTTGGTTCTAAGTAAATCTGATTTCTTTTCCCAGCAAATTCAGGTATTCATAAACTTCTCATCCCATTTTACCCAAACAAATGTTAGACACTCTGAAGACAGAGAATAACTCGTCAATTTTTGCAGGTTCAGAGTCCTTACCTTGCATTCCCTTCCTGACTAGCATCAAACCTAAGCTCACTCACTGTCCTTCCCCCGACTCCACAAGGCTATGTACATCTCACATTTCTCTTCTCTCTCCTAATCCCTGAGAAAACAGGGAACCTGCTTCTGCTCAAAGACAATCTTTCTGCCATGTGCTGTTTTTCCTCTCTGTTCACTTTTCCCCAGCACCTAACTCCATCAATTAGTCTCCTTTTTTCATAGCTCATCAATCTCTCTCTTTACACAGCTCTCTTCTTCTCAGCCTATAAGAAGGATCTAATCTCCCTTACCCTGTTCCCTGACTGTTGCCCTAAATCTCCTTCCTTTCTTATCCAATCAGTTGGAGCCTGTTCCCCTTTTCCACCTTGATATACTCATTCTGGCTTCCTCCCTCAATTCTTTTCATACAGTTAATAAAGTCATCTCAAATGTCAAATCCAACATTTATTTCTTACCTTTTTTTTCTTTTTTTTTTTTTTTAAGATTTTATTTATTTATTAGACAGAGATCACAAGTAGGCAGAGAAGCAGGCAGAGATGGCGGGGGAAGCAGGCTCCCGCCAAGCAGAAAGCCCGATGCGGGGCTCGATCCCAGGATCCTGGGACCATTACCTGAGCTGAAGGCAGAGGCTTTAACCCACTGAGCCACCCAGGCGCCCCACCTTTTTTTTTTTTTTTTTAAAGCACTTCCACTGTTGACGACATGCTTCTTAAACTCTCCCCAAGGAGAAGCAGTTTATCAGCTCTTCACTATATACTATGTTTTTTACGGAGCCTGAGAAGTCAAATGAAAAGAAATGGTCCTGGCTCCCAACAGGTTACAGTCTAGCAGAGAAAGCTGAATAGGAGGTAAGGAAAGTGTCGAAGTTTCTTTGTCTCCTGGTTCTATTAAACTTTTTCACGTTCTCCTTTCCCTATAATAAAGGTTTCTCCAATTTTTGATCACATACCGTATCAATATATACATCCCTCACATACTTGTAGATATAAGCACATATATACAACCAGAGGATAATATCTCAAGATAATAAGGTGAGATTTGTCATTATCTATGCTGGACATACATTCGCATTTCAAATAGTCTTCTGGATAGCTTCTTAAAAACTACTTTGAAATGAAACTGACAAAGAGATTTAACTTGGAGTAAGAAAAGATGCCAGCTCAAGGAAGTGGAGAAAAGGGAACCCTTATACACTGCTGGGAATGTTCACTGGTGCAGCCTCTATAAAAAAACAATATGGTGAATTCCTAAACAAATTCAAAATAGAGCTACCATATGATTTGGCAATTCCACATCTGGGTATATATCTGAAGGAAATAAAGTCACCATCTTTTTTTTTTTAAGATTTTATTTATTTATTTGACAGACAGAGATCACAAGTAGGCAAAGAGGCAGGCAGAGAGAGAGGGGGAAGCAGGCTCCCTGCTTGAGCAAGGAGCCTAATGTGGGGCTCGATCCCAGGACCCTGGGATCATGACCTGAGCCAAAAGCACAGGCTTTAATCCACTAGGGCACCCAGGTGCCCCTAAAGTCATCATCTTGAAGAGCTATCTGTACCCCATGCTCATTTCAGTATTATTTATAATAGTCAAGACAGGGAAACAACCTAAGTGTTTGTTGAAAGATGAATAAAGAAAATGTGATATATATCATATATATATATATACACACACACACACACACACATAATATATAGTATTAATTACATGATTATATTATATATTATGTATTTGATATATAGACTTGTATACACACATATACACAAACTGGAATATTATTCAGGGATAAAAAAGAAGGAAACTGCCATTTATGACAACATATATGAAACTTGAGGGCATTATGCTAAGTGAAATAAGTAAGAGAGAGAAAGACAAATACAGAGCAAGATCTCACTCACATGTGGAATCTGAAAAAAACTGAAGTCATAGAAACAGAGAATAGATTGGTGGTTGCCAAGAATCAGGGCAGGGGTGGGGAGGTGTGGAATGGATGAAAGTCGTCAAAAACACAAAACTTCCAGTTATAAGATGAATAAAGTCCTGGGGATGTAATGTACAGCATGGTAACTGTACTTAACAATACTGTATTATAGGCTCCTGCCTGGGTGGCTCAGTGGGTTAAAGCCTCTGTCTTCAGCTCAGGTCATGATCCCAGGATTCTGGGATCGAGCCCCCATTCGGGCTCTCTGCTCAGGGGGGAGCCTGCTTCCCCCCCCCCCCGCCTGCCTCTCTGCCTACTTGTGATCTCTGTCTATCAAATAAATAAATAAAATCTTTTTAAAAAAATACTGTATGATATATTTGAATGTTGCTAAGAGAACAGATCTTGAAAATTCTCACAATGAAAAAAATGTTAACAGTGTAAGTTCATGCAAATATATGTATATATGTATATACATCTTATATCATTACATTGTACATCACATATAGCTGCATATGTTATATGTGAATTATATCTCAATGAAGTTGGAAAAAGTAAAAATAAAAGACAGCAACAAAACATGCCAGCTCTTTTACCTTCTTTTTGTCGTTTAGGCTTTCCTTATGGATATTCATCTTCTAACTGCAATTTCTTGGCAAGAATCTTTTTTTTTTTTAAGTAATCTCTATAACCAGTGCGGGTTTGCACTCACAACCCTGAAATCAAGAGTAGGATGCCCTACTGACTGAGCCAGCCAGCTGCCCTCTTTACAAAAATCTTTTAAGTGACTATTTGAGTTAGACTTTATATTATAGAATTCAGCACAAGATGCTGTGAGAAACTGGAAAAGCTGCTAAGAAGCGGTTCTGGATCATTGTGCATAAATACTCCACTCTTAGAAATATAAATGACATATGTCATATAAATTTGCCTTCTTGGTACCCCGAGTATTGGTTTTCAGTTATGGCACCTGGGTAATTTTTTTAATTAAAAAGAAAAATCAATTCTAGGGTAGTAGGGAGTCCCATGGTGGAACCAAGTGGTGTTCCCACTGAGTATTCCTCATGTCCAGCATACCTGGAGAGCCAACAAGAAGACCACGTGAGAGAACTTCTACACAAGGCTGCTCATGGTCGAGACACACAAGAGCTCAGTTTGGTACTAATAGCCTCCAGTGTAAGACTGAGCTGTGAGTAACAAGTTTACCCTGAACCTTCAGACGGGCTTCAGAATGTGGAAGACAGTAAGCCCAATGAAGGAAGAAATCAAAGTTCCCAAGTTTGGTATGAACATAAAGATCCGAGTTGGAGGCAAGAAGGTGGTGGAAACTTCCGGTTGTTCACCAAAATTTGCTGCCCTTTTCCATGCTAATACATCTTAACATGCGGCCACCCAGCCAGAGACTGCATCTTCCTGCCTACCTCGCCATCTGGGTAAATTATCATCAATAGAATGTGAGTGGAAGTGACTGGGCAACTTCTGCCTCAATTCCTAGTAGCAAACCATTGCTTTGGACTTGCACTCTTTCCCTTTCCTGCAACTGGATCATGGATATTCCTAGGCCACCCTTCAACCATGATGCCAAGAACAGTGCCCTAGAAGAAAGCAGGGCAACCAGATGGAAGCAGTCAGTGTGCCTGAATGACCTCGTGGAAAGAACAACCTCACCAACTTGGAATACTCATTGCAGGACTATTACCTGACCGTGAAACCACTTCTTTAAACACATATGTGGTCCTCTGTGTCAGAGTAGCTTAGCCAACGCACTAACTGATACCTCAGGGAAACCAAATTGTGGGATGGTTTCTGTTAACTGTTACTCTCTTGAATCCCCCCAACCTGATGCAACCTGAGGAAATTTTGGCTGCTTATATGTGGTGGCAGAGGTGGTATAGTACAACAGAAAGAGAACTGGGATAGTGTAGATTTTGGATGAAGCCCCAGCGTGACCTCTAAAAACTGTACAACTTTAATCGAATTACTTAGACTTTCTAAGCTTCAGTTCACCTATAAAGAGGATAGTAACAATATAGTAGGGATACTGAGAGAACCAAACCCAGTTCTGGGAAAGAGTAGGCATTTCATAACTGATAGTATCCTCTCTTCTGGAAGCTCAGATCCAGGAATTGGTAGGCATGGTTCTCTATGCCGAGGACTTTACAAAGCAGAGTCTATTACCAGAAGTTTCAGGTCCAACTCTCCCAATCAGCCTTCTTAACTCTCTGTTGAACCAGCTCTCCCTACCTAACACTCTCACTCCCCCATCTCCTACCACCTAAGACACATAAGGTCTGTAATTCCTGTGACAATGGCAACTCTGAACCCACATGCTTCTGTTGCAGAAAACAAGAAAGATAAACACACTAAGGAAGGTGGGTAAGAGTGTGTCCTGTGTGAAATAAATAACTGGATATGTGCCCACAGTTTGGGTCTAAATGATGTCTAAACATTCATGAACTCCATATTTATGTGCCCTATACAACTCTCTTGATACCAAGGGCTAAAATCACATTCCACAAACATTTACAAAGAATCTATTCCATCAATCTCTAAGATACAAGAGATATAAGCATTAAAAAAGGCACCCCAGGAGCACCTGGGTGGCTTAGTCAGTTAAGCACCAGATTCCTGATCTCAGCCTAGGGCTTGATCTCAGGGTTGTGAGTTCAAGCCCCATGTTGGGCTCCATGCTTAGCATGGATCCTACTTAAAAAATAAAAAGTTAGTTGATTAATTAATTTTTTAAAAGGCAATGTCTCAGCTCTCTTAAAACTCCCAATTTAATGAGGGTAACAGAAACACATATAAAAATCTTCAATACAGACCGACTCTAAAAAGTGTTATGATATATCAAACAAGCTAGGGTATGGGCTTAGCTACCATAACAGAGAGGACCAAAATAGAGTGGTTTAAACAAGAGATTTATTTCACTATTATGAAATGTTTGATATGCACATGTGATAAAAAGAGGAATTGCCTAGTTTAAGTAATATTAGGAAAGTGGTGAAATCCATCCTCTTGGTCCCAGTGCTCCTTTTTCTTCAAAGATACAACGGCTTTACAACCTCTCTAGTGTAAGTCTTCAATATCCTGGTATATCGCCCCCTATGCTAGAACATATTTTCAAAAAAGTATTGAAGTATTTATTTTAGTAGGATGTGAATAACTTGTAAGGTTTAACGTGATACCATTTCCAGGGACTTTAGCCCTTTGGTGAATTACAATAGAGATAAAGACAATATAATATATTTTATCATGGACTTTTGAGCATCATTAAGCAGTATTTGGGCCGAGATAGATCTGTGAGTATCAAAATAAACCACCTATTCTTTTTTTTAATTTTTTTAAAGATTTTATTTATTTATTTGATAGAGATTACAAGTAGTCAGAGAGGCAGGCAGAGAGAGACAGAGAGAGAGAGGAGGAAGTGGGCTCCCCGCCAAGCAGAGAGCCTAATGCAGGGCTTGATCCCAGGACCTTGAGACCATGACCTGAACTGAAAGCAGAGGCTTTAACCCACTGAGCCATCCAGGTGCCCCAAACCACCTATTCTTAAAACATATCTAGAATGGATGTTGACTGTTAACAGTGTTGGTGAATGAGCAATAAATTGCATTGGGGGAAACACATGGAAGAATTTTTTAAACCTCCCACCCCAAGGTTAGGTCTTCTCTCTACACCCAACTACTTTAATTTACAGACTTGGGGATAAACTGACCACGTAGAGTACTTTGATCAGTTCCAGGAGATCTTGAGTGAGTGAACAGAATTTATCATATGAAGCTCATAGAATCAGAAAATTAGGCCAGTTCAGTTTTATCATGTCTGCACTAAAATGATCATTTTGACAAAATATTTCTCCATGAACTTTGGGTATAATCTTTTCCTCATCTTAAAATAAACCTGATTGGGGCACCTGAGTGGCTCAGTCATTAAGGGTCTGCCTTCAGCTCAGGTCATGATTCCAGTGTCTTGGGATCGAGCCCCGCATTGGGTTCCCTGCTCAGCAGGAAGCCTGCTTCTCCCTCTCCCATTCCCCCTGCTTGTGTTCCCTCTCTCGCTGTGTCTCTCTCTGTCAAATAAATAATAAAATCTTAATAAAATAAAATAAAGTAAAATAAAATAATAAAATAAACCTGACTATTCTTACACAGTAAGAAGTAGATTTGCAATTATGTTGATCATAATTTGAATTACTGTGCCCTTAAGAGTTAGTTTGTTTTCCCAAGGAGATGAACTAAAGTTCCTGTCATCAACTTTTAATTTGCTGTGTATGGCTCATTGTGATTATTTTTCATGGTATGATCATTTTTATCTTATCTTTTACACCATCGTACTCCACTCTTCTTAAATGGCAGTCCCATCGAGTTCTAAGATTAGGTTGCTTATTGGTCAGGGAGAGGTATTGATAGATTCTAAATTATTATATTTTCCCTGTGCTGTGTTCATGTGAAATCACTAGTTCAGAATTTGATCCCAAATAACATTGAAGAACGGTTTTGTTAATGTGCTCTCTCACTATACTTTAAGTTTGTTACAAAATATTCTGAATGATCCAAATCTGTTTGTAGCTCACTGTTGAATTCCTCTTTTAAAATCCTTTAGTTCTTATGAGTCATGACAAAACCAGCAATCTGCTTTTCAAAATGTGTAATAGTCTAACACTGTTCTCCACAAATCATACTGGTTTTGAAAAGCTGACTCAGAACATTTTTAGATGCTTTGGCTTTGTGTTTCTAAAAAAAAAGAAGAAAAAAAAGGAAAGGAAAGGAAAAAAGAAAAAAATCTGGTCATATCCAAAGCACAGGTCATTTTGGCCATCTGCATGCAAAAATTGCAGAAATTTCATTTCTGCATTAATTTCATAATATTAACTCCTGACAACTTAATATAAGTTCTTTAATAGCACAGTTTTTAATCCAATATTATGCTGCCTTTAAAATATCTACAAACTAATTTGTAAACAACCTCATATTTTCAATCTTTTTACTTAGAAACATACTTTATTCACCACACTAAAATACTGAACAAAAAAATTTTCAGAAGAAATGCAGAAATAAAATTCTTAGTTTAATTATAAAACAAAATATCTGGGCCTTGATTTTAAATGTTAATTAGAAAAAGAAAAACAGTCTCAATTGGAGTTGGCTAAAATTAACCAACTTATATTAATATAATCATGACCTTGCTCTCTTCATGTGCCAAATAGATTATGAAAAAGAAAATGTTCTGGGACGCCTGGGTGGCTCAGTTGGTTAAGCAGCTGCCTTCGGCTCAGGTCATGATCCCAGCGTCTTGGGATCGAGTCCCACATCGGGCTCCTTGCTCATCAGGGAGCCTGCTTCTCCCTCTGCCTCTGCCTGCCATTCTGTCTGCCTGTGCTTGCTCTCTCTCCCTCTCTCTCTCTGACAAATAAATAAATAAAATCTTTAAAAAAAAAAAAAAAGGAAATGTTCTTTGTTCTACGAAAGCTTAAAAAATGAAAGCATATTGCTTTGTTCGATCCTTTAAGGCCCAAGATCATTTTTAAAATTCAACAATGCTTAGACTCATTTAAAAATCTCTCTTCTTTGTGGTTTGTACTATAAACACAGAGTATTTTTTCTAAAACTTGTTTTTAAAGATTTTATTCAGTTATTTATTGGGGGGGAGGAAGCACAGAGGAAGAATGAGAGGGAGAAGCAGACTCCCTAAAACTTTTTTAAATGATTTTTTTTCTAGTTTCACTAGAAATAAAAAGTGTAAGATTCTGTTTCTACCACAAGGCGTCAGGCCATGGTAAGTTAATCTTCAAAAGGCTTTAATACTACCCTGCGCAAAGTCAATGACTACAAAAAAAAAAAAAAATACATGTTAAGACATGAACAGTCCCTAGCTGCCTTAGCTTTGATTAAAGAACAATCACAGAAATTGCGGTTGAGCGAGTATTTTCCTTTGTTTTTCTAATCAGATTAGCTCTGAGGATGTTGCAAAATCCTCTTGCAATTCAGGTCTCAGACACTCTACCCTGAGGCTGGTTCCAACTCCGAGGAGTAACCTCCACCCCACCCCACTTCCCCCACCCCCACCCGCACCCCCGCACACATTCTCTTTCTCCATACCCCTTATGTTTTAAAGACACCCCTGCCCCCCGAAATTCTGAAATAGCGACAGATTTATTTTCGGGTTGGAGTGCCTGATGGGCTAGGGCACGGGAAGCTGGCTTTACTATATCGGAGGCAAGGAAGAGGCAAAGGCAACGTGGGGCTTAAGGGCCTATTCAGCCAGGGGACAGGGTTCATGCGGTTTAGGGTACAAGATTTGTACCATTCAGGGGGCAAGTCACTCTCAGATCTTCACATTCGGATTCCTCAACGGTAAACAGCAGTCACTTCATAGAGTTACTGCTAAGTTTAAAGCGGGCTGGCAAAGCTCTAAAGCAGTCCGTCTCAAAGTGTGATCTGAAGGTGCTCCAGCATCACCGGGAACTTACTAGAAATGCAGAATCTCAGGCCCAGACTTGAGGATCACGGAACCGTGAGGGGGAAGGCGACCAATCCGTTAGTTTAATAAGGCCCACCGGTGATACACGTTAAAGTTTGAGAACCACCGCTCCCAAGAATTGCACGAACGTTCGTTCCTCGGGAGATTAACGAAAGCGGGAGGAGCAGGCCTCAGGGGGAAACAGGGCCATCCGAAAGAACACCACCTGGAACGGCCTGCTTGCAACGTGGGGAAACGCTCGGTTTGGCCGCTGGGACCCCGGAGGGCTGCCCCTCCGAGGCAGGAGCCCTGAGGACGCCCGACACCTGCAGGTGGCGCTGGACGAGCCCTTGACAAAGAGGCGGGGTCTGCCGCGGAGGAGCAGGCTCCGCGCTCCGGGGCTCGGACGCCGCGTGGGGCTGGCGCGTCCTCGCAGAAGCTGCGCCGCAACTTACCTTCTGGTCGCGTCGAGGAGCGGGTGAGTCCCTTAAATCGTCCCGACTCGCTGCTTGCTCCCCGCCTCGGCGTGTCCCTGCGAGAGCGGGCGCGGGCTTGCAGCCTCGGGAGGGGTGTAGCGGCTTGCAAGCCTCCCCAGTCCCGGGGAGGCGGCGTTCCGAGGCGAGAGCAGCTCAATTCACCCCTTATGCGCGGCTCCAGCACGCACTGCCCTCCAGCCCAGCTCTCGGCCGAAGCACACTGCTCCGTTGTGGCCGGTCCAGGGGCTGGAAGCCAGGGACTCCTAAGGAAGTCTTTTCGCTGGGGGCCCGGCGGATAGGATGGGTTGTTAAGTTTGCCCTTCGGTTGGATTCTGACGGCAGGTTTTCCAACTTGGGAAAAATCGCCGCGAGTTTGCATAGCATTGAGGAATGATTGGTACACAGTGCTTAAAATCCTGTGACTTGCCTTCAGGTTTCCTAGTAACAGGGAGTTTTCGTTTTAAGTTCTGGGAACATTAGTCCTGCTCTTTCAGGCTCGGGTTTGGGGTTCAAGTTCTCTCCAAATAGGCGATCAAGGAAGGCTTCATATATGTCATGGGTTTGTAGACATAAAATTTACAAACACTTCTAAATTTCTTTCTCTTAAAAAAAAAAAAATCCCCACGACATCCTGACAATTACTTAGATTTAACACAGATATTAAGCAATGCTTTAAAAACAAAACAAAACAAAACCAAAAACAGCCCAGTGAAGAAAAACATCTTAACCTTTACATAGTTAAATGTGGGGAAGCGAATATACACTTTAAAGTGTAGAAGGTTTGGAAATGCAGTGCAATCCATATTGTGCTCCGGTCATTGAATTTCTTCATATTCTAAACTCTTTGACAAAAACATGAGTCAGTTGGGCTGTGTCAATATTTAGCAGGAACATCAGGTCAGCCATCCTCATACAGCAAAACGGAACAGTCACATCAGAAATATGTTTTGCTTTTTTTAAAGGGATGAGAGTTAGAGAACTTTGGGTCAAATCTGGAGTTCCTAAAATCTGAACACTGTGTTGTTTCTTTTTTCTTTCTTTCTTTCTTTTTTTTTTTTTTTCATGAAAAGATGTTACTGTGGAATTTAAATTATATATTTGGGTAATGTCTGATGGAAACCAACATATTTTATTTGACGGATATTTTATTTTCTCGCCTTCTGGCACAAATTGGACTGTGGACCACAGAGCCAACAGGCTCCCTCACTGCTCTGGGCTTTTCCTTGGCCTTGCTCTCCAGCATGGTCTCCCTACCACGCAGATGAATGGGTGGATACTTCTCCAAGGCCACTTTGCCTTTTCACCCAGATTCTGTACAAAGTGGCCCTCAATCAGCAAACACTGCCAACTTGCTTGAGGCCCCAGGACCAGGTCTACAAGAGAACCCTCACCCTTTCCATGCCACGATCTGCCTATAAAACTTTCTTTCTTTAGAATCCATTGTACAGTTGTTGAAATTTCTGCCTTTTCCCCTAGACTTTGAGTTTGTGAGAGCAGAGGCTCCATCCCATTTAACTTCGTATTTTCGCTGCCTGATACTATTGTTCACAATATAGTTAATGAGTTAATATTGAATAAGTGTAGATATGCATGTTAAAATCTTTGCCATCCTACAACACAGAGTGAAACCATCTAAACATAGAGAATTATTTCTTGTTTGGTTGCAGTAAATAAAACTTCTATTCCTGGGGCACCCAGGGGGCTCAGTTGATTGTCTGCCTCTGGCTCAGGTCATGATCCCAGAGTCCTGGGATGGAGCCTCTCATCAGGATCCCTGCTCAGCGAGGAGCCTGCTTCTCCCTCTCCCTCTGCTCCTCCCCCTGCTGGTACATGCACTCTCTCTCTCTCTCTCTCTCTACCAAATAAATAAAATCTCAGGGGAAAAAAACCTTCTATTCCTATTCCTAGACACATACATACCTCCCAGATTACTGTATTTATAATGTTGGTTAAATCACTAAATGATTTGGAATTATACTTATTAAGGAAATAGAGTGTCTCCTCCAGAACAGACACAAAGTCTCATTTCTCTTTCCTCCTCTGTGTCTGTCATAGAGTTGAGCTCCATAAATACCTGGCATTTGCTTTACTCAGAGCTCTTTTGCATGCCAATGATACAATGATACAAAAATCAAACTCAAGCAAAAAAGGGGAATGTATATCGACTTGTGTAACTGAAAATTTCATGATCTGGTCTCAGGAACTGTAAATACTTAAAATATACCACCAGCACTCTTCTATGTCTTTCCCCATCTCTTCCTTGTACTGTAGTGTGGTGGCTTGCTTTTGTTCTCTTGAAGACATCTTCCTCCTTAGAGCTTGTAGAAGAAAGCACAGTAGGCTTCAATCATACCAACTTAACAAAGAGTTAGACATCTCTTTATCTTCCACTCCTCTATATAAATATTAGAGAAAGACTCTAACTGGTTCAACTAGGGTTATGCCATCCCTAAGCCAGTCAGTGCCATCAAGGGAATAGAGAATTCTGATTAGCCAAAACTGAGTCATATGCCAAAGGAGGGACCTTTCTCCAAATGGAGGAAATGTTTTAGATCATTAAAAAGTAGGGGGGAAATATGGGCAGACCAAAACAAATATCCTCAGCATGAATGTTGCAAAATGTCAAAATACATAATATATGGCAAATGTCCTCAGAGCGCTTGAACAAAGGTAAATGATTGGCATGACAGAAAGATGGCTTCTCTTTATTTTTTGAGAAAATCAAGCCTTTAAATTTAGAGAATGTTTTAAGTATTTTAAGCCACTCCTGGAAACAACTTTCCACTTAGTAAAGTGTTACAGGTGTTCTGAAATTAAGAAACACTTGTTTCTCATAATCAAGTTGTTATATATCTAATCTGTTTTTTTCATTGAATTTCATAAAGTGCAAATTGGTGAGGTATTCCTCTAGAAATAAATTTAGAACTAATAAAAACAACAAATAGTATTGTGATATCATGTGTTCCCTTCCTTTAAAAAAAAAAAAAAAATGCTACACCAAGCCTGAGGAGGATCTGTGAAGGGTGTTAAGGCAAAGATTCCTTTGTCAGGTAGTAAATTTGACCAAATTAATTTCCACAGGGTTGACAAGGAGAATAGGCATATCAGTGACTGAACACAACTCAATAATTCCATTGGAAATGTACTAAAAATTCTTGCTTATCAACAAAAACCAGCCTGTTACTCTGATGAGAAAATGACACTCTGAATATACAGCCTTTTGGTCCTTTGCGCCACTATCAGGGTTCACTTTACCGAGAGTGTCTATTCTGTTTATTGTCTGAACCTCAGAATGCATTTCCCCATAAAATCATTTAATTAGTATTTCAGATTCCAGTATCAACCCCAAAAGTCTATCAAATATAACTTCCTAAAGTATAATCTTATATCAGCTAACTCCACTCAAAAAAAAAAAAAAAATCTTTCCTAATTCTATTTACCTTTGAGCAGAGCTGGCTTTCCTCTAAATGGGCACCTGGAGTTAACTTATAAAAGGTAACATCTGACCCTTTGAATTCCCTATAGACATGTTTGTCATTCATTGCACCAATAGCCGGACAAAACAAAGCTGTTATTGACACAAGGACACTGGTTTGAGATTCTGACAGATTATGTGAGGTTAAATGGTAAATCAGTCACTATTTTAATTGTATTTTGTAGGCCACTCTAGTCCTTGTGTGAGTAAATTCTTCTATTGCCCTATCAAACATTAATGTCTTAAATAGTACAGACATGAGGAAGATAATGATATTTATTTTCTTTGCTGGCTGACACTATCCTATTTTACAGAACTAATGGAGAGCAGACAAGACATTACAAACCAAGAAGAACTTTGGACAATGAAGCCTAGGAGAAATCCAGAAGAAGATGATTATTTGGTAATATGTTAATAATACTTCATTGAAATCTAGAAACAGAATTTCAATGCTGTCCTGTATCTCCTAGGGTTGAAACAATGATTTTTCATCCTAGTCGACAGGTATCTTCACTCTGATTCCTATCACTGACATTGCAATGGGCAAAGAAAGGTTCAGGGTGGTAGATAAGAGAAATTGTACCTTGATGATGGTCATGGACTTGGCTGAATAACCTCGAATAAGTCACTGAAAATTCCAGGTCTTGGTCTATCTATAAAATGAGAGAGTGGACCAGATCAGCTCCAAGGCCCTTCCAATTCCCTCTAATATTCTGTGGTCTAAGTTTCTTAAGAGAATCATCAGTGCCCATATAACAATGGTTTTGTAAGCATACATTTTTTCCATAGGCAATATGGCAGCTTAACAAGAGATCATCAAGTTAATTGATGATTCACCATTTAAACAAATAAATTCAATTTTGGAATAAGAATCACTTGTCCCACTTTTATGCCACCAGGAGATTAAATGTTTCTTACTTATATAATTTGACTGAAAAAGTGGTAGAAATGTTTGGTTCCGATCTCTTTTTGCCTTTCTAAATGATATCAACTGCAGTTCTTATAGAAAGTATTTTATCTTAGTTATTTTAATAGGAAAGATAGTCTATACAATAATTTTATATAACATCACTTTTTAAAATTATTTTTGTGAGTTATTTTAATAGGAATAAGAAGATATTACAGGTACATATTCTCTAAAATAATTGTGCATAAAATAAAAATATTTTCATTTTTCAAGTTAACCATCATAATTGCTTTTCCGTAATTTTTCATCATTAACCAGAAAATTGATCTCAGTTGATTGTACTTAGATTGTTTCAACATGTAGAGATGACAGAAGCTGTATCATGCTAAATTCCCTTCTAAATGGAGCAGCTGGAAAAAGCAGAGGATATAACAGTGATTTATCACTGAAAGTAAAAGTCAAAGGGCAAGAGGCGACTTTTGAACACTAAAAACTATAAAGAACTATGTGAGTTAAGGTTACTCTGTATAAAATGAGGAAATGAACAGTATAATATATCACATTAAACTTTAAAATGTTATGGTTTTACATAGAGAGCTGTAAGAAATGAGGAATAAGATAGTTGGTGAAATCACTCGGCATCAGGGAAATACAAATCAAAACCACAGTGAGACACCACCTCACACCAATCAGAATGGCTACAATTAACAAGTAAGGAAATGACAGATGCTGGTAAGGATGTGGAGAAAGAGGAACCCTCCTACACTGTTGGTGGGAATGCAAGCTGGTGCAACCACTCTGGAAAACAGCATGGAGGGTCCTCAAAAAGTTGAAAATAGAGCTATCCTACGACCCAGCAATTGCACTACTGGGTATTTACCCTAAAGATACAAACGTAGTGATCCGAAAGGGCACGTGCACCCGAATGTTTATAGCAGCAATGTCCACAATAGCCAAACTATGGAAAGAACCTAGATGTCCATCAACAGACGAATGGATAAAGAAGAAGTGGTATATATACAATGGAATACTATGCAGCCATCAAAAGAAATGAAATCTTGCCATTTGTGAGGACATGGATGGAACTAGAGGTTATTATGCTTAGCAAAATAAGTCAATCGGAGAAAGACAACTATCATATGATCTCCCTGATATGAGGAAGTGGAGATGCAACATTGGGGGGGGGGGGGTTGGGGGTTAGGAAAAGAATAAATGAAACAAGATGGGATCGGGAGGGAGACAAACCATAAGAGACTCTTAATGTCACAAAACAAACAGTGTGGCGGGGGGAAGGGGGGAGGGAGAGGGTGGTTGGGTTATGGACATTGGGGAGGGTATGTGATATGGTGAGTGCTGTGAAGTGTGTAAATCTGGCGATTCACAGACCTGTACCCCTGGGGCTAATAATACATTATATGTTTATTAAAAAAATTTAAAAAATTATTTTAAAAAAAGGTAGTTGGTGAAAAAGTAAATCATTAAATCATCAGAATATGAAACATCCTAAGTTCTTATTTAGAAGCATTGTTGTTGTTTTTTTAATTTTCTGGTATATCAGTCAGCTGGGGAAAGGACAAAATATTCAACGTAACCTTTTTTGAATTGTTAACTGCTCAGAAATGCATCTGGATAAAGAAGTATAATGTTCTTAGGAAATAGATCATCTCTATGGGATTTAACTATGTATATAACCTTTGTACCTTCTGATAGAGTGTTTGTCAATGATTACTTACACAGATGAGATATTTTAGAAATACAAAATCAAAGTACAGCATGATGGAAATTATATATTTTTATTTTTTTTATTTTTTATCATTTTTTAAAAATTTATTTTCAGCATAACAGTATTCATTGTTTTTGTACCACACCCAGTGCTCCATGCAATCTGTGCCCTCTCTAATACCCACCACCTGGTTCCCCCAACTTCCCACCCCCCCACCTCTTCAAACCCTTCAGACTGTTTTTCAGAGTCCATAGTCTCTCATGGTTCACCTCCCCTTCCAATTTCCCCCAATTCCCTTCTCCTAACTCCCCATGTCCTCCATGCTATTTGTTATGATTGTAATGAGTATATTATTCCTGACCCTTTGTACTTGAATTAATGAAGAATTCGCTCTTCAGTTCTTTGTGGAGAGTTGCCCAATTACCAATAAGAATATCATAAAACAAATTCAACCATTACAAATACAAGTTTTATTATTTTTGCCAAAGACTACTGGATTTTTTTTACGTTTTCAATTTTAGTTTCTCACTTACATTATTCCATTGTTCCATGCCTTCAAGGTAGAAACACAATGGTCTCAGCTTTAATAGATAATCTTCTGTCTTTAGAAAAAAGCATGTATTCCTCTGTCTTAAAGAAAATCAAATAACAGAAATTAATGGAGAATCCCAACATAGCTAAATCCATATTCAATCAGTGCTACATAGACTGTGACATCTTCAGCTAACCACTATCCAAAAACAAGGTTCCGAATGCCCTTTTTTACTGGTAAGCACCATGAACAGAGTAAGTAATGCATTGAAGAGAAATCCCATTATTTGTCTAAGATGTTGATTTTCTTTGCTTTGTAGGATAAGGACTCAGGAGAGACCAGCACGCTGAAAAGACCTGTGTTTTCTCACATGCACCCAACAACCCACTTTGATGGATTTGATTGCCCTGCCCAGCTTCAGCACAAACAAGAACTCTTTCCAATGTGGCGCTGGCCAGTTAAAATCGCAGCTGTCGTGTCATCTCTGACTTTTTTGTACACTCTTCTGAGGGAAGTAATTCACCCTTTTGTAACTTCCCACCAACAGTATTTTTATAAAATCCCAATCCTGGTCATCAACAAAGTCTTGCCAATGGTGTCCATTACCCTCCTGGCACTGGTCTATTTGCCCGGGGTCATAGCAGCCGTGGTACAGCTTCGTAATGGAACCAAATATAAGAAATTTCCACGTTGGTTGGATAGATGGATGTTAACAAGAAAACAACTGGGGCTTCTCAGTTTCTTTTTTGCTGTGCTGCATGCAATTTATAGTTTATCCTATCCAATGAGGCGATCCTACAGATACAAGTTGCTCAACTGGGCATATCAACAGGTAGGATGACCATACTGCCCACATCGCTGAACTAAAAAGTCTAAGTCTTCCAACAAATTAAGGCTTTCTTATTTTAATATCAATACCCCAAACCTCTTTTGAAATTCTGTGTCGGGAAGGTAATCTGCATTTTTCAGTGTTTTAGCATAACTCTCCTTTGGAGCTTGGTTGTATATAATTTCACAAGGAAGAATTTTTTTTTAGTTGAAAATAGTAAACTATAACTTTAACAACCTAAACACATATTTTGTTCCTGAACAGGGCTACACAGCAGCCTTTGTCCCCCTCATGAGATAACTTTTTAATGTTCATTGTTCTTATCTACCACACAAGCATGCACATTACATCAAGTAATTATGATATAAATTAGTAAACAAGTTATATATATATATATTTTCCAGGAAAGAGATTGATAGCTCCAACTCATTTCTCACAGAAGAATGCACAAACAAAGCCACAAATTTGCGGAGGCTCCTAGTTATCAGGTCCTCCATCGTAGACAGAGGGGACGTAGAAGGAGATTCATCTGCCGGGAACAAATGTTGTTTGCATTCCTTCTCTCCCCTTCTCACCCTCTGGTAGGTCCAAAAAAATAAAGAAGATGCCTGGATTGAGCATGATGTGTGGAGAATGGAAATTTATGTGTCTCTGGGAATTGTGGCACTTGCAATATTGGCTCTATTAGCTGTGACCTCTGTTCCATCTGTGAGTGACTCTTTGACATGGAGAGAATTTCACTATATTCAGGTAAATTGTATATCAAATAACTCTGATCCCTCAAAAAGGCCAATCTTTTTTTTTTTAAAGATCCCATTCATTTATTTGACAGACAGAGATCAAAAATAGGCAGAGAGACAGGCAGAGAGAGAGGAGGAAGCAGGCTCCCCGCCGAGCAGAGAGCCCCATGTGGGGCTCGATCCCAGAACCCTGAGATCACGAACTGAGTTGAAGGCAGAGGCTTAAACCACTGAGCCACCCAGGTGCCCCCAAAAGGCCAATCTTTTCTGCGCTTATAATATCATCAAATATATTGACTTTGCCCCATAAAAAATAACAAATGGTTTTCTAGTAGCAAAGATCCCACACTTGTTCCAATCAATAATGTGCTCTCCAATAATTTTTCCCTATCACTTCTAAGTAGAAGTGTTTTCCAGACATAAATAAAAAGCATTACACAAAGAAAAATATTTCTAACATTTGGGGGCACCCGGGTGGCTCAGTCAGTTAAGCAGCTGCCTTCGGCTCAGGTCATGATCCCAGGATCCTTGGGATAGAGACCCGCATTGGGCTCCTTGCTCAGCAGAGAGCCGGCTTCTCCCTCTTCCGCAATTTCTAACATTTGAATGTTGTTAGACAATTTTCTAGCCACCTAATAACAACACGGGTGATATTTTAGGAATTTAATAGTCATGGTTTATTCGTTCCCAAATAAACATATTCTTCTGCCTGCCCTCTGATTTTACTTAATGCCTTTTATGTTACACAGCTGTGTACTCCCTTTAAAAAAGCAACTCTTCTTGAAATTTGGAGTTTTAACTACCAAAGTTTTTCTAATATTTAATTTTAAAGACTGCTTTTTCCAACTTGTATTTTATGTAGCCTACTGACTTGGAGTTTCTCAGTATTCTTGGGATTCAAAATTATCTCGGATTTACTGAGGTTCATCTTCTCCTGGTAGATTACAGCCTAAGAACAGCAGGAGGCAGAGGACTAATTTTAATATAATCATAAGCACTGCTGAGATTTTTTTAAAGTACATAGCTTTAGCTTTTACGGGTGGACATTTTTGGAAGTTCCCACACAGACATTTCTGCACTATCCCTTCTACACGTCTATACATGTCCTCCTACAGACTCTTTATCAGGACATCTGATTAAGCAGGAAAACCTGTCTCCGTCTGAATTATTACAATAGAGTTTGGAAATGGTGCCACATTTTCCAAGCACAGTACTTGCTGATTGTGTAGGTATAGTAGGATAGCCATTAGAGTTCTCTGTTCCTCATTAAATAACTTTCTTTGTACATTTGTTCTGCCTGTCACATGTATGCTGAGTACCACTTTTTTTTTTAAAGATTTTATTTATTTATTTGACAGACAGAGATCACAAGTAAGTAGAGAGGCAGGCAGAGAGAGAAGGGGTGGGGAAGCAGGCTCCCTGCCTAGCAGAGAGCCCGATGTGGAGCTTGATCCCAGGACCCTGAAATCATGACCTGAGCTGAAGGCAGAGGCTTAACCCACTGAGCCATCCAGGCACCCCTGAGCACCACTTTTTAGATTTAATTAGGAATTCAGGCACTGCATCTTGACTACCCAGCCGTACAAGACCTAGTCCATAGTAAGTATACAGAACACATTTGGTAAGAGGAATATTCAACCAAGCATGTGGATTTTTCAATTAATAACCTAGAAACTTTTCCTTTACAATCTGAGAACTAGTTGTTCTGTGATTTACCTTGGAGACTGATATTTGAAAATATAAACTTAGCTGTTTGGTTGTATTCATTGGGGTTTAAGAGTGCTTACTGCTGAATAATTGTGAGTTGGATTCATTCTGGCAGATTAATGACCATTTCCAGTAAAGCGAATAGAAGTCAAAACTTACCTAGAAGAGCTATTGTCAGAATGCTATAAAATTACATAGGTGAACAACTGTATTTTTGAGCAACTTTTTCTGGGCAGTGCCAAGTATCCCAGTACAAGTTGAAATTTTTCTTCACATCTTCCTATCTCTATGTGTTGTTTCAAGAGTGGAAATAGCTGTTGGCATTTTCCCACCTTATCAGGATGTTTGATTTTTAACATAGGCCAAGCTCATTTACCTTAGTATTCATGTACCAAAATCAGAGTCACTTACTTTGGTTGCTTTCATAATTGATAAAGGTCACTGACATCAAATTGATTTTTGCACTAATCGTCAACCTGCTAATATTTACTGAGCACCTAAAATGCACAAATCATTGTCTTTATTCTGCAGGGGATCTGTGATGAGTGAAAGTCCCTGATTTTAGATGTCTCTTGATAGGCAGAATGAAGGCAAATGCTCAAGAGACAAAGCACCATAAATTTTTTTTTAAAGATTTTATTTATTTATTTGATAGATAGAGATCACAAGTAGGCAGAGAGGCAGGCAGAGAGAGAGGGGAAAGCAGGCTCCCTGCCGAGCAGAGAGTCTGATGCGGGCTCCATCCCAGGACCCTGGGATCATGACCTGAGCCGAAGGCAGAGGCTTTAACCCACCGAGCCACCCAGGTGCCCCTAAAGCACCATAAATTAAACATCCTAAGACAGATGAACAAAGTATGGAGAAAAGAAAGATGGTGCTTTTTAGCTGAGGTTGAAAGGAGATTGATTGTGAATTTTCTCAACTTAAATAAACTGGGGGCAAAATACCACCCAAAGTAAGGAAGGGGAGGTGGGGAATATGTGAGGAAAATGGAAAGATGTGAGTGGACAATGTTGAGAAATATGACAGGGAAGTGATTACAGATGTATGAAGGAATTTCAACAGAACAGAAGAGGTAGGATGGAATAAATTCTTATTCAACCAATCCCAACAAGATCATTTTTTTTTCTTTTGCAGAGCAAACTAGGAACTGTTTCCCTTCTGCTGGGCACAATACATGCATTGATTTTTGCCTGGAATAAATGGGTAGATATAAAACAATTTGTGTGGTATACACCTCCAACTTTTATGATAGCGGTTTTCCTTCCTATTGTTGTCCTGTTTTGTAAAGCCATACTATTCCTACCATGCTTGAGGAAGAAGATTCTGAAGATTAGACATGGTTGGGAAGATGTCACCAAAATTAATAGAACGGACATGTCTTCCCAGTTGTAGAATCACTTGTTTACATGCATTTTTGTTCAATATTGATATATTTTACCATAAATGTTTCAGATTTGTATTCGTTTAATAAAATGACCACTTGAGAGTCTTAACGTATCTTTGCAGCTGAGTCATGAGTTTGAAGTATGTGTGGTTCTCTGTAGATTTGATTCAAAGCAATAAACAAAGCAATCTTTAGCACATTCCCTATGTTCAGTAGAACTAAGCATAACAAAACAATCACATCTGATTCCTCAGACTGTATAGCATTATAAATAAAAGGCCTTGTAGTCCCCATCCTTACAACTCATTAAAAGGTATAAGGAAGCATGAAAAAATACATTATCTGGTTCTACCATGCAAGTATATCCATTATTTATGATTGTTGTTAAAGATAGGTTTCCTTTTCCCGTAACTGGGTATTATTCGTGAAATACCAATTGCAAAAAAACACAGATTGTGTCTACACAAGTAAAGCAACAGAATAACATCAGATATATGTCCAGGCAAAATAAAACTCAAGCTATCCAAGAGAAAAAGTAAATTAACTTTTCTCTCAATGAGTTAGATACAACTCAGTTGGAAATAATACATTGGTGAAAGCATACCTTGAACCATTTCCTCAAAGAGCAAGTAGACGTCTGCTGTCAGGACTCGCTAACCCAACAGACTACATAATTCAGAGGTTTCTTATAATTTGCAAAACTGACTACAGACCATATCTTTTATATAGGTAAACCATTTATTATGATTTAAAACACTAGAGCTAATGCTAATGATACAAATAAGGAAAAACAGTATATTCACTGAGTGTTCATTTAAAAAATTTTTTTATTCTGTTAAAAAAAGGACAACTTTTGGGAGGCCTGGGTGGCTCAGTCGCTTAAGTGTCCAACTCTTGACTTTGGCTCAGGGTTGTGAGATCGAGCCCCTCATTGGCGTGGAACCTGCTTAAGATTCTCTCTCGTCCTCTTTCTTTCCGTACCTTCCCCCACGAAGACTTTCTCTCTTAAATGAATGAGTGGATGAATGACAATTCATTATTACATGGGGGAGCTAAGGAGCCTTCTGGAGTATAAATTTGGGCTCTACACACTATTGAGATTCAGATTTACAGAGAGAGATCTATGTCTGGAGATAGTGAAGAGTTCCAAGTAGCATAATTGGAAAGAGCAGACAAAGAGTTCCAAGTAGCATAATTGGAAAGAGCAGACAACGGTGCCCTGGAGAAATAATTCACCATTAGAGAAGGAATCTAGGGCTCTTAAATTGCAAAGCAGATTCTTCAGGGGACTATAACAATGGTACTTCTTTACTAAACATGTGATGCGTATCATGCCCTTACCAACCAGCCCTGAGATGCCGCGGTCAAGTACCTGCCCTCTCAGCTGCATTGCATGACGCATAGTGGCAACATCTTCAGGACTAAGAGGGAGAGATCAAGTTCCAGCCTTCCTGGCACCAAGACATCATGGAGGCTCCAGCTTGGGAACAGGGCTCCAACCCGAAGCAGCATTTCCATGAAGCTGTCAAGGACAGCAGCTGAGTTCTGGCTTGGTTACTGGGGTCCCATCTCTTTTAGCCACGGTAATACACAACAACAGGCCTATTCTGAGATACAGAATGTATCCTTTAGGGAATTCCTAATGGTAGAAGGAAAGGAGTCTACGAGACCTTAGAAGTAAGGCATAAAAAGATATAGATTCAAGTGGTACTCATAGGGTTTTGAAAACAAGACCATTCACACTTGGGTAACTTTTTTGAATTTTTTTTTTAAAGATTTTTTATTTATTTGACAGAGATCACAAGCAGGCAGAGAGGCAGGCAGAGAGAGAGGAGGAAGCAGGCTCTCCGCCAAGCAGAGAGCCCGATGCGGGGCTCGATCCCAGGACCCTGAGATCATGACCTGAGCCGAAGGCAGCGGCTCAACCTGCTGAGCCACCCAGGCGCCCCGCTTTTTTGAATTTTTTACAATGATTGGATAGTATTGTTATTAGAAGAAAACAACAAAAGTTGTCTTAAAAGTTGTCTTAAAATAAATAAATAAAATCTTAAAAAAAAAAAAAGTTGTGAGGTTGATGCAAAAAAAAAAGGAACTATCTAAAATATTATATTCTGGTATGAGCTTGGATTTCCTTTTACTCAATGGATTTTTAAAAATTATGTTAATCACCATACGCAACCTCATTAGTTTTTGATGTAATGTTCCATGGTTCCTTGTTTACCTGTAGGACCCAGTGCTCCTTGCAATGGATGTTTAGAGAGCACCTCCCTATATAAGGCCCAATGCTAGACAGATGATATATCAAGATAGAAATGAGCAGCGCCGGGGCACCTGGGTGGCTCAGTCATTAAACCTCCGACTTCAGGTTCTGGAATCCAGCCATCGGGCTCTCTGCTCAGCGGGAAGCCTGCTTCTCCCTCCCCACTCCCCCTGCTTGTGTTCCCTCTCCCACTATCTCTCTCCTGTGTCAAATAAATAAATAAAATCTTTAAAAAAAGAAAGAAAGGGGCGCCTGGGTGGCTCAGTGGGTTAAGCCTCTGCCTTCAGCTTGGGTCATGATCTCAGCGTCCTGGGATCGAGCCCCACATCAGGTTCTCTGCTTGGTCGGGAGCCTGCTTCTCCCTCTCTCTCTCTGCCTGCTCTTCTGCCTACTTGTGATCTCTGTCTGTCAAATAAATAAATAAAATCTTTAAAAAAAAAAAAAAGAAAGAAAGACCAACCAGTCCCACCTACAGTCTCAGAGGAAAGACAAATTTTAGGTCAGCAATGGATTCTAGGCTTACTGGTATCCTTCAGGAGGAAATGACCAGCTCTGCCTAGTACGGCAAAGTCAGAAAGTTGTGAGGTTGGGGCGCCTGAGTGGCTCAGTGGGTTAAGCCTCTGCCATCAGCTCAGGTCATGATCCCAGGGTCCTGGGATTGAGCCCCACATTGGGCTCTCTGTCCCACAGGGAGCCTGCCTCCACCATTCTCTCTCTGTCTGCCTCTCTGCATACTTGTGATCTCTGTCAAATAAATAAATAAAATCTTAAAAAAAAAAAAAAGTTGTGAGGTTGATGCAAAAAAAAAAAGAACTATCTAAAATAAAGTAAAATTAAGAGTCCTTCAGATAGAATGGGGAGCAAAAAGAAAGGTATTTCTCGTGTCCTTTGATAAGGTGATATTTTTAATGAAACTACTAATACAATTAACATGATTGTGGAAGATACACAGGGTCTCTCACTGGAGCACAAAGAACAGCACCTAGGAGAACTGCCGGCCAGGAGCCCAGAGCCTTCCTTCCCAGGGGCTTCCTTTTTTACTTAAAATGAAGTCTGTCTAGGGTTTATTTTCTTTAAGCATTTGCTCTATAGGAATCTTACAGTCTTTCATTAAAGAAAAAAATTTAAATGATGTCTTTTTACTATTGTAATAATGAGTTCATTTAATGTTTTAAGACCATAAAAAAGAAATGTGTGATTCTGATCTGATTTTCAGACCGTAGGCCACACATCTGGGGAAGCCTATAAGGAATGATTAAGCACAGGATCTGTAAAATTAAAATATAAATTAATAACAAAAATAGGTGATTTTCATTGGTAACATGAACTCTGGAATTTTCTTCCAAGAAAATGAACAAGTTGTAGCTCCTTTCCTGAAACTGGTCTTCAAAGTACAAGTATTAGAAATGTTCCAGCTTGGATTTAATGTTAAGTTTTCCTTGGTTAATTAGGAGTTCTCTTTCTTCATGCCAATTTTTCCAGGTGTTTTCAAGAGGCCCTCGGAAGAGGTAATAAATTATTTGATCCATTTGTAGAAAATAATCCTATACTGGAAGAAATTAATGAATCACTGACTTGTGACCATGACACATGACCCAAGGCTAAAGTTCAGTCCTTTCTTTTTTTTTTTTTTTTTCATAAAGTTCAGTCCTTTCTTCTCAGCTAATTCTACTTCTTCAGCTGGTCAGGGGGTCGTCACATTTCTCAGTAGTGAGATTCCCAGAACTATTAACGGATGCCCATTTTAACTGTGCCAAGAACAAGTTGCCAGTTCATGTAGCTGTAAAATTATTGACCTGGAAGAGACCAGTGAGATCACCTGAGCTGCTAATCCCCTGCCCAGAGGCATGACCCCCACTGAAATGAGGCTCCCTCAGCAAAATGTTAGTTATTTCTGGATAATACTAAAGAGAGAGGAGGGAAAGCAAGCACGGGTACTGGTATTGTAATGTGAAGAAGCTGTTGATCTTCCCAGAACCAATGCTCCCCTGCACCTCAGCCAGTTCAGGGCGTGGCTGGTTGGGCAAGATCTGAGAGTCAGAGAACCAGGAAGCTAAACTCGGGGATTACTGATGCCTTGGCCCATAACATGGGAAATGACTTCAGACCTTCCCTGTCTTGTAACATGAAGTTGTGACCACAAAAGATAAATAAAGGGTTTTCACAGTGTAAGAGTCGGAAGAGTAGGTTCTATTTTCATTTTTTGTAATAAAACATTTTTTTTTTTTTTTTTAGAGAGAGAGAGAGCAGGAGAGGAGCAGAGGGAGAGGGAGAGAGAGAATCCCAAGCCAACTCCCTGCCCAGCCCAGAGACCCATGTGGGGCTCAATCTCACGACCCTGATATCATGACCCAAACCAAAATCAAGAGTTGGATGCTCAACACTACTGAGCCCCCAGATGCTTCTTTTTTTTTTTTTAAGATTTTTTATTTATTTATTGGACAGAGAGAGATCACAAGTAGGCAGAGAGGCAGGCAGAGAGAGAGAGGAGGAAGCAGGCTCCCCACCAAGGAAAGAGCCTGATGTGGGGCTGGATCCCAGGACCCTGGGATCATGACCTGAGCCGAAGGCAGAGGCTTTAACACTCTGAGCCACCCAGGCGCCCCCAGATGCTTCTTTAATACAACATTTTTAAAGCAAAATCCCTCACAAAAGTCCAGCCTGTAATGGGGGTCAGATTTGAAGGGAGGTAGTAGGACCAGAAACTGCTTTTTTGTTTCTTCTTCAATTAGGCTCACGAGCCTCTGTGACAAATTGGGCTCCAAGAGCACAGTTTGAAAACACCCCCCATTTATACACATAAGGGAATTTATCTTTTTGTCAAAGAGCACTTATCTGCAAAGCACAGAAACCTACTCAAAGTCACTCAGGTAAAGGAGGAAAATAATGATAACATAAAGGAGACGCTGATCTAACCCACAGGTAGAGGGGACGACTACCCTTCCGAGCCCTAGAGCTGGTCCCACAAGACAAGATCTAAGTACCTCTGCTCTCTCCATCTCTGGAGACAGATGTCACAATATTGTGAAGTTAAAAGCGGGTTCTTTCCTTTTGTCTCAAATTCGGCAACGAGGCCCACAGCTAAGAACCAAAAGGGCTAAGTAGTCCTCCTTCTCATTTCAGTGGACAAGCAGCTGTGGGGTCAGATAGGGTTTGCCGAGACGTGCTTTTCAGCAGAACCAGCCCTACGACCACTCAGTAGCGCGCCGCCAATACCTCTCAGGACAGAGGGAGGGGTGAGGGTCTCCTTAGCTCTGGGAAATGTGGGCTTCTTTTTTTTTTTATTTTTTTTTAAAGATTTTATTTATTTGACAGAGAGAGAGATCACAAGTAGAGAGAGAGAGAGAGAGGAGGAAGCAGGCTCCCCGCCTAGCAGAGAGCCCGATGTGGGACTCGATCCCAGGACCCTGAGATCATGACCTGAGCTGAAGGCAGAGGCCCAACCCACTGAGCCACCCAAGCAGCCCCAAAATGTGGGTTTCTAAAGAGAAACTATGCACACGTCTCACCTCACTTCACCAGAGCACAGATTAAACTCTTCACCTACTCAGCATCCTCAGCGCACATGGACTTGGCTGGAAGAGACACACAATGGTCACACTGACTAGCCCTGCTTGACGTGGATCATGACAAATGTTATGTGAACTCTCAACCCTGCTCTCAGCCTATAACCTTTGTATATTTCCATAGGAAGTCTGTTTTTCCTCTTGTTAAAACTGTATCACACCATTCTTCTGCTGCAACCAATAATAACCTCTCCTCCTACATTCCACTAGTATCTTTTATTTTGGAAATAGATGTACTCAGAGAAGACAGCTGTCTCATCTTCTAAGAAATCTGTCTGCCAACGTACACACACGTGGTGCCTTTATCCTCTGCTTGTTAAAGCCTTGTCCCTGTCCCTAAGGCCAACTCCTCTGTTGTGGCATCAAATCTCATCCCTTTTTCTACTCAAAGAGCTTATACACATCTTTCTTGTGTCATCAGTTTGCCTGTCTCTGCTGTAGTATTCCCGTCAGGACACAGTATTAAAAAACAAATAAATAAAGTGGTTTGAACCAACGTCCTCCTCTAGTTCTTGACCCATCCCTCAGCAAACTTAAAATTCCTCAAAAGACTTGCCTGCTTGATAGCAGGTTATCTCTTCTTTTGATTACTATTTGTATGGCATATATTTTCTCAACCTATGACTTGCACCTTTTCTGTTTTCCCATATTTTTAGGTGTGTCTTTTTCTTGTTGTTGTTAAAGATTTTATTTATTTATTTGACAGAGATCACAATTAGGCGGAGAGGCAGGCAGACAGAGAGAGAGAGGAGGAAGCAGGCTCTCCGCCGAGCAGAGAGCCCGATATGGGGCTCGATCCCAGGACTCTGGGATCATGTCCTGAGCTGAAGGCAGAGGCTTTAACCCACTGAGCCACCCAGGCGCCCCTTTAGGTGTGTCTTTTGAGGGCAACACATAATTGCTGTTTTTTAATCCAGTCTGGTAACCTATGGCATTCAGGCTGTATACATGTAATGTATTTATTAAAACATTTGAACTTCTCCCATTTTACTGTTTGCTCCCTATTTCCATACCAGTTCTATGTTCTAAATTTCTTTATTATATTGCCTTCTTTCAGACTGAGATTATTCATTAGTCCAGTTTTCCCCTCCATAGCAGTTATGCCTTTTTTTACTGCAAAATCTAACATTAATTGGCACTTTTACCTCTTCTTGTGCAATGTATGAAACTTAAACCTTTTTTTTTTTAAGATTTTATTTATTTATTTGACAGAGAGAGAGAGATCAGAGTAGACAGAGAGGCAGGCGGGGAGAGAGAGGAGGAAGCAGGCTCCCTGCTGAGCAGAGCGCCCGATGTGGGACTCGATCCCAGGGCCCTGAGATCATGACCTGAGCCGAAGGCAGAAGATTTAACCCACTGAGCCACCCAGGCACCCGAAACTTAAAACTTTTTATCTTCATTTAACCCTCTCTTGACATTGCTGTTGTATATTTTAATTCTATATATATTTTGGCCCACCAAGAACTATAACTATTGTTTTATATAGTAATTTAGATTTATAAGCATTTACCTTTTTTAGTTGCTCTTTATTCTTTCCCGCATCTCCTGGGTTCCATCTGATTTCATTTTCCCACCACCGGGAAAAAAAAAAATCTTCAGTGTTACTTCCAGTAATGCATGCCTACAGGAAGAAAAAAATTGTTTTCATAAGTTTTGGTCTGAAAATATCTTGATTACATCTTCATTATTGAAGGCTCTATTGTTAATGTTTAGAAATCTAGGTTGGGAATTTATTTTATTTCAGAACTTTGTAGAACGTTCCATTGTTCTCATGAAAGAAGGGAAATTTCATTCTAACTGTTGCTTTATGAGGTTCCTGTGGCTACTTTATGATTTTTTCTTTTTGTCTCAGTTTTCAGTACTTGTACTAAAATTAAGCTAAGTGTGGTATTCCTTATAGTTATCTTTGTTGGGGTTGGTAGTGCTTCTTCAAACTGTGGTTTGATATTCGTCAATAGATCTGGAAAATTCTCAGTCATCGTCTTTTCAAATATTTCTTATGTCCCATTTTCTCTCTCCTCTGATTCTTCCTGGGCTCCAGTGACTCAGCCAATGTTTTCACTGTATCTCCTATTTCATAACCTTCTTGCATTCCTTTTTTTCTCTGTACTTTATTCTGGTAATCACTTTTACCTATCTCTTTGCTCACTAGTTCTCTCTTCAACTCTGTCTAACTAGTTATTAAGTCCTTCCATTGAGTTTTGAGGTTTTTTAAAATTAATTAATTAGTTAGTTAGTTAGTTTGTTTGTTTGTTTGTTTAAATCATCTCTACACTCAACATGGGGCTTGAACTCACAGCCCTGAGATCAAGAGTCACATGCTCTTCTGACTGAGGCAGCAAGGCACCCCCATCCACTGAGTTTTTCATTTCTGTTACCGTGTACATTCAGTTTTAGAATTTCAATTTGGTTTGTTTTCATGGCTTACAATTTTCTGTCAAATTTCCTAATCTGTCCCTAATCCCCTTGAGAGAAGTAAGAATCTTAAAGACAAATTCATGAGGCTCCTATGAGTCTGTTTTTATTTTTAGGAGTTTTTCCCCCTTGGTTTTCACTCATGTCATTTTATCTCCTCATGTGACTGGTTATTTTATTGAGTGCCAGGCACAGTATGTTAAGACATTATGGAAATAATTTGAGGCCTTAAATGATGTTATCTTATTCCAGAACAAATTTATGTTTCCTCTGGCAAGTAGTCAGAGAGACAAACAATGCAAGGTTTCCTTAATTTTATTTTAATAATTGTGTTTATTTGAAGCTGGACTTTCACTCTCTGCCAGACTTGGATTACTTCTGATTCACATTTCTTCCACAGAGTCAGTTCTTTGGGATTTCAACACAAAGCCTGGTGGAGGGTGACTACCTTGCTCTCTCCCTTGGCATACTCTAGATTACCTATTTTGTTCAAACAATATCTTGAGGCTGTTAAAAATCCTGTTGAGTTTCTCAACCTCTCAGCTACCTATTCTCAAAAAACAAACAAACAAAAACAACTTTGGTGCTGAGATTGACTCGTTGGGCTTCTTTCTACTTCCAAACTTATTATTCTTCAACATTTTGTTAGCTACCCAATACCTTCAGGCAAAGAGTTTTTATAATGAGACTTGTTTTTCTACTGGTTCTCATGATTGGCACAAATAACTTAGGCAAGCATTACCAGAAGCAGAAGTTCCTAGAGAGAGTTGATTGTTTACTGTTTCTGTATCCTCTTCTTCCATTTTCTTTTATTCTGAACAGCTTTATCCCTCACTGTTCCACTGCATCCTCTCTTGTCAAGATCACCACATGACCAAGTTTCAGTCCTCATCTCATTTACTCACCCCATAACATTTGACAAGTTTGATGTTGGTGACTCTCTTTCTTGAAACATTTTCTTTACTTGGCTTCTGAGCAACCATATTCTCTCTCCTACATGCTTTCTCTGTTAACTTGGCTGGCTCCTCTTCTTTTCCCCATCATCTCAGTTAGCAAGGATAACTCCTTGGCCCGCCTCTCTATCTATACCCACAATGTGGGCCTTCAGACTTGTGGCCTTACAATAAGACATTGAATGTATGTTGCTATGTCCCAAACTTATATTTTATTTCCAGCCTTCACCTTTTACCTGATCTCCAACTTATTACATCTAACTACCTATCTGACAACTTTATTCCAACCTCAAAAAAGCATCTCAAACATAAAATCCTAAAAGTAAAATCTTAAGTTCTTCCACATCTCCACCCACTTACTCAAGAGAGACACCCAGGAGTTATCTTTAAGACTGCTCTTTACCTCACATTCCACATGCAGTTTTTCAGCAAATTCTACTGACTCAACCATCACGATATGTTCTGCATCCAGCTGTGCCTCATTACCAAATCATATTGGTCCAAGCCACTATAGTCATACTTGCTATTTCCTCTTCCTAGAATTCTCTCCCTTTCCTGTAATTAGTTCTTTTATATCATTACATCTATGTTGCTATGTCATCTCTTTAGAGTGACCTTCCCTGACTATCCTGCCTAATGTAGTTCTCTCCCCATGCCACTCTCTCCTTTTGTTTGGCTTTATTTGTAGAGTTCTTCTCACTATCCAACATTATATCTTTTATAGAAATACTTGTGTTTGTCTGGTCATCTGGTTCCCCCACTCATGAGCACAGAGATTGTGTCTTGTTCATAACAATATTCTCATGATCTAGAACCGAGCTTGGCACATAGTAGAAGCTCAATAAATACTTGCTGAATGAACCAACAAATGAATGCATGAATAAGGAACACAGTTGTATTATCAATAAATGGTTGAGATGGTGGTGCTTAGGAAATAAAAATTATTTAGATGAGTGGTTCTCAAAGTATGGTCCATAGGCCAATATTATCAGCATCACTGGGGATCTTATTAAGACTGCAAATTTTGGAACACCCCCTCCAACCCATGGCCCGTTGAGTCAGAAACTGGAGGTGAGGAGAGCAATCCCTTCCAGGGATTCTATTGAGTGATCAATGTGAGAACCACTGATTTCAGGGGTAGGCCAAGCCTGGCCCACTCCATGTTCTTAAGAGTAAAGTTGTATTGAAACATAGTCTCTCCTGTATGTTTACATATTGTCTAGGCTGATTTTGCACAAAAACTGCAGTAATGAATAGTGGCAAAAGAGAACTTATTGCCCAAAATACCTATAATATTTACTATCTGGCCCTTTCCAGAAAAAGTTTGATGACCTCCAGTTTAAATCAGCACCTTAAATGTGTAATGATAGCCATGTAAACTCATTTATCTATATACCTATCTCCTTTCCACCTAAATGTCACTGAAATTAAAGAAAAGCTACGATTAAAGGAGGATCCATAACAGAAAACAAGAAAAGGTGGTATCAGTGAAGCAGAAAATTAGGAATTTGCAAAATACAAGCAACATTTTGGGGGAGATTACAGGGAAGCAGATGAGATCAGATTAACAGAGAAACAAGTGGGAAAAACTGCAATACAAGATTCAAATAAAAGCTACTCCAGGGGCGCCTGGGTGGCTCAGTGGGTTAAGCCACTGCCTTTGGCTCAGGTCATGGTCTCGGGGTCCTGAGATCAAGTCCCACATCGGGCTTTCTGCTCAGCAGGGAGCCTGCTTCCCTCCCTCTCTCTCTGCCTGCCTCTCTGTCTACTTGTGATCTCTCTCTGTCAAATAAATAAAATCTTTAAAAAAAAAAAAAAGCTATTCCAAAAGGAAGCAAAAGTTCTTAAGAAAACCCTAGATGAATTTTATGTTCAAAGCTAACCAAACCAAATCAGTCCTGGAGAAATCACTGGATGAGTCATTGAAAGACCAATCAGAGAATCTGGCCAGTGACCCTTTCACCCAAAGATCTAAACAGCTGGCTGTAGACCTCATTTATAAACAAAACTAAAAGACTCCTGGCTTCAGGAGACTTCCTGGGAAAGGCTCCTGGCTTCAGTGCTGGGGCCTAACAAGCAGAGTCCAGCAAGATATCCACAATGCCAGCAGAGGACAGAAAGAAAAGGACATCTTAACTCGAGCCTTTGTATCAGGATTAATTGTCATGCACAGATCTTCAAATTGGGATTTCTGGAATCAGAGACTCCCAGAGTAGCTTCTGGCACTGAAGAAGAAGGACTATGTTCAAGATAAGGATGGGAAGTCCACTTTTACTAAGTGGACAAGATACATACCTACTTTGTAGGTTAAATTGTGTGTCTCAAAAAGATTTGTTGAGGTCCTAGACCCTACTAGTTCAGAATGTGACCTTACTTAGAAATAGATCATGGCAGATATAATTAGTTAAGATGCAATTGTAATGGACTATGGTGGGGCCTTTAATCCAATATGATTAGTGTCCTTAAAGAAGAGAAGAGAGACAGCGACGAGAAGGCCATGTGAAGACATAAAGATACACGGACACAGAGGGAAGACCACCATGTGAAGAGAGAGACAGAGATTAGAGTTATGCAACTACAAGCCAAAGCACTCTTGGGGTCACCAGAAGACAGAAGACATAAAGATGGATTCTCCCGTAGGGGCTTTGGAAATTGCATGGCCTTGCCAACACCTTGATTTTGGATGCTTAGTCTCCAGAACTGTGGAGAAAAAAAAATTCTATTTTTAAAAACCACTCAACTCGGGGTACTTTGTTAGGGGAGCCTTGGGAAACTAAATTGCCAGCCCTCTGAGCCACACATTCCTGTGCTCCCCCTTTGTCACCAAAAATGGAACTTGCATTCACAGACAAGTAAGCAGGGCATCTCATTAGGCCAAGGACACAGACCCTCACCAACAATAAAAACAATCATCACCAAATATTTGAGGAAAATTAATACCAGTAGAAAGGATCATCTGATTTAAATAACAGAACAAATAAAACCTACAGAAAATTAATGGAGACAACAGAATATGGCTGTAAAATAAGTATATGTAATATTTTTGGTGAGATCTAAGAAGATACTACATTTATTAGCAAAAACATGACTGCTAAACAGAAACAACTGATGCTCTTGGGAATCAGATCTTCGTTGCAAAATTTTTTAAAAATTGTATGCTGCACAGCACAATACTGTATATTTATCAGGTCAGGAAAGAAAAGCATGCAGAGAAAACGATAAAATACATTTTGGCATGCAAAAATATATGCACAGTTAAGAACATATATCGAACATCTTAAATGGAAACAGTGGTGGGGAGAGTGGAAATGCAAATCAGGAAGGAATTTTGAAAAACAAATGAAATAAGACTTACATGAGAAAATGAGAATTTTTTGCTGTGAACTAAGGTGTTATAATTAAGCCAACTCTTTACACTAGGGATTCAAAAAGGAAAAGAATTAGATGTTAATGGAAAAATGGGATTCCAAAATAGGTATGGTTGAAGATTAATTTATACGACGAAAAGACTAAACTGAAGAAATTTCTCCAGAATGCAGCGCAGAAGAAAAAAATTCATGGAATGGAAAATGTTTAAGAAAAGTTAAGGGTCTTGGAAAAGGGATCTAGGTGATTTCAAATACTTCTTGTGTAAGTTTCAGAAGGATGGCATGGAAACAATTCAAAAGAAAATAAATAATAAAAGAAAGTTTTCTGGAGCTACAGAAAGGCACTAGACTTCAGATCAAAGGGCTCCCTAAGTTAGGGAGAATTAGGAGGTGGGAGAGTATGGGAATGCACACCTATATGATCTTGGTGAAATTTCAGGCTACCAAGGATAAGGGGGAAAAAAATCCAAATAAATTCCATAGAGGGAAAAAAAAAAACCACACACACACAGACTATTCACTTTAGAAAAAAACATATCTAAGTTCCAAGTAATTGAGCAGAGAGTAGGTGGTTATGTGCATTCCTAAAATTTGGCTCTAGACAAAAGATGGATAGTAGATGGTATTACTAGAAGAGGTATCATTAATAATGAGCTAAGAATGCTAAAATTATTACTTTCCTCATAAAGCCTCATGTTTTAACAGGAAAAAGACAATTATAATTCTGGTTCCTTCTATAAATGAACTGGTGCCAAAATATCAATGCACCGTCACCCCACTTTTTATATATATTTGGCCCAACATCCATCTCACATAAGAAGTGTAGTTTATAAGATCACATTCTAATTTCTACATATCCACAATCCAAAATAATTTCCATAAATTCTAATAAGCAGCGTTATTTCATGTCATAAATCCTCCATGAAGTTCCCCATTTTGCAGATGACACTGAGGACAGAGAGAAGAGACCCTCCCAGAGTCACATGCTTGTATTGGGCAGAATAAGGCCTGCGACCCAGAGCTCCTGATGTTGTAACTGCTGGGTCATGTGAAGAGCTTAGCACTGATCCTTCTACGCTCTTGTGTTTGGTCTCCTTTGGGATAAAGGATGGGCATTTGTGTCACTGGGTTGCCAAAGAGTCCAGAAACTCAAAACAAAGCAAATTTCCCTGTCTTTTGCAGAAACCCTCAGCAAAGCTCACCACTCAGAGGCAGGAAATCTGTGTTTCCCTCAGGTTACCAGATGAGCGAGTTGCATTAATAGTGCTGGGAAAATACCCACCTGAAAACCCATGTTCAGGCATTGTTCAAGGACTACTAATAAATACTTTGCAGCAAAATTCTTCTTTCTATTGAGACAGAAGGCTAGAAACAGTCTGACACCCCCATTAATCACCACCATAACCTCCTGACTCATCTTGGTTTTTCAGATCCCTGGGCCTTGTAGGTAAAATTTAAACAATAACTTTGGCAATCATTCCTCCTCAAAAGTAACTCTAGAATAATCAGTAGTAAAATTCCATGGACTAGTCACAATAGGGAGATATGCGTTTAAATTAAGAGGCACCATTTCTTCCTTTTAAAAATCTGTTTTTTGGGGTGCCTGAGTGGCTCAGTCATTAAATGTCTGCCTTCGGCTCAGGTCATGATCCCAGGGTCCTGGGATAGAGGCCTGCATGGGACTCCCTGCTGTGAGAGTCTCCTTCTCCCTCTCCCTCTGCCTGCTGCTCCCCCTGCTGTGCTCGCTCTCTCTCTCCCTCTGTCAAATAAATAAATAAAATCTTCAATAAATAAATAAATTTTAAAAATCTGTTTTTTTCTAATCTTCCAAAAAGCAAATCTAATATGAAATTTAGTAAATACTGTTTCAAAAACCTAAAATTCAAATATAAAATAGCCTATTTATGTCTAACTTTTCAATACCTACTAGAGTTTCCTAAACCTATATTACACAGGCTATAAAATGAAATCTTGTCTTTATCTAAACAAGTCTTTTGAATTTTCTTTGAGGCCAATTGTTTTAATATAGACCAGTATTGGGGCACCTGGTGGCTCAGTGGGTTAAAGCCTCTGCCTTCGGCTCAGGTCATGATCCCAGGGTCCTGGGATCGAGCCCCACATCGGGCTCTCTGCTCTGCAGGGAGCCTGCTTCCTCCTCTCTCTCTCTCTGCCTGACTCTCTGCCTATTTGTGGTCTCTGTCTGTCAAATAAATAAATGAATCTTTAAAAAAAAAATAGAGACCAGTATTTTACCTGCTCTTCCCATCTCTGTTAGTCAATCCCAAGCCATGTTCCCTTCCTAATAACAGTCCTTTGAGGGGAAAAAGCAAAACAAAACAAAAAAACAACCAACCTATCATTTTGTTATTTTCAGAGAATAAGACAGAAACTGTGACTAATTTATAAGGAGATGTTGGTGAAAACCAAAATTATTTCAAGTTTACACTACATTTGTGCAATATCACCAGTAGAAGAGGAATGGCTTTACAGACAATTTTCTGGAAGGAAAATATGAGTCGGAAATACACCAACCCTGTAGAGTTAAACAATTCCAAGATAGAAATCACTTTCCTCCTTGGCAACCAAATGCCTGATTTTCATAATTCAACAAATAATTTTAAACTAGGACAACCAGATTTGCAACATGAAAACTGGAATTTTATTATTAAATGACACCAGGAAACTGCAAATCATACCAAAAGAAACAGCAAAATATTTTTAAAAGTCTTTTACAATGAATGCTCAGGAAACTTCTCCTTGAGGTAACTATAGAAAAAAAGAACATTTTGTCTGTGGAGGGCCAAGCTAAATTTGTTCCATAAAAGCTGGTGGGATCTATTTCTCACTTCTAAGGGGATAGAGAAGGAAAAATGCATCTAGTCTTTAAGAACATCCAGAACACGGCCAAAATTCTGCCTCCCACTTTGGCATTCTGCCTTTAACCTGAAAGATAATATCTTTGTGTTATAATAGCTGATGGTAAGACAAACTGTCAACAAAAGGAGGGAGGCTGGAGAGACAGAGGGAAGGGAAAATTATGAACCCACCTGAGTCACAATACTCTCTCGGCTGGCATTTATTAATACAAATAGAATTAAAAAGTCAAATAGCCCTGTTAGCCAGGTATGGTTTAGTTCGAAATGGCTGACTGGGAATTCCGCCCCCACTCCCCGCGCCCCTGCTTTCATTAAACAATTGATGAGTGATTATTGCATTAGCTTGGTCTTTTTAATATTCCTAGATGGCATAAAAGACCTTAAAATGATAAGTGTGTTTCTAGCGACGAACAATTCTCCTGTGTGGTTTTAGAAAAATCACTGAAATTATCAATGCTTTTGCTAATCCTTCTATGCTTGCCAAAACAAATATTTTTAAAGAAAGGCTCTCTTTTTCATTCAAACATTCAACTAGATGTAGGGAAAGTACATAATAAATCTCTAGGGCCGGCCATCTACCAAATCATTCAAGCAGAAGAGATTTTTCCAGAACTGGAAGAAAAAAGGCACTCAGCGACTCCAAGGTGTGGGTGAAGGGAGATGGGAGAAGCAGGCAAGAATCTGATGGACCTGCTTTCTTTGCATTGTCCCACTTCCTTGTTTTCTGTGCTGCACAAACACTATTAAATATCAAGATTTGGCTTCTCCTGAATAAGACACTTAATAAAGAACCACGTTAGCCCTTTCAAGCCCATAAATGGTTTATAAGTGTTCACAGAATTTTACAACAATTTGATGAAAAAGCATGAAAAAATGAGGCCTGCCTAAATCGTATCACTACAAATACTTCTATTACTAAAGTTGCTCAGCGATCCTGCATACAAAGCCCATAGGATTTGCTATTTAAATTTATAAGCTAAGAGGAATCTTAGCAATTGTCTAGTTCTAACTTCCTTGTTCTACATTCCTGTTTCATTTTCTCCAAGCCACGTATTGTATTTGCTTCAGGATTATGTTAGAGAAAAGGAGAAATGCTTTTGGAAACAAGGACTAGATGATAACTCTTTTTTAAGGGAAAAGAAAATTAAGGGAGAAGGGAATTTAAGGATATTGCATGCTATAGGAAAGATATTTATGGGCCATAAAATCATTTCTGATGGAAAGAACACATATGAGGTTGTTAGTTTGCTGGAGTACATTTTGGTTTCCTCTTTTATTATTATTATTATTTTGTGAGAAGGCCAGTTTTATACAGCATAGAATCAAGAGTAGAGCTAAATAATGTATTTTGCAAAGTTAAGAGGTGTGACCATGAGCCCCCTGATCCTGGTTCTAGCCTGTCTACTAAACTGGGTAGGTTCTCCAACAGAGATTGTAATTCACCTGAAGCAACAGTGAAAAACAAGGAGAAAACTGTTAAGAGCTCTATGGTAGAAGCTCAGTTAAGCATCATCTCTTGATTTGGGCTCAGGTTATGATCTTAGGGTGGTGAGATCAAGCCCCGCCTCCAGGGAGTCTGCTGGAGAATCTCTCCCTCTCCCTCCCTGCCTGCCTCTCCCTACTAACTCAAGTGCACGTTCACATGCGCGCGCTCTCTCTCTCTCTCTCTCAAAAAAAAAAAAAAAAAAGAAGTGATTGTAGATGCTGTATTATAGTAAGTCCAGTCTCCAACATTCTTAATAAGGAATCAAATAGTGACAGAGAACTCACTATTTTGTGAGACAGTCTACTTTGTTTTTCTAAATACCAGCGATTGTGCCTAAAACTACTATTCAGATTTTCAACCTGACGTAAGTTCCATATCTCCTCCTCTTTGTCTTGCACAATAACAAATCCTCCTTTCAGACACTTAAAAACTTTTTTGTTCTCTTACAACTAAAAATCCAATCAATTACCAAGTTTTGTTGATTCCATTTTGGAACCGGTAGCTTTCAGCTTCAGGTATCAAATACCACCACAAAACAAACAAACAAACAAACAAATACCATCACAGCTGCTGTATTCTCACGTATCACAAAGACCAACCCCAATACAATATAGAGGAGACTGCACAAGGATATGAATATCAAGAGGGAACATTGAGAACCATCTTGGAATCCAGCTAATATATAATATGACAGGAAAAATGACCACTGACAAAAATAGGATCCCTAGGGAAGAAGGTAACTTTCCTGGCAAGTCTAGCAGAAAAAACTCCAGCAATAACACTAATTGGTTCAATTTAGATCATGTGCCCATCCATGAACCAATAATTATGACCTGGAATAGACTCCTACTTGAGTAGATCCGGGTCATGTCCCTACCTGTGGCTCTTGAGGGAAAATGGTGCCATCTCTGATGATCCACTGAATCAGAAAGGAAGGAATGCCAAACAGAAAAACATCATTATGTCCTCTGTTCTACTTCACACCTGATGCTTCACTAAGTCTTCTAAATATTCTCATATCACCTTGCCTCTTTGCCCTCCGTTTCAAATGGCACAAGGCTGACAAAGCACTCTTTCTAAAACTCAACTTGGATCAAGCTTTTTCTTTTACCAAAATCTTCCCCAATACCGCCTCACTGCTTATAAAACCAATCCTTATCCTTGATCTGGCATTCACAGTCTTCCACCATCTTACCCCAAACTCCTTTTTAGTCTAATCTATAATTTTTCACCTCTTGGTATAACCAATGTACTCACTCTCCTCCAAAAATGGCTTTGTCTCCATGGTCTTGTTCACAGTGTTCACATCTTTTATTATCCAAGCAAACCTTTTTCTCCCTTCTTCCATTATTCAAAGACCATTCATTCTAAAGTACAACTCAAAGCTTGCTTCCATATAGTTTTCCATAGTCATCCTAGCACAGAGTAACTCCTCTCTACTTTCTCATGATAATATTTTTGTTGTATTACTGTTTGACAAATGTGATGTACTGCTTTATTCTATCATGAATTCATATTTCAATAAATAATACATACTACCTACCTATATCTACCTATCTAGATTGCAAACTTCTTAAAGGCAATGATTATGATTTGTATTTCTTTTCAGTGAATGTAAGGCTTAGCTTACAATTAATAAGCTTGTGTTTATTTGATTTTGATCTTATTAACACTGCCTATTTGTAGATATTAAGGTCTCTAACCCAGTTTAGGAATTTGACTCTCTGATCAATGTACACATTAAGGAAAAAAGCCAAGTTTCCATTGAATCTTCAGTTACCATACACTGACCCTTGTTTATATTTTTTTATATATATTCCATTCAACACATTAGCTTCAAAGTCCACACCCAGAAAAGAGCTGTTCAGTAATTAGGAAGGTACTGCATTCTTAAAAGATGTATACTTTCTGCTAGATAACTACAGAAAATGAATCCCAACTTCCCCAAATTGAATTGCTGATGCACTAATCTAGATGATTTTAACCAACAGTTACATACTGCTATGCCAATCTAGTTATCTTCAATGATAAGATTTACTACATACTGCTACATCACTTTTCAAGGAGCCTCTTTGGACCAGAGCACAGTCAATGCATATTGCTTCCAGGAAACCATTTCTGGAGGAATTTGTCTGTTTATGTCTTGGGCCAGAATTATTTGAGTTTTGACTTGCAGTCTCTATTTTGCTTTCCCCATAGAAACATGTACTCACAGCATCCTGGCTCCAAGGATGCCTCACCAAAAGAAAATGGGCACTCCTTCATCATGAAAGGACAAGAGCTCTCCCAGGTAGAATTTTGGCACATACTCTAAATGCCGTGAACCCACTCTTCATTTCATCCTTACCAAGTAAGTGTCTAACAAGACAAGACACTCTTGGGATACCTGGGTGGTTCAGCTGGTTAAGCATCTGCCTTTGGCTCAGGTCATGATCCCAGGGTGCTGGGATTGAGCTCCGTATCGGGCTCCCTACTCCGCAGGAAGCCTGCTTCTCCCTCTCCCACTTCCCCAGCTTGTGTTCCCTCTCTTGCTGTCTCTCTCTCTGTCAAATAAATAAGTAAATCTTAAAAAAAAAAAAAAAAAAACAAGATACTCTTCTAGGTATTACGCCAAACACTATGCTAGGTGTTGCACATCTACAAAGTCATCCAAAGCTCACTCCAGAAAGAGAAGCAATACCAAATAACGAGTATGGTCTACATCAGTGATAGGATAAGTGCCATACATAATTAGAGGAGAAGAGAGTTTTGTGTGGGCTGGGAGAACTCAAGAGAGATTTCATAAAGGAAAGGAATCAATTCAGTGAATCATTAGTAGAGGCAGGTCATTTAGTAGAGTCTCACCAGTGGATAGAACTGCAAATGACATACTGGAGGCCAAGAAGATGTAAAAAGAGAGCTTACACAAGGGCGCAGTAAGTAAAAGAAGCTAGGGAATTTGGAAGGACGCCAGAGAAGTTCTGATGGTCTATGTTTATCCTATAGACAATGGAAAAAAAAATTTTTTTAAAGAAAGGGTTGTTTTTTTTTTTAGATTTTATTTATTTATTTGACAGATAGGGATCACAAGTAGTCAGAGAGGCAGGCAGAGAGAGAGGAGGAAGCAGGCTCCCTGCTGAGCAGAGAGCCCGATGCGGGGCTCGATCCCAGAACCCTGAGATCATGACCCGAGCCGAAGGCAGAGGCTTAACCCACTGAGCCACCCAGGTGCCCCTAGACAATGGAAATTATTGAAAGTTTTGGAGCACCTGCAAAATAGTGTTTCAATATCAAAGTGAGAAATAATTAAATCACTGAAATAATTTTAGAAGAAAAAGAAATAATTAAAAACGGAATCCTTTTTAATAAAAATCACAGAGAGCTTAGAAAAAATTAATAAATGTCAGAGTCTGCATGATGAGTAGGAAGCATAGATTCTAACATTATAGCATTTGGACCATAAAAAGTAATAATTTTATGTAACTGAAATAATTTAGCACTTTCATTCACATTTAGTGCTTTTTCCTGGTTATAAAACAATCCATATTCGTGGCCTAGAAAAATTTCTTGGAAATTTAAACACTGTAATATATACCTGGAAACTTGGTAAGAATGAAAATTTAAAGGAAAAATTTAAAAGCTCTGTGATATAAAAGGGATGTATCAAAAATCTTTGCTCTAAAACGCAAATACATTGTTTTTTGGGAGAACTTCATTCAAAACCTATTTACAGATACTTTTGACATGATTTTATCAAAGTCTTATCTGTTTATAGCACTCTGGATACAACAGCTTAAAGGAAGAGTGCCTGGGTGGCTCAATCAGCTAAGCATCTGCCATCAGCTCAAGTAATGATCCCAGCATCCTGGGATCGAGACCTGCATTGGACTCCTGCCCAGAGCAGTGTCTGTTTCTCCCTCTCCCTCTGCATGCCACTCCCCCTGCTTGTGCTCTCTCCCTCTCTCTCTCTCCAGCAAATAAATAAATAAATAAAATATTTAAAACAACAACAACAACTTAGAGGAGTTTTACTGCTGGGTGCATTAATGTATTAATAACATCAGAAAATTAAAGCTTATGTTGAGAATAGAGATTAAAAAAACATGAAAAATTTACACTCACTTGATAGCATGGTCCCCTTAAGTATAAAACAAACAGCTACTTGCGCCAAAAATTATTGTAATTATAACAAAGTAATTTACATTCCTAATGACCTTGCATCATGAAGAAAATGTAAAATTACATAGCACTTAATATGTTTACTACAGTTCAAGAGATGACTATCAAGCATAATTTTTTTAAGAACTTTTGGACTTAAAAGAAATTTCCAATTACTGAAATAATTTCATAATTCCTTAAAATGATAAGCTGTGATAATAATAGCTTGGGAAAGTTGTCTATTACAACATTTTAACAATTAGAAAAAGATAAAATATTAAAGTAAATGATAAGATAACATGGAAAGTGCAATTACATTAAGAGTCACTGTGATTCTAAGAATGACCTGTGGAAAACATCGAAATACAAGGACACAGGTACAGAAGTCACTATTTCAAGAAGCTTTTAACAGTACTTCTCAGTCAGAATGTCATCCCACTTAAGAGGAGTGCTTCCTACTGAATCCTAATCTCTTTTGAGCCAAAAGTTAAAGCATAGGTTAGAATGTTATGGATACAAAATAATTGAGGGATTTAGTAAAATCATTATGCTTCTTAATAGGTTCATTAAAGCTAGAAATTCAGGTTAGCAAAAGTCAAACAGCAAAAACGAGGATTTTAAAAGTTGGTGTAAGAAGAGAAATACTAACTAAAATATTTATCACACCTATTTTATATTTTGTGGCTCTATACATTTCTAATTTTTCCTGCTTAAATTTCTTTTCCAGTAATTCTTCATTTTGGCATTCAACCTTTCCCAATGGAGTCTATGTGCTCTGAAGGAAAATGACCTCTTCCCCAGCTACAGTGGTGGACTCTGGGTTAAACCATACCTGAGACTCCCTCCTATTGGATTTTTCAATTATGGAAGTCAATATATTTCTTTTCTTGTTTAAGTCATTTTGAATTGATCTGTTATATTATAAAAATTTTTTATTTATATATTTATAAGTGTATATGAATTATGTGTGTGTGTGTGTGTGTATGCACACAGTTATAATAATAATGTAAAAGAGGTCCCTGGGTGGCTCAGTTGGTTAAGCATCTGCCTTCAGCTCAGGTCATGATCTCTGGGTCTTGAGACTGAGCCCTGCATCGGGGGTCCCTATTCATTGGGAAGTCTGCTTCTCCCTCTCCCTCGCCCTTCCCACCCCCTCCCCCAGTGCTCATGCTCTCCCTCTCTCTCTCAAATAAATAAAAATCTTAAATAATAATAATAATAATAATGAACACTCATGTGGCAGACATCCCACTTAAGAAATAAAATATTAGTGTCTCAGAAGCTCCCCGAGTGCCCTTCCTTATTATAGCTGGCTCCCCACTCCCACCCTCAGAGATGGACACCAACCTGAATTTTTTGGTTAATCATTCCCTTGCTTTCCTTTATCATTTTAGCTCTAATGTATATACCCCTATACAAAACCACTTTCAAAATAATACTAAGATATCGTTTTACTTTTTTACTTTCATTCTCTCACAAGTGAACAGTGGAGTTCTCCAGAGGCTCCATGACCTTTGATACTGCAACAGACTGAACACAGAAACAAGTAAGACAATCCAGTTGCCTATTAAGCCAGGCATCAAAGAAATTTTCAAAATATATTAAACCATGCCACTTTTCTCATGCTTTGTTTTGGAAAATATGGTTATTTTTCAAGAACTGTTATTTATGTTAACATGTAATTTGTCTAGTATTATTATTTTGCAACAACATGGATGGAGCTAGAGGGTATTACACTAAGTGAAAGAAGTCAGTCAGAGAAAGAAAAATAACCATATGATTTCATGCATGTGGAACTTAACAAACAAAACAGATGAACACAGATGGGGAAAAAAGAGAGGCAAACCAGAAAACAGACTCTTTTTTTTTTTAAATTTCTTTTCAGCGTATCCGTATTCATTGTTTTTGCACACACCCAGTGCTCTATGCAATCCGTGCCCTCCCTAATACCCACCACCTGGTTCCCCCAACCTCCCACCCCCCGCCCCTTCAAAACCCTCAAGTTGTTTTTCAGAGTCCATAGTCTCTCATGGTTCACCTCCCCTTCCAATTTCCCTCAACTCTGTTCTCCTCTCCATCTCCCCATGTCCTCCATGTTATTTGTTATGCTCCACAAATAAGTGAAACCATATGATAATTGACTTTCTCTGCTTGACTTATTTCACTCAGCATAATCTCTTCCAGTCCCATCCATGTTGCTACAAAAGTTGGGTATTCATCCTTTCTGATGGAGGATAATACTCCATAGTGTATATGGACCACATCTTCCTTATCCATTCGTCTGTTGAAGGGCATCTCGGTTCTTTCCACAGAAAACAGACTCTTAACTATATATACAAGAGAACAAACTGAGGGTTGACAGAGGGAGGTGGGTTGGGGGTGGGTTGGGCTAAATGGGGGATGGGGATTAAGGGAGGCACTTGCTGTGATGAGCCCTGGGTGTTGTATGTAGGTGAGGAATCACTAAATTCTACTCCTGAAACCAATATTGCATTATGTGTTAACTAACTAAAATTTAAATTAAAAATTTGGGGGAAAAGGACATGACTTTTTGTAGCTTACTTATATTAAAAAATACATTTTTAATTTCTCAATTTTAATTTGATAAATATTGACATGTATTACCCACAGAAACAAAAACTTTTAGAGGTTCTTCAATAATTTTTAAGAGTACAAATAGGTTCTGAGACAAAAGTATTTGAGGGAGGTAACAGGAATAGTGCTGCTAGGTTGAGTACTATGCATACATTTTTGACCATTTTTCTTTTGGATTGCTGTTCCTCTTATAGATTTGTACAGTCTTTATTTTTGGATGCTAATGATTTGCTTATACATGTAGCATGTGTGTTTTTACAATGTGACTAGTAATTTTCAGTCCTTTACTGGTTCTTTTGATCAATTTTTGCATCAAAGGATGGATCTTTTCCTCTTTTGGTTCACATTCTTGTATGTGCATTTTATTTAATAGATCTAGCCTACCAAAAGGTCACAAAGACATTTTCCTGAGTTTTCTTATGTAAAGATATTTTCCTAGGTTTTCAAGTTTTCATTTTGTAGTAAGTTCTGTTTCCCTAGAACTGATTTTTGTGGGCTAAAGTACAACTTCATTTTTTTCACAAAATGGTTTTTTATAAGTTAATAGAAAAAAGAGCCCTTCCTTCCCACTGACATACAACACCTGCTCTGTCATAAATCATGTGTTTTTTTTCCCCTCTGTGCCTGGGTCAGTTTTAATGTTGTCTGTTCTATTCCCTTGACCTTTTATTTAACCCTGTGTTATACAATTTTCACAGCTTTATATTAGCCTTGTATCTGGAAGCGCAAACCATCTTATATTCCTCTTTTCTGGGAATTTCATGACTATTCTTGACCTCTTGCTCTTCTGTAACAGTTTTAAAATGAATGTGTCTAGTTCCATGAAAAACCCTGATGGGACACCCACTGGAATCACAATGACTCTATAGATAGATTTGGGCACAATTGCATTTTCAGCATATTGAGTCTTTCTACCCAAGATTATGGAAGAACTTTACACTCACTTGGATATTCTTTAATATTTTCTCAATGTGCCTATGCTTTTCTCTAAAAAGAGTCTCCATATCTTTTGTTAGCTCTATCAGTAGGTCCTGGGTGGTAAGGTTGCTATGACAGATGGTATCTGCCCTAATTGCATTATTTTACCTGCTCATTGCTGCTATAGACATACACACTTGCCTTTTGTATAGCAATGTTTTTATCTAACAACCTTAGTAAATCTTGTAATTTATCTGTGAACTTGGGATTTCTATATAAAGTCAGTTCTTCTGTGAATAATGACAATTCTGTTTCCTCCTTTTTAATCATTATTATTTTTTTTCTTCTTTCCTTACTACAGGATCTAGGACTATAGGTTCAACAGGATTGAACAGTGATGGTAACAGAAGACATCTATGTCTTGTTCTTCACTGAAGGACATGCTTTCCCCATTACATTGGGAAGCGCTGTAGGGGTTTTGTGCAGACTTGATAGCAGGTTAAGAAAATTCCCTTGTATTCTACGTTTGCTAAGAGTTTTTTCATGAATAGAGACATGCAGGATGTTTTCTCTGTATCCCTTGAGATGTAGATTATCTCCCTTAAATTGTTACTATAATGAATTACAGAATATATTTGCTAATATTAAATCATCTAACATTCTTGTAATGAACTTAACCATAATGTATTACATTTTTTAATCTGTTAGATTCAGCTTGTTAAATTTTTATTTTTGCATTTATGTTCAAAAACAAAATTGTATTATTGTTGTCTAATTTTGCCTCCAAGGTTGTGTGTACCTCATAAAATGAATTGAGGAACACTCTTTCTCATTCTGTTTTCTGGAAGACTTAGTATTATACTGGTTTGGTCTGTTCTTTGAATGTTTGACTAACTCACCATTAAAGCCTCCTAGGTCTGATTTTGTTTGTTTGTAGCTTATGTTTTTACTTTATTGAAAGATTTCAATTAAAGACTCGATTTCTCAACAAAAAAATGTGTTAAAATCTCTTACTGTGGTGGTAGTTTTTAAAAATATACTTGTAGTTCTGTGATATTATGCTTTGAAACTATGTTATTGGAGGCATGCAAATTTAGAGTTATGTTCTAATGAACTGAATGTTTATCATGTGTAATAACCCTCTTTAAAATCATTTTGTCTGGTAGTAATATACTTAGATCATGTCTTCCTTATTTGATATTTGCCTGGTACCTGTTTTGGATCCTTGATTTTTAATTTTTCTATGTCCTTGTGTTTTATACCTGACTCTTGCATAAATATTTGTTTCAATACAGTCTGAAAGTTCTGCTCTTTGACTGCAAAGTTTCTCCCATTCAAAGCTGTGGTGATAACTGGTACATTCAAATTTCATTGTGCTTCTTATCATGTATTTTCTATTTGTCCATTTTTCATGCCTTTTCCTCTTTCCTCAAATTTCTCTTCTCCCTCATCCTCATTCTCAGCAGACAGTCTTTCTTCCTACTGTACTGAGAAAAATAAGCAGTCACCGGAGAACCTCTACAAACCCTTCCGTGGCTTCTAGTCACTTCCATGCATCTGAACCCATCTGTGGGCCTTTTCTTCTACCTGGTATAAACTGTTCATTCTCCAAGCAAAAACCAGTCCCATCATGTACAGACTGAATCCCCTCCCTTCTTGCCTTCTCAGTCACTTTGCTCTAGCAATTCTCCACTCTGTCCTATATCATCCATCTTCTGCTCTTTCTAGGATCTTTCCCATAATCATACTTACGATTTCTTTTCCCATCTTAAAATATTCCTGTTTCTGGATGTTAGTTCCTCCTCCAGCTCCTACTCCACTTCTCTTCTTCATTTTACAGCAAAACTCTTAAGAGTTGTATATACTGGGGCGCCTGGGTGGCTCAGTGGGTTAAGCTGCTGCCTTCAGCTCGGGTGATGATCTCGGGGTCCTGGGATCATGCCCCACATCGGGCTCTTTGCTCAGCAGGGAGCCTGCTTCTCTCTCTCTCTCTCTGCCTGCCTCTCTGCCTACCTGTGATCTTTCTCTGTCAAATAAATAAATAAAATCTTTAAAAAAAAAAAGAGTTGTGTATACTTGTTGCCTCTAGATTCTGTTCTTCCATTCTCTGAACCAATTAACATGAGCTGAGTTACCTTTGACATTCATGTTTTAAATCTTGTTCTCATTTCTCATCCTACTTGATTATACAAAAGCATTTGACACAGCAGGTTATCCCCCCTTCCTTGAACTATTCTCTCCACTTGGCTTCCAAGACATTCTGCTGTCCCCCTTGTTCTCTGACCCCATTAGTGGCATCTTAATTCCTTTGTCCTTTACTCCTTATCTTTCTCACCACCAAACACTGGAATGTGCCAAAGCTCAATCCTTGGAATTCTTTTCTTTTCTTTTTTTTTTTTTAAGATTTTATTTATTTATTTGACAGACAGAGATCACAAGTAGGCAGAGAGGCAGGCAGAGGGGGAGGGGGGGAAGCAGGCTCCCCACTGAGCAGAGAGCCCGATTCGGGGCTCGATCCCAGGACCCTGGGATCATGACCTGAGCCGAAGGCAGAGGCCTTAATCCACTGAGCCACCCAGGCGCCCCTCTTTTTTAACAACACTTACTCCATCAGTGACATCGTGGTTTAAATATTTTATCTGCCAATAACTACCAAGTTAATATCTCTAGGCCAGACCTCCCTCCTGTAACACTCCCAGACTGAACTCCTGATCTTGCACCCTTCCTAATCTGATCTAGACACAGTCCCCCCCCCCCCTTGTCACTGAATGGTGACTCTGTTAATCCTGTTGGTTAGGCCTAGATCCTTGGCATTATCCTAGACATCTTTCTTCTTTCAGACCCCACATCCAATCCGCAATCAAATTCTTTGGCTTTACCAAGAATCCTACAATTCTCCCAGCTCCTCTCCTATCACCCTTGTCTGTACCAACAACACCTCTAGCCTGGATTATGACAATAACCCCCATCTGGTTTCCCAACTTCCATCCTTGTCTCCCTTTAGTCAATTTTCAACATGGTAGCCACAGTTAGTACATTAAAATAGTCCAAGCTTTCTCACCTCACTCATAAAAACTAAGTTTCTTTCATTAGCTTTTAAAGACTTTCATGGTCTAGGTCCACCCACATCCCCACATCCCACTCTCTGTTGGAGATCTCTGACCTCACCTCCCACTGCTGATTTCATTCAGTATGCTCTAGCCTAGCAGACCCACTCTCCAGACATGGCTCCTGTGTCAGTCCTCAGGGTCTTTCCACTTGATTTCCCCTTGTTGGGACACTTTTCCCTTGCTGACTGGATGGCTTTCTTACTCATCTCTTTCACTGCTAAAATGTTGCCTTGGAGACCTTCTTGACCACAATCCGTATTTCCCTTTCTTACTTTGTTTTTCCTATGGCTCTTACTATCAGCAGACATGACTTCTGTATCTTATTTTCCATCTTCTCCCAGTATAATTAGGGTCTCACTTTTAACACATTGGTGCAAATGAGAATTTTTTTTTTTAATTTATTTGACAGACAGAGATCACAAGTAGGCAGAGAGGCAGGCAGAGAGAGAGGAAGGAAAGCAGGCTCCCTGCTGAGCAGAGAGCCCGATGCGGGGCTCGATCCCAGGACCCTGGGATCATGACCTGAGCCGAAAGCAGAGGCTTTAACCCACTGAGCCACCCAGGTGCCCTGCAAATGAGAATTTTACTTACTCCCCTCCTCTGTCTTTCTCCCGTTCAAGGGCTCAGCCAGGTATCCTTTTCTTTTTTCCTAAGATTTTATTTATTTATTTGAGAGAAACAGAGAGCACAAGCAAGGGAAAGGGACAGACGGAAAGGCACATCCCCTACTGAGCAGGGAGCCCAACTCAGTGCTCATCCCAGGACACTGGGATCATGCCCTGAGCCAAAGGCAGTGGCTTAACCAACTGAGCCGACCAGGCGCCCCTTAGCCAGGTGTCTTTGAACAGTGCATTATCACACACTGGATTGACAGCCCCAAGTACCAACGTATGTTTCAGGAAAACAGAGATCTGTTTTGCTTGTCATGTCCCAGCCCCTTAGGGCGGCACACACACAACACTCAATAAATATTTGTAGAATAAATTAACAGTTTGGAAGAAAACATGCAAAGTAAAAGTTACTAGTTACTGTTTTAAAATAAAACACAAGCCCTCTTAACTAAATGACATACACCTGGAATAGTATTAATTTATATAATTTATATCTTAACTAAATGACATAATCCTGAAAAATATAGCCTCAAAACAGTAATGACACCCAAAAATGGGTGTATTTCCAGCAGCAAATTTACTATAGTGTATTTACTACAATAAAACAACCTAGGAAGATAAAAAGGCCCAGTATATACATAGAAGATTAGAAAGCCTGGGAACTCCTCTATGATATAATTTCATAATAAAGATTAGAACAAAAGAAATGTTGTCCCTGGCATTTTTAAGCCAATGGCCTAATTCTTACTTTTTGCCTTCACAAACATTCCCTGCAAATTTTAAAGAGCTCTTTTAAGTGGTAAAACCTTTGGTGATTTGCTTAATACTCATCCTGCTCAAAATTAACCCACAGGAAAAGAATAAAGAGATTACAGAGAGCCTGTAGATGGTATCTTTCCCAGTGTCGCTGTTTATTAACAATTTTATATCTTCTTTATTAAAATGTCCATTTAATTCTTTTGCACACTTTTTGGAGCCTAGTTTTGCTTCTCTTCCGAATTTATGTGAGCTATTTAAATATTTGACATTAATCTTTTGTTAAGTTTACAGGAAATACTTCCCCTCAGTTTATGCTTTTAAAACACATAGACCTTTAACTTTTATTTGGTTAAAACTTTAATTCCTTACCTTTATCCTTATTTTTGGATTGCTTCCATTTATTCAAACTTTAAAAGTCCTTTCCCCACTAGAAATATGACTAGAAATATTTCCCGTGGTTTTATTTGATTTTTTTTATCTTAGTCTTTATCATATGACTTAAATTTTAACCTAAATAGAACTTATTTTGGAGTAGGTAAGAAATTAAGTATAAAATAATTTTTACTTATAAATGTTGTGATCAGTTTTGATAACATTTGTACAAAATTGAGTGGTAATATCTTTTTTAGAGATAGTTGGATTTAGAGTCATAAAACTCAACCATTTTGAAGAACATCTCAAATTTACTTAAATGTGTTTTAAAATAAATCAAATTGGTTAAATATAACTTTAGAAATAATAAAATTGATTAAAATAGACTCCTATTTTATATCTCTTCCTTTTCTAATTTTCTCTAATCCCTTTATAGTCATAGTGTCAAACATTATGTTTATAGAACTAGCACTGGGTGTGTTTGTTTTTTTAAATCTTATTTATTTATTTGAGAGAGAGAGTGAGAGAGAGCGTGCACAAGGGAGCCGAGCGGAGAGGCAGAAGGAGAGGAAGAAGCAGACTTCCCACTGAGCAGGGAGTTCTATTGCAGGACCCTGAGATCATGACCTGAGCCAAAGGCAGAAGCTTAGCCGCTTAACCGCTTAAGGGACTGAGCCACCCAGGCGCCCCTTGGGTTTTGTGTCTTAAAGCTGATTTCTTTCATGGGTATTAACAACAGGATTTGTAATGTTGGAGATGATTCAGTTATTCCTGGAAACTACATCTTAAACCAGGCATTTAAAAAATGATGAAATGACATGAAATAATGTCTTTGTGACTTTTTTTAAAAGATATTTATTTATTTATTTATTTGACCCAGAGACAGCAAGAAAGGGAACACAAGCAGTGGGAGTGGCAGAGGGAGAGGGAGAAGCAGGGTCCCTGCTGAGCAGGGAGCCCGATGTGGGGCTCCATCCCAGGACCCTGGGATCATGACCTGAGCCGAAGGCAGTCCCTTAATGACTGAGCCACCCAGGTGCCCCTCTGTGACTTTTTTTTTTTTAATAATAAAACAAAAAAGGAAATAGTCTCCTGGAAAGAAAAATGTTAATGGCTGTATTTTTTTTAAAAGATTTTATTCGTTTATTTGACAGACAGAGGTCACAAGTAGGCAGAGAGGCAGACAGAGAGAGAGAAGAGGGAGGAAGCAGGCTCCCTGCTGAGCAGAGAGCCTGATGCGGGGCTCGATCCCAGGACCCTGAGATCATGACCTGAGCCGAAGGCAGAGGCACAACCCACTGAGCCACCTGTTAATGGCTGTATTTTTAAAGCTCTTATGAGAGATATGGGAAATAGGTATTACTAATTGAAAAAGAAAGTAAATATATTTTGGTTCATAAACAAGTTTATCCACCCCTGCATAACACATTGCCCCAATATTGACAGTTTAAAACAACAACTGACTACCTTTCACAGTTCTGTGAGTTCACTGACCTCATCTTGGTGATTCTCATTTGGAGTCTTTCATGCTTTTGTCATCACATGGTAGCCGGGGCTGATGTCATCTGAAGGTTTATGTTGGACATCCAAGATAGTTTCTTCACTCATATGATTTACACCTTGGGGCACCTGGGTGCCTCAGTTGGTAAAGCGTCTGCCTTCAGCTCAGGTCATGAACCCAAAGTCCTGGGATTAAGCCCAGTGTCAGGCTCTCTGCTTAGCGGGGAGCCCACTTCTCCCTCTCCTGCTGCTACTGCTCCCCCTGCTTGTGCTTTCTCTCTCTCTGTCAAATAAATTTTAAAAATCTTTAAGAAAAAATTATGATTTACACTTCAAATGGGTGGTCGGGTCAGGCATCTCTCTCTGCACATGGGCTCTCTTTGAGTCTGGGTTGGGTTTCCTCATAGCATGGTGGTCTCAAGGTAAATTTCAAATGGCTACTTGCTTCCCCCAGAACAAGAGTTCTAAGAGGCCAGGGTGGAAGCTACAAGGCTTCTTGTGTTCTACGCTTAGAAATCACAAAGCATCACCGCTTCTGAGGCCTATTTGTTATTTGGAGCCAGCCCAGATTCAGTGTGGGGAAAGACTACACCAAGGCATGAATAGTGGAAGGTGTAATTCACTGGGAGGCCATCTTTGGAGACTAGCTACCACTAGTAGCTTTACCACTAGTAGCTATACCACTAGTTATAGAAAGGGCTTTCTATAACATTTTACACAGTGGCTTGTAAAGATGGTACCCAAAATGACATCATAAGAATATGATGGATTAAAAAAGATAGAAAAAAAATCAGGAATGATTCTTTAATTACTGTGCAGACAAATGTGAATTTTCCAGTTAATTTTTCAATCTTTAGATAATCCATATAGTCCCTACTTGTGACCATTTCCCCTTCTGCTACTTTGGAGAATTTACCTGTGTATTCAAACTGATACCAAATAATGAGAATAGGGCCGAGCACCCATCAGCTCCCAACTGGGTGATACCACAAGAAAGTCGGGCACTTTGAAAGGCACATCCCTGTATTAAGTACTAGGTGTGCATGACAACTTATTACAAAACAGTAGTTGGTATACCAAAAATGTCATAGAATTTGAGACCTTGAAGAGATTTGAGGATCAGTCTTTACATTCAAGACACTCTACCTAACACCTAGAGTGGTTAAGCAACCTACCAAAAGTTCACATAAATCACTGAAGACATTCTAACTTCTGGTCCACAAATTTGCACTGCAACATGTTGTCATTTTCATTTACCAGGTAGTATTTCAATCAAAACACTAAGTTATGAACAAGGCAACTGGACTTGGGCACGGTTGATCCTTTATAAATTTTAAGACTTAAAAAGCTGTGGCGAGCCTGGGTGGCTCAGTTAGTTAAAGAATGACTCTTGATTTTGGTTGAGGTCAAGATCTCAGGGTTGTGAGACTGAGCCCCATGTTGGGTTCTGTGCTCAACACAGAATCTCTGTTTGAGATTCTCTCTCTCTCCCTCTGTTCCTTCTCCCGCTTGTGTGCTTTAAAATGAATGAATAAATAAATAAAATCTTTTTTAAAAAATAAAAATAAATAAAAAGCGATAACCGAGATAGTGAAGACTAGAGGGTTAAATATGGAGAGAGAAAAAGTTCAAGTTTATCCTAGACCAGTATTCTCCAAATTTGAAGTATGAAATCTTTTTAAAGAAAAAAGAAAGGGGAAAAGCCCTCAATAGCCATATTCTTGACTTAAGCTTTTTATAAAAAGTTATAAGAATATATTCAAACATAAAAAAAAGAATATATTCAAACATAAAACTTGGTATAAATTTCTTATGCTTAGAGGATGTACACAATGATAAGATAAAACAAATGGCAAATTGTTCAGTAATACGCAGCATTTATACTAGTTAATAAGTACTAGGCTCTTTACATATACTGACTCATCTAATATTCACAACAACCAATATTAATATACACATTTACTAGATGAGCAAATTGAGACTGAGGTAACAGTCAGCCGCAGACTGAGCAACGTGTCCTGTGTTCCATAGCTGGTAAGTGGGAAAAGTGGGTTTCATAGAAAGCTCAAAGATAACTAAGTGAATATGAACAACAATATTATTTGATGGGAATTAAATTACTCTTTGTAATGTGGGCATGGTACTGACAGTAACATTATAGAATTTTAGGTTTTAACATACCTGCATGAAAATAAGCTGAAAAGTGGCTAATTTTTCCCATTACTTTTTTTTCTTCTGACAACTGTGAAATATACCACAGCAGTGCACAGATTAACATTATTTGGGCTTCACTTGAAGGGGGTGTTTGTTAGAAATTGTCTACATTTACTCATTCATTGAGGTTCAGGTTTTGGGGTGTTTTTTTTTTTGAGACAATCCCTGATTACTCTGTTTTCTTTATTATTGACATATAATTCACATACCATAAAGTCCTCTCTTTTAAATTGTACAATCCAAGGTGCCTCCTTAGTGCAGTAGGCAGCGGATCAGTCTCAAAAAGTGTACAATCCAGTAGTTTTTCGTATATTCACACAGTTGTACAACCATCACTACTATCTAATTGCGGTGTGTTTTCATCTCTTCAAAAAGATGAAAGAAACCCTCGCTCACTAAGCAGTAATTCACCATTTCCGTTCTGACCAAGCAGAAGTTTAGCAACTGCTAATTTATTTTCAGTCTGTATGGATTTGCCTGTCCTGGACATCTTATATAATAGAATCATAAAACATTTGGGCTTTTGTGTCTGGCAGCTTTCATTTAGCATACTTTTTCCAAGATTCATCCATGTTGCCTCTGTGAGTACTTCATTCCTTTTTATAATAACAGTTGAATCACATCCCTTATATGGCTATACTACCTTTCATTTATACATTCCTTAATTTATAGAACTGATAGACATTGTGTTGTTCCTACTTTTGAGCATTATAAATAATGCTGAAATAAATATTTGTATGCAAGTGTTTATTTGTTTATTTTTTTAAGATTTTATTTATTTATTTGACAGAGAGAGAGCACAAGCAGGTGGAGTGGCAGGCAGAGGAAGTGAGAGAAGCAGGCTCTCCGCCAAGCAGGGAGCCCAATGCGGGACTTGATCCCAGGACTGTGGGATCATGACCTGAGCCAAAGGCAGATGCTTAACGGACTGAGGGACCCAGGTACCCCTCATGCAAGTGTTTCTATAGACATGTTTTCTATACCAAAAAGTGGAGTTGTCAAACTGTTTTCCAAAGTAACTGTACCATTTTACATTTCCCCCAGCAATGTAAAAGGGTTCTAAATTCTCCACTTCCTCACCAACACTTGATATTGTGATACTTTTTTTATGATACCCATCCTAGTGGATGTGAAATGATATCTCTTTTGATTTGTATTTCTCTAAGGACTAGTGATGTGGAGCATCTTTCTATGGTCTTATTGGCCATTTGCATATCTTCTTTGGAGAAATATATATTGAAATCCTTCATCCATTTTATAATTCGGGTTTTTGTCTTTTTTTCATCAGCTGTGAGAGTTCTCCCACTAAGGTTTGACAGGGTGATATTGCTAGATGCTAATGCAATAATAAATGCAGAAAACATGGACTTGGAAATTGCATGGCTATACTCAGTTATAAGGTGGTCATCCATGAGATCCAGAATCAAATCTGCTTACACTTAACTTTTTATCATTTTTTTTAAAAATACACATTTTTAGAGGAACCTGGCTGGCTCTGTCAGTAGAGCATGCAACTCTTGATCTTATAAGTTCAAGCCCCACGTTGGGGGCAGAGATTACTTAAAAATAAAATCTTTGGAGCCGAGGAAGCAAGATGGGAGTAGTAGGAAACTAAAATAGCATTAGGTCGCAAGAGTTCAGCTAGAAAGTTATCAAAACATTCCGAATACCTATAAACTCAACAGGAGATAGAAGAGCAGCAATTCTAGGAACAGAAAATTGACCACTTTTGGGAAGGTAGGACATTCAGAAAAGTGAATCCAAAGCCATGGGAAGATAAACTGTGTGGGGAGGGGTTGGCTCCTGGCAAGCAGTGGAGCAGCAGAGCACAAAAACCGAACTTTTAGAAGTCTGCTCCACTGAGGGATGTTGTTTGAGAGGCTAAGCAGGTGTGGAGCCGTCACAGGGACAGTGTCATCTCAGGACACGGGGTCACAGAAAGATCAGGAGTGCCTGAGTGCAGTAGAGCTCTCAGGTATCAGAGGGGTAAGCTGGCTACAGAGACAGAGCCGAGGTGGGGGCTCTCAGCTTGGGCTTACCTTAAGCTGTGATCCAAGGGATAGTCAGACCACTGCTCTTCAAGCAGGTACCCCACAAGTGGCAGATCCATAGAGACCCCCTCCTTCCTTCTCTGGGAGGAGCGGCGCAGGAGCTCATGGCAGGAATCTGCTGGGTTTGGAGACTCCAAATGGGGCTGTGTACCAGAGATAGAAATGCTCCGTCACAGGCTGAGTGAGCTCCAAGTGCAGCTGGAGACCAGGGAGACAGAAGGGATTAACTACTTTTCTCTGAGGGTGCACTGAGGAGTGTGGCCCCAAGCTCTCACCTCCTGTAGACCGGAGACTGAGAGGCTGCCATTTTCATTCCCATCCTCCAAAGATCTACGGAAAACATTCAGGGAACAAAAGCTCTTGAGAACAAACCCAAGCAGATTACTTAGCCGGCCCCCTGTTAAGGGCGGCGCAATTTCACCTAGGGCAAAGACATTTGAGAATCATTGCAACAGGTGATCAGCAGAAGATCAGCAAAAACATCCAGCCAAGACCAAGTTCACTGATCAACGAGAACTGTGGAACTCCAGAGCTGGGGAAAGCAACACATAGAACTCATAGCTTTCTCTCCATGATCCTTTAGTCTTGCAAAGTTAAACTTTTTTTAATTTTATTTTTTTCTTATTCTATTTTTTTAACTTTTCCTCTTTCCTCTTTAACATTTTTTAACTATTTTATCTTATCAATACCGTTTTCAGAATATTTTTAAATTTTCATTGTTATAGTTATATTTTATCCCTTCACTGTATTTAATCTTATTTTTTGTATACATATAGTTTTTTTTTCTTTAAAATTTTGGGATATAATTTCTTCTAATAGATCAAAATATACCCTAAATCTAGCTCCAGCCCGATCACATTCTCTCCTCTTTTTCTTCTTTTTCCAATCAACTTCTCTTATCAATTCCTTTTTTAGAATCTTTTTAAATTTCCATCTTTACAGTCATATTCCAATCCTTCATCGTGTTTACCCTTATTTTTGTATATATTTAAGTTTTTCTTTCTTTAAAATTTTGGGAGATAGTTTCTTCTAAGAAACCAGAATACACCCATAATCAAGTGGGTGGCCCCGTTCTATTCACCAATCTAATATGTATATTTTTTTATTTTTTTCCCCTTTCTTCTCCCCCTGGTTTTGGGTCTCTTCTGATTTGGTTAGCGTGTATTTTTCTCAGGTCCTTGCTACTCTTTCAGTATTTTACTCTATCATTTATATATTCTTATCTGGATAAAATGACAAGGTGGAAAAACTCCCCACAAAAAAAAAAAGAACTAGAGGCAATACTGATGGCTAGGCACCTAATCAATATGGTCATTTGTTAAATGTAGAACTAGAGTTCAGAATGACAATTATCAGGGTGCCTGGGTGGCTCAGTAGGTTAGAGCCTCTGCCTTTGGCTCAGGTCATGATCTCGGGGTTCTGGGATCGAGGCCCAGGGAACCTGCTTCCCTTCCTCTCTCTCTGCCTGCCTCTCTGCCTACTTGTGATCTCTGTCTGTCAAGTGAATAAATAAAATCTTAAAAAAAAAAAAAAAGAATGACAATTATCAGGTGCTAGCTGGGCTCAAAAAAGGCATGGAAGATAGTAAAGAATTCCTTTCTGAAGAAATAAAATCCCTTTCTGGAGAAATAAAAGAACTAAAATCTAACCAAGTTGAAATAAAAAAAGCTATTAATGAGGTGCAATAAAAAAATGGGGGCTCTTACTGCTAGGCTAAATGAGGCAGAAGAGAGAAATAGTGATATAGAAGACCAAATAATGGAGAATGAAGAAGTTGAGCAAAAGAGAGATAAACAACTACTGGACAATGAGGGGAGAATTCAAGAGATAAGTGATACCATAAGATGAAACAATATTAGAATAATTGGGATCCCAGAAGAAAAGGAAAGAGAGAGGGAGGCAGAAGGTATATTGGAGCAAATTATAATAGAGAATTTCCCCAATATGGCAAAGGGAACAAGCATCAAAATCCAGGAGACACAGAGAACCACCACAAAATCAATAAAAATAGGTCCACACCCATCATCTAATAGTAAAACTTACAAGTCTTGGTAACAAAGAGAAAATCCTGAAAGCAGCTCAGGACAAGAGGTCTATAACATGCAATGGTAGAAGTATTAGATTGGCAGCAGTCTTATCCACAGAGACCTGGCAGTCCAGAAAGGACTGTCATGATATATTCAGAGCACTAAACAAGAAAAAAAATGTAGCCAAGAATACTATATCCAGCTAGGCTGTCATTGAAAATAGGAGAGATAAAAAGCTTCCAGGACAAACAAAAATTAAAAGAATTTGCAAATACGAAACCATCCCTATAGGAAATATTGAAAGGGGTCCTCTAAGCAAAGAGAGACACTAAAAGTAATAGACCAGAAAGGAACAGAGACAATATACAGTAACAGTCACCTTACAGGCAAAACAATGGCACTAAATTCATATCTCTCAATAGTGATCCTGAATGTTAATGGGCTAAATGCCCCCAATCAAAAGACACAGGATATCAGAATGGATAAAAAAACAAAACCCATCTATATGTTGCCTACAAGAAACTCATTTTAGACCTGAAGACACCTCCAGATTTAAAGTGAGGGGCTGGAAAACAATTTTACCATGCTAATGGACATCAAAAGAAAGCTGGGATGGCAATCCTTACATCAGATAAATAAGATTTTAAGCCAAAGACCATAATAAGAGATGAGGAAGGACACTATATCATACTTAAAGGGTCTGTCCAACAGGAAGATCTAATAATTTTAAATACCTATGCCCCCTAACATGGGAGCAGCCAATTATATAAACCAATTAATAAAAAAATCAAAGAAACACATCAACACTAATACAATAATAGCAGGGGACTTTAACACCCCATCACTGAAATGGACAGATCACTTAAGCAAAAGATTAACAAGGAAATAAAGGCTTTAAATGACTCACTGGACCAGATGAACATCACAGATATATTCAGAACTTTCCATCCCAAAGCAACAGAATACAAATTCTTCTCTAGTGCACATGGAACATTTTCCAGAATAGATCACATCCTGGGTCACAAACCAGGTCTCAACCAGTACCAAAAGATTGGGTTCATTCCCTGCATATTTTCAGACCAAAATGCTCTGAAACTAGAACTCAATCACAAGAGGAAAGTTGGAAAGAACTCAAATATATGGAGGCTAAAGAGCATCCTACTAAAGAATGAATAGGTCAACCAGGAAATTTAAAAAGAATTGAAAAATTCATGGAAATGAATGAAAAAGAAAACACAACTATTTAGAATCTTTGGGACACAGCAAAGGTGGTCCTGAGAGGAAAGTACATAGCGATATAAGCCTTTCTCAAGGAATAAGAAAGGTCTCAAGTACACAACCTAGCCCTACACCTAAAGGAGCTGGAGAAAGAACAGCAAAGAAAGCCTAAACCTAGCAGGAGAAGAGAAATCATAAAGATCAGAGCAGAAATCAATGAAATAGAAACCAAAAGAACAATAGAACAAATCAATGAAACTAGGAGCTGGTTCTTTGAAAGAATTAATAAGATTGATAAACCCCTGGTCAAACTTATCAAAAAGAAAAGAGGAAGGACCCAAATAAATAAAATCATGAATGAAAGAGGAGAGATCACAACCAACACCAAAGAAATACAAACAATTATAAGAACATACAATGAGCAACTTTATGCTGACAAATTAGGCAATCTGCCAGAAATAGATGCATTTCTAGAGATATACAAACTACCACAACTGAACCAGGAAGAAAGAGAAAACCTGAACAGACCCATAACCAGTAAGGAGATTGAAGCAGTCATCAAAAATCTCCCAACAAACAAGAGCCCAGGGCCAGACAGCTTCCCAGGGGAATTCTACCAAACAGTTAAAGAAGAATTAATACCTATTCTCCTAAAACTGTTCCAAAAAATAGAAATGGAAGGAAAACTTCCAAACTCATTCAATGAGGCCAGCATTACCTTGATCCCCAAACCAGACAAAGACCCCACCAAAAAGGAGAATTACAGACCAATACCCTTGATGAACATGGATGTGAAAATTCTCACCAAAATACTAGCCAATAGGATCCAACAGTACCTTGAAAGGATTGTTCATCACAACCAATCTGTAGGATTTATTCCTGGGCTGCAAGGTTGGTTCAACATCTGCAAATCAATCAATGTGATACAATATATTAATAAAAGAAAGAACAAGAACCATATGATACTCTCAGAAGATGCTGAAAAAGCATTTGACAAAGTACAGCATCCTTTCATGATCAAAACTCTTCAAAGTGCAGGGATAGAGGGTACATACCTCAATATCATCAAGCCATCTATAAAAAACACACAGTAAATACCATTCTCAATAGAGAAAAACTGAGAGCTTTCCCCTAAGGCCAGGAACACAGCAGGGATGTCCACTATCACCACTGCTATTCAACATAGTACTAGAAGTCCTAGCCTCAGCAATCAGAAAACAAAAAGACATAAAAGGCATCCGAATCAGCAAAGAAGAAATCAAACTCTCACTCTTTGCAGATGATATGATACTTTATGTGGAAACTGCAAAAGACTCTACTCCAAAACTGTTAGAATTCATACAGGAATTCAATAAAGTGTCAGGATATAAAACCAATGCTCAGAAAGCAGTTGCACTTCTATACACCAACAGCAAGACAGAAGAAAGAGAAATTAAGGAGTTGATCCCATTTATAATTGCACCCCAAACCATAAGATACCCTAGGAATAAACCTAACCAAAGAGGCAAAGAAACTGTACTCATGAAAGAAACTGAGGAAGGCACAAAGAAATGGAAAAACATTCCATGCTCATGGACTGGAAGAATAAATATTGTGAAAATTTCTATGCTACCTAAAGCAATCTACACATTTAATGCAATCCCTATCAAAATGCCATCAATATTTTTCAAAGAGGGGCGCCTGGGTGGCTTAGTGGGTTAAAGCCTCTGCCTTCGGCTCAGGTCATGATCCCAGGGTCCTGGGATCGAGCCCCGCATCGGACTCTCTGCTCAGCGGGGAGCCTGCTTCCTCCTCTCTCTCTGCCTGCCTCTCTGCCTACTTGTGATCTCTGTCTGTCAAATAAATAAATAAAATCTTAAAAAAAATATTTTTCAAAGAAATGGGACAAATAATCCTAAAATTTATATGGAACCAGAAAAGACCCCAAATAGCCAAAGGAATGTTGAAAAAGAAAGCCAAAGTTGGTGGCATCACAATTCCAGACTTTAAGCTACATTACAAAACTGTAATCATCAAGACAGTATGGTACCAGCACAAAAACAGGTACATAGATCAATGGAACAGAATAGAGAGCCCAGAAATAGACACTCAACTCTATGATCACCTAATCTTCGACAAAGCAGAAAAGAATATCCAATGGGAAAAAGACAGCCTCTTCAACAAATGGTGTTGGGAAAATAGACATCCACATACAGAAGAATGAAACTGGACCATTTCCTTCCACCACACACAAAAATAGACTCAAAATGGATGAAGGACCTCAATGTGAGACAGGAATCCATCAAAATCCTTGGGGAGAACACAGGCAGCAACCTCTTTGACTTCAGCCGCAGCAACTTCTTCCTAGAAATATCACCAAAGGCAAGGGAAGCAAGGGCAAAAATGAACTATTGGGACTGCATCAAGATCAAAAGCTTTTGCACAGCGAAGGAAACAGTCAATGAAACCAAAAGACAACTGACAGAATGGGAGAAGATATTTGCTAATGACATATCAGATAAAGGGCTAGTATCCAAAATCTATAAAGAACTTACCAAACTCAACACCCAAAGAACAAATAATCAATTCAAAGATATGGGCAGAAGACATGAACAGACATTTCTGCAAAGACGACATCCAGATGACCAATAGACACATGAAAAAATGCTCCACATCACTCGGCATCAGGGAAATACAAATCAAAACCATAATGAGATACCACCTCACACCAGTCAGAATGGCTTAAATTAACAAGTCAGAAAATGACAGATGTTGGTGAGGTTGTGGAGAAAGGGGAACCCTCCTACACTGCTGGTGGGAATGCAAGCTGGTGCAACCACTCTGGAAAACAGTATGGAGGTTCCTCAAAAAGTTGAAAATAGAGCTACCTTACCACCCAGCAATTGCACTACTGTGTATTTACCCTAACGATACAAATGTAGTGATCTGAAGGGGCATGTGCACCCGAATGTTTATAGCAGCAATGTCCACAATAGCCAAACTATGGAAAGAACCTAGATGTCTATCAACAGATGAATGGATAAAGAAGATGTGGTATATGTGTGTGTGTGTATATATATATATATATGTATGTATGTATGTGTATACACACACACACACACACACACACACACACACACACACACACACATATACAATGGAATATTATGCAGCCACCAAAAGAAATGAAATCTTGTCATTTGCAATGATGTGGATGGAACTAGAGGGTATTATGCTGAGCAAAATAAGGCAATCAGAGAAAGACAATTATCATATGATCTCCCTGATGTGTGGAATTTGAGAGGCAGAGTGGGGGGTTGTGGGGGATAGGGAAGGAAAAAATGAAACAAGATGGTATCAGGGGGGAGACAAACCATAACAGGCTCTTAATCTCACAAAACAAACTGAGGGTTGCTGGGGCAATGGAGGGGTAGGAGTAGGGTGGTTGGGTTATGGACATTGGGGAGGGTATGGGCTATGGTGAGTGCTATGAAATGTGTAAGCCTGATGATTCACAGACCTGTACCCTGGGGCAGGTTTATTTAATTAAAATTTAAAATAATTTAAAAAATCTTTTTAAAAAATACACATTTTAAATGTTTAATAAGGAAATCTTCCCTCCACTTATTACCCCCAAAAGTAAATCATTCAAAGAAACTAAAGCAGTGTTAGTTTTACTAGTAAAAGCATCAGAAAATGTATTTTCCTAAAGCTTAAGATAGAAAATGATTGTATATTAATATTATGGGCCACAGAGTGATTAAGAATTACAAGTATCTAGATCATGTTGATATATAGAAATATGTTTATGAAACCATGTTAACTCCAAAATACCTGTTTTATACAGATGTACATTCATATACTTCAATAGATTTATAAGAATTTCTGTCTTTTTTTCAGACAATATCCATAAAAATATATTTATTCTTATAAAACTATTAAAATATATGAATGTACTTATGTTTCTATATCATCTGTCTTCAAACAAAACCTATTTCAAACACATATATGTATATTTATTAATCTATTAAAATATATGAATCTACATTGACAAATATATTTTCATTGGATCCCTTGGCTTCAAAAAAGCAGTTTCCCAAAAAATGGTTCTAATTTATGAATAAGCATTCTTCACAGAATTTCATTGCTCAAAACAAATTTGAGAGTTTAGGGGAATAAATTAAGTAAATGTCTTTACAGTAGAAATTCTGCAGCTCTAAACCATTAATAATCATGAATCTCTAAAATGGAAACATTATTATTATTTATCTCAAAGTCTGTTGTTTTCATCATGATTTATATTATTTTATTTGCATAAACAAATTTGTATAAATCTTATTTGCAATTGTTTAGTAACTTATCTTCCCCACCAAACTAAATTCTAACAGGACATCTACATCTGTGTTCTTCACCATTATTTCTAGGGCCCCAGCCAGGGGATATAGTAGGAGCTCAATAAATATTTCTGCAGTGAATGAATTACTGTAGGAACATTTTGAGGGACTAGTGCTTGGAGTTCCACACTTTGGGAACTACGATTCTAAAGTTAAGTTACTCAATTGTATAATAACTTCAAAGAAAAAAAATGTGTTAACACCTCTAGGCCACTAGAGATCCATTTAATGAAATTACTGCTATACTTCAGTGGAATCAATTACTACTTCAGGGAACTGTAGAGATTTCTCAGAAGCACATCATGACCTGGAAAAATCGTGCAAAAATCTTTTTTTTTTTCCTCTAAAACTCCAAATCAAAAACCATAGTAAAAATTTCAGTTACCCTGGAATAAGCTGAAAGGAATCACGCTTGCATCAATGCCAACAATTTGGGGGGGACATAATTGGCAACATGAGATTTTCCATCAATGATATTTGTTCGTTTTAATACTTCAAATATGAAAAACAGATACTCCTCCTGGAAATGGCAAATTATTGACTGATTCTCTTTTAAATGATTTTGCATATAACTTGGGTGGTATTTTGTTTGGTTGATTGGTTTTGGTTTTTGGTTTTTGATTTTTGGGTTGGAGGGGGATAGTCCACTGTTAAGATAGCTTTTAAAAATATTTAAAATATACAGTTTAAGAGCACCTGGCTGGATTAGTCGATAAAGTATGCGACTCTTTATCCCTGGGTCCTGAGTTGGAGCCCCAATTTGTGGGTAGATTACTTGAAACAATAAAATCTTTAAAAATAAATAAATCATCATCACCATCATTTAAAATAAAATAAAATACATGATATACCTACATGTTTAAGTTTTAGGATAGAAAGTGCTATATTTTTTTTTTTTAATTTATTTGACAGAGAGAAATCACAAGTAAGCAGAGAGGCAGGCAGAGAGAGAGGAGGAAGCAGGCTCCCTGCTGAGCAGAAAGCCCGATGCGAGGCTCGAACCCAGGACCTGGGATCATGACCTGAGCCGAAGGCAGCAGCCTAACCCACTGAGCCACCCAGGCGCCCCGAAAGTGCTATATTTTTAAATAACCCTTTGGAAAGCTATATAATAGTATTGTTTTTTAAAAAATGAGAAAGCTGCATATTTTTCATTAAATACTAAGATTCATGAATTTCCTCTACTTGCCCTCCAGAAGTGCTAAAAAAAATGCTAATTTCATTATTTGAGAGTAGTATTGAAGTAAAAAAATAAAAATTGATATAAAATTTAACTTTTTTTTCCAGTTACCAAAAAAATTTTTTTGAAAAAGAATTTCACTAGCTGTCAACACCCCAACATCACTAAAAGCTTAACTTATGCCTAAACTTTAAACCTTAATAATATTTGGTGGGGGGGGGAGGGAGTAAATGTCAAGTCAAACAATGTATTTCCAAAGCAGCATTTGCAAAGGTTAACCTGAGTGGACTACAGAGGGGAAAGTGCAGTTGTCCAGTGATTGATCCAAGACCCCCTTCTCGGCTTTTTTTTTTTTTTTCCTGGTTAATAAACCACCGGGGAGAGATAATTTTTTAAACTTAATTTGCTGAAACGAGAATTTACTAACATATAAAAAACGTTCCCCAAATTTGAGAATTTTCCTAAATTGGTTTTCATTTTAAGGCTAAAGATCTCTTGCAAAAGATAAAGTCATGACTACTTTGGTAATCTGCAGGGAGAAAATTTGCAGAATCCCAAAACCAGAGAGCCCTTACAGCTCAGAGATGCCCTGGGCATTCAAGGCCATTTCGGCCCTGAGAGTGAAGTGGCTTTCCCCAGGAACACAGTTCTCCTGACTACCGGTATAACCCTCCGTTCCCCAACTCCAGAGCTAGCTTGTCACCGGCTACAGTGAAGGTCAAAGTCAACAGACTAATCTGCAGTCCGCAGGCTGTGAAGATCCTTCTGTCTGAGGGAGTTTTACAATATGGTTCATGAAAGGGCATTTCTGAACATTTTATTACAAGGACACAATCCAGACAAAAGATGGTTTGGGTGGGTAGAGGTGAGGGAAAGAACACGTAGAGGAAAAAAAGCACAGTTTCTTGGAGACTTGTCAGGACCTGAGAGTATGGAAGAGGGAAGGGGGAGGGGGTGGTGTACGGCGTAATAAAAAGCAAAGTGTTGAGTGGAAAGGCAACTACGCAGTACAACAGCAGTGGAGTAGAGAAGTGGGCTTGATTTTTCCAGACCTGCTTCAAAAGGAATCATGGGGGAGCCTTGTGACAGAGGCTGAGGGCCGGCTGATGGGGGGCACAAGCAAGAGGCGGATACTCCGCAGCTCCCAGTCTAGGGGATACTCAAAGCTGGAGCGAAGCAGCCGGGCTCCCGGCCGCACTGATTGCAAGGGTCGGCGATCGCAGTCCTCCCCAGCTCTCTCCAAGTCCTCCCGGGCCTCTCCGAATTCCCGGCGCCGCACCGCTCCGCACCTCCGCCGGCCCGGCCCTCCAGTCGGCGTTCCGGGTCTGGCAGCGAGCTCGGCGCCCTCCCCGCGCGCAGCCCCTAGCGGCGCGTCATTGCTAGGCGGGCCTCCAACTCACCTCCCTCCTCTTCCTCCTCCTCCTCCTCCTCTCCAGCAATACGCGATCCAGCTAGGGGAGGCGGGGAAGCCACCGGAGCGCGACGGCCGCGGCAGCCACCCTGCAGCCGCCGGGCGGAGGCGCGGTCCCTAGGCCCTGGTGCCCGGGCAGGCCCCTAGGGGAGTCGGCGCCGCGCCCGGAGAGCCGCCAGGCTCACCCCATCCCGGCGTGGGGGGCGCAGAGGTGAGCGGGTCGGGTAAGAGCGCGGGACCAGGTGACGGAGGCGGAGTTGAGGGTCAAGATGCAGTGGTCGCCACACGCTGCATCGGTCCTTCCCGGATTCCGCGCCCTCTGCGGGCTCGTTACTGATCTCCGGGCACCTAGAGGTGGGGAGTGGGAAGGGTGGGGAAGGGTGTCTGTTTCATCGATTGTTCCTTCTACTCCTCTTGGTCTTCCACATGCTCCCCAGAAAGTCCTGAGGTTGGGCCCAGACAACGTCCCAGGTAGGATGTGCCCACAAGAAAAGGACGTGCAGGTTACCTTCGCCTTCCTGATAGTCTAGCTACCACTTTGGGTTCACGCAGCGTATCTCCCAGAATATCATGCAGCGCGGCTTTGCGAAAAAGTATTTCCAGTAGTCATTTTGTTTATTAGCCAATTATGCGACCCCAGTGTGTTTAGGCCATTATGTGTTCGGAGGTAATTGGCCTCTTCTTTGAAGTGTCCTAAATTATCATTAAGCCCTGTGTTCAGCCTCAGCCAAAACTTGTTGAAAATGATGCCCTAAAAATCTTGCTCTTAAAATAGAGCAGAGCGATAAAGAAAATTTTGTCCAGAGATTTCCGTTTACTCTCTTCCCCACCCCTTCCTCAGAGAAGGATTGGTGTCAGTTTTTACTCCTCAGGCAGTTCATTTCTTAGATGGAAAAACTTATTCCGAGCCATAGTTAATTATCACTCATCACTGTAATGGATGAAACTGGGAGAAGTAGGATTTGAACTCCGGCCCCTTCCCCCACTCTCAAGATTGAGACTGAGTGCTAGTAAGAGCCCCACTACTGGGAACCCTTAAAATTCTCTCCAAACCACCTCCTCCCAGCCGCCCTACCTGGCCCCACCCCCACACAGCCTTTTAACCTTTATTATTTCTAGTTTGCGTTGATCTCCTCTGTTTATTTTTTTCTTTTAGTGAGTCTGTGTGTTTTTTTTGTTTGTTTGTTTTACTTTGCATCTCTCCTGTCTGTTGTTTCCAAGCTTAAAAGCTATTTACAGAAGAACAATATCCATCCCAGACATCTTGCAGTCTCTTTAGAAATGATTTGCCATTTCTTTCACTTAGCTAGTCAGTCTTTTTTGGGGGGTGGGAGAAGGTTGAAACAATATAAACAATGATAAATTGAGCTAACTGTGCAAAAAAGAAATGAAAAGCTGTATTTGAGTCACTTTTTGTTTTACTGGTGACATGGGAAATATACTTGTAGTGAACGAGCATAATTATATTTTAATACTGAAAAAGTAGCACAGATGAAGCAAAATACATTTTTAAAGAAAGGATCATAAATGAGTAAGGAAGGTGAGAAGGAAGGTACCTCAGAAGTTGGAAAGACTAGGACTGCAGTTTCGAAAAAGGACACAGTCAGGACATCAGGAGAGGCATTTATTCTGTGTTCCACCGGTAACCATGACATTGACCTATTACTTACTCACTTACTGCCATGTCTTGATCAGCAAAGAGAGGGATCTTACCTATAGACCTAGTACATCCCTTTTGGATCTCATATCTTTTGATACATTCAACAACAAAGAATATTTATTCTTATTACCGGGCAGATTCAGTGTCTGGTGGGGACCCACTTCCTGGTTCATAGACTGTCATGTTGCTATCCTCACGTGGCAGAAAGATAGAAAGAGCTCTCTGAGGTCTATTTTATAAGCGCACTAATTCCATTCAAGAGGTTCCTACCCTCATGACCTGATCACCTTCCAAAGTCTACACCTTCTAATACTTTCCCATTGGAAGTTAGGATTTTAGTAGAATTTGAGGTGGCAGGTTGCGGGGGAACACAAGCATTTAGTCCTTAACAAGAGTTGATCTTTTTAAGCAAATGACCATAACTATATGCTATGGAGTCTAGGGTGGGTAAAGAGAAATCAGGAGGAGGTTGATGGAGAGTGAGAAAATAGTGGATCAAAGCATCAGGTCTGTTCTGCTAACTTGAATCATCACTGCAACTATTTGACTAAGATTATTGGAAGGCTCCGAGATAGTGTTTGGAGATGTCAGAAAGTGAATGACTGAGTGGGGTGAGCAGAGATGAATTGTTTTTGATGAATGACTGTTGGAAACAAGAGGCCATGAGGTTGAATGCCTTAGCCATTTGAATGAAGACATCCTGGAGAAGGATAACTGTTGGCTGGCACAGAGAGGAACACTATGTGTGTAAAACTATGTATGTCAAAGTCACTAATGATCAAGAGTAAGCTAGAAGTCAGTAGATGATAGCAGTGCTTAGAGGGAGGTTTTATGAGGTTTCCCCAAACCTCAAAGGAGCTGAGTGTCTGTAGGAGAGGAGAAGAAAGGTTCAGATGTGGCCTTGCAAAGTCAAAAATATACTTACCCCATCTCGTGGCCCTGGGGGATTACAGTTTCTTGACCTCTCTAAATGATCAGGTTGTAGATGTCATCTAGATCTCTGAGGACAGTCCCTTTCAGAGTTAGTATCATCTAAAAATTAATGCCCTGGATGTTTGTATATGAAACAAAATAGGTTCTAGTTATATAGCATAACAGCTGCCATTCAGCCAGAGGAATGTCAACGAAACCCTTCTAAGCAAAATCTTAGGAGGCCGTGTAGCTGAGTATAATCCTTTTTCCCTGATGGTATACTTGATTAAATGCAAACAGCAGGTCAAATGGCCATTCAAGAAAACTGTGATCTTGAAATTTCAAGGAACCCATGTGCTACTGAAATCACACTTTTAAATCAAGCTCATAAAGTTGAAGTGTCACAGTGTTAAATATAAAGTCGTGACATTACTATTATTATATAGCTTTAAAACTTGGAAACAAAAGGGGTTTTAGTATTGGACTGCTGGAGTCAAGTACAACCTCTTTGTTTTCCATGTAACAAAGGAAACAGACTCAGAAAACAAGGAGATTCCCAAAGCCAAAGACTGTCCTTTTTCCTCAATACTTCAAAAACAGAACTTTCCATAGTCTTCTCAATTCTTTAGTCTGTATTACCTGGGAATAGCATCCAATGAAAAGGTAGAGAGACTCTAGGGCCTTGCTAGTCAGAGTGTGGCCCTTGAACCACTGGGACCAGGGGCATCATCTGCGAGCTTGGGAGGAACACAGCATCTGAAGCCTTACGTCAGACATAAAGAATCAGAATGTGCATTTTAACAAGATCTCAGGTGATCATATTCACATGGGAATTTGGTAGGCAGCATTCTAAAGCAAGTCAGTCCACTTGGAAACCCATCCCCTCCGATCAGCAGGGCCTCTGATGCCTGGACAGCTGGAACCCCTTGTCAGACAGAAAGATAAGATACCATCTCTGGACCATTCTGGAATGTTATGACCATTTTGCACGTTATGAAACAACAGGAACAAAGTATCCTGTGCAGTGGGATGACACATTTTAAGGAATGGTACTGACCTTTACAGAAAGTGGAGAAAGGGAAATTGCAAAACAGTGAGTGGTCCTTCTGATGCTGCTTCTGTCAGAGGAGGAGAGAAGGAGGGGCGGCAGGCCTTGTCCTCAGCTTCCTGCATTCATGGCAACTGTTACTCTCTGGCTAGTGTTATTTTTCATTATTACAAGCGACAGTGCAAAAATGAGCATAACTGAGGATTAAAGAGCCGCATTTGTTATTTCCAAATACCAAACTATTCAAACCGTATTGGCTTGAATCCTGAATCTTTTAGTAGAGTTGTTTTCAAACGTGGCTGTGTTAAAACACCCGATTATCTTTAAAAAAAAAAAAAAAAAAAATCCTGATGCCCAAGCTGGACTCCAGACCACTTAAACAAAAATCTGGGTGGAGGTGACTAGGTATCACTGTGTTTTAAAGCTCCTCGGGTCACATCAGTTTGCAGCTGGAGTTGAGAACCACTGCTCTAGAAAGCCGTTCTCCCCTTTGGGAGGAAACAGCTCTGAGATTACAATTCTGCCTCTCCCCTTGCTCAAGGGGTAGGACCTGCTGTGACACCCAGAGCACCAGGCAGAGTGAACAAACCTCGTGCTCTTCTTCCTGTGTGTTTGAAAGCCAATGGGGCAATTCTTCTATTTGGGAGTTGCCACAATCTCTACTCAGAGTTCCGGCTGGGGTACAGGTAGACACTTGGGTTCCTGTGTGTGAGTCTGGTAACTCTCTTCCCCCTTAGGCAACATCTATAATGAGGGGTAAGTTGGCCAGTTCACCCTGGATCGTTGAATGAAATGAGCATTGATTTAATGACTTCTGGTTCCTTTAACTCTTGATTCCCAAGAGAGCCCATGATACCTCTAAGAGGATGTTGATGTTTTCTTTTACTCTGGTGCCTCTGACCTCTGCCTGGCTTTCCCATTTGCATGGGAAGCAAATAATTACCACCCCTTCTGTCTTGAAAAGTGTGAAATGAAACGTGTAATAGATTCAAAAATAGTGTGTTTTCTCCTTTCCTAGGATCTGAGTTAGACATTAAGATCACTAGGTAATGCTGAGGAGTGAACCATGGCCAGAGACGGAGAATATATTAACCCGAGCACAACCATCACTGTTCACCAGCCTGCCCCTCCCACACCTCCCCAAAGAAAAAAAACCCTTTCTTAAATTCTTTACCTGCACCAAAGTGACATGTGCCTTAGCTGGACTGCCTGGGTTCTAATCCCGGCTCCCTGACTTTCGCACTCATCCTCTTGAACAAATTAATTAGTCATTTCCTGCGTGTCTCAGTTTCCTCATCTTCTAAATGGGCATGACAATATTAGCATCTATCTCATAGAGCGGTCGTGGGATTTAGTCCGTTATCAAAAAAGCACAAACAGCTGGCACACAGAATATGCTATATGAGTATTAGGTAATATTATTACTGTTTTCCTAAAGAAGGGTTTAACAGGTTTTTTTTGGAGCCATTGTGACCCATTTGTAGGGTGAAAGTTGAGTTTTTCTGTCTCTAGTCGAAATTTTAAATTTTTCTTAGGAAAAATCCCCAAAACATGTTTTTTGAAGCATTCTACCTGTTCCTGTAAAATCCATTAAGTCCTCTGTGGTGAGCCACATCTGCTGTAAGCATAAAAGAAATTGTGCAACGGGGATGGAACGGAAGAGTATTTTTTGTTCAGATCCAACGACACTGATTCATGGCCATCTGATGTGGTCTTCTTGAGCAAGTTATTACAAATATCAATATTTCAGATGTTAGTCACTTAAGTAAAAGAGAATTTGACAGTTTTTTTCAGGGAACAGAAGTGCATCGTATTCTATGAAGCCCACAAATCAAAGGGGGAAGGAAAAGCCTTCATAAGTATTGTGTAATTTAAGACCATAAAAACATTGCTAACCCCCTTTTCACTGGAAAACTGTCTTTCTCAATAAATTATAGAATATAGAGTGAATGATAGAAGTCAGTGGTATTTAATTTATCCTTGTTATATTGTGAAGCCTGTTTTTCTTAAAATATTACTTAAATGCCAGGGAGTTCATTTTTTATTAACCAATTTATCTTATTCTCATTTAATAATAAAGTTACTCCTTAGCTATTGAGGTATTTAGGACAATTTATAGAATCCACCCTGAATGAATCAAGCCAGTTTTAAATGGAGTTTTTTTGTGGCGTCTGTGTCTTCTGTTGTCATACATACCCTCACACGCTAGCACTGTCCCCTCCACCTCTAGTGGCATTTCTGACTGGCCACTCTGACCCACTTGACTTGGTAGAACTTTGTTTTTAGAAACATTTTTTAAAATTCTAGGTGAAAACTTTAGTCTCTTGCCTTCTGTGCTCTGCTGCTCAAAGAGAGGTCAGGAGACCAGCAGCACTGGCATCACCTTGTTAGAAAGGGAGAATCTTGGGTCTCACTCCAGAACTACTGAATCAGGATCTGCATTTTAACAAGATTCTCGGGTGATTCATGTGTATATTAAAATTTTAGAAGCTCCACTTTAGCATATCAACTTTGTGACAGTTCATTTTTCTATTCTGACAGTCTCTTTCAGCTTACAAATTGTGTCTCGCTGGGCTCTAATTTTTAGAGCTTGCCAAAATATTTTACCTCCAGAAATGAGGGGTATTATTATGATGTCTGGAAGAGGATGAATGATTGGTAATCGGTAATTGATGAGGATTTTATTTTCTCTCCCCTAGGATATCTCTGGAGATCTTGAAAGAGCCTGTATCATGGAATCAATCTCAATGATGGGAAGCCCTAAGAACCTTAGCGAAACTTTTTTGCCGAATGGCATAAATGGTATCAAAGATGCAAGGAAGGTCACTGTGGGTGTAATTGGAAGTGGGGATTTTGCCAAATCACTGACGATTCGACTTATTAGGTGTGGCTATCATGTAGTTATAGGAAGCAGAAATCCCAAGTTTGCTTCCGAATTCTTCCCTCATGTGGTAGATGTCACTCATCACGAAGATGCTCTCACAAAAACAAATATAATATTTGTTGCTATACATAGAGAACATTACACCTCCCTTTGGGACCTCAGACATCTGCTTGTGGGTAAAATCCTGATTGATGTGAGCAATAACATGAGGATAAACCAATACCCAGAATCCAATGCTGAATATTTGGCTTCATTATTCCCGGATTCCCTGATTGTCAAAGGCTTTAATGTTGTCTCGGCTTGGGCACTTCAGTTAGGACCCAAGGATGCCAGCCGGCAGGTATGTATTTTATTTTTAATTTTTTTAATTTTAATTTCTTTTTTTTTAAATAACTGAAGTAGAGTTGACATACAGTGTTCTATTAGTTTCAGGTATGTAAGATCATGATTCGACAATTCTGTACATCACTCGGGACTCACCACGAGAAGGGCAGTCACCATCTGTCACCACACAATATCACTACAATACTCTTGCCTACATTCCCTATGCTGTACTTTTCATTTCCATGACTGACTTATTTCATAACTGGAAGTTTGTACTTCTCAATCCCCAGTTTTATTGGTATTTATCTGGTATCTTGTATTTAAGTAGTAACACAAATGTCATACATTTAAAAGCCAAATTCTCACACTCTCCACTGATTCTCGTTTTGAAAACCATGTTTGAGCCCCTGAAAATTCATGTCCTGACCTTGTAAAGGTACATTTCTACCCTGATAAAATAAGGTGGAAGGCTGAAAAAATTACTTGGACTTTCCTGTCATAACCAGCTAATTCCGGAAAGGGCAAAGTTGGCTGATGAATAATGGGACCCACTGTGTTGAATCTCTCCTGGCTTCCTCAAAACTTGAAACAATAACAAACACATCTTTTTTCTACCTCTCTCTATCTCCCCAACTCACCTCCCCTTCCTCCTCCTTCTTCCTGGCAGCTGTCTGCTAACAGTGTTCCATCTGTGTATGACACACTACTTAGTATGATCCTCAAGAAGAAGGCTGTAGAAGTGCCTTTTTATTATATGAAGGTTACTCGTTGAATTTAAAATAGTGCCGTTTGTTTTATTTAAGGTGTAGATTTTAATCTGTGTGGGGAGGCAGATTGGATTTCTTAGTTTCTTTTTTAGTGTATGGGTTCTATCTAGTTCAACTTGAAAATAAAGCAGATGGGGAGCTCCATCAGTGCCTTTATGGAACGGGAGCTTTTATAAGTAAACACATAAAATACTGCATGTTAGAAATCTTTTAGAGGTGTAGTTATGCATTATAGGTAAGCATGATGATAAGATACTTTCATTATTTTTGTTCATAAAGACAGTTCATGCCATAGATTCAATGCCTTAGAAAATGAATTCAAGTATTGTATCACTATACATGGCGTATCAGGTCATGATAACCATTCACTTTCAAGTCTTTAATTTGGAAGACCAGTAAACGATTATATACTTCCCAGCTTTCCCAGAGGCTATTTCTAAATCCTTTTTCCTTTTGGATATCCATCAAAGTTTAGGAATGGATACACACCAAACAAACTAGGGAGAAACCTAAATTTAATCCTTTGCCCACAATTGTGGTAATTTTAATTCTTTAACAACTACAAAAAATATGGAATTGAATTCAAAGTGAGCTACAGAAATAGTTTCATTTGTATTCCATAGTCCTTCTGCCTTTGTAATGTTTGATTTACACTTTTAGGTTTATAAATTAAATGTATTTTAAATGTATTTAAGTTTAAATAAATCTTATAGTTTATAGGCTATATTTATAGTTAAATTTTATTACAGTGTTTTTTAATAAGAAATTTAATAAAAGCTCAGCATTGTCACAGCTGTAATAAATTAATTTAGAATGCTTTTCTTTATTTCTTTAGAACATAGGTATTCTTCCCACTCCATTTTAGAAGTTCACGAACATTTGTGTCACAATATAGACTTTGTTATTCATCTGGCTAACGTTAGGTAAGATTAATAACCCAAAGAGCTCTATATTGTCAGCATAATGCAGGTTTTAGCATGCAAATATTTCAGTGTGGTCTATTCCAGAGACCTTATATAAACATCTTCAGGGATATATTTAGGAATTTGTTTTCCCCAAACATTACCCAGAGACTTGACAATATTTTTCTAGGCCTGAGTGAGAGTAATAGTGGCTCACTTCAGCAGTGAATTTCTGTTCAACAGGTATTTGTTGAATTCCCAGCTACAATAATATATCAAAGAGGTCTGGGTAGTTTGAAAGTCACCCTCACCCATCACTTCATTATACAGAAGTAATACCTTAGTCTTAGATAATGACCGTTGCTTTACCATTTAAATTAACCAAGCTTTATAATACCATTTTTCCTCCACACAGGTATAGTATCCTTATTTACAGATGAAAGAATTCCATATTCTGATTCATGAAGTGATATAATAATAACTTGAGATTACTCATGGTTTCTCAGAGACCCTTGGTGGATCGGTTTTTAAGCCAAAGATAAATCTTATAAATAGTACAACATCGTGACATAAGTTAGAGATTTTTATTTGTAGATTCAACCATCCAGAGTCTATGCCCATCTACTCTCTTGCTGAATGTCTATAAAGGACAGTGCTTGTAATGCCTCTATGAGACAATCACTGCGATCCTAGAACTAGATATTGTCCTCGGAACCCCGGGGAGCCAAGTGCACTCCAATCCCTGTGGGAGTGAGAGCTGGGGTGGGCAGTGGATGGCCAGCAGCCCAAACTCCATCTAGACCTTACCTTGCCACTGCTGCTGAACTGCACATTCTAGAAACCTTTCTTTACTCCTCCTTCTTTCCCCTGAGGACGTCCTGATCCCAGGTTCCAGCAGGATTTTTCTGCATTTTATTTTCATGTCATCATAGGTAGCAAGGTCTTTGTCATTTCTATGACACTGCTTTAACCTATTAATAAAAAGATTAACATGTTCATAAATGCTTTATCTCCTTAACTTTTTGTATCACTCAAGCTCATCACATGCTCCATAGGGGAAGTGAAGTTTGTAAACATCACTATGTTTATAAACAACAGTAACGATGAGTCTTTCGTTTTTGCCACAGGTCTATATATGCAGCAACAACATTCAAGCTCGACAACAGGTTATTGAACTTGCCCGTCAGCTGAATTTCATTCCTGTTGACTTGGGATCATTATCATCAGCTAGGGAGATTGAAAATTTACCCCTGCGACTCTTTACTCTCTGGAGAGGGCCAGTGGTGGTTGCCATAAGCCTAGCCACGTTTTTCTTTCTTTATTCCTTTGTCAGAGATGTGATACATCCATACGCTAGAAACCAGCAGAGTGATTTTTATAAGATTCCTATCGAGATTGTGAATAAGACCTTGCCCATAGTTGCCATTACTTTGCTGTCCCTGGTATACCTGGCAGGTCTCCTGGCAGCTGCTTATCAGCTTTATTACGGCACCAAGTATAGGAAATTTCCGCCTTGGTTGGAGACCTGGCTACAGTGCAGAAAACAGCTTGGGTTACTAAGCTTTTTCTTCGCTTCAGTCCACGTTGCCTACAGCCTCTGCTTACCAATGAGAAGGTCAGAGAGATACTTGTTTCTCAACATGGCTTATCAGCAGGTATGGAACGTGCTGGTTATTCATCGGATACTAGTAAACTTCCTTATCAGTATAATCTGTAAAATGTGAGATTTAAAATACTGTCAAATTTTACAGACCTTGTAATCGAAATTTTGGCATATTTAGGGAGAGGGAAGAATTGTTCTTTATACAGTGTTTCTGTCTAAGAATTGTGTGGCCGATTCAAAATCATTTAGGATAAAATCTGGTACTATACATCTTCCTTTAAAGAAGAACAACAGAAATAAAGGGTTAGTGGGTTTTTCAGTCTCTCTCTCTTTTTTTTAATGTTATGACTGCAGTGATTGCTTTTAGCATTAAAAAGGTATTTCAATGTTTAATTTGGCCATGTTCTGTGAAATGATAAGGCAACTCTCAGTAAACATATGCGACAAAATTAGAACCACTGAAAATACAAAACAGGATAAGAAGCCAAGATGAGGAGACGTACATTTACAAGGCTTTTGTTATCAAAAAGAGAAAGGAAAATACTCCAGTGAAGCTTTAGGTCCTCATGTGAACCTTTGTAGCACTTAGATCTGTAAGAACATCTCCCAGAAAGCTTCATGCAAGGCGTTTGGTGGAGGAGTGGAGGGTAATTTTCCTCGGTAATGTGCATTCAGCAAATGTAATATAAGGGGTTTCACTGATGCTACTTGACATAGCATTTCCCAGGGACAGCCGAGGACACTGCACCCAAGCAAATGGGAGCTTTGCATTTCGTAAGGAACCAAGGCACCCTGATCCAAGTGTGCAGCGCTTGGTACTTATGCCTGTTTCAACAGTTTCAACCTAAAATAATGTGAAAAAATATTAGTGAATTGATATTCTTTAAGCCATTATGTCTCTAAAAACACCTCTTCTCTGAACTGAATCCTTAGGCTTTGATAACTGCCCCACCAGCTCCCTCACTGGTCCTGAAGTTGTTGGTGTAGATCTCACCTCTTCACAGAGGCGGAGCCTGGACACCATTTTAAATTCTGCCACCTGCGTCTGCCTCAACCCCACCCCCCCCCGCCCCCCCACCCTCCTACTCTGCTTTACTCTCACTTTTTTCAATAGCATTTACCACCTCCTAATACACATGTTCCCCTTGTTTATTGTCTTTACTGTCTGTGTCCTCTCAGCAGAATGTAAGTTCATGAGAGGAGGGACCTTTGTCTGCTTTGTTCACTGATAGATGCCTAATGCCTAGAACTATGCCTGGCACACAGTAAGGCACCCACAAAGTGTATTTGTGGGATGAATGAATGAATTGGGAGGCCATATAGGTGCAGGTTGGAAGCTCTGGGTCTACTGAGGTATGTTGCTGTTCTGTATTGTGATATGGACATAAAACAAGATAATAAGAGCCTTTTTTTCACAGAAGAGCTCTATGGCTTTTTTCAGGATGTTGGTATAATTGTTCTGGGGGCCTAATGCTCAGAGCTAGCTTTTTTTTTTTTTTTAATTTCATTTGTTTGGTTAATTACAACTGGACAGAGTGAAACTTTGTTAAGTTAGAATCTGTTATGCATGAATAGATACTTAAAGCTTTAGGGACACTTGGGTGGCTAAGTCAGTTAAGCATCTGCCTTCAGCTCAGGTCATGATCCCAGGGTTCTGGGATCAAGTCGCACATCAGGTTCCCTGCTCCATGGGGACCCTTCTTCTCCCTCTGCCTCTGCCTCCCTCTCTCTCTCTCTCTGTCTCTCACGGATAAATAAATAAAATATTTTTAAAAAATAAATAAAGCTTTAGCCCAGGGAGTCCAACCTTTGATTTATACTCTAATTATACCATCACGTGTAAATAGACAATTCTGAAAGCAGTCTCTATGCAGAATACCACACATTCGGAGTTATCAAGTCTGACTTGATTATATATGTATTATCAGTGTAAGGAAAAAACATTTGCAAAAGTACTATAGAGGAATGAAGCAATTGGACAGTTGGAAAAATTTATCAATGAGCCAATTCAAGAGAATAAATATTTGCATTCAGTATGACTTTATCCATAGGGAAATCTCAGCTTCCTGAGGAAAAGAAAGAAGGAAAAAAAGAGGTAAAGTACATACAAATATTCTTCAAGTGAGAGAGGAAGATAAAGACATAATTTAGAAATTCTCTTCCGGGATTCTAAGTTGATCTAAAGCCAGGATGTGCCCAAAATATTCAACTGAGTTTAAACCAACTTAGAAAAGTACCTCAAAACTAAGTCTAACTGCCAGTACTTATTTCTTTTTGTCACCTTGGGACCAACCACTTGGCATTCCTGGTCTTGGGACTCCAGACTCCCTGTAACTGTGAGGTAGGACAGCGTAGGTGGCAGATTTTCCCACCCCCTCGCACGTATGTAAGGAAAGAGAGACTCTTAGACCTCCTTCTATTTAACTCTCCCTTCTCTTTTCCCCACACCCGGCACAATACCATCCGGTAATACGTTCTCCATTCCAGGCTGTTACATTGAAAAAATACAGCTTAAATATGTCCATATATGAGGAATTCTTTTTTTTTTTTTAAGATTTTATTTATTTGTCAGAGAGAGTGAGCACGGGCAGACTAAGAGTGGCAGGCAGAGACAGAGGGAGAAGCAGACTCCCTGCTGAGCAAGGAGCCTGATGTGGGACTCGATGCCGGGATCATGACCTGAGCCGAAAGCAGCTGCTTAACCAGCTGAGCCACCCAGGCGCCCCGATATATGAGGAATTCTTATGCCAGGAGTGAAACTGTATTGAATCTCTGTGACTATTCTGCCAAATAAAGGAAATTCACATTTGCTCTCCTTAGGTTCATGCAAATATTGAAAACTCTTGGAACGAGGAAGAAGTCTGGAGAATTGAAATGTATATCTCCTTTGGCATAATGAGCCTTGGCTTACTGTCCCTCCTGGCAGTCACCTCTATCCCATCAGTGAGCAATGCTTTAAACTGGAGGGAATTCAGTTTTATTCAGGTACGTGGGTTTTTTTGGTGAGAGGTTGGGCGGCATAGAATTTAAGTGTTAGGTACAGTTTAATTTTAAATATGCTTCTTATAAAAGAGTGCCTTTGGGGCTGCATTTATGCATCTAGCTCAGGGAGTGAAATTTGCTGGAAGCTAGTCTAGGACCGTTCTGGTTTAGTAAGCAAAAGCCAGTACAGGGTTCTATTAGAAGACTTTGATAGCACTGCCTACTATGTTATGGCTAAAGTTTATTTTTTTAAAAAATTAAAAAAAAATTTTTATGAAAAAAATGAAGGTGGGGATGGGTAAGCTTAGATCAAGTTCAGTGCCAAAAGTCAATTTGTTCCTCGACCAATGAGTAAAGAATTACTTTATATTTTGTGTCACTTTGATCCGTCTAGAAAAATCTCATTAATTTAAATTCAAGTGGGGAGGTCAGTCTGAATATTGTAAAAGAAATGTGTGTGTAAACACACAGACAGGAACAGTGGCAAATTAGGTGACTGGGCTAATGGATTATGACAAGCAACCAGCCTTATGAATCTTGTTCATATATGTATTTTGCGTATTAGTTGTATATATGTGTCTATGAGTATATACAAAAGTGTTTCAAAACAGCACTGTGTTAATAAACATTCACCTCCTCCAGTAAGATTTATTTAATAAATATACATATTTGTAAAATGTAACTCAAACCCAGACCCCACCTATATTATCAAAAAGTCAGTATTGGTTGTATCCAAATGATCTGTAGCAAAATATGTGGGTGATTGGCATTTCGCAGTACACACAATTCTGTTTTGTTTTGTGTGTGCCTATTTACTTGAGCTTTTTTTTTTTTTCTTTCAAGTCATCTAAAGAGCTCATTCAAGTTAAGGGCATCTCCCTGTCTAAATTCATTTTTCCTTCAAACACTTTTCCAACTGTCAGTTTAACACTTGAAAAGAGACAGAAGGCCCTCTGAGAAAAGGTGTTAGATGGGAGCAAGTGATCATTAAACTGAGATGAGTGGCTGCAAAACAGAACAACTGTCTGCTGGAGGGTCGATCCTTTCCCAGTGAAGTTAGACATTACATCATTAGACCAATGTGATATTACAGAGTCCATTTCTCAAAGTAAGCAATCAAGCGTAATAATTTAGGGAGCCCTGAATGCTGACCTTTTAGATTTTCACCTATGACCCACTTAACAAAAGTACTCTTTTTTTTTTTTTTTAAGATTTTATTTATTTATTTGACAGAGAGAGACCACAAGCAGGCAGAGAGGCAGGCAGAGAGAGAGGAGGAAGCAGGCTCCCGCCGAGCAGAGAGCCCGATGCGGGGCTCAATCCCAGGATTCTGAGATCATGACCTGAGCCGAAGGCAGCAGCTTAACCCACTGAGCCACCCAGGCGCCCCACAAAAGTACTCTTAATAATTTCATTTAATGTGGTCAATAAAGCCGCATGTTTGAAATGCTATTCCTGTTATATACTAACAGTATAAGATTTTTCATGTTTACCTTCAGCTAATATATATATGTGGAGAAAGATGTGGTTGAGGAGAATGCTCTTCAGGACTTAATTTTTATTATGTATGTATATTTGTATGTATATATAATACACACACACATAACATATTTTTAAATATCCACAACTGGTGGAAATGGGAATAACCTTTGTAAAGACGTTTTGCAGTTTTCATCAGTACCCATAAGGAAAACCCAGTAATCCCCCTTTTAGAAATAAGTTCTAGGGATGCCTGGGTGGTTCAGTCAGTTAAGGCCTCTGCCTTCGGCTCAGGTCGTGATCCCGGGGTCCTGGGATTGAGCCCCACATCGGGCTCTCTGCTCAGCGGGGAGCCTGCTTCTTCCTCTCTCTCTCTCTCTGCCTGCCTCTCTGCCTACTTGTGATCTCTGTCAAATAAATAAATAAAATCTTAAAAAAAAAAAAGAAAGAAAGAAGTTCTAAAGAAATAAACCAAAATATAGAAAAGGGCTTATGGTGGAGGAAAGTTGGAAACAGAGTAAATGATCAACAAAAAGGATTGACTAAGTGAACTATATAACACATCCTTTCAGTAGGTTATTATATAGCTTTTGAGTCATGTTTTTGTATTTAATGATGAGGAAAAGATTCTTGATATAATAAAATAGAGTATTAGACTATATGCAATATGGCTTTATTTGTATAAGACAAGATGTGCAAACACATGAATAAATATATATGGAATCTGTGGAAATATTATAATTATTTAATTCAGTAGAGAACAAAGAGTAGCTCACTAATTTAAGATATGGTTTTAGCACACTATAAATATGGTGGCGCTGGATAGGTTAATTTATGAGTTTGAATAATTTGTTCCTTATTCTCTGTTTCTTTTTCTTCTTCCTCTACCCAAGTCTACCCTTGGATATGTCGCTCTGCTCATAAGTACTTTCCATGTTTTAATTTATGGATGGAAACGAGCCTTTGAAGAAGAATACTACCGGTTTTACACCCCACCCAACTTCGTTCTTGCTCTTGTTTTGCCCTCAATTGTAATTCTGGGTAAGATTATTTTACTCCTTCCATGTATAAGCCGAAAGCTTAAGAGAATTAAAAAAGGTTGGGAAAAGAGCCAATTTCTAGAAGAAGGTATTGGAGGAGCAGTTCCTCATCTCTCACCGGAGAGGGTTACAGTAATGTGATGATAAATGGTGCTCACTGATACATTATAGAGTTCCACTCGTGCCATTGTTTTTATGACTTCCTTTTTGTTCATTTGCAAGTGCACTGTCAAATTGATGTGGGCTGAAATCTGTCCAGTAAGATCTCAACCAAATTAGTGGTAGGAGTTTCTTGAAATTAATTTTCACAGATGTCATATTTTGGCAATATGAATTTTTGTTGTCAACTTGTCTATTTTGTTTTGCACATCCATAACACTCCTATTTTAACAAACTGTATTCCATAATCAGGCAAAGATATTTCTGATTAATAATATAGATACAACATAATGTTAAAAGAAAAAATTTGCAAACCAGCAGAATCTTAAGTTTTAATATAACTTAATGGATATTTTTTTTTCTGAAGCTTGCCTAAGGTTTTAATTGTTAAATTAATTTAATTGCTAAAGAAATAGAAATGCATAATCACACATTAACTTTAAGAAGGGTCACGTTACATTAGCATCTCGGTAAGGGTAAATGGTAACATTCCTATATTTTCCGCATAAAATCAGTTTTGAAGAATGTAATTAATTGTATGAACCAGTGTAACCTGTGAACAAACACAAATTTAAAAAAATAGAATCTGAAATTATATTTGAAATGCAATGGAGACGTGAAATGCATACTGATAATATGTACCTCATGAAAGATTTTATTTCTTATCTTGTTACAGAGAGGTTTCATTTGCATGTTATTAGGTTGGTTAGGGAGAAGACCATGGTATTTGGCTTCCAAAAGTGATTTTTCTAATATGGTACCAAGCCTAGGAATCTTACAGTTGTTTCCAGTTAGAGGGAAGGAATGAAGTCTCCCCACCAATAGTTGTTGGTCAGCTGATCTACGTTGTTGCACGCTGGCCAGTCCCCACTCTATCTGCTGTAAGATTTTACTGACGTTCACTGAGGGATGTTAACATGCCAGGCACTGTTCTAAGCATTTTATTTGTATTATCCCATGTTAATTTTTACAACAACCTTTAACAAAGGTAATTATCCTCATTTTTCATATGAGAAAACTGAAGGATAGAAAAGTAATTTGCCCAACGTCATGCAGTTAGTTAAGAGGCAGAGCCAGCATTCAAGTCTAGGCAGTCCTATTTCAGAGGCTCCCATTTCCAGGCTGATTGTCTCTGCTCTGTCCCTGTGTGTTACCATCATGATGCCAGTCTGGATGCTTCCTGTTTTGTCAGCAAAGGCATTAACATTCTTTACAGTGTGTTGTGGGTACCAAAAATTTATGAAAATAATACAGTCATAAATTTATGATTGCTTTGGGATAATCTACAGTTCTTTACCTTGCAAGAGGATCTTGCCTGGGACGTGACCCTGGAGCCCCATGGCAGTCCATACGATTCCCTACGCAGTGAGGGACTCCGGCAGAGATAGGACCATAGCAGTTTTAATGAATGTCTGAGGTCCTCCAGAATCTTTAAAAATCCTTGTAGAGTTGGTCATCTCTTTTACTCTTCCTGAGAAGTCCTCCTGCCTGTTCAGCCATTCATTAGGGAGCAGTTTGCAAGCATGAAGGATATTAAGAAAAGTGGTTAATTATAAATCTACTCTAGAGACATACAATTATACAAATTATTCATAAAATTTTTCAGTGCTGACATTCCACGTTAAAATTGCATTTTGTTCAAATCTTGATTAGAATGCCCGACATTTTTTCCCCATTTATTCTTTCCTTATTAAACTAGAAAGGTGCAGATAAGATACAAGTATATGCATTATGTAAGTATACATCCTGAAATTATAACATTTCTAAACCTACCCACTGAGGTACTACTGAATGCAGCTGCCAAAACAGAAGGAATTTTGTAGGGTGGGTAGACTAGAAGGAAAAGGAGAGAGAGAATCTTAAGCAGCCTACATGCCCAGGGGCCCAGTGCAGGGCTTGATCTCACGAACCTGATCATGACCTGAACCAAGATCAAGGGTCAGACGCTTAACCAGCTAAGCCATCCAGGCTCCCCTAGAAGGAGTTTTATTTAGTAGACACTACCTTTCCCACCACTGGCTCTTTCCCTACTGCTGCACCTTGTCAATTTGGTAAATCTCTCATGATTCTCTGGCGGTCTCTTCTTGGTGAGTTTAAGTATCTTGTACTTCTTACTTGAGCTCTCCATTTTCTTTATTTTAATTCTGTTCTTTCCCTCTTGATAATCGCTTACTTGCTCTAGTCCATAGTAGGAATTCAGTTGGGTGAGAACTTTTAAAGGAAAAGACCCATAAACTGTTGTAGCGCACTAGTGAAATTAACAGCATATTTTCAGTATTTGTTCCTCAAGTTTCACTCTCTCAAGACCAGGCTTTCACCATTTAATGTGAAAATAGAATGAAGTATTCATAAAAGTTAGAGGACTCTTGAATTATATTGCTGCACGCGTATATTAAGTAGCCAATAATACAAATAACATTATCACTCCTACAGATAAATGGGGCCTTTGAAAATGTGAAAAAACAAAATTTATGAAAATGTATATAGGATGTAACTTTTGTTTCAAATGATAATATCTCCTTTTTAGTACTACAAAGATGAAATAATTTTGAAGTTCTAGAATAAATGTAATAAATTCATTATAATTCTAAATGTTTAAAAGCCTATCTAAGAGTACAGAAATATTGACTTTTATTTATTTGACTTTTAATTGCCTTATTTTGCCATTTTCTACCAGATTATTTTTCTTAGTCATTATTTCTCATAATCACTTTTTTTTTTTTTTGTCATTTTTCTGGCCTCAGAAGTAGGACTGAATTCTGCTCTTACTAGGTGTGAGAAGGTGGTGGGGACTTTAAAGTAGTAGGGTTGGTTTCCTAATGTGTACTTTGAGAAGTGCCCCTGAGAAAATTATAAGAATGTAGAAAATATACCCAGTCTTAATCCTATGCAAAAAAACTAAGTAATTTTTTCCTGAGAGGAAAATCATCATGGGCTGAATCATACTATTTAGCTTTTGTGTACAGATTTCATATGTCTCCTTTATTAAGAATATTTAAAATCATGTTTAAATAAGATTTTATTCATGCTGACATATATTTTTCAAAGCATATATGGAAATTTAGCCCAGATTGTCTACATGTAGAGATTTTTATTTAAATTTTAAAATATTTTAAAGTATGAAGAAACTATATTTATAGGCATTTATTGGAGATAATTATTTTGTGCTACATACAGGATTGGCTAGTGAGCTCCAGTATCTAATTACCTGATTAATTTCTTATAAATTAGCCTAATCTTGACTTAAGGAATTTTACTTTCAAAATTAATTTGTTAATAGTAATTTAAGGTATATTCATACTTACAAATTATGAAATTTATTTGTGTAAAAGGGCTTCAAGAATATATCATATCTGATTTTTGTATTATTTATCTCTTACATAAGATGATAAAATTTTAATTCTTTTTAACTGCCTTTTACCATTAAACTGTCATAATAAATTCTGAACAAAGAGTTTTGCCCCCCAATAGAGGTTTATTTGTGAAATGTGTTTTCTTATATGATATTTTAAATAAAATTCCCAAAATGTAACTCATAACTATTTCTTTAGTAATACTATGAACATTGAACCTGTGTCAGTCTATAAAATCTGTTTTGATGTAAGTATTCAAACAGCCTAAAATTTGGTATTGAAATTATTTTGTGAATTCTGACTTAAAAGCATTGCTACACATAGTATAACATGTCTCAGTTCAGTGTTAAGATTTCTACTTGTGATGTGTTGTCATGAAAATGAGATGCTCTACCCTCAATTGTTCATTAAGTCAGCAAAACAAATTCTGGTAAATATTCAGTATATGTAATTGCTCTAAATGAACCTGTACTGCTTTTAGTGGAAACACAGTTGTTCTTACCTTTGCACAGGGGCTTTTACAGGAATGAATGTGTTCTTCAAATTTTTTAATGCAAGAAAATTATAAAGTGCTAATATTCAGAGATTCTGTCCATAGAATACCAAAACGGTATTTAGTTCAACCTAACATGCATACATACTGAGATTTCTTTTAACTTTCCAAATCATTGGCTTTCACGCAGTCATCCGAAATTAGGGCAGACTATACATATAGGATTCTCCCGGTAGCTGGAGAGACTAAATTAAATCACCAAAACAGGTGCTTTCATTTGATTTTTAAATTGCCAACTTCAAGGAAGTATCCTCTGAAGGTTTTCCTTGAAAGTCTTTCATAGCTTTGCAGATATCCAGCCTGCACCGGGACTGGACGTTGTCTCCCAGTGTCCACCCTACTTCTTTAAAAGCTGCTGCCCATTACATTACTCCGCTGCCCTGGTAGTTAGGTATCCCAATGGGACTGAGTGTTGGCCAGTGAGTTGGAGGGGGACATAGGGGTGACTTCCTAGAAATCTCTTCAAAGAAAAGCAGCAAGTGCTTTTCGTCATATTCCTCCATTTTGCTGCCGGAACTGTGGCTACAACAGGAGGCCTGGAAAATGTCCTAGAGGACCGAGGCCACACCCTAAGGAATGACAGAAACTAGAAAGATCTTGACTCCTTCACTATTCAACTCCCTTTCCTATATTTGACCCACCGTATATTTGGGTTTCTTTGTATGAAATCAAAACTAATCCATTCTGGCCTTTGGTTCTTTGTTGTGATACTGTTTAACACTTTGAATGAACTAGATTGCAGTAAATCTTACCTTTAAAAGTTTTTAAAGGATAATGTGCAATTCATGATAAAATTGACTTTCCATTGTTGATTAATTATACTCATTTTCTTGCCTTGATCTTTCATTAGATATTTTGTATCTGCTTGCAAAATGTCATCTTCTTTATAACTGTGTAATAGGTATTTGCTAAAACTCTGTAATCTCCAAAATATTGCTATCAAATTACATGCCATGTTTTTATATCATTCTCATAGATATGCCTTATGAACATCTAAATAAAAAGTATTATTTAATGTGTTTTAACTTTTTTTTGAAATGTTATTTACAAATAGATTTTTCTTTCTTACTGAATAATAATTCCAGTATTTGATGGAGACCATCTATTTCTCTATAGAAGGATCTAGAAAGCAATACATATAATAGATTGGGGGTTTTGGAGGTTTTGTTTGTTTGTTTTTGCAAAGGTAGTCATTTAGGAAAATATCCATCTAATGAGGTGGTATTTGAAAAATTATTTCAGGGGCCCCTGACTGGTTAATCCGTGGAACATGCAACTCTTGATTTTGGGATTGTGAGCTTGACCCCACATTGGTTCCAGAGATTACTTAAAAATAATACCTTTGAAAATTTTTATTTCATTTTACTAGCATTCATTAAGCATCTTTAAACCAGGGCTCAACATAATAGTCAATCTATGTTTTGTAGGCTCCCTGATAGCTAATGTATTCCCAGTGTCTAATGCAGTATAGTTCTTTTTTTTTTTTTTAAAGATTTTATTTATTTGTTTGACAGAGAGATCACAAGCAGGCAGAGAGGCAGGCAGAGAGAGAGGAGGAAGCAGGCTCCCTGCTGAGCAGAGAGCCCGATGCGGGGCTCATCGATCCCAGGACTCCGAGATCATGACCTGAGCCGAAGGCAGCGGCTTAACCCACTGAGCCACCCAGGCGCCCCTAATGCAGTATAGTTCTACAGATACTAATGAGATAATGAATGTTGACTCATCTTTAGAGAAAATTCTGTTATTTATCACCCTACATTCATGCAGTTGTGCTTGCATTCTCCTGCCCACACACACCCCCCCCCCCCATCATTGTCTCTACCTCTTGCCTTACCTCCTGGCCACCATCACCACCGTCACCACACCATCTTAAGGAGAAACTGACATTGGTGCCTGGGATCTGGGGAAGCCCTGGCTTCCCCCATAGCTGCCAGGAAACGCATAGTTGTTAATGTTCTGAGAGTAGGGTTGCCAAGTAAACTGCAGGACACTTGGTTAATTTGAAATGCAGACAAACAATGAATTTTTTAAGTAATTCTATTATAAATATTGCATGGGACTTTGTTTGTTTTTGCTAAATCCAGCAACCTGATCTTTGACCAAAGAGATATAGCCCAAGAGGGAGCTTGTGGATAAATTCTCCCTTCTTTTTCCCCAGATAAGCTATTCCTTAGTGCAGCAATTCTTAAGGCCTCCACGAAAATATCATAAAAGCCTAAGCAGTTAATTAAACCGCATTGGTTCTAAAGCTATCACCAGCTCAGTAACACCTACATTTGCCTGCCTCAACTTCTATCTCCTCCTGACCGGCTAGAGAGAGTGCCACCCAATAAAGTGGCAGCAGGTAAATGTTTGTCATTTGTTTATGGTAGGCGGTAGGGAAACGAGGCTGGCAAATGAATGTTGGTAGTGGATTCTTCAATTAGAAAATGAAACACGACATAAATGATGATTTTGACAAAGTCAGGCCCTGCAGCCTCAAAATTCAAACCGCTTAAGAGCTCAGAGTGGATCTATCTCCCAAAGGCAGATTCACGTTGATCAAATGTACAGTGATTGTTAAGTCAGAATAGCCATTGATCACTGCTGTGAGAAATCATGTATGTCCTATAGGTAAGAATACCAGTATTGCCTTAACTAAGCATATTCTGTTCTTTAATTTGTTCTTTATAAGAATTTATAGTATAACCCAAAGTATGTTAGGATCTGTTACGGACTGAATTATAGCTCCCTAAAATTCATATTAATGTAAAGGGCCTTTAAAGATATTATCAAGTTAAAATGTGGGTATGGGTGGACCCTAATCCAAGGATGACTGGTGTCCTTAAAAGAAGAGGAGATGAAGACACAGAGGGAAGACCATATTATGACAAAAGGAGAAAATGGCCATCTACAAGGCAAGAAGAGAAGCCTCAAGAATGAAACAAATCTTGGAAACCTTAATCATGGACTTCTAGCCTCCAGATTGTGAGGACATAAAATTTCTATTGTGTAAGCCACTTAGTCTGTGGTATTTATTTTGGCAGCCCTAGCAAATTAATGTAGAGCCTATGGAATCAGAGCAAGTCAGGTCTGTTAGAGACCTTGAATAATTAATGTCATTGAAATAAACTTGTCTGGTTAATCCTGCTCCACCGTAAAGATGGTTCTCTCCTGGGGGTACTACCTATAACCTCCCAACATGTAAATACAGTAGTTTTTAGTTTTAAAAGCTTGAGGGCATTTTCATGTCATAGACTATTCCTATGTCATGGGACTGAAGCTTTGATCAGGCAAAAATTGCTCCGTAAATTCATTTCATTTACATATTACCATTGATTGAGTTTCCCCATTAAGCAGGAACAGCTCCTCCACGTTCTTATTTTAAAATCATTTGCAATTTGGATTATGAGCACATTTTTTACTTAGAAATCACTGACTTCAGAGGGGGCTATTCTTTCACCTTTGTTTTCTGTTCCATGTATTTCTTTTTTTTTTTAAAGATTTTATTTATTTGACAGAGAGAGATCACAAGCAGGCAGAGAGGCAGGCAGAGAGACAGGAGGAAGCAGGCTCCCTGCTGAGCAGAGAGCCCGATGCGGGGCTCGATCCCAGGACCCTGAGATCATGACCTGAGCCGAAGGCAGCGGCTTAACCCACTGAGCCACCCAGGCGCCCCTGTTCCATGTATTTCTTACCGCTAAATTTGAACTAATGGTTCTGTTGGAAAAAAGTAATTACTTTTGTTTCTCTCTTAGGCTTTGTTTCTGTAACAATCAACCTGAAAGATTTTTTTTAAATACTAAAGTAGATGAAATTCCAGCTTTATATATTTTCTTTCTGTTACATAATTCCCCTGAAGCTAACCTACTAAGACTATACTCTAATTACATTTTCTTATGTGCTATAAAAATTCTCTGTTTAAAATAGATTACACTGACTCACAAAGAAATAACATTTGCTTGAACATTTGGAACATCTGGCATTAGTTTAGAGACTACCAAATTCATATGTAATCTAAAATACTTAATAGAAACATTCTTAAGTTGCACTAATGCATAATTATAATTTTACTAAACATTGCTAATTAGGCAGTGTGCAAACAAGCATCAGAAAAAATATCAGAAGGACGGTGTTATTTCTTAATATTACATTTATTTATGTTAAAAATACACTTATTTTAAAAGTAAAAAATCTGGAACTCACAATGTACTATATGTTGGCTAACTGAATTTCAGTAAAATAAAAAGTAGAAAATGTACATAGCTCAATATATCATTAAAACATTTAATCTACTGCTTTAAAGAGATTGCAATTTGTAACCTTAACAGAGATGTTAAATTCTGCAAAATTGCTACAGAATGAAGCATTTCTATTACTTCTCATATGTTTGTTTACTATTATCTTTTTACCATTTCAATAGTTAGTCATTTTATCTTTACATCCTTTTGTGTCCTAGTGTCTGGAAAATGTCCTGTGCCCTTGACTTACAGCCTTCAGAAATCTGTATTAAAGAAGATTCCATGAATAATGATTAAACTTAAATTCGCTACCTAATTTAAATACTTAAGACTTTTTTAAAAAATACCTTATTCATTTGAGAAAGAGAGAGAGAGGGAGGGAGGGTGGGAAAGAAAAAGGAAGAGAGAATCTGAGAGGGGGAGAGAGAGAAGGGCAGGAAAGGAAGAGGGACAGAAAATCTGAAGCAGATTCCCCAGTAACACAAAGCCTGATGTGGGTCTTGATCCCACAACCACAAGAACATGACGTGAGGTGAAACCAAGAGTCACTTAACCAACTGAGCCGCCCAGGTGCCCCCACTTAAAGCTTTTTAAAAGCTTAATTGGTACACTTAACAAAAAGAAAACAAATACACCCAATATCATCATCAGTAAGAAAACAAAGGACATGGAAAATACACAGATGGAATATTCTGTGAAAGGCAGTTTTTTTTTTTTTAAGATTTTATTTGTTTGACAGAGAGAGATCACAAGTAGACAGAGAGGCAGGCAGAGAGAGAGAGAGAGAGAGAAAAGCAGGCTCCCTGCTGAGCAGAGAGCCCGATGCGGGACTCGATCGCCAGGACCCTGAGATCATGACCTGAGCTGAAGGCAGTGGCTTAACCCACTGAGCCACCCAGGCGCCCTGTGAAAGGCAGTTTTATGGAGATTGTTAAAACTACTCCAAAATAGGAGCACCTGTGTGTCTTAGTCATTGGGCGTCTGCCGTTGGCTTGGGTCATGATCTCGGGGTCCTGGGACTGAGCCCCATGAAGGGCTCCCTGCTCAGCAGGGAGTCTGCTTCTCCCTCTCCCTCTAATCCCCACTCATCCTCTGTCTGTCAAATAGATAAATAAAATCTTAAAAAAAAAAAACTACTCCAAAATAATACTAATGAAAACACACACACACTAGACCAATGTTTCTCAATTTTAATGTGCATACTAGTCACCTGGCAATCTAGTTTAAATGGAGATTCTGCTTCACTGGGTCCCTCCTGGGGCCAGAACTTCTGCATTCCTAGCAAGCACGTAGGTAGTGCTTATGTAGGTAGTTCAAGGACCCCATCTTGAGAAACAGGGACTCATGTTTACCTTACTCTGGGTAGCTTAAGAAATGCTTTAATTTGGTTTCAAATCCAATTTAAAAAATAGTTTATAATTTAATGAATATTTATTGAGTACTGTTCACCAGACCAGGAGCATAACATTACGGAGCAACTTGTTCCACATGCGAAACCTTGGATCCCACTCAGACTAACTGAAGCTGACTCTGAAGGTGGGGCTCAGGAGTTGGTTTTAATTAGCTTTCCAGACGGTTCTGACACATGCTAAATTTTGAGAAACACTACTCTAGATACTATGTTGAGGGTTTGGAGTGCAAATGTGAATAAAAGATTCTCCTTGCTTTCAAAAGTCGCTGGTAGCAAGGGGCTGGGCAGCTGGGTCAATAAATATCACTATGTGGTGAGTATAAAATCGAATGACAAAGTGGCATCTAACAGAGGATATAAAGAAGGTTCCCCCCGAAAGTCACATGAGCTGAGTTTCATAATGCGCTAGACATCTGCAGACAGTCCCATGTACTACATATCCAGAGGTAAGGCAGGAAGAAGCTTGGTAGTTTCATAAAACAACAAATAATTCAGTCAACAAGGCTTGAATGTGGAGTGTTGGGACTTTCATCCTGGTTGCTTCTCACCTGGTCCCTTCTCACTCTCAGAGTAAACCAAGTACCATTAGAGGTTAAAAAAAAAAAAAAAAAATGGAATCTTTTAACCTACCAGGTAAGGGAACCCATTTCTACGAAGAATTTCACTGAGAAGGAGAAGAGTTTTTTGTTGTGTTTTTTTTTAGATTTTATTTATTTGTTTGACAGAGAGAGAGATCACAGGTAGGCAGAGAGGCAGGCAGAGAGGAAGGGAAGCAGGCTCCCTGTTGATCAGATAGCCCGATGTGGGGCTCGATCCTAGGACTCCGGGATCATGACCTGAGCTGAAGGCAGAGGCTTTAACCCACTGAGCCACCCAGGCGCCCCAGGAGAAGAGTTTTTAAGTGCTAGAAAGGGAAAGCTCATGGGAGTTATGCTAATTAAGCATTGGAAACTGGTGCTCTGGATATAGGACAGAATGAATATATAGGTTTGTAAACAATTGAAGTAAAATAAAAATCCTTGGGTTCATATGTCAGGAAAGTGTCTGCAATTAAGTCAATAAGGAGAGTGTGACTTTCCAGTCACACTGAGTTTTATGGACCCTTACCAGATTCCGCCTGTTGTGCTAAAACACAATAGTCAGTTGATAACCCCTAGATAAACTCTGCTTTAAGTGGAAATTTTTTCTTCACAGTCCCTCCTCTTCAACTTTCCTTCTCTTGAGATGCCAGGCTCAACACACAAAGGATAAACAAATCATCCAGTTGTCAGCTCTCTACTATCTTGGTTTTGGGTGCCATTCTCACAGAATTCCAGTGTGTTTATTCAAGTGACTTGTCTCCTTTTGATGTGGAATACTCGGAATGTGCAACAGCAATTTAGCTGATGTTAATACACTTGACACACCCTTTACACTCCCCTGGAGTAATAGCAACCTTAGACATACTGAACCCACCTCTAGGTGTAAGGTCTGAGAGGAGCTCTAAAAACACCAATGAGTAGCTGTGAAGATAAAAGAAAAAAAAAGAATGCTCAAGTTGAGTCAAGGGAGTTAGAAGAAGGGAAGAGTGGTCAACAGGGTAAAATACTAAAGATAAGTACAGCAAGATGAGGACAGGAAAGTGTCCAGACTTTGACCACAAGTGTTGGTGACCTCAGGGCAGTTTCAGGGAACCGGAGATGAGAAAAGTGGATGATGAAGGTAAGTGAGGAAACAGTTACTAGAAACACTTAATTCTTTCAAAAAAGGTTGGTTGCTTTGGCTATGATTTACAAGTGCTGCCATGCCCAATCTAGTTTTTCTGTTTGTTTCTTTTTTTAAAGATTTTATTTATCTATTTGACAGGGAGAGAGACAGCGAGAGAGGGAACACAAGCAGGGGAGGCATGAGAGGGAGAAGCAGGCTTCCCGCTGAGCAGGGAGCCCACAGCAGGCCTCCACCCCAGGACCCTGGGACCGTGACCTGAGCCAAAGGCAGAGGCTTAACCGACTGAGGCACCCAGGCGCCCCTTTCTGTTTCTTTTTATTTGTATTCCCAGAAATGTCATTCAGTCAAATGTCAAATGTTTGAAATGGTTAAGGAACCTTAGAAATCACTCATCAACCAGCTCATTCTACAAATGAGAGAAATGCTGGGAGGTGAAGTGAAACTTATTTTCACGTAGTTTGTTATATGTAATTTTTAAGGCCATACACTTTCTAGACAATATAAAAACGCACGTTTAAATCTTGAAGAGATTCTAAAGGCTAAAAAAAAAAGATTAAAAGGTTTAAAGTATTTTAAGATACGTTTTCATAGCCACAGTTTTGGGGGTGATTAAGTTGATTATTATCATGAGCAGCTTTCCGTTAAAATCTCTATCCTGTGTCATAACTCAGGATACGATGGATAGGTAACACGATAATAATAAAGATAATGATAATCCTGACCCTTTTACCTGGGTAATTATTATACAAAAAGCACGACTTTATAAAACTACCATATCATTCTATCCTCTCACAACAATGCTACTGCTAAGAAAAGTGAAAAACTGACGAGGAAAGAAGGGAAAAGTGGGGCTTCCGTGGGTTAAGGTGCTCTAGAGTCCATGATTTGACTCAAAAGCCTATAACACTGGGTACAATGCCTTGTTCGTTATTTAACTGTCTGGTAGAGCCACTAAAGTACAGAAGAGGTAAAAGGCAGGGAACGTCGGTGACACTGGTCGCTTCTCTACGACGAGATAAACTGCTCCGCTTCTAACACTTTGTATCCAGCATCCAACACTCTCGTGTCCGCCATCCACCTGTCATCTCTCCATCCACTCATACTGATTTAAGAAGGCCCCGCGCAAACTAGCAAGACTGAGACACACAACGCCAAGGCAACGCTGCACACTGCTACGTACCTACGTGCCACCTTCCCAAACGCGAGCAAACACCGCTACTGCGAGCGTAGAGACGCATTGGGGTTTGGGGTAGTTTGGCTCTCCCGGCTTCCATAAGAGCCGGCGCTTCTGCAGCCCCGGCCCCGCCCCTAGCAACGCGCTGGCTTGTTAACAACCGGCCAGCCCGCCAGAGCCCAGGTCTGCAGGTGGGCTGCGGCGGGGTGATGCGGCTCGCTTCGCGGTGGCCGGGGTCACTGTCGGACCACCGGGGCTTTTCGTGCCTCTAGCGGCTCTCAGGCGGCCTTCCCTTTTCGGTGGCGGGGCCTCTTTGGGTCCTGCAGCTAAAGGAAACAGTGTAGCACCGAAGGACCCTCCCTCCTATCCCTTACTCCGCCGCTGCAGCAATGTCGATGCCCGAGGCCGCGGCGACGGCGGAGGTCCAGGAACCCGACGGCAAGATCAAGTCCAGCAGCCCTCGCCACATCCGGGTGTTAGGGGTGTTGACTGAAGATGAGGAAGCGCAGGTAGGGGCGGTTGTCTGTGCTTTGCAATTGAGATCTGGGAGCGGGGACGAGGACTGGGGGCAGCTAGAGCAGAAATGGGGGCCGGAGTGGAAACTATCGAAGCCCGCTGGACCGAGGTTCCAAGAGCGGAGCTGATTCCTCCGAGAACTGCACCGCCTAAAGGAGGAGTTGGCTGTCGTCAGCCAACCTGTCTGGGGACTTGTGGCGCGAGCTTCTCCCGGAGCGTATTTCTAAACAAGAGCAAGCGAGGTTTTGCCGCTCTTCTTCGGAAAAGTGTGACCGCGAATGTCCTGGGAGGCAAGGAAACGTTTTTAGTGGGGCGGGGGGGATTGATTTGATGACCATTTTGTTTGTTTGCTTATATGTAGATACCTGTTATCAAGTGATGTTCTTGATATAGGCATACATTTTCTGGTGTTTAAATTTGCTGCTACTTTAAAACCGGCACCTAGAGAGGAGGAAAACGCTGTTAAAATTAGAAATTCACGGGGCGCCTGGGTGGCTCAGTGGGTTAAAGCCTCTGCCTTCGGCTCAGGTCATGATCTCAAGGTCCTGGAATCGAGCCCCAAATCGGGCTCTCTGCTCGGCGGGGAGCCTGCTTCCCTCTCTCTCTCTGCCTGCCTCTCTGCCTACTTGTGATCTCTCTCTCTGTCAAACAAATAAAATTTAAAAATAAATTAGAAATTCGTCTCGTTTTCATATGAAATAGCAAGCTGGTGATGGAATCGGAGTGAGTCGAGAGAGAGAGAGCAGAATTTATATATTTTTATACATTTTACTGTATTTGTTTTTGGTTTTGAGTTTACTTTTATTATGAATACAAGATTAATTCTTCCTAGTTGGTCTGTTGAGATATTTCACTTTGGAACCTTCGGCCGGATCTCCGCTGGTAGCCGAGGTGTTTGGAAACTCCCAAGTCGTTAACATAGTAGGGTCCCATTGTTCCTCCCTAAAGAGTATTGATCAAACCCTAAAACGTGAATACTGTGGAGGAATCCTGCCCAGCCTCCTCACACCTGATGGCGTGGGGTCACTATGGGAATTCCTTTTGAGGTGTTGCTAGTCTCAGGCTACGTCAGGAACCCTGTCTCCTACGTCCACATCCTGGAACCTTGGAGAGTTCTTTGGGAGTGGCAAGTTGATTGGGGACCTCTTCTTTGGGATTAAGTTTGAGCTGAGTACTGTCTGATATTTACACTGTAGTAACCGGAGTAACAGCACTTTTGATGAGGAGGAGCGGGTGCTAGGGGAATTTATCTAATCAGTTTTGTGGAAATATTCCAGTCGGGCGGGAAGAAGGACTTTCAGGAACAGCAACTCTCCACTTCCAAGGCTGCAGGGGGTCTCAACTCTACCACTAGTCTCCTAGACACAGCACAACTGAGAAGTAGGTGAATTTGGTATCTGATGGCTCTCCTTGTTCCTTCACCTAAGAAAGGTGGTGGGGAGCACGGTGGGGAAAGCAGAAGGGCAGGGGAGGTGGCAAGGTTATAGGAGGTAGCTTAGTACGGGTTAAAAAGGAAAATACTTTTAGCAAGCCATTGCCAAAATAGTCCACAATATAAAGCAAAACAAGTAAACCTGTGTGTATGTGTATTTTCTCCCTTCCCTTTCTTTTTTCCTCTGCTTTCATTATTACCGCTCCTTCCAGAGCCTTGGATTGTCATCCAGAAGAAATAGATTTCTATTAGAGTTCCTAGCTTGTTGATAACTATTTGTAGAAGCATTAACATTTTTTTTAAATTACTGGAGCAGAAGAAGGCAGATTCTCTCAAAAGAAATGAAATAAATTAAAACTTTTTAGAGCTGGGAGAAATGATCATTCAGCCTTTTGGGGTTTTATTTGTGGTTATTTTTACAAATGAGGACCCTAAGGCCCTGAGAAGTTAACAGAGTTACTCAGTTTCTTTACTCACGTAGGGTCTAGCAGTCTGTGCCATCATTAAAATGATAAACTTTTAGACTTTTGCCTCAGACCAGTGGAGCAAAGACTCTTAGAACTCTTGGAACACTTGAGAGACAGTATATCCTGGTAGCTAAAAGTGGCTTTGGAGAGTATACCTCAGTTCATTAAGCCAGCTCCATCCTATGCTTGAAATCACAAATTGTTTACTTTTATCTATTTCCTATTTATTTTTTTATAGATTTTATTTATTTATTTGACAGAGATCACAAGTAGGCAGAGAGGCAGGCAGAGAGAGAGGAGGAAGCAGGCTCCCCACGGAGCAGAGAGCCTGATACAGGGCTCGATCCCAGGACCCTGGGATCATGACCTGAGCCAAAGGCAGAGGCTTTAACCCACTGAGCCACACAGGCGCCCCTATTTCCTATTTATTTTAATGTTGCTCTCATTCTAAAGAATTGGAAGCCCTTTAGAGCAGTGCTTCTCAAACTTTAATGTGCATTTGGAACGCCTGGGGATCTTATTAAAATGCAGGCTATGATTCTGTGGGGTTAGGGAGGAGCCCCGAATTCTGCCTTTCTTTTTTTTTTCCTCAGCATAGCACATACCCTCCCCAGTGTCCCTCACCCAGCCACCCCGTCCCTCCCACACCCTCTACTTGCTCCCTCCAACAACCTCAGTTTGTTTCCTAAGAAGATTCTGCTTTTCTAACAGGTTTCCAGGTTATGATGCCATTGCAAGTGGTTGGAAGACACCATTTCCCACTCTAAGTAACAATGCTTAGTGTATTATAGCTGCAGTAGGGTATGAATAGTGCTACAGAACTTCACAGTTAACACCTGGAAAGATGTAGGAGGTAGTTTCATACGGATTCACATTATAAAACAAAATAACAATAAAACGAAATTCCCACCCTACTCCGTGGGTCAGACTATGTGGTAAAAGACAAGGGACACAAAGTGGAGTCTAAAACAGCTGCTTGATCTGTTTTCCTATCACCACAAGGTTTCAGTCAATCTTGGATTAATGTCACATCTTAGTCAACACCTCTCCCTCTCTTCCCTCTCTTCTGTTTCCCACAAATAACACTTGATTGTCCTCCTTCCTCCCTCTGAGCCCCACCCCTCTTTACGATTCCACAGTAGCTTCTTATTGCTTACCTCACCAAATATAATTGCACTGACCAAACCACTTAATTCTCTAGGCTTTGTTACCTTTTCTATAAAACAAGCCCGTGGTAGATGAGTATTCCCCAAACCTGAGTGACCATCACAGTTGTCTGAGGAGTTCAAAAAACTGTACATAGCTGGGCCCTAATTCACATCTACTGAATCATAATCCCCAGTGGAATCTGGGGAGTCTGTGGGAGTCTGGGACTTTTTAAAAAACCTCTCTCTAGTGATTTTTAGCCTCAAAAACCACTGAACTAGATGATATCCAAGGTCTCTGCCATCCTAAAGTGCCTCAAGTCTACTCTGTTGTGTTTTCAGGGTTTCCCAATGCAAAAATCTGAACAGATCTGTACTGATCTGTACTGCACAAGGTCAGAATTCTTGCTTGTTTGTTCCTAGTAGTGTCTCCCATAATCTCCCAGGATTCCCCAGTAACACCCAGCACAATACCTGGTACTCAAGAGGTGATATTATTTACTCAATGAATGCCCTTTCCTTTTTTCTGAATTTAAATCTAACCCTACCTCCAGATCCTGCCTCTCCAACATAAAGTACTCTCCCAACAGAAAGCGCTTCCCATTCATCTTCACTCTCACAGATCCTCTCATAAGTGAGTATAGTCTTAGGTCTGAGTCACACCATTTCTCCCCTAATTATCACTTGTGTTGTGTTGGCATCTGTTTCATTTGTCTAAATTTTGTCTCTGCCCCCAGAATATGGGTTCCTTAAGTGTAGGAAATTATCTTAATGCTTATGTGCCCTTCTCCCCTGTGACTCTGAGCTCAGAGTAGAAAATTTTTTAAACTTTATATCTTAATTAGTCCTCAACTTTACCATATAAACTTAGTATTATTATCCTGTTGCTGAAACTGGGGTCTTGCTTGTTATGGTCACAAGGCTAGTAACTGAGCCAGCAGGTTCCAACTGTACAACACAATGATTTCACAGGTTTGTACATGATACCATGCTCAGCACATGTGTAGCTACCATCATCACCAGATATGCTATTACAGTATCATTGACTACATTCTCTGTGCTGTCCCTCTCATCCCTGTGACTTACTCATTCTAGAACTGGAAGCCTGTATCTCCTACTGCCCTTCAGTAGGATCCCTATCCCTATCACTCTTTCCCTTTGACAACCAGTTCATTCCCTATATTTATAGGTCTGATTCTGCTTTTTGTTTATTCATTTGTTTTTTGTTAGATTCCACATATGACTGAAATCATATAGTATTTGTCTTTTCAGTTTGATTTATTTCATTTAGCATAATACCCTCTAGGTCCACCCATGTTGCCACAAATGGCATAATCTCATTCTTTTTCATGGCTGTGTAATATCCCATTGTAGGTATATGCTACATTTCTTTACCTACTCATATATCACTGAATATTTTAGTTGCTTTGTATCCTGGCTACTGTAAATAATGCTACAATAAGCATAGGGGTGCATATATCTTTTGGAATTGGTGTTTTTGTTTTCTTTTGGGTAAATACCCATGGATGGTCTTATTTGACCATATGGTAGTTTTACTTAACTTTTTGAGGAACCACCATATTGTTTTCCATAGTGGCTGTACCAATATAAACTCTACCAACAGTGTACAAGGATTCCTTTTTCTCCACATCCTCACCAACACTTGTTATTTCTTGTCTTTTTTATTTTAACCATTCTGACAGGTATAAGGTGATATCTTACTGTAATTTTGATTTTAATTTCCCTGATGATTAATAATGTTGTTGTTTTCATGTGTCTGTTGGCCATCTATCTGTCTTCTTTGGAAAAATATCATTTAGGTCCTCTGCACATTTTAAAATTGGATTGTTTGGGGGTTTTTTGGTATTGAGTTATATAGGTTCTTTATAGATTTTGGACATTAACCCCTTATCAGATATATCATTTGCAAATATCTTTTCCTATTCAGTGGTTGTCTTTTTGTTTTCTTAATGGTTTTCTTCACTGTACAAAACAAAATATTTTGATTTTATATGAAAGCAGGAGATTTTGTATGTTTTGTTCCATACCGTATCTTTAGCATCTAGAACAATGTCTGGTACAGTGTAGGCACTCAAAAAGTATTTATAGAATAAATAAATTGTGATCACTTGACTTGCATAGGAATCATGGCTGAGCTTCCTTGCCCAAATTTGCTCTACCTCTAAAAACCTCCACAATGTTCTATTTAATGTCCTATCCTGCCACTGTCTGTAATACTGCCATGGACTGTGTCATTAAACTTGCCTACCTGGTTTTGGAGTAATTGCTAGAAATAACCTCTGTGCTCAATTGAGAAGTCAGGCATAGAACTAAGGTTCAAGGAACCAGCACTCCTGCATCAAACAGACCTGCTAGCCCAGTTACTAGCTTTGTGACCTTAATAAGTAAGGCCCCAGTTTCATCAACAGGATAATAATACTAAGTTCCTATGGTAAAGCTGAGGACTAATTAAGATATAAAGTTGGTTTTTTTTTTGTTTCTTTTTTTTAAGGTGGGGAGATGGTACCTGGTTGGCTCCATTGGTAGAGGATATGATTTTTGATCTCAGGGTCATGAGTTCAAGCCCCACGTTGAGCATGCAACCTACCTAGTAGGAGAGAGAGGAAAAAAAAAAAAAGAGAGAGAGAAAGGGCGGGGGAGGGAGGAAGGAAGGAAGAGAAATGGAGAGAAAAGGAGAAAAAGGGAGAGAGAGAGAGAGAGAAAGTGCCAGACACATAAAAAAGATATAAAGTACCGGACGTATAAAAGGACCACAATAAATGTGAATTCCTTTCCCTATAATTGTTTATCAAATGAGGATTTCTCCCCTTTGACTTGTCCTTCGGTAAAATGGGAAAATAAGTTCATCCTATAACTGTAAATGAAGGTCTAATTTTCTTCAAAGCAGCGTTTTAAACTTTTGATCTTAAAAGGTTTTATTAAATGTTTTTACAATTCTCTATAACTATCTTATGATGTTAACAGCAATTATTTTGATACTTTCCTCTGTATGTCCTTTTTTGCTTCACTTTACTGTGTGCTCTCATTTACCCAAACTCTTCCAATTATTACTTGAAGCCTCTGATTTGGAAATCTCTACCCCCCAGTTTAACTTACCTCCAGCCTCAACAAAAGCCTCTTCCTTCAGCCTTTCCTGTCTCAGCAAAGGGTGTCACTACTTTGATTCCTCAAATCCAGGAGTCATCATCACCTTTTCTTCTCTCTCCCACCAAATCAAATCACTCCTTAGCTCCCACGGATTCTACCTCCTTGATGATCTTCATTCCATTCCCTTTTGTCTATCCAGTTGCTAGTACCTTAGTCAAGGCCCTTTACAGATGTCTCCCACTTCCCTTCCAGTTCATCCTAGACATTTCCAGTTCAGTCTCTACTCAGCAAACTAAATTACCCGCTTATTGTTACACTCCTCTGATTAAAGCCTGTGGAAATAAACAAAGACCACCTTAATGAGAATAAGCAGGGACTATTTAATATTCAGAGTTTACTATAGAAAGAGAGTCAGCCAGCATTACTTAATTTGGCAGAGACGCCAAGGCAGGCAGGGAAGCTTTGTAGTTTAAAAAAAAAAAAAAAAAAGGAACGATTCTAGTATGCTCTGGTTGGAGGTTGTTGCCATGGGGAAGCTGGAGGTGAGCTAACTACAAACAGGGCATTCTATGTGATTAATTTGGGAAGCATATTTGGCTTTTTCTGGTTGGTCCTACATAGCATATGAGGGGCAAAAAATAGGAAATCTGGGAGTCATTGGCCAAATCTTGCCTTTCCTGAGCAAATTGCTCCCCACTTTGGTTGCTGCAAAGATTGTAGGCAAGAGTTCTGTTGACATATGTAGTCTGGCCATTGTCTGTTTATATAGTCTCTCAAACCATTCAATAGCTTCTGAAGATCCTTACATAACACACAAGGCCTTCTGTAAAATGGAGTTGGTAATAGTAACTACCCCGTAGAATTCAATTAGGAAATACATGTAAAGTGCTTACAACTGTACCTAAAAATAGACATCGCCATCATGTTATGATCATTATTGTTATTCATGATTTTGATGTAGGAAGGATGTTAGGGTTCAAAGCCGATGGCCAAGAAAGAATTCTTCAGACATCTTTGGTGCTGAAAGGGTTTAATTAAAGCACAGGGACAGGACCATGTGCAGAAAGAGTTGCTCTGGGGTCATGAGGAGTGGCCCATTCTAGACTTTCAAGTTGGGAGGGGGTTAGAGATAGTGTTAGCCTCCCAGATATTTTTGGAAACAAGGTTTCCAGGATCCTGAGGGGGCTAGCTATTGTTAGGAAAAATCATTTATTACTGTTTAGTAAAAACTCAGTCATGAGAATCTTCAGATGTATATTGGTGGGTCATATGCTTGGAGGATGATTGCCAACGTGTATATTAGGGGGGAAGGAGAGGAGGGAGTGAAAGGAAGTTTCAAAAACAAAAACAAAAGAATTCTTTTTTTTTTTTTAAGATTTTTTTTTAAGATTTTTTAAAGATTTTTTTTTTAAGATTTTATTTATTTATTTGACAGACAGAGATCACAGGTAGGCAGAGAGGAAGGGAAGCAGGCTCCCTGCTGAGCAGAGAGCCAGAGGCGGGGCTGGGATGGCGACCTAAGCCAAAGGCAGAGGCTTTAACCCACTAAGCTACCCAGGTGCCCCTGCAAAAGAATTCTTATATGTTAAAGTAGACTTACAGGATCCTGGGGGTTGAGCTAAGATTGTCTTTTGCCCTTAGCAAAGTATTAACATTGAGGCAGCTGAGTCCCTGGAGGAATGTAACTCTGCCTATTGAATGGGCTGTAAGTAGTAAGGAAATTTAAGTTTTCTTTTGCCTTTGTTTCTATCCTTATATCAGTTTGACCTCTCCTTACCTAATTAACATCATTTGTAGCCACTATTCCCTGCACTGTCTTCTCCAACCTAGTGAGCTCCTCTCTATCCTCTCAATCCCTTATTTTCTCTTGCCTCCAGGACCTCACACATGCTATCCCCCCATCTCCATCTCTCAAACCTTCAGTTCTCTCACAAATCCTACTCCATCTTACCTCTGCATGCAAATTACTCCTGCCAAAAGCTGTCCTGTGGCTTCGTGGAGCATTTTGTAGCATGTTATCTGTATTACTTTTATTCCGTGCCAGACTGATAGCTGCTTGAGGCCAGAGCAGTGTTGTTCCCCATACTAGCACAGTTTCTGAAACATAGAAGCTGCTTATAAGTATTTGTAGAAGAAGAAATAGACTAACGGAGGGAGCGAAGGAGAAATCTTAAAAATATAATATATGCCAACCAAGTAAAACACAGAGTAGCATGAAGTAATAATGCAACAGAAATCTAAGAGGAATCTTTGCTCTAACCTTTACTACTCTTTTTTAATAAAAGCTATACCTGGGACGCCTGGGTGGCTGAGTTGGTTGAGCGGCTGCCTTCGGCTCAGGTCATGATCCCAGCATCCTGGGATCGAGTCCCGCATGGGGCTCCTTGCTCAGTGGGGAGCCTGCTTCTCCCTCTGCCTCTGCCTCTGCCTGCCACTCTGTCTGCCTGTGCTCACTCTCTCTGACAAATAAATAAATAAAATTAAAAATAAATAAATAAATAAATAAAATAAAAACTATACCTGCTTATTTGGGGAGAACAATTCTGACAATATGGGCAAAAAGAAAATTTTGCATTGACTTTTCATTTCAATATGCTTTCCAGTCTGCAAAGCCAATATCACAGAAAATCTGAAAATAAAAACTCACTATATATATTTCTCAGAGAACACAAGAGGAAAAAATAAGACAGTTGAGGTAGTGGGAGATGGCACTGTTAAAGCCCCAAATCTTGGAAGGCAAAATTGTATTCATTGAATTTTTTGGTAACTGTAAATTTAATCATTTAAACAACTTAACAGTAAAATGTAACAGTTTTTAAAGATAACCATAATAACAGGTATAGATCACTATTTATTAAATCATTTTTATTGTTAATCTTTTAAGTAAAAATCATTTTGAGTAAATTAACTCACCCAGTTACTTATTCTACAGAATTAAAATTAGAATACCTAGCTGAAAATAGTTTTTGAAAGACATTGCCTGAGATTAGAACATGAGTTTGTGATTGTGAAAGGAAAAGAAATTCTAGATTTAAGAGGCAATGGGATGATATCTATGTAGAAATGTGGAAAGGTATGTATTATAGATTTAAAGATCATAAAATACAAGGGTGTTAACACTAAGTGAACTTACATATTTACACATGTAAACAAAAAAATAAAAAGGTATTTAAATACATGCATTTATCCATGTAAACAAAGAGAAAATAATATTCAAAAATTTTTTGTATAAGTACTTAAATTTGGGATGATAGCACCTTCTGTTTCCTGCTTCACTTATCTACAAATAACTTCATATGCCAGGCCCAGTTTTTGGTGCTGGGGATGCCAAAGAAAAGGTCTTTGTCTTCAGGTGTGTTTTGGGACAGGGTGTGGTGGGGGATAAACATACAAATCATTTTAGAACAATGATGGGAACTGTAATGGGTGTGCACTTAGGGTGCTGTGGGAGCACAAGGGAAGGACATTTGTTCTATCCTTTTTCATCCCTTGGGGAGGCAACACTTGAGCTGAGTTGTGACGCGCATGTGGGAGTTAACAAAGGAGAGGAATAGGATTATCACAACAAATGAAAATAGAGGAGAGGTGAAGGGCATTAATGGGGAGAGTCACTGAATGATTTAAGTGGGTTATGGTCAGATTGGAATTTTATTATCCAGACCATAGAGTAGAAGACCATGTTGAAGTGTGTAAGAGTAGAGGCAGAGAGAACAGCAGAGAATCTTCCTCAGTGAGAGATGAAAATTGAATAAATCAGTAAGATGGCATGGGCTCAAGAAATATTTAAGATATAAAATCTATAGATCTTGGACATTCTGTTTTCATTTTCTTTTTTTTTTTTTTTAAGATTATATTCATTTATTTGAGAGAGTGCATACAAGCAAGGGGCATGGTAGGGGAGGGAGAAACAGACTCCCTGCTGAGCAGGGATTTCCCCATAGGGGGTTAGATCCCCAGACTCCAGGATCATGACCTGAGTCTGAGTTGGAAGCAGATGCTTAACAGACTGAGCCATCCAGGAGCCCCAACATTCTGTTTTCTAATGTGGATGACTGTAAGAATGCTGGTACCAACTGAGGAGAGGGGATACCTTGTTTGGGAAGGTAACCTCCTACCTATAGTTTAGAAGCAATTCTTATGTATATCTGCATAAGCAAACTCAATGTAATTTGCATGGTTGGGATGTGTAATAACTATGTGCCAGATCATTTCACTTTCCAAAGCATGCAAGTGCTATTATTCCAGATGCTTTCTTGGGCCTTTCTCTTGGGCCTTTCAGGACTAATAAAATTAAAGACAGTAAGATTATAAGATAATACTGGAATTCAAGAGATTTTTTTTTTTAAAGATTTTATTTATTTATTTGACAGACAGAGATCACAAGTAGGCAGAGAGGCAGGCAGAGAGAGAGGTGGAGGCAGGCTCCCTGTGGAGCAGAGAGCCCGATGCGGGGCTCAATCCCAGGACCCCGAGATCATGACCTGAGCTGAAGGCAGAGGCCTAACCCACTGAGCCACCCAGGCGCCCCAAGAGGTTTTGTTTTTAACTCCAAAATTTATTTACTCTTATAAGCCTTCATTCTCCCCTTTTATGTAAATTGAAGTATAATTGACATATAATGTTACATTAGTTTTAGGTATACAACATAGTCATTCCACAAATCTGTAGTTAGGCTGCACTCACCACCAAGTGCAGCTCCCATCCATCACCAGACACTATGCTATTGACTATATTTCCTATGTTGTTTGTACCTTTCATCCCTATGATATTCATTCCATAAGTGGAAGTCTATATCTCTCACTTCCCTTCACCCATTTTGCCCATCCCTCCATCATCCTCTTCCCCTCACTCTCTTTTTATCATATTTTTAAGTTGCCAAGCAATATCATATAAAAATAGTGTGTTTGATGTGATTTCTTGATTCTTATGACCCAAATTCTAAGAGGTGTGTGTATTTTTAGGGTGCTTTCAAGACCATGGACCTCAATCGTGTCATCAACCTCCTTGAAGAGACTGATAAAGTAAGCTTTTAAAGAAAATTTCCCTGCTATATCACTTATAAACTATGATTCCCTGAAAGGTAACATGTATTTCCCCAAAATAAGTCTTGTTTCTTTTTTTGTTGTTGTTGAAAACATTTCAAATAGTGTCTTATATTCAAGGACTGTTTAAATAAGTTAGTATGAATGTATTTAAACTGATAGGGAGGCTGGAGGAGGAGATTAGATTTGGTTTTGTGGGATGGGAAAATCAATCGTGGCTATAAACAGAAGGAATCATAAGGTAGAGGAAGATTCTTCTAGCCTTAATTAATTGCTTATTAACAAGTAGGATGTGGGGAGCAAGGGTAGAAAAAGCATATCGTGAGGTACTACTTAAAATTTTCTGCTATGAAATCTGGAGATATATACACATACACACACATATATACTCATAAGTAATCTATTTTGAGAGGAATCTTATACCAAATGGAATGGAGATGAAATGATTTCAGATACAAGATTCAAAGGGGAGAGTTTAGGCATTGGGAGAAAAGATAATAAATGCATTTAATGCATGCTCACACACCACACTCTCCTGACATTACCCAAGAATCAACAGAGTGCCTAAAGCCAACACAGTGTAAAATTACTACAGGGTGAAGATTGCATACTTTTGGAAAATGGGTTGATTGTGGTAGAGCCAATCAAAACCAAACAATGTCTAGTGATTAGTAGGCACAAAAATTTATTTATTGTTTTAACATCTTTTAGTTTCTACATTTTAACATAGAAAAAAAGGACAATAAAAATAATGTATCTCTTGCTGGCTGTGTTTGTTATAAAAGTTATTTTTAATTTTGAGTATACCTGCATTTTAAAAAAGGAAAACTTAACCACATAGAGCTCCTACTAGTTGTTAAATAAGAGTAGACAAAAAAAAAAAAAAATATATATATATATATATATATATATATAATGCTACAGCTTCTCACGAAGGATTTAAGAACTTTAGAAGGACAGAGTCAGTTATGTAAACAAACACATCACTGTATTGAGTTTTGTTTTGTTTTAATTGGCGGAAGATGTTTGTGCATAATTTAGAGGCTAAAAATACAATTTCTGCAGTCAGATTGTCAAATTTGACTTTTAACCCTTTCACTTATTAGCTAGGTGATTTTGGACAAATTAGTGTTTCAGCATGAGTGTCCTATTCTGGAAAAGAGATATAGTAATGATACCTTCCTAAAGGGTGGTTTTAAAAATTAATGAAATAACATGTATCTATAGTACATATATATGGAGCATGGCATAGAAAAATGCTCAGCAAATTCAAGTATCATTAATATTGTTTCTGGAAACAAATGCTGCTTTTATATTAATTTAGTTTTGATTCTCAGTTTCCCAATCAAATCTAAATGGTACATTTATTTTTACCTTCACTATTTCAGGAAACAATGCTTACATTATAACATAGTAATTTAAGAATTACTTGATAATTTTAATGACTACTTTCTTTTTATATTAAAGAAAAATTTTAAAATCTGAACAGATTTAATGGCACAAAAATACTAAAATAGATAAATTGTTTTAGGATGATTTAGAAGAAAAACAACTTAACTCTGTCAAGAAACTGGTGCAGTGTTATCAGAATGGACTTGTATCCTTTACATAAATATGTATGTTTGTTTCATTTATCCTGAAATGAGAGAATTTTTATTAGAAACTGTATTATTTTCCTCTTGCTGCTGTAACAAATTACCACAAACGTAGTGCCACAAAATAGCTTAAAGCTTTTGTCTTACAGTTCTGGAGGTCAGAAGTCCAAAGTCAGCCTCACTGAGCTAAAGTCAAGATGTTGGCAGGGCTGGTTTCCTTCTGAAAACTCTCAAAGTGAATCCCCGTCCTTGGTTTTCCCAGCTTCTAAGGTGGCTGGCATTCCTTGGCTCGTGGCCCTTAAAGTGGTACCACTCTCACCTCTGCTTCTGTGGTCACATCTTCTCTGATCCTCTCCTGCCTCTCTCTTTCCCAGGTAGGATCCCTCTGATTACTGTGGGCTGATAGGACAATCTGGGATAACTTTCCCCTCTGAAGATTTTTAATTTAATCATATCTGAAAAGTCCCTTTGCTATGTAAGGTAACATATTCACAAATCCTGGGACTTAGGCTGTGGACATCTTTGGGCAGGCCATTTTTCTGTCTACTACAGAAAATATCTAACATTTTGTGTTTTTCACAAAATTATACTTTTTGTTTTTCAGAATATAAAATTGAAGAAACAGATTAATGTACTTAATTCTGTGCAGATAATGGCAGTTTTTATAGACTTAGAGAGATAGTGGACCTAGTTAGGAGGGCAAAGTCAAAGTCTTGTTTTTACCAATTTACTTGATTAGTTGTAATGTTGATAAACTTCTTCTCACCCTTATAAGATGGAGATAACAGCACCCATGAGGTGGTTAGGAAGACTAAATGAGCTAATGTACATGTAAGTGCATGATAACCAACCAGTACAGTATTATATAAATATGTTATCCCCCAGTACATATCACCTGATCAGAACATATGGAAACCAGTGCAATCCAAAACTATCTGTGCTTAAGAACCAGTTTATGGGGGCGCCTGGGTGGCTCAGTGGGTTAAAGCCTCTGCCTTCGGCTCAGGTCATGATCCCAGGGTCCTGGGATCGAGCCCCGCATCGGGCTCTCTGCTCAGCGGGGAGCCTGCTTCCTTCTCTCTCTCTCTGCCTGCCTCTCTGCTTACTTGTAATCTCTGTCTGTCAAATAAATAAATAAAATCTTTAAAAAAAAAAAAAAAGAACCAGTTTATGGGTGGTGGTGGTGGTGGTGGTTGTTACAAGCTTTGCATATAACTTAGCTATTACAGAAGGCAATACAGTTGTCACAGAAAACTCACTTTCTGTAGTCATCTTATCACGGACTGGTAACAGAGAATTTCAGAACTGGCAGTGGTCTATAGAGCACCCCTTCAGTAGTATTGATCTCCACAACCTCCAGGAGTTTTCTAAAGAAGATATAAGTCTCTAATATTAGGTTGTTTCAGTATTTCAAACATCTTAAGGATCACATTCAGGGAAATATGCCTTAAATTTTTATTTTAATTCTTTCCTTGCTTTATTTTAACCTTCTTTTAATGGATTTGTTATGCCCATCAGTTACCTGAGGGCTTGTGGATGTTGAGCATTATTTATTGGTGGCCAAAAAAGTCTACTAGCAAGTGATTTCTTTCCCTATCTTACCCTGATACCTCAATACCTCCATCATTTTTTACTTCTTCACATTAGAGAGTTGGTGGCAAATGGCTTTTTTTTTTTTTTTTTTTTTTTTTTTTTTTTTAAGTAGACTCCATACTGGAGCTTGAACTCATAACCCTGAGAATAGAGATCAAGAGCTGGAATTGGTTAACTGACTGAGCTGTCCAAGTGCCCCCAAATGGTTCTATTTCTGATGGCCCTTCTTAGGCTGCCTTTATATATGATAAAACATAAAGGAAAAATAAATTAGAGAAGTATCTTGGTCACTTCCATGGGTAGTTAACAGAGGTTTGTACTTCCAATATATCCAGATTCCCCATCTTTTCCTAAAAAGGTCCTAGAAAGAGACTAGAAGTGATAGGATTCAACCAAAGAAGTATGTCACAACTATCATGTTTCCTTGGCTGTAAAAGAAAATTTGTGAAATGTGTTTATGTACCAGTGGGTTTTTTAAATAGATAAAAGGTGCTGTTATTTCAAGATTTAGAAGAGGTAAATTTTGCTTTTATACTAGTTTTAAATGAAATAAAATCTCAGTTTACACCTTAAAAACAAGGAAATGCATCTGAATAAAGTTAATAAAATAAAGTAAGGTAGGTTTGGGTTGTTTATTCTGGAGCAGTATATGTTTTGTAAGTGAGTGGGGGAAAGATGAAAGATAAAAGTGAGTCATTAACAGTTTTCAGTGTGTTATTACTTATCGCCAATAGTTACTGATCAGCTGAATCCATGGTATAATAGTTCATAATCAAATTCTAAAGATATGATGAGAAGAGAAAACAATATTTTGAAAAAAGGTTACTGAGGCAAAAATTAAATAATGATCCTAAGACAAATATGGTTCTAATTTTTCCTATTTAGGGTTCAAAATTAGTATAATTAAACCATTGTCAACCACATTTAACAAAATAGATGGAATTCTATAGACTTTCTTGATAGAAGTCTGTAAAGAATATGGTAATTTTTAATCTTAATTTTATTTCTTAACTAAAAATATTAAAGCCCCTAAGGGATTTAGCACAAATATTTAAAATTTTGAATCTGTGTGCAGAAAAAATTGAAAACCAGCCCCACTTTATAGAATCTGCATTTAATATCCTAAAATTATGTGGGTAAGTTATTTTTCTTTAACTTTACTTTACATTAGCATGCAGTATTTTATTATGCTTTATTTTATATTACAAAGATATACAGTATGGTATGGTAAAGTAATAACTCAGAAAACCTCACCTGATCACTTGATTCCAGTTGATATTTCAAAGGCAGTCAATTTTATTGTAGTCCAAGATAGCCACAAGAGATTAAACTGTAAGTATATTAAAAAGTTTTGTCATTATTAGTTGTTCTCAAGTGAATAATTAATGTGAAGTGAAAGCAAGAAATTGTGATTTTTTTAGGAGAACTTTTGAGAAAATTTATGAACACTTCTAAGTAGTTTCAGTCTAGTTTTTTTTTCTCTTTACAAAACTTGATTCTCCAATGCATATTAAGTTCTGAGTCATGTTTTATTGATTTTTCAAATTTGAATGAAGAATAAAATGTCACCAGTCATTTCTGGTATATATTTTTATGTTAATTAGAGGTCAGCATTATAAAATTAATATACCCTATCCTCCATATTATTGTTTCTCCAACCATTTGGGGGAACTAGTAATATCTTCAGCTTCTTTGCTGCCACATAGTAAGTAATCCAAATATACATTAAAATACCCATTTTTAGTTTTCAATATAATAGAGTAGAGGAGATTTCTTAAAGTAGGTATAAACATTTCCATTAGTTTAACCTTCTAAATCTTTCTACCAATTTAATTTTTAAATAGCATGTTTCTTTTAGCATACAAATAATATTAGGACTACATATATATGGTAGTTTTTACTCTTTTAGATTTTGTAGCAATAATATTTAAAAATTTTATAACTATATACACTTAATTTTTTTTAAGATTTTATTTATTTATTTGACAGAGAGAGATTACAAGTAGGCAGAGAGGCAGGCAGAAAGAGAGAGAGGGAAGTAGGCTCCCTGCTGAGCAGAGAGCCTGATGTGGGGCTCGATCCCAGGACCCTGAGATTATGACCTGAGCCGAAGGCAGAGGCACAACCCACTGAGCCACCCAGGTGCCCCATATACACTTAATTTTTTTGCTATCTGAACAAAATAATCAAAAATAACTAATCAGATGCTTTTACCATGCCTTAGTTTTTAATATAGACTGTGAAAAATAAAGAAATAAATTATTGCTCTGGTGCTTTTAAGGAACTTTTATGTACTAATTGGAAATTACTATTATATTGATGTGAGATTATGTTATCATTTCAAACTTCAAGGCTCTGAAAGTCCTAGAATACCAGGCCTATAAGCATGACTTTGAGAAATGCCAGCGAAGAGCTCCACCAAGAACTGGTTTTCTATAAAAGCTGTGATTGAATGTTTTCTTACATAAAGTGACATACTTTTGAATTGTACTCCTTACTTTCCCTCATATTTCACAATTATTCACATTATTTAATTTTTTTCTCCTTTCCTAATTTCTGCTTTCATCATGTATTTCTCCACACCTCACCCTCACTTGATCCCCTTCTCAAGACTTTCTTGGGGGATAAAAACATTGAAAATAAAAATAAAACCTAGCCTTCCTGTTTTGGCTTCTGTGTAGTATGTTTTCTTACTACATCAGAAGTTTAATGTGTACGATTTTCATAACCTTTTGAGAGGAAAACTCTTCTAATGCTTTGTCTTTTAGATTGTTTCCTTTGGTAGAAAAGAAAAAAGTTTGAGGACCAGAAGAAGTAATTTAAGAGTTCTTCACTTTAGAGATCCAACAAGGAGCTGGATAACAATTAATCAGTTATTGGTTTCAAATGAAAAATTCTAACAAACATTAAAAAATGAATCTCTGTGGCATTTATAAAATTGTCCTTTTCATAGCTAGCCTTTGAAATATCTTGAAATTTTTTTCTTGAAAAACATGAAAAAAAAGTCCTATAGAGATCTCACTGATATGATGAATTTGAGAAACAAGACAGAGGACCATAGGGGAAGTGAGGGAAAAATGAAACAAGAGGAAACCACAGAGGGAGACAAACCATAACAGACTCTTAATCTCAGGAAACAAACTGAGGGTTGCTGGAGGGTAGGGGGATGGGAGAGATGCAAATGATGGTTCAGTTAAGGACTTCATTAAATATAACTCCTGCATTCTTCATTCTTATTGAAGCTTGCCATTTTTGAAAAAGAAAGTATCAGATGAAATAACATATGCTGAAGATACTGCTAATTCAATCGCGCTTCTGGGTAAGTTAAGATTTCTTCAGGTAGAGAGGTATAGCATCTGACAGGCCCTACTGACAAGAAAGAAATGTTTTAGCCACTAAGTCTTAGAGTATTCTTTCATATGTAGGTTCTTTTCTTGTTTCTGGTTGGGAATTAGTCATAGTGTGCTTGATGATAATTTTTGCGTTGTTTTCTACTGAGGCATTTTATGATACCAACAAGATTCTATGTTCCTTAATTGAAGGACTGACAGATGCTTTTTTGTCTTGATGTTATTTAGTTTATTGAAATATTTAACTTAAATCAGAAGTATATGTACCTCTCAATAATCACAAAAATGTTTTCAACATTAAACTTTAATAATTGCTAGAATCTAATTAATTGCTAGAAGCACTGAGATCCAAATTATCCATTAAATAATCTAGAATTGTAAATAAAAAATCATAAAATGGTAAAACATTAATCCTTTTATATCTGTATAAGTTTCATAGTCTTCAATGGTAGATATTCTGGGAGAAATTATTATGGCCTAAGAGTGGATAAAGATGCCAAGGAAATCAGAATAAACATGGGGAGTAAGATAAGATGACTGCAAGGAACAAGTGGGCTGAACTAACGGGAAACTTTAATTCTGTGAATCCCTAGCATCAAAATTTACACTGGGAAGCCAACCCTCAAGAGGACATGAGAATATTAACAGATAAAAGATGTAGTTTTCATTGATAACATTAAAAAATTTCTCTGTTGCCCTTACTATTTTTAAAAGTTGCCTCTAAGAGTGTTGGTGGGCATTTGCATGATAAATACATGCTCTTTCTTACTGTGTCAGTCTGCTCTCTACTGAAGAACAGCTTGCCTGCCTTAGAAACTTGAAGTAAGTATGAACTCTTAGCTTAAAATGAGCTCCCTTCACTCATTGTTGACTGCAAGTGCTACTGTCCTATCCCTTGTTTTTTGATTGCTGGCAACTTGAGTTTAAACTAAAATAACACTATAGATTATAATGGGTTTAACAAAAGCTGTTCCTTTTTACTAATACCTTCCAGTTTCTACTTAGTAGTGGTTAATCATATTAACTTTTCTCTTAAGTGATAGTTATTTCTGATTCAAGAGTAGGATTTTGGGGGCGCCTGGGTGGCTCAGAGGGTTAAGCCTCTGCCTTCGGCTCAGGTCATGATCTCAGGGTCCTGGGATGGAGCCCCACATTGGGTTCTCTGCTCGGCGGGGAGCCTACTCCCCCCTTACTCTCTCTGCCTGCCTCTCTGCCTACTGGTGATCTCTCTCTCTCTCTCTCTCTCTCTCTCTCTCTCTCTCTCTGTCAAATAAATAAATGAAATCTTAAAAAAAAAAAAAGAATAGGATTTTGGAAATGTATGAGGGAAAAAGTTGGTACTCTGTCCTGAGATTATAAAACAGGATATTGTGAGAAATGATCTAAATTTACAAGAACTAAAAGGGTAGAGAAGCAGATGAGAAACCTTACAATTTCCCATAAATTTAGACATTTGTTTAGTTTTGTTGGAAAATTTTAGTTGTTCCTGTTGACTAAATTTTCCCAAAACATAGTGATTTTTCAACATGAAAGGAAGTATCAAAAAAAAAAAATAAGGGAATGGTCTTGAAACTGTCTTCTTTTTTTCTCCTCTTTTAGTGGTATCTTTTGCAGACAGATTTTCCTAAAGCAAGGGTGAGGTTCTCCTATCTACTTCCTCCTGTCCATTTGCATCCCCACTCACTGATCATTTCCAGAAGTGAACATTATGCAAGTCCTAATGCAAAACAGGAGTGTTTCAGGAACATTATCTGTTTCCCTCACAGAATCCCCCCACATCTGGTTCAGCCGTGAAGCTGATTTTCCCAACTCCAGTTGTCCCAGGCATGCAGAGGACACAGAACATTTCCAGAATTCCATGGATCATTTTTGGTTTCTCTTAGGGATAAGTTGTAGTTGATCAGAGCAAGAACAAACCAGTCTGAAGTATAGGCTGAAGCCAGTTCAGAAATAATTTAGATATGCCTTAAAAAGAACCCTCCCAATCCTTCATCTCCACCAAGATAACTTGAACATGAAACTATTACAGGTAGGGCAAAGATTGCCCAGAAACTCTTTGTTTTCCATTCTATTAGCAAATTGAAAAGCAGAGCTCACTTGGAACTTCTCTAAGCAAAGGATGCATTATTAGGGGCAACAAATTACTGATTCTTTAGTTAAAGAGAAATATGTTAACCCATATCTTGCCAGAATAATAATAGTAACTTACTATATGACAGACACTATTCTCAGCTTTTTTTCATATTAATTCCCACAACAATCTTTAAAATAGTAACTATTGTTATACACATTTTATAGATGAGAAAAGTAAGACACAAGTTTACATAGGTAGTAAGTAGCAGAGCCATTATTTAATCTTAAACAGTCTGGTTCCAGCATTTATGTTATTAACCACCATTCTTTTCTTCCTGGGAAGGAGAGGCTGAGTTGATTGAGGGGCCAATGTTATAATGATAGTTCCAAGATATTTCACGTATGCATGTGTGCATGTATAAAATTACATGGTCCTGGGGTGCCTGGGTGGCTCAGTGGGTTAAAGCCTCTGCCTTCGGCTCAGGTCATGATCCCAGGGTCCTGGGATCGAGCCCCACATCAGGCTCTTTGCTCAGCAGGGAGTCTGCTTCCCCCTCTCTCTCTGTGCCTGCCTCTCTGCCCACTTGTGATCTCTTGTCTGTCAAATAAATAAATAAAATCTTTTAAAAAATAAAAAAATTACAAAAAATAAAAAAATAAAAAAATAATAAAAAATAAAAAAATAAAATTACATGGTCCAGTTTGAACTTCTAGTAAGGATATTTTTAATCATACTACTAACATATTTAAATTTGCAAGTAAACATGACAGTGTTATTAAATAGCATTCATTTCTCTTTCTGGCAGGTGAATTGATGAAAATACCAAATTCTGAACTGAGGATACAAATTTGTAAGTGTATTATTGACTTTTATCATGCAGAACCACCAAAGAAGCATATTACAGGTGAAGTTTTCAATAGTCTTTTAGTAATAACTTATGTCTGTAAAATAATATTCTTTCTCATTTTCTTTGAACTTGGAAAGACACAGTGGGATTGATGCAAGCTGGCTAGCTCCAAGGACCCAGAAGGGTTCCCATAGGACCGGCTGAAAGGGTCCTTGGCTCTGTGCAGGATAGGAATCAAACACAAGCCAAGTCAAAGTGAGAGCAGAGTTTATTGAAGACATAGAGAGAGTGTAGATATGGACAGAGCGGAAGACTTAGAAAGGAAAGAAGAGTGAGTCTTGACTTTGCTTGGAGCCTGTGGTTTTTATTGAAGATTGTGGTCAGGTGCACCTGACTTCTCAGCCTTTCAGAAACAATAGGTGTCTCCATTAAGTCACTTATGCCCCTGAGCCAGGGGTCTTGATGAGTCAGTATTCTTGGAAAATGTTTATGATGACTCCGCCCAATTACTCTTCAGATATTGTCTGTTCTGCTAGAAGACTCCAAAGAAATAATTAAATCCTTGACCTTTATAAGGAGCACATACATCATTATATTATATATATATAAAACATTAAATTTAACTTTAAATTTAATTAATATAATATATATTAAGTTTAATGAATCAATTCAAAATTGACTCATTATTTGGCCTGTTATAGAAAAATTTTGTCTATCCCTGTGCTATACAATTTCAAAATGCCAAACTTTTTTTTAAGTTGCTATTGCAGCTGTTTAATAATATTACTCATTCTTTTGTCTGAACATAGATGGTTACTATGTGAGAAAACTGTACATATTTATTAACTAATTGTTGTTAGGTTATCAGCAAGCAAATTCATCATACAAGATTAAGATGGCTGAGGTCAGTGGATTGGCAAAAACAATGGTCGAATCATTGACCTTACTTGAAAATCAACTTGTTGAGAAACTTTGGGTACTTAAAGCTCTCCAACATCTCTCAACTTCTGGTTTGTATATTATTACCTTTAAATACTTCATTCTCAACTATTTTTGTTTCTATCCAACGGTGTCAAGACTGTACAACATAAATAATTTCTAAATTTATTTTCAGAAGTTAATTGCACTTTAATGATGAAAGCACAAGCAGCCAGAGAAATTTGTGCTCACCTCAATGACCCAGACCCCTCTGGACAGCTTCTGTTTCGTTCATCAGAAATACTTTGGAATTTATTGGAAAAATCTCCAAAAGAAGAAACCATACAACAACTTAGTAACTTGGAATGTTTGCTGTAAGTAAGTGGTTAGATAGGAATGTTTTTTGACCTTAAAATGATAGCCAGTAACATAACTAACATCTTTGTTTGAATTTGTGTTCAATTAGGCTTTTGAGTCATATCCATTTTGAGTGATGTCCTATGGTTCAGGACATCATTTTTATGTTGTGGTGTAAATGCATCTTTGCAATAGCAACCTGGTTTTTTGTTTTTTATTTTTTGTTTTTCCTATTTGGAAAGCTTTTAAAGTAGCTTATTAACAAAGCTAAATTATGTCTTTGAATAAGTATAAAATACACTAGACATTTAAAAGAACTATTTCATTTGTTCATTCAGTAACCTATTTTTTTTAAAGATTTTATTTATTTATTTGTCAGAGAGAGAGAAGGAGAACACACAAGCAGGCAGAGGTGGAGAGAGCAGGCTCCCTGTGGGGCAAGGAGCCCAATGTGGGACTTGATCCCAGGACCCTGGGATCTTGCCCCGAGCCAAAGGCTGTGGTTTAACCCACTGAGCCACCCAGGTGTCCCCAGTAACCTATTTTTAAATACCTACTCTCTTCTGGATGTTGCAATAAGCATTAGCAATAAAATATAAGTGAGTCTTTAAGTAACTTATCCATTTATTCATCAAATAATTATTGTCTGCTCTGTACCAACTTCAGTATTGGGCCATAGAAATACAAAAGAAAGCAATGCAGACATGATCTCTGCTTTCATGAAATTTACATCGTTATTAGGAGATAGACAAGTAAACAGACAACTAAATGCTATGAAATAGACTATCACAGTGCTACATGTTCTCTAGAAAAGAGTGATTCAGCATACCCAATCCAACTGATTTAAATCACATAGGATATTTATGGGCTTATATAACTACAAGGTCAAGGATAAAACTGGTTTCATGTGCTCAGCAAATAACAGGATGTGGGCCTTCATCATCCCTCTACAGTCTTCCACTGTGTTAGCTTTATTCCCAAGATCCACATGGTGAGACCTAACAAGTTGAGGTTCACACAATCACAACCCCAAATCAAGCAGAAGAGAAGACTTGCTCTTCTGAAAGGCCAAAGAAAGTTCTTTGAATTGAGTCCCTATTGGTCCTGAGTGGTCTGGGTTGGCCATATGCCATTCCAGATTGAATTACTAGTGACAGAGAAATGCTCTGGCTAAAAGGAAGCTCAAAGCATCTTCGTAAGACCAAAAGGGTAAATGCCTAAATAAAAATAAGGGTACTATTATCATAAGAAGGGCAAGCAAGGGGCGCCAGGATTTCTCAATCAGAAGAGCATTCAACTCTTGACGTTGGGGTTATGAGTTCAAGCCCCACACTGGTTGTAGAGATTACTTACAAAAATAAAATACTTCCTGATGAACCCTAATTTGGTATCTGAATGATAAATACAAACCGGCAACACAGAAGAGTTTTGCATTCAGAGAGCATCCTAGACAGGGGAACAGAAGTGAAAATAGAATTTGGCAAAAAAAAAAAAAACCTGGAAGGTACTGAATATATTGAGAGTAGAAAATAGAATAGTGAGAGATGAAGCTAACAGTGTTAGCAGGGACCATAACATGAAAGGCTTGATAAGCCTTGGTAAGGGGGTAGGACTTTTTAAACTTAAGAACAAAGAAAAGCCTTTAAGTAGTTTAAAAAGGAAAATGATATGAATGGGTCTTTATTTTAGAGCAGTTACTTTGCCCACAGGTATAGATTTGGATGGATGGATTCTTATCTGATAGAGACTTGACTCCTATGCAGATTTAGAAATGTAGAAAAGATCAGAAATCCTTCAAAATGAATAGTATGATATAAAAAGGGGAATTCTGGGGGCGGCAGCGCGGGAGGAGCGCGGAGCGGCAGCCGGTTCGGGCGGGTGGCATCATGGACGAGAAGGTGTTCACCAAGGAGCTGGACCAGTGGATCGAGCAGCTGAACGAGTGCAAGCAGCTGTCCGAGTCCCAGGTCAAGAGCCTCTGCGAGAAGGCTAAAGAAATCCTGACAAAAGAATCCAATGTGCAGGAGGTTCGATGTCCAGTCACCGTCTGTGGAGATGTACATGGGCAATTTCATGATCTCATGGAACTGTTTAGAATTGGTGGCAAATCACCAGATACAAACTACTTGTTTATGGGAGATTATGTTGACAGAGGATATTATTCAGTTGAAACAGTTACTCTGCTTGTAGCTCTTAAGGTTCGTTACCGTGAGCGCATCACCATTCTTCGAGGAAATCATGAGAGCAGACAGATCACACAAGTATATGGTTTCTATGATGAGTGTTTAAGGAAATACGGAAATGCAAATGTTTGGAAATATTTTACAGATCTTTTTGACTATCTTCCTCTCACTGCCTTGGTGGATGGGCAGATATTCTGTCTACATGGTGGCCTCTCACCATCCATAGATACACTGGATCACATCAGAGCACTTGATCGCCTACAAGAAGTTCCTCATGAGGGTCCAATGTGTGACTTGCTGTGGTCAGATCCAGATGATCGTGGTGGTTGGGGTATATCTCCTCGAGGAGCTGGTTACACCTTTGGGCAAGACATTTCTGAAACATTTAATCATGCCAATGGCCTCACATTGGTGTCCAGAGCTCACCAGCTGGTGATGGAGGGATATAACTGGTGCCACGACCGAAATGTAGTAACGATTTTCAGTGCTCCAAACTATTGTTATCGTTGTGGTAATCAAGCTGCAATCATGGAACTTGATGATACTCTAAAATACTCTTTCTTGCAATTCGACCCAGCACCTCGCAGAGGCGAGCCACATGTTACTCGTCGTACCCCAGACTACTTCCTGTAATGAAATTTTAAACTTGTACAGTATTGCCATGAACCATAAATTGACCTAATGGAAATGGGAAGAGCAACAGTAACTCCAAAGTGTCAGAGAATAGTTAACATTCAAAAAAAAAACTTGTTTTCACACGGACCAAAAGATGTGCCATATAAAAATACAAAGCCTCTTGTCATCAACAGCCGTGACCACTTTAGAATGAACCAGTTCATTGCATGCTGAAGCGACATTGTTGGTCAAGAAACCAGTTTCTGGCATAGCGCTATTTGTAGTTACTTTTGCTTTCTCTGAGAGACTGCAGATAATAAGATGTAAACATTAACACCTCGTGAATACAATTTAACTTCCACTTAGCTATAGCTTTACTCAGCATGACTGTAGATAAGGATAGCTAAGGATAGCAGCAAACAATCATTGGAGCTTAATGAACATTTTTAAAAATAAGTACCAAGGCCTCCCCTCTACTCGTGAGTTTTGAAATCGTTTTGTTTATTTTCAGGGATACCGTTTAATTTAATTGTATGATTTGTCTGCACTCAGTTTATTTCCCTTCTCAAATCTCAGCCTCATGTTGTTCTTTGTTATTGTCAGAACCTGGTGAGTTGTTTTGAACAGAACCGTTTTTCCCCCTCCTATAAGACGATGTTACTGCACAAGAGCACTGCAGTGTTTTTCATAATAAACTTGTGAACTAAGAACTGAGAAAGTCAAATTTTAATTGTATTAATGGGCAAGACTGGTGCTGTTTATTTAAAAGATACATCAATTGATAAATTTTAGAATTTATAGAATTCTAGGTAAAGAAAAATAAAATCAAGGTCACTATCTAATCTCTCTGGCAACTCCTTGACATTCTTCAGAAGATTTTCAAGACTTATTTGTAATCCAGATAGTACAATTTGTCAGAGAGCCAGCGTGCTCTTTGTGGGGTTCTTCCTGCATATTACCTTGTCTGCAAGAAAGGAAATCTGCAACTTCAGTAAGACTGGACTATAAAACCATAGAACTTGAGATTTAAGTGTTTTGGTTTTTCTTTTAATAAAACATCATGTTTTCAGGTAGAGCTTGAAAAACTAATGTGTCTACTTCTCAGTCAGTGCAGTTTCTGGTTATAAATACCATATTGCTATGTATGTTAGATGGACTCAAAAAAATGATGGACAGATTTTGTATATTGCTTGTCATGTTATCTTAGAGTTAACTTTGTCTCCGATAAAAAAAACTGTTAAAGTATTGTCCTGTATTAAGCTCTTTAAGTGCTACTAGTTAAACCAAATAGAAAACTATTGCTAGATCATGGTTTGGTGTAATATGCATTCACCCAAGGACAAAAATGGCATTTGAAATGAAGTGGCAGTGCTAAGCACTTACTGAGTTTCCTCTCACCCTTTTCTCCTTTGAATAGGATTAGAAAGTTAAAACAGTTCTTCTGTGGAAACTAATATTTGGTAATCTTCAGCTATCAGGGTAAACTTCAGGGCACTTAATCATTACTTGTGTGAATGTAGTAATAAAAGATCCTTTGCTTTGTATTGTGTTGAATTTGGAACTGATAAGGAAGTTTTTTCATATCTAAGATGCTTTAGGAAAATAACTCACGTACACACACTCTTATGTTTAAAAAAAAAAAAAAAGTCTTTTTATCTCTCCTCGGACCTAATTGACAGTATTTTTGGTGGCTTGTGGAGTTGATGGTCCAAAGCAAAAAACACTGTTTTTCTACATGTCTCCATTCCATTTTATTTTATGCTTTCGTAAGAAATATCTATTTGTGTTTCTGCTTTCTCATTTTATGCCCTTCTTTTTGAACAAATACATCGGTGTGAGTAGTTTTAACCCAGGGTCCAAGTGATCTAGATACCAAGCAGCTGTTTTTCAGGTCCTGTGGTAACAGAACTGATTTGAAAATGCCTTTCTTCTAATCAACATGTGGTACTACTATCCTTCAGGTGTACAAATTCTCTAATTCTTGTGGTTAGCAGAAAAGTGTTGTGGCCAAAATGGCTTGGGTTTAGAACAGTTTCCAGAATTTGAACTAAGTTTCTAATTGTACGGAATGACTGAGCTTTAGCCTTCTCAACTAGAAAGTGTTAATAACCTACCTGATAATGAAGTAAGTATAAAAAAAATGCTTTGGTAAGTATAGTAATTTCCCTTTAAAAGTAGATAATTGCTGTTGCTGATTTCTCAATTAGTAGCAGATTAAAAGATAATTTTTATAATTACTTTTTAAAAAGCTTTTCTTTAAAAAAAAATCAGATATCAACTGAAAATGAGGGCTTTGAGATTTCCATACTGATAACTTGGAGAAGTTGTTTTGGAACTTTGAAGGGTAAAATGAAATGGTAGATGGTGTGCTCATTTCTTAGATGGAATATTCTTAGCAAAAGTAGGTGACTTCTTTCCTTTTCTTGGTTGCAGTAAATGTTTTAAATGCAAGCATAGTTAATATTTTTCAGAAAGACTTAGCTTTAGATTAGTAGGATAAAGCTGGTAATTTCAGTGTTTCTTAGCGTTGATGCCCACAGAGATTCTGATTTAAATTGAAGACATATCCAGGCATAGGTGTTTTTAAGTTTCCCAAATAATTTTAATTTACATTTAGATTTAAGACTCACTGTTCAGTATACCAGCTACAAATTTAGGAATACTGACCTTTGTGGTAATTGGTGGTGGTTGTAGTTTTTGGTAAATAAAATATACCCTGTGACTCTGTTTCAACAGGGAGTTTTATCCTGTATAATATGTAGTCCCTTAGTTTTCAAAAAGCCGTAATGTGTTCCTAGAAATAGGCCTTAAAGTTTAGTGATGGACTTGTTTGCTTTGTAGTGGATTCTGTTCCCATGAGCTGCAACCTTTTTTTTTTTTTAAGGCTTCATCTGTTCTCACATTCTTTGATATATTTCTGGGTTTTGTAAACTCTTAACTTGGGTTTTTTAACTTGGGTTTTTTCCCTTCACAGTTGTACGTTTGTTTTATGAAGGTTATGGGTGTATTTGGGCATTCCTGATGATCTCCATTCTTGTTTCAATTTTTGTTTAAGCTTATGTCTTAGGACTATGAGTATATTATATTTCTCCTTTTTATTCTGTATATACAGATACTACCATCTAGACAAAAATGGGGTGTTGCTGAAAAAAAAAAAAAGGGGGGGAATTCTGTTGATAGACACTTAAGTAGAATTTACATGGAAATATGGTTTTAAAGATCTGATTTTACTTTCCAGGGCTTTGAAGGAAGTATTTAAAAATCTGTTTATGAGAGGTTTTAGTCATTATGATCGTCAGCTTAGAAATGATATATTAGTAATCACTACAATTATAGCTCAAAATCCTGGAACACCAATGATCGTAAGTATGAGTCAAATTGCATGAATTTTAATTGTGGAAATAGCTTGAACGGGGGCGGGGGGAGGAGTCCTAAACAATGTTGTAATATTTATGAACTTAGTTGTGATAGCAAGATATTTTGTAATTTCATTATGGTCACCAGTAGTTCTGCCAGTTCTCTGCCAGCTCTTTTGTAAACTTGAGATTCTCTTCATATTTTATAATTTGCTTACATATTTGCTATGTATGATGTGTTTCTTTCCTTGCTGGTGATATGAGTTTATATCTGGCACCATTTCTCTTTCACCTAAAGAATTCCCTTTCCCATTTCTTACAATGCAGATCTGCTAGCTGCTGGGAACAAATTCTCTTAATTTCTTTTATCTTAATACATCTTTAATTCAGCCTAATTATTAAAGTGTATGTTCACAGAATATTGAATTCTAGTTTGAACACTTTTATATCTTACCACTTGAAGATACCGTTCCACTGTCTTCTGGCCTCATGTTTCTGATCAGAAGTATTTGTTTTTTCAATTTGTTTCCCCATGGACAATGTATCATTTTGCTTTCTGGTTGTTTTTTAAGATTTTCACTCTACCTTTGGTTTCCAGCAGTTTTACTATTATGTGCCAAGATGTGATTTTCTTTGTTTTTATCCTGCTTAAGATTCATTCATAGGGCTTCCTGAGTATGTAAACTGACTCAATTTGGAAAACTTTTTGATCATATTCTATAAGTATTTTATCAGCCCCATTCTCTCTCCTCTTCTGTAATTCAGATTACATGCATGTTTGTCGTGAGGCCTGTTCTCTTTTTTCAATCATTTTTCTCTCTATTCTTCAGATTTAATAATTTGTATTGGTCTATACATCTAAATTCACTGACTTTTTTCCCCTGTCATCTTCATTGTTATTAATCCCATCCAGTGCATTTTTATTCTAGATGTTGTCTTTTTGTTTTTAAATTTTTGTTTCCTTTTTATAGTTTCTATTTCTCTGCTGAGAGTTCCTGTCTTTGTTTATTATGAGCGTTTTTACTGTGGATTTTGGCGTACTCCTCTGAAAAGTATTTATTCTTTTGTATTCGTGGGCATTTAGTTAGGCTACTCATTACTATGGCAAACAGCAGGTCAAATCTCAGTTCATTTTTTTCAGCCTTAACTAGGATGTTTGAGTATTCCCTGCCCTGATTCGGGCATTAGCCAGAGGTTTGGGAGTTTATACACAGAAGTTGAAGTTCCCTTTCTCTCCTTTATGGGATTTCCCCCTTCACTTTCCAGGAGCAATAGTTGCCCTGAGAGTACCTCTGCCCTCTGAATATTCAAACCACTAAGATAACGGCTTTACTCTGAGTTGCAGGATCTATACAAGGTGTGGACTAGGTCCTGGCCTCAGTCTAAATGCCTTTTTTTTTTTTTTTTTTTTACAAAAGGGAAACCCATGCAGTGCCATCTCCATCTTCAAAGTTCTGACTCCCCTCCAGTAACTGCTTGGTTTTCATCCCAAGACAGTTGTTTTTATATTTTGTTCAGAGTTTATAATTGTTACCTTCAGGAAGATTTCTTACAGGAGCTACTCTGCCATCCCAGAAGCTGAGCCTTGGCATATTTTATAATGTAAAAATCACTGAATGATTGACATCCCAGAGTAGAGCTCTTTGGCAATGATATCCATATAGCCACAAACTTTCTAAGTTGTATTTAAAGGAAATTTGTGAGGGGCGCCTGGGTGGCTCAGTGGGTTGGGGCCTCTGCCTTCGGCTCATGTCATGATCCCAGGGTCCTGGGATCAAGCCCCACATTGGGCTCTCTGCTCAGGGGGGAGCCTGCTTCTCTCTCTCTCTCTCTCTCTCTGCCTACCTCCCTGCCTACTTGTGATCTCAGTCAAATAAATAAATAAAATCTTAAAAATCATATCAATGGTTATCAGATAGAACTTATAATGTGTAAATGGGGGCAACAATCCTACCTAGCTTTCTAGTCAAGGCTGCAGTGCACGGGTAAACCTATATATGTCTTTGGAAGCTCCTGCTTAGTTAATAAATTCTCATTAGCATCCTTGCAAACACTCAGGTGAATTTTATGAGTCAAATAACATCTTCACATTTAAAGAAACCATATGGATCCTAAAGCAGTAGCACTGTAACACTGCAAGCTCAAAATCCTAGGGGCTTGCCCCGCTAAATTCTCCCGAATTACCAAGTCCAGCTAGGATATCTGTGGCAGAAATGTGTTCTCTCATGCTGAAATGTTTGCAATTTTGGTTATTCTTCAGGGCTTTTTATGTTAAGTAGGACCCATTAGACCTGACAAAACCTTTCACATAATGAGAGTGGTTGGGGTCAAGGTGGGAGGGGGGCTGTTTAAGAAGAAAAGCTGAAGAAAATAACTATCTTTCACCCTTATTTTGTCACTTAAAGGTATAATATGATAATGAATTAGATAAGTAATTTGTAGTCTTAACACATTTTGGGTAATTACCAAATTTTAGTCAGCATCATAATATACTCAGAATAATATAAAAATACTTCTTAGAACCAACAGAAGTTTATATTAAATAAATTACAAGTTTATCTGGCTGTATGTTTCCTGCTTTCATCCCTTTCTATTATTAGTACTTTATGAATTCAAATGAATGACAAGGGGAATCTGATAAAGATAATTAAATATTAGGTAAATATAAGCATCTGTAATTTCCATCTAATTCAATCATTCTTCTATGTATTTATATTAGGAATGTGGCTTTACCAGGGATTTGATACTATTTGCAACCTTTACTGAAGGTAAAAACCATAAAACTTTCAACCTATAATTATCTTGATGAGTCTTATACATTACTTTATCTTTTACTTTTATTTTCTTTTTTCCCCCTCACAGTTAAAAGTCAAAATCCTTTGGTGAAAGGTCTTAAGCTTTCTAATTCCTATGAAGATTTTGAATTGAAGAAATTGCTATTCAATATAATTGTGATCTTATGTAAAGATTTACCTACTATACAGGTAAAAAAAAAATAACCAAAATTAAAGCTAAAGTGTCTCACTTTGTAGTATAACTTTTTAAAAGTCAGGACTGCAAATCTTTCATCAACCCATATGTTTACCATAGAAAGTAACTCTGGTCAGAATTTCATCTTATCAAAATTTCTTTTGCTTATCTGTTAATAAACAGTGAATTTACCAAATTTAAACCATATAAACCAAAAAAGGCAGGAGAACATTAGAAATTTATTTATGTATTTAGATCTCCAGGATAAGAAAACATAATATGAAAGAAAATCCATATAGGCCCATCTAGCCTAATAGGCTACCTCTGACCATATTGTGGTTAAAGCTTTAGTCAGGCAGAATGCAGTGCTATCATTTCTCAGCAATGTGATCCTGAATAAGCTGTTTAGTTTCTGTAAATCGCAGATTTTTAAAAATGTTTTATTTATTTATTTGAGAGAGAGGGGAGAGCACAAGTAGGTGGAGCAGCAGCAGAGGGAGAGGGAGAAGCAGGCTTCCCACTGAGCAGGGAGCCTGAAGCATGGCTCCTGAGAGCATGACCTGAGCTGAAGGCAGATGCTTAACCAACTGAGTCACCCAGGTGCCCCAATCCCAGATATCTTAATTTCAAAATGAGGATAACACCCATCTCATGGAATTATTATGAGGGTTAAGAGAGCTCAGATTTTTTTGGTAATACCACTTTGAGAAACACACACATATATACACACTAAAATATGTTCAGAGAAGGAAAAAAAATTGTCTTTGTTTTTGCAGTTATAACTTTATTAATGATATCAAAATTATACACTCTATAGAATCTAAATGTATTTCCTGAAATGCCAAATAGAATATCATTACATAAAATATGGTTTTTTTAGTACAGTGAAGTATTATATAACTATTAAAATCTCTCTGGAGACAAAATGTACATGACAGTTTAAAAACCACTTTAGTTGATAACAGAGTCAAATGGCCTAAAGAATATGGTGAGCTTTCTTAAAGCACTGTGTGAGCAGTGGAATCAACTAATTTTTTTTTAAAGATTTTATTTATTTATTTGACAGATAGAAATCACAAGTAGGCAGAGAGGTAGGCAGAGAGAGAGGAGGAAGCAGGCTCCCCGCGGAGCAGAGAGCCCCATATGGGGCTCCATCCCAGAACCCTGGGACCATGACCTGAGCCGAAGGCAGAGGCTTTAACCCACTGAGCCACCCAGGCACCCCTCAACTAATTTTTTTAATGTCACTTGTTTGTGGCCCAGTAATTGTAGTGATAATGAATATGTGTACTGTTATTTGTGGTTCATGGAGTATTTTGAAAACATTATCACTTAATATTTATAGTAATGCTAGGATTAGCTATTGTTCTTATTCCTGCTTTCTCCTTTCTAAATCTTGCCTTCATTCCCTGTGGACTAGTAGAAAATTTAGAAAAGTTCATAGATGTTATTGTAAAAAAGTCTTTATAAAATAATGCCAAGTGAAAATTGAATAGAATATGGCACATCATCTGTTGCCATTCTGTGAACCATATATAAGCATCAATCAGAATCAGCCATAATATTAACTACATTGTCATAATAGCTATGCATTTTTCTATTTTATTGAAATCATGGATTCAGTACAATTTTAAAATTCTAAGCATATAATTATAAATATGGCTTGTGACCTGAGTGTAACAGAACTTTTTGTATAAGTTCTGTTACAACTGCTTAAAAATTAGCCCCAGTCATTATTTTGGAAAAATTACACTCTTATAGTGTACCATTGAGTCTGTGAAATGTTTCTTTTTCAAAAATGAAGGGAAGAGAGAAATGTTAGCAGTTTATTTGCCCCAAATTTTCTGCTTCTTTGGTTTGATCATAAGCAGGAGTCAAATTATATATATAAGCGTAGACAAAAAAAATTAACACTTATTTATATTATTGTCAGCTAGAGAGTACATATCTGAGATAAGGGGATCACAGCCAACTTGTTGTTTTTGTTTTTGTTTTGTTTTTGGTACTTAATGTAGATAGGGCATCTTTAGGAAGGAAATTTTTTTTAAATGACCCTAATAAAACATCACATTGGAAATCTTTAATTTTCTTAGATTAAATAAAATTACTTTAATTATGTTTCTAACAAAGTAGTTTTTCCCCTTCCTCATAGCTATTAATTGACGGCAAAGTTATTTTGGCTTTGTTTACCTATGTTAAAAAGCCTGAGAAACACAAGATAATGGAGTGGTCTGCAGCACAGTATGAAGAATTACAACTGCATGCAATTGCCACTTTGTCATCAGTGGCTCCTTTTTTAACAGAAGAGTATATGTTGTGTCAGGGAAATGCTCGAGTCCTTGCATTTCTAGAATGGTGTGAGAGTGAAGGTGAGTGATACCTATCAAAATTCTAATTTACATATTTCAATTGAACTCTCAATATATGCATAGAAAAAATAAATAAAATTAATTAAAGAAAAGAGAAATAAAAATATATATCTTGTTTCCTGTGATTTTCACATGTTTACTGTTGTTTTAAAGAAAAAAATCTGAGATTTCATTTAAAGTCAGACACATTAGTAAATATCGTAACTGTAATTGATACATACCTCTCAGTAAAAGAAATCATTCATATAACCTGATTTAAATTTTTGTAGCATTAGGCTTATCCAACAATTTACTAAGTCCTGGAAATATTTTAAAGATTTTATTTATTTATTTGATAGAGACAGAGATCACAAGTAGGCAGAGAAGCAGGCAGAGAGAGAGGGGGAAGCAGGCTCCCTGCTGAGCAAAGAGTCCGATGCGGGGCTCAGCTCAGGACCCTAAGATCATGACCTGAGCGGAAGGCAGAGGCTTTAACCCACTGAGTCATCCAGGTGCCCCAGTCCTGGAAATATTTTAATCATTCATTCAACAAATATTTGTTGAGTGCCTACTAGGTACTAATATTGTTTTAACTGCTAAGGATACATTTATATTCAAAATAAATAAAATCCCTACCTTCACAGAGCTTAAAATTCCCAGCCAGAAGTAATGATTCCACATGTAGTCTACCAAATTATTAGACTACCAATTTGTACAAATATTTTATTATAGCTCTCATCATTCTTAGAAAGGAAATAAGAAATAGTTTCTTTAAAAAAATGCATATAAGAGAGATACTGCATTCTTTTCTGGTAGTTATTTTGCTGTGGAAATAATTTTATGTGATACATTTTCAATAGATCAAGAAAATCATATATCTGTGAGGATGGAAAAATTATAGCTGATTTTTTTAATTCTCTCCTTTCTAAAATGCAGAATTACTAAATTTATTCTTGTTAAATTGCTATGCATTAAATAATAATTCTCTATCCTTTATATCATTTATGTTTACAAAAGACTATAAAGCAAAAGAGGAAATGCTGCCTAACATGGGGAAACCTGATAGCTAACAGTTATTGAGTACTTACTGCATGGTAGGCCTTAAACACAAGTATTAACTCATTTAGTCCTCACAACAGATCCAGAGGTTGAAGGTACTGTTACCATCCCAGGTGGTCACGCGGGTAGAACTCAATCAGAAAAGTTAAATAACATGTTCTTGGTCATACAGGAAGTGTCAGATCAAGGATTTAGTACATGTAGTCTAGCTCTAGAACTTCTACTGCATTTTTAACCCATACACAATACTCAGAAGAGTATTTTTAAATTTTTTTTTAGTTTTAAACATGAAAAACCTTTTAAAAAAGGCATATTGTTGTAAAGAAGAAAGGAGAACTTGCCTTGCTGTTTATCAAGACTTACCATAAAGCAATAATAATTTAAACTGTATGGTACTAGATAAGGAACAGACCAATGAAAAAGAATATATGGGAGGTTGGCATTAACAAAGACGTTATTACCTTCAATAAAAATAAAAATTGGCTTCTTTCACCTTGTTAAAAAATCAAGTGCAAAATGAATTAAATCCCTAAATAGAAAAAAGTTAAACTATAAAATCTTGGAAGAAAACATGGGAAAATATCTTTATGATAACAGGGTAGGAAAAGACTTTGATAAACCTGAAGAACTTAAACTATATGGAAAATTAGTGCATTTAATAATGTAAAATTTAGAAATGCTGTATGACTAAATCTGAATAAAATAACGATCTACAAATTGAGAGAATACATTTTTGACCCCTGTGACTAATAAAGGATTAGAATCCAGGCTCATAAAGAACTAAAAAAAGAAAATAACTCGGCAAAGAAGTAGATAAAGAATAGAGACTGCCAAGTCACAGACAAAATTTCAAATTTAAAAATAACATTAAAAGATGTTCAACCTTGGGGCGCCTGGGTGGCTCAGTGGTTAAAGCCTCTGCCTTCGGCTCAGGTCATGGTCCCGGGGTCCTGGGATCGAGTCCCGCATCGGGCTCTCTGCTCAGCAGGGAGCTTGCCTCCTCCTCCTGTCTCTCTCTGCCTGCCTCTCTGCCTACTTGTGATCTGTGTGTCAAATAAAAAAAAATAAAAATAAAAGACTTGTAAGACAATTAAGACAATCATGGACATTTGACCATAGACAATGTTGAAGAAATACTGTTATCTTACTAGGTGTAATAATGGCATTGTGTTAAAAAAAAAAAAAAAAAAAGATGTTCAACCTTATTGGTAATCAGAGAAATACAAATTAAGATAATAATTAACTGTCATTTCCCATTTAACAGATTGGAAAAATCTATTAGTCTTACACATTGTGTCCATATAACCACTTTGAGAACTTAGGAATTTAGGAATTAGGAAGCAATTTAGGAACTTTGGTAAAATTAAGTGTGGGTATACCCTATATGATTCTGGTGTCGCATGGCAAAACCTTTTCTCAGTGGGAATAAGGGAACATAAACCAGAAAGTTCATTGTACCAGAATGTTCATTGTAGCAATTTGTTCTAGTGAATGGATAAACTGTGATTTATTTATAAAATGATTGCTCAGGGGCACCTGCGTGGCTCAGTTGGTTAAGCATTGGACTCTTGATTTCACTCAGGTCATAATCTCAGGGCTGTGAGATTGAGCCCGGCATCAGGCTTCATGCTGGGCATGAAGCTGGCTTAAGATTCTCTCTCCCTCTCTCTCTTCCCATCCCCCCTAAAACAAATAAAATGAATGCTGAAAGCAATTAAGTGATTTAGATCTGCTTGTGACTATGTAAATACTTCAAAAAACATAATGTTGAGTAATAGTAGCAAGTTACAAAAGATGCACACAAGATGACACATTTGAGAAAAATTTTAAAGCATGTTTCTATTCTGGGAATAGGAGGAGAAGGGGGAAAGGATAAAATTTATTCCTCTAAAAAAAAAAACTAAAGAGTATGACAAAATTTAACATCTGTTTAAACGTAAGGGTTATATATATAAGGTACTGATATATTCTGTTTTATTTGAAATGTTTTTGCTTTAAATTTCTTGATGTAAAGTATTAAATTATATTTCTCCACAGATTCCTTCTTTAGCCATGGCAATAGTTTTCATGGTACAGGTGGCCGTGCCAATAAGTTTGCCCAGATGCGTTACAGTTTAAGACTCTTGAGAGCTATGGTCTACACTGAGGATGAGACTATAAACAATGATCTTTGTGAAAAGGGAACAATTCAGCAACTGATAGGTAAAACACATTTAGTAGAATACTTATAAATTAGAGGTTTTGCTTAAAATGCTTTTTACAAATTTATTTTATCATTCTAGCCAAGAAACTCCTGAATATTCTCTTGGTTTTGTTTCATATTGTTGCTATAAGTCAATTTGTCTTTACTGAAACATCATGGTCACTCATTCTGTAAACATCTGTTTATTCCAGATACTATTTCATTTAGGATTATCTTTTTTTTTTTTAATGGGCTACTGTTACCTTCATTTTTCTAGTAATAAGATGACCACATTTTGGCCAGGATTTTGAAGTCATTTAAAAGAGGATGACATTACATTTTCCAGTGCATCTGACATACCAGAACACTAGTATGCTGGTATATATAGAAATGTACACAGGAGATTCTTTTCTGTTATAATATAGCAGGATATCCTTAATTTTCAACTTAGAATTCACTATAATGAATCATCTTATCCCCAAAATAAATACATGTGAACTTAGAATAAAGTTCAGAACTGAAACCAAACTATTGTTACCTTTGTTAATTAAAAAGTTAATAATCCTCTGGCCCTAACTTTTCCTGACCTTGAAAAGCTTAGTTGGTTAAGCAACTGCCTTCGACTTGGGTCATGATCCTGGAGTCCCGGAATTAAGTCCCACAATGGGCTCCCTGTTCAGCAGAGAGTCTGCTTCTCCCTCTGACCTCTCCCCTCTCATGCTTTTTCTCTTTCAAATAAACAAATGAAATCTTAAAAAAAAAAAAAAAAAAAAAAAAAGATCTATTTTGGTCATACTGAAATTCACTGATTGCCTCATGAGTATGAGATAATTTGCTGGATGTCAATTAATTATAAACACCTCCACCAAAACTCTTCAATCTGTTAAGCCAAAGTGCCTACTCTTCCATCACTAGTGGAGAGCAGTGGTGCCATTTAATAGCAGTGTCCTTTAAAATAAGGATACTGAAAAGGGTGCTAAGTGAAAACAATTTTTGATGAGTTTACTGAGGATGACCAAACCTGAAAGTATATTTTGTGTATGTGTGTTTGTGAGTAAAGCAATAGAAGTTTATTAAGTGAAGATACAGAAAAAAACTCTCAAGAGTGAGTGGGGTCCCGACAGTGTTGCCCCTGAAGTAGATTTTATCACTTCCATGCATGTTCCATTGTACAGAACTCAGTGTTAAGGTTCCAACCTAACTGGATGGAGTCTAGAAAATACTATATTTCATATGTCCAGATAAGAGTCTGAATCTTACCTGGGTAGGAGGTGTGGGGTAGAGAAAGGGGAAAACAAATACAGAAGGGTTCTTTCCTTAGGATTTTTTCCCTTTAACTTGAAAGAAGCTGATCTTTATCATGTGAGTTCTTAGAGGCAGTGGCCTTCCTTCACTTACTCAGTCTAACAGAGGACTTAACAAATAGTTTGCTCATCAAATAGTAATTGAATTGTTATTGCAAATGTTTATAATACCCTTTGTGCAGGCACTGGTGTCACAAACATGTATAGAACAGGACACTGTGGACCTTGCCCTTAATAAGAATGGGAAAAAATATATATATACCCTAGAAAGATAGCATATGTTACCCTACACCATCAGTAAGTCCCCTAGTGAGTAAGACAGAGAATACCCCAGAAACCCAAAGGTTTCAGTAGTTTTTAAGGCTAGGTAATCTTGACAAGTACCTTTATTGAGCTTGGGTGTAAGGGTAAAGCTAGTTTTGAGAGGGAAAAGAGGAGATGGTCTTTAAAGCAAGGGAACAATATAAGCAGAGACATGGTATTAAAATATGTATAACAATGTTTTCAGAGCTAGCTTAAGTGAAGTCAGTTTTATGAAGACATCTATCAACTATACTTCAATTTAAAATAATAAAAAACAGAAATTGGAAAAAAATGTTTTATGGGAACAAGTAATATGAGATATAATATGTCTAGTGAAGAGCCAAGTTAGAATTTTGAATAGCATCCTCTTTAGACATGGGGAGCCATTAGTGATCTTGATCAGGGAGGTTATATGTATAGTGCTGTTTTAGGAAAAGGAATCTGGAAGAAATATATCAGATGACTTAGAATAGAACAAGGAGAAAGTAAAGGCAGGAACTAAAGGATACTGAAATATGAAGGAAATAATTCAAAACATAACATGTGTTACAGACAACACAGAAAGTGACATGCCTACACTCAAATTGGAAGGAAAATGAGATCATCTAGAAAGGAGAAGCAGACCTATGGCCAACCAGGTTGGATTCCTAGATGTTCCTAATAAAGGAGCATAGGCCCATCTGTTCCTGGCATGCTCCTCAACAGAGCCTTCAGCATGCTCAACTGGCCCCATCAGGGACTAATCTTGCACCTGTCATTCATACTAACAGGTCCAAGAATCATCCCCTCAGGGCCAGCTATGGTAATAAATTGTGATTTCCCTGGCCCTCTTACTTTGGAACATAAGTCCAGCCCTTCCTGGTAATGCCAATGACCCCTTTAATAGAGAAGCAATGATTTTTGTTCCTCATTTAAAGCTTAAAGGAAAATTCCTTTTTGCAACAAAATTTTATTGTGACTCTCATCCCATCAGTGTAAGTGGCTCTTTTCTAGTCTTTCTAAATTTTGAGTAGAAGCAGGGGGGAGATTTCAAAGGACATGGGAATACTGCTACCTAAAGTTATTGAAAACACCTCCCAGTAGACATAAGGAGAGGACACAGAAAGAAATAACAGGAAGAGAAAATACACTTAGAGAGGTCTTCCACCTTTGCCTAAAATTGACCCTGTTAACCACAAAGAGATGAGCAAGCTTGTGATCAGGCATTTTAGTCATATATTTGCAAAGCACTCATCTCTGCCTCATGATGCTCTGCATATTTCTATAAACAGTTTTGTTTGCTGCACAAAGTATCAGGTTGTTATGGCATCTTTTAATAATATTCCATTAATTCTGTACTAGAAATGCTATATATGTGGGGCTACTGATGGTATTCAGAGCTCAAAGAATCCATTTATCATCTTCTGTCTACAGCTTCTGCATAACTGTTCGATTCAAATAGCTCCCTTTAAAATAAGTTCTCTAATGGAAATTTTGTAAGAAAGGATTTCTTTTTTTTAAAGAAGGAATTTCAAAATAAAATAAAATACAATGTCTGATCAAATAAAATGATCAAAATAAAAATACAATGTCTGATGAGTTTACATTCTTTCAATTTTTCCCACACCAGGAGTTTTTAAAAATACAATAAGCAAGTCTAATGACAGAGAAGAAGCCATTGTTTTGGAAGTTCAATCTGATATATTACTTATTTTATCTGGTCTTTGTGAACATCATATTCCTAGGAAGGTATGTATGCCTGTGAATCAAAGTTTTGTTCAGATCTTCCAATGACCTAGCACTATAAACTGTTTCTTGGTATCCATAAATGTTGGTGTTTTTTAATCTTGTGAGGATTTAATTTAATATTCCTTTTTATAAGGAGAATATAATTGTATGCAACAAAGTGTATATATATATATATATATATATATATATATATATATATATCTTCAGTGTATATTTCAGTAGGTTTTGATGAATGTATACACTCATTTAACCAATATCTCAATTAAAACAGAGACAACTGTTACTTCCTATGAAATTCTTTCATGCCACTTAGTAGCTATCCCCCCTATTTGCCTTCAGGTGACCACTGTTCTGATTTCTATCCCCGTAAGTAAGTATTGCCTATTCTTTTACTTTATATGAATGGAACCACATTCATATAAATGTGATTTACTCTTTTATATCTGGTCCTGTCATCACCATATTTCTGAAATATACCCATGTTATTACAGGTATCAGCAGTCCATTCCTTTTTGTTGCTGAGTGGTGTTTCTTTGTTTGAATATACCCCATTTTTTTCTCCATTCCCCTATTGATTAATACTTAGGTTTTATCCATTTGGAACTATATGTATAAACCTTCAGTGAACATTTCTGTAGTAGTCTTTCTGTGGACATAATGCTTTCATTACTTCTAGATAAATACTGGGGAGTACAATTAATGTTCATTAAGCAGGTATATGTTTTTAAGAAACTGGCAAACAGTTCTTCCAAAGTGACTATCACATTACAAATGCTGTTTTGAGTTTAAATTGGGTTCAGGGTGATGGGTATGTGATGAGCACTGAGTGTTGTATGTAATAGATGAATCACTAAATTCTACACCTGAAACCAATATTATACTGTATGTTAACTAACTGGAATTTAAATTAAAACTTAAAGAAAAAAAATCAGGTTTATACTAGAACTAAAAGTTAGAAAAAAGAGCTTAATTCCCTTTGATCTTTTTAAATTTTATAACAAACTCTGAGTCTCTAAGTTTGATAACTTAAATAATTTAATAAAAGAATTGGAAAGGTAAAAAAATTTAAATTGTGAAATTTCCAAAAGAGAGATTTTAGGGAGAGGCAACAAGAACAGCAAATGCATACCTAGCTTTGAGCTTTGGTCCAACTTTTTCTTATACTCTGCCACTATATGCCTTTCTTCTGGAAAAATACTCATTGTCTTGCTTACTGGGTACCAGAACTGAACAACAAAACAGTGAGAAAGGTAATTGGTAAACAACAAGTAATAACTGGCAATAACTTAATATAAATTACTAAAGGTTTTAGCTACCATTTATATATTTATTTCTCTCTTGGAGTATTAAAAAGTCTTCCCTGATAGAATTTTAGCCTCTTAAATTAGTTTTGCTATCTCGTATTCATCTGACAGGATATTGGACTACATTCATTATAAAGCAGAAAAAAAACATGGGGTAAGCTTATGGTTTATTTTTTTAAAAAAGAAAGGGAAAAAACAAAAAAATAGAAAGAGACATTAAGCTGGCATGTTGATTGATGCCATTTCTAAAAATTATTAGCTTTATAATAATTGGTCTTAAATTCCTGTGAGTGCAAATTTGAAAAAAATATTTGTATAAAAATAACAATGTTCTATTTTTCTTGTACAAAAAGTTTTAGGGGACAATATGAAACAGGAAAGGATTAGATGATTCAAAAAAATAACTTTAAATAAATCTCTTAGGAAATTTTCGGGACTGAAGGAGTGGATATAATTCTTCATGTAATGAAAACAGACCCCACAAAGTTACTGACTGGATTAGGCTATAATGTACTTCTTCTTAGTACATTGGACAGCATTTGGTGAGTATTACTGTACCCAAGCTAGAACCACAATACAAGAAAATTACTTCTATGGTATTTGTTGATTATATTTAAATATGATATTTAAGATTTCTAATTTTGAAAAAATATACAAATTTGTAAGAAATAAAGCCTAGAAAAATTAACACTGTAGCTTGAATAGTAATAAAAATTAATCCTCATATGCATGATAGAGGAGGGAAAATTTTTGGTACTACAATTTCTTCATGGTGTTAGATAGATTTAAATCAGTTGAAATATGTTTCTGTACTATAATTTAAGCTTCAGTAAAAATTTGCTTGATTTATAAAAAGCGTTCTTCCCTCAAAACCACACCAGAAAGATAACTCTTCCAACACCTTTTCCAGTAGTCCAGAAATGACAGTTACCAATGTCCTTTGGAAAGTAATCTTGTCCATAGCCCATTCATAAAACCATTCTTGTATCTAAACTTAAATCCTTGTTTTTATTATTTGAATCCATTCCATTTGGGCCTGGCCTGGAAAAACAAAAGCATCTACTCTTATACTTGAAGACTGTTGAATTCCTCATTCATCTCCTCTTCAAAGAGGTGAAAATCAATTGACTAGGCATTCCCTAAGCAATATTTTTTCCTCAAGCTTTTTGCATTCTTAAAGGGCAAAAAATAAATCATATATATATACATATATATATATCCTGCTTTTCATAACATTAATTTATAAAATTTTGTCTTGGGCAGAATTACTTGAGTTTCATATATCATTAACAATTAACACATTTATTTTGTCCTATATGGGTGGGATTCATGAAAGCCACAGTGCAACATCTTTGGAGGGGGAAATAATGACTATAGACCTAATACACTACAGATCTAAATGGACCTAACAGGCATATGCAGAATTTTCCACTCAATAGCAGCAGAATACATACTTTTTTTTTTTTAAGATTTTATTTATTTATTTGACAGAGATCACAAGCAGGCAGAGAGGCAGGCGGGGTGGGGGGGGAGCAGGCTCCCTGCTGAGCAGAGAGCCCTGATTGCGAGGCTTGATCCCAGGACCCTGAGATCATGACATGAGCCAAAGGCAGAGCCTTAACCCCCTGGCCACCCAGGCGCCCCTAGAATACATATTCTTTTTAAGTGCTGTCTTATTGTGATTTATATTAAGAAATACATATTTGGGGGCACCTGGGTGGCTCAGTGGGTTAAAGCCTCTGCCTTCGGCTCAGGTCATGATCCCAGGGTCCTGGGATCGAGCCCCACATCAGGCTCTCTGCTCAGCGGGGAGCCTGCTTCCTCCTCTCTCTCTGCCTGCCTCTCTGCCTACTTGTGATCTCTGTCTGTCAAATAAATAAATAAAATCTTTAAAAAAATAAAAAAATAAAAAAACTAGAAATCAATAACAAATAGAAATTAGGAAAACTTACAAATGCAGGGGAATTAACATGCTCTTTAACTACCACTGGGTCAAAGACAAAAGCAAAATAAAAATTAGGAATTTCTTAAGACAAACTAAAATGAAAGTGCAACATACCAAAACTTATGTGATATAGCAACAGCAGAACTAAGAGGGAAGCTTATAGGTATAAATACCTACATAAAAAAGAATGGGGATGCCTGGGTGGCTCAGTTGATTAAGTGTTAGACTCTTGGTTTTGGCTCAGGTCATCATCTCATGGGTCCTAATATCAAGCCCCAGGTAGGGCTCCATGCTCAGTGAGGAGTCTGCTCTCCCTCTACCCCTCCCTCTCAAAATAAATAAATAAATCTTAAAAAAAAAAAAAAAAAGAATGACTCAAGTAAACAACCTAACTTTAAACTTAAAGTAATAGCAATTAAAGAACAAAATAAGCCCCAAATTAGCAAAATAAAGGAAGTACTAAAGATTAGAACAGAAATAAATGAGAGAATAGAAAAAAATGGTTTGTTTTAAAAAGACATCAAAGTCTACAAGCCGTTAGCTAGACTAAAAGAAAGGAGAAGACTCAAAATTAAGATAAATGAAATAAATGAAATAGAACACATCACAACAGATGCCACAGAAATAAAAAAGCATCATAATGGATTATTATGAACAACTATATGCCAACAAATTAGACAATATAGAAGAAATAGATAAATTCCTAGAAACATACAATCAAGATTGAATTAAGAAGAAATGGAAAGCCTGAACAGACCAATAACAATAAGGAGATTGAATCAATAATCAAAAACCTCCCAACAAAAAAGCCCAGGACACAATAGCTTCACAGGTGAATTTTACCAAACATTTAAAGAATTAATACGAATCTTTCTTAAACTCTTCCAGAATATAGAAAAGGGAATGCTTCTAATTCACTTTATGAGGCCAGTCCTGAGGGAAATGGAAGCAAATATCCTACAGGAAATATTAGCAAACCAAATTCAACAACAAAAGGCTCATACACCATGACCAAGTGGGATTTAAAAACTCTCAACAAATTAAGTAGAGAATGACCTACAAAATAAAGGTCATAGATGAAAAGTCCACATCTAAGATCACACTCAATGGTGAAAAGCTAAGAGCTTTTCCTAAAAGATCTGTAACAAGGCAAACGTGCCCACTCTCACCATTTCTACTCAGTACTCTAAGTCCTAGCCAGATCAAGAAAAAAGAAATAAAAGGCATCTAAATTAGAAAAGAAGTATTAAAATTATCTGTTTGCAGATGACATGATCTTATACATAGAAAGCCCTAAAGACTCCACCAAAAACTGTTGGAACTAATAAATTCAATAAAGTAGCAAAATACAAAATCAAATACAAAAATCAGTTGCATTTCATACCATAATGAACTATGCAAAAAGAAAATTAAGAAAACAATCATACTTACAATAGAACCAAAAAGAATAAAGTACTTAGGAAGGAATGTAACCAAGGAAGTGAAAACCTTATGCACTGAAAACTGTAAAACACTGACAAAAGAAATTAAAGCAGACACAAATAAATCGAAGGACATCCTGTGCTCACGGACTGGAATAATTAATATGGTTTAAATGTCATACTAGCCAAAGTGATGTATAACTTCATGCAATCCCTATTAAATCCTAAAGATATTTTTTTACAGAAATAGAAAATACAATCCTAAGATTCATATGGAACCACTAATCATCAAGGAAAGGCAAACCAAAACCACAATGAGTTATCATCTTATACCTGATGGAATGGTTATTAACCACCCACCCCAAGACATGTTTTGGTGAGGAGTGTGGAGAAAAGAGAACTCTTGATATTGAGGGGAATGGAAATTGTACAGCCACTATGGAAAACAGTATAGAAGTTCCTCAAAAAATTTAAAAATAGAACCACCATATGATCCAACAATCCCACTTCTGGGTATATATCCAAACGAATTAGAATCAGAATCTTGAAGAAATAGCTGGACTCCCATGTTCATTGCAGTATTATTCACAATAGGCAAGATATGGAAACAACCCAAATGTCCATCAATAGATGAATGGATAAAGAAAAAAAATATGGTATATACATGTAATGGAATAGCACTTAGCCTTAAAAAAGAAGAAAATCCTATGGTTTATAACATAGATGGACCTGGAAAACACTATGCTAAGTGAAATAAGTCAGTCACAGAAGACTATCTTTTATACATGATTTCTGTTATATGAGGCATCTAAAACAGTCCAAAAAAATATGGAAGTAGACAATAGTATATAGACAGTAGAATCCTTGTTAAGTGAATAACTTCCTTTTTATTTAAGGTGCTGTATTTTGGGTTGTTATCCCTCAGAGGATTACTTTCTTGAAAAGGAAGGCATTTTTCTCCTTTTGGACTTATTGGCAGTAAGTATGATTGTTAATAATTGTAAACAAATAAATATGTTTTTATTAACTCTTTCCAAAACTAAGAGCCATAGAACACCATTCTGTAATTAAATGTGCCCCCAAATCATGTTTAAATGTTTGTTTTAAACAAAATCTCACTTGGAGATCCATAATTTGCATTGGCATAATAAAGGCTCTGAAAATTCCTCCTGTGAAGAAACCTGTTTACTTAGGTCAGCACTCCCAAACATGTAACAACAGATAATTTGTTTTATGGGATTTTCCCCACCCACCTTTAAAGAAATAATTTATGAAATGCTAAACAATATCAAAACACATAAGCATAACTTCTAGCTTCTTCTCTTAGTATTAAAAGTTAAGGGCCACATTAAACAAAGGAGTAAAGATCAGCATTTTTTAGAAGATTTTATTTATTTATTTGAGAGAGAGCAAGAGAGCGAGAGAGAGCATGAGCAGGGGTGGGAGAGGCAGAGAGAGAGGGGGAGGGAGAAGGAGGCTCCCTGCTGAGCAAGAAGCCCAATGTAGGACTCCATCCCAGGACCCTGGGATCATGACCTGAGCCAAAGGCAGCCACTTAACCCACTGAGCCACCCAGGCGCCCCAAGATGAGCATTTTTAAAGAACTGAATAGTTTGTAGGTAATGTGAAGAATCAAGTGTGTTTTAGACCATTTTATAGAATGAGCAGGAATGACTATATTAAGTTTGCCAGGAAAGACAGTTGCCATCTAACACCAAAGAATGGCAAAGACGCTCAATTATCCTCAAAGTAATTCCCTACTGGCCTCAATTCCAAGGAGGTTTATGTCAAGATGTTATGGGAGTAAAAGTATAATTTGGTTTCAATAAAACTTAAAGAGATATTCCCACGTAGAGTTCTACCTATGTCCCTGCCTTGATCGCCACCATTCACGATTTTATTAACAGAATAACAGACCATGGGGCACCTGGGTGGCTCAGCTGGTTAAGTATCTGCCTTTGGCTCAGGTCATGATCCCAGAGTCCTGGGATGGAGCCCCACATTGGGCTCCCTGCTCAATGGGAGCCTGCTTCTCCCTCTGCCTGGCGCTCCCTCTGCTTGTGCTCTCTTCTTTCTCAAATAAATAAATACAATCTTAAAAAAGAAAAAACAGGGACGCCTGGGTGGCTCAGTTGGTTAAGCAGCTGCCTTCGGCTCAGGTCATGATCCCAGCGTCCTGGGATCGAGTCCCACATCGGGCTCCTTGCTCATCAGGGAGCCTGCTTCTCCCTCTGCCTCTGCCTGCCATTCTGTCTGCCTGTGCTTGCTCTCTCTCCCTCCCTCTCTCTGACAAATAAATAAATAAAATCTTTAAAAAAAAAAAAAACAGAATAACAAACCTACTTGGATTTAGCAAAGGTACTAAAATTATTTGTGTCTCTGAAAGAAAATTAGTTGGCATTACATATAGGAAAGCAAACTCATTAGATATAAAACATTACAAAAAATAAATAAAAATAATAATAACCCATTTTGATAAACAGGAGTGAGTCATAACCAGAAGCCCTTGGATTGTTCAGAAAATTGGACATAATACAGAAAGATATATGTGTGGCTTTACTAAATGATCACCATGTTTCTCTGATGAGAGGTCAAGCATGCCCAGAGGTGCTTGGTGATTTGTGAGGGGATTCTCAAAGTCACAGAATTAATTTGGCACATCTTCCTAGAATCTTGTTTTTAGTTGAAGACTAGGAAATGGGGAGTTATATTAAACATGTATATACTAAATAATGAAATTCTATGTGAATATTGAATGTTATATAATAGACTTCAAAGACATTTCTCACTTGTGTTCACTCTCCTTCACCACTAGGGTTTCTCTGATGGAAAGGCATGAAGAAGACTGGTAGGAGAAGCCATATAGCGCAGTGGTTATGATCATAGGCTGCAGTCAGTCTGACTGAGGCCTCCAATACTTGTTAGCTGTGTAACTTGGACAAGTATTTAACATCTCTGTTACATGTTTCTTCATCTATCTAACAGAGATAACGATAGTATCTATTCCATGCTCTGTGGGAGAATTATATGAGTGATTATGTGTGCATGTGCACATATGCACATATAGATATACACACATGCACTTACATACAGTATTTGGAATAGTTCCTGACACATATTTTTGCCATGTAAGTGTTTTCTATTTTTAATGAATATAAATATTAGATTGTGCTTAATGTGATTTAAACCAATCAAGTTAATTACAGATTACAAATATTCTTTAATGAAGTTTTTTTTATCAACTCCAACCCTTGAAATTTGCCTCTTTCTCCAGAAAGTGAAGTATAGGAATAAAGAACCCAATTGAGGGCTCTGTTTAATACAATCTGCTAAAATATTTATCCAGTATGCAATGATAATAATTGCTAATAATGTTAAATATTATTTAGAGCTTTCTATATGCCAAGAAGTCTTGTGTAATTCATGACAATAACTCTCTAAAGCAGGTAGTAATATCCTTCATTTTATTATAGAGGAAACTGATAATGTTTGCTTAAATAACAGGTTACGTGTTTCCTGTGCTATATTCTGTTAACGGTATACTATGAGTTAATCAACAAAAACTATTTCAGACACAAATTATTACTGTGTGGAGACTATTACTCTGGATGGACTTTTCTATACGTAAATTTTGGTTTGCTGAAAGCTAGTAGCAAAACAAGGGAAATATGCTTGATAATTTTTCTTAAATGCTTACTTTGCAAAATACAAAATTAAATCTCAAGTGGTTTATTTTCATATGTGACTGCCACATGCAGTTACCATCAGTTATTTTCTTAGTCACAACAAGGTTATAGTTAATATGAGTCTTTACAAACCTTAATAAAGCATGTAAATTGGAAAGATCCTATAATTAGAGTGAACAATGTCTGGTACTGTTTACCTTGCTCCACTTAAAATGAACATGTTCACTTACTTTTACAATATCTCTTTTTCTGGACCTAACCAAATCAATTGCTTTTTTGGTCATGACATATATTTATGACTACATCAGAATTATATTGAATCTTTTTATTCTTTCTAATTCTTAAACATATTTTCAACAGGAGATTGTCCAGTCATACTTAAGTAGAGTGTGAATTTTTTAAGGCCATAATTTAGAAGAAAGTTACTGGTTAATACAAATATTTCTTGGGGGTTTTTTATTTTGAAGGTAATAATTCTTAAAATTTATTACATCTCTTTTCCTTTTCTGTTTCCTTGCAAAAGTTGAACCAAAAGAAATTCTGTAATCTAATACTTGGAATAATGGTTGAATTTTGTGATAATCCCAAAACTACGGCTCATGTCAATGCTTGGCGGGGGAAGAAGGACCAGACAGCTGCTAGTCTTTTAATTAAATTGTGGAGAAAGGAAGAAAAAGAACTGGGAGTAAAGCGTGATAAACATGGGATGATCATTGGTAAGTGTATTTATAACTGTCAGTAGTAGCAATTAGATGCATATTTTAATTGAGATATAATTGACATATAAATTGCACTAGTTTTAGGTGTACAACATAATGATTTGATATATGTACATATTACAAAGTGATTACCATAATAAATTTAGTTAACATCCATCACTACACAGTTAAAATTTTTTTGTTGTGATCTAACTTTTAAAATCTACTTTCTTAGCAACTTTCAAATATACAATAAAGTATTTGTTAACTGTAGTCACCACCCTGTTCATTACATCCTAGGACTTATTCATTGTTTACCCATATTTTTAAAAAGAGATCTTAAAAAATTTTAGGGAAGTATGAGGACTTCCACCTCTTTGTTTAAAGTTGTTTTCACAAGAGTTTGTAGAACTTGCTATCAAATTCTGAATGAATGGAAGAAAACTAAGTAAATTAGTAGCAGGTTCATATTTTTATAGAATATTTTCAGGAAGTGATATTTGATTATATCATTCAACTCAAAACAAAAAAAAACAAAAAACAAAAAACAAAAAACCCAACATCATGTCCTAAAGAAGTTCCTTTGAGTTACTTGCTTTTACAAATAGATTCAGTAACATTTCATTTACCAGTTAAATTTTGGAATATAAATGGAGTGCCTGAAAACAATTTTTATAGCATTTTGTACATTTCTGTTGATTCATATTCATGAAGCAAGTTTACTTTTTATATAAAAGAAGAAATTGTTTTCTTTCTTTTTTTTTTTAAAGATTTTATCTATTTATTTGAGAGAGAGAACGGGGGAGAGAGAGAGAGAGTACAAGCAGGTGGAGGGGTATAGGGAGAGGGAGAAACAGACTTACTGCTGAGCAGGGAACCCGATGCAGGGCTGGATCCCAGGACCCTGGGATCATGACCTGAGCCAAAGGCAGATGCTTTGACTGAGCCACCCAAGCACCCTAGAAGAAATTGTTTTCTAAATAAAAATAAATCAAATGTTGATAAATTTTAATTATCAGCAATCTATAATGCTAGGGTACATTTTCTAAGCCTCAAGTTTCTTTTCATCTAAACTGTTAATATTGTTAATTTTTAAATGAAAATACTTGCCCTTTAACTTCTGATGATTTCTATTTCAACCAATTTTTATTATTTCTGAGTTTTGATCTGTAACATCATAAAATTGTTTTCATATTTATAGCATAATATATAGAACCCCAAAGTGAAGGAGATTACATCTTTGTTAAACTGACATTATTTAATTTCTGGATCTCAAAATTAGAAAAGTTATTTACATAAGAGTTTCACTTTTTAAAAAGTTATTTTGTGAAATTTCTGTATTTTACATATAATTAAAAAGTTTTGCCATAGAATGAGGAATAACTGCTAATGCTTTCAAAAGAATAACCATATACAGTGCACTATTTTATTCAGTTATAAGATGTTTATATATCTTATGTCGGGATGAAAATTTCAAATTGAGATATTAATTTACTAATGTTTGTATCTGTCCTTTCTGTTTTCATGATATGCATTGATTAGATACAAAGAAACCTCTATTTACCAGTTTCCAAGAAGAGCAAAAAATCATGCCATTGCCTGCAAACTGCCCAACTCTTGCAGTTATGGACGTTGCTGAGAATATCAGAGCAAAAATTTATGCTGTGCTGGGCAAACTGGGTAAGAAGCTACTTGTCAAATTCTCAAGAGCCTCTGTTTTACTCAGTTTGCAAAGTGATTTTGCTTTGGAGTCTATTTTCAAACATGATGATCAAAATCCTTTTATACAGATAAGTGCATGTTCCATTGTTACCCAATGCCCAAGGTACACCCTTTATCAATTACACTTGATCTTAGCCAAAAGGCTGAGAAGCGATGACCCTTTATCAATTAAAATCAGAATCTCTGAGTGTGGGGCCCAGGCATCAGCATCTTTCAAAGCTCCCCAGGCAGTTCCAGGATTAAAGGTGGTTAGTTTAGATGATTAGGCTTAAACATTTGAATTGTGAAATACCTCAGTTTTTTAAATCCTTGCTGCCTTTTTTTTTTTTCCTTGCTTTCCGTTAAGGAAAAAAGTTGTCAAACACTCTTCAGCAAGCCAGAAGCTCACAGAACTAACTTTCATAATCAGGATGAAATAAAAATTGTTGGCATTAGTTTTTATAAAATAGATACAAGCCTTTTGGAATCACTTGCTTTGTTACAGTAATTCTTTCTTTATAAACTTTGTTTAGATTTTGAAAATTTACCTGGCCTATCTGCTGAAGATTTTGTCACTCTTTGTATCATACACAGATACCTTGACTTTAAAGTGAGTACCTTCTTAATAATCTTATTAAACTCTAACATAACAAAAAAATCAATTGGGAAATAAAAGATCTATTCATAGTTGTAAGCAATCATCCATGTACTGTATAGTTTTTATTTCCCATTTTGCATTTGGTACTATTCAAGAAACCTATAGTTGATTGGTGTTTTCCATAGGATATGATTTCATCCAACTATTAGTTTATAAAAGAAGATGGATGTTACTGACAGAGCTGTTCAGAAGCTTACTGGAAGTTTTAAAATGTAATTTCTTTCTTTTTTTTTTAGATTATTTATTTATTTATTTGACAGAGATCACAAGCAGGCAGAGAGGCAGAGAGAGAGGGAAGCAGGCTCCCTGCTGAGCAGAGAGCCCGATGCAGGGCTAGATCCCAGGACCCTGGGATCATGACCTGAGCCAAAGGCACAGGCTTTAACCCACTGAGCCACCCAGGCACCCCTAAAATATAATTTCTTCTCTTTAGAGAGCATTAGGAATTATAGTTAAGTGAATTATTCCTTATTAACATAAATTATTAATATTTATTAAAGATTATTTTATCTTTAGTTTACATGATGATCAAATATCAGGTAAAGGATATGAGGTTTCTCACCCTGTTGGTTATATTTTTATTGGCAAATAAATACTTTTGTAGTATTTTGAAGCAAAGTCTTTTTTAGTATTTTCTCCTCTACTAATATTAGTACCGTGTATTTGAATGTTATAAATGAATAAGTCTCTATTTTCAAATGAAAAAATAGCTCACTTTCATCCCAATCCTGGATATATAAATTTTTCTATAAATATGAGCATACTCAAGCACATTAAATTTACAAACAACCTAGAATATGAGATGGACCTGTCAGTATGATGAAACCATGGAGTTAAGAGCTTGAGATTCAGTTACTGTCTGAGCTAGAAGGTAAGGGGCAGAGCGCAGGGCTCTAGAGCTCCAGTTATCCCCATATTAATTGCCCTACAAGTTCAGCTCGACCTAGCTTTGATTTATTTATTTTTTAAAAGCATTGCTATCCTCTTTTTTCTTTTTTAAACTCCCATCCAATGTGGGGCTTGAACTCGTGACCCCAAGATCAAGAGTCATATGCTGTATGGACTAAGCCAGCCAGGCATCCCTTGACCTAGCTATTAATACAGGGCTTTTGGGAGGAAGACATCAGTAGTTCAAAAGACTAAGAACAGCAGCAGTTTCTTGCAGCTGTGAAAACAGTGCGACTAAAAACAGGGCAGTGAAAATTGTAGTGAATTAGACTTAGGTAGTGGAGCCTCATCTACGAATACCTTATCATTGTAAAACATGATAACTCAACTGTAACTTGTGCCCCCAAATAATTCCCAATGCACTTATTCACAAGTAGGAAGATGGGGAAAGGTGGTTCAGTAAGTGTTAACTTTGGAACAATCACCCAAATAAAGGATTACCCAAAATTACATCATTTATTTGTGGTTAAATTAACTTTTTTTTAACCTTAAACTTTGTTATAACAGATTGGAGAAATATGGAATGAAATATGTGAAGAAATAAAATTAGAAAAGTTAAGACCAGTCAATACAGATAAAAAAATTTTGGAAGCTATTACAACAGCATCAGAAAATATTGGAAAGATGGTTGCTTCTCTTCAAAGTGAGATGATTGAAAGCCAAGCACACCAAGATGTGCAAAATGAACAAAAAGTATATACAAAAGTAAGTCACATATACCATTAAGGTAGGAAATAATAATTTCAATAAACTAGTTTACCATTGGATATATTTGTCTTACCTGTGAATGTTTCAGCACATGGAGTTATTTTGTAGTTTTTCTTACACTTATTTTCAGTGTTTTTGTGCAATTTTTAAAGAAACCATGAAATTAACAGCCCTGAGACTTAACTACTATATTCAGTACAGGTTTATGGCATAATGATTTGATTTCTATAGGCTTACATTTAAAAAAGTAAACAGATACCTGGGGTGCCTGGGTGGCTCAGTGGTTAAGCATCTGCCTTTGCCTCAGGTCATGATCCTGGGGTCCTGGGATCCAGCCCCGTGTCAGACTCCCTGTTCAGTGCAGAGCCTACTTCTCCCTCTCCTTCTCCCTTCTGCTCCTGCGCTCTCTCTCTCAAATAAATAAATAAAATCTTTTTTAAAAGTAAACAGGCACCTGAGACACATTTTTTGAAATGTCAGAGTTCTAAAAATTGTGGTCTAAGTGTATACATTTAGCAAATTCTGACAGTGTATCTCTATGACTTTATGTATAGCCTCCCTGAGAAAGTGCCCTCATCCCTCACTCTGTGATCTGTCCTTACTGGTATGCCAACCATAGGTATATTGATAAAAGCTTCACCCTCACTTCAGTGCCATGAAACTTACAATGAATATTCTATCTATAGATTCAGAGGTAAGCTGGTCTCTGATTTTAACTAATCAGAAAAAGCCTGCCAGGAAAATACAAGCCATTTTCCTAAAGCTTTGTGTTCAGTCAGAAACTGAACGCAAAAGAAGTTTTTTAAGCAAATGGGTCTTTAAGTGGCTCTAGCTTGTCCCTCAAATACAAAGACAGTGCAGATTCCCCACTTCTGCTTGGTGGATTTTTATGATTACAGTTAAATGTTTAAAACTCGTTAAGGTGATTTCCAAAGTGTTTTCAATTGCCTGATCTTGCACATAGTCTACTAAATGTTTATATCTACAGCCTAGTAGGAATTCTATCTGTGTCATCTGTAAATTCCGCTCCATCTTAAACACCAATTTGCCTGAAAGTTTTTTTGTTTTGTTTTGTATTGTTTGTTTTTTTAAAGATTTCATTTATTTATTTGACAGAGATCACAAGTAGGCAGAGAGGCAGGCAGAGAGAGAGGAGGAAGCAGGCCCTCCAGTGAGCAGAGAGCCCGTTGCGGGGCTCCATCCCAGAACCCTGGGATCATGACCTGAGCCGAAGGCAGAGGCTTTAACCCGCTGAGCCACCCAGGCACCCCTGCCTGAAAGTTTTATTTAAGAGTTTTTATTGCATAGATGATGTCATTTAAGTAATTTATTTGCTGTCAAGTGGGATAACCCTATTGAAAGTTGTGCTAAGTTCTGTTGAACAGCAGAATGTCTGCTGTGGTGGATGAGCTATTGTTGATTTGGTGGTTATTGCTGATTTGTTATGGCTTTGACCCCACTTATTTTTAAGCAGTTGTTTAATTAAATACTCTTGGGTTCATAATCCATATTTAATAACGTGTTATATACTAACCAAGGGCATGTGTTCTCTGATTATATATTTGGTGAATAGCCTGGTGAAAACTACATAGTCTTTGCAGTTTGTTAGTGGTCACCTCCCTAGACTGTATCACCACAACCGACTCAGCACTCTCACAAAACTACTTATCTTAAATGACTATAGTCAAAAATTAGTAATTTTACCGATATAACCTTCTGTAAACTATTATCAGTGGCAGCAAGAATCTCTATATTTTCTCCTGTGAATTTGCTGTTGGGTCATTTATATAGCTTGTTCTGGATTATAATCTGTCTTCACAAGTGATAATCACATAAAGCAATAAGGCTTGCTGGGAATGATTATTGTTGTTTTTATGTTTTGTATTTTCATTACAACAGTTTTACATTACATGTCATGGAAGGCAGTTCAAATGTTAACCACATAATGAAGGAAGGATTTTACTCTAATTGTTTACCTAGTCAGCCCTAAAATTTACATTGCCAAAATCTAGGTCTTCCTTCAAAATAAGGGCTTTAAAAAGCCCTTTGGTATCGTTTCATAGAAACTAGAACTCTTAATTATCTTTATCATTTCAGATACAAGCCACACACAGGCAAAGAGAATTGGCTAATAAATCATGGGAAAATTTCTTGGCCAGAACATCAAATGCTAAAACTTTAAAGGTAGGATTTTTAAAATATTATGATATCCACAACAAATAGCCATTTCTGATAGGCAGACTTTTTCAGAAATATTGATATTGATATTAACAATTAAATGAGAACTGGGGGAAAGTATCACTTTGGGAAAAGATGATAAATTGCTTTAGGAATACGCTAAAAACTAATCTAAAAATTATATAATGTTGATTGTTCACTTAAAATATGTGAGAAGCACCATTTATTTCCAAAACCTCATTGCTTTCCCCACTTCTTCCACTAATACTTTGGATATGTTTTTATGTAATGTTACAGTTCTTTGGCTAGATATGAAACTGCTGAATGTTAAATTAGTCCATGAAACCACATTAAGGTAGCAAAACTAAAGTAAGAACAAAAGCTCACTCGAGGTACTGGGTCTCCCCCTTCTCACTAAAAATTCTTCCCAACTCTACTTATGAAATATTCTCACTTTTAAGGAGTAATTAATGAAAATCAGCCCATTCCATGCAGATTGTTATTTCAAATTTCACCTGCTGTAAGTGCCTCAGCTACTGAGTTTGAACAAAACTGCAACAAATTATCCAATTTATATCACTCTGAAATAGTTAAGTGTTCTGAATTAGTATTTATGCAAAATATTTTGAAAACATGTATCACCTGAGGTAAATTTAGGAGTTTCTTAAATTACGTGCTAAAGTGAGATTTCCAGAAGGCCTGCTTTATTCCTTGGTCATATATGTCTGATAACTGGAACTCTCAGTAATTTTCTCAGGTGACTGGTATCTTCTGCAATGTATAGAAGATGCAACTTACTAATAACTGTCTTCTTAGTCTAAGTGAGTAAGTAACAGGTTCCAGTCCTACTCAATAAATGGTTCAAGTAGAAATCAGGCACAATTAAATGTACTTCACATACTTGACTGCAAGTATGATAGTTAATGCTTTAGTAGCAATTAATATTACTTTCTTTCTAATTTAAAAATCTTCAGAAAGCAAAAAGACTTCAGGAAAAAGCTATAGAATCCTCTAGACACAGTAAGCCTCCACCAAATGCAATATTTCACAGGACAGATATTAAAGGCCTTAACACAACGGTAAGTTTTTTTGTTGTTTTTGTTCATTTGTTTGTTTTGCTTCATAATTTTTCTTAGTGGTACTGTATTTAGTCTCTATAGAATGTTAGTTGTATGGGGGGGTTTTCCCATTTTTTTTTTTTTGGTCAAATTTCACACAATTAAGGCATATTTATCTCCATGATAAATTCACTGTTACCCAGTACTGGTTTAGACCCCATCAGCCCTACAGGATTCCCAGGAAACAGCTACAAATTTGTATCTTTTCTAAAATCAGTGGAAGGATGAATGGGTTTTTCTCTTATTGAAAAATTTTGTAAATGAACTCTTACCTATACCTTTTGCTTTGTCTGTCAGGTGCCTTCTGGTCGGGTAGTAACAGTGGAAAGCACTCCTGCCCGATTACTGGGAGGACCTCTGGCTGATACAGATATTGCTCTTAAAAAACTGCCTATTCGAGGAGGAGCCCTACAAAAGGTGAAAGCAGTGAAAACTGTGAATGAGTCAAAGAAGAGTGTTCCTACATAAAATAATCTATGGAGATTTTGAAATAAAGTTTGCTTATAATTTTTTAGTTGAATATATCTTTATAAACATAAAGCAAATATTTTAGTAAAATACTATGAAAAAATAAAAGTTAAGTACATATAATTTATTTGTACTGAAAATATCTACATATAGCACCAGAAGAGTTGTCATCAATTTCTTTGGAAAAGATCACTAATTCTCTTTACTGAAATTATAAAATATATTGTGTCAGTTAAACTCCTTTGATTGCATGTGAACTACTTCATCTGGTTAAGCCAAATAAAAACTTTTCCAGGCTCTGTAGCTATCAAATCTAGGAGTAGTTAAGACTGCAGGCATCGGGGGCGCCTGGGTGGCTCAGTGGGTTAAAGCCTCTGCCTTCGGCTCAGGTAATGATCTCAGGGTCCTGGGATCAAGCCCCGCATTGTGCTCTCTGCTCAGCAGAGAGCCTGCTTCCCTCTCTCTCTCTCTGCCTGCCTCTCTGCCTACTTGTGATCTCTGTCTGTCAAATAAATAAATTAAAAAAAAAAAAAAAGACTGCAGGCATTGTTGGATCTAGGACTGAAACTCTGAGTAAATCTTCTCCTTACCTAGCAGTTCTCCCAAGTCGATACCCAGAAGAGAAGAATACATGCCAGTTTTTCAATAGTCTCTGCATCTGCCTCTGCCTCTTGGGACCCTTGATTGGCCACATGCCCACTCCTGAGCCATTCATCATGACTTTGGCCAGATCTGAGTACCGCCTACTCCCAGAACCAGAAGTAGGCCAACCCCAACCAAAATATATGGATGGAGTGGGGAATCAGGATATTTATATATGTATATATAAATACTGGGCAGCAAAAACATTTGCAACAAATTTGTTGGTCAGAGTAAAATAAGTTGGCTCTGTTATAAAAAGTAAATGTGAGTTATGAGCTAAACAACAAAAATTTTAAAAATGTAGATGGTTTTACTCTTTATATAAAAATATACAAAACAAATTCTAATGCTACTTTTCTTCTTTAATGGGGAATGGATGGGGAGAGTGAAGAAATGTCTTCCCTCCTTTGGTGGTGAAGGTATTTTGCCAAAAAATAGGAGATAGATGCCTTAGTGCTGGATGTAGAGTAAAGTGTCCCTTTATGGCATTAAGAGATTTCCATGGCCTGTCTCCATTCCCATGTCAACCCCACCCAGGAAGCCACAAAGTTAAGTTCATGTCCAAGACTGGGAGAGACAAGAACCTGTTTTCTTAAATAGGGAAATATACTGGAATTTGAGTCTAGATTCTAGGCCCATAGGCACACTCAGCAGTGTCCTGGTAAATCTGTAACAATCAGCCCTTCAAGGGGAACAGGCCCTCATTTGTAGTGTTTGCCGATTTGGATGATGTAAATAATAGTCCCACTGTGACCAATTACAAGCTACCAACATGATGCTACTGAATGCAAAGTTGGAAAAACATGCATCAAATCCACTTATAAATAAGAGAGGGCTCTATTATCTCCACCGGGCCCACCTTCTACTTCCTCCTTCATCCTCCTCTTCTTCCCCCAACTCACATTCATCCAGTAATTTTTCATTGTCTCTGTCTGTGAAGTTAGTGGAATCTGCAGTGAAGGGAGAAACTGCCAACTGTTGCTAATGTTCTAATTAGAATGAGTTGACAGTACACCATTAGCCAGCAGCTTCTCATCCTGGCCCAGCTGCCCATTCTCTTTGTGGCCTGCAGAAGTTGATAATGTACATCAGCTTATCAGGGAGCTTTGCCTCTCCTGAATCCTTTTCCCTATTATCACCACCACCAACAAGATATTAGAAGGCATAAATTGTCCATCCTCTTCACAGGAAGCCCTAAGCACAAAGATTTCATCAAAGAGTAGTTCTTGGGACAAGAACGGGCATGGATAGGAACGTGCAATGATGAGATGACCGTACAAAAAGCACCAGATATACCTCAAGTATATCAGATACAGAATCAAGATGAAGTGTCATGGCTAAGAACAATAATCTCTGCCTCATATCGTAGACTAAGAAGCTCCTTTCTCAGATGCTAAGCTCCCTAACAACAAGGTAGAAACCACATTTCATTCATCATTGAAACTAACATATCAGTAAATAAATTATTAAATAAGTATGATGGTGGCCTCAGCTCCTGGCAGCCTTTCCCTTGAGCTCTGCAAGTGGAACAGTCCTGAGCTCAAAAGGAAGATTCATCCAGTAAAATACTATACAGGTAAGGCTAAACACAAACTTATTAAAGTAGTTCAAATGTATTTACTCTGTAACAGTGATAGACTTTCCCTAAAATGATGAGACATAAATACTATTACATTAACCAATACTATTACATAACGAATGTGTAGAAATAGAATTGCTATTACTTGGTTGAGGATAACTTTTGTATGTAGTACAACTTGGTATCTCCAAACTGATTAGGACTGATGACAATCAAAATAATTTGTGATAGCTGTGGACCTTTCCCCCCCTCCTGTGTTGATCTTACCCATCAGGAAGAGAAAAGCTAAAATAGGGCAGGTTGTTATCTAGCAGCGATTTAACAGCTGAAGGAATGTGGGTGGATGAAGCGTAGTGTTACTTAATTCAGACATTTAACTTTGATAGATAGATGCGCATCAAGTTTGCATATTACAATTCTAGCCACCTTTGCAGTGAGCAAGTGAATGGGTCTGACAATGTCACTAACTGTAATGGGTCTCTGTTCTCCTCACATTCGTTGCTTCCACACTACTCCTGAGCCTACTTAGCCCACCCAGCCTGACTGAAAGGCAGACAATGTATTTCCCTTCCATGAGTCAATTAAGACAAAATTTCAAGGTCTCAAACTGAAACTTCTGCTAATAAACTAAATGAAATGAGAGTCAAAAGAATAAAAATGGACTTTAATGAATACAGATGAAATGGTTTTGACACACTACAGTAATGAGATGTTTACCACATGAGGGAGCTCATTCCTTGGTTAAACTGTTAGCCAATTTTTGCTTATATTGGATAAAAACCAGTGAATAACTCATTCATCTCATTCTCAGTCTGTCTTCTGGAGCACAAGGTACCTTTCATATCACAGGAAAAAAAAACTATCATGTTAAGCCTGAGTCTTTTCAGGTCAAATACCCATTTTCTGTAATCATTCTTATTTAATTAATTAATGAGGCGCCTGGGTGGCTCAGTTGGTTAAGCAATTCCCTTCTGCTCAGGTCATGATTTCAGGGTCCTGGGATCCAGCCCCATGTCAGGCTCCTTACTCAGCGGGGGGCCTGCTTCTCCCTCTCCCTTTTCCTGCTATTCTGCCTGCTTGTGCTCTCTGTCAAATAAATAAAAATTTTTAAAAACAAACTAACCTAATCATTCCAGACATTGTATCTGGCCACACCCTCTTGAAGTGCCACAATTTGTTAATATTCCTCAATCTGTGACTAGACAAAATGAACAAAGATTTCCAGTGTCGTAAGACCCATGAAGGATATAATGGAACTAGTCTTCCTCATTTTTACACACACTCTGCTGACACAGCCTGTGCTTGTGTTGGTTTAATTAGGATGTACGATTCATAATTGCTTGTATTAGATTTCCAGTCAAAGATGCTTTTTTTTTTTAAAGATTTTTATCTATTTATTTGACAGAGAGAAATCACAAGTAAGCAGAGAGGCAGGCAGAGAGAGAGAGGAGGAAGCAGGCTCCCCGCTGAGCAGAAAGCCCGATGTGGGGCTCGAACCCAGGACCTGGGATCATGACCTGAGCCGAAGGCAGCGGCTTAACCCACTGAGCCACCCAGGCGCCCCTCAAAGATGCTTTTTGAGAAAGAAAAAAGCGGTCCCTGACATTCAGGGACTGGCCTGGTACTATCAGGTCAAAATTCTACAGAAACACCTACTGCTCAGATCTTGGTTTCTAATAATATTCTCCAATGAAAGAAACCAGGACTCCTTGAAGAAATGGTTCATTCCAGGGATGGATGGAAATATACAAGGTGTGTCTAGAGCATCCTATAGAGTTCCCAATGACCAAATCTGGAACAATTTCAGCAACAAAATAATGAATTATAACCCAAAGCATAAATAAAAGTTTGTAAGTCTCTAACAATATAAGTAAATAATGACAGAAGAGGTCTGAAGGAAACAGAAGATGAGGAGGGAGTGAGGATAGACAAATCTCCAAAGAATTCCAGATAATTTATGTAGATATTCCCTCCTCCAGTAGTTGGGACATAACTGCCCATTCCCTTAAGTGTGGGTTATGCTTAGCGACTTGCTTCCAAAGCATACAGTATAGAAAGAGAAGAGAAAACATTACAGTGGAGAAACCTGGTATATACTACTTAGCCAAGGTTAAACTTCATACGTGATAACTCATGTTGACAGTGTGTACCCTTGATCTGAAGTATTGAGAATAGTACTTTACTTCTGTGGTATTCATGCAAAAAGTCTATAAAGTCAGTCTAACCCTGAGAAATACAATCAGGCAAACCCAAATTGGATATTCTATAACATACCTGACCAATGATCAAAATTCTCAAGGTCATTGAAAACATCTTAGAGCCTAAGGAGACAAGATAACTCAATATAAGGTGGTGTCCTAGACAGGATCCTGGAATAAAAAAAGGACAACGGAAAAATTGGTGAAATCCAAATAAAATATGAAGTTTGGTTAGTAAGTTATCGCTATTAGATTATCAGTTATGGCAAACATACCCTACTAATGTTAAGATGTTAACAATAGGGAAAAAAATAGGTGAGTATACAAGATCTTTCTGCACCATCCTTGGAAATTTAAGCAAACTTAAAACTATTCTAAAATAAAAATTTTATTTAAAGTTTAAAAGTGATTTTTTGACTCATCTAGTCAGATGATTTTTGAATAGGGCAGAAGAGAAATACACACTGTTCCCCACTCAACCACATTTTGACTACCATTTCTCTCTCTTTTTTTAAGATTTTATTTATTTATTTGACAGAGAGATCACAAGTAGGCAGAGAGGCAGGCAGAGAGAGAGGGGGAAGCAGGGAACCCAACTCAGGGCTCGATCCCAGAACCCTGAGATCATGACCTGAGCCAAAGGCAGAGGCTTAACCCACTGAGCCACCCAGACGCCCCACCATTTCTCTTTTTAACCTTATATTTTGATATCATAAAACTACTTCTGAAATATTATTTCCTACTATACCTTTGTCCCACTGCAATGGCAGCTCTGTGAGTCAAGGATTATTTAGCAGTGTACCTCTAGCTCAATGAGTTTTTGTTGAATGAATGAATGATGAAAAAATAATTTTTTCTATATACAAATGACATGATTTGTGCCAAAAATTGCAGTGTGGGGAAAGGATTTTTAACAGAATATGATATCTAAGTACCAGCAAAAAAGCTTAAGATGAACTGCTCTAAAACCAGAATGCCCATTTTGGCATATATCCTTATGTTTAAAAATCCAATGTAGCCTATATATTTCAATTAGGAAAACTAGAAACCCATTTGCAATTAACCTATTTTGGAAGGCTAACAAGTTTAATTGATTAACACTAAAAAGTTCATCCTTGATGCAGTAGAAATTTTTTATGACAACTATGGTGAGGACATGTGATTGAACCATTTCTTAGGCTAAAATGATCCGGTTTTGCTTTATGCCATTGAACTTTTCAGCATCGAACATTTGCCCACACATAAAAGAGAGAGATTCTCTAGGGAAAATCATGACCCTGTGCCTCCACCTGAAGGAAAGGAATTAGGCAACTTCTTGTGTCTCTTTCTGGTCATTTGAATAAGAGAACATAAGACCAATCCTCCAACCACTTGATTTTATGAACTGTTTAAAGATCTGTCCTTAACTGGCAAGATAAAGTATTTTCAATGTGGAAATTCATTAGACTTACAACCTCTTATTATCTGCAACCAGTTACTATATAAAACTTAGTTACATGGGGCGCCTGGGTGGCTCAGTGGGTTAAGCCTCTGCCTTCAGCTCAGGTCATGATCTCAGGATCCTGGGATTGAGCCCCGCAACAGGCTCCCTGCTCAGCGGGGAGCCTGCTTCCCCCCCCTCCCCCACCTTTCTGCCTGCTTCTCGGCCTACTTGTGATCTCTGTCAAATAAATAAATAAATAAAATCTTAAAAAAAAACTAAGTTATATGAAATATTTGTAAAATAATACTAGAAAGCTATGCAATTCATTTATTTTTTAATATTGGAGATTCTTTAAAAATGGACACAAAAAATTAAAATTAATAAAATACACTGGAGATTCTTAACCTGAGGTCCATGAACCGTTCCCCCAAAATCATCCACAAATGATGGACACTGTGTACATGCAACTTCTACTAAAGTGTCTATCGCTTCATCAGAGCTTCAAAGTGGTCCACAACTCAATGTCAGCCCCACCTCACCCTTTAAAGTTTAAAGTTTACTCTGGTCAAACCATTAGACAGTTGCACATTTGTTGCGTATTATTTGGGGGGCTCTTAAAATTACTTATATGTGGGGCGCCTGGGTGGCTCAGTGGGTTAAAGCCTCTGCCTTCAGCTCAGGTCATGATCTCAGGGTCCTGGGATCGAGCCCCGCATCGGGTTCTCTGCTCAGCGGGGAGCCTGCTTCCCTCTCTCTCTCTCTCTACCTGCCTCTCTGCCTACTTGTGATCTCTGTCTGTCAAATAAATAAATAAAATCTTTAAAAAAAATTACTTATATGTAATTGAGTTTGGATGCGTAAGCATCCGCTTGTATTGAAGGGAATCTGACATTGCCAGGAACTTGAAAAAACAGTGCTGTATATCATGGTAGCCATCATGAAAACCTATGATTTTTATTGGTTCTTAGTCCTAGCAAAAGCTGGGCTTCTCCTAAACATGTTGTTTGGTTTTTCTTATAAACAGTGTGAATCTTGCAACTGCTCATGAGTCCTTCTTCACCCTGAGAAGTAGGAAACTCAGACTAATTTACAGCCACCCTTTTATCAAAGGTATAGGCTTTTACAACGTGCATTTGAAAGTATTAATCTGGGGACACCCAGGAGGCTCAGTTGGTTAAACCACTGCCTTCGGCTCAGGTCATGATCCCAGGGTCCTGGGATGGAGCCTTACATCCAGCTCCTTGCTCAGCGGGGAGCCTGCTTCTCTCTCTGCCTCTGCCTGCCACTCTGCCTGCTTGTGCGCTTTCTCTCTCTGACAAATAAATAAATAAATAAAATCTTAAAAAAAAAAAAGTATTAATCTAAACTACAACTACATATTATTAGTCTCCTGTCTTCATTTCCCATCATCTCAATTTCCTCGTTTATTTGATGTTATCCTACTGTTTGGTATATATTTTTAAAGCTTCATATCCTTTTTGGAATAAGATGTGAGATGGAAATAGGAAATATATTTTAAAAAGAAGAAAATTGAGCAAATAACTAAAGATGAAAATTCTATCAGACTGTACTAAAACAAAGTTTCTTATTACCTTCTGTTTGTTATTCTTTTTTAAAAACTGAAGACAATAAAAGTGAGAACATAAAAAAAGTTAGTCCTTAATGCATAGAAAAACACTTTAATATAAGGGATGGCTTATGGTGATAAAATGCACATTTCAGAAGCCACTTGGTACACTACATCAAGATTAAATATTACCTTTTAGGACAATACTGGCATTAATTTTGGCACAGTTTTAAAGTCAACATTATGTATAAGATATCTTATAAAATTAGTTACAGCATTACTCCATTGACTACTGTATTTAAAAATATATTGCATTTGCATTTTAAGTGTTTTCTTTAAAAATGCTTTACAAAGATGCCTTCCAAATAAAAAATTATTGACAAATTACTTGAAAAGACAGAAATGCTAATTCAAAAGCCATAAAGCACTTCCACATCAACACAAATACAACTTTCATAAATATTAAAGAATTAGAAATAACAATTTTGATAAATACTGCAGGAAATATTTGACCTCAGAAATACTGACAGATTAAATGTTCAGGTTGATGTCACCTTGCTTGAGGTCTTTTCCATGTTCTCTCTCTTATACGTAAAACTCATGTTTTGTAAAATCCAGTCCTATAATATTAGAGAGGAGAAATTATTAATTGTCACTCTAATGTGACTCTTAAGATGTCTTCCTTTTAAATAATCCTATTGAGAAAAATTTAAAAACCTAACTAGATGTCCTATGTTTAAAATTTCTTCAATAAATGTAATGGGAATGATTATGGTGTTAAATAGTTTTCTTATGAACTAACTATCCATGGAGAAAATAAGGTAATAATTTTAATGATCTACCAAATGCATTATATCTCAAGATTATTTAGATCTCTGCATATCAGAGCTCCTGCAGTTTCTAATAATACATAATCAGTAAAAATGAAAATCAAAGTCAATCATGTTAGAAAAAATTGGGCAAATTTGTTAGCTTGTTGGCAAATAAGGATTAAATACTTATTTTTTAAAATAATAAACCTGTTGTTCTCTTAAATACACATTCAAATTACCTCCTGTTACCTTCTGTGGAAAATTATACTTGGGAGGTATCACCTGTCTTCTTCCCATTCCATGAGATCGTGAAAGCAAGCAGTCTACATACATGTCCCAGAAATCCTGAGCTATGCTTAAGAAGACATTATAATGTCTAGGCCATTGGGATTTTTGCAAGAACAACATGAAATTCCAGAAAGCATCCACATTGTGCTGTATCTTGAGTTCCTTGAGATCTATCAACATCAAAGAGCAAGCATTCCAGCACTGGAAATCAATATCTTTCATGATGCCTGGGCTGATGCTGGCAAGCACCCCCTTTTGAAATTCAAAATCAGCATTCATCAGATTGATCAACATCATGCAGCCCAGTGGTAGGTAGAACCATCTTCTTGTGGCAAAACCCATTGTCTATACAGGGAAAAAAAGTAATAATTTTTTTTAAGTTTTAATTTTTTTATTTAAATTCAAGTTAGTTAACATACAAAGTTGCACCAGTTTCAGGAGCAGAATCCAGTGATTCATCACCCACATACAGCGCCCAGTGCTCATCCCAACAAGTGCCCTTTTTAATGCCCCTCTCCCATTTAGCCCATCTTCCTACCCACCTCCTCACTAGCAACCCTCAGTTTGTTCTCTGTGTTTAAGAGTTTCTTATGGTGGGGCGCCTGGGTGGCTCAGTGGGTTAAAGCCTCTGCCTTTGGCTCAGGTCATGATCCCAGGGGCCTGGGATCCAGCCCCGCCTCGCCTCGTGCTCTCTGCTCAGTGAGGAGCCTGCTTCCTCCTCTCTCTCTCTCTCTCTGCCTGCCTCTCTGCCTACTTGTGATCTGTCAAATAAATAAAATCTTTAAAAAAAAAAAGTTTCTTATGATTTGCGTCCTGCTCTGTTTTTATCTTATTTTATTTTTCCTTTCCCTCTCCAATGTTCATCTTTGTTTCTTGAAAAAAAAAAAAAAAAAACCAGGGAAAGTATTTTTAAGTTAAAAAGAAAATTAGTTGGACACCAGGTGGCTCAGTCAGTTAAGCATCTGCCTTCGGCTCAGGGCATGATCCCAGAGTCCTGGGACTAAGACTTCCATTGGGCTCCCTGCTCAGTGGGAAGCCTGACTGTCTCTCTGACTACTGCTCCCCCTGCTTGCCTGTGCTCTCTCTCTTTCTCTCTCTCTGACAAATAAATGAAATCTTAAAAAAAAAAAAAAAAAGAAAGAAAGAAAGAAAAAGAAAATGATTCAATTACTTAATGATCTGTTTAAACCTAAAAATTCGTAAATATATATGTGTTTGGTTTTGACCAAACCAAATTTGCTTACTATGTATTTGTTGGTTTTCTTCTAAGTTGTTGACTCTCAGACCTTCCTTTGAAAAAATTCAGTTACGATTTGTTTAATCAACCTTCTGATAAAGTCTTCAGGAGTCACTGAAATCCAAAACATGTTTATGAAGATGTGATGGATTCATTTCATCACAGACTTTTAGAGCTGAAAAATCTTTAAAAGCATGTGCTCCAAACTTCTCCCTTTACAAATTAGAAAAATACTCCTGATATGGTTCAGCAAGTGCTCAGGTCTCGTGTCTCCCTATCCAAGACTTCTACCACGACACATTCCAAGTAAGGAAATCAGAATACAGTCCATTCTATGTGTAGCCATGAGAAAAAGGCGTTTACTTATTTTTTTAATTTAGATGTTACCAATCTATTAACCCAAATGGTGTTGGATGCCCAAGCACCAAGTTTCAAAGTAACTGATCCTTCTTACATTTATTCATGGAAAAATATTTGTTATGGACTGATGCCTGGTAGCTCTCTGTCTTCTCTCAGGTTGTTCAGGATCTGTTTGGAGAAAATTAACATATATAACTGAAGGAGCACAAAGACAATAAAGGTAATATAAGCTATTAGGATATGTGCAGGGCCAGTAACATTCGGCAAAATCTTGGCATTTTCTAATGTTTCTTTGCACAAGTTTCCCTGCCAACTGATCACTCAGTAAACTAGCTACATAAGTGGACATCAAGAACTAAACTGGCTTTGAATTGCCGCAGGACTACTATCCCAGGCTGACATTGGAAATGTCCCTGACACAACCTTGACAGGCAGGGCGGCGGGGTTGCGGGGGGGTTGGGGGGTTGCAGATGGAGAAGACTCACCACCACCTCCTTACTGATATACTGCTGTCTGACACCTCCCTTAAAATAAGTTAGGATAAAGGGACAAAAGAAACAAATTTAAACTTAGGTTATTCGGATCGCTTCACATTGTCGAAAACTTGTGCAGATCCCCCCCAAATGAGCGGAGAGTGCCAATTTATGAAACGATTTTTAAAAGAAAAGGACTGGGTGGGGCCTGAGAATTTTCTTCTACAAGAATTTCAGATTACACTCCTGCCTCCGGGTGGGTCATCTGGACTCGGGAGAGGAAACCCGAGCGCGAATGGAGTACCTCTCTTCCGCGCCGAGGCGCGCGTCCAGCGCGGTGTTCCGCGTGCGCTCAGCTCCCTCCAGGTTTTCCGCGGCTCCTACCTGGGAGGAACAAGAGATCTCAGCGCGGGCACCAGACGACTCCCAGACCTCCTGGCTCCCATCCGCTGCCCAGCCGGACCCACCCGCGGAGGCAGGCGAAAGGCAGGAAGCCGCGCTCCGCGCGGTCCACCGCGGACGCCTAGAGCGCCTCGAGCTCGCCCTGCTGAAGTGTGTCGGTCCCACCGCCCTCTATGGCTCGCCGAAGGCGGCGCTTCGGACTCGGCTGCGGCCTCGCGGGTGGTGCGGTGGTCAGCCCCGTAGCCCGAACCACGCTCCTTTTCTAGAGAAAGAGGCGGCAGAGAGTGGGTGGCTACGCTCCCGAGGTCCAGCCCTCTTTTCGCCCACCTTCCCTGACTGGAGACCCACTGGACCTGCCACGCCCTGCACTGGGTCGCTGCTCCTGTCCTGCCTTCCTCCGAATTTCTCTAAATTACAATGGCTCAGGTATTCCTCGCTCTCTGCTTCCTCTTGATTTCTGCCATTCTCTGCGAAAATCCATCACAGCAGTCTAGTATATACCAAAGGAATCTCCTCCCTCTACCCACCCAACCTTCTGCCCTATTCTACTACCCGGAGAAAAACTTTCCTAAAGCTATAGTCCCTATTAAAGTGAACCTCCTTTATGGGTTCTAACCTCTAGCTACGTACCATTTAAATTATTAATACTAACACATACACACTTGCAACGTGTCTTCCTTCTACCTAAATAGACACTGTTTAACGCTGAAAAGAGAGTTTTCTTTAACCTTTGATAGAATGAAGACTCGGCTCAAATCCCTTAAATATCTTTCTGTATATTGTGCATCAGTCTCAGCCCTGACACATCATTTGGACTATCTTTGTGTTTAAGTCCGTCGTCTATGCCCAAATTCCAATAGCAGTCATCACAGGAGCTGTATGGGAAGTCAACCCAAAGCTAGTTGCCTTATCCGCACTTACCCTTAGGCAGGTCACCTTTTCCTCATGGGTTCTTGAGCTGGGATGGTGAGGCAGTGTGCCAAGCCCAACAGCCCAATTTCCCAGCAGCTGTTCTCCTAAAGTCCACTTTTCCTAAAGTCCTACCCTCCTCCTCCTAACAGTATAGCCATCATTAGTCCTGCCCTGGCAATGCCTTTTCATGTCCCTCCCAAATTTAATAACGGCTCCTCTACAAAACAGAACTGAGAAGTGATTCATTAACTGATTAGGTAGAATGCACACAAATCCATCTCACATCAGTTTTCTTCAGCTCTAGGTTTCTGGGCATTTCAGTCCACTGTTAATCACGGACTCCTAAAATTGGCAGAGACATTATAAGTTACCTAATCCAACATCCAACAACCCTCTGAAGCTTGAACCCCTCCCTCTCTCAAAGAATTCCCACCCACCAAAGCTATTGTCCAATTTGACTTGATCTTGGGCATTCCACTCCTATAAAATGAGCAAAGGATGAAAACTAGCAATTCATAGAAGAGTAATAACCAGAATCCAGTATATATGAAAAAAGATGTTCACCCTCAAGTAATAATACATTGTTTTCACTAATTAAATTTTAACAAAAATTAAAGCATTTGATATTATACATTAGCAAATTTTTGAGAAAATGAACACTTTCATATGCTTTTGAGAAGAGTGTCAGCTAGTAAGTATAATCACCATGGTAGAAAACTGGCATAATTTTTAAATCTGAAAATGATCCAGAAATTCTACTCTTAGTATCTACTGTCAAGACAATGACAGAAAATATCCACTATGTGATTGATTACTCTGCAGGGTCCACTGATACAATATAAATAGAACCTGTCTAAATGGTGACAAACGTATTTTTTAAATCCTTGTTGGGTTATCCAGAAAGTGAAACATCGAAGGAAAGAAGAAGGGAATCAAGGGGAAAGAAGCATCAAAGAGTAAGGAAAAGGTGGAAGAGGAGAAAAACAGAAGGAAGCTAAAAAAGTGAGATATGGATAGTAAATTTGGAATTTTTAAAAAAGATTTTATTTATTTATTTGACAGAGAGAGAGCAGGAGAGCACAAGCTGGGGGTAGTGGCAGAGGCAGATGGAGAAGCAGGCTCCCCGCTAAGCAGGGAGCCCGATCTGGGGGCTCGATGCCAGGACCCTGAGATCATGACCAGAGCTGAAGGCTGTTGCTTAACTGAATGAGCCACCCAGGTGCCCCTAAATTTGGAATTTGTTAATTGATAAATACATATGGTGAAAGGTAAGATACAGATATTGAATTTATACTTTGTAAAGTTGCTAAATAAGTATGGTAAAATTTCTTGGGTAACTTCTAAATAAATAATAAATAAAGAACACAACTTTTTTTTATAAAGATTTTATTTATTTATTTGACAGACAGAGATCACAAGTAGGCAGAGAGGCAGGCAGAGAGAGAGGAAGGGAAGCAGGCTCCCTGCTGAGCAGAGAGCCCCATGCAGGACTCGATCCCAGGACCCTGAGATCATGACCTGAGCCGAAGGCAGCAGCTTAACCCACTGAGCCACCCAGGCGCCCAAAGAACACAACTTTTAAACAGGTAGAAAATAAAACCTGAATTGAAAAACCAGATTGATTTGTGAGCAATGTAGGTGGTCTTGCTCTGTACTTCACTGCAGGCTGCATTTTTGTTCTCTTGAGTCATATAGGGTTGACTGACTTTCTCCTGATTTTAACACAACCCACTATTACCATGAGCAGGATACTCCAGACCCTTCCTCCTAGAAGATCCAAAGAAATTCCAGAAGTTTAAGGCAGCTCTACTGTTCTACAAAGAAGTGGAATCTTTTCAGCTGTGAAGCCTGTTGTTGAACCTCTGTCTCTTAGGTATGGTGCTGACTCTGCACTCTGTCTTTATTACACTGATGGAGTCCCTCCGGCGCTTAGTGGAGAGCCCATTGCCTGGGAGCTCCTGGACCACCAGAGGTCAACTGGCTAACACAAAGTCCCCAAGCACCTTCCAGACCATCCATCTAGAAGGGTGTGGATAAGATCTCTTTCCACCAGCTATAACCTTGGAACACTGCCTTATGTGTGTTGAGCCAGGTGTCAAACTCCTAGGCAGGCAAGTTCAGAGCAAAGTGTTATCAGAACTGTTAACAGTCCCTTGAAGGGCCTCTCCATCTGGCCCTTCAAGGGCCTGTCCTGGCCCTATCCTTGTCCTGGATAAAGAACCCTATTTAATACACGTGTGAGTGGGGTGCCTATAACTGTGGGATGAAGTGATGTCACTCTTCTGCTTGGGTTCTGCTATATGCTTTGCTGTCCTTGCCAACATGGCTCTGATGTCTTGGCTTTTGGATGAGAGTTTGTGCTTCATGTTTAGTGGCTGGAAGATGGCGTCATTTTCATCTTGCTTCCACAACATTTGCCAACGGTTCCTTTGGATTTGGGTATCTTATGGTCACTTTATTTGGTGTTCATCCACTTTTCATGAAAGCTTGTCTGTGTGTGGACAACAGTTGAAGAAATGTGTAGACTGGCTGTAGGAAGGGAGATGATGGAGTAGTTAGTATCCAGTTCTCATTGTTTCACATGTCAAAGTCCTTTCTTCAACATAGTGTATATGTGCATATATTGGTCTGAAGGGGGAAGTAGAATGGCAAAGCCTGCTTAGGACATGAAATTATGGTCACCATGTGACTTAAATGAATTTTTCTTATGAAATAAAGTTGAATATATATATTTTAAAAAGAAATAAAAGAGGATTAACAAATAGGATCTCAATTAAGAAGGCAAGACTAGAGGGGGAGAAAAAGCATAGAGAAAAATGACAAGTAGAAAGCACATTTAAGATGGAAGAACTAAATCAGTAATCACAATAAATATACATGGTCTGAACTTGTCAATTAAAAAGGGACAATAAGGTTAGATTGTAAATTCTGCTATATGCTGTTAAGAAAAAATACAGAAAAAATGAGAGGGAAACTTGAAAAGAACAGAAATAGATATACTATGCAAATGTTAATTTTTTAACTGATACAGTTTTATTAATACCAAATAAAAGAGAAATGATAAAGGAGAAAGAGGAACACTTATAATGATATAAGATGAAATTCAGGAAGAAGACAAAAATATTCTAAATTTACAAACAGCTCATAACATAGCCACAAAATACATAATGTAAAAATTGACAGAAGTAGAGGGAAAACTGGACAAACTCATCATCATAATGAAAGATTCAATGAACTTTAGGTTAAGAAAACAAATATACTAAAAGTACAGATGATTTGAATGACACAATTAACAAGTTTATATAGAACCTTGAAACATACAGTTAGAGAACAATTTTCTCTCAACAGAAAATAAAATTAGTCTCATGGACAAAAAGCAAGTCTCAACAGATTTCAAAAACTGTTATCGTTCAAATTTTGTTACCTGACCATGATATAGAAATTTCACAAATAAAGACAAAAACATAAATTTCTATATGTTTGGAAATTAAGACAACAAATTTTTTATACAATAATTTTATTTAATAATAAATTTTAAAATAAATTATAGGGGCACCTAGGTGGCTCAGTCAGTTAAGCATCTGACTCTTGATTTCAACTCAGGTCCTGGGATCAAGCTCTGCATAGTGCTCAGTGCTCAGCAGGGAGTCTGCTTAAAGATTCTCTACCTCTCCCTCTATCCCTGCTCTCAGACTCACTTTCTGTCTAAAATAAATTAATTTTGAAAAATAAAAATAAAGATAAATTATAATGACAATATAATGTATTTAGAACTGAACAATAAAAATATAGCATATCAAAACCTATGAGAAGTTATCATTCAAAAGAAATTAACATCTTTAAATTCTTGTGGCAAAAAGGAAGGCAGACTGTGAATTGATGATACAAGGAACCAAATTTAACAGTTCAAAGAGAAATGACAGAATAAAAACTCCCTAAGGATAATATATTTTATAAAAGTACACATCAATGAGCTAGGGAAAAAAAAACAGTTGATTCTTCTTAGAATAATAAGACAGACAACCTCTGTTGAGACTGACCAAGAAAAAAAATGAAAAAAGGTACAAATAATATCATAAAAATGGTATATATCTTATCTATACATATAAAAAGAATTAAAAAGATATGTGACCATGAAGAACATGATATAACATAAATTTGAGAATAAAAATGAAATTAATAAATTCTTAGAAAAGTATATTTGTAAAATTCATATAGAATGCAAAATCTGAATAGTCAATGACATTTAAAGACCTTAAATATTCCCATTGGAAAAAAAAATCAAGCTCATATGATTTTACAGTCAATTTTCAAGGATCAAACATTCGCTGAAAATTAAAAAAAAAAAAAGATAAAGCTCCTAAACTCATTTTAATATAACAAAGTGAGAATATAGTGTGAACAAGAGTAAAGGCAGAAGCCCATCTCCACCAATAAGTATAGATTAAAAATCCCAGGAGCCCCTCATTGCCTCAGTTGGTGGAACATGGGAATCTAGATATCCCAGGTTATAAGTCTGAGCCCTATGTTGGTTATAGAGATAACTTAAAAAATATTAAAAAGAAAAAATCCTAAACAAAATATTAGCAAGCCAAATTCAGCAGGATTTATAAAAACATATATCACCATCAAGCTAGGATTATCCTAGGGATGCAAAAGTAGTTCCACGTATGAAAATCAATTATTGTATTCACCATATAAACAAATTAAAGGAAGAAACCACTTGAAAAAAATCAACACACTCAAGATTAAAAAAGAAACAAAATGATGTAACTCTTAGCAAAGTAAGAATAAAAGAAATTTCCTTAACCTCATGTCCACCAAAACCCTAAAACAAGCATCTTTCTTATGGTAGAACACTAAAAGCATTCTCTTTTAAATTAGGAATTAGGGGCACCTGGGGGCACAGTCAGTTAAGGGTCTAGTTTTGGCTAAAGTCTAATCTCAGGGTTATAAGATTAAGCCCATGGGGCACCTCGCTTAGTGTAGAGTCTGCTTGGATTTCTCTCTCCCTCTTCTGCCCTCCCTTCTGTGCTCTCCCTATCTCACTGAAATAAATCTCTTAAAAAATTAGTAACTAGACAAAGATGCCTATTACCTCTGCTCACATTCAAAATAATACCTACATAGAAAGGTTTAAAAAAGTGGGGGCAGGGAGTAAAAGGGCTGCCAAGAGAGATTCAGAATTGTTTAGCCTAGTAGAGAGGCAGTAAAGCTATTGGTTGAACATGAAGTTTAGACACCAACTGCCTAGTTTTAAATCCTGCCTTCTAGGTTAAAATGACAATTTGTGACTTTGGGCAAGTTACTTAATGTCTTTGTGACACCGTTTCCTTATTTGTAAAATGGGGATGAAAAATAAACCTGCTTCATAGGGCTGCTTAGATAATTAAGTAAATATTTATAAAGTGTTTGGAACAGTGCCTAGCACATAGTAAGCATGCTATATATAAGCGTTTGTTTCAAAAATAGTAAAATAAATTATATCCACAAATTAACAAGAGAGTTTTGTAAGGTCTTGTAACATTGATGGATATAGATCAATCTACTAAAATCCAATGCATCTCAATATATGAGCCAATACAGAATTTATAAATTAGAAAACAGGTACTATTTACAATAACAACATAAATATAAAGTAATTATAAATAAATTTAATGGGGCACCTGGGTGGCTCAGTGGGTTAAAGCCTCTGCCTTCGGCTCAGGTCATGATCTCAGGGTCTTGGGATGGAGCCCCAATTGGGCACTCTGCTCAGCAGGGAGCTTGCCTCTCCCTCTCTCTCTCTCTGCCTGCCTCTCTGCCTACTTGTGATCTCTGTCTGTCAAATAAATAAATAAATAAAATCTTAAAAAAAAAGAAAGAGAGAAAGAAAGAAATTTAACACGGACATATAAATTGTTTATGGAAATCTTTTAAAATCTGACCGAAAAACATTAAAGAATCTAAATAAAAATAAAGCTAATATGTGGTATATAAAGATATCCATCTTCCCAGAGTAATATACAAAATTTCAATCAAAATCAACAGTTAATTAAAAGTTATTCTGAAAGTTGTATGATGATATAAAAATCCAAAATAACTAAGATTTTCTTAAAGAACCATAAGACGGAGAAAGACTCACTAGTAATTAAACAGGGTATTATTGGCCCAGGAATAAATAAATCGACCAGTGGAGTAGATTAGAGAACCTCAAAACAGACCCTACACACTTTTGGAGACTGTGCAGGTAACAAAATCAGTTTTGTAGATCTGTAAGAAAACAGTGGCTTTTTCAATAAATAAGGCTAGGACAGTTCGTTATCCATATGGAAAAAGATAAAAGTGGATTCTTACCTCATTCTATCACAAAAATCAATTCCAGGTAAATGAAGAACTTAAATGTGAGAAGCAAAGCATTCTAACATTAAGAGAAATTCAGAAGAATATCTTTCTGATCTCAAGGTTGGCAAGGATTTCTTAAACAAAATACAAATAGTGTTAACCACGAAAAACTTAAGACATTTAACTACATTAAAATTACTGTTCTGTTAACCACAAGACACAAAAGTAAAGATAAAAGATAACTTTAATCTGGGAGAAGATAATTGCAGTACATTTCACCACAAATAGATTAGAAATAGGATATAAGATCTAAGAGTCTTCAATGGAATCAACAAGAAAGCACAAATATCATAATAGAAAACTGAGCAAAAGGCTTTAAGAGGCATTTCATAAATAAAAAAGCATAATGAATGAATGCATAAATATATTCATAACCTCAACAAAAGCAGGGAAGTGCAAATTAAGATGACAATCAGATATGAACTAGTACCTATAGAGCCTAAAGAAGTCTGGCAACATCAAGTACTGGTAAGCATATGAAGTATCTTAGGTCCACCAGCAAAACATGGGAAAAAAGAAATAAACATGTGTGTGTGTAACTTTACATATTTAAAGAGATTTGTTACAAGGAATTAGCTCGCATGATTATGGAAGCTGGGAAGTCTCATGACCTGCTGTCTATAAGCTGGTGACCCAGGAAAACGGGTGACATAGTTTTAGTCCAAGTCCAAACGCCTGAGAACCAGGAGAGCCAGTGTGGGTAAGTAACAGTCCAAGGAAAAGAAAGAAAGAAAAAAATACCCACAAGGATGTCTCATCTCAATAAGTCAGGCAAAGAGAGCAAATTCTCCCTCACTGGGCCTTTTTGTTCCATTTAACCCCCCAAGAGATCTCTATCCACTCTGGAGAAGGCAACCTTCTCTGCTCAGTTTACCAATTCAAATGTTTATTACATTCAAGAACAACCTAACAGACTCACCCAGAAATTCCATTTGACCAAATATCTGGGTACCCAATGTCCCAGTCAAGTTTACTCATTTAGTTAACCAACACATGAAGCAACAGGGACTCTTACACAGCTAAGAAGAGGATAAATTTGTTCAATTAGACTAGAACACAAATTGGTACTATCTTCTAAGTTTGAACAAGCATATAACTTGCAATGTCTTTTTACTTCAGGAGTATACGCTGAAGAAAGTCTTTTTTTTAAATATTTTATTTATTTATTTGACAGAGAGAGAGGTCACAAGTAGGTAGAGAGGCAGGCAGAGAGAGGGGGAAGCAGGCTTTCCACTGAGCAGAGAGCCCGATGTGGGGCTCGTTCCCAGGACCTTGAGATCATGACCCGAGCTGAAGGCAGAGGTTTAACCCGCTGAGCCACCCAGGCGCCCCACGCTGAAGAAAGTCTTATGTGCACCAAGAGATATAAACTAGAATGGGATGTTCTTAGCACTATTCATAAAAGCAGAAAACATGGAAACAATCAAAATGGCCATTAACAGGAGAATGGATAAATTAACTGTGATATGTTTTCATACTAGGATGTCATTCAGTAGTGAAAATTAATGCACTCCAGGGTGCCTGGTGTCTGAGGCAGTTAAGCATCTGCCTTCCACTCAGGTCATGATCCCAGGGTTCTGGGATTGAACTTTGCATCAGGGTCCCTGCTCAGCAGGGAGTCTGCTTCTCCCTCTCCCTCTGCCCCGCTCCTGTGTTCTCTCTCTCGTGCTCCCTCTCTCACACTTTCTCAAATAAATAACTAAAATCTTAAAAAAAATAATAAAATGAGTAGACTCCATCTATACTCTTAATAGAGGGAAAAAAAAGCAATTTGAAGAAAAAATCATTTTTATAAATTTCAAAGGTAAGCAAAATGAAACCCTATGTTCTTTACAAGTACATATATATATGATAAAAATAATTTTAATAATAAGAAAGTGGCTAGATGAAATTCAGGAGAATGGTTAGGTTTGGGTACACAAGGGAATGAGATCTAGAAAGAATGTATAAAGAGCTTCAATGAATGGTGGATTCACTAGTTATTTATGATTAGTTTCCAACATATGTATGTTAGGTATATTCTTTTCTACTATGGAATAATATATAATAAAAGTGTTAGAATAGTACAGAACGATATATTTCAAATACAGAAGACAAAGCTGGCTGACTGGTTACAATGATTTGAGATGGAAATAAAAGATAACTTATATTTTTAGTTTACCTGCTTATGGGGGTGACAGTAACAAATATGAAAGATGGAAGGAAGATGATTAGTGGAGAGGATAGATTTGATTTACTATTTACTGCATTAGAATTGATTTTGAATTTTCTGGAGTATCTAACACTTAGCTAGAAATATAACTAAATTGAGAGGTCTCTATTTTGACAGAAAATTAATTACTGCTTTGAGAATATACAATGATAAAATACGGCTGAGATGAAGATGGAAGACTATGCCTAAATTTAGGATCCATGAACTGAAAATGGAATCAATGAAGGAAGGAGAGAAAGAACGTTCAGTCTATACAAGCTCTAGGACAGTACAGTGTCACAGAACAAAGGGAGGATGCTATGGTCTGAATGTCTATGTCCCTCCCCAAATTCATATGTTGAAGGCCTAACCCCCTAAAGGTGATGGCATGAAGAAGTAGGGCTTTGGAGGAATGCTTAAGTCAGAGGGTGGAACCCTTATGAATGGGATTAGTGTTTTATAAAACAGGCTCCAGAGAGATCCCCAGTGCCTGCCACCACATGAGGACACAGTTAAGAATTAGGCAATCTGCAACCCAGAAGAGAGTCTTCACTAGAACCCAAGGATACTGACACCTTGATCTTGGACTACCAGTCTTCAGAACTGTCAGAAATAAGTTTCTGTTGTTTATAAATTACCCAGTCTTTTGTATTTTGTTATAGCAGCCCAAACAGACTAAAACTGAGGAAATAATTCAAGAGCCAGACGATTGCTGTAGGTCAAACACTTTAGAGAAGGCTAAGAGAATTGGGTCTTGAAATACAATTTTTCATCTGGCAAAAAGAAGGTGCAGGGGTGAAACTCAAAAGCACAACAATACATTTTTTTTCACAACAATACATTTTAAAATAGCTATGATAAGGGGCGCCTGGGTGGCCCAATGTGTTAAGCCTCTGCCTTCGGCTCAGGTCATGATCTCAGGGTCCTGGGATCGAGCCCCACATCGAGGTCTCTGCTCGGCAGGGAGCCTGCTTCCCCCTCTCTCTCTGCCTGCCTCTCTGCCTACTTGTGATCTCTCTCTCAAATAAATAAATAAACGATCTTTAAAAAAAAAGAAAAAAACAGCTATGATAAATTCATGCAGAAGTTTAGATTTAACAGTTAGTGTCTGTAATGCCAAGTTAACTTATCTAATTTATCATTTCATCTAAAATACAAGCAGATATGTTTTCCCAGCCATGCGTTATTTTAATTAAAAAATCATCATTACTGGGTGCCTGGGTGGCTCAGTGGGTTAAGCCTCCGCCTTCGGCTCGGGTCATGATCTTAGGGTCCTAGGATCGAGTCCCGCATCTGGCTCTCCGCTTGGCAGGGAACCTGCTTCCTCCTCTCTCTCTCTGCCTGCCTCTCTGCCTACTTGTGATCTCTGTCTATCAAATAAATAAATAAAATCTTTTTTTAAAAAAATCATCATTACTAGCAGTATATTCATCATCATCCCATTATGATCATCCTGTTGCTGGCACATCCCTATTATCCAGAAACTCCATCTCTGACTTGAATTAAAAGCATCTCTCCCTTTCTGTTACCTTAGGTCCTACCCTACTTCTAAGTGCCTTCTACTTAATTCAGTCTTACTCCTGCAGTCAGGTGATCATTTTCACTACATTACTTGGCATCTATTCATATTTGTATTTGGCACCTGTATTACCTCTGTTGTCTTTTTTCTATGAAAATGTGTAAACTTCCCTACTAGTTTAAAAAAATACCATCTTTATTTCATGTTTTTCTAGTGACTGGCATAAAATACAATGGGCACTCGATCAATATCTTTAGCTGATTTCTCCTTCATATCCATAATATTCCGTCCATGTAGGAAGATTGGTCAACTTTCCACAAGATACACCTAAGTCTTTCAAAACTCTAGTATTGCCTGTGAAGATTGCCTTGTTGAGTCAGACCAGTAGCCTATTCATTCTCCCCACCCCACCATGCTTCTTCCTACCTTCTAGTCACTTTAGCTGCCGTTCTGTTACACTTGTGTTTATCCTGTTTCTCCTTTATACAACATGCTTCTCCAAGAAACACTGCCATCATCACCCCACAGGATTTAGAAGAACACTCCACACACAGCAGGGACATAGTGACTGACTAATGCTGAATACCTACAAAAAGAAAAAAATTTCAATTCATTAATTTTCTGACTCATTATAATGAAAGACATTAATTTAAAACATCTACAATTGCAATTGCTTCTAGTAAACCTAAATAACAATGTATTCATCAAAATGTGATTCGATGACCTTGGGGAGAAAGAGCAGGAAATGAAGTTGAAACAAATAAGTACCCTGCAGAGAAAACAAGCACTCTTTGACTGTGACTAATTGAAGGGAAAGAAGGCATAATTTTTTTCAGGAACACAGAGACAAAGATGAACAAAATGTTGTCTCTGGAGAAAAGAGAAAAAGAAAAATTTCAGGAGAGAAGTTGAAAAAAGATCATTAATCCTTACCCCTGTCAAAAAAATTAGTAGAATATATTTTGTTGACATTAAGAAATAAAAGTGAATCTTAAGTTTAATTTACATAGAAAGTGTATAAATATCATGTATTCCAGGATCCTAATTTTACCTCTTCGCATTAGTTTGTAGTGGTTGCCTTAAGGATCACAATATATATTAACCTTTCACAGGAATCTAGGGTTAATGTTGAATTGATTCATGTAAAATGTAGAAATCTTGCAAACTATGAGTTCATTTACTCACCTTTGCATCCTTTTTTGCTAAAATTGTCAAAGTATTACATCTACATACATTAGATGATAAAATATTATAATTGCCAATGCTCTTCATCCCCCCACCCTCTAAGATCTGAATTTCCATGTTTTTATTTCTTTTTACCCTGAAGAACATCCTTAATATTTATTTTTTCAAACTGTTAAATTCAAATTCAATTAATTAACATACAGTGTATGTATTATTACTTTCAGAGGTAAATTTCAGTGATTTATCAGTCTTATATAATACCCATTGCTCATTATATCATAGGCCCTCCTTAACACCCACCACCCAGTTACCCCATTCACTCACCTCTCCCACCTCCAGCAACCCTTAGATTGCTTTCTCTGATTAATAGTCTCTTATGAAGGAAAAAAAAAAGTCTCTTATGGTTTGTCTCCCTCTCTGATTTCATCTTTTTTTATTTTTTCCTCCCTTCCCCTATGATCTTGTTTTTAATTTCTACATATGAGTGGGATCATATGATAATTGTCTTTCTCTGATTGACTTATTATGCTTAACATAATAGCCTCTAGTTCCATCCATATCATTGCAAATGACAAGATTTCATATTTTTTGATGGCTGAGTAATATTACATTGTATACATATACACCACATCTTCTTTATCCATTCATCTCTCTATGGATATCTGGGTTCTTTCCATAGTATGGCTATTGTGGACATTTCTGCTATAAACATTGGGATACAGGTGCCCCTTCGAATCACTACATTTGTATCTTTGTGGTAAATACTTAGCAGTCCAATTGCTGGGTCATAGGGTTGCCCTATTTTCAACTTTTTGAGGAACCTCCGTATTGTTTTCCAGAGTGGCTGCACCAGCTTACATTCCCATCAACAGTGTAAGTGTGTTCCCCTTTCTCTGCATCCTTGCCAACATCTGTAGTTTCCTTACTTATTAATTTTAGCCATTCTTACTGGTAGGAGGACGTATTGCATTGTGGTTTTGATTCGTATTTTCCAGATGCCGAGTGATATTGAGCATTTTTTCGTATCTCTGTTGGCCATTTGTATATCTTCTTTGGAGAAATACCTGTTCATGTCTTTTGCCCATTTCTTGACTGGATTATTTGTTCTTTGGGTGTTGAGTTTGATAAGTTCTTTATAGATTTTGGATACAGCCCTTAATCCGATAAGACATTCACAAATATCTTTGCCCATTCTGTTAGCTGTCTTTTGGTTTTGTCAACTGTTTGCTGTGCAAAAGCTTTTTATCTTGATTAAATCCCAGTAGTTCATTTTTGTCTTTGTTTCCCTCACCTTTGGAGACATGTCCAGCAAGAAGTTGCTGCAGCCAAGGTCACAGAGGTTGCTGCCTGTGTTCTCTTCTAGGATTTTGATGGATTCCTGTCTCACATTTAGGTCTTTTATCCATTTTGAGTCTATTTTTATGTATGATGTAAGAAAATGGTCCAGTTTTGTTCTTCTGCATGTGGCTGTCCAATTTTTCCAACACCATTTGTTGAGGAGACTGTCTTTTTTCCATTGGATATTCTTTCCTGCTTTGTCAAAGATTCATTGACCATAGAGTTGAGGGTCCATTTCTGGGTTATCTATTCTGTTCCATTGATCTATGTGTCTGTTTTTGTCCTGGTACCATACTGTCTTGATGATTACAGATTTGTAATAGAACTTGAAGTCTGGAATTGTGATGCCACCAGCTTTGGTTTTCTTTTTCAACATTCTTCTGGCTTTTCAGGGTTTTTTCAGGTTCCATACAAATTTCAGGATTATTTGTTCCAACTCGTGAATAAAGTTGATGCTATTTTAATAGGCATTCCATTGAATGTATAGATTGCTCTAAATAGCATAGACATTTTCACAATATTTGTTCTTCCAATCCATGAGCATGGGTTGTTTTTCCATTTCTTTGTTTCTCCCTCAATTTCTTTCAAGTGTTCCACAGTTTTCTCAGTACAGATCATTTGGCTCTTTGGTTAGGTTTATTCCTAAGCATCTTATGGTTTTTGGTGCAATTTTAAATGGGATCAATTCCTTAATTTCTCTTTCTTCTGTCTCATTGTTAGTGTATAGAAATGTAACTAATTTTTGTGCATTGATTTTATATCCTGACACTTTGCTAAATTCCTATATGAGTTCTAGAAATTTTGGGGTGGAGTATTTTGGGTTTTCCACATAAAGTATCATGTCTTTGCACAGAGTGAGAGTTTGACTTCTTCTTTGCTGATTCAGATCCCTTTTATTTCTTTTTGGTTGTCCGATTGCTGAGGCTAGGACTTCTAGTACTATGTTGAACAATAGTGGTGAGAGTGGACATCCCTGCCATGTTCCTGACCTTAGGGGAAAAGCTGTCTATTTTTCCCCATTGAGAATGATGTTTGCTGTAGGCTTTTCATAGATGGCTATTATGATATTGAGGTATGTTCCCTCTATCCCTATACTGTAAAGAGTTTTAATCAAGAAAGGATGCTATACTTTGTCAAATGTTTTTTCTGCATCTATTGAGAGGATCATATGGTTCTTGTCCTTTCTTTTATTAATGTAGTGTGTTACACTGATTGATTTGCAAGTGTTGAACCACCCTTGCAGCCCAGGAATAAATCCTGCTGGTTATGGTGAATAATCCTTTTAATGTACTGCTGAATCCCACTGGCTAATATCTGGGTGAGAATTTTGGTATCCATAATCATCAGAGATATTGGTCTGTAATTCCCCTTTTTGGTGGGGTCTTTGTCTGGTTTTGGGATCAAGTCAATGCTGGCCTCACAGAAAGAGTTTGGAAGTTTTCTTTCCATTTCTATTTTCTGAAACAGCTTCAGAAGAATAGGTGTTAATTCTTCTTTAAATATTTGGTAGAATTCCCGTGGGAAGCCATCTGGCCCTGGGCTCTTGTTTGTTGGGAGATTTTTGATTACTGCTTCGATTTCCTTGCTGGTTATGGGTTTGTTCAGGTTTTCCATTTCTTCCTGGTTCAGTTTTGATAGTTTATATGTCTAGGAATGCATTTATTTCTTGCAGATTGCCTAATTTGTCAGCATAAAGTTGCTCATAATATGTTCTTATAATTGTTTGTATTTCTTTGGTGTTGGTTTCATTCATGATTTTAATTTGGGTCTTTTTTCTTTTGGATAATCTGGCCAGAGGTTTATCCATCTAATTAATTCTTTCAAAGAACCAACTCCTGGTTTCATTGATCTGTTCTATTGTTCTTTTCATTTCTATTTCATTGATTTCTGTTCTAATCTTTATTAATTCTCTTCTCCTTCTAGGATTAGGCTTTATTTGTTGTTCTATCTCCAGCTCCTTTAGGTATAAGGTTAGTTTGTGTATTTAAGACTTTTCTTGTTTCTTGAGAAAGGTCTGTATTACTATTTGCTTCCCTCTTAGAACCACCTTTGCTGCATCCCAAAGGTTTTGAATAGTTATGTTTTCATTTGCATTTGTTTCCATGAATTTTTAAAAATTCTTCTTTAATTTCCTGGTTGACCCATTCATTCTTTAGTAGGATTCTCTAACCTCCATGTATTTGAATACTTTCAAAGTTTCCTCTTGCATAGGTTCAAGTTTCAAAGCATTGTGGTCTGAAAATATCCAGGGAGTGATCCTAATGTTTTAGTACCAGTTGAGACCTGATTTGTGACCCAGGATGTGATCTATTCTGGGGAATGTTCCATGTGCACTAGAGAAGAATGTGTATTCTGTTTCTTTAGGATGGAATGCTCTGAATATATCTGTGAAGTCCATCTGGTCCAATGTATCATTCAAAGTCCTTGCTTCCTTGTTGACCTTCTGCTTAGATCCTCTGTCCATTGCAGTGAGAGGGTGTTGTTAAAGTCCCCCTACTATTATTGTATTATTCTTGATGTCTCTTTAATTTTGTTATTAGTTGGTTTATAAAATTGGCTTCTCCTACATTAGGTACATAAATATTTACAATGGTTAGATCTTCTTGTTAGTCAGACCCTTTAATTATGATATAGTGTTCTTCCTCATCTCTAAATACAGTCTTTGGTTTAAAATCTAATTTGTCTGATAAAAGGATTGCCACCCCAGCTTTCTTTTGGTGTCCATTAGCATGATAAATGTTTCTACACCCCCTCACTTTCAATCTGGATGTGTCTTTGGGTCTAAAATGAGTATCTTGCAAACAGCATATCCATGGATCTTGCTTTTTTATGCAATCTGATACTCTATGTCTTTTGATTAGGACATTTAACCCATTTACATTCAAAGTAACTGTTGAATGAAATGAATTTAGTGCCATTGTATTACCTGTAAAGTAACTGTTACTTTATATTGTCTCTGTTCCTTTCTGGTCTATGTTACTTTTGTAGTCTCTCTTCACTTAAAGGAAACCTTTTAATATTTCTTGCAGGACTCATTTAGTGATCACAGATTCTTTTAGCTTCTGTTTGTCATGGAAGCTTCATATCTCTCCATCTACTTTGAAAGACAGCCTTGTTGGATAAAGTATTCTTGGCTGCATATTTTTCTCATTTAGCACCCTGAATATATGATGCCAGTATTTTCTGGCCTGCCAGTTCTCTGTGGATAGGTCTTCTGCCATTCTAATGTTTCCAGCCTTGTAGCTTACAGACTTCATATCCTGAGCTGCTTTCAGGATTTTTTCCTTGTCTCTGAGATTTGCAAGATTTACTATTATATGTTAAGGTGTTGACCTATTTTTATTGATTTTGAGAGGGGTTCTCTGTGCCTCCTGGACTTGAATGCCTGTTTCCTTCCCCAGGTTAGGGAAGTTCTCAGCTATAATTTACTCCAATGTACCTTCTTCCCCTCTTGCTCTGGGATCCCAATTTTTCTAATATTGTTTCGTTTTATGGTATCACTTATCTCTCCAATTCTCCTCTTGTGATCTAGTGGTTGCCTAGCTCTCTTTTTCTCAGCTTCTGTATTTCTATCATTTTGTCTTCTATATCACTAATTCTCTCTTTTGCTTCATTTATCCTCACAGTTAGAGCCTCCATTTTTTATTGCATCTCATTAAAAGCCTTTCTTATTTCAACTTGATTAGGTTTTAGTTCTTTTATTTCTCAAGAAAGGGATTCACTAGTGTCTTCTGTGCTTTTTTTCAAGCCCAGCTAGTAACTTTATACTTGTTATTCTGAACTCTAGTTCCAACATCTTACTTATGTCCATACTGATTAGGTCCGTGGCAGACAGTGTTGCCTCTTGTTCTCTTTCTTGAGATGATTTTTTCCATGTTGGTTTCTTGTAGAAAGTGGCTGCTTTTCTATTTGTAGGATAGCAGCAATTGTTTTCTTATATCTCCAGTTGAGTTCATGGGCGTTCAGAATGATATGGTAACTACCTAGCTGAATTTCTGGGACCAGACAAAACTAAGGTCTTCTACTCTTCCATCCTGAACTCTTCCTTTCTTAATATTTCTTGTAGAGTATGCCCACTGTCAACACATTCCTTTAGTTTTCTTTATCTGAAGATATATTTTATTTCATCTTTATTCTTATAAGAACACTTTCACAATATAGAAATTCCGAATTGATATGGTTTTCTTCCCCTCTCCCCTCCAGCACTTTAAAGATGATGTTCAACTGCCTTCTGGTCTCTATTGTGTTTATGATGAGAAGTTGACAGTCATTCAAATCATAGTTCCCTTATAGACAGTACATCATTGTTTTCTCACAGCTTTCAAAATATTGTTTCTTTTCTGAAATTTGATGATAATGTACCTAAGTGTGTGTAATGCAACTCTGATGATACCTAGCCAGATTTGGGTCAGACTTCACAAGGACAAAGTCCTCCCCTCACTTCAGAAATTAGGTACAATTCCAGGGTTCCTAGGCCGCCAATGCCTCTGAATAACTAGCTATAAATTCAAGGGTTCCCACTACCCCTAAAATTCTATGATTCACTAGAATGATTCATAGAACTCAGGAAAGCACCAAATCTGTAATTGTAGTTTTATTATAAAGGATATAAATCAGGACTAACCAGGTGAAGAAACCCAAAGAGTGAGGTCTCAGAGGGTCCCCAAAGCAAAGTTTTTGTGTCCTCCAACACCTCACCTTCCAGATATACTATGTCTAATTACCAATCAGGGAATCTCACCTTAGCCCCAGAGTTTTTACTGGAGTTTCATTACATAAGCATGAGTGATTGAATCATTGGCCACATGATTGAATTCAATTTCCAGTCTACCTGCCCTCTCCAGATGTTGGGCTCACATCAAATAACTCAAAGCCCCAAACTGGTAAATTACATGGTTAGTCATTCTGGTGTGGCCAGCACCCATCCTGCATCATCTCATTAGCATAAACTCAAGTATGGTCCCAGGGTTCCATCATAAATAACAAAGATATTCTTGTCACTCCAAGAAATTTCAAAGATTTAGAGGTTATCTCCTAAGAACTAGGGACAAAGGCCAGTGAATTCTTTATAACAGTGTGATTTTCTTTGTATTAATCCTATAGGGGTTTGTTGTGCTCCTTGAATGTGTAAATTTATATCTTTCACCAAATTTGGGAAATAATCAGCCATGTGTTCCTTAGATACTCTTTCTGTCCATTCTTCCTCTCTCTCATCTTCTTCTGGGATTCAAATTACATACATCTTAGACTTTTTTTTAAGATTTTATTTATTTGTCAGAGAGAGAGAGAAAGAGAGCGAGTACAAGCAGGAGGAGCAGCAGGCAGAGGGAGAAGCAGGGCTCCCTGCTGAGCAAGGAGTCTGATGTGGGATTCAGTCCCAGGACAGTGGGCTGGTAATCTGTGCTGAAGGCAGACGTTTAACCAACTGAGCCACCCAGGAGCCCTATCTTAGACTTTTTGATGGGGTCCTTGAGGCCTTTTTAATTTTTATTTCAACATTCTTTGTGCTCTTCAGATGAGAGTCAGGTTCTTTTGACCTATCTTCAAGATTGCTGATTCTGTTTTGTCATCTGCATTCAACTGTTAAGTTCATCTGGTGAATTATTATTTCAGGTATTACATTTTTTTTTAGTTCTAGAATTTCTGTTTGCTTCTTTTTTTATAATTTCTATTTCTCTGCTAGATTTCATGTATTTCATTGATGATGCATGTATTTTCTTTTATGTCATTGAATAGGTTGATAATAATCACTTTCAATCTCTGTCTGCTAATTACAACACCTGGGACATTTCTAAGTTGATCTCTGTGGATTGTTTTTTCTCTCAAAAATGAGTTACATTTTCATACTTTCGAGACCTAAAGACTGTTAGGGCTTTTTTGTTTGTTTTGTTTAGCTAGCATTTAACTGAACTGACTGGGCTCAAATTTCAGGTTAGTTCTTTTAAGCAGGGCTTGATTTCCTTAAGTCTGTCCTATTCAAGCACTGTTCAGAAGTCAACAAGAGATATATAAAAAGAAGTTAGAGACTCCCTTCTCTGGCTCCCTCTTTCCTTTGATTTCCCTTTTACTTTCTAGAAATTGTACCTATCCCAAAATCTGTCTCTTACTCTTCAAGCCAGAAAAACCTGAAGCCAAAAAACCTGTTTTGTATGACTTTTTGCAACTTGCAGGGAGGAAATTGAGGACTGCCTTTATGCCAGAAACTTTGAAAACAGAATTCTGAGTACCTCTCTTCTTACAAATGCCAACTGCCCTCTAGAATCTCCTTAGTTTTGGTCATTCTCCAATGCCAATGTCTTTGGGTTATTTGTACTTTATCTTTTACTAAGAGTTTATCTTTGTTTTATGTAGGAGGGTCAGTCTGACAAGAACAACTCATACAAGCACCTCTCTATGGCACTTACTTTGTAGGCTTAGAAAACAGAAACAGAGGTGTTTCCCTGTGCACTGGAACGGGGGTTTGTCACCATGAGAGTGGAGTTGTAGTAAGATAGAGGTTATAGGACAATTTCCTTAAGTGTAATAAATATCACTAGTTTGAATTCATTGGAGTGACACCCAGTGTTAATCAAAATTCTGCATTATAAAATAATGTAAAAGAAATGTTATAACTTTTCACCACATTTTAAGGAGTTTGCCAGCAAAGTCCTAAAAATGGAGGCTCCTAAAATATGTTTTATTAAGTATCTTAAAACTGAAATTAGCATACACACATATTTGCAAACAGATCATCTAATATGAATGTTTATTTCAAAAGTTAGAATAACATATACATGGGTGCCTCAGTGGCTCAATTGGTTAAGTACCAACCTTTGGTCAGGTCATGATCCCAGGGTCCTGGGATCAAGCCCCATGTCTGGCTCCCAGCTCAGGGGGGAGTCTGCTTCTCCCTCTCCCTCTGCCCCTCTCCCTATTCATGCTTTCTTTCTCTCCCAAATATATAAATATAATCTTTTAAAAAGTAACATATTATTACTTCTCTGGATCATAGAATTGAGAGTATTGTTTTCCTCTTGTTTGAGCTATACTGCTCAAACAAAAATAGTTTGAGCTATATTGCTTTATAATCAGAAAAGAGTGATTTTGAAATGGAACATTCTTTCCTTAAATTTTTTTGAAGATTTTATTTATTTATTTGATAAAGAAAGAGAGACAGTGAGAAAAGGAACACAAGCAGGGGGAATGAGTGAGGGAGAAGCAGGCTTCCTGCTGAGCAGGGAACCAGACGCAGAGCTCAATCCCAGGACCCCAGGATCATGACCTGAGCCGAAGGCAGATGCTCAATGACTGAGCCACCCAGGTGCCCCATGAAATGGAATACATTCTAAAGACATTTTATTCATATTAAAGCATTTTAAAATTTTTATTTTTTTAAGTAGGCTCCTTGCCCAATGTGGGGCTTGAACTCACAAGGTTAAGGGAAGAAGAGTTGTATGCTCTACCGACTGAACTAACCAAACACCTCTAAAGCATTTTAAAATTCTGTTTTTCTCATAGACTGTATAATCAATGTTCATCCATATCACTAGAAATTCTTTTTTTTTAAGGATTTTATTTATTTATTTGACAGAGATAGAGATCACAAGTAGGCAGAGAGGCTGGCAGAGAGAGGGTGGGGAGGAGGTTCCCTGCTGAGCTGAGAGCCCGATGTGTGGCTTGATCCCAGGACCCTGAGATCATGACCTGAGCCGAAGGCAGAGGCTTAACCCACTGAGCCACCCAGGCACCCCAGAAATTCTAAATTACTATGGACTCCATTGAAAATAATACTAAAATAAAAGCAAATTCTGAGCTATTTGCAATTAATTTCCTCATTAACTTACATCCTTATATCCTAAAATCTTTAAGCGGTGAAAGGATTGAAATGCTTAATTTTTAAAGGAAAAAATGTTACATGTAAGAAAAATGTTCATAATAATGTAAACATAAGCGAATTTTTAAAAGATGTATTTATTTATTTGTCAGAGAGAGAGAGAGTGAGGGCACAAGGAGGGGGATAGGAAGGCAGAGGGAGAAGTAGGCTCCCTGCTAAGCAAGGACCCCCAATGCGGGCCTTGATCCCAGGACCCTGGGATCATGACCTAAGCCGAAGGCAAATGATTAACCCACTGAGCCACTCAGGCATCCCAAGCAGATGTTTTGAAAGCATTAATAGTAAACTTTCAACCTTTTACTTGTACTTAAAAGTTAGCAATGATTTCTAGATTTGAAGAACAATTTAGGCTTTACAGTTCTTTCCAACAAGGAGAATGTTTTTTGAGCTTTAAGAGAAGTGTCACATGTAAGTTCAAGCCCCACATTGGATGTAGAGATTACTCAACATTAAAAATAAATCTTAAGGAAAAGAAAAGAATAACTATCACAGGTTGGGTTCTCCAGGAAGCAGGTTCTGTGATAGCATTTTGGGGGCAGGATGTTTGTTACGAAGTGCTTTTGGGATCACACCTATAGGATGGAGGGAAAGGAAGCAGGGTTGGGAAGAGGGAGAAGTTGAGCTGTAATGCATTTCCACTTATTAATGAAGTTCTCAGTGAACTCTATGGGAAGTGCTAAAGCTGAAATGGCCCATCAGTTTCATTTGTTTTACCTTGTGTATTTGTTTAGACCCACATTTGAATTCAGGAAACTAAATGATAGCCACAAGGAACCCCCCCCAAAAAAAATCCTTTCTTTTACATGTAGGTGGATGTTCAGGAAGAGAGAGACCATGAATATTTACAAATAGGTAATTATGACTACCTCATACAATTAATAATTTTATCTCTATTACACTAATAAGAAGAGGATACTGTATTTTGGAATTTCCCTATTAGATGTGGCAGGTTTTGTTAGGGGTGATTGGGATCTAGATTCACCTGTGAATTCTGAAATAATTGATACAGAGAAGCTTTCTGGAACTATTTTGTAGGCTACAACTATTGAGTTCCTGTACACTCTACTGGGTGGAGATAGCAAACAACCTGATGCTTATCCTTTTTAGATTAGAGGAAGTATGTTTTAAAACCCATACCTTATGTTAATTTTTAGCTAGAATCCATGAGTAGCATAGCACATTCAGTCCCCTACATAAAATTGTTTGGAAAAGTTACCATTTAAAAGACCTAAAATGGTTTGGACATCATCAAGAACACAGCCAGTAAAAAATAAATAATGACTAACTGGGATTACTACAGGCCAGGCAACACCATGGTAACTTTAAGGGTAGAAAAGCTAAAGGACAATTTTAGAGCTCAGGGGTTTAGATGTTTACCATAATGATGGACCAGCTTCCTGAAGGGGAGGATTACAGAAGGAATGTATGTTAGTATAGGAGACACTGAGAGAACAGTTAGAAAAGGGAATTACATATTTATTTGTCATATAAATAAATTTGTCAAATAAATAAATAGAAGGGATTGTTGCAGATAGTGGGAAAGTGTTATAAAGATAATAAAATAGAAAGTGACTGAGAGATGAGTGTTACCTTGGACATGGTGGTTCCAGAAGATATTTCTGAAAAGATGACATTTAAAATTTTTTTTATTACCAACATATAATGTGTTATTTGTTTCAGAGATACAGGTCTGTGATTCATCAGTCTTATACAATACACAGCCCTCCCCAATGTCCTCTTCCAGCCACCCCATCCCTCCCACTGCACCCTCCCCCGCCACCGACTTCAGCAACCCTCAGTTCTTTTCTTGATATTAAGAGTCTCTTATGGTTTGTCTCCCTCTCTGGTTTTATCTTGTTTCATTTGAAAAGATGACATTTTATGCTGGGACTGAAATTATAAGAGTTGGCCAAAAAGATAAGAAAAGCTGGCTGGGGGGCACTGCTGGGTGGCTCAGTTATTAAAGGACTGCCTTCAGCTTGGGTCATGATCCCAGGTTCTTACGTAGGCTCCCTGCTCAGCGGGAGACCTGCTTTCCCTCTCCCACTCCCCCTGCTTATATTCCTGCTGTCACTTATCTCCCTCTCTGTCAAGTAAATAAATAAAATCTTAAAAAAAAAAAAAAGAAAAAGAAGAAGAAGAAGAAGAGGAGTTGGCTGTATTAGAACACGCCAAACAGAGAGAACAGCTAACAAAATTGCCTAAAAGTGGGTACCTACTGAGTGTGTTCAAGAGAGTATCATAAGCAAATTGTTAGGGGTCAAGTCATGTGGGACCTTAAAACTCTGGATTTTATTCTCATTACAGTGGGCAGATACTGGAAAATCTTAAGCTAGAAAAGAAAATGATCTGACTTACATTTTCAAAGTCTCCCATAAACTCTGTGGAGCATGGACCAAAGAGGTCAGGGGTAGAAGTAGGTTTACCAGTTAGGAGGCTTTTACTATAGTCCAATAAAGTAAATAAAGGTAAGAATGGAGGTGGTGAGAGGTTATTGGAATTGGGAAATATTTAGGAGGTTTGGTCAAACAGATTCACTAATGGATTTGATGTGAGAAGCCAGGAAGAGTGGAAACAAGATTGATGAGGTTTTTGGCTTTATCATTTATGTGAATGATGATGCTAATAACCAAGATAGGGAAGACTGAGAAAAGATGATGTTATAGAAGTAATGGGAAGGGAGTACAAAAACTCCCTATACTTACATAGATGGGCTTTGCAGAAAGATCCTTGGATGACCTAAAATGGAATGAAAATTTTGTGGATATGTTCATATGGACTTTCAGTGGGAATATGCAAAAGTTTTGTTATATTCTTTTTTTTTTAATTTTTTTTTTTATTTTCAGTGTTAACAGTGTTCATTGTTTTTGCACCACACCCACTGCTCCATGCAATCCGTGCCCTCTCCAATACCCACCATCTGGTTCCCCCAACCTCCCATCCCCTGCCCCTTCAAAACCCTCAGATTGTTTTTCAGAGTCCATAGTCTTTCATGGTTCACCTCCCCTTCCAATTTCCCTCAAGTCCCTTCTCCTCTCTAACTCCCCTTGTCTTCCATGCTATTTGTTATGCTCCACAAATAAGTGAAACCATATGATAATTGACTCTCTTTGCTTGACTTATTTCACTCAGCATAATCTCTTCCAGTCCTGTCCATGTTGCTACCAAAGTTGGGTATTCATCCTTTCTGATGGAGGCATAATACTCCATAGTGTATATGGGCCACATCTTTCTTATCCATTCGTCCGTTGAAGGGCATCTTGGTTCTTTCCACAGTTTGGCGACCGTGGCCATTGCTGCTATAAACATTGGCCCTTCTTTTCACTATATCTGTATCTTTGGGGTAAATACCCAGTAGTGCAATTGCAGGGTCATAGGGAAGCTCTATTTTTAATTTCTTGAGGAATCTCCACACTGTTCTCCAAAGTGGCTGCACCAACTTGCATTCCCACCAACAGTTTTGTTATATTCTTAAGAGAATTTGAAAAGTTAACTTTGGAAAGTAAAGCCAGGCACTTTTTAACGTCTTGCCTTCTGGCTTTTCTTTTTCTTTTTCCTTTCCTTGTGTCTACAATTATGTAAAAGCAGAGAAAAAAGATAAAAGTTGTCATAAGAGAATTAAAAAAATATGTAAAGGACACATTTTAAGAGTTGGTCTTTTTTATTTCATTGACCAGTCAGAATGGCTAAAATTAACAAGTCAGGAAATGACAGATGCTGGCGAGGATGCGGAGAAAGGGGAACCCTCCTACACTGTTGGTGGGAATGCAAGCTGGTGCAACCACTCTGGAAAACAGCATGGAGGTTCCTCAAAATGTTGAAAATAGAACTACCCTATGACCCTGCAATTGCACTGCTGGGTATTTACCCTAAAGATACAAACATAGTGATCCGAAGGGGCACATGCACCCGAATGTTTATAGCAGCAATGTCTACAATAGCCAAACTATGGAAAGAACCTAGATGTCCATCTACAGACGAATGGATAAAGAAGATGTGGTATATATACACAATGGAATACTATGCAGCCATCAAAAGAAATGAAATCTTGCCATTTGCGACGACGTGGATGGAACTAGAGGGTATCATGCTTAGCGAAATAAGTCAATCGGAGAAAGAGAATATAAATATATTCAGGGCAGACCTAAAAATACTATGGATTCCTTTTTAATTGACTTGTTATATTCAAGATCCTTTGGCATTCCTTGGTGTAGGCGATGCTGTGGTCTTCCTGGTCTCCCCTAAACAGACTTCTTTGCCATGTCCAAAGAACATCTTTAACCTTGGGTTTTTTGAGCTCTCCCACTGAAGTTTCTCTTATAATCTCTTATAATCCTTTCTATAAAAAGGCACTACATTAGTTGGGTTGAATCAGGAAAACAGAACACTATGAATAGTATGGAATAAGGGACTTACTATAGATATTAGATTTAAGGGGCTCAGGTGATTAAACCCCAGCTCAGGTCATAATCTCAGGGTCTTGGGATTGAGCCCTGCATTGGGCTCCCCGCTCAGTGGGAAACCTGCTTCTTCCTCTTTCTCTGCCTACTGTTTCCCCTCCCTGTGCTCTCTCTCTGTCAAATAAATAAGTAAAATTAAAAAAAAAATTAACACAATTGTGAGAGAACCTGAGGAAAGAAAGATAAGAATGTGAATAGCTGGAGGATTAAAGAGAAATCACTACAAAGGATCACAGAAGGAAGTGTGAAAAACTTTGTGGAAGGCTGGTGCCTTTGTGTCTGTTGGTGGGCCTGAAGTCATCATAAATCAGCAGGTCAGAGAGTTAGGAAGAGAAGCTGGACAGACAGTACGGTAAAGCAAGAACACATTTTTCTTCCACAAGTACAAACTGGAAGCTGATCAGTCATTATGTCAAACTTGAAGAAAGACGGCCTTAGACTTGCAGAAAAAGTTGCTGCCTTTCACCATCTTGCTATATATGCTACAGGCCCAGGAACTGAAAAAGCTAACATAGGAGATCTTATGGGAGCTAGAGAAGCTGTGGGCATAGGTGCTAATCTGTGTGAACAAGGGGAGCTAGAACATCAGTAACCACATTCACTTGCAGACACACAAAAGCATGTACTGAGCCATGCTGCCTGAGACCCTGCATTGATCCTCTGAGATAATGACTGCTGTTTCTTCCTTCCAAATCTCATGCAAATTTCTCTAACAGCCAACTCTAAATTGAAACTACTAACCAAAAAGAAATTCTAGAAACCATAGTTACAGCTGAATTGACACAACACGAAATTACCAGTCATACTGTTCACCAAAATACCATGCGAAAGAAGACAGTGATTCACTTCAACCCCAATCATGGCTTTAATTAAAAAGACATGGAGTGAGGCTGGATGTATTTAAGACTTACAAAATGTGATGGGACAAAATAATTCAATGAACTCAACTTTCTGGTTCCAACCATCCTGCAATTTCATCTGAAATTCTTAGACATTATGACTAACACTTGCATAACAGTTTTTATAAACTTGGGCTACTGTTGTTAGTAAAATGTTGGCCTGGTGGATCATAGCTTTGATTTAGTCATAATTCCTATGTGCCTGTGTAAATAAAATGGGTCAAGATTATTCAATTTTATGTCCTCTCTAATTCTGCTATAGAGTTTTCTATCTAGCTTCACAGTAATATTTTATAAATAGTAATCTTTGCTTTCTTGTCACATCACTTTAATATATTAGAAGGAAGTAATATGAAATTGATGTACTTCCTGTTTTCTTTCCCCTTTAAGCCAAAATTTCTATACATGACAGATCTCAACTTCTTTTAACAAAATGTGTTTGGAAAGCCTGGGTAGCTTAGTCATTTAAGCATTTGCCTTCAGCTCAGGTCATGATCTTGGGGTCCTTGGATGGATTCCCACATCCGGCTCTCTGCTCAGAGTGGAGTCGGCCTCACACTCTCACTCTCTCTCAGATAAATAAATAAATAAACATTTTTTAAAAATCAGCTATAAGACACCACTTTTTCTTTGATAAAAAAATAAAGTACCTATCATCTATGAGAAAATTTTCTGTCAGAAGTCTTACATGGCAAGACAAATGACAATATTAAAATTTTTTTCTAAGACGACTTTTCATATGAGAGATGATTTCTTTAATGAAGAGATGCAATCATTCCTAACTGTTGGAGAGATAATTTACACAGTAGGCAAAGAGAAGTCTAAATTTGAAATTAATGGCATACAAGAGAGTTCTCATACTCCAAGATCATCCCATAGAAGTTTACTTGAAGGATAATTAATTCCTTTACATTTTAGAAGGGCAAAAAAATGACAAAAGAGGTGGAAAATATCATCCCCAAATAAATATCAGTTATTATAATTAAAGTTGTAAGAGCAAAAATTTATAATAACACAGTGTTCAGTTCCCCATATCTAAATTACTAATGAACTGAGAAATGACAAAAGTTCATATGGAGAAGAATTGAAAATAATGTATTCGTGTTTTACTCAAATTCAATTCTAGCCCCAAGATTCCTACTTCCCAAAAGAGGAATATCTCAGGACATTGACAAGCTATAGCTGACACATCAAGATGAACTAGAAGCTTCAAACTAAAGTAAGGCGCCAGACCCAAATTCAGCAAATTTTATTATTATTGTTAATTCCAGTAATATTAACATAAGTGTTATACTAGTTTTAGGTGCAGAAAACAGTGAACAAATTCAGATTTTAAAGGAAATAATAACAAAACTCTTGGACCTCTCAGGTCCTCCATCCCCAAAGGGTAAGGAATAGGAGATGCCTGTTCCTTCTCCTCACTTTCATTTGGACATGCAGGGGCCTCCAAGAAGCCTACTGAGAAAGTGTACTGTCTTATCCCTGCAGTGATGAGGCTTAAGGACCAGCCTGATTCCTGTCCAGAGAAATCAAGAAGTCAAGAGATCAGCTTACCAAATGCTGTGGTGTTACAGAAGAGTTTCTATTGTTTGGAGATTGGCTTGCACTCTCAAATTTGCCCAGGTAAAGTCTACATGAGGGTTTCCCATAGCTTGAAGGTGGGCCATATATGAAGAAGAGCTCACCTTGGATTCTGTTCAATAGAGCTACTGAAAGGGATCAAGGGCTTCATCCACAAGGATAGGATCTAAGTGAATCCCATATGTCTAGAGGTAACAAGGGTAGAAAGATCAAGGCAGCATTCAAACACAGATTTATCTAGTAGGGATCCAGAGGTGAGAGACCCCAGTGGTGGGACTCTTTCAAGTACCCACAAAAGCATCCATGAAAGAGTTAGTCCTAAATATCTGCCAATCCCAGAAACTCAAATCTAGCCCACCAAAGTCAAGTTCAAGTAAAAATATTCCTATCATCTTTTTCTTCCTGCTTCTCATGCTCCAAATCTAGAATGGCCTGAAGCCCAGGTTAGCAAAATGGCACCCAAAATCAGCACAACCGGAAAGAAGGGGGGAAAGATGTAACTCTTAGTTAAATGCAGAATTCAGATTATTATACAAGAACCAATACTCTTAATTTAAGAACCCAGACTGTTTGGGACCTTAAAATGTTTTTTTTTTAAATTTAATTTTATTTATTTATTTGACAGAGAGAGATCACAAGTAGGCAGAGAGGCAGGCAGAGAGAGAGGGAAGCAGGCTCCCTGCTGAGCAGAGAGCCTGATGCGGGGCTCGATCCCAGGACCCTGGGATCATGACCTGAGCTAAAGGCAGAGGGTGAACCCACCAAGCCACCCAGGTGCCCCTGGGACCTTAAAATGTTTTTCAGGTCTGGTTATTATCTAAGAGTGAATCAAAAGCCTTGGAGGGGGGAGTTGCGGTACCTGGGTGGCTCAGTTGGCTAAGCTTTCGACTCATGATCTCAGGGTTTTGATATCAAGCGCTGCATAGAGTTCCCTGCTCAGTAAGAGTCTGCTTCCCCTCTCTCTTTCCCTATTCTCCTCCCCTGGCTTGTGCTCTCTCTCTCTCTCTCTAATAAATAAATCATAAAAAAAGAAGAAGGAAGGAAGAAAGAAAAGAAAAGAAAAAAGAACAGAAGTTTGGAACTCTAATTCAACAGTGGGGGGAAACTCCCACCATTAGAAATATTTAAAGAGGGCGCCTGGGTGGCTCAGTGGGTTGGGCCGCTGCCTTCGGCTCGGGTCATGATCTCAGGGTCCTGGGATCGAGTCCCGCATCGGGCTCTCTGCTCGGCAGGGAGCCTGCTTCCCTTCCTCTCTCTCTGCCTGCCTCTCTGCCTACTTGTGATCTCTGTCTGTCAAATAAATAAATAAAATCTTTAAAAAAAAAAAAAAGAAATATTTAAAGAGATAATGAGAAGCAAAAAAAAAATGTGTTTTATTAGGTCTTATTCTTAGGGCTTGTTCAATGTAAAAGTAACTTTAAAAAAATCACTAACACATAAGCATTATACCAATTCCACCCTATAAGGCTCCTGAGTAAACAACTTATTCTTTACTTGCCCTAGATATAGACTCATCCTTTCCATCATTCAATTACTGCCACCTCATTTTGACACATCAGAAACTTTCTTAGCATTCTGTTAGGTCAGGGGAGCTAATGTATAATTGCCAAACTTTGTGGGTTTTTTTCCCACTTAGTTTTGTTACATACTGGCATTTGAACCTACTTTTTATTACTAATAATTATATAAAAGAATTACATAAAGTCAGAGGTTCCATATTACCTTTTGGTAGCTTCTTTTTTTTTTTCCTTTCCTGTTTGTTAGCTTTCGGTTTGGTCAACAAAAATGGGAGAATATCTCAAGGGGCGCGTGGGTGGCTCAGTGGGTTAAAGCCTCTGCCTTTGGCTCAGGTCATGATCCCAGGGTCCTGGGATCAAGCCCCACATTGGGCTCTGCTCAGTGGGGAGCCTGCTTCCTCCTCTCTCTCTGCCTGCCTCTCTGCCTACTTGTGATCCCTGTCTGTCAAATAAATAAATAAAATCTTTAAAAAAAAATGGGAGAATATCCCATAACGGTAATTGCCTCACTAACAGACATTTCCAGAGCAAATAAAATCTGTACTGAGAAAAGGACCTAATGAGTGTAATTTTAATGAAATAGTAGTAACAGAAATAAAACTGTAGTAGGTTGAAGAGTCAAAGGGAGATAGGGAAATAGATAGCAGAAATTAATACCAAAATTTCTGGGAGCTCTACAGTAACTAAATGAGAAATTTAGTCCTGTTGAAAAAGTTAGGTTGAACGAATAAATGTATTTAAAGTCCAACCAGAATTATTACAAATCCAATTTTTAAAAATTATCTCTTTGGAGTACATATGGTCCTTAGGAAGATTTAAAAAACTATATATTTTTTATGTTCTATACTCTTGAACAAAATAAGCTCTTCATAAACTTCACTTCTGTTCACACAACCATGTCCTCTAGTAAGTTATGTGTTCTTTACCTTCTCAGAGTATAATCTCTGCCATGTGTCCTCTGGAGGCTACATAATGGGTGCAATGTACACAAACACTTTTTCATGCTAAAGCTGTAGCTTACCGTGTGTGGAGTGATAGTCTAACACACATGCATAGTGTAACAGCACTCCAACCAGTCTTAAGGGTTAGCTTGCTTCAAGTTAACACACTCTTCACCTGCTCACTTAAGGTCCTTGATCTGTAACAAAACTAATTTGCCTTCTTTGAGATTTGCAGACCACTGACCTTGGGGAATAAGGGACCAAAATTTTCCCAGGCCACAGAGGCCAGCAAGTGGGCTTGAAGATGCCTTGGGCTTTCTGATTAGCCCAGTAATCTTTTAGCAAAATGTTTTTCTTTTTAAGGTCACACAGACGACTTTACTGACTGCCGCACATCCATAGAGCTTACCTTCCTTTGCAGAAAGAACAGAGTACTCTTGCAGAATAACCACCCCCTGGTACCAAGGACCCAGAACTTCTGATTACCAAGATAACTCTGTAGCTGGCATCATTGAGTCTGCAGGTAACCAAGAAGTGTCACAGACCACTGTACTCCTTTAACTAATTAAAACCATTAAAAAATCTCTGGGCCAGGCAGAAGCCTTGGAGTTGGCCTTTGGATAAGAATCCACCCTTTCCCCAGATAGCTGGCCTCCTGAATAAAGTTCATATTCCTTTCCAATCAAAATTCATCTCTTGAATAGTGGCCTTTCAAGCAACAGGCAGCAAAACTTGGGTTTAAGTAACAATAGGACAATGACTTACATGTTCTTACAATACCTTCTTCTAGGAGAGAATATTCTACATGATTAATTTATAATGAGGTAGTAATAAAGACTTAAAATAACACATGAATATGTTACTATAAATATTCATTTCCTTATCTGGAATTATTATTCAAATTATTTAAGAATTCTATTTTACTGTGAGTGGAGACTGTTTTATGAAGTATCAGTAACAAGCAACAAAGAAAATGGTTTAGGTCAATGAGAATCCTGAATACATTACTGAATTTCCTGCTGTATGAGCACTCTTGTTTTGGACAGGCAGGAAGCCACATTATCAAAGGTCCTTCTGATGATTCCACTGCCATTCTTATACCTGTGGATGATTACAAGAAAGCATTAAAAAGAGAGCAGTCAATGACTCATAGTTTAGTAGAAGCCCCTTAAAATACTATTGTCCCTCTAGTACAGGTAGTTGATAATGGGGGTCTTAAAAACATGATTCAACCAATTCTTGGGATTTCTATGAATATTTCTAAGAAAATAACTTTTTGATGACATTCTTCAAATTAAAAACAGGGGGCATGAAAAACAAAACAAAACCACGTTCAACAGGAATAAGTTTCTCCACTCACTATGAGTTCAGGTATCAGAAATAATAGAATTTATTTCTTGCTTTCATTAACACAACTACTCTGCTTAATTACTCTTGCTTAGTTATTCCAGTAGCTGTGGCAGTGTCTCAGCCCATATCTGAATATGTGGGATATATTAGGAACTCAGTAATTGTTATATTAATGAAGGAATGAACAAACCATAAATCCCTAGGAAGAAAGGCAATAAATCTACTCTTTTTCTTCACATAGGTTTTGTTTCAGAGTAATAATTATATGGCCTGAGGCCCTCACTTTGACAATGCTACATTTTAATCTAGGGAGATGAAGTTTAGTGGGCATATGGCTCTTATTTGTTCAATCTGTTTACTTTTATTATCTAGGAGAACATGATTTAATCACTGAGTGTAAGACCACAATTAATGATCATTTTCAGAGTAACAATATTTTTAATGGCACGAAACTGAAAGAATTTGTGTTTTGGAGATTATAAGGCTAACAAGTGAGAATAACTCTGTGCCCTACTTCAGGTGATTCGTATGTCATAGGATTTAGCAATCTAGGCACTGTCCTTTTTAAGAATAAATTAATTAACTCAGTTAATTAATTAACTCGGCTCAGGTCATGATTCAGGGAGTATATATTGAGTGTTAGGTCTAAGCCAGATGGACCTGTTAGGAAATATTAAAAAGTATAAGATGTAGACGTCTAAATAGTTGGAGATGACAATGTGGCAGCTTATCTTAAAAAAAAAAAATCATTTCAAGATCAAGGTGGCAATGAGACATAAGAATGGAATTTCCAAGAAAGCAACTTTGTAAATGTTTCCACCTGGAACATGATATGATGGCTGAGACCATAAGGGGATCTTGAATACAGTGATATGATCAAATGCATAAGTTTAAGGGAGGGGAGGGAACAGCTCTGGAGATCATATGGATAAAGGGTAACAGTGAAGAAGACCTTTGGGTGACATTATTTTCATAGTATATGAAAACTAGTGAAGCCTGATAACAATGCATTACAGAATCAACAAAATAATTAAGGTTAGAATAAGCTGCCACCTTCTGTTATACTGAGGACACTAAGAAACCTTCCTCTTTCCACATGTTCCCCCACTGGAGGATCTCCCACACTAAAGCTTAAAATTCTTTTAGTAGAAGTTAGGGCCTTTTGTTCATTTCACAGATAGAGATAAAAACTAGAAGTAAATGCCCTGAGGAATTAATGCACCAAGTTAAAATCATGTTAGGTTGTAAAATGCAGGTATCATATTCATGCCTGAGATCCGGTTTTGATGAGCACTGTGAGAGGAAAGCAGAAGGGTACTTAGTATCTATAATAAAAAGTAATTATAATGTACTGGGGGGGGCAAGATGCAGAAAAGGAAGCCTAAGAACACTAAAAACAAACTATTATTTCAAAATTTTGTCATTGGGTTGGTTCTAGAAGAGGAAATACAGAGAGAAAACATTTTATTAGTAAATACTAGTAAATCCAACCTAACAGGTTACTTCCTGCTAACGTATAATATTTATAACAAAAACTATAGATACAAAAGAAAAAAGAACTGTAGGTGCTGAAAAGTATCAGAAAGTTAATTTTATAGCAAATTTTGGGATAAACTATTTACTTCCTGAGTAACTATATTAATAGAGAGAAATGAGATGAATAATAAAAATACAAATGTTTTTTATAATATTACAGTATATACAGCACTATACTTTCACTTATATATTATAGATGAAATTTCCTACAAATTTGAGTTTAGTTATTATCTCATAAAAAGAAACAGGCTTATTTGTTTCCAGGCTTAAACTCCTTTCCCACCTAGTTCCAAGTCCATTATGGTTTAGGCCTATGGTTGATAACACTGGAAGCATCTGCCTTAAGCAGATCTGAAAGACCTGCTCATCCACCAAAAATCCCTTCCACTGATTTGCTATGGTACCTGAAAATTCCAGTAACAGAGTTATATCTCCTTAATGAAGTAACTGGAAGCCATGTAGTAGGCAATTATTTTTACTAGAAGTAACTTTATACCAGTTCTACCTACAAACATCTTGACTCAATTAATTTGTCAGAATGGCTGGACAGTCCTTGGAAATGTCCTCAGGAAATAAGCTATAGGCTGGCTAGGTTTTGATAGGAGCAGGGAAAAAAAAAAAAAGGAAACTAAAGAAGCCTACTGCAGGAGAAAAGGCCATATTTGGAGTTCATTTGTGGGTCCTAGGAAATTAGTTTTTGGTGTAGAGAAGAAGGGGTGGGCATTTCAAGGAAGTTAGTGAATACCCAAGGGAGAATTGACAATTTCACATACAGGCCTTTTAACTTAGTTATCTTGATTTCTCTTGGACAGCAGAACCAAAAGCATGACAGACAAAAGGTAAGAATCTAATTAATAGGTGAGAAGACAAAAGATCAATTTAAATAATCTACAAAGCAGATAATAATTTAGACAATTTTCATTTCAGTCTGCTGACAAAATTAAACAGTACAAAATTATAAAATGTTACATTTTTAAATTATACACTCATTTTATACTTAAAATAATAACTACACTAAAATATTTATCAGATTAAATGTAATGTGGTATCCAAAATTATATTCTGGAATAGAAAAAGGTTGTAGTTGAAAAAGTAATGAGATCAAATAAATTAAAAATAATGAGAATAAATGATCAAATAAATAAAAAGTAATGAGATCAAATAAAGTCTGTAGTGTACAGTATTGTACAAACATAAAGTCTCTAGTTTTGACAAATAGTTGTATGTTAACATTAAGGCAAGCTGAGTAAAGGGATGGGAACTCCTTGGGCTATCTTTGTAATCTCTCTGTAATTTTAAATTTATTCCAAAATAAAATGCTTATTAAAATTTTTGTATTAGGATAACTCTAGTTTATATTAAACATCTTTTTAGATCAAATTGTGAGTTATGCCAACGGCTCCTTGGGACTACCATGCCTATTACGCAAAATTTTCTAGTGCCACTGAGTTTAATGGTTTGCATATACTCTTATCTTCTGAGTAACCATGGGGAAGAGAGTGGCATTTTCTCAGTGGCAGAGATAGTGACATTTTATCCAATAATGACCTATGCATCAGATCTGGATAATACCTTGAGTCATTTCACCTCACCTTCATTTTAGCTGCACAATTTAAAGGCAAAAGTTTCCAGTTTCATGTTCTTTTACTAACTGATAACCAGAGCTGTAATAAATATCTCAGGCTCTGACTTTGTTTTGTTTAAGGAAAATATACTTTATCCTTTGTTTATAGTGCATAATGTCCCTCTGTATTTTAGGATGTTTTAGTATCATTTTCTCATTTATTTTCATTTGCTGTTATTTGCCCATGCATTATGGGATAGAAAACAATTTTGGCTTGTGTCCATTAATAAGAAAAAAATCAGAAAATAAATAGATTGGGTTAACACTATTCTGACAGAAGAGAAAGACCTTGTAAAGACAGTAATCTAAATGGCAGCAAATATTAACAAGATTAAACTAAGCATCTACATACTAAGCCTAACGTCCTAATTAATTGATGACAATCACAACTTTACTGACTGGTGGGGAAGAGTGAGGCTCAGTAGCAACAAAGCAATCAAGACAGGGATATTTTCACATTTTTTTTCATCTCCAAATAATGACTTTTATAAAAGAGGAGTAAAAATATGAAAAAGATTCTAGAGATGAATTCTGAGTGGTTAAGAAAGATTACTGTAAGGCTTGCATTGTGGTGAGGGGCCGCCTAACTTGGCTGTGGACTTTTTTTTTTTTTTTTCCATGAGGCGTTGGGGGAGTGGAGGTGGGTGGGGCGGACTTCAGGGCTACCACTTTCTCTGCTGGTCCTGCTTAGGCTGAGGAAAATTGGCTTTTTAATTCTCACAAAGCCGCCCTTTAAATGTGAGGTGAGGAAAGACTCTTGTCTACCCACCTCCAAGAAGCCAATGTCTCACAAACTGCTTTAAGACGAATTTCCTTCCTCACTAGACACAATGAAATTGTTACAGCCCTCAGGTCCTGACATTTGCGTCCCAAGTTTTAAATGCATTGGCTCCGGGCACTTAACAAGAGGTTACTCAACCCGTCAATGAACAAACAGCTTTTCGCGCTCTTTTTTCGCAACTGAATTTGCGACTTTTACGCGTTTGGTTTTATGGTCTGTTTGGTGGTTCTTTTGTTTTTTTCTACTCCGCTTCCCCGAGTGAAGACTGTGGTACCCTTGGTTTCCTCAGAGTAAAAATTCGTGCAGGGCAGTTCAATGTCCAGGGCCATCCCATACTAAATGTCAATTTCCTAGGTATCCATTCTGTACCTGAAAGCCCCGTGCCTGAGGACGCCTCAACATTTTCTCGGTGTTTTTCCGGGCTTTATGACTACTGAGAGGTTAGTTTTCCCCACCTACCAATAAGGGACGCCGCTCAGCGCCTGCGTCTGCGCCTGCGCCTGTCCGCGGGAGTTCTCCATAAGCGCATGCGCCATCCCTGCAGCCGCGTGCGTAGCCAAAATATGTTCCGCCGCCAGTGGTGACGTCAAAATTCCGCGCGTTAACTCGATGTTGTCACCTGCCTCGGGAATGAGTTCTGGGACTTCGCAGTGATGGTGCACTGCAGTTGCGTGTGGTTCAGAAAGGTCCGTGTCCGGTGTTTCTCATCCTGTTGCTCAGAGCATGGTGCCTGTAGCGCCACCTGAGAACTCTGGTTCCCCTTTCCTCCTTGCTTTCCTCCCCTTTTTCTTTCTGGGGGCTTCTTTCCTGCTTGGTTCTACTATAGTTGTTTCCTCTTAGCCCTTCCAGGAGTCAGGCTTGGCCCGTGAGGGATGTGAAGAGTATATCTACCTGGCACGGTTTAGGACGGTTGTTTGGAGGGATAAGGTTTGAGGTTCTTCAGGGGAATTGTGTGTACGCGGGATGGGGAGCTGGGGAAACCTGCCTGCCTTTTAGGCATGCAATATGGTGTGTATAGTTTGTAGGGTTGACGCTTTCTTTGGCTCAAATAGTCTATTTTCTTCTTTTAGGTAATAATATCCATAGCCTGTTCCTATATATGTTTTTCTCTAGTGTACTCTTTTTAAGAGCTTTCTAAAAACTATTCAGCAGGAAACGAAAGTAATGTAATTGGCTTGCCTTCTTGCAAGAAATTTAGGTCAGTTTTTATGCAGTGCTCATTTTAGACATCGTTTCTGTAAAAATTTACAGTTGCTTCAAAATTAAAGAAAAAAATCTTAAAGAGCCTCACTAGTAATGTTTTGAGACTTGCTGGCGTCATTAAAAATGACGACAGTCAGATACTCATTTTAAGTTTGGTTTCTAAACCCGTGAATATGATGAATCTAGAGTAGTAAGAAATGTTTTACACATTGAATGGGACTTTAAAAAACAGAAACTTTCTTTTTATTGGAGAGAGAGGCATGGTTAATAATATTCTGAATTAAATTATTCTTTCTTTTCTTTTTTCTTTTTTTTTTTTTTGAGTTTGGAAGTTTTTTGTTTTTTCAGTAAGCTCTATGCCCAATGTGGGGCTTGAACTCAAGACCCTGAGATCAGGAGTCACCTGCTGTACTGACTGAGCCAGCCAGGCAGCCCAAATTAAATCATACTTCATCCACTCCTCTATTTTCCAGAAAATAGGTAGCCAATAGAAAAGAAACGTGGGAAAGGTAGTATTGGGGTGTATGAGGTAACTAATTCTTCAACCAAAAAGAAACTGCTTCTTTGTGTGTTTGTGTGGCTCAGTTATGAAAGGCTGCTTGTGTAACCTTACTGTCCTAAACAGTCACTTCCACTAAATGTTGTTTGCAAGGGGAATCTGTTCACTTATATGTGACTCATTTCTGATCTGTTCTGGCAGAATCAAAGTATAAGTTCTTCATCTGCAAGAAAAATACTCTGGCTAGCCCTCAAGTTCATCTTTTATATATTCCTTCCACCCTGTTCCCTTAGAACATTCTATTTCATGAGTACATTTTGTACTCAAAACCTAAACTTTAAATCTTTGTTGTGCTCCCATCCATTGCAATCTGAGAACTAGACTGCATCAGAATCACCAAGGGAGCTTTTACTAAATGTGCTAGTGAGATCTATCCTTATCCTCTCCTCCAGAATATAGTGGAATGGTCAGTGGACTATACATATTTTGGAAAAAGATGTTTTTGGTACTTAACCTATGCTAAGTGACCAAAGACTGTCAATTAAAGAAATTACTCTGTAAGGAATTTTGATAGTTTGAGAGGTTAGGATCTTTGCCTGCAGAAGTTTAGTGAGGAAAACAAATACTAAATGCAGTATAAGATTTCAAAAGGCATAATAATAAAGATATGGTCTAATTGCTGAGAGAGTCCAGCAAAGTCAGTGGTAAGTGTTGACTAGAGGAATAAAGAAAGACATCAGAAAATTGACATTTGGGTGGGTTTATGGTAGAAAAGAACACATGACATTGGAGGAAAAATCTGAGCAGAGTGGCATGGAAATGTGATAGTAGATTATGTAGTACCGAGCAAAGAGAGGAAGGAGAGATGGAGATTGAACAAATGAAAATGAAATTGGAAGAATAAATTAAGAATTTTTACTACTGGGAATTTTAGACTTTATTTCATAAACAAAACCAAACATGAATGGTTTTTGAGTAAGGAGAAATATAATTAGAGATCAAATCCATTTTCAGAAAAATAGCTCAGGCAGCAGGACAAAGGCTGAGTTGAAGGAATGATTAGACATTGCAAGAGCATTTTAGAGCCAGTGTAATGGTCAAAATACTAAGGCAGTGGTATCAGAAAGGAGAAATAGGTAATAGAGCTTTGAGAAAAGAAGCAGGTATAGTCAGAGATTCCCCAGTATAGACTCAATGACTAGATAAATGGTGGTTCAATTATTGAGAGAATATTGGGGGAACAGAATTTACCTGGGGAAAAATTTGGTTTTGCCATGTTGCATATCTACAGTGACTATTACCCTTTCAACTAATGTCTAAGAAAAAGTTACATATTTGAGAGGCTTCAAATATAAATTAAATGCAGATCTTGCTCTTGGTTGCTTTCAACTATTAAGCTTACCTCATGATGGAGATAGCCAACAGACTAGATATATAGAATATCTCACCTAGGTGATAGTTTACTGGTACAGTCTGATATCACCCAGAGAAGAAAATCTAGATTGAAAAGTGGAACAGGGCTCCCACTTGGTTAAGCATCCGACTTTTAATGTCTGTTCAGCTCTTGATCTCAGGGTCGTGAGATCAAGCCCTGCATCGGGCTCCCTGCTGAGCATGGAGTCCGCTTGAGATTCTCTCTCTTCCTCTTCCTCCCCCAATCCCCCCTGCTTGTACATGCATGCACTCTCTAAAATTAAGTAAGTAAATCTTTTGAAAAAAGGGGGGACAGTGTCAGAAACCTTGAGACACAAAGTGGGACAACTGACAAGTGAAAAAAAGAGATTTTAAGAGAGTTCATCAAATGGGAGAGGGAGGTCAAACCAGAGGTGAACTAAGAAAAAAGACTATAGATTTGACAATCAGAAAGGCAGTATTGATTTTTTTAGGAGCTTTAGTGAGGGTTTAAAAAAAAAAAAAAAGGATTGGGAGTTCTAAGTTGGTAAGCATGTAAGCATGTTTGGTATACAAATGATCTCTTTCTCTCTCTTTTTTTAAGTATGGAAACTTCATTGATAACCTAAGACTCTTCACCAAAGGAGGAAGTGGTGGAATGGGTTACCCTCGTTTAGGGGGAGAAGGTGGAAAAGGTGGTGACGTCTGGGTTGTAGCCCATAACAGGATGACTTTAAAACAACTTAAAGACAAATATCCTCAGAAACGATTTGTGGCTGGAGAAGGAGCAAATAGTCGGTAAGTACTTACTGAATGACTTTGATTTTAGAAAATTAATCCCAGAGGAAAAAAAGATTAGAATATCAAAATTGAATTGGTAATTTGAAGTAAATTATATTCTATATTTGTAAATGAGCAGAAGTCTACAATAATTATCTCAATTCTAGTAAAGATAAAAAGGGTAGATACTAAGGAATGTTTCAGTTTTTAAACATTTTTATCCTTTTCTTCTCTTGGTGTCTGTTTATATTCTTTTGTACTTTGCTGTGAAAACAGAAAATGACCTCCACTATCTTCTTCTAAAATTAAATTTTTAGCAATCTTTAGGAAACCTTTTTCAAATCTCAACTGTTCTACCCACCCTGCCATCACCAATAGTTCTGCTGGGATCTTAAGATTTAGAGCCTGTTTCACTAAGTCCCTTGTGTATTTCCCTTTGGCTTGTTTTGGTCTTCTCCCTGTAACATCAAAACATTCTGTTTATTTTTTGTAAATTTTTGTTATTTTGTATGGAATATATGCTGCCCTCAAAATTTGAAAAGAACTTTTTAAAAACCATACTCAGTTTCCTGTATTTTGGAACTGGAGCTTGAACCAAGTCTTGAGAGGGAAATAGAACTTTGCCAGACAATCAAGACAGGAACAGGTGTGTTGGTAAGTGTATAATGAAAAAGGCAGTGCATTAGGAGGGAAAAAACTGGTGAAATAATACTTATTTCTAGCATAACTGTGGTACAAATGGGGTGGTTCATTTAAAATAAAGACATTATAGCCCAGATCATGAAGAGCCTGATACGCTGTGTTACAGGGTTTGAAGATTATCTTAGAGTGATGGGGAGCCATTGAAAGATTTTAAATAGGCAAGGGACATTAATAAATTAGTGTCTTAGAAAAATCACTCTGGGGATAATTGGTTAAAGAATGAATTGGAGGTGTTGATTGAGACTCAAGATAGGAGATCAATTTGGAGAATATTGCAATATTTCAGAAATGATGAAATACACAGTGCTTGGTCTATACCCATCATTCTAGTTTCATCTCCCTCTATATTCTGTGTTTTCTGCATTTCAGCCATGTTGGCTTTCCTTTAGTATCTTATACTGGTATTTGTCCTCTATCACTGGGGCTTTGTTTGTGTTACCTTTTCTGTTATGCTTTTTCCTCCCCTTCATCCAGTTGCCTCCTATGAACCCTTTAGATTTAAGCTCACGTCTTTTTCCTGATCTCCCTGATGAAGTCAGAATTCCCATATGAACTCCCATTGTAAGTTCTAATTCATAAGACTTGTCACAGTTATAATTTTCCATTTTCTCATGTATTTGATTAGTGTCTGCTCTCTTAACCAGACTACTGCTGAGGTCCATTAGGGCAGGGAACATAACAGTTTAGATCATCATTTCTTCTCAGATATCTAGTAGAGTGACTGGTACATAGTAGATATTCAGTTAACATTAGTTGAATGATGAATTAGATTGACAGAAGTGGATGGATTAGAACTATATTAAAGAAGCAAAATAAATAAGACTTGGTGATTGATGGAGTGTTGAAAGAGAATAATAAATCAAAGCCGACTTCCATGTTTTGACTTCAAGTGTGGGTAGATGATAGTATCATTCTTTGAAAAGGATTACAGTAGAAAGTGGCAACTGAGATGTAGGAAAAGGGAGTTTGAAGGATCTTTGGAAATGTCAGCAAACACTTGAAATACACGTCTGTGATTGGGGAATATGGTCAGGTCTACAGATAAATTTGTTGATCATAAGCATGGACTAGGGTGGGTGCATTACAGAAGAGAAGAGGATTGAGGATCAAATTCTGTTATTCACCAACATTTAAGGAAAAGTAACAGAAGGTGTGATCTAAAAATAGAGAGTTAGGAAAGACTTAGTGTCATGGAAGCTAAGGAAGAATTTAAAGGAGGAGGAGGTATCAGTCTTATTTATCTTGTGCAGTTCAGGTAAATTAAGTTGAATAAACTTACTGAATGCCAACATTTGAATGTATTATTTTATAATTTTATGAATTTTGCCACCATATGTCTGTATTTGGGTCCTACAAGAAGCAGGTACCAAAGTAAGATGTGATGAACAAGAGATTTATTGGGAAAACACCTATAAGGACAAATTGGAGAGGGACCTGAAGGATGTTGGGGAAGTTGTCTGACCACTGTGCAAATCTAAGCCTTACAAAGGAGAGAGAGAAGGGCAAAATTTTAATCCACTGTGCAGTTTTAAGAAAATTTAGGCAAAGCTGATGGTGACTCCTTAAGCGAAAGCTGCCCATCAGAGGAATTCTTGTCTCCTACAAAGGGGCTGCCTTAGTTACCCTGCCATACGTAATCATTGGTAGGAAGTAGACTGTGGGAAGCATCATCTCTTTAAGATTTCAGAGCACATCAGCTTGGGTCATGGGTCATTGATGTTCCCTGCAGTCAGGTGTAAGAGATGCATTTTTGTGGTCCGCTATGGCATGCAATGTTCAATGTTATTTTTAAAATCAATTGTTCAGTGTTAGTTTTTGTCAATAATCAGAAATCTACAAGAGCTTTGCAAGTTACCTTACATGACATTTTGTTTCTGGCTGTAGAACCAAAAGGGAGACTCTTGGATTGATGAAATTGAGCTATCATTTATTTTCATTTTGCAGTGGTAACAGAGATAGTGTCTATTTTGTTTAATTCAGTGCACACTTAATGAGGATCAAGTATAAACAAGATACCAAAACGATATCTTAGATGTAGTACACTCAAAGATGAACTCATACAATGGTATGGTATGGTATGGTATATCATGCTGTGATTTTGAAGTATTACTTTTTAAAATTTCAGTGCACAAGCTTTGTGTAAGTTAATTAAATTCATAAATGATTGATTTGAAAATAGATTGGTATTTTAACTTCTTGAAATATGTATTTGGAGTTTAATATTAATACAAGGGAATTTTTTTATATGCTGGTATCTACACATTGCCTCATTTTACCTCAAGAATGTGCTTTCCAATCAGTCTGTGTTCTTACCCCAAACAACCAAGCTTTGTCAATACAACCTCACCACTTGCACCTACCCCCACCTCTCCTCATTTTCTGTTTTTCAAACAAAGCTCACTTAATTCCCTATTGAGTGTAAATCTTAACTCCCTTCTCTTCTTTTCCTTTAAAGATTTGTTCATGTGCTTTAGTTTTTGGGATATGAAAAAGTTAATCATGGGAAAAAGAGCTCAACTACTAGACTTGATTTTAAGTACTCTGAACTAGTGTTTTTAGACTCTTTCAATTTTTTAAATAGGAACTTTTAAACCATTTTTGTACCATCCATACTGAGAAACATTTTACACTTTAACCAAACATGTATGTTACTCTAGTTTCTATTCTGTGGTATGGTGTACATTGTTGTTTTCCTTTATTTTGGGAGAATATGCATAATATGAAATTTACCATTTTAATGTGGATAGTCCTGTGGCATTGTACTACATTCATATTGTTGTACAGCAATCACCTATCTTGTTTTAAGTGCTGGTTTTGACTGTATTTTGAAAAACGTTGGGGTTGTAAAATCAAATTATTAGATTTCAAATAAAAAGCAGAATAGGGGGGCGCCTACGTGGCTCAGTGGGCTAGGCCTCTGCCTTTGGCTCAGGTCATGATCTCAGGTCCTGGGATCGAGCCCCGCATCAGGCTCTCTGCTCGGTAGAGAGCCTGCTTCCGCCTCTCTCTCTCTGCCTGCCTCTCTGCCTACTTGTGATCTTTGTCAAATAAATAAATAAAATCTTTAAAAAAAAAAAAAGAGCAGAATAGGAAACAGCACTATCACATAGTAGGGTTTCACAAGACCTTAAAGTCATATGTATATATGAATTTGTATGTGTATGTGTGTATGTATGTGTGTGTGTATATATATATATGACTGTATTATTTCTTACTGAGTTGCAATTGAAAAACTGAAAACTATTGCTTTGAAGAAGCCATGCCTTCAGCATGTAAATCCTTTAAAGTGTTCAAGATCTGTATAAAAGTCTGTTTCTTCAGCTATAAAATAGGGATAATAATAGTACCTATTTCTCTTTGGAAAAAATTAATAAAATTGATAAAACCCTAACCAGACTTAGGAAAAAGAAGAAAGGACCTAAATAAATAAAATCACGAATGAGGGAGGAAAAATAACAGCCAATATCACAGAAATACAAATAATTCTAAGAGAATATTATGAAAAACTATATGCCAACAAATTGGACAACCTGGAAGAGATGGATTAAATTCCTAGGACATATAAACTACGAGAACTGAAACAGGAAGAAACAGAAAACTTGAACAGCTTGATAACCAGCAGAGAAATTGAATCAGTAATGAAAAAACTCCCAACAAATGTCTTCCCAGGTAAGTTCTACCAAACATTTAAAGAAGAGTTAATACCTATTCTTCTCAAACTTTTCCCAAAAAATAGAAATGGAAAACTTTCAAATTCATTCTAGAAGGCCAGCATAATCCTAATACCAAAACAAAACACTGCACTAAAAAAGAACTATAAGCCAATATCCCTCATGAACATGGATGCAAATTCTCAATAAAATACTAGCAAATCAAATCCAACAGTACATTAAAAGAATCATTCACCATGACTAAGTAGGATTTATTCCTGGGCTACAAGGGTGACTCAATATTCACAAATCAATCAATGTCACATACCACATTAATAAAGGGAGGGATAAGTACCATATGATCCTTTCAAAAAATACAGAAAAAGCAATTTGACGAAGTACAACATCCACTTACGATAAAAATCTTCAACAAAGTAGGGATAGAGGGAACATCCCTCAACATCATAAAGGCCATATACAAAAAACCCACAGCCAATACTGTCCTTAATGGGAAAAATCTGAGAACTTTTCCTCTACAGTCAGGAACAAGACAGGGATGTTCACTCTCACCACTGTTGTTAATATATAGTACTGGAAGTCCTACCCACAGCAATCAGACAACAAAAAGAAATAAAAGGCATTCAAATTGGCAAGGAAGAAGTCAAATTTACTATTTACAGATGACCTGATACTCTATGTAGAAAAACTGTAAGACTCCACCAAAAAACTGCTAGAACTGATATATGGATTCAGTAAAGTTGTAGAATACAAAATCAATGTACAGAAATCTGTTGAATTTTTATATACCAACAGTGAAACAGCAGAAAGAGGAATCAAGGAATCAGTCCCATTTACAGTTGCACCAAAAACCATGAGATATCTATGAATAAACCTAACCAAAGAGGTAAAAGATCTGTGTTCTGAAAACTATAAATATCGATGAGAGAAGTTGAAGATGACACAAAGAAATGGAAAAACATTCCAAACTTACGGATTGGAAGAACAAATAATGTTAAAATGGCTGTATTACCCAAAGCAGTCTATACATTTAGTGCAGTCCCTATCAACATACTGACAGTATTTTTCACGGAGCTAGAATAAATAATCCTAAAATTTTTTGGAACCACAAAAGACCCAAAATAGCCAAAGTATTCTTGAAAAAAGAAAAGCAAAGCTGGAGGCATCACAATTCTGGACTTCAGGTTATATTACAAAGCTTTAGTGATCAAGTGATCAGTATGGTGCTCACCCAAAAACAGACACGTAGATCAGTAGAACAGAAGAGAAAACCCAGAAATGAACCCACAACTATAGGTCAGTTCATCTTGGAAAAAGCAGGAAAGAGTATCCAATGGAAAAAAGACAGTTTCTTCAACAAATGTTGTAAGGAAAACTGTACAGCAACATTCAAAAGAATGATACTGCACCACTTTCTTACGCCGTACACAAGAAATTCAAAATGGATTAAAGATCTAAATGTGAGGCAGGAAACCATTAAATTCCTAGAGAAGAATATAGGCAGTAACCTCTTTGACATTGGCCATAGCAACTTACTAGATTGTCTCTAGAGGCAAGGGAAACAAAAGCATAAGTAAATAAACTTTGGGGACTTCATAAAATAAAAGCACAGTGAAGCACACAATCTAGAAAACAAGAAGTCAACTTATGGAGTGAGAAGATACTTGCAAATGACATATCTGATAAAGGGTTAGTATCCAGAATATGTAAAGGATAATAAAACTCAACACCCCAAAAACAGTTAAAAAATGGGCAGAAGACATGTCTTTTCCAAAGAAAACATACAGATGATTAACAGACACATGAAAAGATGCTCAATGTCACTCATCATCAGGGAAATACAAATAACAACTGCAATGAGATATCACCTTACATTAGTCAGAATGGTTAAAGTTAACAACATGGTGCTGGCGAGGATTCAGAGAAAGGGGAACCCTCTTACACTGTTGGTGAGAATGCAAACTGATGCAGCCACTCTGGAAAACAATACGGAGGTTCCTCAAAAAATTAAAAATAGAAGTACCCTATGATCCAGTGATCACACTACTGGGTATTTACCCCCAAAATACAAAATACAAAATCTAATTCAAAGGGATACCTGGACCGTAATGTTTATAGCAGCATTATCAACAATATCCAGATTAACAGGAAGATCCCAAATGTCCATTACCTGTTGAATGGATAAAGTAGATATGGTATAGATATACAATGGAATATTATTCAGTCATTAAAAAAATGAGATCTTTCGGGGCGCCTGGGTGGCTCAGTGGGTTAAGCCGCTGCCTTGGGCTCAGGTCATGATCCCAGGTCCTGGGTTCAAGCCCCACATCGGGCTTTCTGCTCAGCAGGGAGCCTGCTTCCTCCTCTCTCTCTGCCTGCCTCTCTGCCTACTTGTGATTTCTCTCTGTCAAATAAATAAATAAAATCTTAAAAAAAAAAAATGAGATCTTGCCATTTGCAAGATGTGGGTGGAACTAACAAGTATTATGGTAAGTGAAATAACTCAGAGACAAATACCATATGATTTTACTCATATGTGGAATTTAAGAAATAAAACAAATGAGCATAGGGGAAAAGAGAGAAATAGGCAAACCAAGAAATATATATATTTTTTAAGATTTTATTTATTTGACAGAGATCACAAGTAGGCAGAGAGGCAGGCAGAGAGAGAGGAAGGGAAGCAGGCTCCCCACCGAGCAAAGAGCCCGATGCGGGGCTAGATCCCAGGACCTTGAGATCACTACCTGAGCCGAAGGCAGAGGCCTTAACCCACTGAGCCACCCAGGCACCCCCCAAGAAATAGATTCTTAACTGTAGAGAGCAACTGATGGTTTCTAGAAGGGACATGGGTTGGGAGGGATGGGTGAAATAGGAGGTAGGGATTAAGGAGTGCGTTTGTGATGAGCACTGGGCGTTGTATGTAGATGTTGAATCCGTATGTATAATTGGCTGAATAAGTGGTACATATTATGTGATAGCCTTAACGTGGTTGTTATCATTATGTAATTGTATAATGTTTTTGTTGGTGTATTTTTCTTCATTTTATCTCTACATAAAGGTTATTCTAGCTCAAAAATTATCAGATAAAGTTAAAATATCAGATAAAATTAAAAATATCAGATAAAATTTAAAAATCTGAGGGGCACCTGGGTGGCTCAGTGGGTTAAGCCTCTGCCTTCGGCTCAGGTCATGGTCTCAGGGTCATGGGATCGAGCCCTGCATCGAGCCCTGCGTCGGGCTGTCTGCTCAGCATAGAGCCTACTTCCCCCTCTCTCTCTGCCTGCCTCTCTGCCTACTTGTGCTCTCTCTCACTGTCAAATAAATAAATAAAATCTTTTTAAAAATTTAAAAATTTGAAAAAAAATCAATCACCTATAATTCTTCCACGCATAGATAACTACTATTAACCTTTTCTTGACTGTTTTAAGTCCTTTTTTTTTTAGACGTTTATGCAAAATGACTTGTGGCAGTTACCTTGTGATTATGTGGATGTATATAAAATTTGGGGGTACAAATATGAGAGCACAACATTTTCCAACCTTTTCTTTTCTCTTAACATTTTTTTCCATGCCAGAGAATTATTCAGAATGGCTGCATACTAATATACTATTGGAAATAACAACTTTTTTGGCATTCATTCATTTAGGTAATTATAGGTTTTTTCATTGTTATAGTAGTCACAATGTAAATATATCCTAGTGTATATAGTGTTTTACATGATTATTCAGTTATTTTTTTAGGATAAATTTCCAGAAGTAGAATTGCTTTTTAAAAGTTTGTACCAGGGGCACCTGGGTGGCTCAGTGGGTTAAAGCCCCTGCCTTCGGCTCAGGTCATGATCTCAGGATCCTGAGATCAAGCCCCACATCAGGCTCTCTGTTCAGCAGGGAGCCTGCTTCCTCCTCTCTCTCTGCCTGCCTCTCTGCCTACTTGTGATCTCTGTCTATCAAATAAATAAATAAAATCTTTAAAAAAAAAAAGTTTGTACCAGTTCTATCATGAGTAGTGTGAAAGGAGCTAGATCAGTCACTCATAATTAAAGTATTCTTATTTGAGGTCCGTTTGTTAAAATGTTTGTTATTCAGTGGATTTCCTATTTTTTCCCACAGTCTCTTTCGTTTATATACATCTACATAATTCTATCTTTTCTAGCTTATTTGTGTTATAGCAATGATCTCTCCATTTTAGTCATATAATATTTTAGTTCATAATGAGCTAAAATGACTTGGTTAGCTTGGTAACTTAAATCATTACCTATTATTATTATTATTATTATTATTATTATTACTTGTTATCTGTTTTATTTTTATTGTTTTTATATGATAGTCTAAAATGCAAATAAATAGCAATAATTTTCTCTTCATCTGATATTTGGCCATTTAACATCTGTATCAACAAGAAAAGTTGGTTTCTAGTTTTTGTAAGCCATTATATTTGTTGAGTATAGTCCATTTAATATAGTGGGTTTTCCTTATTTTAATTTACCTTTATTTTTTTGTAGAGTTAATGCACTGAAAGGGCCCAAAGGGAAAGACTGTGAAATTCCTGTACCTGTGGGTATTTCAGTAACTGATGAAAATGGTAAAATTATAGGTAAGTGTATTATAGATTCTAAGGTTGTGAAAATGTACATATTTTTTAAAGCTGTTTGGGAACTATGGGGAATAGCTCCTCTTTAAATTTTTTAAAAAATTGGGCACCTGGATGGCTCAGTGGGTTAAGCCTCTGCTTTCAGCTTGGGTCTTGATCTCAGGGTCCTGGCATCGAGCCCCACATTGGGCTCTCTGCTCAGCGGGGAGCCTGCTTCCCCCTCCCCCACTCTCCCTGCCTCTCTGCCTGTTGTGATCTCGCTGTCTGTGTTAAATAAATAAAATCTTAAAATAATTTTGTTAAAAACTACTTCAATCGCTAATTTTAACAGATTTGAAAACTTTACATAAAAGTTCAAGGGAAAAAGAGTTTCTCAAGGGGCGCCTGAGTGGCTCATTTGGTTGTAGAGTCAACTTGATTTTAGCTCAGGTCATGATCCTCGGGGTCCTGGGATCATGACCCGAGCCTGCGTCAGGCTCCTTACTCACCGGGGAGTCTACTTGAGATTCTCCCTCTCTCTCTGCCCTTCACCCTCCTGGTACACATGTGCTCACTCAGGGTCTCTCTGTCTCTCTCAAATAGTAAATAATTCTTTTTTTAAGAGTTGTTCAAAATTAACTGTTAGAGTTAAGATTATTGTAAAGATACAGCTTTTTAGATTTATAAGTTGGAATTTTTTGGCATCTGTTTCTGAATGCAAAATGTCATTAATGATTAGCTCCAAGTAGTAATCTTTGTTCTAAGTATCTTTCTTTGTCTTTTTAAGGAGAGCTCAATAAAGAGAAAGACAGAATTTTGGTAGCTGAAGGAGGCCTTGGTGGTAAATTACTCACTAATTTCTTACCACTGAAAGGCCAGAAACGAGTCATTCACCTTGATCTAAAACTTATAGCTGATGTAGGCCTAGTGGGGTAAGTATCATTTGTATTTTTATTTTCATAATTTGAGAAATAGTTCATGAGTAGGAGATAAATATGAATGGTAATTAGGGACCAGTGTTATTTATGGAATTTGTGTGTTGTTTGTATACTTTGAGGATGCTGCTAAATACAGTTATTTTAACATTGCAAACATGGAGTTTCACAATTAATATTTATTTATAAAAAGAGAGGAAGATCACAGCAATTGAGTAGGCTAGTGGGAATGGTAGAGAATGAATCAAGAAAGGAAATCAATCAAATGCAGTAGTATAGGAAGGTGAAAGAAGATTACCAGATACTAAGGAATAAAATTAAAATTCCAGACCACATTTTATGAAGTGTATAGGAGGAAAGAAAAAGAGAAAAAAATGCTTGAGATACTCCGACAAGTCTTTATAGAGGTATTGCTCTGTTGATCAGGTGGCTGATGGCCCATACAGACAGTCTCAGCCATCAGACTTAGATATTACTGAGCACCAAGTTGGATCTCACTATGACTGTTTCCCTGTCCTTCAGGCTCTACTTACGATCTGTCCATTCTCAGTACTGCAGACCCCACAATGTTGTCCTCTTTCACAGGCTTCCTTTGTTTCATCATACAGTGCTGTTTGGCTGTAGAGTTTGCAGTGCTGGCACCTGACTGAGGGGGATAGATAGCAAGCTAGAAAGTAGGTAAAGGAAGGGAAGACTTCAACTTTGTATTTCTTCTCTCCCTGTCTGCCTGGCCCCCCTTCAATATTACGCAGAAGTCCCATGAAAAACTTAAGAAAGAGATAGCGAACACTGCCTATTGCTGGCTCTACTTCAGACTTCCAGTTCCATTCCGTGCCTTACATAGCTTCTTCTAACTCTCTTTATCTACCACTCCAGCCATCTCACTGCTTCTTTACCAGAGTAACAAGTCTGAATCCCTCACTTCTTGCCATGCCTGTCTAGCTACTAGGTCTTAACAGCAGTGGCTTAGAATTCATGAAGGCCCCATTCTTGCTGACATTATAGCAGGGAAGGATGTGATCCTGGTGTTCAGGCTTGCCATTTGCATTTAGTCTTTTCCATAAAACATAGTTATCAGGCATAGTTTCTTTAATAACATTCATTTTTCACAATGTTGTAGGCTTAGTAAGGTTTTGTGAACAATACTGAGAATCTAGCCATTTGCAGTCTCATTCATTACAAAAATGTGTTTCAAGTTCTGCGGAGACCTCTGCAGACTAAGAGCCTCACAAGGCTAAGTGGTAAAGGTGGGGTGAGGATGGGGGACTCAGGTGAGAGACTGTTTGGTTTAGAATCTCATATCCACTGGAGATCACCTGGAAGGTCTTGGGTAAGTTTTAGAATGTCTCTAAGCTTTTGTTTTCTCTCTCTTTTTTTTTTTTTTTTTTTTTAGATTTTATTTATTTATTTGACAGAGAGAGATCACAAGCAGGCAGAGAGGCAGGCAGAGAGAGAGGAGGAAGCAGGCTCCCTGTTGAGCAGAGAGCCCGATGCGGGGCTCGATCCCAGGACCCCGAGATCATGACCTGAGCCGAAGGCAGCGGCTTAACCCACTGAGCCACCCAGGCTCCCCTTGTTTTCTCTTTTTAATAGTAGCTAGATACGTTGCTAAAATGTGAATAAGATAACACATTTACAGCACAACACATCCGTTAGATTTATGAATGGGTAATGAATGATAGCTGCTAACATCATCATTATTACATTGCCAACTTATTGGAGAGTATATATAGTGAAATACTAAGCTTTTTAGAAGTGGATTTGATTCCTCAGAGCCTTCAGAAGGAATCAATCTGCCTCCATCTTTATTTCAAAGTACTATTTTCTAGAACCATGAGAGAATGAATTTCTTTGTTTTAAGCCACCCAATTTGTGGTACTTTGTTACAGCCACCTTGAAAACTAATGTATTCCTTATTCTTCTCTCCTCTTAATATAGAATGTGTAACAGAAAAAAAAAAAAAAAAAGAAGTGGATTTGATAATACAGTCAATAATTGAAACATCCAGTTTCTCTTTTTTTTAAAGCATCAAGTTTCTTAAGTACAATGCTTAATGTATATATTTTAATACTTTTAAATTAGCCAACTGTTCTTAAAAAGTTACTACTGTGAGTACCAGCATAAACAGATAACCTGTTTTCTGGTTTCAGGAATGAACTGAACCTTAGAACTAAGGTGCTTATCACTAACGTATTTGTACTGCTGTTGTCAAATCTGATCTTTGCATAGGTTGGATTTCAGCCTCTAAAATTTTTATTAAGTACTTTTCAGGAAAAATTTCAATTATCATTTCTTCAACCATTAGCATCCTTTTTCTTCACATGATTTCAGTTTCCTTGGAAATAGTCACTGGCACTTTTCTGCATTTAATAGGATAATGGAAAATAGGATAATGGAAAGAAATAAGCAAGTCTAGTTAGGGATAATCATGAATAAAAATTACTGCAATTTGCATTTCAGAAAGTTAAAAGGGCCTGGATATAATGAGGTGTAAGATAATACTGTATTTAAAAAGAAAAAAGACAATACATATTTCCATAGAAAAATGAGTCATTGGGGCGCCTGGGTGGCTCAGTGGATTAAAGCCTCTGCCTTTGGCTCAAGTCATGATCCCAGGGTCCTGGGATCGAGCCCCACATCGGGCTCTCTGCTCGGCAGGGAGCCTGCTTCCTCCTCTCTCTCTGCCTGCCTCTCTGCCTACTTGTGATCTCTCTCTGTCAAATAAATAAATTTAAAAAAAAAGAAAGAGTCATTAAAAAAACTCACTAATTTTATTTTAAATTCATTATAAGAAGATATATTTAATGAGATATTTTAAATAGGTTTATTTTGAATGTTAAAAGAGCTCTACTAAGAGGTTATAAATTTTTATAGAATTTCAGATTAATAGTTCCAAAATATTATACCAAGTGAAAGTTTGGTGTGTTTTGTAAGAAGAGCTTTCTCCAGTTTGAATGAAAGCTGTGAAGACAGGGATCACTGAAGACAGTTCTCATTGATTGCTGTATTTCTGATGCTAGTATATTGCCTGGTTAAGTTAATGATTAACAAATATTATTTGGATAAATTTAATGAAAATATCTGAATGGAATTGAGGAAATCATCTCTTAAGTGACTCTCATTCCTTGTACTTTCATATATGATGGGCCTTTCCTAAGGCAAATTTAGCAATAAAATCACAGCCTTTAAAACAATAAAATCAAAGCCTTTAAACAATATATATTTTAATTATAATTCAGTTTTTTCTCATCAAGAAATATATCTCAAGAAAGAAATTGAAGGTATATGTAAAAGTTCAAGGAAAGGGGTATGTGGGGCGGCTGGGTGGCTCAGTGGGTTAAGCCTCTGCCTTCGGCTTAGGTCATGATCTCAGGGTCCTGGGATTGAGCCCTGCATCGCATCAGGCTCTCTGCTCAGCAGGGAGCCAGCTTCCCTCTCTCTCTCTGCCTGCTTCTCCACCTACTTGTAGTCTCTGTCAAATAAATAAATAAAATCTTAAAAAAAAAAAAAAAAAAAAACGGAAAAGTGCATGTGGGTGGCTCAGTCGGTTAAACCTCTGGCTTTGGCTCAGGTTACAATCTCAGGGTCCTGTCACTGAGCCCTGGATCAGGCTCCCTGCTCAATAAGGAGTTTGCTTCTCCCTCTCCCTTTGCCCCTGCCACCTTGCTTGGGCTCAGGCGCACTCTCTCTCTTTCTCTCAAGTAAAATCTTTAAAATAAAAGTTCAGGGATAATAACTGTGGTGTTTAAAGTTTTTAAAAGTTAGACAAATAGGGGTGCCTGGGTGGCTCAGTGGATTAAGCCTCTGCCTTCAGCCCAGGTCATGATCTCTAGAGTCCTGAGATCGAGCCCCGCATTGGGCTCTCTGCTCAGTGGGGAGCCTGCTTCCCCCTCCCCGCCTGCCTCTCTGCCTACTTGTGATCTTTGTCTGTCAAATAAATAAATAAAAATTTAAAAAAAAGTTAGACAAATAATAAATGCTAAAAGAAAATTTTCTTAAAGAAAAAGTATCTATTAATTCCACCACTTAGGAGTGACTGTTAATGTAGGTATATGTCCTTCTAGCTGCATACATTTTTTTGCAATGTTATTTTTAATAGTTAAAAATTGGAGATAACCTAAATTTCCAATAGGAAATTAAGTAAATTACAGTGTGCCCTTGAAAAGTGTTCACCTTATATTACTCAGTTTAAAAAGCAGGCCAACCAATTATGAAGTAATCTTTCAGAAAAAAAAACAAAACTAAACCTGATCAAGGCTTTATCTCAGACTAACAATTTATAGAAAAACTGGGGCAAAGGAGCATGCTAAAGGACATCATGGGGGTGTCAGCAAAAAAAAAAAAAAAAATCTCCAGACTATGGGAAAGAAATGCTATAGGACAAATGACCCAGTTTCCTTAAAAATAAAATTATAGCAGCACCTGGGTGGCTCAGTCAGTTAAGTGCCCAACTTGATTTCCAGTAAGGTCATGGTGTCTGGGTCCTGGGATCAAGCCCCCTGTGGGGCTCCACACTCAGCGGGGAGTCTGCTTGAGGATTCTCTCTCTCCCCAAACCCCTCCCCCTGCTTGCACTTGTAGCGCACACACCGGCTCTCTCTTTCTTCCTCAAATAAACTTTAAAAAAAAATTGAATTAAATTACAAAGAGAAAATAAAATAGGGGAGATCTTTACCAAAAGAAATTTTAAGGGATACATTAACCAGTTGTAATACACAGACCTTAGGTGAGTCCCTGTACAAACCAACTTTAAAAGAAGTATTGGGAATGTGTAATTTGTTGAAGGTAGGTGATTGTTAAATGAGATTCATTACTTCTCTCTACTTTTGTATATATTTCGAAATACAGTATAAAACATATTAAAGAAAATTTATAAAGCTATGTAAGCAATATTTTGTCATTGTTTGGCTAGAATTAGTGGATTGTTGGTATTTTCATTAGTTTCTTTTTGTTTTTCTATGATTTGCAGGCTTTTTTAAGATAATTGAATTATACTCCCAATACTAAAACATCTCTAGTGTCAAGCATAAATTTATCTTTATTTTTTTCATATGTATATTTCATTCAAGTTTTTCAGGATTATTATTTTTAAAAAATAATTTATTTATGTATTTGACAGGGAAAGACACAGTGAGAGAGGGAACACAAGAGGGGGAGCAGGAGAGTGAGAAGCAGGCCTCCCACCAAGCAGGGAGCCCGATGCAGGGCTAGATCTCAGGACTCCGGGATCATGACCCAAGCCCAAGGCAGACACTTAATGACTGAGCCACCCAGGCAGCACCTTTCGGGATTATTTTTATAGTCTGTTTTTATTCCCAGAGATATTCAAGAAATGTACTTCCTGAAATGTTAGAAATTCAGAGATAATCAAGTATTGTTAACAATACTAATATTTGTTTTAATTCATTACATTATTTTTTCATTTCAGATTCCCAAATGCTGGAAAATCCTCTTTGCTAAGTCAGGTTTCTCATGCAAAACCTGCAATTGCAGATTATGCTTGTAAGTATCATTTGTTGTGTATTTTAATGTGTGGAGGTAAATTTTTAAAGACTCATCTTTCGGGGCGCCTGGGTGGCTCAGTGGGTTAAGCCGCTGCCTTCAGCTCAGGTCATGATCTCAGGTCATGATCTGGGATCGAGTCCCACATCGGGCTCTCTGCTCAGCAAGAAGCCTGCTTCCCTCTCTCTCTCTCTCTGCCTGCCTCTCCGTCTACTTGTGATCTCTCTCTGTCAAATAAATAAATAAAATCTTAAAAAAAAAAAAAAAGACTCATCTTTCTTTGAATATGAATAAAGTGACAACTCTGAGGTAGCCTTAGTTTGAAAACTTGGCCACCAGTGTACATGCATTTCCCATTAATCCTTGAAATCTCTTTAGCCCTCCACAAAGTTCCTAGTACTTGTTAGATACTTGGTTCTTTGCATTTATTTCTCCTTTGCATAATCACTTATTTGATTTAGTTGTGATTTTCTGAGCACCTACCCTTTATCAAGCACTGTTCTTTCTATTCATTTAGCAAGTATTTATTTCTGTGAACTCTAGTGGGTTCTGTAGAAACAAAGACGGGTAGGCAGAAACAGATACTGTTCTGACTCTTACTGAGCTTATAGACTAGTAGGGGAGGGCATATATTATCATAACTGACTATAAGAGAATATATTATGTTCTGTGAAAGAGTGTAGGTAGCTGCTTTAAACTTTGGGAAGGTGTGATGTTAGGGCTGAGGTATGAAGAATACTTGCATTAATCAGTGACAGATGGTGGATGTGAAGGGTGCTTCCATCAGAGGAAGTAGCATTGTACACAAAGGCTCTCTGGTGGCAGGGAGATCTGTGTGTCTAGAGAACATGTAATAAGGGAAAGAGGGAATTGATGAGGCAGGAGATGTAAGTAGAAACTGTATCATATATACCAGGTAGGCTTTGCTCTTTATATCTAAAGAGCAGCTCATAGCCTTAATCAAAGGATGAAATGATTAGATTGCTTTTCAAAAAGATCTCTCCACATGTGATGTAGAAAATGGATTGGTGTGGGACCTAAATGGGTCTGGGAAGAATAGTTAGGTTATTGAAGTAGCTAGATGAAATATAATGGATGCGTAGACCACGTAATGAATAAATGTGATAGAATCTCTGTCATCATTAAACAAAAAGATACAGAAACATCCATTGACCTGGAAAATACAATTAAGCCATTCTAAAATTAAACTCTGAGGAAGTAGAGTTAATTTGGGTCTAATTGCTATAAATTATGTGACCAATATTTATTGTTAAAGTATAGGAGCTCTTGAGAAGGAAAGAGGAAGAAAAGTTCAGAGTCATAGGAAGGAGGCTAGTGCAGAATTGATAAGGCTTGAGGATAAGTGAATGAGAAAGGACTAAACAGCTTTCACCCACAGACCCAGTGATAGAAACCTGAATTCTGTTCTACCCAGCAGCAACTTTATCACACTCCTTAAATTACAGCCCGGGGTGCCTGGGTGGCTCAGTGGGTTAAGCCTCTGCCTTTGGCTCAGGTCATGATCTCAGGGTCCTGGGATCGAGCCCCACATCGGACTCTCTGCTCAGCAGGGAGCCTGCTTCCCCCTTTCTCTCTGCCTGCCTCTCTACCTACTTGTGATCTCTCTCTCTCTCTTTCTGTCAAATAAATAAATAAAATCTTAAAAAAAAAAAAAAGTACAGCCAAAGAACTTTGAAGCCCACTGATTAGATTAGCTCTATGCCTATGCAGATTATAATTGTATTTTCCATTCCAACAAATGAGAATATAATCTAAATTAAATTGTTTACCAAAAAAAGTATTATTTATTTTATACATAATGGTAAGACAGTTTTGAGAGTACCAGCCTTATTCTAGCCTAGATTTATTTTTTCTTTTAGTTACAACATTAAAGCCTCAACTTGGAAAGATTATGTATGATGATTTCAAACAGGTGAGTATTTTTAAAGACATTTGGCTAGAAGTGCTTTTGATGCTTGGACTGTGTAATATTTGATTGTTTCTGTGGTGTTAGGGGGGAAAAGTAGCAGAATTTGTTTTTGGTAAATGAGACCATTATCGAATGAATTCTGAGCACAATCATAGCAGAATACTGTATGAAAAAACAACTTTTTGTCCTTCCAAAGTTTAGGTCCAGTTTATTGTTATAGCATAGAATCTTCTTTATCTCTTTGATCTCTGTTCTCATTGCAAGTCTCTATTTTATTGCTATATTTGATTATGGATTTTTGTTTCCTAAAAATATTTTCTAAAGTTCATGGAATTTATTTTATTCCAACTTTCTCTTTCTAAAACAAATTTTTTTTTAATTACAAGGGATTCTGGTCTAGCTATTAAAACTTATTTTTCCTTAATAAGAAATAACTATAGATCTTTTGAATAATTAGAGTAAAAACAAACAACAAAGGAAAGTAACAAAATTTTTAAAATATATAATGTATGACAAGCATTTATGCTCCTTGGCATTTACGCAAATGCAACATACACACAAAAACCTGCACCTGGATGTTTGTAACAACCTTGTTCAGAAGTGCCAAAACTTGGAAGCTACCAAGATGTCCTTCAGTAGGTGAATAGATAAATAAACTGTGGTAATAAGGGAATATGATCTAACACTAAAAAGAATTGAGCTGTGAAGGCATGAAAAGACATGGAAGAACTTAAATGCATATTCCTAAGGGAAGAGGCCAGTCTGAAAAGGCTACATACAGTATGGTTCTAAGTATGTCACAGTCTAGAAAAAGGCAAAACTGTGGACATGACAAAAAGATTAGTGGTTTCCAAGGATTAAGGGGAAAGAAAGGATAACCAGTAGAGCACAGAGGATTTTTAGGGCAGTGAAACCTTCTGTATGATACCATAATGGTGGGTACATGACGATATACATTTGTTAAAGCCAGTAGAATGTACAACACCAAGAGTGAACCCTAATGTAAAGTATGGACTTAAGGTGATGATATATCAATGACACATAAAAGATTTATATTCAATTATTTAAGTTATTTAACAGTAAAAAATTTTTTAAAACTTCATTATATAGAATAAGTAAAATTGTAAATAATTTGAATATGGAGAACAATATTTAGAAGAAAAGAGAACATTGTAAATTTTAAGGGAAACTTAATTCTCAGTTGCAAAATTCTCAGATGGAGAACCTGCAAACAAAATTTCAGGACATGAAAAAAATGTTTTCAGGACATGAAGCCTTTGTTGTATTTTGTCTATGTGACTGCTTTGTCACATAGCTACAGTTTCCTTTAAAATTGTGAAATCCAGGGCGCCTGGGTGGCTCAGTGGGTTAAAGCCTCTGCCTTCGGCTCAGGTCATGGTTCCAGGGTCCTGGTATCGAGCCCCGCATCGAGCTCTCTGCTCAGCAGGGAGCCTGCTTCCTCCTCTCTCTCTCTCCCTGCCTCTCTGCCTACTTGTAACCTCTGTCTGTCAAATAAATAAATAAATCTTTTAAAAAATAAAATAAATAAAATTGTGAAATCCTATCCACAGGGGCAGTGTATGAAGAGCAGTGCTTCTCAGCCCTTACTGCACATCCAGTTAGAATTTACTGGGTGGCTTCAGAACAACAATGATAAATGAAGCCTATGCGCCAGAGATTTGAAACCAAATTCCTTGGGGTAGGGCCTGGGGATCTCTACTTTATAAAAGATCCCTGGGTGTTTATAATGTGCAGTGAGGTTTGAAAACCGCAAATATAGGCTAATAGTTAATCGCTTACCATTTCAAAAAGGAGTTATAAGAACCTTTTCTCCTGGGGCACCTGGGTGGCTCAGTCGGTTAAGCAGCTGCCTTCAGCTCGGGTCATGATCTCAGGGTCCTGGAATCGAGCCCCATATTGGGCTCTCCGCTGAGCACGGAGCCTGCTTCCCTCTTTCCCTCTGCCTGCCTCTCTGTCTACTTGTGATCTCTATCTCTCTGTTGAATAAATAATAAAAATCTTTAAAAATATATATATTTTTAAAAATTTTAAAAAAAGAACCTTTTCCCCTTTACTTTTCAAAAATGGTCAGTAATCCTCCTGGTAGAACATAAACAGAAAAGGAACAGTGGTGCCACATAATCAATTACATATGGAATTTAAAACTCAAAACTACAGAGCTATAAGTCTATGTCTGCTGAATTACTATCCCTCTATACTTTTAAGAACTCAGAAAGTTGAAATTCTGTGACGGGTTCATGTTGAACAATATAATCGATGGAATTCTAAAGAGAACTTATGTGATTAATAAATGTTAAACTAATCCCTAGAATTCTTAGATTGCTAGATTAGTAAGTAAAAATGGGACTCTAATTTCTGATAACAAATGGTTTTGATTCTTAATATCTTGGTTTTATAAATATGCAGTGATAATCACAAATTAGTAACTGTATTTGAAATATGAAAATTTGGGGATGTAATTATTTTCTTTTTTTTAATTAAACCATCTAATTTTGTATTAGATATCAGTAGCTGATCTTCCTGGTTTAATAGAAGGAGCACATATGAACAAAGGAATGGGCCATAAATTCCTCAAGCATGTAGAAAGAACCAAACAACTACTGTTTGTTGTAAGTCATATATGTACCAATGTAATGTTCAAATGAATGTGAAAATCAATGTGTTTAGTTTTCCTAGAAATAATAATAAGATTAAAAGATGAGGTACTATCACATGTTATTCCACTAAGTGTTTAAATGGGAGTCAAATATAGTAAGTAATCTTCATTTATAATTCAGAGTGGAGATGGCATTACTGTATCAGATGTAAGTTTGGCCATACTTATCAAGGTTTAATTCTTTAAGGTTGTCAACATACTGTTATGTTATTATATAGTATCTCTTTCCTATTTCATTGATGGTGTTGGAGCTATATATTAGATTGTCTGTATCTCATACAAATTGTTTTATCTATACTAGTTTTTTATTTCATTAATATTATAATTTCAGAATAATTATGGCTGTCTTGACACTACAGCTTCTTTTACTCATTTTGAATTACTGAATTAACAATAATGTATAGATTGAGAAATTATTTTTAGCTTGAGAAAGTTAAACATTTCAAAACATAGGAATTTGTAGCTGTTGTTATATCAAAAACTGTCTCTTTCTGTCTTTTTTTTAGGTCGATATTTCTGGATTTCAGCTTTCTTCCCAAACTCAATATAGAACTGCCTTTGAAACCATAATACTGCTTACAAAAGTAGGTTTTCTGTTTTACCGTGTTCTGCATTTGGTCTGACATGTAGGCATATAGAACTGTATTAAATAACAGATAATTAGAATAAATACATATTCTACCTCTACTTTTTGAAGGTTTGAAGTCAAAGAATCATCTAAACTTGCTTTCTCCAGTTTTGTGTTAACCCACGCTTCAACCTATTACAACCAATGAAATCCTCCTTTATTTTAAATCCCTGTTACATACTTCTCAGACTTTATTCTTGCTTGAACTTTTATTCCTACTTTTTAGACTATTTCTCAGTCTTTTTTTTTTAAAGATTCTTTTTATTTATTTGACAGAGAGATCACAAGTAGGCAGAGCAGCAGGCAGAGAGAGAGGGGAGGGGAAGCAAACTCCCCGCTGAGCAGGGAACCTGATGGGGGGCTCGATCCCAGGACCCTGAGATCATTACCTGAGTCAAAAGCAGAGGTTTAACCCACTGAGCCACCCAGGCGCCCCTTGGTCTATTTTTTTTTTTTTTTTAAGAAGATTTTATTTATTTGAGAGAGAGTACGATTGGGTCAGAGGCAGAGGGAGAAGCAGGCTCTCCAATGAGTAAGGAACCTAGTGTGGGGCTTGATCCTGGGACTCTAGGATCATGACCTGAGCCCAAGGCAGATGTTTAACCAACTGAGCCACCCAGGCGCCCCTCAGTCTTTTTTTTTTGTTGTTTTTTTCTGTTCATTCCTTAGGTAGCATTCAGTTACAGTTAATACACTGATGACTGCCAGATCTTTCTGATACCTGCGTCTTCTGGTCTTGCTTTAGACCAGCTAACTAATGGATATCTTTCACTGGCTGTCCCATTACATTCTCAAACTTAATATGCATACAACTGAACTTCAGTGGTTTTGTAAACCAGAATCCTAGGTGTTAGTCTCACTTCTTTCTTTCTCACCACCTGCATTAAGCCCTTTTAGTTCCATATCCTAAACCTCTGAAATTCATCTCTGTGTCTTCATCCACACTGTTACAATCATCAGCCCTCCTCACTAGAATGTTTTAAGTATTCCTATGTCATCACATTGCTTCCAGTCTCACTTCTCTCCAGTCCATTTTTTTAAATTGAAATGTAGTTGACATACAAAATTATAGTATTTTCAGGTGTGTACAACATAGTGATTCAGTAACTCTATATACATCATGCTATGTTCACCGCAAGTGTACCTACTATCTGTCACCACACAGTGCTATTATAATACCATTCTCTAGGGGCACCTGGGTGGCTCAGTGGGTTAAAGCCTCTGTCTTCTGCTCAGGTCATGGTCCCAGGGTCCTGGGATCGAGCCCCGCGTCTGGCTCTCTGTTCAGCAGGGAGCCTGCTTCCCCGTCTATCTCTCTCTGCCTCCCTCTCTGCCTACTTGTGATCTCCGTCTGTCAAATAAATAAATAAAATCTTAAAAAAAAAATACCATTCTCTAGTTCATTTTTTTATATGGCAGCTAGAGTGATATTTGTGAAAGAACCAAGATAATGCTTATTCTTTGCTTAAACTTCCCCACTTCAGTGGGGGTGCCTGGGTGGCTCAGTCAGTTAAGCCTCTGCCTTAGGCTCAGGTCATGATCTCGGAGTCCTGGGATCAAGCCCCACATCAGGCTCTCTGCTCACTGGAGAGCCGGTTTCTCCCTCTCCCTCTGCCTGCCACTCTGTCTAATTATACACCCTCTTTCCCTCACTCAAATAAATAAATAAAATATTTTAAAAAAATAAAACACTTCAGTGATTCCACCCCTGTTGTTAGGTTGAAGTCTTACCCTGAATATGGTTTTTGAATCTGGCAAGGGTTGGCTTCTACCTAGCAGTTCATCTCTGCCCTTCCTGCCTCACTTTTTATTCTTAGCCACATGATTTCTCTCTAACACAGCATGATGTTGCTTACCTCCAGGACTTTTTATATCTTGTCACTTTTTTCCTGTGAGCATTTGAATATGGGTTTTTATATGGACATGTTTTCATTTCCCTTGGGCATATAAACCTAGGAGTAGAATTGCTAGATAATATGGTCAGTCAATGTTTAACACTTTGAGGACCTGCCAGAATTTTAGAGTGGCTGCACCATTTTACTACTTTATAATCGCACCAGCAAGGTATGTGAGGGTTCTAGTTTTTCTACAAGAATGCCAAAACTTGTTCCTTTGTCTGTGTTTTTTATTTTTAGTTATCCTAGCAAGTGAGGTGGTATTTCATTATGGTTTTGACCTGCATTTCTCTAGTGACTGAAGATGTTGAGCATCCTTTCATGTGTTTATCAGCCATTTTTATGTCTTTGAAGAAATGTCTGTTCACATTCTTGGTGCATTTTTTAAGTTGGGTTACTTATCTTTTTGTTGTTGTTGTTGAGTTGTAAGAGTTCTGTATATTTTGGATAAAAGTCCCTTATCAGGTACATGTCTTGTAAATATTTCTCCCATTTCTTTTGTCTTCACTTTTGTTGTTTGTTTGTTTTTAAGATTTTATTTATTTATTTCAGAGAGAGTGAGTGCATGAGCAGGGGAAGGGGCAAAGGGAGAGGGAGAAAAAGACTCCCCGCTGAGCAGGGAGGCTGACAGGAGGTTCCATCTCAGGAACCTGAGATAATGACCTTAGCCAGAAGCAGATGCTTACCCACTGAGCCATGCAGGTGCCCTTATCTTCATTTTCTTTATATTATTTGAAGCACAAAGGTTTATATTTTAATGAAGTTCTTTTTGTCTATTTTTGTCTTTTGCTTGTGCATTGGTGTCACAGCTAAGAAACCATTGCCTAATCTATGGTCATGAGAATTTACTCCTAAGCACACTTACTTTTTCTAAGAATAATATAAATGTAGCATTAGATTGTTACTATTTACTTCTGAACTTTATCAGTGTGCTTAATAGAAGTCTTAATATCTGTATTTGGTCCTGTGTACAAATCACTATGTCTCTAAGATGTCATTTGAATTAAAATATATTAACATGTGACTAACCAGTGAGCATTTTATGAATTTTCTTTGTCATTTAATTTTGTGGTTGTTGAGGCTTATTGAATTTCAGAAATGTCAGTGGGCTCTAGATTACCCAGGCCTACAAAGTAAAGAAAGATATTACCAAATAGGTAATCTATATATTTATTTTAATAAAATTACTTGGTTTTTCTTTTTCTTTTTTTTCTTTTTTTTTGGAAGGAATTGGAGTTGTACAAAGAGGAACTTCAGACAAAACCTGCACTTCTGGCAGTTAATAAAATGGACTTGCCAGGTGCTCAGGATAAATACCATGTACTGATGAATCAACTCCAGAATCCTAAAGGTAAACCCATTTGTTCATTTAATGCCAATTTAATGATTACCTATTGCGTGCAGAAAGTGCTAAGTGGTGTAATCAATGCAAAAGAAAACTGACAATTGCTACTCTTAAAAAAAAACATTGTAACATAATACTTATCAAGTTTCAGAACTGCGATATGGACAGTAAGTTAGCAGAGACAAAAGGAAAAGTCGGGCTTCGTGAAGAAGTAAAATTTAAACTAGGCCCTTAAAGAGTTAATGGGAGTTGGATCAGAAGAGAAGAAAGTCAGCATCTACCTGTAAATTCTTTTACTTTAACATACTTCACAAGTTCTAGACCTTCATTCCCATAATACACTATAAATTTAAAACCAGAGCAAATAGTTCTAAAGTGGTATGTATCTGTGCAATGCCAGCAAAGTACCCTGAAGAGTCCTAATCTTCTAAAAAGAACTTAAGTACCTACATATGTGTGACATAGAATAATAATGCTGTTGTTGCAAAAGGATTTATTTGTTTGAAATTTGTTCCTAAATGGACCACTTCGTGTAAAGGAACTTAAAGGGACTCTCCATAGTTTTGAATATTGACCTTTGCAGAACACTTCCTATCCTACAGTAATGATGCTTTCATTTTTCTGAATCTAGTAGAGGAGAAAAAGTCAGGTGGATAGAAGGTGGCTAATATGTTTTTAAATGGTACTAATTCCCTGTTTTTATCCTTCTATAGAAATGGGGAAAATGTTACAGTATACTGGGGCTATCACACAGCACCACAAGATCCTTTCTCCCTTACAGAAATCTTTCCCCTGCATAATTTACATATTGGAGCTGTCCTTGAGTTAATAAATTACTTTCAAGATAAAAATATTCCTGGAACTACAGAGTACTCTTTATTCTCTAATGTCACTTGCTTTATGAGGTCATTAAATCTATTTGCTAGTTGGTCTTACAGAAAAGGGAATTTACAGAGGAGGTGTCAAAAGGGAGAGTAACTCAAGAGTTTGTGCTATTTTGGTCTGTCATAAAACAAAATACAGTGCCCTCAGTGATAATTCCTGAGTTAGCATCTTTGGACTTCCTTGAGGATGTTCGAATCTCACAAATGAAGTTCCGTGTTTACTTGTCCAGTCTCTTTTAGTCCAGCCTTTCCAGTGCATATCCATTTTAACACATCCCATCAATGTGCCATCTCCCTTCCCATTGCCTTGAAGGCAGGGAAGAGGAAAAAGTTATATAATAGCTGTCAGCCCGTGTGGGGTGATAGATTGAACTCATCTGAAATGATTTCCCATTAAAATGTCCCCACACCCTTTTCAATTTTAGTACAGCTCCTAATTCCAGAGATAATAAGCTTGTAGTTTAGGGCAGCTAAAGGCCACCTGTGTATTGAGGCAAGTTACAAAATCCCAATCATGAATGATGTTATTTTTATACATACGTCTTTTAGAAAATCTGTGTTGCCTGACTTCATTGAGCTCCTCCAGAAAAAGCAAATTTTTTGCTTCTGTAAATAAAGCATGTGTGATTTATCTTTTATTTTTACTTAATTTGGTTTAAAATATATTCATCCAAAAAATATTTGCTAAGCACCTATCATGTGCTTAGAATCTTGCCATTGTCATTTGTAAAAACAAAAGCTTCTGAGAGGTTATTAATGAGGGAATGAAAAAAAGAATAATACTAGCTTTTAGTACCTTGATTCATAAACCTCTAATCTAGTTTTAATTTACTTTCAAAGACAATGAAAATCAGCTTAGTTTTGTGGTCCTTGTTTCAGATTTTCTGCATCTATTTGAAAAGAACATGATTCCAGAGAGGACCATGGAGTTCCAACATATCATCCCCATCTCTGCAATTACAGGAGAAGGAATTGACGAATTAAAGAACTATATAAGAAAATCTCTAGATGAACATGCCAATCAGGAAGATGATGCATATCATAAGAAACAGTTGCTTAACTTACAGATTTCCAGTACAATATCTTATAGTGAGCCACCACCAAAAAATTGTTATTAGCCCCAGATAGATGTAATTTAAATCTATTAAAAATGCTACTGAGGGGCACCCGGGTGGCTCGGTGGGTTAAACCTCTGCCTTCGGCTCTGGTCATGATCCCAGGGGCCTGGGATCGAGCCCTGTGTCGGGCTCTCTGCTCTGCGGGGACCCTGCTTCCCCCTCTCTCTCTGCCTGCCTCTCTGCCTACTTGTGATCTCTCTCTCTCTCTGTCAAATAAATAAAATACTTCTTAAAATTAAAAAAAAAAATTTTAATGATACTGAAATTATATTCATTTGAAAGTTTTTCTACAGACATGTATTCTTTAGAAGGTTAGTTATTATTAACCTTCTGCTATAAATGCCATCATTCAAGAACCATACCTTCTTGTTTTGTAGTTAAGTGTATAGATAATAAAAAACTAAGACCTAGAAATGACAACTTATATTTTATGGCCAATCCACCCATAATAAAATCCTCTGATATTCCTGTAGTTATGACATCTCTAGTAAGATCATTTATATATATATAAACAGAAGAGCATTCTCTAGAATATTATTCAAATGAGCAACCAAGTTTTTTTTTGTTTTTGAGTCTGTCATATACCTGGTTCTACTAATTACATAATAGTTACCTTTTTTGGAAAACTTCAAAACCCTAAATTTTAACATATTTTCAGTAATAATTAAGATCACTGATAATATTTAACAGAAACCAGCAGGTAGATGATTATAGTTTCACCTTTTGGAAAATTTTCTTTCTTAATTATAAATCTTTTTTCCTGCTTTGGAGCAGTCTGGTATATGTCTCATTTTCTTGCACTCAAATCTATCTTGTTTTCATATGTTGGTAAAGAGAAGTAATAGGAAGTGCAGATTTGAAACAATATTATCAATCATCAGTATATTGATACTAAAATTTCTAAATTTCTGTGTTTCAGAAATACAAATTGGACATTTTCTCTTCATTAGTTTTATTATAAAATACATATATTCATTGTAAGAAATAAAACATAAACCACCCAAAAGCATATAAAGGAAAACAACTTCCCATCTTCCTGCATTGGGCCCTCTTATCCTTCCCAGAGAAAACCACTGTTAATAATTTTTTATTTCCAGCAGAATTTTTTAATTCATTTATCTTTTTACTCAAATGAGTTCATTATATAAATCTTTTCTAAGGTTTTTTGTTGTTGTCGTTTAAATAGTAGCAAGTTAATGAGCTTTTAAAATTAATTCTTCAAAGCTGCTTTTAAATTATTAGAAATTTTTTTGGAATTTAAGCCTCAGTAAAGCCTTTACATATGGTTATAAGTATTACATAAAAATCATGTCAGTATTGTTCTCCTTAAATTTCTTCTGATGTGACAATGTGAATGAGTGTTTACAAGTATTATTTCACTTTTATTTGTTCTGTTTTCTGTTCTCCACTCCCACCTCCCATTCAGGGCCCCAGATCAATGGCTTTTTTGTATTTCTTTTTCCTTAATTGCACAGGTATTTATTGAGTGTCTCCCATCTGTCAGGCACTGTGCAAGGCACAGGATGTACAGTGTTGAAGACAGGACCTGCTGCCCTTATGGACCTCACATTCAATAGCAGAAACTGCAGGGGATTAGAATAGTCTGGTCCTGCTTTACAGCAAAGAAGTAAGAATGAGGAGAGCATTCGGGATTTGAACATCTGTACTGATCATTCTGATCATGTTTCATTTTGGGTATGTTTTACGTTTATAACTTTAGTATCATTTTTCTCTTAACTTATATTATTTCCTAAATATATAGAAGTAGCAATGTGAGGACAATTTCATCAGGTGAATTTCTGAAGTTCTGACACCATACTCTTATTTTCTGCTGTGGCAAAGGATAGTAGATATGTGCTGAGAATTAAGAGGAATTACATCTTATTTGTTAGTAATGGCCAGGTCACTACTCTACAACTAAATAAAGCATTGTGTTATGTAACTCACTAAATGTTTCATGGTTTATATTTTCTAGTTAATGAAAGTTGATAGTTGATTTTTATTCTAAACAGAAGGAGAAGATCTGGATCCCTTTTTATTTTACAAAAATTACATTTTAAGAACTTAATTTATTTTGAAATATATTAACATCTCAGATGCCATTTATTTTGTCCTTAAGCAAGATTTTTTTTCATTTTTTCCTTTCAAAATATATATACTTTTTGAAAGACTTAATTTTTATATTATTGAATAGCCAAGGTATCAGTGTGCTGCGTATACTAAATTTTTACCAAGTCCCAGTAGTTCTTGAAGAGCTTGTGTCAGATTGATTTACCATCATGAATTACAAGCCAGATACTGTCAAGTATTAAGTGTATTATACTGTGAAGCTGGATTCGTGCTTTGAAGATTTCACCTATGAATAAAAATGTTCCCAAAATATATTGTTATTTTTGCAATATATATCTATATTACTCATATCATTGCAAAATGAACTTTATAGAAAATTAATGTTTTTGTTTAGATTTTATTTATTTATTTTAGAGAGTGCTAGTGAGCATGGGTGGGGAGAGGGGTAGAAGGAGCGGGAGAAAGAAGGATAAGCAGACTCTGCACTGAGGGCAAAGCCCTGTGTGGGGCTCTGTCTCACAACCCTGAGATCATGGCTTGATCCAGAATCAAGAGTCAGCAGCTTAACCCTACTGAGCCACTCCGGAGCCCCTAATGTTTTCTTTTAAGTGGTAAACATGTATTATCTAATTGCGGGGAAACTTCATAATGGGAAAAATCAGGTCAAGGGTATTTATTTCAGGTTTTATCTAGTTAGTTTTCTTGTAAAGTTGTATGTCTTAGTTCATTGTTTGTTTGCTTTGGGAGGATGGAGTACAGATATTCTTTTGAGAAAGTTAATGAAAGCTAAAGATTTCTTTTCTTGCCAACATGTACATAAACACATGGAGTATTTTCTAAGTAGTTTCATAGGGTTTGCAGAGTTCAGAAAAAAAAATAGTTAACAAAGGTAAGCTCCCTCTAAAAATTTGTAATATCATTAAGTTACATTAAAAATAATGTTTCTGGTGCCTGACTGGCTCAGTCAGTAGAACATGTGACTCTTGATCTAAGGGTCATGAGTCAAAGCCCCACATTAGATACAGAGCTTACTTTAAATAAATAGATAAGTAATAAGTGACAGCTATTTTTTTTTAAAGATTTTATTTATTTATTTGACAGAGAGAGATCACAAGCAGGCAGAGAGGCAGGCAGAGAGAGAGGAGGAAGCAGGTTCCCTGCTGAGCAGAGAGCCCGACGCGGGGCTCGATCCCAGGACCCTGAGATCACGACCCAAGCCGAAGGCAGCGGCTTAACCCACTGAGCCACCCAGGCGCCCCGTGACAGCTATTTTTTTAAATGCATATGTAATAAATTTTTTTAAATGTTTCAAAGCAGCAGCATAAGTTAGCTTACAAACTATAGCTAAAAAATGAAATGAAAATTAGCAGTGGTTTAAATTGTAAACCTTACACAGAAGACATCTTATTTCAAAAACATGGAAACATTTTGTTTGAAGATCAAGTTGTGAGTTGAATTTGAAGTATATTTTTAGACCTTTGAGTATCTCAAATTTAATTTAAATCTGTCTCTCCTTATGGATAGACAAGTGAAACAAATTGAGAAATTGAGTACGTGGTCTGTGCTAGTAATCGTAATATCTAACACAGTAATGTTTCCATATGCTGGGCAATGTACTGGGTTGTTCATAAATATTATCTCTTTTCAACACACACTATATTGTGCTCGCTTCAGCAGCACATATACGAAAATTGGAATGATACAGAGAAGATTAGCATGGCCCCTGCACAAGGATGACATGCAAATTCGTGAAGCGTTCCATATTTTTGGTGCTGTGAATTGTGTTAAGACTGATAAATCACAGACCTGTACCCCTAAAACAAGTAATACTTATGTGTTAATAAATAAATAAAGAAAGAATTGAGCAAAAATGAAAAAAAAAAAAACTACAAACTATATTGCCTTGTGATCATTTGCTATTAGGTGAATGGATGTTTTGGGTTTTTTGTGTTTTTTTTTTTTTATTTGAGAGAGCAAGAAGGAGTGGAGAGGAGAGGGGCAGAGGGAGATGGAGAAGCTGGCTCCCAACTGAGCAGGGCACCCAATGCAATGCTAGATCCAAGGACCCCGGGATAATGACCTGATCCAAGGGCAGACTCAATTGACTGAGCCACCCAGGTGCCCCTGTTTTGAGTGTTTTTAACTTTTTGGGGACTGTACTATATTTTATAATTTAAAAAATATCTTTGCCTTACAAGAGTTTATTCCTTGGGAATTAAGCCATTTAGATAAACTTAGTTAACAAATGTTGGCAGACAACATGCTGTAATATTTCCTGCAGAGTTAAATAATAACGAAAAATTTATTTCTTTTTTTAAACAGCTATGTCAGAGAAGCATTTTGTTTGGGGTTTTTTGGTTTTGGTTTTGGTTTTTGGTTTTTTGTGACTAGAGTTTGGCAGGGAGAAGGAAAGTATCAGAGAAGTCTCTTAGCTTTAAGTGGGTGTCACAAGTCAGTTGAAGGAAAAGCAAAATCAAGTAGGTGATAGGAATGAGAAAAGGAAAGAGAAAAGAAAGAAAAGCATGTATGTTGGAGAGTTGTAGTATTTCTCTGTGGATAATTCAGGAGTGATGTGGATTATTGCCTCAGCTGGCTGTCGGAAGTGTGAAGAAGCTAAGTGCAGTTTCAGCTACCATTTCTGACCATAACCAATCATTAATTTTAGGTAATTCTAATTTTTGTACTTTTACTGTTTCTTATTTTATGACTGTTGCTTAATTAATAGTTGTTGGGTACTTGGAAGACTTCAGGGGAAGCAGTCAGTCACCTTTGTGTATATTATTAATGTCTTTATAATAGAAATTAAATTTCGTTGGGTTGCCCCAGATACTAAGCTATGCGAAGCATAGCTATTATTTGAATCCTGTCCTCTGAAATACTTAGAATTTGAATTGTACTTAAAAATACTTAATTGAATTATACTTAAAAATACTTAAAATATACTTAGAATTTGAAGAACAGCAAATGTAGTAGTTTATATTATAAGTTATTTTGGAGCAATATATGCCAAAGTTGGAGCTTTTTCTATTTGTTTTTTAAACTTTAAGTGATTGAAGTTGAAAGCAAAGGACAAAGCTTCCTTTGTTCATGGCACTTTAAAAATTTTTTTTTTTTTAATTTATTTATTTGAGAGGGAGAGAGACACAAGCAGGGGTAGTTTGAGAGGGAGAAACAGGCTTTCTGCCGAGCAGAGAGCCCAATGCGGGGCTCGATCCCAGGACCCTGGGATCATAACCTGAGCCAAAGGCAGATTCTTAATGACTGAGTCACCCAGGCACCCCAATGGCACATATTTTAACATATTTTTCTGAAGTTGCCAATATCTTCTGACCAGTGCCTTCATTTTCTTATTTGTTATCAAACATTATTACTGGTATTATTCCAGTATGAGAGGCTCTAAGAAGACCATGGTGTAATTTTCTTAAGAAAAAGGATATGAATTTCTTTTATTTTTTTTTTTTTTATTTATTTTTCAGAGAGAGAGAGAGAGCCAGAGAGAGACCACAAGCAGGGGGAGCGGCAAGCAGAGGGAGAAGCAGGCTCCTCGCTGAGCAAGGAGTCTGATTCGGGGCTTGATCCCAGGACTCTGGGATCGTGATCTGAACCAAAGGCAGTTGCCCAACCAACTGAGCCACCCAGGCGCCCCAAGAAAAAGGATATGATAATAAATCTAAAATATTTATTCAGGGCGCCTGGGTGGCTCAGTGGGTTAAGCCGCTGCCTTCGGCTCAGGTCATGATCTCAGGGTCCTGGGATCGAGTCCCGCATCGGGTTCTCTGCTCGGCAGAGATCCTGCTTCCCCCTCTCTCTCTCTCTGCCTGCCTCTCCATCTACTTGTGATCTCTCTCTGTCAAATAAATAAATAAAATCTTTAAAAAAAAATAAAATATTTAGTTTTATTTGTATATGGTTTGCTGCAAATTGAGGGAGATTGGAAAACTTTAAATCAAGAGCAGGCATTGAGTAGAAGCTTCTGGTTTTCAGTGGATTTGCCACGTGATTGACAGTAAGTAAAAGCCTCTGGTCAACAAAATCCTAAGGGGGAGAAATAAGAGTACTATAAAATACTTGAGGCTCAGTTTCAAAAACAAATCTTAACATGAACTACCTTGAGGTCAAGAGAAGTTATAAGAACAATATAATGTGCACACATGGCCTTTCTTATAAAAATAGAAATCAGAAAAACTCACCTGCTTTAAAGAATCACTAATGTCATAATTCCAAATTTGTAACACATTCATCAAAAGTTTAACATACAGGTTTATCTATAAAAACTAGGTTAAAAATAGTGGTGGTCGAAGGAGAGGGTAATAGGCATGGTACATGACAAAGATTTACAACACCTGAATGCAATTATAGGCAAAAGCCTTCAGTTATCCTGCTTTAAGCCAATTCTTTTGTACACTTTCCTTCCCTCCTTCACCTTATTCACCAGTCACTTTATTAAAGAATATTGGAAATGTGTGGTCACCCTTCCTCTTATATAGTAGACAACAAAGTCCCAACCATTTTTAAAGTGACAGCTCACTACTTGATTATCCAGAACCTTCTTCCCTTATTTCCTGTATTAGTTTGCTAAGGTATTTTAAAAAGTACCACAAACTGAACAGAAATATATTGTGTCACAATTCTGGAAACTAGAAGTAGGAGATGAAGATGCTGACAGAGGTGGTCCTTTCTGAGGGCTGTTGAGAGAGATTCTCTTCCGTGTCACCTGCCTAGCTTCTAGTGGTTTGCAGTGTTCCTTGGCTTGTAGAAGCAGCACCCCAGTTTCTGCCTTCTTCTTCACATGGTATTGTGTGTGTGTGTGTGTGTGTGTGTGGTTGTCTCCAAGTTTTTCCCGTTCATAAGGAAATGTCATGTTGGATTAAGTCTTGCTAATGACCTCTTTTTAACTTGATTAGCTTTATAAAAACTCTGTCTCCAAATAAGGTTACATCCTGAGGTATATTGAAAGAGTTAGGATTCCAGCATTGGAATTTTTGAGGAACACATTCTTCCTGTAACATTTACTTATTTTTCTCTCTATACTTCCCAATTAATAGATAGTTAATATTCTTTATTTGGCATTTTCCTCCAAAAAATAGTAAATGGGGAGGGTTTTTTTTTTTAAGATGTATTTATTTATTTCAGAAAGAGAGTGCACATGGGGGGTGGCCAGAGGGCAAGGGAGAGAGAGAATCCCAAGCAGACTCCCTGCTGTGCATGGAGTCTGATTTAGGGCTCGATCTCAAGACCCCGAGATCATGACCTGAGCCAACATCTAAGAATTGGACACTCAACCGACTGAGCCACCCAGGCACCCCCAGAGGTTTTTTTTTTTTCTTTTAAGATCTTTTTTTATTTATTTGACAGAGGGAGAGAGAGATCACAAGCAGGCAGAGCAGCAGGCAGAGAGCGGGGTGGGGGCGGGGAGCAGGCTCCCTGCTAAGCAGAGAGCCTGATATGGGGCTTGATCCCAGGACCCTGAGATCATGACCCGAGCCGAAGGCAGAGGTTTAACCCACTGAGCCACCCAGGTGCCCCACCCCCAGAGGTTTTTAAATTAATCTGTATCTGTTAAATACTGTGGTGAGATATGACTAACAGAAAAAAAAGGGAATATTATGTGCCAGTTAGTTTCCATTTGGAGTTGATGTGTATAATTTACAGAAGATAAAATTATTCAGACAAGGGGAAAGGTAGGTAGGATTTGGGCAGAAAGGGTAGTAAGAAGACATTCCAACTTCAGGAATAGCTTCAATAAGCGTTTAGAGTAAGTTTTAGCTGCAGAAATCCAAAGTAAGGAGACTGCCCTGAATCTGGAGAGTTCTGAATGGTGACAGCAACCTTTTGGGAATATCCTTCACTTACTACTTCTTGATTTCGAGCACCTTATTTAATCTCTCTGTGTCTCAATTTCTTTGTCATTAATATGGATTTATTGTGGTTAAATTAGATATTTCACAGGAAACATCCTTGGAATGTAATAAATATTGAGTGTTCTCTATTTTTAAATTGACATTAATATATATGTAAGGAAATAGTTGTACATATCTTAATGTAAAGAGTTGAGGGCTTCATTTTTTTTTTTTAAGATTTTATTTGAGAGAGCATGAGCGTGCGTGTGAGTGGTGGGGGTGGGTAGAGGGAGGGAGAGGAAAAGGGAAAGAATCTCAAGCAGACTGCACGCTGAGGCTCCATGTGGGGCTGGATCCTATGACCTTGAGATCATGACCTGAGCCAAAACCAAGAGTCCAACAATTAACTGACTGAGCCACCCATTCGCCCCAAGGTGAAGGCTTTAAATAGGATTGTGACTATTCTTTGTAGTGAATAAGAGGCAAATGGATATTTCAAAGAAAGAATCAGTGTGTGGTTCCTAATTTGAGTAAAAGGTATAAAGAAGAAACCAAAAAAAGATAAGAGGGGAAACCACTGACAAAATAAGGAATGATGGAAGACATAAGCAGTACAACTATTTTGTATTTGGAGAATGTTAGAGTAATAATAGTTAATCACATGGGGTAATTAGAAATCGTACTGAAATTTTGGAAAGTCTTAGCCAGATGTGGATTTGGGGAGATAAAAAAAACAGGTTGCCCTCTAAGAAGTTTTCATTGATAGGGTCAGGACAGAGCCTTTTGATAACTGAGGAGTAAGGATGAGAAAAGGAAAGCAACAGGCAGACAGGGAACAAATCAGATAAACTAGAAGAGAAGTAGAAATGTTGGTGTTTCCAAAAATGAGAAAGCAGAGTTTAGGAAAAAAAGAGACAATCAGAATTGTGCAATGTGGACCTGGAGGAAGTGGAAGAGAATGAAGACCAAAAAGAGACCCTTGGATTCAAATAGAAAGAAGTGATTAGTGACTGTGGGCAAGTAGAATAATGGTCCCATAAAGATGTCCTAAACCTCATGTCGAGACTCTGTAAATACATTCTGTTACATGGTAAGGGAGTATTACAGCTGCTCATCAGATGACCATAAAACAGAGAAATTATCTGGGGTGGTCTGAGTGGGTCTGATGTTATCACAAGTGCTCTTGAAAGAGAGATGCAGAAGAATATTAGAGTGATGTGATTTAGATGTTGAAAGATTGGAGCAGCTATTGCTGAGTTTGGGAATGGAAGGAGGCCATAAACCAAGGAATGCAGGTGTCTGCAGTTGAAGCTGGAGAAGACAAGGAAACAGTCTCCCCCGAAGCCCGCAGAAAAAAATACAGCCCTATCAGCACCTTTAGTTAAGCCCAGTAAGATCTGTGTCAGGTTTCTGGCCACCAGAACTGTAAAATAAATAATAAATTTGTGGGTTTTTTTAAGCCACTGAACTTTGTGATAATTTGGCACAGCAGCAATAGGAAACTAATATAGTAAATAAATATTTGTAGAATTTTGGTGGTGATGTAAGGCAGTGAATTTGTTTTAAGATTTGATTTACTCTTTAATGAGTTTTCTCTGTTGAGAAAAAATGGAAAGCCAGGATTGTTAATTGCTGATCTAAAGTCTTACCTAAAGTACTTCAGAGAATGATATTCCAAAAATCTAGTCCCACTATGGTACATAAGTATTTTGTTCTATCTTTGCTATACCAAAGGCCAGGCTAACCATAGATGTGAACTTATCAGTAAGTTTAGAAATAGCCCATCCCTTCCTTTTGTTGCTGTTATTTTTTTTTAAATCCTTATAATCAACTACATATACATCCCAGCCAAAGTCTGCTAACCAGGTTAATTCATTGTGATTGGGAACCAAATTATAAAATGATTTTGTACACAGTTACTGGATTCAATTCAGTTTTATAGATGAAAGAATTGAAATTCAGAGCAAAGAAGTGAGATGTGCTGTGTCATATTGCCATCATCCATCTGGCTGGCCTGAGCTCAGAGATCCTTTTACCCCCAATCTTTCTTTCTCATAATTACACTTCTAGGTCTAGCTTTGGGATTGGATTGCTTCAGGACTTAGATAACTCTATCCATCTTCTGAAGCAGTATGGAAGATGAGAAGGTGTTTTCCATCACTAATAAAAAGTTCCTCAAACAACACCAAAAGAAAAATGGTAAAAACAACGTCAGACACTGTTGTAAACTTCTCTATAGTAGTAACTCAATCCTTACTTTTTTTTTAATTTTTTTATTTATTTTTTTTTTACTACAGGTAAGACCCTGAGCCAGAAAAAGGCTACTTAACTTGCCCAAGTTAAGTACAGGGGCAGAGTGGGATAAGGATGGATGGAACCCTTTACTTTTGTTTAAAATGTGATGCTTTTTATCAAACTTTTATCTTGAAAATTTTTAAAGATACAGAGAGTTGGAACAGTAAATGAACACCCATACACTTCCTCTCTCTAGATTCAAGAATTATCAACATTTGCCACATTTACTTTATCTCTGTGTGTGGCCATTTGAAATTAGTATGCATCGTGACGCTTCCACATCCTTTATATATGTAAAATGCATCAGTCCTATTCAAGACTTCTGAAATCTTTATTTTAATTCCAATATTCACTAATAAAGTACTTCATATTTAGGAGAAGCCACAAAGAAAGGGACAGGATAGTTGAAATTGTGCGGAAGAGTAAAGTTATTTTAGATATCTAATAGCTAGTTATGTGCTCAGCGCTTTGCCTGTATATAGTTCCTTAATTTTCAAGACAATTCTATGATGGAGATAATCTTATTATCCTCATTACAGATAACCTGAGAGGTATCTTGCCCAAGGCCACCCAACTAATATGTAGCAAAACCTCATATTAAAGTAGGCAATTAAATATGTTCTTAAATATTTAAAATTAAGGATGCTGAAGTGTCATGATGCCTATCACCTTAGTGATCACAACGTAAGTGGAGATAAGATAAATGTGGATAATTGTTGAATCCAGAAAGTGAGCATATGGGTGTTCATTGTACTATTCAAGTTCTCTGTATCTTTGAACATTTTCAAAATCAATTCTAGAGTTTGAGCTTTTCTACTTTGCGCCTTGTTAAATGCTTTGTGGAAAAAAGTATTTAAGCACTTTTGTTAACAAACCTTACGGGGAGATCACATTTAGTAGGAAATATTTACTTGGGTACCCAACTCCAAACCATTTTTAGTTTTATTTCGTTTAACTTTTTTTTTTTTTTTTTTTAAACACCTGTAACCCAAATCTGGACGGAGCTAACGGTGCAACCAGAGTAAGGAGGCGGGAGGTGGGGGAGAAAGGCTGGAGGAGATCACAGGATGTTGCCTGCAGCCGCGGCCCAGTGGATTCTGGGAATTGTAGTCTCCCAGTTATCCAGGGCATTCCTGAGTAGAGCCTCGGGAAAACCCGACTACGCTCCCAGAAGCCTCCGGGGCCGCTCGCTAGGAACGCACTTCCTGGGAAGCTGAGAGGGAGACGCTCTAAGAAGCTCCTCGGTGTGGGAGAGTGAAATGAAATGTCTTGGATGTGAGGAACAGGTAGGTGTGGTCAAGAATCTGATTTGGGGGTCTTTTGCACAAGTCGTTGAGGATTTTGTGTAAGATAGCTAAATCGAAGGAGTCAGCGACACTGAAAACTGTTGACCACGTCAGTGGACGTGAAAATTGAATGAGGAGATATTTGATAAGGCTTTAAAAAATTGTGTACACAGGAGTATGGAAATGGCGAGATGTCTTGCAGGGGCAGCCGAGGGCTTGGGCTTGGCCGGCGGAGTGTGCGGTGTGGAGCTGCAGGTTGCTATTTTTGAATCACCAGCTGGTTGTGTAATGATGACCTGCTCGCGGTTCAAACCCACTCAGTGTTGCAGGGGTGGGCTTATTCCAAGAGCGGTAACAGTCACTGTTGCGGTCTCTTTCTATTGGCTCTGACCAGGAGAGCTCCCCCCGCTGTTTCCCCCTTTCTTTCTGCTAGCTCTGGTGCTCCTAAGGACGGGGCTCTAAGGGAAGGAAAGGAGAGGAAGGGGAGTGCGGGTTGCGCTGGAAGCTTGGTTTGCTTTATTCTGAAGCCCAAGCTGTGTGTAATCGGCCTTGAAAGGCGCCGGTTACCACGTTAGAGGAAGGCCAGACTTGGTAACCCCACTTAGAATGAAAGCTCAGGGATCCTAGTGTGAGTTTCTAATTGTAAAACAATTTTCCCTTAATTGGGAGTGACCAGTTATGCATGATACCAACTTAAGAAACATACATTTAGAAAAGAAAAAAATCATAATTTGAAATCTCTTCTGGGGAGACTGTTGAGGACGACATTCTGCATAATAATGGGGCCAGTGATAAATGCTTTAATCCAGGAAGTTCTCTGGCGTTTATAAGTTTGCATCCTCATCCTACCTATTGTGATAAATAGATGTATGGAAACATATTTAAATGGCACGTTGAGCCATTGGTGGAACTATAAACTCAAAAAAGCATTCTAGTTGCAAATTTTAGGACGCACAGTGCAGATCAACTTAGCCTAGTTTTGTTATCCGGATCCTTCTAAAAAGTACAAAAGAAACAATGAATTTGTTTTACTTCCAAGACAACTAATTGCACAGTGTTTCCTTGGGCCTCCTTATTCGTCCTGGATAGAATCTAAAAAACCTATTACGTGTGTGTGTGTGTGTGTGTGTGTGTGTGTGTGTTTATGCGTGCGTGTATACACAAACACGTATAATTTAAAGAAGTACTGTATTTATTTAGGACATTTTTCCTATTTCTTTAGGCCCAATCATCTCTTCTGTCTATTCATATGTGCATATATTTCTTCTAAGTTGATTAAAGTTGATTTAGACCTGTCAAGTACCTCAAAGAGTAAGTACATCCTTTGATTTTACTCCTTTTCCTTTTTCCACTGTATATCAGATGTCATGTTTTTCTCTTGTTCAAGAAAATGAAGTTTTATGATAGACCTCCTTTGTGAGAGCAGTGATTGATAACCTGTAGTTTTTAAGAAAATTCAATTACAGGTAAAAGGGACTGCTCATCTTACCATCAAGAAGTAATGTAGTTGCTGTTACACATGTCTTCTCATATAACTATTCCGGATTATCCCTGAAAAAATTACATAGTGGTGGGTCTGTGAATTCCTAAAGCTGTTAGGTATTATTTCTGCCTCAGACTTCTTTGAATGCACAGGACAGGTATCTTTTTGAAAACCTTTTTATTTGAAAATGACATATTTGATAACCTTTAACTGTGTACCAAATTTTATCTATTTCTAAAAATCACCATGAAATAGATAGATGACAAATGTGAAGTGCTTGTTTTGAAACAGAGTGCTTATTTGATTTGGTCAGTAACTACTCCATAGAGAATGCTCTGTTATTATTGTTACGTGGCTGTAATCATCTGTGATTGATTGCTGAGATCCAGAAGAAAAGCACGTTCCTAGCTAAAGAAAATAAATAAGCCTACTAATAATCATTATAAACTTAAATTTCTGACCATATTCTGTTTTACAAAGGGCTTTACTATTCATGATCTTACACATACCTTGGGGAACATTTTACAGATGAGATATTTGAGGTTCAGAGGACACAGATGCCTTGCCCAGTGTGTAATGGTAGGTTGTGACTGGCATTTGGGTCTTTGATTGCCTGGGCTATAATATCAAGTTGCCACTCACAACAAGCCCAGATATCTGTATATCTGACCCAGCTTAAGGCTCTTGCCTAGTTTGTGTTCAAGAGTGCTACTTAGATTTGTTAGTGTGTTCTTAACCTGGCACATTTTCTACAGTTCCAAAAAGAGATTTTCATATGGCAAAAAGATGTTTATCTTTTTTCTCCATTGCTATATTAAAAAGAAAATACAAATACAAATATAATAAATTGTTTTGCTCTAAAAATAGTATTGCTTGGATAAACAGAAATTAATTTGATATATTAACCTGTTAATAAAAAGGGGGATATATCCAGTAGTAACAAACCTATTGAGTTGAAAACATGAGAATCAGCACAGGTATAATTGATTGACTCCTTGCCACTGTGAAAGTTAACTAGTGTTGCCAAACTTAGTTGTGTATTTTTGGAATAGTCTTTATGTAAATACTTGGGAATGGTCTCATTTCTAGGGGCCTGTTTTAGGGAAAGAAAATGAACTTTGTTTTGAAAAATGGGAGAGACTGGCTAATAAAGAATGAAAGTGGAGGGCATGGTCTAGAAGCAACTTGGAGACTGTCAAACACACAGGATATGAATGAATGAATGAATGAATGAGAAAGCAGGAAAGAAAGAAAAAGATAGAAAAGAAAGAAAGAAAAAGATAGAAAAGAAAGAAAGAAAAAGATAACAGCAGATTTTTAACTTTCTCTCTAGATCCTGACCATACCCATATGGACCTTACATTTGTTTGTTTGTTTGTTTGTTCAGATATTTAACAAATCAAGTGCCTTCTGTGTATCAGTGTGGGACACAGTGAATAAAAGAGAAGGCTCTCTGTCATCCTGGAATTCAGTCTAGTGAGAAAGATAAATACTAAACAAGGAATTATAGGCATAATCACTGCTCCCAAAGAGAAGGTAAAACGGTGAATTCAGAGTGTATAACTAGGGTTGGGGGAAGGTTAAGAAGAAGGGAGGAGAGAACAGGTTTAGGGCCAGCCTCCCTGAAAATTAGAAAAATGAATACCTTTTAGGTAAGCAAAGAGGAGAATGGAATTAAAGTTCTAGAAGGAAAAATAGCATGAAGTAAAGCCCTTAGCCAAATATAAAACTACAAAATTTGAAGAGTTAGAAGAAAAGCAATATGGCTACTTAGTCTGTAACATGTTAGATGCGAGAGTGACACATAAGGAGATTGAGAATTTGAATTTGATAGGAACTGATGGTGGGATTTGAATCTTTGGGAACCATGGAAAAATTTTGAAATTTAGAAACTGTATTCTGAGGGAAATAGGAAGGCATTGAAAGTAAGAGATGTAGTGAGGGGCACCTGGCTGGCTCAGCTGGTGAAGCATGCAACTCTTGATCTCCAGATTATGGGTTTGAGCCCCACAATGGCTATAGAAATTACTTAAAAAGAAAATCTTAAAAAGAAAGAAAGAAAGAAAGAAATATAGTGAAATAATCAGATTTGCATCTGAAACAATTATTTTGGGTTAAAAATTAATTGGCGTGGGACAAGAGTAGAGATCTTTCACCCTCTTAATACGAACAAATCCTAATCTGAGAATCAGCATTATTTTAATTTTAAATCGCTAACTATATTCCATCTCCCTATGAAATGATTCCTCATCCCTCTAGTGAGATAAATGACTTATCAGATCATGCAGATGTGGAGTTAAGAACAGGTCATGAGGAAAGTAGCCAGAGAAGGTTATAAAGAACAAGGACATTAAGTCTAGCACTGAGCTTGAAATTAGCTAAAGAATTGAGGTTAATAGTATTTCCCTTCTGAAGAAATGTCATGATATCCTTGGTGGCTGTGTACATTAGAACTTTCAGTCAGTCTCTGGGATCTGAGCTAATGATGCTTCAGTAAAAGCAAGTTCAGGCCCCTGATAGAACATTTGTGTTGATTTGATGCAGGTTAAATTTGAACACACTTGATTCTGAAGGGAATATTGACCCATCTCTGCTCATTAGTGTCATTTGATAGTCTATAATCTAAGAATTACAGAAATTTGTTTATAATAATAAAGTCATTCATTCTGATCTTATTTCTCATCCCCTTTGCATTGTAGGAATTAGTGGTACAAGGCAGCTTGATTGGAGAAATCTCAATTTTATTGATACTCCCAAGTTTTTTACCTCTATCTCTGAAAGCAAGAGGGAATTTATGATTGGGTTAGAACTGTGAGTACATTGTCTAAAGGAGTTCTGAAGCTTTGAGAGAAAGAGAGGGAACCTTTTTCTTATGTCTTCACAGCTTTAATCAAATCATCATTCTCTTTTCATTGCTTAGTCTTTTTCTAACCCTGGATGATACATTTTTTATAAACAGGTACCTTATTGGTCCACTCTGCTTGATATTTAACAATTACCCTTTAACATGTAGTAATCATACAGTTGATTCACTCTCAGCATAATTGACTCCTCATAGAACAGCATATTCTTTCCCTCACTTGGATTGTTAACACATTGGAGCAGGTTCCAGATCTTAGTATCTTCAGTTGTTCCAGGGCCTAACAGTATTTTGCATGTGCTGGATACTCAGTAAGTACCTGAGTTGAATGAATTGATTCATTGAATGAATTACTACTTGGTAATAGCTACTTCTTTGTCCAGTTCTGTATTATCAATAGCCTACCTTTGTGAGGTATTCATTTATTGAATTAAATGAATAAATATTCATTTATTCAATTTCAATATTTATTCAAATATTCCTAGAATGACTTACATGCTGGGCACTGTACAAGTTGCTAACAGCATATGGGGGAGACAGGTAAATGAGCAAAAACTAGTAAGAAGCTACATTTTGGAGGTTGACATCATTAGTAGCCTTTTCCAGCATAAACATCCTCAAACCTGAACCACAGTATCCATTACTGAAACAAGGTGGTTGGTTGCTAAAATTAAGCAAGATAGTTTTTCTCCCCATTTTGCATGAAAAATATAAATTACGACTACAATTCCTTTGATTTGTTTTCATCTGTAAACGATATTATTTGTAAGTAATTGCTACTCCTGGTAATATTGACAGAAGACAACATTATAAACAAGTAGCAAATTAATATTAATGGAAAAAACTAAAAATATGCCTAAATTGAGGACTTTGAAATATGGTTCACTTGTACTTAAACTGATTTTATATTGTACAGTATATAGGTATGTATATACCTATATATTTCTGCTAGTAAAATTATTCCTAGTTTACATGACCAGATTAAATATGCAAATATGTTGTTTTCTAAGAAAAAAAATGTGTCTTCCCATTCAGACACATTTGATCAAGTCCTAACCCAGTTTAGCATTTTGATCTTCTTTCTGGCCCCTGAACTCCTGGAAATGCTATTCCACCATCACAGCAGATAATATTTGACTTTGCAGAGGGGTCATAGGTACTCTGAACACATACTGTATTCAGAAACAATAATATTCTCAACCTTTTTCCTTCATCATCTGACTAAAAAAAGTAAATGTGCTACTTTATTGGTCTGTTGGGTTGCCTCATTGGGGGTGTGATAGAAGGCAGAGAAAATACACTTGAGTGGTGTTTGGAGAGTGCATTTCCAACTCTTGAATTAAAGCTGAACTAGATACTGGTCTTTATACTTTGTCACATGCAGAAAAAGAACACAGCCTTTTAATTTGGAATGAAAGAAAGGCCTGGCTACTTTTTTCTTTTTCTTACAATAGCATTAATAGAGATAGATTGTCATTACTTCAGGAATTTGTGCTTTCATCTTATATGAGCAGTAATGGTATAATAACCAATAACCACAAGTGTAATAACTTGAAAAGCATGCAAGTCATCTTGAATCAGCCAGGAAGTAGTTGAACAGAATCATTTCAGGTATCTTTGTTCTCTTCTTTTCATTTGACTAACTCACTGGAGAGTTCATTTACATTTTGTAATTATCCAGTATGCTAGTATATACGAACGAGATGTTGGTTTTTCTTACTTAACATTTATTCAGCAATGTTCTTTAAACTGCTCCAGTGTGTCAGGCACCAAGCTGGTCACTGAGTGCTAAGAAGTAGTTAACATTTGAATTGCTCTTACAGCATGCCAAACATGTTTTAAGCAGTGAACAGTATATTAACTCACTGAATACTTAACTCTGTGAGTCAGGTACTGTTATTTTTCTCGTTTTACAGATGAGAAAAAGGAATCACAGAGTTCTATAGCTGACCCAAGGTCTCTTGGCTAGTAAGTGAGGAAGTGGGGATTGGAACCCAGTCAGGGTCCTCCCTCAGCCAGTCTGCTGTCCTGTGATTCTTCTTTTCTTACATATTTGTCTTTTATGAGCCACCTTCACCTCAGCTTCATGCTCATTTCATTTTACATTCACATGAGCATTGGAGGCTGAATTTGTGGTGTTTGTTGTTGATGGTTGATGAGTGCTCTGACTCTATATATTTGAGTGGCTGACACAGGAAAGTATTTGGTAGATGTGTGTTGAATGAGTGATTATTGACAATTGAGAGACTCATATGTAATGTTAAGAGGATTTGAAAGTATTTTGATTGTTCCTCTGATTTGCTGGGAAATAAAATACTCATGTACAATTACCTCAGATCTTTGGTCGTTCCCTGATGCAGCCACTGTTCACCAATAGGTGAGTGCTCCTGTGCTCTGCTGTCACATGCACATGTGTTTATATACCTTCATATTGTACACAGGAAACAGGGACAGACTTTCCCTCTTTGCATTGACGTCATTAGTTGTGCTGCCAATCAGCACCACCCTTCCTGCTATGCTCTCCTATTGTCCCCTCATGATGTGTCCTCTTGTGTGTCACCCCCCAGTCTGACTGACAGTACTGCACAAGCCTGCCTGCCATGGGCTGTCGGGATGTCCATGCAGCCACAGTCCTCTCCTTCCTGTGTGGAATCGCCTCGGTAGCAGGCCTCTTTGCGGGGACTCTGCTTCCCAACTGGAGGAAATTACGACTGATCACATTCAACAGAAACGAGAAGAATCTGACTGTTTACACTGGCCTGTGGGTGAAGTGTGCCCGATATGATGGGAGCAGTGACTGCCTGATGTATGATACTACTTGGTACTCATCAGTTGACCAGCTGGACTTGCGGGTCCTCCAGTTTGCCCTGCCTCTCAGCATCCTGATTGCAATGGGTGCCCTGCTGCTCTGCCTGATTGGAATGTGCAACACGGCCTTCAGGTCCTCAGTGCCCAACATCAAACTGGCCAAGTGCCTGGTCAATAGTGCAGGTTGCCACCTGGTGGCTGGGCTGCTGTTTTTCCTGGCAGGTACTGTGAGCCTCTCCCCTTCCATCTGGGTCATCTTTTATAACATTCATCTGAACAAGAAGTTTGAGCCAGTCTTTACGTTTGACTACGCAGTGTATGTCACTATGGCTAGTGCTGGGGGCCTGTATATGACTTCCCTTCTACTGTTTATTTGGTACTGTGCATGCAAATCTTTGCCTTCTCCGTTCTGGCAGCCACTGTACTCCCATCCTCCCAGTATGCATACCTACTCGCAGCCCTATTCAGCACGCTCCCGCCTCTCTGCCATCGAAATTGACATTCCAGTAGTTTCACACACCACCTAATGTGGAAATAGTTAGTTCTCAGAGAAAACTTGTAGCCTCACATTTCCCTTGTACAAGGACCCACATACATTTTCCTTTGTTTCTGACCAGTCAATGAAGCCAAATTTGTATATCCTGGTAGAATGAAGTGCTGCTAGTTTTATGAAAAGTACATTATTTTAAAATGTGAATCATTTTATCTTGCTTCTTATGCTAGAAAGATTTTTAACCTCTATATTGATATCTAATCAGTTATTCAAGTGGAAAGGACCTGTGTCTCAGTTGAGGTAATTTAGAGCAACATGGTAAAGTAAAATACGAAGACTAAGAGAGGCTATTGTATGTGATCTTTATGAGTATTTTAGAAAGTGTATTGTCCTTTTTATATAATACCTTAAACTGGGAAAAAAGGGCAATTTCAAATATAAGAAATTTCTTTCAGGTAAGCGTAATATTTTAACAGTAGTCAGTCTGCCAGCTTAAGGCTGTAACTTTTCTTACTTCTCTCTTGGGGCTAATTATATAAAACAGAGTTTCATATTTTGAAGATACTTCTTTTGTGCATTCCTTATCTTCTACCTCATGCAGTGTTTTTAAAAAATGTATTTTAAGTGATGTCAGAGAGAATAAGCATAACATTTTAAATATCTACTAATATGGATAACATTTAACATAATTTCAAGAGTTATGATTCTATAAATTGTATTATTAGAGTTAAAATGGGCCATGTGATGAATCGGTGCTTCCCCTCTGTGGCAGAAAAGCCTTTTTTTTTTTCCAGATAGCATCCACCAAGTAGTACTCATGGCCTTGTATAATCTCTTAGTGACAAAGAAAGAGGCCCAAGTGGTTTGTTCTCTTTTAGACAGTGGTAGGGGACAAGCATCTATTCTTCACTGAAAGCATCAGAGATTCATTCTGGTGGACTGCCTTTTGAATGATGAGTGAAGTAAGTTATGGCTTCACCTTGACCACATTCACTCTTGATTCAGTTCCTGCCTTCGTCACTGATTATTTCCTTGAGCATATATCTTTGCTCCACACTTTAGTGGGTGCTATAGAGGATACATGAAAAGTATGAAATCTGGTCTCATCCACTAAGAAATTTTAATATAACAAAGAAGATCATACTGTTATCTAACAGTTAGAAAACAGTCTCACTTTATTGGCAGCTGGTCTTAATTTCTCAGTCATTGATCAAGGAATATATTTCAACTGGAGACATGACTTTTTGACAGGCTTATTGTATAATATCAGCAATATTCTGGAGCTTAGAAATTGAGTTCATTGGATCCTTTAGAGCACCTACATTAGCCTAGACACTATAATAACACCATATCAGATTCATGGGAATGGGCAAAAGTGGTAAAGAAATTAAATTGTTCCCTTTTCACCTCTGAAAGTATGATGATGTATTGAAGAGGAAGGAGTATTTAAAATCTCTTCTAATGGGGTAACATTTAGATGTACCTGTGTTAACACTGAAATGAATTCTTAGAAATTCAGGGATATTGGGTCTTTACCCTTATGAAAATTTGAGCTGCTGACTTAATTGGTATACTTTGCTACACATTAGCATTATGTTCATAAAGATTTTTTTATATTAACCATTAAAAATTCCACAAACCACTAATTGCATGGTAAACAGATTATTATGCCTCTTTGCAAATCTGGATATGATTCTGGTACTTCTGTGGATATAAGTGCTACTTTTCTTTTTTTCCTATTTACAACACTAGTTTATGTATATAGCAAATAATTCCGTTGTATAATTTTTAAATGCCATTAGTATAAAGCATGCAAAACTATGGTTTTTTTAGTTATAGCTTCTGATTACCTTCAGTTCCATTCCTTTTTACTCTACTCAGACATAGCTGAATCTTGATCACTCCAAGACAATGGCAGGTTTAATTTTAAGATTAATATTAGTTTCCTCCTTTGCTATTTAATATCAGCCCTCTCTCTCACTAAATTTGTCCAGAAGTGTCAAGAATTCTACCATCTTCCTGTTCTTAGTATCAACAATGTTAAAGAAAAGTAGACTCAGCCATTAATACACTAGACAGGTATTAGTCCATGGGATCATAAATATAAATGTGAAGCTTTTTCTATAAGCATCTTTTGCAGTCTTTCATAATCTGTAGTCTAAATTACTATTTACTATGGATACACTAGGCAAAAGAAACAGATGTTTCCCTTATTGTCTTTAATATTTCAGATTTGCTCTCAGTAGCTATTCTTCAAAGCCATCAAAGGAAAGCAAGTATTTACAGTCCTTTTTAGTAATTTTTGAGCACTCATCAGGCTATCATTGTGATGGGGGATATGTTTTTTGTTGTAGTTGCTGCAAGCTATTAATGTTAAGGGCCTTTTATGGAAGCCAGCTTGAAACAAACATGTGGTATCATGCACCAGATTTGGTTTATCCAGCCATGGGAGGAAAAAAAAAAAAAAAAAAAAAAACCTCTGAGTTTCCTTTACTTGTAATTATACACTATAATAGATAATGTTTGTTGTAAACTGCAATGTAAAACCTCAGTGAAACTGCACTGTATTTCTTGGTGTTTATTAAAAGATGTATTTTTACAAGTTTTTGTTTCTATCCTTTTCCTCAATGCTTTAAGGTAAAATATTTTGAGGGGCATCTGGGAGACTTAGTTGGTTCAGTGACTTTAGATTTTGGCTCAGGTCATGATTTCAGGGTCATGAGATTGAGCCCTGCGCTGAGCATGGAGCCTACTTAAGATTCTCTCCCCTTCCCCCACCCCCGCTCACACATGCACTCTCTCAAATTAAATAAATCAATAAATAAACTATTTTGAGAAATGTTTCTCAAATGTATGTACATTGAAAAAGATATAGCCCCATTTAAAGCCTTATAGAATAGAATTGGAAAGGAATTAGAAAACATGGATCTATTATTCCAGAAGCATCAAGACCCTTCATCCATTTCTAAGAGTAGTCCCCAGGAATTCACTGGACTGTTTCAACATTCCACCAAAAAAAAAACACTGAGTGAGGTTAGTGTGCCAGATTTGCCTCTTGCCTCATCAGTGGAATTTTCTAATGGTCTGTGTTCTTGAAAATTGAGAGTTCTCAAATGGTTAGGTAGGAGGACCTTTCCTTACTCTTCAGAACTTGAGGTTTCCAGGAGAAGTGGTCCTGATAGGTAAGTCACCTTAAAATTTTTGAAGCCTGGAATGATTTTTTAGTTTTTTGGATTGCAGCCTTCTGGGCTAGTTCTCGTGTGTACTCCTCACTGAGCTCTGCTCTATGGTAGCACCTTAGATGGAAGAACCATTCACTGCACTAGAAATCTGAAGCTGCTTCAGGTTGAGCAAACCCAGCTGAATACGCAAACACCACCATTCTGAGTCTGCTTCTCAGTTGGACTGGTTCATTGAGGGTGACTATGTGCTAGAGAATCCTTTCATGCTAATCAAATTCACCAGAGACGAATTTACCAATCAGAAATGATAAATATAGATTACTTACAACCACTATCCAAGACCTGCTTTTAAAAATAGATAGCATAAAACAGATCTCCTTCAAGAAAAACTGATTCCAGTCCTGGGATAGGGAAAGTACAAGACAAACCCAGCATATCTTGTTCTTCTGGAAAGCAAGGAAACATTCAAAGAATGATGGGGAGTTACCAAATTACATAGGAGCCAGCTTGAGGTTCCCACTGTCCAAATCTGACAATCTGAGCATCAAAAGAAACAGTAATGGGTTATAAGCTATTGAATAAAGCAAAACTCTGTGTGTCTATACTGATAGAAATGGAAAGAAAGAAAAGCTGTTTGTTACAGTAAAATAACAAGAAATAAATATAGGGAAAAAATGGAGTTAGGAAAACATCAATAGAACTAAAGGTGGTTGGTGAAAGTTTGATGAAAAATGGGATAAATAATCCTGTAAATACTTAGTCTCAAAATTCTGCTCCACAAATGACTTGTTAATTTCAAAGGGAAGAATAGTAACTTTATAGTGGATAAACTTGCCAGACACAGCCTTAACCAACTGATCAAATTTAATCACCAGTAATAAGACCAACACCATGCATCTCCTGATAGGATGCAGTAAAACCGCACCATTGCTTTTGTGGTGTTTCCATTAAAAAATACATGGTTTGAGGGGCACCTGGCTGACTCAGTCCATTAAGCGTCTGACATTGGCTCAGGTCATGAGCTTAGGGTCCTGGGATCTAGCTCCAGGTCAGGCTCCCTGCTCAGCAGAGAATCTGTCCCTCTTCTTATACCTCTGTCCTTCCCCCTGTGTGGGCATGCACTCTCTCTCTCCCAAATAAGTAAAATCTTAAAAAAAAAAAAAAAAAGAAGCTTTAGATTAATCTTGAGGAAAGATGTGCAGCTTGTCAGTTCCATTTTTGCTTTTGCTTTCTTCTCTTGCTCTCACTCTTCAGTTTTATAAAAAACATAGAAACTTACAGTCTTAAGTTGTCTCCAAAATATTGTATACAGTAACTCTTTCAGGAGGGATTTTGAAGAGCTTGTGTTAGGTCTTCTGAAAAACTAAAAAGGGAAGATTCTTTGCAGAAGACATGTAAATCAAAGTCACAGCACCACAGAACTCAGGTCTTAATTAACCGTCCGATTTCCATCGATTAGGAAAATATCTTCAGTCCTAAAACATGCTGACCTGTTAGCTTACGGGCTCTCTCCTCTTACTCTCCCTCCCCCACATTGGAGGAATCTTTCTAGGAGAAGGTCATTCCCCCTGTCCCTGCTGGATGTCTCCCTACCCTCTAGTTCAGGAAGGTTCTAAATCTGAAGGGCTATGGAATTTGGGTAGAAAAAGCACAACTGTAGCCTGCCTAGTGTTCATACACAAATCTGCTGTTCATGGGGAATTTGGGTTGGTTTGTTATATTTTGTTTGTAAATGTGCCAAGTTTTAGACTGTTCTATAAAACAAATTCTTAAGCAAATACTGAGGAAGAACATGAGATGGTGAATGTAAAAAAGAGAAAAATTTCCTTTGAAAAGCCCAACGTGACTGGGTACTGTTAGCAGGAATCTGGTAATTGGAATTTTGAGTGGTCCTTGTTCATTAAAATCCTCTTTAGAAAGAATATATATTCATGTCTCCAGAGTTTTACTTTATGGAAAAAGGTAATAGCTGCTGCTCATTAGAGAAAAGGCATTATTGATACTTCGTGTTATACCTAGTGGCCTCCCTCCAAGATTCATTCTCAACAGTTTGAAAGGCTACTTATAGTGAATAAATCAAATAATTCACTTAAATTTAAAAATAATTTTTGCCTCTACCACCATGTTCCTTTTCTTGCCTTCACTCTCAGAGCTTAATCCTATGATCTGGAAGGCCCAGGGGGGAATTTTAGCAACAGAAGGCTGCTGCAGATAGTGGGAACCCCCAGCAGCCCCCTCTAGGGTAAGCAGGTGCCTAGGAAGCCTGCCTTCCCCGCTGTTGGCCATGTGGACAAGGGCTTTGGCTTAACTGGTCCCTCATTTCTAGAGCTGCTAACCTGCTCCTGACTACTGTTTTAAGAAAATGGTCCCAGTGGATGCTGGAGCCAGGTCGTACTGGCCAGTTGTGCACATCTCTTCCCAGCTCTCTGTCCCATGACAGCATGTTGGTAGCTTGACATTGGCCATGTATGTATGTATGTATGTATGCCACAGAAATTAGCAAATGCTACAGATTAGGGCTTTTCTTTTTTTCCTTTCTTCCAATTCATTGAATTTCAGTCTAGTTGATGAAGAACTTTGTAATGACAGTGAGGGCTGAGAGCTGTAAAACTTCACCTGTGATTAAAGGACTCTCTGAAAGAGACTCTTAACAGGTCTGTCTCCAGTATTGCTCTGTCTTCCTTTGCACCACCAATCCATTCTGTACACAGGTAACAATGAACCTAGTAACATGCAAATATGACCTAGCCTTTCCCCTACTTAAAATAATTCAGCAGCCACCCTTAAGAACAGATTCTAAACTCTTGCCTTAAGTCTGAATGCAAGGTCTCATACAGTAATATAGGGTACACCAAAGACTATAGAGCCAACCCAAGTGAATTCCCTGGCATAACACAATAACACAAGAGTCATCTAGAAGGGGATTTTATCCCCACGCCCATAGCTGAACAGACTTAGTGATTATTGACACTAACAACATCTCCTAAGTCTAATGTGTAACAAAGAATACAAATTCAATAATAAATAATGGGAAATGTCCCTTTTCAGTGACTAGATTGGTCACATGCTTTATTCAAGGAACTTATATTTTGTATGTGATAAAAAGAGTAGCATGATGATAGCTAGCCTTTAAGATGGACCCTAATGGGGGCGCCTGGGTGGCTCAGCGGGTTAAGCCGCTGCCTTCGGCTCGGGTCATGATCTCAGGGTCCTGGGATCGAGCCCCGCATCGGGCTCTCTGCTCAGAAGCCTGCTTCTTCCTCTCTCTCTGCCTGCCTCTCTGCCTACTTGTGATCTCTCTCTGTCAAATGAATAAATAAAATCTTTAAAAAAAAAAAAAAAAAAAAGATGGACCCTAATGATCCTTATTTCCCAGTATTCATACCTTTTTGTGGTCCCATGCCACTGAGCAGGACTAATTAGAAATTAAATATTTCTAATAATAGTTTGCAGAAACGATAGTGTGTGATTTCTGGGGTTAAAGTCATAAAAGATATTGTAGCTTCTGGCTGTCCCCCTTGAATTACTTTCTCTAGGGAAAGACAGATGCCATGTTAGGAAGATGTGGACAACCTTATGGTTCGTATAGGAGGATACCGATAGCCAGTACCAACTTGACAGCCACATAAGAGAGCTGTGTTGAAAGCAGATTGCCTTAACCCCAGCCAAGCCTTCAGATGACTGCATTCCTGGCTAATATCTTGATTGCAACCTGATTGAGGGACCCCAAGCCAGAATCACCCAGCTAAGCTGCCCCCAACCTCCTGACCCACACAAACTGAAATAATACTTATTGTTGTTTTAAGATATTAAGTTTTGGGCCTGTTATACAGCGATAGATGACTATTTAAAAAAGCATAGAGCAAATACAGAGGACTAGTTTTTGAGAGTATTTGTTTTTATGCGATGAAAGACATCGTGAACTTTCCTTGCTCCATATTAGAAAAAGATCTCTGTCATGACCCCAGATTCCCTTGAAAAGTGCTGAATATTGCCCAAGTGTGGCAAAACAGTCTAATCTGAAGTGTGTATACTGGGAGTGGGAGGTGAGAAAGATCTGAGCTTAGACTGGGAGCAGAGTTCCTTCTAATTTTGGTTAGGTTGGGAGTGGCTACATTTGTTACCATAGAAATAAACTGAAGAATAAACAAAATAGAGTTTGGAATAGAAGTTAAATACATTTACAGTCAAATTAATCTGATGCATGTAGTGGTTATGTTGTTTTATGATTACCAGGAATAAATAAGCCATACTTATGAAAAATACGTAACTTGTTTTTATCTAACCATCCAATTACATCCACCCCTACAGGAAGAAAATAAAAGGGATAGTTACCCATGTAGAAGAGGAAATAGCTGATTCTAAAACTCATCAGGCAGTTGAGTTGACAAGTAATACCTCCATCTAGTAAAAACAAATAGCAAGACAAAAAGCCTGTGGCAGGAGTCCTGCAAGAAGGGTTGGGAGAGGGAAACTGAATTGTAATGACATTTCATACAGTGAATTTAATCTGATTGCTCTCTTAACACTTGCCCTGAAAAGGGCAATCAGCCTAAGGACACTGAGCTCCTTGGTTGGGGAGTTAAAGAGAATCAAAGGAGTAAATGTGACCTGAGTGGACCCATGGCTCAGCAATGCAAAAGCATCAAAAGCTAACTTTCCTACCCTTTTTAGGTTGCTTCTCTCCCCACCGAGCTTGTCAGGCAGAAAAATCATAAATGCTAAAGTGGATTGGGGGAAACTGGTAAACTTTCCCCCAATAGAACCATAATGCCTGTGGACTTCAGAGAGTTGGCAGAGAACACAGCAGGAATTAAGGGTGTTGCAACTCCCTTATCTGTCGTTCAGCTCAAGTCAAATTTCTGTGTCCTTAGAAATGATACTGCAAGAGAATGATGAACAAAAATTTGGTTTGTTCAGAAAACAAAAGTATATGAGTGTTAAGGAAGTAAAGGAATCAGACTTTTAAGATTCTCCAAAAGAGAATAATGGCAAATAAAAAGAAAATCATCTTACTCTTATGTTTTACTTAAAAAACCCAGCTATTGTCAGTCACATATCAAGCAACCAGCAGCCTGTCTTTCTGTATTTATGTATTTGCTTTTGTTTCTACAGATGCCTCTGAATTTTTTGTTAGAAGCTAAGTCACTAAGGCAGCCAAGAGAAATTAGCAATGCTTCCATGGTGGCATAGACATGAATCATACCAACAAAGAAAAATAAGAATACCTCTTTCCCCAATTCCCACTAGATCTGTGCTTTTGGAAGGCATCATGACATAAGGGCAGGACAGGCTCATGGGCATGAGACCTGTGCAACACATAAGACCCTTTGCTTAGAAGGGCTCTGTCCCTGGTTTAATAGTCCATAGTTTTCCATAATTTTTGAACGAGGGGTACTGCGTTTTTACTTTGTGTTGGGTCCCAAAAATTATCTAGCTAGTCCTCCATGAGGTCACTGTGAGAAAGGCAATACACCAGTTTGAAGTCACACAGCTTTGGGATTCTCTCTGAACTGACTTGTACTTGCTATGCAGTGGGAAAATTACTTATCCTCTAAACCTCTGATTTCCATCTGCAACAAAGACAATGCTCCCCAGGGTTATTACTATGAGGATTAGACATCATTGTGAAAGAATGCAGATCAAGCACCTAGCACCTAGCACACAGTATGTCTGGCTTTACCATGAGTATTATTCATGGAAACCAAGTCTAGATATCAGATCTTAATTGATGTTTGTGCTGACCACAAAAATAAGTATCTTTATAAAAACAGAATTGTCTTTTTGCTTTACATTTTATAGGTGGTTATGGATTAACATTGCCACTGCTGCCACTTTTGCTAGGATCCTCATATCTTCTTATTACATTACTTAGATTCTTTAGTAGAGACTAAGAAAAAATAATTTTCTTTTTTTTTAAAGATTTTATTTATTTATGTGACAGACAGAGATCACAAGTAGGCAGAGAGGCAGGCAGAGAGAGACAGAGAAGCAGGCTCCCTGCTGAGCAGAGAGCCCGATGCAGGACTCGATCCCAGGACCCTGGGATCATGACCTGAGCCGAAGGCAGAGGCTTTAACCCACTGAGTCACCCAGGTGCCCGAAAAAAATAATTTTCTTAAGCATTAACTACTTCCTGTAGGGTAGTTATGTTTTTCATGATTCCACTGAGAAACCAGAAATTCAGTGATTCCCTATTCTCTAGGAAACCATGAAGGTGACTGTATATACCGTACTATTATGGTGTCTGTCCTTTCTGTCTGGGACAAAGGATTTTTCTACTCTCTCCACTATCAAAGGAGCAGGCCACTCTCTAGTTGAGGGGAATATAAATTTGAAAACATATAAAGTGATCAAACAAATTGCTCATCTTTTAAGCCAGCCCCCAAATTACTGCAATCAGGGAAACATACTTAATTTAAGTTGTCCTTACTGTGAGGAGAGGACAGGGATCCAGGATAGGTCCTGACATTACACAGGACTGAGATAATGTACGTCAAACCAACACATATGAGATTGTGTCTAAATACAGTAAACTCTCATTATTCATGGTAGTTATAGTCTTATCAGATCACTGTGAACCCTGAATTAGTACTGAACCATTGTTCCTGGGAGAAATACAGACTTAGGTTCCTGGAAACTTCTGGTCATAACATTTTCATCAGTCGATGACTATATAACCTTGTTCTATGTTTATGTCTGTTTAAAAACATCTTATTTAATATATATTGTTGATTCATTAACATTGAACTCAAGGACAATAACACTTAAGGTTATCTAACACATGTGTTTTCACCATAAAGCAAGATCAGCTTTCTTGCACTTTGAAATACTAGCCAGCACTTTAACACAATGTTTGAGGGCACTTTTAAGCAGTAAAATCACCAATAAAATTAAAAAAGTGAAAAACGTGGCACAAAATAGATTGCTTTTTGAGAGTTAGGAACATGCAAGATGGGCCTTTGAATTTTTTGCTGCTCTACGTGGGTCCAGGAATGACCTTGGAAGCTTATGAGTATTGATTTGGGGGTTACAAACAAATTTTAGTAAGTAGGCAAATTTACAAATACGGAATCCATGGGTATATGGCAACTGAGAGGGAGTGATCTTACTACCTTAGTGGACTTGAAGATAAAAAAATCCAGTAGGTTGGTTAAGAGATGCATACGGACAGAAGATCCAGCCATCTCTCTTATCTCCTTTTCCAGTAAGATGCAGCAGAGAGCATCCTGGACATGGTGTCAGGAGAACTGAGATCTCTACAATTCTGCATCTTTGTCTTACCAGCTGGGCAGCCTTGGGTAGGATTCTGAAACTCCATGTTTTATTTTCAGTTTCCACATCTGTATGTGAGACCCATAACATCTGTCTTCCTTCAAATGGTGGTTGAGAGGGTCCAGTGGATTTTTCTCTAAGTTCTGGCTTACTATTACCATAAATCATAAGGTTTCATATTATGCATCAGAATCTTCCTTTGTAGATGGTTTATCTTCCCAGAAAAAACAAGAGCCAAGTCTATGCTAATGTTTGGATTTGTATGATAAGTGTGTTTCCATTCAAAATAATTATGACTCCAAGGGGACACAATCTAACTATAAATATATAAACTGGCCTTTCTAAGTAAGATAAAGTAATTGATCCAATAGTTTTAAGACCTGTCCTTCCTCTAGGATTTAGGGACAAATATGGGAATGAGAATAATTGTGATGTCACAGTGTGATGTGGGCAGTGAAAAATTGACTCTGCTCTGATGTGCAGGAGTTGGGTTGGTTGTAGGCGACACTACAAGGACTGAACCTTGATGATAGTTGCACAACATTAAGAATATATTCAGCTCCACCGAACCACTTAAAAATGGCTAAAGTGGTAAACTTTATAGTATGTGTACTTCACTATAATAAAAAAATTAGAAAGAATAAAAAGTGAAGAACCAGTGGTGGGCTGGACTTGGCTGGGCTGGAATTTGCCAGCCCCTGCCTAGTAGTTCATCATGGGTACATTCCACTTAGGAGACTCCTGGTCTGTAAGAGATAAGGGTTTGTATTTGCACAGTTCTCCAATAAGGTGATATAGAAGAAAATTTTTAAAAAAGAAAAGGACCCAGCCCAGAGCTACTGCACTGTTCTTCCATCACATTAGGAAAAAGATGCAGCCCTAACCCTTGAATTCTAGGGCAGGACATATGGGACATGCCATGGTCCATGAAAAATCATTCCTATTTCATCAGCTGTAATCTCTGTCTATCCACAGGAGATGCGTGCCAGAGCTGTGAGTGGGTTCCACTCTGAGTCCAGGGGAAGGGGAACAGGGGACTGGGCACCGATGTCATTTCTACCTTTTACAGCTTATCCACAAACTTAATAGATAGATTTATTTTTTTCTTTTGAAGTGCCTAAGGTTAAAGATATTTAATTTAGTTGAACTTAGAGATAGGCTAGAGAAAGTTGATAATAAGCTGTTAATATTTTTTTATATGAATGCCAAAAAAAAGTAATTCTCAGGAGAAAATCAAATAAGGCATGTAAACTGTCTTGAAAATTGTAGAATGTACCATGACCAGAAAGCATTAGGAATTGACTGGTATCTATAGCTGAATATGCTTACAAATATCACTTTACTAACGTAATTCCTTTCAAATGAAAGATGTTTAAAAAGTAGTTGCATCTTCAGGTTTGGTATGCCTAGCAATGCCAAACACATTATACTTTGCCAAAATGAGATTGTCTCAGCCCTTTTCATTATTATGATTTTATTTTATACTTGATATAAACCTAAATAAATGAACAGCTATTTCTGAAAGTAATCACCTAATACTGTTGATTCACTTTCCTGTCCAATTTGCATCTCCTGCTTCTTTCTTTGATGAAGAAATTCTCAGACATTTATGTAGCCCTGTGTCTACATGAAATTTTTATATTTGGAGCTCCTTAATCAGAAACTAAATATGGATTTGGTTTCAATATTTGCCTTTGTAATTAGTTTATGAGAACATAAATAAGTAAGTGACATCTATTGCCTAATATATTTGTGCTTATTTATTTTAGATAATATAAAATATGCAACTTGATAGAAGAACATTAGGAAATACTTGTGGCAACATGGAATTCGATAAGCTGAATATTGTCTAAGATCTTAGGTTTCCCTGTGTATTCATACTTCTCAGTAGTAAGAGTGCACTGAATTGTGTGGTCATTGGCTTGAAGGACAATACAAGGGACACACAAAGCCCAGATGAAGAGGCACCTTCTCCTAGTGTGCTGTCATCCCACCCATCTCCTTCTAGGCGAACCCAATGAAGGGTCACTCCATCTAGAGATATTTTTTACAGTTAATATTCTACTCCTAAAGATTGGAAATTTTAAAAAACATTTTATTTACTTTTTTGACAGAGAGAGAACACAGGCAGGGTGAGTGGGAGAGGGAGAAGTAGGCTCCCTGCTGAGCAGGGAGCCCGATGCGGGGCTCTATCCTAGGGCCCTGGGATCAGGCCCTGAGCCAGAGGCAGAGGTTTAACTGACTGAGCCACTCAGGCACCCCAAGATTGAAAACTCTTAAGTTCTTCAAAATTAATCTGCAACAGTGGAATTTTGGGTATTATTCATGTTAGAAGTAATATTCTTTGAAGTCTGAGTTTCTCCTGGATATTTGCAAATCAGACCATGTGAACCTACTCAATTTTAGTGCATTTTAGGCTAAAGCCTAGTCAAAACATATGAAAATTTGTTGAGACTTCTTTATGGAAAAGTATGTTTTAAAAGAGAATTTGAAGATCACTTTATGAAATGCTCTGTTTTGCAAAGTACTTTGTGATATGCAAAATGTTTCTTATTTTAGAGTTGCACTGGGAAGCATGTATAAGTACCAATTATTTTAAAGTGAAATGCTATATATAGAAAATTTTTTCCAACCTTCAAATTCTCTTGATCTACCTGGCTATAGTTTAATTTTTGTGCAACAATTCTGACATCTAGTGGTTAAACTAAGTAATTCCACCAAATGGTTTCACATGCTGTTTTCCTTCAACTCATTTAATATGGGATCTTGCCATTCATACAATACTGTACCAATATCTTTGCATATTAATCATAAAGGACAAAGACCAAGTAGTGGAATTCCTGAGTGAAAGGAAGTATATATTTAGAATGTTAATATTGTTAATTCACCATTCAAGGAAGTTTGCCCCAATTTACACTTCCACTATGACTAAGAATAGTTCTTCACATCACCCCAACCATGTATATTACCAAATATGTTCATTTTTTTTAAACTTATATATAAGTGGGACAGTTCATCCTCTTATGGCTTTTTTTTTTTCTTTTTCTTTCTTCTGTTTTTTTTTTTTTTATCTTGTTTGGCCACTTGCATTTCTTTATCAGTGAGGTGCCAACCCACATCTTTATCCCATTTTTAGAAATGTTCTGGTTCTTTTTGTGTGTGCGTGTAAAAGCTTTTGCCTATGGAGGAAGTTAGTCCTTTATCTGTCATTTGCATTGAAAACGTTTTTCCATTTTGTCATTTATTGTTTATACTTTGTGATTTTTTTCTACTTTGCAGCAGTAAAATTTTGTGTAGTCAGATATAATAATTTTTCCTTTTATAATTTTAATTTTATATCATATTTAAATGGGATATAGGCAAGATAAGCAGAATTTTGCTTTTATCTCTATACAATTCTATACTACTTGAACATATTACTATGATTGTGAATTATGTTATAAAAATTATTTTAAGGAACTATTTAATACCATGGGAAAATAATTAGGATCTATAGGTAGCTGAAAAAACAAATCGTAAAATAATAAGTAAAATATAGTCCCACTTTAGAAAATAAAAGAATATCTGTGCTAACAAAAAATACTGGATGGAAATGCACCTAAATGTTAATGATCTCAGAGTTGAGGATTTGGTTAGATTTTATTGTTTTCTTTTGTATTAATTTCTATTTTTTAATCACTCTACAATGCACATATATTACTTTATGATTACAAAAAGTAAAAAAAAATCAGAATTAATTCATATGTATAGATCTCTGTAGAGTACTTTAATATGATTTCATATAGCTTATGTTTTATTCACCCAAAGGCCTAGCACTGCCCTTCACTCTATTCCCCACTCCCCCGACCTATTTCATTCTTTTTTCCCCCCGACCTATTTCATTCTTAAAAAGTTTGATTCACCAGACATTTCTTGTAAAATAAGATGATATACTCCATTAATACCTTTAAAAGGAGAAATTTCTGGTTCATGGAGCCAGAAGATAATTGGATACAAAAGTATCTGACAAGAAGGTTATTTCTTCCACCAAATTTCAGTCATGCAAGACCCTTAATCCTTGGATTTCTCCTCCATACTTGACTGATTTCATCTATATCTTATGTGGTTGATAAGTAGCAAACACTTCTGTTGTTCTTTGCATTACTTAGAAGTTATTTATGTGAGTATAGTCACCCTGTTCCAGAAATAATTTAAAGTAGTAACAACTCACAAAGTTTAAAGATAAATAAAATATAGCCAGATAACATAAAATGTAAAATAAACAAGCGAAGAAATCAGAACAAAGAAAATAAGAGATGAAGAGTGATAAGAGGCGATCCAGACCTTAAGGATCAGTGCTCTTCTTGAGGGTGAAATTAACCTTTCTAAACAGCTCCCTTACCACCCACAAGAAAGAGACCAGAATTTGGAAAGGTCACAGTGTCCTGAGATTGAGGCCAGAAGGAAATGACTCAGGTGCTGGAGGTTTACCTGTGACAATAGCATATACTAAGGCTTCCTGTGGATTAAGAACAAAGCTAAACTCTTTAAGTCCTTGTTCTGATTAATCTTCACAATAACCCCATTGTTAGTGGGGAACATTTATTCCTACTTCCCATGTTTCCACTTGACTCCCTCTGAGGGAAACATCTGGGAGTAGTTCTTTGGGCTTCTCAAACTTGCCCCTTTAGTAACTTGTTCCTCCTCTGGACAAGTTTGGGAGAATTGGTGAGTTTGAGAGAAGGAAGGCTTGTTCGCCTGACTGGGAAGGTATGGGGTTTCTCTGACCCTCTGTGTACTAAGCTTGCCCTGGAGAGCTCTGCCTTTGTATTTCTGGGGTTCTGATATATTTCTCAGTTCAGCTTTGTCGGTAATAAATACGACACTGTCCACAACCCCTTATCTGAAATTCCTGGGACCAGGTGGGTGGGTTTCAAACTTCAGAAATTTTCAGATTTTAGAAAGGTTGTATGGCTCATTTTTGGTTTCTGGGACAACTCTCCATTATCAAACATTATTATTTCTGCACTAAAATGTATGAATATTCACACTGAGTGGAATAAAATAAGACCATATCACATCAGTTCAGATTAGATTTTACTGTCAAATGAGTTCAGATAAAATTGGATTTTTCTGCCAAATGAGTTATGAAAACACTTTTGGCTTTTAAAACTTTTTGGATTTTGAATTGTAAATAAGAGATTGCTTGACTGTGTTTCGATATCCCACTATGACGTTTGTGTCTACTTTCTCAGTTGGTTCCTGGCCTGGAGAGTGGAGAAAAGCAGAGGTAGGTATCCCAAGAAGTTAATAAAGCTTCAGGACTCCTTCTGTGACCTCATAACTTACCTTGTATTTATAACGTCAAATTCTTGCACTTAAAGAGACTCTTCAAAAATATAAGCTTTAGGTCCCACAAAACCTAGGTTCACCTGTGGAGAGAGAGATGATTGTCTTCCCTAAAAGCCCAGTAGCCTAAAGGTAGGTATCATTATCATCCCCATTTTACTAGGAAAGAGACTGAAGCAGAGAGGTTAAATTATTTGGCATCCAATTGTAAATGGCAAAATCTGGATTCAAACCCTGTGGAAATACTGAGTTATTGGTTTTAACATTTGCCTTTCTACATATATGGATAAAAATAAGAAAATAGCGGACATTCTTTTTCCATTTAAATTTCAGAAGCTAGCCTTTGTCCCTACAAAAATAACCTAAGGCATTCTTAATTTCTATCAAATGTCTTAGTCTGATAAGATAAAAATGAAGTTTTTCAAATAAAGTTCTCTAGTAACTTAGGAAAAAAGCACTATAATAACAAACACTTTGGTACATTTTCTTCCAAAAATAATCCACAATATGTCCTGTTTGCAAATTATCGTTTTCCTGATAGTGAGCCTTTAATGTTAGGCAGACTCTACTCCTTTTCTCCAAAGTGTGATTGTGTTTGTACTTCCCAACAACTATATTTGACTTTTCATGAAATTCAATCCAGAAATCAGTGAAAAGTGTGTACATAGAATCCTCTAACATGTCTATAACAGTATAACAGTAAACAGTTATATATATATATATATATATATATATATATATATATATATAGCCTCATTTCTCTGTATAACAAGCCAACAAGGAAGGGAAACTGAATACCCTTATTATTTTACAAATGAACCCAAGAGAAAGTAACTTCTCCAAGGTCACCAAGTGGTGGTAGAATTGGCACCAATCTTACCTCCCCCTTGTGCAAGGCCTGTATTACCACCTCTGTTTTATAAAAGCTTGAGGGAGAAGTTTCTCCGTAAGGGGAAATGTGGAAGGATGTTTATTTTAAGAACATCAACTCTGGTCATAGAGGTTCCGAGTTATCTCATGCATAACTTATTCTACTGGCTAATTGCTAACTTCACATTTCTAAGAAAAACAAACCCCACACATTCAGAATGATTTTTATTTTGTTCTCAAATTGTCTACTTGGTGTAAGAGAACAATAAGGAAAATATTCTGTTCCTCACAATTACAATAGTATTTTAAACATTTTGTTATGAAATATAAAGGTATAGAGAATAATAATAATCTTTTAAAGAGGATAATAACCCACCTACAATACATCTTAACATTTTGCCATGTTTGCTTTGGATATTTTTTCAAGTAATAAAGTCCCAGTGTTTTCCCAGTCCCATTTTTACCTGGAGGTAAAACCAAAAAACAAAATTTTGTATATTAATCCATAAATATTTATATAGTACTTTTGCATTTACATGTTCTAAATACAAGATTTTTTTGGTATTTATATAAAAATGTAAACTTTATCATTTATATAAATATCTACCATTCTGCAATTTGTTGTTTTATGCTCAGTGTTGTTTTGGGATTTATGTTGGTTTGAAAACTAATAGTTTTATGCCTTTAGTTTTTGTGATATTGTGGATGGGATCTTCATTTCAGTTACATTTTCTAAGTGGTCATAACTGGTACATGAGAACACTGTTGGTTTGGGATCAAGGAAACTCTGTGAACTCGTTTATTAGTTTTAATAGCTTGTAGATTCTCTTGGATTTTCCATGTGGGCAATCATCTGAAAATAAGCATAGGCAAGCATTTTTATTTTTTTATTTTTTTTTAAGATTTTTTATTTATTTACTTGACAGACAGATAGGCAGAGAGGCAGGCAGAGAAAGAGGAAGGGAAGCAGGCTCCCGGCCAAGCAGAGAGCCCGATGTGGGGCTCGATCCCAGGACGCTGGGATCATGACCTGAGCTGAAGGCAGAGGCTTTAACCCCCTGAGCCACCCAGGCGCCCCGGCAAGCATTTTTAAATGATCCCATTTCTCAGTGTGACCTGCTACTTTACAGAATAAAAAACTCACAGGATATCTGATTTCTAAAATAAAATCATTCTCCAGTATCTACAAGCATATGTTCAAATGTAGGTATTCAGGAAATGCCTTCTTTCCCCAATCCTGCATGTTTTTCAAAAGGTGTAGTTATAACCATATTCTTTCCTTGCTCTGTTACCCTAAGACTTTATTCTCAGAGGATTGTTTGGTGTGATTTCAGATGGAGTACCAGAAGTTTCAAGAACTGGAAGCAAATGGGTCACTTTTATTTCAAGAAGAGCATATTATCCCATTTAACATTGTCTGTGATTTTATAGAACAGTGGACTTTTGGAAATACAGTGTTTAGATTTAAGAAGCTCTTAATCAGATTTCTCTGTAAATTGAAACAAAGGTATTGTCTTTTTGTTTTTTAATAAAACAAGTTGGAGATGAGATGTGAATGCAACATTATCTGTTCCCATTGAGAAGAAAAGTTAAAGAGTCAGGTAATGAAAATCAAGGTCAAAGACCCATTATCTTTGTGGCCATTTATTCTGACCACCTATCAGTACTGGGCAAAAATACCCAGTAGTCTTAATAAAACAAGTCTCTTGGGAAAGCATACTCTGGTTTCCATGTGAACTGGGAGCCAGAGCTTTAACTCTGTGTCTTTTCTCATTATTTTGAACTGACATCATTAAAGGACCTTTTTCCAAAACTCTGCTCAAGAGAAGACATTATCAAATAAATTCCATATGTCAATTAGGCCTCTTTGGATGCAAACGATAGGAACTAACTTAAGCAAAAAGTTATTGGAAATATTCTAGGTAGCTTAGAGAGTCAAAGGGAATGCAAAGGGATAAAGGCAGTTCTGGGAATCTAGGCAACTAGGAATGAGTGGATAGTCTCTGCAGAGAACTGCCATTTGTCAGCTCTACACAGATTCCCCACTCAAGATTCAGACTCCTGGAAGAGAGAGACTGCTTGCCTGACTCATGCTGTGTGGCCCCTCCTTGGTGTGTGTTTTTGGTGGACTGAAGAAGAGTGGCAGGGAGGGCATCTTCATTTCCATGTCGTTCCAGGATTGTATGTGCTAGGGAAGGGGACTTCCCAAAGGAAATCAGGGTTTGCTTACACAGGTAAAGGGGAGAATTGCTGTATAGAACGACACAATAGATAGTCATTTCATTCCTCCCCCCACGTGCTTTTATCAAAGCCCGGTGCAGCAATTTCCTGGCACACCCTGTTGGTAGTGGCATTAAAGGGGTCTCAGACCCGAGAAGGAGATATCACCTCTGAAAGTGGTCCTGAGAATGTATGGAGGGGAGCCTCCATCAAGTACACTGAGGACAGCAGGCTACCAGCATGGACCTGAGTCCTCTTGAAGAAAATAGCCTTATCACACACATGAAAAACAGGCCTAAGCTTTTTAAAGATTTTTCTTTCTTTATTTTAAAGAGAGCAAGAGAGTGGGGGCACCAACAGGTAGAGGAGCAGAGGGAGAGCCCAACTCAGGGGCTCAATCCCCAAGATCATGACCTGAGCCCAAATCAAGAGTCAGATGCTTAACCAGATTGAGCCACCCAGGGGTCCCAGGGCTAAGTCTTTTAAAACTGAGAAGAGTCTACTTGGTGGACACTTATGGGTAGGCTCATCTAGATGGCTTCCAGGAAAGCAAAAAGGTCCTCTAAAGGGACTTTTTTTTTTTTTTAACTCCAGACTATTGTTAGAGCAGTTAGCTAGCTCCCGCAAGGGAGTTCTGTGGTGTCAGTCTCCTTTGATGCCTTGGCTCCATTACATAACCAAGGAGGTGTCTCCCTAAAACATCTCTCCCATTGTCCTTGTTTTACTTCTGTTACTGCTCCCCTTGCCTTTGCCTATAAAGAAGGTAAATGTGCAAACTCCAAAGTGGACCACCACAGTTCAAATCCTGAACCTTCTACCTACTTTCCAGTGACCCTCTAAATCCCTATCCTGGCTAATCTGAGTGACTGTTGTTGTTAACAGCTCTCTAGTCTTTCCTCCCTCTTTGTAAGATTTATTAACATACCCAATCATAGTATTACCCTCTTTTCCTGGGAACATCCAATCCAGAGGAAAGTCTTGCTTCCTTAAGCCCTTCCCCAAGCACAGGGCCAAATCCTTTAATAACTCCTTTCAAATACCCTCTTACTGAGATAGCACACATTCTCCCATGTTGTGCATCTTCCTGCTCTGTTCTAAGAAATACACCCACTGTGTTCAACTTCAGGTGTGTTTCTGGTTGTCTTTAGCTGAAGGGTATTGATACAATCATGGGTTTTGAAATTTCAGTGACCTGGTTTAGCATTCTGGCTACATTAACCGTCTGTATGAACTCACAGGTCTAATTAATTATAATTAATATAACAAATAACAATTAATTATGATTAATATAACAAATAATAACAATTAATTATAATTAATTATAACACTTTCCCATCTGAACTGTCGTGAGTATTAACAAGTAAAGATCTTAGCACAGTGCCTGACATATAAGTTATCAATAAATAGTTGCTATTATTATTGGCACATCCATAGTGGAATTTTCTTACTTTAACAGACATACTAATTCCAAGATTTGCATTTGATTTTGTCCTTTGATTTGCATTTGATTTTGTCCTTTGATTGGTGGAATTATCCTTGATTTTATTCCGTGATTCCTGCCAAATTACATAAATTTGAATTCCAGTGTATGTGTGCAAATGTGTGCATGCATGCATTTGCTGAAAGGATAAAGGAGGGCCTAACATTTACTGAACATTACATACCAGACACTTTGCTGGGGTTGTTTATTTTTTGTAATGAACAAAAGCTAAGGGAATTTTCATTTAAAACTTTTTGAAGCTAGATGCACAATTTTCCAGCAGAGCTGCAAACAGTTCTGCTGAAAAAAGGGACCACTTAGCCATCCTCCTGAGGAGTTTGAGTCTGATTTCAGTCTGAAGCAAAGGATTTAGATTTAATTTTCCTGCAAGGGGTAGACAAATTCTCTGCCAAAGACATGACCTTCAATTTTTTTTTCCCCACAAAATGCCTTTCAGAGCCTGCAAAACAAAATTAACTCGCATGAAAATGTAAATCAAGTTAGAATATGAAATCACATATGCTATTTACTGGCTCTATAGAAGTTTGACAGCAGAGTTTAGGTTGCAACAAGCTTCATGTTATCTGAGAAGACCTTTCACTTCAGGGTCTGGAATGACTAAATGATTAAAATTGCTTTTTAATAATTAAACATACCATCTGTATAAGGTAGAGTGTGACCTTTCACCCAGGTCTCTCAGGCTGTTCTAGAATTTCTGCAGTTGGCACATATGGTATCAGAAATCCGTTGCTATTCTTCCTTTGAAATATTAGAGGAGCAGACTTAGAGCAGCTGTTTTTGAGCTGCCAGATTTCATTGAAATGTGGGTTTTAAAAGCCCTTGGCTTGTCATTTTGAGTTAGCTTACCTTGATCACAAATTTCACCATAATATAATTCAACTGATGCCTGAAACTCAATATAGTGGAACATTTGCTGAACAATGCAATTAACCACAATAACTAACTAGAATGTACGTTTTCCTTCAAAACGTCCCTTTCAGAGCACTTTTGTCGCTCAGTCAGTTAAGCATCTACCTTCGACTCAGGTCATGATCCTGGGGTTCAGGGATTTAGCCCCAAGTCTGACTCCCTGCTCAGCGGGGAGCCTGCTTCTCCCTCTGCCTCTGCTGCTGCCACTGCTTGTGTTCTCTCGCCCTGTCAAATAAATAAGTCAAATCTGGGGGAAAAAGTCCCTCTCATGTTATATGTGCCCTCAAAAATGTCTAATAGCCTATAAACATTTCTTTTCTATAACAACAGGATATAAGAAAGCAATCTCCACCATGCTGTCTTTCCCCTGGTTGGCCACGTAAAAGGGAATATGACATTTGGAGAACTATCTGCTCTACTATTGCAATACTACTGAAAAATTGATGCGACCCAGTCATTAAGCCAACTGTAGTAATTAGATAGCAAGTGATGAGTACACATGCATATTTGTCTCAAATGTCATTGCAGACAATTTCCACAGCTCAGAGATTGACAGATATAATGGTCAGAGCAAAGGAATATTAATCACCATAAACATAATTTCTGTGTATTGGGGTTGGCTTTCATAGTGCCTACTAATTAATCCATAGTATCCTGGAGACTTTTCATCTGCTCGCCTTCAACAGGCTGTTTAGTTATTAAAGTTCAGCTTTGAGAATTCATTTGAAAGCTTTAAGGCCTGACTTTAGTGCTTTTTTTGGAAATAAACTCAATTCATCACTTCCATTTAAAAGTGTGGATTTTTAAATCTAGAAACAAAGACAAGGGAACTAGTCTTATTTTAAAATATGCTACAAATTTTATTTTTAAAAGCCAATCCATGGGAGAAACACTCTTAGGATCTGCTATTTAAATTTATTGCTTACATAAACTTATAGCTGGGGATCAAGAAAAACTATAGTGTTTGCCTTATTGTATTCAGGAACCAGAGGAAATTCACTGGGCACTAAGACATAAGATAAAAAAGAGTATACGTTGCCCTTTTTACACACAGCAAGATTTTTAAGCCAGCAGACAGATAATAAGTATTCCTTCATTCATTTATTCATTTTTAAAAATGTTTATTTCTGAGTTCCTCCTATATATATATATAGGTACTGGTCTACATACCACCATGAATGATATGTAAGAACTCAATCTGGGATGAATATAGAGAGCAAAATACATAAAATAAGTATCCATGATACAAGGTGACTTTATATATATACATAGACACAGACACATACACATGCGCACACAGATTTATAAATCAAAGGAGAGGTCATTTCATTTTGTGAGGGAAAGGTATGCTGGTTATTTACCAGCTCACCTTCCAAATCCATTCTCCACCCGTTTCTTCCCCTGCTGTGACCTCTACAGATTGCCTTACCGAGTTTCTTTGTCCTTCTGGCTTTGGAAAGATAGGTAGTAGAAGAGAGAGGTGGGGGTATTTATTCCTTCTGCTCCCTCAGCCAAACTATGTTTCCCCAGCTTTATGATCGCAGCTCCTATCAGCCAGTACCTCTCCAGCTCTCCAGATTGTGGCTTTTCTGGCCCCACTTTGCCCCTTCAGTTCCAGGACCCGTAAGAGGTTCCCTTTGGTGGTCATCTTGGGTGCACTACCATCCTTTGTTCTTGTTATTCCTGCCCATGCCTCACTATTCAGTCCCCTACTTGACTTCTCTTCATTTAACCCTCTTGCTGGAGTCTTGACTGATACAGAAAGAAGGAATACAGAAAGTCAAGAAAGTTAATATGGAGGTTCCTTTACCTTTAAATGTTCCCCATACGTACTTTGGTAAATCTGAGCAAAGTTGTTATCCCAGCTAAAAACATGTTTCTGTTGCCACCAGCAGGTGGCATTAGCAATCATAGTAGTCATTTAGGGCTGTGCATTGTTGTTTTGTTTTGTTTTTAGTCTGTTGGCTATTGTGATACTGTGATTTATAATAAGAAATATATATTTGGTCTTCATCCATATTTTTTGTTCAGAGCTCCCTAAAACCCTTGGAATTTCCTAAGTGAGGAGAGTAATAAAGTTGTCTTTTGTTATGTTAATGAGTGACTTTTAGAGTGCACCTAGGGCTGGGGGCTGGTAGCCAGGAGAACTGACCCTGTGATTAGAGGGTTCATTGGATATTTCCCTTCTATTTCCCCTACCCTACCTCTATGGAAGGGAAATGGGCTGGAGGTTTGAATCAATTGCCAAGGGCCAAAGTTTAATGTGTCGTGCCTATGTCAAAGAAGCCTTTGTAAATGTTAGGTCCATAATCAAAGGAGTGAGACTGATACAAAGTGAAGGTCAAGCAAAGCTTTATTTTGCGCCAAGCATCAAGAATCAAACCGACCGGTCAGGGCCGCCTCTTACAGAGGGGGCGACCACCCCCAGCCTCACAGACTGAGTTTTATAGAGCAAAGGCCATGTGGTTGAGCGTGGCCACACACAGGTGGCCAATGAGATTGCAACATACAGAGAAAACTGCACAGTCATGCTAGGTCACACATGGGTGGCCAATTGCATTACAATTCACCCCATAGCAGCTATTTGAACTAGTCTATCTCCTTGGTGAGAATTGGCGCCCAAAAGGCGGGGCCCACACTCCTTGGTAGCTAGAGAGACAGTATGCGTACTCCACTGATTGGATGTCTCCACCTGACCCGACTCATCCCTGTGTTCCGGCTCTGTTATCTCCATCTGACCTGAGCCCTCCTTGTATTTGGGCTCTGTTATCAGGGACTGGTCGACCATATTTTACTGGTTTCCCCGACTTGCTTTTAAGTAGGTTCCCCCGGGGGGGGCGGGGCAGGATCAGTTTAAGTTTTACTGCATAAACAACAAAATGGCTGTTCAACTGAGGTGGAACTGCTTTGGCTAAATAGGCCCTTACGTTCCCCCCTTTTCTTTGGAGATTAGTCAAATACTTGACTCTTCTAGTCTCCTTTTACGGCTGCCAGACTGTTTTTAATGACTCCAGTGTGATTTACCCAGAAACAGCATTCCTCTCCTAGGGCTACGCAGAGCCCCCCTTTTTCTAGAAATAGTATGTCAAGCCCTAATTGTCTATATTTCCCACCTATACTTTAATAATAGGAGCAACAATGAACTCAATGAACTCATTGTTTTTTGAGTCTTAGCTTTAGTCCACAATCGGCGGGGTCCATCAGCAGCGGCATCCATCTCTGGGAGGCGTCCTCATCCTCGGCTCGTTTGATGTGACCCGCATGAATCCAGGCCCTGATGCCTTCTACTTTTATTGCCATGGGGGCGGTCAGGATGACAGTAAACGCTCCCTTCCAGCGAGGCTCCAAGTTTCCCAGTTGGTGGTGGCATATCCAAACCAAGTCCCTGGGTTGGTAAGGATGTGGTTCCACCTCTGTCTCCATCCCAGTGTGGGCAGTTCGGATCCCTGCATGGGTTCTTTTTAAGACAGACTGTAATGCCTGCAGTGACTGGAGTACAGACTGATCAGTCATTTCTGCTAGGGCAACCTCTTGTAGCCAAGGGCAGAGCGGGGTGGGGGGGGGTCTCCCGAACATTATTTCAAATGGGGTCACCTTGTTTAAGTAGGGTGTACCTTGTGCCCTGAGGAGGGTGAAAGGTAGGAGATCCACCCATCCACTGCCAGTCTCCAGAATTAGCCTTGTCAAGGTCTCTTTAAGAGTCTGGTTCATTTTCTCTACTTGCCCAGAACTCTGGGGCTGGCAGGCACAATGTAGTTTCCAATTAGTGCCCGCGGCCTTCGCCAATGCCTGTGAGACTGAACTCACAAATGCAGGGCCGTTGTCTGACCAGATAGCGAGAGGCAGCCCGAACCTAGGAATTATTTCTTCTGCATAAACAACAAAATGGCTGTTCAACTGAGGTGGAGCCGCTCTGGCTAAATAGGCCCTTACAGTAAAAACTCAAAAGGACTGGATGTGTTCAAAGAGCTCCCAGGTTAGTGAACCTATGGAAATTTGGGGAGGGAGGCATGCTGCCTGGAGAGGGCATGGAAGCTCTGTGTTCTTTCTCCATACCATGCTCTGTGCATCTCCTCCTTCTGGCTATTCCTGACTTACATCCTGAGGGGTCTAGGAAGTAGTGTTTCTCTGAGATCTGTGAGCTGCTCTAGCAAATTAATCAAACTCAAGAGGGAGGTCATGGGAACCTCCAATTTATAGCTGGTTGGTCAGAGGCACAGGTGATAATCTGAGTTTGTGATTGATATCAGAAGTTTGTAGGACTGTAGGACTTGTAGGACTAAACCCTAACCTGTGGAATCTGATGCTGTCTCTGGGTGGATAGTGTCAGAATTGAGCTGAATTGTAGAAACCTAGCTGGTGTCCAGGGCATTGTTTGTTGGTGTTAGGGGACTACCTATACACGGAAATTGATGACCAAAACCCCAAAGAGCTATTTTTCTCTATTTTTAAAATGTTATACAAACATTAATTCTATCTACCTGATAAATGCAAAAGCTGTGAAAGAGTTGAAAAAACGATTTTAATAGGCACACATTTGCTTTTGATAAAGGCAAGAGTAAAGGTGATTTGGAAAAAATGCAAAGGAGAAAGAAAACAAATTTTGCCTGTACACAAGGAATGAAATTCTTTTGTACTGACAAATAGACAATAATCCACAAAAGACTAATGCAAGAGGCTGAGGCAATGAAAAAAAGTGTGTGTGTGACTAAAGGATCATAAGTAATATAATTAATGCCTGTTAGCATTAGAAAAGGGCTAGGAATTTGTTCCAAAACTGATGGATATTAATGCTATAAATCAAATTCAGAAAACAGGAAGAAGAACGAATTTGATAAGAGAATTGCAGGGAACAAGAATTCCTGTCCCCCTTCAAGGGTTGTTCTAGCTGGACTAGGAATCACATTGACATGAAAAAGATTAACAGGAGAAAATAAAATGTAATTGTGTATGCCCAAGGAATCCACACAGACATGGAAGTTGCAAAGACAGTCAGGCAAAATGAGGTATATATGTCATCCTTAACTAAGGAGAAGTGGGTAGGGGTCTGGGACTTCAGAGGAAAGGGATGCACTTCACAGAGTGATAAGAAGAGCAGATGTTTCATAATTACATGTTTGCTCTGCCATACAAATGGGTGGCTCAGATAATATTTATCCCTGCTATTAACCCTTATTCTGGGAGAGACTACCCAGTTAGATTCTTCTATGTAGTTAAGGGAGAGGCAAAATTTCTCTTGAGCCTGAAGGGTCTCGGTTGCTGATTGCCTTCAGTTCAGAATAATCTTCATGCCAAAGTGGCCCATCCTGGGGTGGCCTGTCCTTATCCTTACTGGAAGATGACTCTGACTTTGGGCATCTTGAGTTTAAGGTGTCTGAAGGACATTCAGGTAGAGATTTCTAGAAGGAACTTGCAGTATAAGACCAGAACTAAGGTGATAAATGATTTTGGGATATAGCTTTAATTTTTAAAAGTATTTATTGAGCACCTACTATGTGCTAGACATTATTGTAATGTTTGGGTTATATCAGTAAACAAAGGAGAAAAAAATCCCTACTGGAGCTTATATTCTTATGGATAGGATAAAGGAAAAAAGCAATAACATATAAGTAAATTATTCAGTATTTTAGGTAATACGCTACCTGGGGACAATAAGCATAGTAAGAGGATTGAGATTGCTAATATGAACGGGTGTGGTTCCAATATTCTCTGAGGTGGTTCAGATTAAGCCTCATTGAGAAGATGCCTTTTAAGCAAAGTCTTGGAGGACTTGAGGGAGTTAACCAATGAATGGGCTATCTGAAGGAAGTATGTTCCAGCCACCATAAAGGCTCTGAGATGACAGCATGTCTGATGTATTTGAGGACAACAAAGATGCCACCATGGCTGTAGCCTAATCACACAAGAGGACAGTAATAGTAGATGATGCCAGAGAGACAAGGTGGGGAAGGGTCAGATCACATAGGTGTCAGCTTTTTGTTTTTTTCTGCATTCATATGAATGATCATTTTTTAATCCTTTTCTTACTGATGTGACATATCACGTTGATTGATTTGCAAATGCTTAACCACCTTTGCACCCTGGAATCATTCCAATTGATCATGGCACATGATTTTAAAAAATATATTGTTGGATTTGGTTTGCTAATACTTTGTTGAGGATTTTTATATCCATGTTCATCGGAGATATTGGCCTCTAGTTCTCCTTTTTTGTTGTGTCTTTGTCTGGTTTTGGTATCTGCATGCCTTATAGAATGAATTTGGAAGCTTTCCTTCCTTTTCTATTTTTTTGAAATAGTTGAGAAGAATAGGTATTAACTCTTCTTTAAATGTGGAATTCACCCATGAAGCCACCTGGCCCTGGGCTTTTGTTTGTTGGGAGTTTTATTTATTACTGATTCAATTTCATTGCTGGTAGATCTGTTCATATTTTCTATTTCTCCCTGATTTAATTTGGGAGGTTATATGTTTCTAGGAATTTATCCATTTCTTCTAGGTTGTCCAATTGTTGGCATATAATTTTTCATAATATTCTCTTGTAACGCCTCATATTTCTGGGGTGTCTGTTGTTATTTTTACTCTTTCATTTCTGAATTTGAGTTTTTTCTCTCTCTCTCTCTTTCTTTCTTAATGAGTCTGGCTAAAGGTTTATCAATTTTATTGATTTCTTCAAAAAACCAGTTCCTGATTTCACTGACCTGTTCTTTTTTTTCTTTCTTTTTTTTTTTTTTTTTTAGTTTTTATTTCATTTATTCTGTTCTAATCTTTATTATTATTTTTTTTCCTTCAGCTGGTTTGGGGTTTTGTATGTTTTTTCTTTTACTAGCTCCTTTAGATGTAAGGTTAGGTTGTTTATTTGAGATTTTTCTTGCTTCTTGTGGTAGGCCTGTATTGTTCTAAACTTCCCTCTTAAAACACCCTTTGGCACATCCCAAAGACTTTGGACCATTGTATTTTCATTTTCATTTGTTTCCTTGTATTTTTTTTTAAAGATTTTATTTATTTATTTGACAGGCAGAGATCACAAGTAGGCAGAGAGGCAGGCAGAGAGAGAGAGAGGAGAAATCAGGCTCCCCACGGAGCAGAGAGCCCGATGTAGGGCTCGATTCCAGGACCCTGGGACCACAACCTGAGCCGAAGGCAGAGGCCTTAACCCACTGAGCCACCCAGGCACCCCAGTTTCCTTGTATTTTTAATTTCCTCTTTGATTTCTTGGTTGACCCATTTGTTGTTTAGTAGCATGTTATTTAACCTCCATGTATTTTTGCTCTTTTCAGATTTTTCTTGTTGGGTTGATTCTAGTTTCATAACTAGAAACATGCATGTCATGACTTCGATCTTTTTTAATTTTTGAGATTTGTTTTATGGCCTGATAGATGATGTATTCTGGAGAATGTTCCCTGTGCACTTAAAAATAATGTGTTTTCTGCTGACTTAGGATGTCCTAAGGGCACCTAGGTGGATACGTTGGTTAAACATCTGTCTTCAGCTCAGGTCATGATCTCAGGGTCCTGGAATCAAGCCCTGCACTGGGCTTCCTGCTCAGCAGGATGTGTGCTTCTCCCTCTCCCTCTGCCCATCCCACCTGCTCATGCCCCCGACCCTCACCAAGTAAATAAATAAAATCTTAAAAAAAAAAAATAGGATGGGATGTTCTGAATATATCTGTTAAATCAGGCTGGTCCAGTGTGTCATTCAAAGCCACTCTTCCTTGTTGATTTTCTGTTTGGATGATCTGTCCATTGATGTAAGTGGGCTGTTAAAGCCCCCTGCTATTATATTACTATTGATTACTTCCTTTATAATTGTTATTAACTGCTTTGAGTATTGGGTGCTCCCACTTTGGGTGCATAAATACTAAAATTGAATCTATCAAAAACTAATAATGTTACTATATGTTGGCTAATTGAATTTTTTAAAAAATTATAATTGTTATATCTTCTTGTTGGATATCCCTTAATGACAATATAGTATCCTTCTTTGTCTCTTGTTATAGTCTGTTTTAAAGTCTGTTTTGCCCTGTATAAGTTTTGCTGTCCTGGGTTTCTTTTCATAGCCATTTGCATTATAAATGCTTTTCTATCCCTTCACTTTCAATCTACATGTCTTTAGGTCTGAAGGGAGTTTTTTATAGGCAGCTTATGGATGGGTCTTGTTTGTTCTGTCAGCCTATATCCTATGATTGGAGTGTTTAGTCCACTTACTTTGAGTAATTATTGATAGGTAGGTATTTATTGCCATTTTGTTACTTGTTTTGTGTTTGTTTTTGTAGTTTTTCTCTCTCCTTTCTTATCTTGCTCTTTTCTCTCATGATTAATTAGCTTTCTTTAGTGATATAATTGGATTCCTTTCTCTTTATTTTTTTGCATATCTATTACTGGTTTTGTGATTACCATTTGGTTTGTATATAACATTTTCTGTATGTAACAGTCTATATTAGGTTGATGGTTGCTAAAGTTTGAACCTATTTTTTACTTCTCTCCTCCTCACGTTTTAGTTATATGTTGTCATACTTTATATCCTTTTATTTTGTGAGTCCCATGACTAATTTTTATAGATACACTAATTTTTACTGCTTCTGGGTTTCCTACTTTTTATTACTCTTGCTTATGGTCTTTGCTTTCTACTCCAGGAGTCATGTAAGGCTGGTTTAGTTGTCATGAATTCCTTTATTTTTTGTTTGTCTGGGAAACTCTTTATCTCCTCAATTCTGAATGAGAGACTTGCTAGATAGTTTTCTTAGCTACAGATTTTTTTTTTCCTTTCAGCACTTTGAATATGTCATGCCATTCTCTTCTGGCCTGCAAAATTTCTACTGAAAAATTGGCAGATAGCCTTATGGAGTTTCCTTTGTATGTAACTGCTTTATTTTCTCTTGCTTCTTTTAAAATTCTTTTCTTTATCACTACTTTTTGTCATCTTAACTACCATGTGTCTTTTTTTACTTTTTAAGATTTTATCCATTTGTTTGAGAGAGAGCAAGCTAGAGAGAGAGAAAGAGGGAGAGAGAGAGCATGAAAAGTGGGAGGGGCAGAAGGAGAAGTCGACTCCCTGCTGAGCAGGGAGCCTGATTTGGGCCCTGACCCCAGGACCCTGAGATTATCACTTGAACTGAAGGCGGACACCAAACCAATTGAATTACCCAGGCGCCCCTACTATGTGTCTTGATGTGGACCTCCTTGGGTTGATTTTGTTAGGAGAAAGATCATAAGTTTTGAACATATAGAGATGAAATGTTTGTTTGCCATTGTTTGAAGATGTTGAATAGGTATTTTGATATATTTGACTGGAGTTAAGGGAAGAGGTCCAAGTTGGAGATATAAACTTAGGAGTCAGCAGCACACAGATGAAGAGGAGAAGAAGAGGTGAATTGTTGGAGCAGTGCTGCTAAAGTGATGTAGAAGGTGAGATCTAGTACCCTTGGGGCAGGTTTGGTTTTGAATAGGAGCAGGAATAATTCCTCTATAGCAACAGGCAGAAAAACAGAAAATAAGAGTGGAGGCACTGGGATAAATGTGGAGGTGGAGTCTAGATTTCCTCTTGACTGGTTCCATTTTGTGTGAAATAGTAATCAAAGTCATCAGCTAAGATCAGTTTGGGAGGGTGATGAATAAGGGACAACTGTTATATCTGAAGTATGTGAGATTGCTGATTCCAAGTCAGCCAGAGTTGGGGCTACATGTCTGGGCAAATGGTACTCTCTGGGCAAGGTGAAGCAATGAAACCTCATTCATAAAGCATGCAGATACTGAGGTCAGTGCAAAGTTTTCAGGAATGATGGGTGGTAACATCAGTTTCTCAGCTCTCTTTCTGAGGTGGGATGTTGCAATTATCTGAACAGGTTCAGGAACTCAGAGCTGGTGAGGTGTACATTTGGGCAAGGGGAAGCTTATAGTTAGGGACAACAGAGTGAAGCTCTGAGAGAGGTAGCATCCTGATCCTTTCTGCTATTCTGCCCTGAAAATTACGGGTTTTCTGTAACAGACAAAAATCACAATCTTCTGTTCTTAATTTGGGACAATATCAAAAAAGGTTTCCCCTTATCTTTTATTTATTTGGTTAATTTTTTATAGATAATTTTTGTTCATTTTGTAGTATGTGTATATGTGTATACATACCTATATGGAAATGTGCATATAAATAGAAAGAGCAAGATAGCAAGCTTGATTTATGAGCAAAAGAGCATTATACATGGCTTTTGTAGACTTACATATTTCCCTTTGCAAATATTCAGGTGAACTCTAGGAAAGAGCACAGGGACCTTGCTTAAGAATGATAGTCACATCTATTATCATCATTTTTCCTTCCTCTGAGGGATCTTAATATGTTGATTTCAAGGAAGGAATGCTCAAGAGACATAAGAAAACATAAGTCAAACTGGCTTAAGCAAAAGGGGAATTTCTGACTCAGATAACAGAACAAATTGACTCCAAGGTCTGTCCAATCTGGTGTCCAAATGGAAAGCAGAATCCTGTTTCTTCTGAAATGACTCCATTCTCATGCTGGCCGTTCCCTTATGAAGTAGAGTCCTTTGAGAAGCAGATGCCAAGATGGAATTAGACACAGTGATGATTTGGGTCTTCATGAATCAATGTCAGCTCAGGCCCTGCATATAAAAGTCCTCAAAATATGAGGTATTCCTCTTTTTCCATGTTACAGTCACTCTGGTAAACAATTGCAGTGAATGGGGATGGACTGGGAGAATCATTATAGTATATTTTTGATGCAGTTGTTTGTGGAATCCCTTCTAGAACCCAGAAGCTTCTTCAGTCAATGAATTCTGGATTTGAAAATTGGCTCAAGTTTGGAAGCTGAGCAAGGGATTGAAACTTTTTACTGGAGCTATGCCCTCAACCTCTTGCTCTTCCGTTCCTACCTTTTTCTGACTGTGGATTAAGCAACACCCTTGCTTCATGGCCCTCTATTCTACCCCAAGGAATGCCATGTTCTTTTAACCATCTCCTATGATTCAAGCCCCCACTTGCTGACCCTCTGACTTTGGCTGTTCTTTTGATTATTGTGGCCTTCTGAATTCTTGTGTTTAAGAACCACCATTTGGCCATTCTTACTTTGGGAGCTCTATCATTCCCATTGGCTATAAGCAAGCCCAGCTCCCTTATTCTACTGCTTCTACTATCAGTCTTGACCTGCATTGGAGAGCCATCACTAAACACTAGTGCCCTCTTAGCAGCATGTTTCTTTCTTTCTTTCCTTTTTTTTTTTTTTAAGATTTTATTTATTTATCTGACACAGAGAGAGAGATAGCAAGAGCAGGAACACAAGCAGGGGGAGTGGGAGAGAGAGAAGCAGGCTTTCCGCAGAGCAGGGAGCCTGATGCGGGGCTTGATCCCAGGACCCCAGGATCACAACCCAAGCCAAAGGCAGATACCTAATGACTGAGCCACCCAGGCACCCCAGCAGCATGTTTCTGATGGCCTTGATATTTTCTCTGGACCCTCTTCTGGAACATAATCATCTGGTGGTTTTTCTGACCTCACATAATGCATCTACTGGAGTAAGCCCAATTCTCTCAACCTTTCTATTCCTTCCTCTTCCTTCTGTGTAGACAACTTATGTGTTATGACTTTCCTCCAGGTTGGCTCTCACTTTCTTTAGGCTTCTAAAAGTCATCCAAACAATGAATTTGCCCCATCTCCTGGGATCTTGCTAGGCTATTAAATCCCATGTCCTATGAAAGTACCCACAAGTCAATGAAATCTTACTTATCCAGTTCAACATTTCAGTGCCTTGATAAGCATTTTCAAATTTCAGTGTCAGTGGTATTCACTGACTCCTGCCAATATAAGCTAATGATACTATGAAATACACTTTTTTTCCTCTCTTATCAGACACACTGTGTCTCATCTGGATTCTACTGAGTTTAACTCTAGCTAGGCCTATCAGACAGGAGAAGGGGTAGTAGGGACTCCCAGCATATGGGGAGTCCACCTCCACAAGCTCTGACATTTCAGGGGGACCTGCAGAGTCAACATCACATCCTCAGGAGGATCCATCCATTTACCAAGGCCATCAGGAATATGGTGGTAAAAAGAGAACTTCATTATTAAGATGTTCAATGTGTTTGCTCCATAAACCAAAACTGACAACAGAAACAGTCACAGAACTGAGCTCATTGGTATCCATGGAATTAATGAGGTTCCCAAAGTAAAAGAAGCTAGGTGGTGGTACTTAAACACAGAAGCCATGTTTCAGTCAAGCTTTCCCAGCCAGAATTCTGGCCTTCGAATGAGGTCTGCCTGGCTTGACACATAAATATCTTTGGAACACTGTCAGTATCAGGCCATCAGTCTGCTGCTTAGCTGTGTCCATTCCCACTACAGGGGATAAAGGCTACCAAGAAGATCCTCTGGCTTTTACACTTAGTCTTTTCCTGCTAGTCAGTAGCCTTTGGTTTCTCATTATCCCTTTGTATGGCATCAATACAACTCTATAACCAACCCATTCTGCTGTCCTTGTAGGCACCCACTCCCCTATATCTTTCAAACGGCTAAATCATTATATCTGCCAGGACATTCCTCTCCATCAGATCCTTTTCCTAGATGGAAAATATTTTACCACCAGTGATTTTTTAGCAATTCACCTGTCATCTCTTTCTAGGGACTATTCATACTCCATCTACTGCTCAAGATGGTATCATTTTTACCCATTGGGTAGTAACTGAATCAGTTTCAAAGCTTTACCTTACCATTTGCTTTCTCCGAACACTTCTAATAGTATTTGTGTTAATGTGTATCCTTCAAGGATCAGCTGCCAAGATGCGATTAGAAGTAGAAGAGGTTTATTGGGAAACAGTTGGGAAAGATAACAGAAAGGGAGACAGTGAAGGTGAAGAGAACCTTCAAACAGTGATACAGGGATGACACCTGTAAAGGCGAGGAGAAGGAATGAAAAGTTGTTTGGAAGGATTTCAGAGTACAGCCTAGTTCTGAGAAAGTTTCAACCAGATTGATGGGGTGTCCTCAAGTCAAAATCTTCCATTAGAGGCATTCTGGACTAGTGCTCTTACCATGTTTAGTCTTGGCTGAGAGCAGCCTGTAGGAAGCATGGATTTTGGCATGAATATGATGGAACATCTGAGGGACAGCAGCTGAGGCCATCAGTCTCTTATGCTCTTAACTGGTCATTTTCATAGCCACACACTACATAGTTTCAAGATGGCTTTTTGCAGCTACAGGGCTCAAATCCTTTCAAGTTTGAATCTAGAGAAAGATAAATATCTTTGTCCTAACATTTCTACCAAAAGCTCTGAGATTAACTTGGATTGGACCAGCATGGGTCATGTGCCTACCCATCTACCTCATGATGGCCAGGGAAGTACCATGTTCTGATTTTTTCAGGTCTAATTTTCATGGTCCACTTCCAGGATAGATTTTGGGGTCCCATTCATACCATGAGAACTGAGCAGTGGTGAAGGGCAGATTCCCAAACAAAAACATGTACATAAAGAATATATATATATTTTTACTTCTAATTGCTGTTGCCAGGTTGCTTTCCATAGGCATGATAACACTCACTGTTCCACCAAAAAGTCAAAAAGCTGATTGTGGAGTCTCCATATCTTCACCAGAAATATGTATTAGCTTTATTTTAATATTTTTGCCAACCTGATGGATACAAAGTGCTCGCTCATTATTACTTCAGTTTACAATTTCCTGGTACTAGCATATTTTGAAATATTTTTTCACACTTTCATTGACTGCTTGGATTTGCCTTCCTATAATAGTGTCTTTATGTTTTGTCCATTTTCCCATTGTTTTTCTTCTTTTTTGTCCTTTTCTTGTCAGTTTATAAGAGCATTTTTCATACATAGCTAATAACCCTCAGTCTGTCTGTCCTCTGCATTCCAGAGAGGGAAGGAAAAAGCCTGAAACTCTGCTCACATGTTGCCCATCTCCATCTTTATAATCAGTACTAGCTCAGAGTCCTCAGGGTGCAGTTTAGATCAATATGCCAGGCCTTGGGACAACTCTATCATTCTTGTTTGAAAAACAAAGCAAGATAGGACCCAGTGAAACACAAGTTTCCATGCCCCAAACTTTCCCCTCACAGGGATAATATTGCTCAAATTCCAGTCATTCTGGAACCACCTTAACAATTTTATCATATCCTTTAAATTTTGTGCCATTATTTATATTTCTGAAACTCAGCATTTTAACATAGATTTATTTTTAAAATTTATGTTGTTGCCATTGTATCACTATACCCACTAGTTACAGTTTTCCAGTAATCATTAAAAATAAATTCACAGGAGCGCCTGGGTACAGCATTTGGTTAAGCTGCCCACTATTGGTTTGGGCTCAGGTCTCTGCTCAAGTAGTGATCTCAGCGTTGAGATGGAGACCCATGTCTTGCTCCACAATCAGCTCAGATTCTGCTTAAGTTTCTCTCTCCCTCTCCCTCTCCCCCTTGCACTTTCTCTAAAATAAATAAATCTTTTAATAAATAAATTAACAACTATGAAAGTAAAAGATATCCATCTGCATACCACTTAAAATGCACCATACTTTGGGAAACTACATCAAAGCTTGCCACAGGCCCATGAACCAGTCAAGGAGAAGATCAAGGATTTACAGAGCTGTCAGTTTCACTGACTATAGCACAGCAACCCCCCTGGGATGGGGTGGGTGGTAATAGCTTCATTTATATCTGAGGAAAACAGCACAGAAAGGTACAATTGCTTTCCATACTATTGAACGGTGAACATTAGAAAGCAGACCTTGCTCCAAAAACAATTCTGTAGCAGGGATCTATTAAGTCCAGTGGGCGAACTTTACCTAGTGGTCAGGGCTCTAGAAAGCCTGAGCCTGGGGCAGGCCGGGATTGCATTACCAACATTCCGTGTTCTGGCTGGAACACTGTAAGTTTTAAGGTTCTGTGAATTATGCTAGGTTCCAGGGCTCAGAAGGGGCTGCCTCAGAAGGTGCTGTGATTTGGCCCGGTCAAAGTCCTGTCGGGGTCTGTCTGTCCAACCTGGTACCCGCTGCCCACTGCCGTCCAACTGGCCTAGAACTGGCAAAACCCAGGCTGGAGGAACGATGTGCTGGCTGCGGGCATGGGGCCAAATCTTTTTGCCAGTTTTCCTCTCCCTCTTTTTCATTCAACTGCTTATCAGCTTCTCTGAGGATCATTTTTCCCACGTCTCCAGACAGAGGGGAAAACAGAGATCAAAGTCTTTGGATGATGGTGAGTCATTCCAAGCCCAGAGGCTGATGCCCTACACACACCACTGCCACCATATTTCCTTTTGGCTGTGCCACTCTGGCAAGCTGAAATTTTCATCTCTAAAGTTGCTGTTTAGCATCAGTGGGAAGATATTTTTAAGGGCTCTTGATGTGTTTGGTGAAATCTAGTTTAATTGGACTTGAATTAATTTGTCAGAAATGTGAAGAGTGAGTTAAAACAGTTTAAAAATTTGGAAAAGCATGTGCCTCTCTCCCCCCTCACTTTTTGCATGACTTATATAGTGCATTTGTGCTCTGAATAAGCTGTAAATCAGCTAATCAGATTCTGCCCAATAATCATATCTAGTCTTAGTGTTTTAAGGTTTTAATTAATAAATTGCTTGATTTGTGTCTTAAGGAAGAATTGGTTTGATCTGGAGACTTCCCTTAGCTTTCCTCCCCAACTGAAGAAATTTTAGAAAGTTAAAATTCATGCTGAGTTCAATTCTTGAACCTGGAAATAAGCTTTATAGTATCCTAGATTGAAATTGTATGGATAGAATTAGGACAGGATTTGAATTACTGGGAAAATGCCCTGTAAAGGCAAGATTGCTATTTGTATGAAGACTGTAAGAATTAGGGCTGTCTGGTTTCTAGAGTCTGAAAGAATGTTAATATCTGTAAGGAAATTGGTCTTCCTTGCTAAAATCAAACCCAAAGTTTTCCACTTTGTCCTGAAATAAGATTCCCCTTTGAGAGGATGAGGAGTAGGGAGAGGTTGAATCAAAGGCCTAGCTTGTTTCCTTTGGTTTCATCTTTCCCATAGATTACTCTCTTTTGACCCCTTGGTCATCCCCATACATACTCCAAGAGGAACAGTGTTCTAGTGCCATCTCCACCATGTTCTCCACACAAACAGTGCCTAACACCATAGGCCAAGCATAGAAACAAATGCTTCCTTTTGTTCCTTAGCAAATTGGAGTCATATTGGGATTTTTCTAAAGACTTTATTAAAATGCTGATGAAGATGTAGAAAGGAGTTAACAAAGACAAAAACAAATCAAGAATTATAGGTAACATAGTCTGGTCTCCAAAGACTGAAGGTTCTGATTATAGTTAGTTCTGTTATAGTTAGCTCAACCCTGTTCAATGTTTCTGTGGAAACAGTGTCCCTTTGTGAAGGAAAGCCTGGTTCAGTCAGTCCTGGATCTCCCCCCACTCTCCAATGTTTGCTTCCTAGCCAAGGCATTTCCCCTTTGTGCTTGCATTCAACCTTCCCATCTAACAGGAACATGGTTTCTTAGACATCATTCCTTCAGCTCCAAATCTGAGAAAATGATTCCAATCCCTACTATGATCCCCACCTCCATCCTTCCTAGCACTCAGATTGATAGACCTTTGCCACAGGACTTTCTGAATGATCCCACAATAAGTGAGACCTACCACAAAGGGGGTTGCTTTGATCCCCAGAGTTTTTAACCCTGATATTCACTTACATATGAGAGCTCAGTAAGAAATTTTCTATGAAGTTACAGTTGCACTTGGAACTTTGGGTTAGGAATCTTCCCCCCAATATCTAATATATATACATATATATATTATATATTCACATATATATATAATATATATAATATATAATATATATATATTCACATGTAGAGATGTTCTTTCACCAGGAGCAACCAAACAACAGAAGGTCAAAAAAAAAAAAAAGCAAGTGACAGCCAAGGGAAAAAATAAAGGAAAGATTCTGCATCAGAAAAGAATACTATAACATGACAATGCTCCAAATACCACCATCATCCTTTAGAAGTAACTGGTGAATGACTAAATTCCAAGAATTTTCATTAGTTCTCCTGGAACTAGAGAGATGCACATTGAGTGGGTATCCTATTCTTTACCATTCTGAAGAATAACAGAGGAAATGGTTACAGAGGAGAAATAAGAGAAAAAGAAAAACTGAACAATGGATCTGTCTCTGATGGAAAGGTTGGTTCCTGGGCTGCAAACTCCATTTAGGGGCAGATCTATAGTTCATTTTATGGACATGGGTAATGCCTCCAATTAGCTAGAATCCTGGAAGAGGAAAATGACAAAAATCTCAGAAGAGAGTGTAAAGCCCAGATATTCTTCTTTTTTTAAAAATATTTTATTTATTTTTTCGACAGAGAGAGATCACAAGTAGGCAGAGAGGCAGGCAGAGAGAGAGAGGAAGAAGCAGGCTCCCCGCCAAGGAGAGAGCCTGATGTGAGGCTCGATCCCAGGACCCCGGGATCATGACCTAAGCCAAAGGCAGAGGCTTTAACCCTCTGAGCCACCCAGGGGCCCCGAGCCCAGATATTCTAATCAAGTCTGTTATAGACTCACTTGAGTTCTTCCCAAGTTGTTCTTGCTGAGAACAACTGAGTGAATAGAACATAAAATACCATAAAACTGTAGGTTCTCAGAAAAACATATCAGGGATGGTTGTAAGGTGGTCAAGGTGTCACCTTCATCCTGTCAGCACCAATGGAAGTTCTGAACCCAGCAATCCAAACATGAGTAAGATGAGAATAGACAACAGAACAACTATGCAAACACTGCATAGCTAACTAAATAATGAAATTAAGGAGTTTGATAGCATGCAGAAAAGAAATAATGTATCCTAGAATAAAACATAACTCAAGAAACAAATGCAAATTTCCCCATAAGTGCTCTGAGCTAGAGAACCACCAAATAAGAAATAGATTCACTGAGGGGCACCCTGTGTGGCTCAGTCAGTTAAGTATCTGCCTTCAGCTCAGGTCATGATCCTAGCATCCTGGGATGGAGCCTCCACATCTGGCCTCCCTGTTCAGTGGGAAGTCAGCTTCTCCCTGCTCTTACGCTCTTGCTCTTGTGCTCTTGTATTGCCTTTCTTACTCTCAAATAAATAAAATCTTAAAAAAAAATAGAATGAATGAAACTAGTCTCAAAGTAAAGATAACAGAATGAGATAAAAAGGCAGATTTCTCTAAGGAAATTCATTAAAGGCTAAATAATTTGAATATGAGGCAAGGCTTCCAGGTTTTCTCCTTATTTCTTTAAGTACCCATTTATTTCTGCTAAATTTGAACACACCAAGAAAATTTGTCAGGACTTAGTGAAAAGAAACAAAGCTATGGACTTTATACTAACTGGAATGTTTTTAGATGCAGTGTGAGAAACCAAGGTTTTATATATAAGAAAAATATTTGTCTCACTTAAATGAAGCAGAAAAAATGCATGGGACCTCAGAAATGAGTGAATCACCATCATCTCTATAGTTCTCCTTCATTTTCTCTCCTTTTCTCTGCTGATCAACTTCATTCACTCCTATTAGCTTCCTCCTCAGGACTTCTTCTATAGTCATTGGCAGCTCCATCTTCTCAATTTTCCAAAGAGAAAGTGACTCCCTGCCACCTCTTAACCCTCACTTTTTTATTTGTAAATTGTCAGAGGAAGACTTTCATTTGCCTGACTTGCTCATATTCCCCTCCCTAGACCAGTGAGTGTGGTCCAGGATTAGCCCCATTTGGTTCAAGTGTGTAGTGTTACATGCCTGCCTGGGACCAGGGAGTTTGTTGTAGGAGAGGGCGGTTACCAATTGTACTGTGTGTCTAATGCTGGGGAAGGAGCATCCTGCCAAGGAAGGATGGGTTATATTTCCCAGGAGAAGGGAGAGGTGCTGGTGGTCAAAACAGCTCAAATCCACACTCTTGTTACTGGCAAGTGAACTTCAGTGTGTTATTGACTTTTCTGAGGTCAGTTTCTTCATCAGTAAAGGATTGTGAAGATTGGGTCTAATTGTTTTCAATAAGCACATGTTTAGAAATTGCTGAGTAAGGATTCCACATAATCTGAGAGTGAAGGCCGGTTTATATTTCCCATGAAGGTGGATTGATTCCTGGCTGTTGCTGCTCAGAAAGGATTTGCACTTTTCTAGTTGGTTCTTTCAGAGATTCGCCTTTTCCTAGTTTACACAAAAATGCCCTATTTAGCAGCAGCCCTATGTCTTCAACTTTCTCTAATGTATATAATATAAAAAAAGGTATATGAAAACCATGTTGATACCATGTACTTGCTGGTATGATGTAGCAACTTCACCTCTGCAGTATTCTTCCCCCAAACTCATATCTTCAGTCTAATCATGAGAGAAACAGACAAATCCAAATTGAAGGATATCCTACAAAGTATTTGGCCAATACTCTTTAAAACCATCAAGGTCATGAAAAACAAGGAAAGACTGAGATGCTGTCACAGACTAAAGGAGACATGGTGACCAGATGCAATGTGGGATCCTGGATCTTGGAACAGAAAAAGTACATTAGTATAAAAACCAATGAAATCCTAGTAAAATCTGGAGTTTAGTTAAAAGCAGTATATTGGTGTTGGTTCCTTAGTTTTGATAAATGTACCATGATAATGTAAGATGTTAGCCATGGGAAAAACAGGCAAGAGGTATATAAGAACTTTCTGTATAAGCTATGAAATTTTTCTGTAAATCTAACATTATTCCAATGTAAAATTTTAGCTATGCAAAAAAAAAAGCTGTGGGAAACAAGTAGAATTTGGAGAATGGTGGCTAAGTCACATGCCTTTTTTTCTCCTGCTCCTGTCTCCTGAAGTAAGCCTAAAGCCACTGTCCCCAACATAGCTGAGCAGTAGCATCTTTCCCATTTACCTTGTGTTCTACTCAACTTCCCTTTGGAGGTTCCAATATGATACTTTTGGGTAGGGAGAAGTAATATTCAATAGGGCTTAATTTGAAAAACTCCTCAAAGTCTTCTCCCATCCAAATCAGATCTGTATCCAATCAAACAATTTGAAATTAAATAGAAGGGTCTGACCTTTCCCACACAGCTTATGAACTCTGGCCCCCCAAATAATAGAGTGTCTTTATTGTTATTGCATCACATGAAAGCTAGGGTATTAATGTCAGACCCTACTTACTTTACAGAGATGTTAGAGTAAGAAAAAGAGCCATCAAAATCCTTTTTTCCAGACTTAAAGTTTTTATTCTAGAATTTTTGAATGTTATTTTTTTATTTTTTTATGAAATAGGAAGAATGAAAATCCTCACCTGGGAGAAGTTTTTAAAGCTTGTGGCACAAGATAGAGAATTAATTTTTTTAATATTTAAAGGACTGGGGCACCTGGGTGGTTCAGTCTGTTAAGCATCTGCCTTTGGCTCAGGTGATCCCAGTGTCCCAGGATCGAGCTCCCCTACTCAGTGGGGAACCTGCTTGTCCCTCTCCCTCTGCCTCTAAGGACTAATTAGCCAAGAATATCTTGACAAAACCATCTTGAATAACAAAGGAATTACTAAAAAAGGTTTTTAAAGTATAATATTGTAAATATACAGTGATATTGCTGATTTGTTTTTCCTTAATGTTTTTTTTTGGAAGTTTCTGTTTTGTTTTGTTTTGTTTTGTTTTTTATTTGATGGGGAAGGAACACAAGCAGGGGGAGTGGGAGAGGGAGCGGGGAGCCCGATGGGCTCAATCCCAGGACCCTGGGATCATGACCTAAGCAGAAGGCAGACGCTTAACAACTGAGCCACCCAGGCACCCCTGGAAGTTATTTTTAAGAACGTACTTGGCTGGGGCACCTGGGTGGCTCAGTGGGTTAAGCTGCTGCCTTCGGCTCAGGTCATGATCCCAGGTCCTGGGTTCAAGCCCCACATCGGGCTTTCTGCTCAGCAGGGAGCCTGCTTCCTCCTCTCTCTCTGCCTGCCTCTCTGCCTACTTGTGATTTCTCTCTGTCAAATAAATAAATAAAATCTTAAAAAAAAAAAAAGAACGTACTTGGCTAATCAAAGTTGGATAATGCCATTTCATATTTTTCCAAGCAATAGTAGAAAATAAGAGAGTTAGGATTTAAATAGTACCAAAGGGGAAAGTGTCTAGATATATAAAAATAATGAAATAAAACACTGGGGTATGGATGTGTGTGCCATTAAACAGAAATGACTAAATGAAATGTACTTTTATATAAAATTAAGCAGTAAATGGTCTTTGCATTTACATTTTTGCACTTTTTTTATAGCATGTACTATAAAGAAAAATTGTCAATTATGCACAGAAGATAAGAAAGTAAGTTAACTTTTATATGAGAAAATTGTCTTGGGGATGTTATAAAGTCACATAATTTTACATTTGTAAATGTACTTCTAGAAAATTATGCCTCAAAAAAAAATTTTGCTTGAAAAGAATTATACTTTGGGAAGAATTTTTTTGTAAGTCAAGGAAAGTCAATCCCTTTGAGATGCAGTGAAAATTTCCTTACTATTCTGTTACCCCAACACTAGAAAGGATGACCCCTTTTTCCTTAACTGCAATGTAGCTAGGTTCCCTACTCTGATGATTAGGTAGCTGACAACATTGTTCACTTCAGATTTGGAAGGAGGCAGAAATGCCATAAGAAATGAGGGAAATGATGTTACAGAGAGCTTTGCAGCAACCCTTACAAAAAACCATTCAACTGGGGAACCTGGGTGGGTCAGTGGGTTAAGCCTCTGCCTTCAGCTCAGGTCATGATCTCAGGGTCCTGGGATGGAGCCCCACATCGGGCTCTCAGCTCAGCAGAGAGCCTGCTTCTCCCTCTCTCTCTCTGCCTGCCTCTCTGCCTACTTGTAATCTCTCTCTCTCTGTCAAATAAATAAATAAAATATAAAAAAAAAAAACCAAACCATTCAACCATAACTGGTATTGGAGAGCTGAAAATTAACACCGAAGACAAGGAGACATGGAATCACAAATTAGAAAAGAGCATACTCTAGCAACTGGTATCTGTCATAGTGATGTGGACACACAATTCTGTGCACCTTCTTATCTTCATCAAGGCCACTCCTTCATGTGATGGGCACCTGGCTTCCTGGCTCATGGACATCTCCACCCAATTCATGCTATTACCTACATGCTTTTCAAACTCGGCGAAGGCCCGGACACACTTGGTCCCTCAGGCTCCTGACTTCCTCAGCTCCGCATTAAGAAGTCACTTCTGTGGCCACACCCTGAACCCTGCACAATTTACAGCGGCTCCTAAATTCTCATTCCCCTTACACGTACTTTTTGGCATCAGTAAGACTGTCCTCTAGTCCTTTAATCTCTCAGTTTTCCTTCAGCATATTGGCCCTCTCCTATGGACTCCTTCAAGCATCCTTCCTGTGAATTCTCACGGCTGTTCACTTGAATGAAATATTCTTCCACTTTTCTTTGTGTTGCAATGGAAATTTTCAAACATGAAAGCAGAGAAAATGATAGAATTATATGCCTGCAAGATTCATCTTGGCCGATCTTATTTCATATATGCCCTCTGTCTGCCAAAATGGATTGTTTTGAAACAAATAAGGGTTTTGATACTGTATCATTTTACTTGTAAATATTTACCAATCTCTCCCTCTCTCTATCTCTCTCCTTCTCCCTCTCATTCCAGTTGTATATGTATATATATAATAGATACTCTGCTTTAAAATATTAGAAGTCCATCATTGCACCTAAAAATTAACTTCTTAATATCATCAAGCATCCAGGAAATAATCACATTTCTCTTGTTTCATAATGTTTTAAAGTTCATTTGAACAAAGTCCATACACTGCAATTGACTAATATGCCCTTTAAATCTCTTTTTATCTGGGGTGCCTGGGTGGCTCAGTGGCTCAGTGGGTTAAGCCTCTGCCTTCAGCTCAGGTTATGATCCCAGGGTCCTGGGATCAAGCCCCACATCGGGCTCCCTGCTCAGCAGGGAGCCTGCCTCCTCCTCTCACTCTGCCTACTTGTGATCTCTCTTCGTCAAATAAATAAATCAAATCTTTAAAAAAAAAATCTCTTTTTATCTATATGCTCCCTTCTCCCTCTTTTTTTCTTTACTGTAACTTACTTGTTATAGAAACTGAACTATGTGTTCTATTGCTTTTCCCACAGTCTGGATTTTGCTCTACCCCATGCTCCATAATGTGCTCTGTCATGTTCCTCTTTCCCTTGTTTTTTGTTCTTGTAAACTGGTAATTAGATATGGAGGCTTGATCAGCTTCAGTTTAATTTTTTGGCAGGAATATCTCATGCTGAGGACTTTCATTAGTAAGCAAGTAAGTTTGTTGAACATTTTGTGTTGTCAGCAGCCCTTGGTGATCCTTGCCTATACACAGTTTTGTATTTCACTAGAGGTTGCAAAAATCACCACTACTTTAATGTCCTTGCCTTCTCATCTTTAGCTATGTTGGATCTACATTCCCTGGGCCTCATTGGTCCTTTGATCTGTCCTCTGATTTGCAACACATTATTAGCCCGTTTTTTCTGGAGCATATTGCATCAAAATCTACTTTAGTGCAACTACAAATTCATAGTTTCTCTTCTCACCTAAGCCCCAAGACTACCCATTTCTTTCCTTTGGTTAGCAATATTCCGTCAAATTTCCCACAGCAGCAATTCCAAACTTTGTTGCCGTCCTTAATGTCCCAATGTTATCTCACATTCACTCATTCTCAACTATGGGTTCTTGTCTAATTTTATAGACAAAAATAGAGGCTCCCAGGGCAAACTTTACTCCCCATGCTGATAAAATTTCTGTCATTCTTCCTCATCGTTATGCATTCTTCCCTTCCTTTTAAAGGAAGAAGAATACTGCCTTCAATTCCCTTCTATTTCTGTTTCAGATCTTGAACATGTACATTTTGGACTGTAACTCATATCATACAGATTGTTTGCTTATTTACCTTCCTTCCGTTTTCAGTTCCCTGAGGACAGAGTGTATGTTTTATTCATCTTTGCATCTCTAACAGCCTCACACATTTCCCAGCACATGACAGTTTTTGATAACTATTGATTTGAATTAACACTTGAGCCATTAGAAGGCATTAGAAGTCATTAAATTACATTTAATATACTCTCTAATATAAGAAATAGAGAATTTTATCTTAAAATATTTACAGACATAGCCATTATGACAATTCTGGGCTTATGACTATTTGAGTGTCATTTTTAATATATTCCCAGTATCTCATAGAAGAGAACTAAGGGATAATTCCACATGGCTATCACAGAATTAGGGTGTCATCTTTTGGAAAAAGATCCTCTCTCCTCCCAGACTTTCAGTTACAGTGTCTGCCACCTCCCAGAGGGAATGCCAGAATTTATAAGTGTCAATTCATGAAGCAACCAAGAACATTTGAGCTCTTCTTACACTATTAAGGACTGGAACAGATGGCCTGGTATGCCTAGGACTGTCCTATTTTATGATGGTATTCACCACCATTGACTTGGTGAGATTATTATACTGACTCCTTTTCATCCCCCAAATATTCCAGTTTGAATTATATAGTATATGCTTATTTTTCTTAACTATAAGGGAATCTTCCTCAGATTCTATTGGGAACATTTCCTTGTGATTTAATAGTATATGACTCACCTTTTTAAGAGTTAAAAAACATTCTTACCAAAAACAAGTCCATAAAAAGAAACTCATTACAGTACTACCACCCAATACATAGCTCATAAACACAGCATAGGAAAAACATTATTTCTTTATTGCTATCTTCTCTTCATAAGAAATAAAATTTCAAAAACCGTGCTAAGAAACAGTGCTAACTCTCACCTGGGCCTTCATGGCTATTGAGAATCATTATGAATCACTGTTAACTCTTTGAAGTGATAGTTTTCAATCATGGTGTCACAATGTCAAACCATGTCATAAGTAATTTTTTTTTTGCTAATGCTAATTAGAAGACTGAGTTTTGCAATTGAGTAGATTCTAGGTTTTCCCCATAATCACATCTTTCTCATTTATTGCATCTTGATATGGATTATCGCTAGGAATAGAAAGGAACAAAGTAATGGCAAACCCAATGGGTTTTTTGGAATCTTCCACAGACTACCTTATTTACTACTCTATTCATAAGAAATGATCATTACTAATATGCTTGTAATATGTACTTATAAATTCCATTCCTTACATCCTACAAAGATGCCCACCTTGATATTATTTTTTCTGAAAAATTGTGTGTGGTGAGTGGTGTGTGTGTGTATGTATTCAGGCCTGGAGTAGGAGAGATAGATAGGGTCATGCATCCAAATCTGGATATGCCAATGAACACGTGGATATCACCTGTGAGTTTCTCAGCTGAAAAACAAAATATAGAGAACTGGTTTCATGGATTATTCTCCAAGGCAACTATTCCTCTTACCTGGACTTAGCATGACCATCTATCTAGAGGTAGATGATTTTTTTTTTCTTGAGAAGTTTAAGGCTCTCTGTCAGGCTTAAGTTCTCTCATTTTCTGAACTAATTCAGTGTCTTTTCTGTTAAGCTCTTTTCCATTAAGAAGTCAGTTCTCGGGGCACCTGGGCAGCTCAGTGGGTTAAACCTCTGCCTTTGGCTCGGGTCATGATCTCAGGGTCCTGGGATCCAGCCCTGCATTGAGCTCTCTACTCAGCAGGGAGCCTGCTTCCTCCTCTCTCTGCCTGCCTCTCTGCCTACTTGTGATCTCTGTCTGTCAAATAAAGAAGTCAGTTCTCAGTTCCAAGGCTAACTTCTTGGTCTTTAAGTCCATTCATGCATTAGGCTTGGAAACATGCACATTCACAAACTCAGAACCTTTCTCATTCCTGTGTTTCCTCTGTGACAAATTCCATCTATTACTTTGCATTGGTTTCTTCCTTTCTCAGTTCAGACAAAATGGATAAAGAAAAAGCAAACCTTCTCTTGTTTCTTTCTCACCTCTCTATTTCTTTTACCAGCTCCTCTTTCTGGTCTGTCCTCATACCCCTATGCATTTTTAAATACTGTATTTTTACCCTTGTGCTGTCTTATGGCCTCTGCTGGTAGCTGCATATAAATCCCAAATTCATATCCTTAGACCTAATGACTCCCTAGGCCTTGGGGTCACATTCAAAATTACTTGACTGACATTTTTTCCTGGAATTTTTCATCATCTCAAGCTCAAATTTCGTATAACTAAATTTATCACTTACCTTCCCCAAAGAACTTTGTTTTATTTACTTCTTTCTTTCTTTATTACTGGTGACATTCTCCCAGACCCATAATTTTATTTTTATTTATTTTTTTTTTTTAAGATTTATTTATTTATTTGAGAGGGAGGGGGAGGGGCAGAGGGATAGGGAGAGAGAGTCTTTTTTTTTTTTTTTTAAAGACTTTATTTATTTGCCAGAGAGAGAGAGAGAGACAGACAGACAGCACGGGCGAGCACAGGCAGACAGAGCGGCAGGCAGAGGCAGAGGGAGAAGCAGGCTTCCCGCCAAGCTAGGAGCCCGATGTGGGACTCGATCCCAGGACACTGGGATCATGACCTGAGCCAAAGGCAGCTGCTTAACCAACTGAGCCACCCCAGGCGTCCCAGACCCATAATTTTAGAAGACTTTGGCTCCTTTCTCTGACTTTTTCTCTATGAACAGTTCATAAAGCCCTATCAGTCCTCATTCTTTGCTTTCGACTGGAACAATCCTACATTTCCTACCCCACAGTCCCTCCTGATACCTTAATCATGATCATTGATTACTGTTTTCATCCTATCACCTTTTAGCTCAAAATAATTCCACTGATGGGGCACCTGGGTGGCTCAGTGGGTTAAGTCTCTGCCTTCCGCCCAGGTCATGGGATCGAGCCCTGCATCAGGCTCTCTGTTTGACGGGGAGCCTGCTTCCCCCCTCTCTCTCTGCCTGCCTCTTTGCCTACTTGCGATCTCTGTCTCTCTGTCAAATAAATAAAATCTTTTTTAAAAATAAAAAGATAATAATTCCACTGAATCCCTGTTAGGATAAAGCACAAACTCCTTAGTCTGGCATTCAAATCCCATCACAATCTGAGATAAGTTTACTTTTCCAAGTAATTCCACAAACTTCCACCATGACAGATTGTTCCTCCTGCCACCTGTTCATTCACACTGTGATAGCTGCTGTGCCTAAGACTCTGTTCCTTCCTGTGCAGATTTTACCTTCTCCTTAAGGCTCAGACCAAGTTCTGCTTCCTCCCTGGAAGACACCTCATCTAGTCATTGAAACTACACATGAATACTTTCTCTTCTGAACTCCTATTACATTTTGTATCTGTTCCACTCTTTTTGAAACTATAATATTCTTTCACTTAGAGATTTTGTTTTTTTGTAAAGTGTACATATTGCACCTGCTGATTAAATTGTCACTTTCTAAAAAGCACAGTGCTTTATATATCTGTGTAACCTCTGCTTTGCTTGATATTTGCCCATAAATAATGAGTAAATGCTCTTTTGATCTCCCCAATGTCTATGACTTTAAAATCTCCCTTTGCACAATAACAGTTAATATTTTTGGTAAGTATAATATTGTTTGGTTCATAAATGTTAACAAACTGCTTAACATTATTATGTATCTTCCCCTTCCTGCGTATGTTTTCATTTTAATGATACTTGCTTATAAAAATGTCAATTTTTATGTCCATATGTGCTTATTAGAACAGAGTTCTACCCTAAAATGAATCCTCTAGCTTTCCCATGGGGCAATATTAACCATCATTTTAAAGTCTCTTAGCTGACTTCTCGGTTGTCACTCTCTGGAGAGTCAGGTTGGCATAGCTTCATATTTATGTAGGTCATTTTCCTTAGCTACAAAGAAAAAAAAATCCATGTAATTTGTTTTAAATTGTGCATTACCAATTTAAGGATTTGACTATATTTTGCTGTTCCTCTGGATAATGTGAAGTTCTGCTCTTTGAAGACTTCTTAGACTTAGTTAAGGTGTTAGTCAAATCCTTTTGCAGTACGTTATAGAAGCCCAACTCCAACTAATTTAATAAACAGAAATCCAACTCAAACTGATTTTTATTGACTCATATAAGTAGGAGGTCCAGGAGTGGCCTTGGCATCATACACAGCTAAATCTCCAAGGATGTTTTTCCCATTTCCTCTCTTTTCATCTCTCAGCTCTGCCTGCCTCTGTGTAGTGACCTCCTTTTCTTCTGTGGCAAATGTGGACATTTTCCATAGAGCTCGAAAGAACCTGGCTCCCCACAGGTATCTTCTAATGTGTATACAACTTAAAGAAAAATTCTAATTGGCTTTATTCGGGTCTTCTCTCCAGTCCAGCACTAGTTACTGGGGCAGAGGGATGGGCTACCTTGAGTATCACTGACTGGATTGGATGATTCCAGTAAGAAAGAAGTGATGGAGCAAAGCTCATTAACAGTGGCAGAACCACATAGAACTGAAGGACAAGAGCCACCAACGACAGACGGTGCAATTACCAGAAGGAGAAGGCTGGTGATACAAGCTGAGCAAAAGAGGAAAAACAAAAAACAGAAAAACTATGATAGTATTTCACCCTTTGACTTTTCAGGATGTGAAAGTCCTATTTTCCCCATCTCTACATTTTAAAAAATGCTCCAGGCAAATAATGCAAATAACTCTCAACTAAAATTGTCCTTACCCAAAGTCACTGTTAGGCCCTCCAGCTCCATCTGGAATCTCAGAGTGGTGTGCATGATGTGCAGATGTTCTGTTGAATTTCCCTGGCCAAACAGTGAGGTATTGGTCACCCATCTGGCTGCCTTAGGCTCAACCTGTGAAGGAACTCCCGGTTCCATTGTCCTCAGACCCTCTATCAGAGAGAGGTACAGGGGAGAATCTCCCTTTTGGGGACTGCACTGCTTTAGGACCTCAGCTGATGTGGACTTGGTTACTGGGGACTGGGGAATCAGCTTAGCACTGAGTAACCACAAGGTCCTTTCTGACAGGTTCAGGTTTTTCTGGCAATTCATCTCCCATGAAAACCTGCTAGATAGCATGGACTTGATTCCTAGAAACTCTTGAGAACTCTTAATCAAGGTTAGAAGCCTCTGGGCTATAATCTGAATCTAGGCTTTGACTTTGCAGTTCTAGTCTTTAAGCAACAGTCCAAGAGTACAGGACCCGTTCAACCTAAGTGACTCCATTTGACTTCCGGTTTTGGTTAACGTGAGAGAAAAGCTGGCCTTTGATATACCTCTTGCTCTCAGGCAGTGACTAAGGGGTGGTTCTTTACTTGGAATGAGTCATTATCTCTGCTGGTCTCGGGATGTTCAGCAAGAAGTGATTTGGAGGGGTCTGGGATCAGTTTTATAAGATTGGTTACCAGCACAGAACCAGACTGATTAGGTTAAAATCCAAGCTCCTCCGTTCCCTAGGTTTGTGACCTTATGTAAGTAATTTGACTGTTCTGTGCCTTATTGGCCCCATCTATAAAGTGGACATAAGTTTTCTTAACTCACAGGGTTATCATAAGGATATGATAAATACATAAAAGGGCTTAGAATGGTACCTGTCCCGGGGTACCTGGGTGGCTCAGTGGGTTAAGGCCTCTGCTTTCGGCTCAGGTCATGATCCTAGGGTCCTGGGATCTAGCCCCACATAGGGTTCTCTGCTCAGCGGGGTGTCTGCTTCCTCCTCTCTCTCTGCCTGCCTCTCTGCCTACTTGTGATCTCTTTCTGTCAAATAAATAAAGAAAATCTTAAAAAAAAAAAAAAAAAGAATGGTACCTGTCCCATGGTAGGCCCTATCTAAGTGACGTTTTTCCCACTCTGTCCTTATTATTATTATTTTTACTCTTCTGGATTCTAGTCTTATTTCCTGTGATGGTTTCCACCTTTGTACCTTCCTTTTGTTTACTTCAACAAGGGACTTAGAATTCACTTTTCCTGTTTTCCACATGATTATCTGAACACCAATGAGCAGAAGGGCGAAGGGCATGAGGCATGCCTGATTGACAGCCCCATCAAGCCCACATGTAACAGAGGAGGAATCTCCAGAGGAAGGTGTGAGTGCTATAGAAAAGAGGAATGGGAATGAATATAGGGGTGAGGGCGGAGAGAGAGAGACACACACACACACACATACAGAGAAAAACCCTATCTACTGAAGTTGTTATTGCTACTTTATAAAATAATGTCTCCAGTTTAGTTCTCTAAACATAGAGCATGCGAGAGGGATTCATGTATATGTGATTTCTTGAATGATTGCTCTTTAGCAAAATTTTATGGAATAAGGGACTCAGGGCAAGAAAGGGACAAGAGTCAAAAAATATGGTCTTGGAAAAAAAAAAATATATGGTCTTGGGACACCTGGGTGGCTCAGTTGGTTAAGTGTCTGCCTTCGGCTCAGGTCATGAAGAGATTGCTTTTATTTTTTTTCTTTCCAAATATAGTGTTTTTGGTGCAGTGAAGAAAGCACTTGCAAAAAAATGTGTTTTCCATCTTTCGGGTGTCAATTCAGTTCTGTATATTGGGCAAACTGTAGAGGTGAGTTGTCCTTATTTGAATTTGTATGTACTTTTTTTTCCAGTTAACTTGCAAATACTGCATTTCACTGTATTTGGAGGATTGTAAATTATTATATTTGCTTTATTAAAAATATAGCAGATCTGTTCATTGGTGTTGCCCTGGATACAGGCTGATACTGGTTGTTTCCAGTCAGTGTTGGTTCAAGCTAGGTTAACATTCATTCTGATTAGTGAGTAGCTTACCATACCAGTTGTTGAATACTTTAAATTTCAGCTCTAATGTACTCTAATGTATGAGAACCATCACCTAGTGAAGGGAGGTTTGTGTTTTATGCTGTTTTAGGAACTCCAGGAGATTCTTATACACTAGTCCTGGGGTGAGGACATATTGAGCCCAGTAACATTATAATAACTTAACATTTGTTCAATTAATATATTCTATACTGACAATTGCCATTCAGAACAGTGACTCCCTAGGAATGAACAAAAGTTAATCATCTTTATATCTGTAATGTGTTTTGGGTATGTTATATGGTACTTACCAAAGCAGGGAAATGCTCTAGAACTTTATAAGGCGTTTCCAGAACAGGAGAAATGAAAAGCTTTCCTAGTAAACCCTAACTATGAGAAAACCCAGTCTAGAATCTATGTTTATTTCTTAATTGAAGTGGAAGAAAAACACACACACACACACACACATGAATTTTGCCCTCATTTCCCTGTTTTTTCAGGTACTATCAGGTATATTTAAATCATAACTGATTATAGCAAAGAGCTTATAAACAAGTAACGGTTCATATATTCAGTATGAATGGGAAGCCCGGTTTCCATTTCGTGTTCTGCCCTTGTAGCTTCATTTGATGGATGTACATTGGAGGTGGGGACGATGGAATCTGCAAGTGCTGGAAATCTCTCTCCCAGCATGCATTTGTTGTCTCTTTGATAAGGAGCTCCTGAACTCAAACAACAAACCCCTCCCAGCTATCTGCCTGCATCTTTTCAGAAACGGCAGACGGAGGATTCTGCTCTTTTCTGCTGAGATACTGCCTGGAATGAGTTTAGAGAGAAATACAGGAAAAAAAAAAATAAGCCAGTGGCCTAATAGTTTACCAATCTGGAGATGAAGGACATTAAATGCTACCTCCTTGTAGCAGCTCAGATTCTTTTCTAATGTTGGTGATTATTGTATTAGTGGTAGTTTTCTTGGAATATACAATGATGTATGTTATACCATTTTCCATAATTTGTTAATTTGTATTGAAGAATCAAATTACATGATACTAGAAAAGATAAAAATATAAGAAATTTTTGCTCTTCTATTAACTTAAAATATATGTCTTTTCATGCATTTCAGTTGACATGTTTGGATTCCTGATGATTCTACTCATCATAATATTAATTACAGCATTCGTTTGGTATTTCTGCATCTGTCAGTATGTTCATTTTCTCCTTAGTGAGAATGCACTTGGGGATAATATCACTGAAGAGAATGTTAAGCTAATTATCAGGAAGTATTTTACCTTTTTTATGTAATAAAAATTGCATATCTATATTATAGGGGGGGAAACATTCAGAAGGTAATAGAAGATTATAAAATGAAAAAGAAATTTAACTTGCCCACCCTCTACCTCTGATACCTCTTCCCTAGAAGCAATCCTTCTAATGTGATATTAATGTAGTTCTTCTTTTGATTACTTCCTATATTTGAGCAATCTGGTTATGGCTACTCCTCATGATTTATTAACTTCAGATGTTATTTCTTGAGTCCCCAGCGTGAAAGCTGAAAATATATCTTGCACTATCCATATTCTTCTGTTATTTTGTTCTTAGTGAGTATTATCATCTTGTTATTTTTGAATTTTAACTATGGTTTTTCTTTCTTAGCTCTTAAGATGTTTAATATTTTTTCTATTGGTTATTGGTTCAACTTGATTGACTTGATTACTTTGAGTAATTGGTTTAGTGCTCTGTCTCTATATAATCAATTCTTCTCCCATTACTTAAATAAGAAAATTTGGGACCCTGGACTTCTGTTTATCCTTTTCTCCCTCTAGCTCCTAAACTCAGCATTCTCACTCATTTGATCTCCTCAAGTATATAATGTTTACATTTTGTCCTGTAACTATATCTTTATATCTTGAAATGCTTACCCTATAGTTTGAATCTAAAATTTTTCAAATAATAAAAATAATTTTAAAAATCATGATTGTATAAATATTGCTCAGTAAAGACCAAACTGAAAATAGAAAATGTAATTCTGTGTCATAAGCAGTATTACTTGAAAGAGAATTATTTAGTGTCTGATCAAATAGATTCTCTTTCTCTCCATTTCTCAAAATCATGCTACATTTCATCTTGTTTCATGTTTACATTGTGACTTTCTTATACAGCTTTTGCATTTTCTAGGGTTTTATATTACTTTATTAGTCATGTATATTTATTCTCATCACTGTGATCATTCATCTTAGTATTTGGAAAAATATTCTCATTTTCATCTTATAGACACTCTTCTAAAAGTCTTCTGAGTTTTTGTTCTAATTTTTAAAAATGAGTTTCTTTCCAGGCATCCTTTTTCAAAAGGAGTTCACAGAAGATATGTAAAGTATTTCCATAGTCCATACATGTTGAGAAAATGTCCTCCATTTTCCTTTAGCCAGCATGGCATTATTTGCTTTCCTTATATTGTACACCTTTTCTGAGAAATACCCATAGACAAGATAGAAAGATCCATAAATAAGGTAGGTAACAGGCTCATCTGTAAGGAAAATGTGCCTATGAAAAGATAAAGATTAGCCAAATGTTCTGTTTCTTTACCTGAGGCATCCACTTTGTCTAGGACTTCATATTTTTTTTTTTTTTGGCTTTGAGACTTTATATCTTTTCCTTATTAACAAACAAGAATAAGAGAAGAGGTAAGATGGAAGATCATTTCTTATTCTTTACCTCTAGAACAAAATATATCCAGAAGGAAGAACCAATAGGGTGTATATTACATGTGTGGTAGGAGGTTGTGGCAAATACATTGTTCTTTACTTTTTTATATTTTCTTCCCAGGATTCTGGCATCTTTAAAGTGCCATCCCTTTTTTTGTATAGTGCTGAGTAAAGTGGCAAATTAATGCCCATAAGAGAGTAGGGATCTGAGCAAATATACATCACTGAAGCATCTTTTGTATGCAGTTTCAAAGGGAAACCCTGAAGTCTCTCAGCAAATATGGTACAACTGTGCTCAGCTCCCGTTAGCTCTGCTATTCATCCCATCTCTTCCTTTCAGTTTCTTTTAGAGAGATCTTCTAGATCTTGTTAATTCAATGAACACTGTGTACTATTAGAGGAATTTGTCATATTAAGGACTTATTGCACTTAATAATCCAAAAATCCTGGTTGGATTCTATAAATATCCAGCTTTCATTTAAAAAATACCTTTGAGGGGCACCTGGGTGGCTCAGTGCATTAAAGCCTCTGCCTTTGGCTCCAGTTGTGATCCCAGGGTCCTGGGATGGAGCCCCGCATCCGGCTCTCTGCTCCGCAGGGAGCCTGCTTCCCCCCTCCCCCTCCCCCCGCCCCTGCCTCCCCCCCCCACCCCGCCTGCCTCTCTGCCTCCTTGTGGTCTCTCTCTCTCTCTGTCAAATAAATAAATAAAGTCTTTAAAAAATTACTTTTGAATGACTAATGGGGCATCAAAATATCAGTGACTACATTCGATCTAATATTCTTGTTATTCAGCAGATACAGCTTAAAAGTTAAAGCACTTTTAAAAGTTCCAAATGTTAAAGAATATAAATGCTTAACTGCTAATATACTTAGTGCTTCCTTGACTCTCATCTGTTTCAGCAAATATCTATTGAGTATTTATTATGCCCTAAGCAGTGTTGTTGTCACTTAAAAAAAAAAGGTCACATCGTCACCTTCATGGAACTTATACCATACTAAGGGGACACAGACAAGTCAACAAGCAATTATTAATTCTATTGTTAACTTACTGATATTTTCGTTGATATTCCACTTATTTTAATTGAGTTTTTCTTAAACACTAAAATTCTCCTGGTGGATAAATAAAAGGAAAATTTAATTTAATAAGGCAATGGTCATAAAAAGTTGCATAAATCAGCCTAGTGTAATGAAATACAGTTGACCCTTGAACAAAAGTTGGAACTAGGTAAGTCCACTTTTATGCCAGCTTTTTTCAATCAATACAGTGCCCTATTGTAAATGTATTCCTTATTCTCTTAATAATGTTTTCTTTAGTTTGCTTTATTGTTAGAGTACAGTGTATATTACATATAACAGGCAAAATATGTGTCAATCGACTATGTATGTTATCAGTGAGGCTCAATAGTAGGCTCTTAGTAGTTAAGTTTGGGGGGAGTCAAAAGTTATACATGAATTTTCAAACACGTGGTTGGTACCCCTAATTCCCATGATGTTCAAGGGTCAACTGTAATTTCAATGATGACCTTAACTATTCTGAATATAAACCTCATTAATTCTAAGTTCATCATCATTTTGAACAGAACTCAAGTCTGTGTTCCTGGAAGACCAGCCACATTTTATATTCACCGTGGCCCTACTGCTGGCAAGTGTTTTCATTTACTTGATGGGATGTCCCAGACCCTCAGTAACCCAAAGATGATAGTCTTTCTTGCCCTTACTTTTTTCCAGGCATCAAAATTAAAGTATGGGTAGGAAACACAACAGCAGATTTTTTTGTTCTAATTTCTAAGACACATTCCTATGATCTCAATAGTTAGTCTAAGATGGGTAAAACCACCATGTTGATAGAGAAGAGGTAAAAATTCCCAATCCAAATGGAATATTAATAGATTTCCCAGTTCCCCCAACTCCCACTCCACAAAAGCAATTCAACAAAAGATGACCTTTGCCTTGAAGAATTAATGTACTTCATCTTACCTAGTTGGCTGACCCTCTATCCACTCTTTTCAACTTGACTATTTAAAGTTTCCCTTACTTACAAAATTCAAATCTTGGCTACCTTCAGCTGATCATGCATAGCTCCTGGGCAGGTCCTCCCACTCCCCTGCTACCCAGGCCTGGATCCTAGGATCCCAACTGGAGTCAGAACTGTGCCCTCCCCACCTCCTTTCACCTGGGTAATTGAGCCATAAAAAATTTTAGATCAGAATATGGCTGAGGAAAGTGCTCTATAATTGAAATACGGCAAGTACAAAGTGCTTCATAATCACTATTAAAAATAACTTTGGGAGGCATCCAGGTTTTTGTGCTGCTCTGGCCCTCTAGGACATAATAATAAATCTGAACAAGAAGCAGGGTGAACCTTGTAGGGGTAAGGATGAAATGTCAAACACATACACACTCCATTGCCAACTCCTAGATCTTCTATGTTTTGTTGGTAACAGGATTGTGAGCTGTTCCAAAGAGCTGTTTGAGTTGGGGACCTGAAGTGCAGGGTGATTGCTGTTTCCGGGGTTGAAATCAAACCAGAGCACTGCAGAGAATAGTTCTGTGTTTCAGTTTTTCTCCCTCCATTTAAATCTTCACAGCAAACTGGGCTAGGAGAAACGCTTTGAAAAGAGCACAAGGTTGGGTATTTATTTATTTTGGTAGAAACAGTTATCTATTCACAGATTGAGAACAATTAGTTACACTAGATTCATTGTAGGGAATACAATGTAATCAAATTCACAAGGCAGGATTATTTTCCACCCAAGTGAATAAACTGCAAACTTGGCGGGGGTTGGGGGTGGTAATTCTTGTATTAAAGGGTTGGTTAAAGGAGACAGGATTCTTCAAAAGAAATTGAAGATGGAAAATGGGAGATAGTGGTGTCATAGAGATAAAAAAAAAAAAAAGGAGGGTCTGAATATGGAGGGAGAGAGATTCATGGGTGTCCTTTGGGTTTACAAATTAGGGAGTTACTGGTAACCTATTTGCTTGTGGTAGTCTGATGAGCATTTATTTGAGACATAGAATAAGCAGACCTCTGATTTATGGAAGAGGAAAATAAGGAACCTGAAAAACATTATATACTCTGTATTATTTGACCTTGATGCTCCTCACCCACAGTTGTGTTCCAGGAGTGGTGGTGATATCCCCCCTCTCAGTCCTTGGTCTATGCTTCTCTAGCAAGTGAATTCAGAAGATGATTTGCTGAGGTTATGGGTTCATTGAGCCTCCACAGATTTTCTGTCATGGAGACAATTAGTCTTGTGGTCACCACAAAATATTTGACATTTTCCTCTTTGTTAAATTCATACCCAAGTCGGTTAAGACCTTAAGTCCCTCGGAGCCCTAAATGTTAAAATTACAGTAATATTAAAATCCCAGAGTAGAGATCCTATTGTTATTTACAAATATTTTGTGTTTAGCATTTTAAAAGTTAGGTAAGTCATTGTTGACTTTTCAGAAAGACTTTGCAAAGGTAAATTGATCTTCTTTTTTCATAGACTATGATGAATAGATAACTGGAAAAGATAGATTTCCAGAGGGAGAAAGAGGGTTTCTTCAACGGTAAGCTTCCCATTTGTATTGCATGAATTGTCTGCATGCCTTTTCCTTCCTCTTATTAAGCAACTGTTAAGAAATATAATCAGAGTTATTAAGAAAGTAAGTGGAAACCAAATCTGTACAATGTAAATGATTTTCAGTGCCTGAAAACATTTAATAGAAGACAGCAGAAAAAGGAAATATAACGGCTTATTCAGGCTGCCTTATTGGAAATCTGAGCTTCATTGACGAAGTATGTCATATTGGACAACTAACTAAATCTGTCTCTGCTTTAGTTTACTCATTTGTTAATATTAACTAATAATAATGACTAAATCATTGGATAGCTCTGAGGACAAAATAAGTTTTACAGACAAAATTTTTGGAATTTTCTCTGACATTGTTACTACTGTTACCACCAATGTTACTAGTGTAGTCACAGAATCTTGGCACTTATATCTCAGTGTATAAAAGTCATCCTGCCCAAATCCTCATCCAGTTCTTGCACCCTCTTATCAACATCTCCAGCATGTTGGATGATGAACGGCTTGGGATTGTCACTTGGATGGAAACAGTTGCTAATTTGGCTTGGTGTGTGTGTGTGTGTGTGTGTGTGTGTGTGTGTGTGTGTGTGTGTGTGTGATGCAAAATAATTCGTGAATTTAAATGATTTCCTCTTTATTTTCTTGCAACTTAGCTTTCCCCTCCTCTCCCTTTCCCTCCCTGCCCTTCCCCCTTCTTTCTCTTGTCTTTCTTGTTCTTTCCCTTTCTTCTTTTTCTTCTTTCTCTCCTTTCTTTTTCCTTCCTTTCTTCCTTCCTTCCTTCCCCTCTTCCTTCCTTCCTTCCTTCCAGAAGCAGACTCATCAAAGAGGAACTTGATTATAATAGGATTGTTTAAAATGTTCAATGTCTTCACATGCTGTGTTGTTGTTTAACTTTTGTACCAGGGCATTTCACTTTGAATCAAAATGCTATTGCAGGGGAAAAATATTTGCAGAAGAGCTTGCACTATACAGTTGACCCTATAATAATCATATAAAGACTTTTAAGTACATAATGTTAAAGACAAAATTTTTGGTTAGATATTCTGTTAAAAATAAAACAGTGAAATATTATAATTAAAATATTATAAAATATTATAATTAGACCTGATATTCCAGTCTTCTGATATTCTGCCAAACTTCAATATGGCAACACCTTAAAATCCTAGAATATGACATTAAAAACATACTAGCACAAATTATAGAAATACTTAGATTCTTTTTCATATCTAATTACTAAACTTAAAGAAAAGATAGTGAATTCTACTAAGAGAAAAGGAATTGGCCAGGCTTGTTAGGACATAAGACTGTGAGGAGAGAGACATAAAGAGTAAGACTGGGACTGGGGAAGCTTTCGTTTGGGTGATGAGAAGGGGTTGAGAAAGCATTTGAAGAAAGCAGCTGTCTTAAACTGGGTTCCCCGCTAAATAGGCTCCAAGGCAGAGACTGGCCTGCAGGACTTCCTTGGGGAATGCTTGTAGGAAAAACAGTTGTAAGAGAGAGAAACAGACTTGGGCAGACGGAACAGTTGAATTGTCATATGGTCACCACTGAGGCCTGGAACAATCTTATGGTGAGCTCTGGAACCTGAATGGCCTCCCTAATTGAGGCATAGGAGCCCCAACCCCAAAACAACCGTCTTAGATGTGGAACACTTTCTAAAAGAAGGCTTAATGTTGAGTGAGGCGACTCCCTCTGAAGGCAATTGCTAAAAAGAGTGTGGCAGCTGGAAGAATGAGTGCCATGATCCGGAAGGGGTGGTCTGGGCAGGGCCCTGGAGCATCTACCATAGCAGCTGTTACTGATTTGCGGGAATACTAAGAATAGTGATGCTGAGAAGCGAGGATTTTGACATTTTCTACTGCTTATTAAGGGCACAGTCCTCCTTTACCACTTTAATGCTTTCTATACAACCTAAGTAAATATTGACATTTCTTTTAATTCTATCTTTTCATCGTCATTGAATTGATGATGATGATGATAATGATTTGACCCAGTGCAGAGACTGGGTCAATGAGATCAGTTTTATTTTCAGGTTAAATAAATTTTGGAATGGAATTAGTTGTGATAGTGACTGGGAAGAGAAAGATATATAAACTGGTGATAATAGGTTTACTCGAAAAAGAAGGTAATTGAAAAATAGGATGTCTTGAGGAAGTATAAACAAGCAGATCTAAAAGGACAGAAACTGGGCGAGTAGATTGTGGCCAGAGAGTATAATTTCCTTCTAGAACACTGAGAGATACAACAGTTTAAAAGGCAGAATAGCAAGCATTTTCTATAAAAGGCTGGATAGTAAATATTTTAGGCTTTGGGGGTCTTATCTTCTACTCAGCTTTGCTGTCATTGTGCAAAATTAGCCATAGACAATACATGAACAAATATACATCCACTGTGTCCCAATAAAATTTTATTTACAAAAATATGCAGAGGGCCAGACTTGGTCTGAGTTATTGTTTGTGGACCCCTGGTTTAGATGACAGGAAAGACCACTAAATGGCTGTGCTTGACTAACTTGTTACACTGATTTGTGATTTTTTTTTTTTTTTTTTTTTTGGATAGAGAGTAAGAGTGTGTGCACTAGCAGGGGAGAGAGGAGAGAGAGAGAATCTTAGCAGGCTCCATGCTTAATGTGGAGCCCAATAGGGGGCTCTATTTCACTACCCTGAGATGAGATTATGACCTGAGCCAAAATCAAGAGTCAGATGCTTAACCGACTGAAGCACTCAGGCACCACTGTGACAATTTTTTTAAAGATACCAAGTAAAATAGCCAGAGGAAGATACAAAGAAAAAGCTAGAATAAAGTAGGCACTTGTACCTCATAATCCTATCACTTCTGTCACATGGTTGATTATGCACAGCCTTTCACTTCATGATTTCCTAAGTTCTTCATGCTTCACATTTATATGCTTACTTTGGAAATAATCAGTTTTTTGAGATAGAAGCAATGATTAATCCAACCAACATGTGCTGCTCTGATAAATCCAAATGGGTTTCAACAAACACATCCTAAGAAGTAGCTAATCTCATGATAAGAAATGTAGCAGCAACCCAAAGGAATAGATTAGACTTCTGGAATACACATGTGACAGAGAAGGGATCTTTCTACATAATTTGTGTGGTTTTTGACAAATCTTTTACCCTCCTATACTTTATTTCACAGCTACCTGATAAAAACACATTTGGTTCTTTTCCAGAGTTTTAAAATCTATGTGACACATTTTAAACTCATTTGAAAAGGATGTTCAGTGCCTTTTTGGAATAAGGCAGTATTTTTCACAAGTTGCCACCCAGCCAAACCCACAGACAGGGATGTGACTAAGGAAAGCCTTTGGTAGGAGAGAAGAGATTAACAATCACAATTGTATAGTCATTAGAAATTTGCTTCAGAATTTCATTCCCTTTTATAATTTGTGTGCCCAAGTAATTAAAAAGGGAGACTCAGGAGAATTCTTTATATCTCTTAGCTGTCTTTCGGGAAACATGCACTGTTGAATTACATATTAGGCATAGCAGAGCCTAATGAGCAAACTGTGACTGGTAATCGAGGAGAAAGACTTAACCTGTGTTTCCTTCTGGTGGCAGAGAGCAATATTTACAAGGCTGAGGGTGAGTGGCAGAATGACGATAGCTTTGTTAACCTGACTCTGTAGATTAGACAATCCTTGCCTGAAATGCCAGCGTCTGGTTGGCTATAAGAAAATGCCTTTTTCTCCTTTCACTCACCAGTTTTTCTCCCTCCATTTAAATGGTAATTACACATTTATAATGCATTGCAAGTGTGTCTAGTTTTACTCACAATCCTCCAGGAGCTCCAGAAACTAGTACTTATTTATAATGGAGGGATACTCTTTTGGAGTTATTTCTTTGCTTGGGAAGATTTTCTTTTTATAAATTTTCAACATTCACCTGCATTTTCCCCCATCAAAACCAATAGGATTTTCCCAAATAGTGAGCATGGCAAAATTGAATAATGACATTCAAGTCATGTGACTTTAAATAATATCTGTATTTTAAGTGTTTTTTAATTATCTCGGTAGTTACTGCATGCATGTTAATTCCGTATTGAGTATTGTTTTCTCATATATAAGTCAGTCAATTTCTAGTAAAATCACCAACCCCTAACTTTTCCTTTTCAAAATTATACTCTTGTATTCCTTTAAAATCTAATGTTAATTCTGATCCTGCATCTTTCCTTTTCCCTGTTTCTCTCTGTGCATGGAATTTAGTTCAGATTCATTTTGGCATTTATATCAGTACCTACTTATTTCTTTAGTTACAGGATTGTATCTTGACCTTCCAAGCTGAATGCAATAGAAGTATCAGGTGGGACGCCTGGAAGGGTCATGATCCCAGGGTCCTGGGATGGAGCCCCACATCGCATCAGGCTCTCTGCTCGGCAGGGAGCCTGCCTCCCCCTCTCTCTGTGCCTGCCTCTCTGCCTACTTATAATTTCTGTCAAATAAATAAATAAAATATTAAAAAAAATAGGAGTATCAGGCAAAACATAATGATCTGGTGAAATGAATAAAGACAAGCACTAAATATAGACCCCTCAGCATATTTCTGACCTAGTTTTATTTATATAAGCAATCATTTTATATCAATAACTTTTATCTTTCTGATATAAAGATCATTTTAATGTTAAACTCCATCAAATTCTTGGAAAAACAAGCTTTTTTTTTTAAAAGCCAAGTTATTTATAGATTATATAGGATTGTGTGGTCAATTTGTAAAGAAAAAAGTTGACAAAATATAACGCAGGAGTAACACTTTTCTCTATAAATGTATACAGTGATGGTTCTATCAAAAGGATATCTAAATGAAATAGAACCACATAAATGACACCCTGTGAATAATAAAGTAATAATAATTACTATTATAATTATAAAGGGAGTAGTATTTTTTTTCTTGAGGGACCCTAAAATATGACAAGTGATTTTTTTGGTGAGGGGGAGCAGGGGAGTTAGGCGGTCGGGTTTAAAAGTTGCATCTGGAATTTATTAGCTGTGAGATGTAAGGTAAATAGCTTAACATCTTTGAGCTTTGATTTCTTCATGCATATAGGAATAATAATAATCATTTTGGAGGAAGCTTAGGAATAATGTGGGAAAAGCTCCTGAAATATAATATATAATCAACAAATGGTAGCTCTTGAGCAGGGGAGAGAGCCAGACAAGATAGCCCCATCAAGTGAGAGAGTCCAGTTCCCTGGGGCACTGGGTGGCTCAGTGGTTAAGCATCTGCCTTGGGCTCAGGTCATGATCCCAAGGTCCTGAGATAGAGCCCCACATGGGGCTCCCTGCTTTGTGGGAAGCCTGCTTCTCCCTCTCCCACTCCTTCTGCTTGTATTCCCTCCCTCCCTGTCTCTGTCTCTCTGTCAAATAAATAAATAAAATCTTAAAAAAAAAAGTCCAGTCCCCAAACCAGCAAGTTCCTCTGTTCTACTCTCTGCCCATTACCTGTAGCTAGTTAATACTAAACAAATTATTTAAATACTAAGTCTTCCTATCTAAAAGGGAAATAATAACGCTATAAAAGTTGTGTGAAAAGTAACTTAAATACTGTATGTAAAGCACTTTTTAATAGTACCTGGCACATAGTAAGTACTCAATAAATGGTTCTATTAATATAAGCCTATAATGTCACTATAGTTCTGTAGGCACTTGGGAACATATAAAGGAAACTTAGAGGGTAACTTAAGATACTTTAAGATCTTTTAAGGAAGGTAAGACCTTGAGATAAGTAAAAGTTTCCATAGTATAGAATATAGTGGTTTCCATAATAGGGGTCCACAGGTGCCTGAGAGTTGAGTTAAAGTCTAGAGAACCCGTGTTTGCAGGATCAAGTAGTGCTACATGGTGGCCATGGTTGCTTCTCAGCTGAGCTTGAGGGTGGACAGCAGATCTATAGGCAGAGATTGGAGCTGTTAGAGGAGAGAATTTTTGCAAGAGGAAGAGGAATATGCAATGAAGTTCATGAAAGTGAAAAAGCACAGATTATATGTGAGTTTTGGTGACAAGGATAGCATTTTTTATGTTGAATTTGTGGTAATAGCAAGACATGCACCTTGAAACTCCCGAGTTGAGAGCATGATCAGGGATAGGGGGAGCGCCTGGCTGGCTCAGTTGGAGGAGTGCACGACTCTTGATCTCTTGGGGTCATGAGTTTGAGCCCCACGTTGGGTGTAGAGATTACTTAAATAAAACTTAAAAAAAAAAAAAGATTTGGGAGCATGGGTGTGACATGGGGGAAATTTGAGCTAGAGACCTAAATGAGGAAATAGTCTATATGAGGTCACGGATGTGGGTGAAAATGACTGTGGAGTATGTCAAGAGAACAGAAGGGCAAGGATGGCTCCTCCAGGATGGCCATTTATCTAGGATGTGGCAAAAAAATGGAGGAGCAACTCACATAGTGAGTGAACCAGGAGGTAGTGATGCTGAGGTGAAGGAAAAAGGGTGGTCAGGAGCCCCACACACATGCCATAGGCAAGAGCTCTCCATACACATAGTCGATTTTATAAACTGCAGTCATGTTTTTATACTATTAAGATGTTTCAGGATACTAAAGAGCACTTTGCTTAGTATTAGGCACTATGGTAGTGGAAAATAGATTATAGCTTTCTAAAGTACTTTCTAAAGTGCCTTCAACTGCAGGATACATTTTCTATCCTATGGGAAGTGTCGAGTATAATAAATGGTTTATCTGACAGGATAGAGGTTGCCTGGAGCACCATGTAGGGAAGGAATCTGAGGAATGCTCTGGCTCAGTGGGAAAGAACACTGGGATCTATTAGCAATATCTCCACTGGAAGAGGTAGGGAATACTGTGTCTGAGTTGGTTTTCCCTTGACTAAATGCTGTCTAAGGTATTGTGAAAACTCTGAATATCTATGGTTTTCAGAACCCCATTTATCATTCACATCAACTAAAAAAAAAAAAAGGGCAAATGACTCTTCATTATTTTGTAGCCCAATTTTCCAGTGTAAAACGAAGGTGGATTTTGGGCTTTCTAGGGTGAATAAATGAAATGAAGAAAAAAAAAATTACATGCATTCAGCACGTAATATATAAAGGAGAATGACCGCATCCCTCCAACTCAGCTTTTAACTACCTAGTGAAAATGTGAAGTGTGTGTGTGTGTCTCTGTGTGTATTCAGTTGTTCGGGACTTTAGATAAGTGCTCTAATGGGAGGACAGTGGGACTATGTAAAGGGAATTGAAATTGATTGCTTTTTACTGTAAGAGGAGAAAATGTTATTTAAATTTTTCCAGTCAAGAACATTGATTATAGAAAGCCACAGGCGGGGAACATAAGGAGCGAATGCTGAGTTGAATTATTCGCTGAGGGGTATTTATGGTAACCACATTAATAAAGTTTTAGATGAGACTCTCCACTGTTCTATGTAAGTAACTGATGCAGAGAAACTTCTATTTTATAAGTATTCTCTTACCAAAGAAATTTGCTGTCTTTTAATGACTCACTAGGTTAACTGTATTTATTTTTTAATAGCCCCAATACAGAATAGATTGATTAATTTTATTTTTTCTTAATTAAAACAAGATTTTATTTATTTATTTATTTGAGAGAGAGAACGCAAGTGAGAGAGCACAAGCAGGGGGAGCAGCAGAGGGAGAGGGAGAAGCAAACTCCCCGCTGAGCAGGTACAGGGCTCTATCTCAGATCATGACCTGAACTGAAGGCAGCCACCCAACCAACAGAGCCACCCAGGTGCCCCTAAAACATTTTTTATTGAAATATAGTTGACAGGCAATGTGACATTAGTTTTAGGTGTACCACACAGTGATTTGATGACTTCATTCATTGTGCTGTGCTCCCACAAGGGTAGCCTCCATCTGTCATCATACAAAGCTAATATAGTACCACTGACTCTATTCCCTATGCTGTGCCTTTCATCCCTAAAATTCACTGTTCTCAGTCTTGAAAAGGTCGCACATAAACACCCTTGGAAAATGCCATTGTAATTTAAATACCTACTAGAACTAATTTTTAAATGATCTGCTTTGCAGAATTCTAGAGCTCTATACTTCTGTATTTCTTCTAACATATTTACTGTGTTGTAAGACTTTATACCAATCATTTCATCTCTGTGTCAGAATATCGACCACTTGAAGGCAAGGGCTCTATTTTATCACCAAACCATTGATATCACTTGTGTGTGGTGCCTAACCGCTCTCTAGTCTTCTCTGACTTTTCCTCATGTTCCCTGATATTTTCAACCCCTCCGACAAAAGTGTAAAACATGGTACCCACCCTCAAAAAACTTCAAATCCAGTTGCTGAGAGAATAGCCACCAGAAATAGATAATGAACTGGGGAGATTACCAAAAACTTAGAGAATGGGCCCAAAGTAATTATTATCTTAAAATCTTAATTATATTTTCATCCTTTTTTGATGAGAGACATTCTCAGTGATAAGCAAAGACTTATCTTTGAGATGGGACAACACATAAAAACTCTACTACCTCTATTTTCCCTGCATACTTAGTATCTCTTGTCCCTGTATCTTTGTTCGGTTTTCTTTCTGATAAGGGCCTCTTGCACCGATTCCTGGTATTCATTTGTCAAACCTCTTAATTTTTTTTCAAATCTCACCTTAATGTCATCTTCAACCAGATTTTCCCCTTTGAATCCCTTTCCCTCTGCCCCACCCCCACACTGCTCACACGCACTCTCACTCTCTCAAATAAATAAATAATATCTTAAAAAAAAAAAGAAATGAAAAGTTCTGAGGATCTAATATATGGCATGGTGATTATAGCTAATAATACTGTGTTATATACTTGAAAGTTGCTAAGAGAGTAGAACAAAAATGTTCTCACACAAAAAAGAAATGATAATTACGTGAGCTAATGGAGATGTTAGCTAAGGCTCTGGTGGTAATCATTTTGCAATATGTAAGTATCGAATCAACACATTGAACACCTTAAATTTACACAATGTTATATGTCAATTGTATCTCAGTAAAGCTGGAAAAAAAAGTGGGGGGAGGAAGAAAGACAATGATCCCAGCATAGATACCAAAAAAAGTGAGGACCAAAGAATATCATTATATTGATGGGAAGAAAAAAATGAGACTGAAATTGGATGGTGGGGGAAGGTGGGGAACCTGCTTTAGATAAAGAAGAAGGGCCTCCTTGAGGGAGTTGGGAATAAACAAAGACTAAAATATGATAGGGAATTAGCCAGGAACAAGGTAGGGGGAAGGGACATTACCAGGTGGAGACTGGGATGAGACAGAGCTTAGAGCGTGGTGCTTTGGAGAAACTGAAGTTCAGTGTGGCTGGAGTGAGCAAGGGATTGAGCTGGAGGCAGAGGCAAGGATCAGATAATGTGGGCATTTGTAGGTCTTTAGAAGGAGTTTGGGTGGCACTAGACTTGACTGAGAGGGTGTGATTTTCAGCTGGGCTTAATAAACCTATGTTAAGGGGCACCTGGGTGGCTCAGTGGGTTAAGCCGCTGCCTTCGGCTCGGGTCATGATCTCAGGATCCTGGGATCGAGTCCCGCATCGGGCTCTCTGCTCAGCAGGGTGCCTGCTTCCCCCCCCCCCCTCTGCCTGCCTCTCTGTCTGCTTGTGATCTCTCTCTGTCAAATAAATAAATAAAATCTTTAAAAAAAAAAGACAAACCTATGTTAAATGTAGGGGAGTAGGTATTTGAGATGGAAGAGCATAGTCATGGGATTGTGTCTAAGAGTGGTGTCCAGAAAGGCAAGAAACAGTGTGAAATGGACGAGCCGCACTGGTGCAGACGAGAGACTTCTCTTTGGGAGGGTGTCATGCAATAGCACAGCGGGTGCCTTATAGTAACCAGCTCGAACGGGATTTTCTCATAGCAGACAAAAAGTCAAGCTGACGTGGTGACCTTTTGGAATAGATGGTTTCTTTTCTGAGAAGTTGAACCTTTTCTGGGGCTATTTATGCTGAGTGAGCTCTCTGACCTTTGGGCAGGGTGCATAAATGCTATCCTTCACCAACATTCAACTCTTTCCTTTCATGTCAGCAGAAAGAAATAAATCATTTATGTTAGTTTTGGTAATTGAAGAAGCTTTTCATTTCCAATTTACCCCCGTGTGTGTGACTAACTCAAGTTGATAGTCATTATTAACCATGTATAGCTTTTTAGTGGATGTGGATGGACCATGAGTTGGAAAACATTGCATTTCTGTAGAAATTGATGTAAAGGCCTTGAATTTAAGCTTTCTAGTCTAAACATGAAACCTGAGAGTTAACATTGTATTACATTTTCAGTAATGACTGTGTCCTTTTTCTTCCAGGCTTCCTTCAGGATTTTAATCATCCTTACAGCTTCTTTGAAAATGATTGAACTTTCAAATTCCCTTAAGTTAAAATTTTGAATTCTACTGAACATTTTTGTAGAGTATTTCATTACTTTTACATTAGGACTTGCTCAGTAATTTGAGATCATAAGGGTTGAAAAAGCTCTTGAGACAAGATTTTATGGTTAATTTAAAAACTTTTTAAAAACTTCTGAATAATCTCCTTCCTAGCTAGTTTTACAATATTAATGTTCTTTCTTTTAGAACATAATGTGGTATAAATATAGAATGTTCAAGCATCCAACATGTAAATTTACATATGGCCTAGGGATTGAAGGCTAAACTCAAGATTATGTACGACGTTGTTTTCTTATCAGTGTTACCAGTCAGTAAACACTCGAATTCTAATTTTGTTCAAATTTATTGTAACCAAAAAAAAACCACAAAAAACCCTGCTTCCCTATTTAAAATCTTCCCTAGAATAGCAAATCTGAGGTAATGATGGATATCATTAGTATCTGTGTTGATGACACTTGGGGTGGTTTAACCAAAACACATTTTTAACACTATAGATACTTTAAAAGAGGTGAAGACTCTTAACAATTTAAGAAAAATACTAGAGGATTTTTAGAGCAAAATTTTGCCGGGCTTCTTTTCAATATCAGGTAGTGTCCTCATTAAAATTCAGTAATGTTTTGATCAGCCTCATTCCTCAGTTGTAAACACAGTGCTGGTTCTAAGATTGTGAGCAGACAGATGGGGCCCAGGAAGTTCAAGTTTTATTAAACTTGTTACAGACTGAAGCTTTATTCTCATAATTCTAGGTAAAGGTGTGGAAAATTTTTGAAGAATAACAGGAGTACTTGTTTTCCTGTTTGTAAGATTACCATTTGCCAGGTTTAAATATATCTTTTTTTTTTAAGATTTTTTTTTTAAATTTATTTGACAGACAGATCACAAGTAGGCAGAGAGGCAGGCAGAGAGAGAGAGGAGAAAGCAGGCCCTCTGCAGAGCAGAGAGCCCGATTCGGGGCTCGATCCCAGGACCCTGGGATCATGACCTGAGCCGAAGGCAGAGGCTTTAACCACTGAGCCACCCAGGCGCCCCTAAATATATCTTTTTAATTAGAAAGATTCATATCTCCAAAAGCATACTAACTTCCAGAATGTTAAAAATATATCCATTTTGTGTTAATTCTCTACATATGGCTGTTTCTAAAAACTACAAAATCTCATCAATTGATGTCTTTGGAGGAGTTTCATCTTTTTCTCCTTTTACCATAATAAGTTTCGGTTTCATTTCTCAGTTCAAAAAAATTCAGTATGGACTGTTGTTTTCTGTAGTGTGTCATGTCACCACTGATAAATTATGAAAAAAAAATCATCCTTCAATCACACAACTTGAGTATGGCTCTTGATTTATAACCACCTGAAAAAAGACTTCTACAAATAAACACCAAAGGAAATAAAAAATATTAAGCCATGTTTTATTTATTTTATTGTAATTATAGTAGAATTTTCAATTAATTTCTTCATTAATGGCCCTAATAATTCATTCTAAAATCTACTATAATTCTGTATTTTAAAAGATTATTTACTGACTTTTTTCTGTTTTGTCCTTACTCACTTATTTTATATAATCAGGTTGAATAATTATCAACATATCACAAAATACTATATTTAAAGAATTAGTGATTTTGGATTTGCTTGGTGTTAAATTATGAATAACCTTGTTCTCTTGTGCTCTGTTTGACTTTTTTCTTTCATCACCTATCAGGGAATCTAAAAAAGTAAAGTGCAAAACAGCTGCCTGTCTTTGAAGAATAACAATTTGAGTTGAGAGTAAGTTGATAGGGTAGTAATAAGGTCTGGTGATAGGTTTCCCAGGAGATGTCTTATGCAAAAGTGATAGAGGGCTGCCCATCACTGCACACAGATGCTGACATTCTTGACTTTAATAGGGAAGCATTTATCTCTGGCACCTGCTCCAGTATCTGAGTAGCTGTCATGTACTCCAACAAAAGAGAGGGGAAATTGTCACTATCATTTAAGAAATATGCCTTGGCATAAGAAAAAGCAAAATATTTTGAGCACTTATAATTTATTTTTCTTACTCTCTTATGCCTGGCTTCTACAGTGAATTGTTTAAGTTATACTTAATAGTATTAGAATTTTCCTATTGAGTTCATCAGTATGACTTCATCAGTGTAGGAAGCTCTTTGAATTATTAAAAAGACCCTGTGTGTGTGCTATAGGAGTAAAATGTTTTGCGTTTATGATGACCGAATTTTCAGCAGTACCTAACAAATGAAACACCTAGATAAAATGAAAATTCAGTCTTTACAAGTATATCAGTAAGACATAAAAATTTAAAGTAGATGAAGGTAAAGCTTATCCCAAACACTTCACTAATTAAAACAATCTAGCAAATCATAGAATAAATGCATATTGAAATTGATTATTGAAAAAATGAAGGATTCTTAAAGGTTTTTAATCCTGACAGGTTGACTATGGAGCCAGAGCCTTTAAATATGTTCAAAATATTGAAGTGCTATTGCTTTTTCTTTTACAGCATTTTTATTCCTATTACTGCTTTCTGGGTAAAATTATGAAGGAAGTCTATCAGATCTCTTTTACATTTATATTTTCTCAGCAGGTATGCCCTCCCGTGGCATTTTACGCACTAGCTTTTCTGCTGCTGCTGTCTTTCAGTCCTGACTCTTCTTTTAAAAATATGCAAGAGATTCTAAGATTATATATATACATATGCATGCATAGTGTATATCATGTATAAAGCATAACAAAAATTTAATTTGACTGATTTTTTTACTCATTTTTTTAACAAACACTAAAATTAAGTACCAAAATTAATTCTCTCCCATAAGAGTATTTACCATTAGAAATTATTCACTTATTTCAGTGCCGCTGATATTACTTAAAAAGTCTTTGGACCTCCTTTGAAATGTCCTTAAAAACCTGCAAAACATTTAAAATATATCTTTAGTAGTGGCAGGTCATCATTCTTTGAGGATGGCTGAGAATGGGAACAAAGAATTTGTTTTTGAAAAGGCAGAAAGGCATTCAGAGCCATATGTGCTGAACAGGTAACTGATTGTGGCAGATAACCCATTTTTGGTCAAAGTCAGGTTTAGACTATAAAGAACTTGTGTGCACAGGAAAAGGAAAAATGTAAAAGCAGGGAGGAAAAGGGGGGCCCGAACTTACTATGATAGCCATTTGTAAAGAAAAATCCAAAATGGTTTTAGCAATTGAAAAAAAGCTTTGCTTTGTCCGTGGTGACTACTTTGGAAGAATGCAGTCATTTGGAAGTATTGGCAGCCCACGAAGCACTGAGGTTTTAAATGACTTTCATTTATAATTCTGAGCTCATTATATCCACATTGGGATTTAAAGTGAAAAGCATATAAATTAAAATGGACTTTGATTAATTCTTCCTAAGGCTCTTCCACCCATCTGGCATTAGTCTGGCCAAAAACCTTACTCTCTTTTATGTAACATCCTATGTGATTCTTACTGAGGAGACATCTTCTTAGCCTTGTTGAGTTTCAGAAACCTTGACTTGCGTAGGTAATGCTGAGTCAAGATCGCTCTAGGAAATGTCAGCTTTGGACAAAAGGAGTGAAGCAAATTTTAGAAAAGAGGAAAAAGTGCCTAGATTCAGAGAGAGTTGCCACTCTAACCAGAACTTTGGGTGGTTTTCAACTTAGGAAGCTACAATCTGAAGAAGGATAAAAAAAGATCAATTTAGGGGCACCTGGGTGGCCCAGTCAGTTGAGCCTGGGATTCTTGGTTTCTGCTCAGGTTGCGATCTCAGGGTCATGAAATTGAGCCCCCCCTTTGGGCTTGAAATTCTCTCCCTCTCTATCCTCCTCTGCCCCACCCCTAGTGTGTGTGCACGCACACTCTCTCTCTCAAGATAAATAAAATATTTTAAAAAGAAGATCAGCTTAATACCAGTTGCCAACTGAAATTTCATATAATTATCCAAACGTCTTTGTCTTACCTCATGAGATTGTATGTTATGCTTGGAAGAAGAGACCAAGTTTTAGACTTGGACACCTAGTTTGACCCTAAATTGTGATCTTGACAGATTTCTTCAAGGAAAGGGTGGTTTTCTCATTTTCTAATGAATCCTTTGAGACAGACAGGTTCTAGTGCCCCAATTGTCTGAATAAAGAATTTGAAAAATAAGCTCGCCACAGTAGAATGAATTGCCCAAGATCATTTGGCTTTAAGAAATGGAGCTAAGCTTGAAAAGGTATAGCTTTTGTCTCACAGGAAGCTGCTTCTTTGGGGCACCTGCGTGATTAGTCATTTAAATGTCAGACTCTTAATTTTGGCTCAGGTCATGATCTTGGGGTTGTGAGATAAAGCCTGTTGGGCTCTGAACTCAACAGGGAGTCTGCTTGAAATTTCTCTCCCTCTCCCTTTGCCCCTCCTCTCTCTCTCTGTGTCTCTCTGTCTCTCTCAAAAATAAATAAATAAATCATTAGAAAAAAAAAAAGGAAAACCACTTCTCTCTGATGTTATATCTAAAAAAATTTCCTTTAAGTTTGTCTAAAATCACACAAGAAAGAGGTTATTGTGTTAGAAAAAACTTCCTGTCAATGAAAGTGAATATTTCTGGAAGAAATGCTTTCTCAACTGTTCAAAGGTGAAAATCCATGCTTGGTTATAAAATTAAGGATAGGTTTACTTGTTATTAACCTTTTAGTGCTCACTTCGGCAACACATATACTAAAATTGTTATTACCCTTTTATTTGGTTCAAACACTTCCAGTGACTTCCAGCTCAAATGTCTTCTTGTTTCATCATTGTGAAATTCCCAAAGCAGATATTATTAAAGACAATCTTCTAGTTATCCAAAAATCAAATACTAAAGACATAAGAAATCAGGTTCTATATTTAGGAATGAATTTATGTCGAGTTTTTAATCCTAATAACATTTAAGGCCCTACTATGTACAAAGCATTATAGAATAATTTCAGAATAAATAAAGCATTCAGAATAATTTCAATAACAACACTGCAGGGGCACCTGGGTGGCTCAGTGGGTTAAAAGCCTCTGCCTTCAGCTCAGGTCATGATTCCAGGGTCCTGGGATCGAGCCCCGCATCGGGCTCTCTGCTCGGCGGGGAGCCTGCTTTCTCCTCTCTCTGACTGCATCTCTGCCTACTTGTGATCTCTGTCTGTCAAATAAAAAATAAATAAAATCTTAAAAAAAAAATAACAACACTGCATATAAGAATAGTACATAATGCCCTGGATATCATACACTCTAGATACAGATTCTAACTGAAAGGTTATTTTTATATAGTCTTGCATAAACTTACTGCTGTAGATGAAGGTTATTTCATTTGAAAAGATAATTGCAACCAAAAAAAAAAAAAAAACAACCTGAATGTTTATAAATATTTGCAATTGCCAGTATCCTATTCTATTCTTTTCTTCCTTTTTTCTTTTCTTTTTTCTTATTTTACAAGAGGGCAGAAGAACAAAACATCCATGTTTCAAAATGCTTAATCAAATGTCTCTCATTCTCTCTAATTGTCTCCTCAAAGATGCTTGGCAAAGTTTCCCCAAAAGAACCCTTAGCATTCTACAGTCTTACACATTTGATTTGTAAGAGGAAAAAGGGAAAAAGAAAGGCTAGATTGCTTTAGGAGAAAGAACCATTTACACTGTTCTATGACATTGAGCCACATTAAGTACAATGTTATGAGATGATTACAGTATTCTACTATTTAGTATACACCTTTTGAAGTGTTACAGTGTATGTCATTTGATATCTATATTTATTTATAAATAAATGTATATAATACTGGGTGTGTGTGTATATATGTGTGTGTGTGTGTGTATATATATATATATATATACACACACATTTTAAACATAGTGTTTTGCTAACTTGTATAAAAATACTGACCCTCAGATCCCTTAATCAAGAACATAACTTTGCTGTACGTCTCCTTTGTGAGAAAATGAATCAATTTAATTATTATTATTAACTTACACAATAACAAAGGTAAAATTTTGTGAAACTTTATGATAACAAAGCATTGTCAGAATCTTATAACCCAATGAGAAGCTTTTTTCTTCTTTCTCCATATCCCTCTCCCTTTACCTCCTTCATTTTTTTGTTTTTCCCTCAGTTTTATTGAGATATAATTGACATATGACCTTGTTTTACATTTAGTATTAGTATACAACATAATAATTTGATAAACATACATATTGCAAAACGATTGCCACAATAAATTTGGTTAACATCCATCACCTCACATAGTTACAGTTTTTTTCTTGTGATGAAAACTTTTAAGGTCTACTCTCTTAGCAACTTTCAAATATGGGGTATATATTATTACTAACTACAGTCACCGTGGTATATATTATATCCCCAGAACTTACTTATAACTGCAGGTTTCTACCTTTTGACTACTTTCACCTATTTTACCCACTTTCCACTTCCCAATTCTGGGACCCACCAATCTGTTCTCTGTACCTGTGAGTTCAGTTTTTTAGATTCCCCATATAAGTGTGATCATACAGAATTTGTCTTTCTCAATCTGACTTCACTTAACATAATGCCCTTAGGGTCCATCCATGTTGTTCCAAGTGGCAGGATCTCCTTCTCTTTTATGGTCGGATAGTGCTCTATTGTGTGTGTGTGTGTGTGTGTGTATGCCATATTATATATATGGCATTTTCTTTATCTATTCATCTGTCACTCAGGTTGCTTCCATGTCTTGGCTATTGTAAATAATGCTGCAGTGAATGTAGGGGTGCAGATATCTCTTTGACAGAGTGACTTCATTTTCTTTTCTTTTTTTTTTTTAATTTTATTTATTTATTTGTCAGAGAGAGAGAGCGCACACGCATAAGCAGGGGGAGCTGTAGGCAGAGGGAGAAGCAGGTTCCCCGCAGAGCAAGGAGCTCCATACATACAGAACTCTATCCTAGGACCTTGGGATCATGACTTGAGCCAAAGGCAGATGAGACGCTTAACCGACTGAGCCACCCAGGGATCCTGAGTGACTTCATTTTCTTTGAAGAAATACCCAGAAGTAGAATTGCTGGATCATATGATAGTTCATATGATAGTTCTGTTTTTAATTTTTTGAGGAAGCTTCATACTGTTTTCCATAGCAGCTGCACATTTACTTTCCTAGTAACAGTGCATAAAGGTTCCCCTTTTCTCCACACACTTGTTATCTCCTATCTTTTGGATAATAGCCATTTTATTTATGTATTTATGTATTTATTTATTTATAAAGACTTTTTATTTTTTTAAACTTTTTTTTTAAAAGATTTTATTTATTTATTTGACAGAGATTACAAGTAGGCAGAGAGGCAGGCAGAGAGAGAGGAGGAAACAGGCTCCCTGCTGACCAGAGAGCCCGATGTGGGGCTTGATCCCAGGACCCTGGAATCATCACCTGAGCCGAAGGCAGAGGCTTTAACCCACTGAGCCACGCAGGCGCCCCAAGACTTTTTATTTATTTATTTGACACAGAGAGAAACAGAGAAGGAGGGAACAGAAGCAGGGGGAGTGGGAGAGGGAGAAGCAGGCTTCCTGCTGGGCAGGGAGCCGGATGTGGGGCTAGATCCCAAGACCTTGGGATCATGACCTGAGTCCAAGGCAGATGCTTAATGAACTACCCAGGTGCCCCATGATAACAGCCATTTTATTTTTATTTTATTTTATTTTATTTTTTTATAAACATATAATGTATTATTAGCCCCAGGGGTACAGGTCTGTGAATTGCCAGGTTTACACACTTCACAGCACTCACCATATCACATACACTCCCCAATGTCCATAACCCCAACACCCTCTCCCTACCCCCCTACCCCCAGTCACCCTCAGTTTGTTTTGTGAGATTGAGTCTCTTATGGTCTGTCTCCCTCCCGATCCCATCTTGATTAATTTATTATTTTCCTACCCCCTAAACCCCCCACGTTGCATCTCCACTTCCTCATATCAGGGAGATCATATGATAGTTGTCTTTCTCTGATTAACTTATTTCACTAAGCATAATACACTCTAGTTCCTTCCACGTTATTGCAAATGGCAAGATTTCATTTCTTTTAATGGCTGCATAGTATTCCATTGTATATATATACCACATCTTCTTTATCCATTCATTGATAACAGCCATTTTTAAAGGTGTGAAGCTAGGGTGCCTGGTTGGCTCAGTTGTTAAGCATCTGCCTTTGGCTGAGGGCATGATCCCAGGGTCTTGGGATCTAGCCCTGCATCCGGCTCCCTGCTCACCTGGAAGTCTGCTTCTCCCTCTCTCACTACCCCTGCTTGTGTTCCCTCTTTTGCTGAGTCTCTCTCTGTGTCAAATAAATTTTTAAAAATCTTAAAAAAAAAAAAAAGGCATAAGGTGGTGGTTCACTATGGTTTTGATTTGTATATACTTGGTAATTTGTAATGTCAAATACCTTTTCATTTACCTGTTGGCCATTTGTATGTCTTCTTTGGGAAAAAGTATATTGAGTTCCTCAGCTCATTTATTATTGGATTGTTCATCTTTTGCTATTGAGTTGTGTGAGTTATTTATATATTTTAGATATTAACTCTGTATTGGATATAGGATTTGCAATTATGTTATCCCATTCTGCAGGTTGCATTTTCTTTTCTCAATGATTTATTTTGCTGTGCAGAATCTTTTTAGTTTAACGTTGTTCCACTTTTTTATTTTTGCTTTTGTTGCCTTTGCTTTTCATGTCAAATTAAAAAAAAAATCATCACCAAGCCCATAGTCAAGGAGCTTACCCCTTATGTTTTCTTCTAGGAGTTTTATGGCTTCAGGTCATAATTCTAATCTTTAATCCATTTTGGGGGGGTATTTTTTTTTGTATTTTTTTATTTCTTTATTTTTTATTAACATATAATGTATTATTAACCCCAGGGTTTAATCCATTTTAAATTGATTTTTATGAATGGTATAAGATAGGGGTCCACTTTTATCCTTTGCATGTGGCTGTTCAGTTTTCCCAACACCACTTATCAAAGAAACTGTCTTTTCCCTACTGTATATTCTTGGCTACTTTGTCATAAATAAATTGGCCATATATGTGTGGATTTATTTTGGGGCTCTCTATTCTGTTCCATTGATCTGTATGTATGTTTTTATGCCAGTGTCATAGTGTTTTGATTACTACAGCTTGTAATATAGGTTGAAAACAGGAAGTGTGATGCCTCCAGCTTTGTGCTTTCTCAAGGTTGCTTTGGCTATTCAGTCTTTTGCAGTTCCACACAAATGATAGGATTGTTTGTTTTATCTTGGTGAAAAATGTCATCGGAATTTTGACAGGAATTGCATTGAATCTGTGCATTGCTTTGGATAGTACAAGCATTTTAACAATATTAATTTTTCCAATCCATGAGCTTGGAGTAGTTTTCAGTTTTATTGTGTCTTCAATTTCTTTCATCATTTTTTATAGTTTTTATTCTGTGAGTCTTTTCACCTCCTTGGTTAAATCATAGGTATTTTATTCTTTATGATACAGTTGTCAATGGGATCATTTTCTTAATTTTTCTTTCTGATCATGTGGTTTGTATGTAGAAATGCAAAACTTGTTTGCATATATTGATTTTGTGTCCTGCAACTTTACTGAATTCATTTACAGTTCTAACAGTTTTTGATGGAGTCTTTAGGATTTTCTATAATATCAAGTCATCTACAAATAGAGACAGTTTACTTCTTCCTTTCCAATTTGGATGCTCCTTCCTTCCCTTCCTTCCTTCCCTTCCTTTCTTCCCTTCTTTCCTCCTTTTAAAAAATATTTTTAAAATTTATTTATCTTAAAATTTATTTATTTGAGAGCAAGAGCAAGCGAGAGAGAACGTGAGCAGGAGGGAGAAGCAGACTACCTGCTGAGGAGGAAGCCCTGACACAGGGCTTGATCCTAGGACCCTGGGACTACTTCCTCAACCAAAGGCAGATGCTTAACTGACTGAGTCACCCAGGCACCCCCTTCTTTCCTCCTTTTTGCCTGATTGCTCTGCATAGAACTTCCAGGACTGCATAGGACTCAGCATAGGTGAGTAAAAGTGGCAAAAGAGGACATCCTTGTGTGATCTTAAGAGGAAAAGCTTTTAGCTTACCATTGTTGAACATGGTGTTAGCTGAGGTCTTGACATGTATGGCCTTTATTATGTTGAGGTACATTCCTTTTATATAGTTTTCTGAAAGAGTTTGTTATCATGAATAGATATTAAATTTTGTCAAATGCTTTTTTTGCATCTATTGAAATGCTCATATGATTTTTATCCTTCATTTTGTTAATATTTATATCATGTACATTATGATCAACTGGGATTTATTCTAGGGATGAAAGGACATTTCAATATCTGCAAATAAGTCCTTCATTTATGTTTGTTTAAGTCATCATATGTCCCAATTTTTCCAGAACCATCCTATTTTATACCTGTTGTCTTTGGGGTAGATAAAAATAGAACCCTCTCGAATAAGCACATGGAAAGAAGTTCACCATTGTTATTCATTAGGAGTATGCAAATTAAAACCAAAATGAGATATCACTACACACTCACTACGACGGCTCAAATTATAAACACTAATCATACCAATTGTTGCTGAAGGTGAAGATGTGGAGAAACTATACTTTTAATACATTGCTGTGAAGAATGTAAAATGATACAACCACTTCGGAAAATTATTTGATATATTTTTAAAACTTAAATACACCTACCATACCACCCAGCCATTTTATGCCTAGATGTTTATGTGAAAAAAGGATACATATGTCTATATCAAGACTTTTACATGAATGTTCATAACAGCTTTCTTTGTAATAACTCTAAAATGGAAACCCAAATGTTCATCAATAGGAGAATGGACGAACAAATTATGGTAGAGCCATACAGTGGAACACCACTTGGAAACAAATAGGAAAAAACTATTGATACACAAACATAAAAGCATCTCTCTGTAAAAGAAGTCAAAAGAGGATATAGAATATGATTCTCTTTATATAAAATTCTAAAAAAGCAAACCTGTGACCAAATTGAGGTCAGTGGTTGCCTGGGAATAAAAAAGGGGGATGAAAGGAAAGATAACAAAGTGGGACAAGGAAACTTTTTGGGTTGGTATATATGTTTATCATCTTGACTGTGGCAAGAGTTTCACAAATATATGCCAAAACTTACCAAAGAGTAAATTTAAATGGGTGAAGTTCAATATATATCAATTATACCTCAATTACACATTTTTTAAAATGTCACCTTTCACTCTCAAAGGTATTTCAGCCTGAATGTTGGTAATATTCTTTCTTAATCTGGGTGCTGATTTCATAGATTTTTAAGTAGGGTATTGGTTTCAGAGATCTTTTCAGTTTGTGCAAATCTACTTATAATATGTGTACTTTTCTGTATATATGTTATACTCCAACCAAATAAAAACATCTCCCCCCTAAAGAAAAGCCTGAAAGATTCCCTGAGGGAAACATGCAGGAAGTGTTCCAGCTGGATAGTAAATTAAAGGATGACCCTATCCTTTGTATTTTTATTTTTTCAATTCTAGAGAAAAGAAAACTAAGACTTACAAACAACTTGCAAAAAGCCCAAAAATAGTAAATATTTCCATGGAAATTTCAGGTGGTTTTTTCTTTCCTAAAAAATCTGCGTGCTTTCCTATGCTTTTCAGGCCAGTGAAAAAACTGGTCTCTCTTTAATGAAGCAATATTATGTTAAAAGATAATCATCTTATTTATGATCATCCCTTATATATTTGTGTCATAATTAATGATCACTCACATTAGATTCATTCAGAGCCAAAGAATAATATTCATTTCAATATTCTAGCAAGTTTTGGGACACAAAGCAACTGACTTTTGTCGATTAGTTCAGTGGTACCAGTATGGTCTTTGGGACAAGAAGCTATATTAGAAAAGGATTTTAAGAAAACATAAGACCTCCCACTAGTGGAGAATATAATGCTGTAGATAGAGTGAAATGACCAGTAGAAGATAGTAATGTATCTATCAGCATTTTGAGATACACTGAACACTTAAGAAGAAAAAAATCCATGCATTGATATGTATTTTTTTTTAAGATTTTATTTATTTATTTGACAGAGAGAGCAAGAGAGCACAAGCAGGGGGAACAGTGGGGAGAGAGAGAGGGGAAAGCAGACTCCCTGCCAAGCAGGAAGCCTGATGCAGGGCTCGATCCCAGGACCCTGGGATCATTACCATCTGAGCCACCTAACCATAGAGCCACCCAGGGTGGATTTTTCTGTATTTTGGTGCCAGCAACTTAGTGGAAATCTTTCCTTGGGAAGATTTTTTTTTTTTTTTAACCAGGGTGAAAAACAAATCTTTGGTATTAAGTAGCAATTTACTTTAGAAATTGATTAATATTATAAAATAATAAACTGACTTTAAGTAATGTGGCTTATAGCATTTTAATAAATACTCCTTAAAAATGAAGTTATATTAATATGCTTTGCATATAGTACAGCATCAAAGTGGCAAAGACTAATTTTGATTCATAGGCAGTTTAGGGGAAGCAGAGAGAGGAAAAAGGAATAAGGCAGGTAGGGAAGAAGGGGAAAATAGGCATAGCAGAGAGACAGCAGAGAAAAGTTCTGTTGCTTTCTAAAATCATTTTTAGTGATCTTCAGCTGTTATTTGAGGCTCTGAGCTATTTATAGAGTGTAGAATATTCTATGAGTTGCCTATTTAATATCTACTTCCTTATACACATATGTTAAAATGACCCTGATTTTGTTCCAATAGCTGTCCTCCATGTGACCATCTATTCAGAGAGTCCGGTTCCATTCCCAGCCCTAGAAGGTAAATCCTAATTGGTCTAGGGCATTCTTATTTTCCTTGCCAGTAATTGGTTTAGAAAGGTCACATGACCCAATTCTGACCAATCAGAAATGAGAAATCTGGGGACGGTTCTAGGAAAGGTTGTCTCACTTATAGATAAGACACAGAAAAAGACATCTTCCTCTTCTTTATTTGGGTAATATTATATCTAAATGTGATTCCCAGAGCTGCTTCCACTACTTTCTTATCATGAGGCAAGTATGGAAAAACTTGATACCTAAAGAAGAGCAAATCTGATAATTGGAAAGAACCTAGGCCTTTGATGATGTCCCTGAAATAATTAAATTATCCAGCTCTGGAGTTGCTACTAACCAGCCAAATGATCTTGGAAATTGATCGGGGCATCAGTTTCCTCAACTATAAAATGAGGAAGATGGATTTTTTACTTGATCCAACTGGGACTTTCAGCTCCGTTATCATCCCATGGTTCTCACAACCCGTAAACCATTTCACTGAAGTTACTCAACTTTTCTTGCTAGTGACAATATATAACCCAGGGAATGCAAACATCAGTAAACTCTAACGTGCTTTTTTCACAGTAATTTCTAGGAACACGAGTTTTAAAAGTTGCCTAGGGTCAAGCTATTAAAAGATTTCCAAGCATTCCAAATATCAAAAGCTGACATGTGCTCAGTGTTGACGTAATGGAAGAAATAATTGGTAAGAAGCTCAAGTAAGTGCTGAGTAGCAGAACCTAGTCTGGAACTCCCAACATTCCTGTCATTATATCGATCACAATATAAAAAAACAGATGGTCTAAGCCAGGCAATCTCACCTCGCCCATTTTTCTTTGGGCCATTAGACCTTCTTATTAAGGTATTTTGTAACTTGGTGACTTTCACACTACTCTGAAATTTCAGCTTAAGTGAGGTGAAATGGAAATGTCTTTTCCACCGGGAGGTCATGAGGACTATTCTATCTCTTTTGCTTTCTGTGGTGTTGCTGCTACTACCTGGTAACTAATACCTGATGATTCAAAGCCATTTTCTCTTGTTCTGGGTGAGTTCATGTTTCAGAATTGCCTGACTTTTCAAGAATTTATTGTTATTTATTTTCAAGGCGAAAAAGAAAAGAAAAGAAAAAAGGATTTTACATTAAATGGAGTTTTAAGCTAAATGAAATGCAAGGCCTATCTCACTCTTGAGAATCCCTGAGAAGTAAACATTTTTCCCAATGGAATTTTTTCTATTTTCAGAAACAACTATCAATGTTTCCAAGTTATTGATAGAAATGGAAGTTTTTAAGTCTTAATCCATCTAAATCAAATATTTGATGAGTCCCTGTAATGTACAAGGTACCATACTTTTATTTTATGCAAAAGTTAAAGTGTTATAGTCAGACAAGCCAATAAAAATGTAGACATCACCTTAGAAAGCAGGTGATAGAGCTAGTGATAGGAAGGGATAGGTAGTAAATCCTGCAATTTGTGGCTTAAATTAAACTGTATCTTAGTTCTCCATGTATATAATGATAGTACATTGAAAGCTTTTGGGACTATTAATAAAAGCTACCTGTTTATAAAGGGCTTAAAATGTTAACGATTTACTGCGGAGCAAATATAAACTTGACTTGGGAATCTTAAAATTAATGGTATTCTCACCGAGCACTTTTTAAAAAGTGTTCAAACTCTCTTTGGGTCATAATGATTCTAACATTGCAAATATCATTGTCAAAACCCCAGCTTTTCTCTGACCGGAGTCATCTTTGGAAGTAATGTTAGGGAAAGCCAGCCATTTTCATTGCCCTGCCTCGTTTCCTCTGTCTTTTCCAAGGATGCCCTCTATCACAAGCATAATTCCACTCACAATTCTGTTTAGTCATCAATTCCACAGACTATCTGCTAGCTTTTCAGAGTTGCTCATCATGTCAGACCTGAATCCCTGAGCTGTTTACTCAAACATCTGTTTTCAACAAGCCTGGAGTCTCTGCTGTGCCTTTCTCCTCTCTCCCTTCCCCTGGTGGGCTTGTCCATGGATACATCATCTGCCTCAGTTGCCCTGTTTGCCTTCTCACCTTGCTTAGCTAAGAGTAATGCCTCTTTTCCTAGGATCAACCAGGTCCTGCCACGCCATCCTACAGAACAAGTCATCGATATCTTAGAACTGAATACCAGACAATATTTTCCAGTATTATGGCTGACCTCTTGCCTTACACACCATTCCTACTCCTTTCAGAAGCAGTCCCAACTTTTGATTGAGATCTGCCTTTTCCCCATTTTTGTCAAGTAGACAATGTAGGCCTCGTTCTAAGCCCTAGGTGATGAAGCTTGGGACCCAAGATAGCCTATTCCCTCATTGATTGATTCAGAGGTGGGAATATGACCTAAAATGACCCAAGCAGAGAAAATGATAGGGCTTCCCTAGAAGTTTTAGGATAGTTGCTTTTCCTCCTTTGGTTAAATTTAAACCTGAAAGGTTATAACTGAAGCCAGTTTGACCTGAATATTAGCAGGTCACAGAACAATAAAACAAATAGAGGTCTATGTTCTAAACATAGAAACATATGCCTAAATATGCACAAATTATAAAATCAAACACAATGTTAAAATTTTTCTCCTATCTGGATGAATGTATTTTCATAATGTCCTATAAGTTCAGGTTCAAATTCTCAAACCTAGATTTCTAATTTGGAACATGAAAAAAATCACACATAGTTTGGTTCATCTGCTCTTCTCACTGCTGCCTCAATTCCGTGCCATAAGAGGACTAATAAGCCATGTATGAAGAGCTCAGAGTGTTCATTCAAACTCTATACACATCTTCTGCAAACAACTAACTCTTGGACCTAAAAGTAGGCAAATTGGCAATTTAGTTCAGCCTTAGGTGGATTAACTCAAGGAAGAGGCCTATATAGGGCTGAGAATTAGCTTGGAAATTTTTGGCAGAGAATTGTTGGGTCTGTGGTACCCAGAGTGTAATCTAGAGGGATATGAGAAAATTCTAGGGGAGTAATGCCTTTGGCTCCAGAGCTCTTTGCACCATGGGGAGAGGGCATGGCTGGAGGAGAGCCAGAGAAGAGCTCTCTATAGTGCAAAGTCCAGAGGAGGGGATAATTTTGCCTGGATCTAAGGGTAGCACTTAGATGCAGGAAACCATCTTATAACCATGAGGGTAGGACCTGTCTTATAATAAATCCAACATAACAGAGAGGAACGAGCCAAATCAAGAGATGGAGGTAACTGGGTTATGGTTATATCACATGAGACTCCATATAAGCCACACCTAAAGCCAACCTTACCCTGGGACTATCCATTTTATGAGCTGATTCATTTGGGGTTTTTTTGCTTAAGCCAATTTGGGGTGAGATTTCTGTCATTTGCCAACTGAAAGAATCATGTCTGATAGGCTTCTTAATGGTGTTTTATGTATGACTCATGTCTGGGCTGCTCTGCTTCTTAAGACTGTGGGATTAATCTTGATCTAACCAATCTCATCAAATGAGAGGGTTCCCCTAACCCCTTCCATATATACTGGCGGGGAGAGGGTTCCATGTCCAATGTCATGACAGTCTCTTCTTTGTTAGCCCCATATGCCTAGGGACCAGCCTGCCTCATACCTACATACTCCTAGTTTGTATGTGGAAGGAGCTTTCAACTGCCAAACAATAATCCACTCATTAAAGTATTGCTAAATTTATAACACTCAACAGTTGAGCCAAATGAAAACAGGCCTCAGTGTGATAAACCACAAAGAGTCAAACAACCTAATGAACACTATAGTCTTGAAAGCATCAATTCTTCATTATCAGCGTCCTCAGTAAGGACAGTCCAAACATGTGGAAAGGAAATAAATACTCCTATTTTGAAAACTGGTTTTTCTGTTTATTGACAGGTTGCATTAATAATTTAAGAAGATATATATTTGTGTACAAAGTTTTGTTTCCTAGTTCTCATCTCCAATGGCCCATCTGATATTAGCCCCAGTTAATAAAAGTTCAGCTCAGAATTCTGGCTCCTTAGATGGGCGCCTGGGTGGCTCAGTGGGTTAAGCCACTGCCTTCGGCTCAGGTCATGATCTCAGGGTCCTGGGATCGAGTCCCACATCGGGCTCTCTGCTCAGCAGGGAGCCTGCTTCCCTCTCTCTCTCTGCCTGCCTCTCTGTCTACTTGTGATCTCTGTCAAATAAATAAAATCTTTAAAAAAAAAAAAAAGAATTCTGGCTCCTTAGAAATTAACTTCCTGGGGTCATATAGAACAGTACATGGTAATGAATGAATGAATGAATGAATGAAAATACTTTATCAATTTCAATTGATATATCATTATTTTCCCTATGAAATCATGCCCCAGTGAAGTGTGTGATTTTTTTTTTAACCAAGAAAAATATTGAGGATGGGATCGTACATCTGTTTTTTTAAAAGTGAATATCACAACATAAACTTTTCAGGTCATTAACTCAACTACAATGAATACCTAGTTATCTAAGAAACAATGTCCTCTGCTCCCATAGATGGAGGATATGTCTGCTGTATTCATACACATGCCTCATCACCACTGCATTCACCTTTGGTCATAGAGAGAAAGGGGATGGGAGCAGGGATAAAGTTGATGAGTAAAGAAACAAAAATGACAGACCTAGAGACCACAGAGAGACTTGCATACACAAAGCAAGAGTGATGGCCAAGGATCCTGACTGCTTTCAGTTCCTTGGTTCTACTCTCACCTGAGGTCCACCTTCAATTCCTGCCTATTAGTTCTGAGAAACTCCCTATAGAGTTCCAAGAAAATGTTTTGTTTTGTTTTCTCTTTAGGCTAGGTCCAGTAGGGTTTCGCTATTTCAAATGGAAATTCTTAACAAACATATGCTTTATAAAAGTTTGTCTTCTAATTTGTGTACAATCATGGATTTTTCAGCTCATTAAACTTTAAAGAAAATCTCAAGAGTGAGTTGTTTTGGTCTGAGCATATTCTGAAATTCTGCAATCATTGCCACTTGAACAAGAATTTGCTCTTAAGTAGAACAAGAAAGCCTATTTAAAGCAGTCATTTTTAATGTGGATAGTGTGAGTAGTATAATTTGCAATGTTCATGGAATTTTAAAATAAAGATCTTTCCCCTGAATTTCTCAACAATAATTAGATCTCTAATCAATTGCTAAAATCCACAGCGACCCAAATCATCAGCAAACTTGAAGATATTGACCTTCACTTCTTGGTTTTAATGGTCTCTACGTACTCTATAGTTCAGTGATTCTAGCACAAAATGAAGTTGTCCTTGAGTAGAAGAACAATTTTCTATCTGCCCTCTTTTTTTCTAACCTTAATTTATTCTCCATGCCTTCTTTTATTTAAAACAAAAAACAAAAACAAACTTCTATAAAAACCTCCTCATCATTTAAACATTTGTATTGGTTTGCTAGGGCCGCCATAACAAAGTAGCACAGATTGCAAGGGGGTGGGGGGCTGTTGTCTTAAGCAAGAGGAATTCATGTTCTCACAGTTCTGGAGGTTAGAAGTCCAAAACTGAGGCGTCGGCAGGCTTTGTTTCTCCCGAGGCCTCTCTCTCTGGCTTGTAGATGGCTGTGTTTCTCCCTGTGTCTCCACAAGGTCTTTTCTCTGTGCCTGTGTCCAAATTTCCTTTTCTTATAAGGACACCAGTCGTATTGGATGAGGGCCAGCCTAATGACATTATTTAACTTTAATCATCTCTTTAAAATACCCTATCTTCCAAATATAGTCATGTTCTGAGGTACCCGAGGCCTAGGACTTCAACACCCTAATTTGGGGTGCAGGTGGGAGGACAATGTAGCCCATAACAAAACTTAATATTTTTTTGAGTACCTAATAGGAGCTATCTTAAAAATTGGGAAGAGCTTTAACCTCATAAAGACTCAAATCTTGAGGGGCATCTTTTATTTACAATGCAGTTTAAGCCTCTGGGACAAAGAACCCTCCAAGTAGAATGGGTGGGAATTCCTCTCCCACATTAGAGTTCCAAGGTGAACAACCCAGGCCAACTGGATGGCTTTGGGTTATCCTAGATCTGGCTTTCTCTCTGGCACTGGGTGGCTCCTCTGGTTCTCACTACCACCTCCCCACCACAGCCGGCAGGAAGGAAGAAAGGGAAATGCACACTCCTTTAAAAGGGCATGACCTGGAAGTTGCACTTATTATTTCTGGTCAAAAGATAGTCATAAATCCACCGGTGACTTCAAGGAAGGCTGAGAAAATGTCCGTATCTAAGTAGTCATGGGCCTAGCTAGAACACGATCCCCCGTGGATAAAAGAGCAAATGGATATTAGGGGACAATTAATAGGGACAGAGGCCATAAACAGGTAATGACTTTATGTAATGTAGTAAGTGAGAAAGGGGCAGAAGGGTACAGAAGCAGCCAAGGCTGCAATAAGAAAGAGATGGAAAAAGATGCGCAGAAAGGTAGAAATTAGAGACCAGAGATCAGAGACAGGGCAAATGAGAAGGAAGCTGCCTGGGTTTCCAGAGCTCTTTAGACCCCAATTTTAACCCCTCATGGGAGTACTCTCTCAGTCCTTATTTTTTAAAACTAAGTTGATTATAAATTCAAGTTTTAGTTTCTTTTCAGAGTGACTTTTCTATTTAACCTGCCAGATGTGTGCCTGCTTTCAACCAACAATTCAGCAAACTACGTCTTATTGCTCATTCAAACTGGAAAATAATTGCCATAATAACAAGTAGGGGAAAAGTCAGCTGTACAGTTGTTTGATAATACACATTGATATTTTAACTATGTGACCACAATAGAAAGCATGTATTTCTTAAAAAAGAAGAAATGTATAAAAGAGGCTGAAAGTTATTGACAAGGCCTGCTAACCCTCTTAAGCTCTTCTATTTTTTAGTAAAACATCCTTTAAAAGAAATAGTCCTCTTAGGTGCCACACATATTAGAAATTGTTACCACAGGACTGTAGTTTTTTTTTTTAATAGGTTTTTCCTTTTTTTTTTTTTTTAAAGATTTTATTTATTTATTTGACAGACAGAGATCACAAGTAGGCAGAGAGGCAGGAAGGGAAGCAGGCTCCCTGCTGAGCAGAGAGCCCGATGCGGGACTCGATCCCAGGACCCTGAGATCATGACTTGAGCCGAAGGCAGCGGCTTAACCCACTGAGCCACCCAGGCGCCCCTAATAGGTTTTTCCTATAGGGTATGATAAATGCATGCAAAATATTTCAGTCAAAATTTTGATCTACTAGTGCTTGTTGAAAACCACAAAGCTCAGATGATCATATAAAAGTTTAAAAGGGAAATTCATGTACTTTATTTATTTCCTAGATAGATTTCTAAATGGTAGTCTATAAATACTTCTGGGTAAAAAGAAATCTGAGATTCCAAAATTATTTACTCTGTAATCAATGTCAGTGAAAATGCACCTGAGATAGCTAAATTTGCTCATGGGTCCTTGGACTTTGGCCACCCAGCATTCATTTGTCCTTCTTAACAGCCCTCAGTCTCCTCTAAGAAATTACTCCTTCGCTTTGGAAATACGCCTGGTAACCTGGTATATTAAGGTCTCTTCCCTGCCACTATCGATGAAAAAGGGGTCTTTGGAGGCTCTTTTTTGCCAGAGCCTTTTTTTTTTTTTTTTTAATTTGACAGACAGAGATCACAAGTAGGCAGAGAGGCAGGCAGAGAGAGAGGGGGAAGCAGGATCCCCGCTGAGCAGAGAGCCAATGTGGGGCTCGATCCCAGGACCCCGAGATCATAACCTGAGCCGAAGGCAGAGGCTTAACCCACTGAGCCACTCAGGCGCTCAGGGGCCCCTTACCAGAGCCTTTTATTCTATAACCAGTTGGAGCTGGGGGCCAGCACTTGATATAAGCTAGGTCAATTTAAATCTAATGCCTGGGCATTTAAATCTGGAATAGAGTAAAAAATGAAACTGACATTGATAGGATTTGCCTCTTCCTGCACTGGCAAAGTTGCTTGTTGAATCTAGGCATAGGTCTCCAAAGACTTGCATAAATTCTATGAGTTTTCATATAATTTTCATATAATTCAGCAGGCTTGATTTGTGTTGTTTCCTATCTGAAAGCTCTGATTCATCTTCTATCTACTAATTTATAAATTGGCCACATTGAATTATGATACCCAAACTAAACACACACATGCACACACACCACCATCACCACCACCACCACCACCACCACTGACAACTTTACAACCTATGAAAGAATTTAGGCAGGAAGTACCAACAAATGAAAAGACAGAGAGAAGTGTGAGTAAAGCTTTAAAACAGTTTTCGAAGATCTTTACAAATATGGTAATTGTCCCCAGTAGAAAGAAAGGAAGGGGGAAGGAAATATCAGAGCATCAGAGAAAAAAATAGTTCAATTTTATCAGTAATCAAAGAGAAATAAAAACTAGATACCAACTTTTCCTCCTAAAATTGAGAGCGATTTACAATATCAATACTGTTGAAGGGGTGGTGAGATAAGCATTTTCATAAATTTCTGGTGAGTGTATAACTGGCTATGAGTTTTCAGGAAAGCAATGTAGCAATATGCAACAAGAACCATCAAAATACTCATAAATTTTACAAGTCAGGCAGGTAGAACCATGATGAGGGTTACAGAAAATGGGATTTATTATATGAATAGAGCTGTTGTGGGAAAAACCCAGAGAGGGTTTAAGAATCAGAGAAGGAGTCACCAAGCAATACTCATGCACTGGGGTGGGTGGACAAGGCAGGGAAAATCTGAGAAACGATGTAGAAATGCAAAAGGGGATTTGTGGGGACATCTCTGGGAGGCCATTACCATTGAGGCCCCTCAGCCAGACAGGATGGCTGATCTTGAGCAACTATCCATCAGCAGGGCCGAGGGACAGGAAGAAGGGCTCGGTGCCAAGGTGCCAGGAGAAGAGTCGGGACAACTAGAAACCTGCCAAGCAGCTCAGTTTCTGACAACAAAGATTTTCAAAGAGCCAAGCTGTTGCCTCACTTCTGCTGCCCAAACTTCACATGAGTTCCTCTTTTGGCCAATTCTACCTCTAAGTGTGCAGGGTAAGGAATTCTGGGTAATATAGTTTCCAGTGTAACCAAGTTGAGAATAGAACAACCCAGCATCCATATCTTTTGATCCTGTAGTCCCACTCCACACTTAGGAATGGATCCTAATGAAGTGGAAAATGTAGCCAAAGATTAAATAAAAATGTAATATGGCTGTCATAGCTAGAACAAACAAAATTCGATATAAGTTAATTTCTAATAATAGGGGAAATAGACTAAGGTAAGATACAGACAAGACTTCCATACATTAATTTAAAAAATTATTTCAAATGACCTTTTAATGACATGGTTGTGTCCTCATGTCCTCAAGTTTCATGTCCTCATGAAACAGTAGGCACAAAATTGTGTGTACATTAGAATTATGATTTTGGAAATATATGTGATTTGACTTTGCTTTTATGCTTCCTTATACGCTTCCTTATTCATTCTTCACAAAGCAAGCAAAGTCATCTTTTAAAAATGTGGACCAGACCATGTATCTCCCTTGTTTAAAATCCCAGTATGGTTTTCCAATGCACCTACAACAAAATCCCTTCCCACAGTCTGCAGAGTCTTTCATGGTCCTGCCTTTGCGTTGATCTCGGATGGCTCTTTGCTTGGCCCATTCAACTCCAGTTCCACTGGGCTTTGTACAGTTCCTAGCTGAGGCGAACATTCTCCCACCTTAAGGGCATGGCAGTTACTACTTTTGGCTAACATGCTCTTCTCCTAGATCATGACTGACCCTTTCCCAGTATTCAGATCTCAGCTCAAATGTCACGTCCTTTCAGAGACCTTTCCCTGAGCACCTCATCTACTGTGTCTCCGTTCCCCATCCCACCAGCAGTCATTCTCCATTTCATTACCCTCATTTTTTCCTTAACTAAAATTACTGTGCTTTTTACTTAGCAGTCTACCTCACTAGAAAGCAGGGCCCACAAAAGCAGGAACATTATCTGTCACATTCATTGTTATACCCCTGTGACTCCAACAAACCCACTAAGGCTCAGTATGTTTTCACTGGTTGAATGGATAAATGAGCAAATCAATTTTCTGAGTTTTCTACAGTGAGCATCTTCCCTTTTATAGTAAAGTAAAGGTGTTTGGAAGGAATATGTTGCTTGAAGGGCAATCTTCTGTCAGGAAGGATTTCACCTATTATATAACTTAAGCTCTCCCAATTGTCATATGTAGTGATTATCCAGGACTATTTTGGCTGTTGGATTCCTCTTAAAAGATAAGTAGGAGGGGCGCCTGGGTGGCTCAGTGGGTTAAAGCCTCTGCCTCCGGCTCAGGTCATGATCCCGGGGTCCTGGGATCGAGCCCCACATTGGGCTCCCTGCTCTGTGTAGCCTGCTTCCTCCTCTCTCTCTGCCTGTCTCTCTGCCTACTTGTGATCTCTCTGTCAAATAAATAAATTAAAAAAAAAAAAAAGATAAGTAGGAGTCTCTACAGGAAAAAAAAAATGTGAATTCAGTGTGAGCAAAAGCACAGGAATTTGTAAAGCATTCTCTTGGATAAATCATGTTGTGTGTAGCAGTTAAGTAGCCAAAACCCATTTTACCATGATAACACTCTAGAACCCCCAGAGATCATGAACTCAAAGCCTGTTTTAGGGCTACAACTGCCTTCCCTTCTAGCTCTGTTTGCAGTGACTCTTAGCACCTCTGTTTTGCAATGCCACCCATCCAGCCACAATTCTACTCTCTTCAAGACTCCTGGCTTTGTGTCCTGCCCTATCATGACCAAAGGGCCAACCACCCTGACTGGTTGGTTGATCCTAAACTTCCTTTTCTCTATCCTTCAGACTCTCTGAGAAAATCTCAGCTATAGAGAAATCCAACTGCTTATCTTCTCCATGTTAATGTCTTGGCTTTAAGCTGTCTTCAGAGGAACAAAATTTTATCTCCTTTGGTCTTAGGTTGCCTTTTTAAGTTCCAGTCTTTGGACGTCTCTTGTTCACTAGGTACTTAAATATAATGGAAGACGTGTAGGAGGCAAGGCTTTGTGATGTCAGGCTATGGAACCCAAACATTTTCACCTTCCCAATCCAATAACACACACACATGCTTGCAAGGGTGGGAGACAGTATTCTCTATGTTAGGCTTTTTCAGAGCCTTCCTTCCACTGCCATGGCCAAGCATCAGTCAGGCAGCTGACCTATGATTCACTCACTTGTCTGAGAACCAACAGAAAAAGGTAACACATATTCTCTGAAACCAGCCAGGCCTCTAGTCTGGGGAAGTGTGTTCATCCTCGGGTAGGGCTAAGTTGTATGTATAAGAAATGAAAGCGTCCAAGTAGAGCTTTAATTAGATTTTATCCAGAAGGTAGAGTAAACAAGTGCACCTATTTCTCAAAAATTCATTTTGGGTTTTTTTCATAAAACAATCTTCTCCGAAATAATCAATGACAAACTTATAATGCTCTCCTGTGGATGATGGGTTTAACTATTTTTTTTTAAGATTTTATTTATTTATTTGACAGACAGAGATCACAGGTAGGCAGAGAGGCAGGCAGAGAGGGAGAGAGAGGAGGAAGCAGGCTCCCCGCTGAGCAGAGAGCCCGATGTGGGGCTCAATCCCAGGACCCTGGGATCATGACCTGAGCCAAAGGCAGAGGCTTTAACCCACTGAGCCACCCAGGCGCCCCTGGGTTTAACTATCTTTAGCAAGCATGAATTCCACTGAAGCCAGATAAATAGACAACTTTATGGCAGGTAACTTTGCAGGCTGGCCTGTTTTGTGCTAACTTGACTTCTGAGTTTTGTGGCAAATGAAACTCTGTGTGACAGGTTTCTTTTTTAGACTCTGAAACTGGCAGCTCTTTTGTTCAGTTTTATGGTTATGTAAATTTTGTTACCAGCCTCAGCAATTTTTCATGTTTTCCATGTCCCCCCCAAGAGAAAGTAGGCAACCATCAGAAAGTAGCCATGGAGAACTTCCTCTTGCCTATTACTAAGTGCTGCTGGAGAAAAATCACCCTATTAGGCAGATTGATTTCTCTATAAATTTGTGGATACCCACAGCAGCTGGGCTCACAGCATTCCCTGTCAATTTTCTGTTTCTGAATTCACTTCTTTCTCTTATTCTCAACGACTTTTTAAAATCTGATTCTTTATTCTCAGGAAAACACTGTATGACTTACTTGGCATAGAAAATACAAGCCATCTGAAACTCACTGTGTCCATCCTCACTACAGTTAAACAAAATTAATCTACATCCAGCTCTTCCCCCTTTCTTTCTATTACCAAAGAAGAAGTCTCACTCTTCTGCTTAAAGTTCATCACTCTGCAACAGGTGGTCTGTAAGATGGCTCCCAAGAGGGGTGCCTGGGTGGCTCAGTCAGTTAAGCAGCTGCCTTCAGCTCAGGTCATGATCCCATGGTCCTGGGATCAAGAACCGCATTGGGCTCCCTGCTCAGTGGAGAGCCTACTTCTCCCCCTCCCTCTGTTGATCCCCCTACTTGTATGTGTGCTCTCTCTCTGTCTCTGAGTCTATAAATAAACAAAATCTTTTAAAAAAGAGATGGCTCCCAAAGATCCCCATTTATTGATATTTATGCCCTTGTGGTATCCTTGCCCCTCCAAGGAAGGTTGGAAGTAGGTGACTTATTCCAACAAATAGAGCACAGTGATGAAAGTAATAGAATGTCACTTCTTGTTAAAAATGTTATAAGTTTTGTTTTGGCTTTCTCTAGTTCTTTATTGCTTTTTCACTTATTGACCCTGAAGGAAGCCAGCTGCTATGTTTTGAGCTGCTCTGTGGACAAGTTCAAGTGCCTAGGGAGGCGTCTGGCTGATAGCCAGCAGGGAGCAGGGGTTCTTGGTCCAAGAGCCTGTGAGGAAGTGACTATTCACAATAACCACATGAGCAAGTTTAGAAACAGATCCTCTCCCTTCCCCGCACTGTTGAGTCATCAGATTAGACCACAGTCCAAGCAAGTAGCCTCACAGCGACTCCATGAGAGACATTTAGCCAGGTGCACCCAGTTAAGCTGTGCCCTGGTTTCTGACCTACAGGAATTGTAAGATAATATTTGCTGTTTTATGCTGCTAAATTTGGGAGTAATTTATTATGTAGCAATAGATACCTAATGCAACCCTCATCTATGTTCTGGATCCTTTTCATCTGCTTCTTTTTTCCACATCTTCAAATCTTCCCTCTCAACCCACTTCTTTTTATAGCAATTGCACATGGTAAAATGATTTTTTTAAAAAAGAAAATCTTCGGGGTGCCTGGGTGGCTCAGTGGGTTAAGCCTCTGCCTTCAGCTCAGGTCATGATCTTGGGGTCCTGGGATCGAGCCCTGCATCGGGCTCTCTGCTCAGCAGGGAGCCTGCTTCCCCCTTTCTCTCTGCCTGCTTGTGACCTCTCTGTCAAATAAATAAATAAAATCTTTTAAAAATTAAAAAAAAATTTTAAAAATAAAAAGAAAATCTTCTATTTCCAATTCTCCTTCCAGCTATAGCTATATGTCTCCCTTCCTCTGAGAGCCAAATTTCTTGAGTTATCCACATGTACTTAATTTCCCTTCTATTCTTTTTCTTTCCATTCCATTCACCCCCTATTCATTTTACTGCAGTGTAATCTTTAGCCCCATGAATCGCACAGACACTTCTCTTCCCCATGTCTCCAATGTATCCAATGGGAATTTTCAGACCTTATTTTGCTTGACATTCATTACACTTCATTCTTCTGAAAAATGTTTTCCTTCCTTCCTATAAATTATAAAAAATTTATAAATTTTTAAAAAATTTTTATTTTTAAATTTTAATTTAAAATTTAAATTAAAAAAATTTATAAAAAATTATAAAAACCAGACTCCCTGGTTTTCCTCCTATCTTTTGGAACATTCCATTTCAGCCTCTTTTGAAGACTCTTTTTACTCTGCCCTAAAAGCTTGTGCTTCTCAGGGCTCATCCCCAGGTAGTCTGTACTTCTCACTCTATACACACCACTTGGACAATCTTATTTCCTACCCAAATTGATATCCCCAGCTCCTTCCTCAGCTCCAAACACATATATCAAATGGCTCCTCTCAGCAAATACAGAACTAACCTTGTCATTAAGTACTACCTCCATCCTCCTTTTTTTCTTCTATCCTAGAAAATGATATTACTGTTTGGCCATTCCTGCCTGAACTAGAAAAGTAGTCAGCTTGAATTCCATCTGTCTATATATGCCATTGTTATCTTTCTCTTTTCTTAATAGTTTACAATTCTGTCCAATTCTCTCCATTTGCAATGCCACAACTGTGGCCAGGACACCATTATTATCTGTTGCCTGGATAACTGTAGCAGCCTTACAACTGGTTTCCAATTTTTTTTTAATTAATTTATAAAGAGAGAGAGTGTCTCAACCAACTCCTTGCTGAATGCAGTACCCATTGTGGGGCTCAATCTCATGACCCTGAAATCACAACCCTGAGATCACAACCTGAGTCAAAACCAAGAGAGGGAAGCTTAACCAACTGTACCACCCAGGTGCCCCCAGGTTGCCTTTTTGTGGTTGATACCCACTACCCTTTTCAATTTTACTCCAAGCTGAAATATAACCCCTGTCCGAATTTCCCAAAACAAGACCTAGCTATAACTTTACCAAAGATTTGGAGACCTATGGAAGGGAGACACTTGCAGAAAACCAGCCCTTGCACACAAGTGCTTAAGGAGTTCACAGCTACACCTTCCCAAGGAATATTCTGACCTTTGGCTTTATTCCCTGACCTGTTGCTAAAATGCACTCTACCTGCCCCACCCTCAACCCCTGCCTTCGGCCCCATGTTTATGCCTCTTCCAAATTACCACCTACCTGGAACACAAAGACAAAGAAAACTCTAGTTTTCCCCTCTTGCCCTGGTACAAGGCCTGCCCTGCTTCGTGGGTGTCATTTGCAGTCTAGCTCTTTGGAGTCCTTGAAACTCTCCAATCTAGAAGAGATTTTGGCTTTATCTTTGCATGGTCAGCAGGTCCACTGGAGGTTTCTAATCACCACACCCCTCCCTCCACAGATTTACTTGCCTTCAGAGGCACTTGGTGAAATAGAAAGATGCTGCAGTGTTTGAAAAACGTTAAAATTTTGGCTGTAGATAGAGCACCCTTTCCATTCAGGTGATAGATCCAGCTGTCAGAAAGTCACATGTGTGATGGCTGTGTTTTTAAACAATATGAGTGATCATTTGGGCGTGCTTGCTGTATGACTACAAAGAATGACTCAACTATGAATCAAATGCCCATTTTTCACTCCTCATTTCCTTTTTTTCAGTATCTTTCAAAAGTTTCCTGCTTTTTAACATAATTTCAGTGAAATTAAACTTGAACAAAGTCTCTTTATCAGGCAGTGAGGGAACAAACAGATATTCAACGGGAGGAAATGAAACTCAACTTATACCTCACAGCATGCATGAAAATTAATTCAAGATGGATTATAAACCTGCACATAAAATGGAAAACTATAAAATTTCTAGAAGAAATCATAGGAAAATATCTTCGCAATCTCGGGGTAGGCAAAGTTTTCCCAAGGAAAGCACAGAAAGCATTAGCCACAAAAAAGAAAACAAGAATTAGTAAATCAGACTTCGTGAAAGTTAAACACGTTCAAGAGACACTGTTGAAAGAATAAATAGACAAGCCACAGACTGGGAGAATATGTTTGCAACACATATGTCTGACCAAACACTTGTACCCAAAATATGTAAGAATACATACAACTTAATAATAATTTTAAAAACCCAGTTTTAAAAATAGGCATAAGGATTTGAACAAACACTTCATAAAAAAAAATATACATAAATGGGAAATAGACACTGGAAAAATGCTGGACATCGTGTTCTCATACAATTTCAAAGCACAAGGAGATGCTACACACCCACTAGCTAGAAAGGTTAAAAGTAAAGAGAATGAAAAGTCTAAACTCTCATTTATTGCTTGGGGAAGTATAAAAATGATGTAACCACTCTGGAAAATTGTTTGGCAATTGTTTATAAAGTTAAACATACACTTACCATACATTCAGCAATCACACTCCTGAATGTATACCCCAGTGAAATGAAGGGGGATGACTGCCCAGACATACATACGCAGATGTTCATAGCAGCTTTGTTCCCGGTAGTGCTAGATTGGAACCACTGCTGGTATCCATAAACAGGAGAATGGGTAAGCAAAGTGGGATATAGTCATAGAGTAGAATACAACCCAGCAACAAAACTAAATTAATGCAACAACAAGGATTAGTCTCACAGTTTTATGTCCTAGTAAAAGAAGCCAGACTCAAAAGAATACATACTGTATAATTTCACTTACATGAAGTTCAGGAACAGGTAAAACTGATCTATGGTTCCAGAAATCAGAACAGTGGTTGCTTGGGGGTAGAGGTGCTGGGAGCAGGCTGAGAGCCTTCTGCCATGATAGAACATTCTATCTCTTGTGTGAGTTTTGTCAAAATTGATGAGGAATTGGACACATAAGATCTATGTGTTTCCCTCTCTTTAAGTGATATCTCAATATTTTAAAACTTTGTGTAGCTTAAAATAATATAACTGCATTTTGCCTTTGTTATAGCCATGGATCCATTGATCCTGCTAATTCTGCCAATGGTCAACTACTCAGTGGTGGTGATGGATAGTAGTTTATATGTGTTGTCTAGTCAGGTAAAACTACTGTTGCTATGAACCGTCTGAATTTTGCTAAGCATAGCTGCAGATTTATTTTAACTTATGTATTCAACTATAATAAATGTAGATTTGTTTTTAACTCACTTTCTTCAATGCTTTTCAACAATGTGTGACCTCCTCGTGTGTTTCGTTTATCTTTATCTTCTTTTTTTTTTTTTTTAAGATTTTGTTTATTTATTTGACAGACAGAGATTACAAGTAGGCAGAGAGGCAGGCAGAGAGAGAGGAGGAAGCAGGCTCCCTGCTGAGCAGAGAGCCCGATGTGGGGCTCGATCCCAGGACTCTGAGATCATGACCTGAGCCGAAGGCAGAGGCTTTAACCCACTGAGCCACCCAGGCGCCCCTATCTTTATCTTCTGATCTGAAATATCTTCAGCATGTTGTCCCTTGCTACCAAAATCCACCCCCCCCACCCCCACCAAGTGCATCATAGCCCAGTTCAGGCGCCATTTCCTCTGTGAAGCTGTTATTCCCTCTGCAGCTAACACAGCTCTCAATTCTTTCCTAAACTAGGGAAGTGCTTTTTCTCTCAAGGACTAATTCCCACGATGATGAAACAGCTTAAAATATTTTTGGAGCTTTGTTTCTGGAATGACCTTCTTTTCTAGAATGTAGGCCACACAGGGTTAGGCACACAGAAGGTACTCAAATGCCTAAATAAATACATGAACTAAAAAGTTTAATCTCATATAATGTGGATTTCCTTCTCCTGAACTCAGAGTATACATGTAAGAAGATAAATAATTTAAATGTGTCCAAATAGATCTTGCCTTAACTAAAAAGAATAATTATAGGAAAATTTGAATGATACTTTAATTTGTAAACTCCTATGGTAAAAATACATTGTTTTCATAACCAAGGTCATTTTATACATTTACAATTATTATACTAGATAAAGTTCAACAAAATAAAGCAAAAGTGATTGATAGTTTTCTCCTTATTATCAAAAGACAAGAGACTGGTTTAACTAGAAATATCTGTTTTCAGTTGTAACGTACTGCTTATCTTTGGTAGGAAGTTAACAGATAGCTCTAGGGGCGCCTGGGTGGCTCAGTGGGTTAAGCCGCTGCCTTCGGCTCAGGTCATGATCTTGGAGTCCTGGGATCGAGCCCCGCATCGGGCTCTCTGCTCAGCAGGGAGCCTGCTTCCTCCTCTCTCTCTGCCTGCCTCTCTGCCTACTTCTGATCTCTCTCTGTGTCAAATAAATAAAATCTTAAAAAAAAAAAAAAGATAGCTCTATATTTCAAATTGTTTGGGGCAGTGACAAATGTTTAACCTATTCATTAAAGAGAATATTTTATACTTTCCTTGCAGAGGTTAGTGGTATTATGTGATGTGAGAGCCTTTAATATGTATGAGGGACTGTCGCCAAATAAATGTATTTTGGTTTTCAGTGGTTACATTCTGTACTTGATGACGGAGGTTCATATTAGTCAGTCCTGTATTATACGAACAATAACAGAGATATTGCTTGTAAGTGATGATTCATTACACTGGACGTACAAACTTCATGAATTTGCTAATTGTATTTCCCTGTTTTGGTCACTAGCCAGTCTCCATTCTTATTACATGAATATTTCAAAGGCCCTCCCAAATAAGTTCATAAAGAAAGTAGGAATTAATACAATATTAAAGTACAGTAATGCAATTATTCTACACATCTGATACTAAGGTAAAGATATTGACTAAACTGAAAACCACCAGAGGGCAGCTTAATACGAAAGTGACAGATACTTAAGAGTATGGTAGTGTTTTTAAAGTTTAATTCCAGAAAGTTAAATACTATAGATACAGAGGAAAGACACATTTAATAAAATATTTTAAAATTTCAATTGTAACTGATGTTTATGAGTTTAGCATATTTGTATATTCTATATTCTGTGTACTTTTTAGTTGATCTTCTAATATGAATGTGAACTAAAATATCCTCCCCCATTTTTTTGGCACAGCTAAACTGGCCAGGAGGTCAGGCCACTTGGCCAATATTAAAATTTTTTAAAATGTGATCTTACGTTTTTTCCTTTCTGTGGTAGCCAGTGCTTTTCCTAAGGAAGAAGTAATTGACACCACTAGTTTGTTTCTTTCTAATTTAATGGAATTAAAAATGGAAAGTAAGATGATAATGATGATTCTCTTTTAAGTACTTTTTATAATTTTAAATAATTGATGTATGCAGCTGTTTGCTTTTTGTCCCTGCCTGTTGTTTGAATACTTCATGAGGTCAAGGACATATACTTTAAGGACCTTGCCAATACAGTGGCAAGGAGGTTGGCTTTCAGTAATTATTTTTTGTTTCAATTAAGTAATTAACTGCAAATTCCTAAGGGACTAACATATCTGGAGACCATTCCATGTTTTCATGTAGTCATGACCATGACTCTTGGCTATGCATAACACCAGATTTTTATAGTGTTGGGTTAACATTTAACTATCTAACTAGTTCTTTTTTTCACTTAGTCAAGAATTGTGAACATTTTTTCAAGTCACCAAGTATTTTCCCTTAGTATAATTTTTTAAAGACTTAATTTTTTAGAGTAATTTTAGGTTCACAGCAAAATTGTGAAATAGGGCTTTCTTATAACCTTGCCCCCACACATTCACAGCCCTGTTATCAACAGCCTCCCACCAGGATGGCATATTTTTTACAATTGATGGGTATACACTGATAGCTCATAATCTAAAATCAAGAGTTTATCTTAGGGTTCACTCTTGATGTTGTGCATTCTATGGGTTTGGACAAGTGTATAATGACATGAATCCATCATTATACTATTATACAGAACATTTTCACTGCCCTAAAAGTCCTCTGTGCTTCACCTATCCATCTCTCTCTGCAGCCCAAGCCCTAGCAACCCCTGATCTTTTTACTATATCCATAGTTTTGTCTTTTCCAGAATGTCATATAGTTGGAATTACATAGTATGCAACCTTTTCAGATTGGCATCTTTAACTTGGTAATACGCATTCAGGTTTCCTCCATCATCTTTTCATGGTTTGGTAGCTCACTACTTTTTAGAACTGAGTGATATTTTATTGTTTGGATGTATTGGTTTATTTATTCATTTACCTTCTAAAGGACATCTTGATTGCTTCCAAGTTTAGGCAATTATGAATAACATTACTATAAACACCCATGTGCAGGATTTGTGTGGGCATATGTTTTCAACTCCTTTAGGTAAATACCAAAAAGTATGATTGCTGCATAGTATAGTCAGAGTAGTTTTAGTTTTGTAAGAAAATGCCAAACTGTCTTCTAAAGTGGCTGGACCATTTTGCATTTCCACCAGCAATGAATGAGAGTTCCTATTGCTCCACATCTTTGTCACCACTTGGTATTGTCAATGTTCTAAATTGTGACCATTCTAATAGATATATATTGATATTTAATTGTTGTTTTAATTTGCATTTTCCTGATGACATATGATGTGAAGCATCTTCCTTGATGACGTATCTGTTAAATTCTTTGGCCCATTTTTAAAAATTGGGTTGTTGGGGCGCCTGGGTGGCTCAGTGGGTTAAAGCCTCTGCCTTCGGCTTGGGTTATGGTCCCAGGGTCCTGGGATCGAGCCCCGCATTGGGCTCCTGCTCGGCAGGGAGCCTGCTTCCTCCTCTCTCTCTCTGCCTGCCTCTCTGCCTACTTGTGATCTCTGTCAAATAAATAAATAAAATCTTTTTTAAAAAATTGGGTTGTAAAAAAAAAAAAAAAAAAGTCGCAGGCTCCACTGACTGAGCCAGCCAGGTGCCCCTCCCGGGGCGCCTGGGTGGCTCAGTGGGTTAAGCGGCTGCCTTCGGCTCAGGTCATGATCTCAGGGTCCTGGGATCAAGTCCTGCATCGGGCTCTCTGCTCAGCAGGGAGCCTGCTTCCCTCTCTCTCTCTCTGCCTGCCTCTCCATCTACTTGTGATCTCTCTCTGTCAAATAAATAAATAAAATCTTAAAAAAAAAAATTGGGTTGTTTGTTTTCCTAGTGTTTTAAGAGTTCTTTGTATACTTTGAATAGCAGTCCTTTATCAGGTGTGTCTTTTGTAAATATTTTCTCCCAGTCTGTGGCTTCTCTTTTCATTCTCTTAACACCATTGTTCATAGATGAACATGTTCATCAGAATGTCATTGTTCAGCAGAAGTTTTTAATGTTGGTGGAATTCAGCTTATCAGTTATTTCTTTCATGGATTGTGCCTTTGGTGTTCTATCTAAAAAATCATCACCACACCCAACATCATCTAGGTTTCTCCTGTGTTATCTTCTAGGAGATTTATAATTTTGCATTTTACATTTAGGTCTATGATCCATTTTGCATTACTTTTTGTGAAGGATGTAAAGTGTGTCTAGAGTCACCATTTTGCATGTGGATGTGTAGTTGTTTCAAGTACCATTTGTTGAAAAAACTATCTTTGCTCCATTTTGTTACCTTTGCACCTTTGTCAAAGGCCAATTTAATTACCTTTACCTGGGTCTATTTCCAAGCTCTTTGTTCTGTTCCACTGATCTATTTGTCTGTTCTTTGCCAATCACTCTGTGTTAATTGCTACAGCTTTATATAAGACTTGAAGTTAAGTAATGTTAGTACTCCAACTTTGTCTTCTCCTTCAATATTGTGTTGGCTATTCTGGGTCTTTTTCCTCTGCATATAAACTTTGGAATCAGTTTGTTGATATCCACAAAATAACTTGTTAGGATTTTGATTGAGATTGGATCTATTCTATATCAAATTGGGAAGACCTGGCAATATCGAGTCTTTCTATTCACAAACACAGAATATCTCTCCATTTATTTAGTTCCCTGATTTCATTCATCAAGAGTTTTGTAGTTTTTCTCATACAGATCTTTAGCGTATTTTGTTAGGTTTGTATCTAAGTATTTCATTTTGGGGACACTACCATAAATGGCACTGTGTTTTTAATTTTAAATTCCATTGTTCTTTGCTGGCTTTCAATATAATTTTTAAAAGCAGCATTGTAATTAATCATATATGACTGTTTGGTAAGGTAATTAACCTCTTTCTTTTAAACAGCATTTAGATTGTTTCTGATTTTCTGCCATTTAAAAAAATTTTTTTTAAGATTTTATTTTTATTTATTTGACAGACAGAGATCACAAGTAGGCAGAGAGGCAGGCAGAGAGAGAGAGGGGAAAGCAGGCTCGCCGCTGAGCAGAGAGCCCCATGCGGGGCTCGATCCCAGAACCCTGGGATCACGACCTGAGCCGAAGGCAGAGGCTTCAACCCACTGAGCCACCCAGGTGCCCCGTTTTCTGCCATTTTAAATACCAATAAGATAATGAACAATCCTATACACAGATCTTTAAATGTTCCTAAGAGAATTGCTTTAGAATAAATTCCTTAAACAGGAATTTCTGAATAAAAAATTGTGCTATTTTAAAGGTTTTTGATATATCTGGCCAAACTGGCCTTGAGGACTATTAGCACTTTAAATTCCGACTGACAGTGTATAAGAATGCCTCTTTCCTTATATCCTCAGTAATGCTGGGTATTACAATGTTTAAATTCTCTTTTGAAAAAATATTTTTGATTGAAAAAATTATGTTATTTTAGTTTGTAATTATATGATCACTGGGGAAATGATATGTTAAATCCCTCTATTTAGGATACCAATAATTTGCCATATGCTGTCAGTATTTTCTCCACTTTGGTATTTTGGCAGGTACTGAGCTCTTCTGTGAGTATAGGAGAGTGGCATGAAGGTATGAAAATGTAAGTAATGACAAAAGCAATATGTATGTACATGTGTGTGCATGCACATGTGTATAACCCAATGACTTAAGCGTCAAAGAAGTGGTCAATGAACATGGTATGAAATTCCTCTTTTACTGGGCCTCCCCGGTGGCTCTCTTGGTTAAGCAGTTGCCTTTGGCTCAGGTCATGATTGCAGGGTCCTGAAATCAAGCTCCACATTGGGCTCCCTACCCAGCAGGAAGCCCCCTTCTCCCTCTCCCACTCTCCCTGACTGTGTTCCCTCTCTCACTGAGTCTCTCTCTTTCTGTCAAAAAAAAAAAAAAAATCTTCCTTCACTCCTCAAAAAGTTAAACATAGCCCAGAACAGGAAAATCCATAGAGACAGAGAATACATTAGTGGTTACCAGAGGCTAGGGGGAGGGGAAAAGGGGGTAACTGCTAAACAGTACAGGGCTGCTTTTTGGAATGATGAAAATATCCTGGAATTAGCAGTAATGATTGTGCAATTTTGTGCATGTATTAAAACCAACTAAATTGTACACTTTATATGAGTGAATTTTATGGTATGTGAATCATAATAAATTCATTATTTTTAAATAATGAATGTGCTTATTTTTCAAGCATACAAGTGATAATTTGAATAAAAGGACAGTGTGTTTTAAATCATTTTCCCAAGGCAGAAGAAAGATCAGAGGACTCTAGGCTTATTGATCCAACATTAATTCAAGGGTAATGGGTGCAAAGTTTCCATTTAGAGTGGTGAAATTTTTTCTAGAATTAGATATTGATGATGCTTGCATTGCCTTGTGAATACACTAAAACCCAGTAAAGTATACACTTAAAATGGTGAATTTTATGGTATGTGATTTACAGTCTTAATTTTTTTTAAAAGTGTTTTTAAAAGTTGACACAGAGGGGTACCCGGGAATTTAGTTGGTTAAGCATCTGACTCTTTGTTTTGGCTCAGGTAATGATCTCAGGGTCATGAGATCTAGCCCCATGTCCGGCTCTGCACTCAGCTTGGAGTCTGCTTTGGGTAGACTTTGGACTCACTCTCTCTCTCTCCCTCTTCCTTGGCCTCTTCCCCCTCTCTCTTTCTCTCTCTGAAATAAATAAATCTACCTTAAAAAAAAAAAAAGTGACATAGAGTTACTACATGACCCAGTCATTCTACTTCTAGGTATATGCCCAAGAGAAATGAAAACATACTTCCAAACAAAAACTTGTACACAAATGTTCATGGTGGCAGTAATTATAATAGTGAAAACAATCCAAGTGTCTACTTGCCCACTTATAGAAAGAAAAACAATATATGATATGTTCATACCACAGAATATTGCTCAGCAATAAAGCTAAATGAAATACTGCCACACACTACAACAGGATGAATCTTGAAAATGTTGTGCTAAGTGAAAGAAGCCAGTCACAAAAGAGCACATATAGTATGAGTCCTTTTTTGTGAAATGTCCAGAATAGACAAATTTATAGAGGTAGAAAGTAAATTAATGGTTGTCTTGTGGGGAGGGGGAACATGGGGAGCAACTGCTAACATGTAGGAGATTTTTTGAGGGGTGATGAAAATGTTCTGGAATTAAATGGTGCTAGTGGTTGCACAGTCTGAATATACTAAAACCCATTGAACTGTACACTATAAATGTGTGAATTACATGGTATGTGAGAATTGTATCTCAATAAATCTGTTTAAGAAAAAAATACTACCAAGTAGTTGCAAAATGTTGGAACTAATATTGAAGACAGACGGTGGAAGATAGTCTTTGCTAATGTGATATAAGAAAACCTCAAAGAAAGGACCAGTCTGTTCCTTTCAACCTTCTTTGTGAATTACGGCCAACATTTACCAATATCTTGAATTTATAATGACTCCTTTAACCCTTTTTTAGGTCTTGAGTATATTACTTGAGGTTATTTCTGCCTCTCTCCCTTAGAGATTCACTGTTCTATGCCTGTGCACGTTGCAAATGTCCTGCTTCCTCACAGAGTTTATGGAATCTATGTGCATTTTATTGCCCAACATCATGCTGTAATGTAGAACAATGAAGAGTTTAATGCCATCTTCCCATTTTTACTTTTACCTTGCACTCTTTTTTAAATAAACATACAAAATAATGTTGGTATTATGCACTCATGCCGGACAGTCACCACAGTGATTGATTTTGCCAGGAGAAGAGCATTTATCACACGGCCATGGTTCTTGTTATTATTAAACTCTCTCCACAAAAATTACATCTCCCTGGTAACTGGGTTGTTTTAGCCATTGTTTTGACTTTTAACAGCCTTGGAGGTAGAATCTTTTCAATGTTTTAAGTTATAGCACTTGTGACTTCCTTCAGCAAACAAAATTCAGTACCTATCATTGTCCGAGCATCATCTATTTATAACGTACAATAAAGAACTCCATAACATTCAAGTGAATCCTTGGAAGACACCTTGTCCCACTGCTTCTCATCTTCAGCTTTGTACTTCTCATCTTCCTGTTGCATCCACTCAATGTCTTCCTTGCTCAAGCGGCCCTTGTCCTTAGTGATGGTAATTTTGTTCTCTTCTCCTGTACTCTTATCTACATCAGAGACATTGAAGATACCATTAGCATCATAAAAAGTGACTTCAGTCTGAGGAATGCCACGGGGGACAGAGGTGTGTCTGTGAGTTCAAACTTGTTTGAATCTTATGCATTCAACATGAAAGCAACTGCTGAAGTTGAAAAACTTCAGGGCAAAATCAACAATGAGAAAAAATAGAAGATTCTTTTTTTTTTTAAGATTTTGTTTATTTATTAGGGAAAGAGTCTACACAAGGAGGGGGAGCAGCCGGCAGAGGGAGAGGGAGAAGCAGGCTCCCCACTGAACAGGGAGCCCAATGTGGGACTTGATCCCAGGACCCTGAGATCATGACCTGAGCTGAAGGCAGACACTTAACCATCTGAGCCACCCAGGCACCCCAGATAGAAGATTCTTGGTAAGTGTAATGAACTCATCAACTGGCTTGATAAAAACCAGACCACAGAGAAGGAAGAAATTGAATGTCAGCAGAAAGAGCTGGAGAAAGTCTGCAACCCCATCATTACCCAGATGTACCACAGTGCAGGAGGCATGCCAGGAGGAATGCCTGGGGGCATCACTCCTGGTGGAACTCCTCTATCTCGTGGTGCCTCCGCTGGGCCCACCATTGAAGAGGTTGATTAAGCCAACCTGAGAATAGGTGTAGTATTGCTCCACACAAAACATTTGAAGGACCCAAATTTGTAGCAAATTCCATGGTAGTTTTAAAGTCAAGCTGCTATAGTAAATAAACTGGGCATTCTTGGTACTCAAATATGGAATTTATGCACAGGGAAAGGAAATAACATTACACTTTATAAGCACTGTATTGTTAAGTGGAAAATGCAGTGTCTTAAATAAAACCATTTAAAATTCGGACCCTCTCAAAAAAGAATTCCCATTGATTAATCGAACTGATTTTCTCTTACAGATAATGGTAAGAGCACTTCAAAGATGTGAAGCAGGGCGCACCAGGGTGACTCAATCAGTTAAACAGCTATCTCTTGGTTTTGCTTCATGTCATGATCTTGGGACCCTGGGATCAAGCCCTACATGGGGCTCCCCACTCAGTGGGGAGTCTGCTCAAGGATGCTCTCTCTCCCTCTCTTTCTGTACCCCACCCCTGCTCACACTTGCACACTCTCCCTCTCAAATAAATAAATAAACCTTAAAAAACAACAACTGGGAATGAGATTAATTCAGGACTATTGCTCCTGACAGATAATCCAGTCTGCCTGCTGTTGAGTGACAGGCAAAAAAGAAATTGGGTAAGAAGAAAGTTGTTTGAGTAAATTCTTCTTGCACTTGTAGAGTGCTTTTGTTTTTTAGGTTTTTTTTTAAATTGTCATACAGTTGACATACAATGTTGTATTAGCTTCAGGTGTACAACATAGGGATTTGATAATTCTATACATTACACAATGCTCAGCATGTTAAGTGTAGTTACCATGTGTCCCTAATTAATGTTGTTGCCTATATTCCTTATGCTATACTTTTCATCCCCGTGACTTACTTACTTTACAGCTTGATGTTCATATCTTTTAATACACTTCGCCTATTTTGGCTACCTCTCCACTCCCCCCAGCTCTGGCTATACCAGTTGGTTCTCTGTATTTATGAACCTGTTTCTGTGTTTATTGTCCATTTGTTTTATTTTTTAGATTCCACATGGGTGAAAATTCCATATGGGTGAAATTATACATCTGACTTATTTCTTTGTCTGACTTATTTTACTTAGCGTGAAACCCTCCAGGTCTAGCCATGCTGTTGCAAATAGCAAGATCTCACTCCTTTCTATGGCTGAGTAATACTCCATCGAATATATGTGTACCCTATCTTTTTTTTTTTTATAAAGTCAATGAGACCTTTTTTTTTTTAAAGATTTTATTTATTTATTTGACAGAGAGAGATCACAAGCAGGCAGAGAGGCAGGCAGAGAGAGAGGAGGAAGCAGGCTCCCTGCTGAGCAGAGAGCCCAATGCGGGGCTCGATCCCAGGACCTTGAGATCATGACCTGAGCCGAAGGCAGTGGCTTAACCCACTGAGCCACCCAGGAGCCCCTGTGTACCGTATCTTATTACTCTACTCATCTATCAATGGGCACTTAGGTGGCTTTCATATCTGACTATTGTAAATAATGCTGCAATAAATATAGGGGTACATATATCTTTTCAAATTAGTGTTTTCGTTTGGTTTGGATAAATACCCAGTAGTAGATTAGTGGATTGTATGGTATATCTTTTTTTAATTTTTTGAGGCATCTCCATACTGTTTCCATGTACTGAATCAATTTACATTCCCACCAACAGTTCATGGGGATTCCCTCTTCTCCACATCTTCCCCAACACTTGGATTTTTTTTGTCTTTTTGATACCAGCCATTCTTACTGTTGTGAGGTGGTATCATTGTGGTTTTGATTTGCGTTTCCCTGATGGTTGGTGATGTTGAGCATCTTTATGTCTGTTGACCACCAGTATGTCCTCTTTGAAGAAATGTCTATTAAGGTCCTCTGAGCATTTTTTAAAAAGATTATTTATTTATTTATTTATTTTGAGAGAGAGAGGGAGAGAGAGAGAGAAAGAGGGCACATGAACAGGGGCGGGGATTGAGGGAGAGGGAGGCACAGGCTCCCCACTGAGCAGAGAGCCCGACGTGGGGCTCGATCCCAGGACCCTGAGATCATGACCTGAGCCGTAGGCAGATACTTAACTGACTGAGTCACCCAGGTGCCCCTGAGCACTTTTTAATTAGGTTATTATCATTGTTATCTTTTTTTATATTGAGTTGTAGGAGTTGTTTCTATATCTTGGATATTAACCCCATATAGATATGTCATTAGCAAATGTCTTCCCCCATTCGGTAGGTTGCATTTTTGTTTTCTTGATGGTTTCTTTTGCTGTGCAAAAGCTTTTTAGTTTGATGCTGTCCCAGTAGTTTATTTTTTGCTTTTGTTTCTTTCGCCTGAGGAGACATATCCAGAAAAATGTTGCCAAGGCTAATGTCCAAGAGATTACTGCCTATATTTTCTTTTAGGAGTTTTATGGTTTTGGGTCTTATATTTAGGCCTTTAATCCATTTTTAACTTATTTTTGTGTATGGTGTACGAAAGTGGTCCAGTTTCATTCTTTTGCATGCAGCTGTCCATTTTCCATTTTTTTAAACAATTTTTTTGTTTTTGATCCTCACAAGAACCATGGGAGTGAAGCTAGGCCACACTTGCCCCATTATTCTTCAGTGAATAAAGACATGAATTCAGGGAGGTTATGTGATGTGTTTGCTCAGAAGTACACAGGAATCCAGAAAGTTTGACTCTGTTTTATTTCAACTTGACCTCTAGAGTCAAACAAGAATAATAAGCAAGTCTCCCTAACATTTTCTAAATGGTCTATTTTACTCAAACTTGATTCTAACTTAGAGTTACCTTGATGAGGAAAAAAACCCTCTGAACTCTTTGTTTAGTGGGATCTGGTATTCCATCCTATCTCCATATGTCAGTATATAAATTTACTAAAGTTAAAAAAAGAAAACAAAATATTTCCTCAGTGTTTGGGGATGGTGAACCAGGAAATATTATCCATGAGGTATGAAAGAGATAAAGCATACCTCTGTTTTTTTTGGTAAGAAAAGTTTAGAATTGATTGTGCTTTTTTTTTTTTTAAAGAAAGGACTGTGTTTGGTTAATGAAAATTTCACAATACTTATTTTTGACTAGATATTAAACATAAAAAAAATCCATCCATTCAAAATGATTGTTTAAATAAAATTATATGCAGTAAAAGCACATAGATCAGAGTCTTCATCTGTTACAGAAATTTTACAGCTTTAAACAGTGCCCAGATGTGTGTAAGTGCTATATTTGGAACAATTTATTTTTTTATTTATTCATTTTTTTTTTAGATTTTATTTATTTGACAGAGAGAGAGATCACAAGTAGGTGGAGAGGCAGGCAGAGAGAGAGAGAGAGGAGGAAGCAGGCTCCCCACTGAGCAGAGAGCCCGATACGGGGCTGGATCTCAGGACCCTGGGAACATGACCTGAGCTGAAGGCAGAGGCTTTAACCCACTGAGCCACCCAGGCGCCCCATATTTGGAACAATTTAATGATAGTAATTTCTCATTCTTATCCAGCATTCATTGTGTAGGGTGTAGGAAAAAACCTGTATTCCTCCTCCTGTGTATCTCTTTTACTCTTACACTCTTACCTCACTCACAGGACTTCTGACACCAGATGTGTGGGGGTTTTCCCACCCTAGGTAGTTCTGTGACCCCAGCTGGGTGTCCTACAAGTTAACTCAATTCTGACACCATATACTGGGAGATAGCATCAGATTCTGTAGGTTCCCATGACCTCCTCCCCCTTGGATTCATTTATTTGCTAGAACAGCTCACAGGACTCAGGAAAACACTTGCTTATGTTTACCAGTTTGTTAAAGGCTATGATAAATGATACAGAGGAGCATCTACGTGGAAGAGACATGGAGGGAAAGGTATGTGGGAAGGGGCACGGGACTTCCATGTCTTCTCCCAGCACCTCTGTGTGTTTGCCGACCTAAAAACTCTTAAAGGTCCCACACTTTGGGGATTTTTGCGGAGGCTACATCAGGTAGGCATGATCGATCATTAACTTCATTTTTAGACCTCTGCCTTCTCTAGAGACCGGAAGATGGGCTGAGAATTCCAAGCTTCTAATTATGGCTCGGTCTGCTGGTGACCATGCCCTCTCCAAGCATCCGCTAAGAGTCACCTCCTTAGAACAAAAGACACTGCCATCACCCGGGACATTTCAAGGGATGTGGGAGCTCTATGTCAGGAACTGTGGTTACAGACCGAATATTAGAACCAAAGATGTTCTGAATGCCCTTGTCACTTAGGAAATTGCAAGGGTTTTAGGAGCTCTGTGCCAGGAACTGCAGGCAGAGACCAATATATATATATTTTCTATTATCTCACATGTACTAAGAAGAATTGTAAGTGGTGTTTATAAGTATTAACTTTTCTAATTCTCACACAATGCTGCGGTGAGCTCCATATAACATAACATAATAATGAATGTGATGTTACATGACATCGTGTAATTAAACAGAATATGTCTTCATCTTACAGATGAGAAGATTGAGCCAGAGAGAATAAGTTTATTGACCAAAGTCTCATAGCTTTTATGAACCAAGGTCAATTTGAACTTAGGTACTTAAGGACTACCTTATTTAGATCAAGTGCTTTCATGTTAAGCACATGTTCTTAATTCAGGTATCACCCCTTCCCCCATACTTACTGAAAGCAAATAGTTCACCAACACCAGGGCCTTAGCAAAGATTGAAATCTTTCTTTAGCATCTTTCCATTTTCCCAAATATATCTGTAATTCCTTTCTTTTGCCCTCATCCACCGTTTTCTGTCCTCCCAAGGGCTCCAGCTCAGACCGCCAGACCCAATCCAGGACAGTTCTTTTATCTAACTGAACTGTTCCTTCTTTTTTCTAAATCTATAGCTGTTGCCTCAGCTGTTATGAGGAAAGTCCAGGAATATTTAATGCCTGCGGAGGAATCTGTTGATGAGGCCACAAAGTCTGGTCAGGATTTGAAGGTGACCAAAAGAACGTGTCCTAAGGTTGTTTTCCCTTTGGCTTATTCCAGTGTAGCCAACAAACAACACGAGGGATAGATAAGAAATGAAGGATGCAAAGGATTGGCCGTGACTATTCACTCCCTCTTCAGTTTCCTACGTGGTGTATCTGAAACTAATGGAATTTCCTGACTATAGTGAAAAAGACCTAGGTCAGAGGAGCCCAAACTCCAGGTTCGTTGCCTTTGACATGTGCGGTAGGGGAAGGACTCCCATCATGGCTCAAGGGCCCACAATTTTTGCCCACTAGGAAATGCTTGCAGTTCCATGGTCACTTAATTCTTTTCCAGGTTTTGGGGCCTACAGAAAAATTTATCATCGAGCTAACGAAGTTTAATCTTCAAGTCTCTTCATTTCCCCAGGCCCCTAGGAGTGACGGGAGGTGCTTGACCTTGGAGACTGTTCAAGGTGAGGAAGGGAAGCAAGGCTGCCAAGGAAACGCGTCTGTGCAGGCATTTCTGGTATATGTCCCAGAGACCTCAGATGAAAAGGACTTGAACATTTCAAGCTCCAGTATTTAACTGTGATTTCTTTTCTCATTCTAAATAAATAGCCAGTTTGTACTCAATTTATAATTGTAATTTTGTTTAATTCATTAATTAATATTTGTAGAGGGCTCATAAAATTACATCAACATAAGGCCACACCTGGAGCCTGCGTGGTATCTTAGCTGAATTTTAAAGGAACTGAATTTGTTGGAAAGAAATGTGGGAGCTAGCTACCTGGGCTGGATATTCTGTTTGCCACTCCAGACCCCCTCTCCACCCTTCTCTTCCCTAATCTGTAGCTCAGAAGACTATCCTCTTCAGATGCTATCCCTGGATCCCTTGCAGTCGGGACCCCCACAGAAGCTGGGACCCCCACAGACAGGAGGAAAGGGCACCAATGCCTGGGGCTCCTTTACCTGATCCCGGGTTGGCAGCAGGGTGTGAAACCTGCACAGTCAGTAGGACCCCTTGCTCAGAAGAGCTCCGTGCTTGACTTAATGTTTTGCTGACACAACTGTGAAATTCTTCATTTTATCTTCGAATGTGTGTTTTGTTAGGGAAGTCCGATACACAGAGAAGATACACACCGTATGTGTCTCCCAGTTCCCGCTGCCACATTTGCACGTAGCATATCCAGTGCTCCATGGTAGTAGGATTTCTGGGGATCTGTGGGAGTCTGGTGAGACGCAAAGCAAGTACAAGGTAAAGCATATCCCATATGGACTGGTTAAACTCTAAAATGCCTTTTCGCATTTGAACCAAAATTTGCTTCAAATTCAAAAGAAAGGTAATGACATTCTGAGACACATGAACAACCAAAGAACTCTAATCATATTCTTTCTTACTCATGTTACTTCCCTCTATTAGCCAACCACTTACACTAAAAGTGATGCCATAGAAGGAAAGGGAAAGATAGAGTAATCCACAGTCTGTTTTCCTTTGAGTTCCCCTTTACCCATCAGTAAGCCAAAGGCAGAGAGTGCTGGAACACTGTATATAAAGAAGTGAAATAAACAATTGAGGTAGTTTTGTGCAGTTGTGTATGTTTATACTGTTTATATGCTTAACATATACTGTTTTTTATGTTTTTATGTTTATACTGTTTATATGTTTATACTGTTCTAGTTTAAAAAATGTATATATGTAGGAACTATAAAATACACACTGTATCATTTTGGTGATTTTGCATATGTGTTAAATGCTATCATATTGCATCTAAAACTAACATCGCACATTGGTATAGGCGCCTGGCTGGCTCAGAAGAGCATGTGACGCTTGATCTCTGGGTCATGAGTTCGAGACCATGTTGGGTGTAGGGATTACTTAAATATATAAATAAATAAATAAACTTAAACAAAACCAAACTAACATTGTACGTTGCAAGTGCCAAGATTCATGTTAATGATTTAAACGTCTCCTTTTTCTTCATTTAGAATGGTGTTAAACTGAAACATTTAAAAACATGACCAGTCAAGAGAAGGAAGAGAAACTGTGGAAGAAAAGCAAAGCTTTATAAACGTAGGACTTTTTTTTTTTTTAACATTTTAATTTATTTATTTGCCAGAGAGAGAGAGCAAGAGAGCATGAGAGCACAACCCCGGAGAGTAGCAGGCAGAGGGAGAGGGAGAACCAGGCTCCCCGCCAAGCAGGGAGCCTGAGGCAGGACTTGATCCCAGGACCCCGTGATCACGACCCAGGCCGAAGGCAGATGCTCAACTGGCTGAGCCACCCAGGAGTCCGTCCCTATAATGTAGGACTTCAACAACATTTTTTTCTTACTTTTTTCAGTTTGCACTGAGCTTCACACAGTGTGTCCCGGGCCATGGTGGCCAGTGGCCACATTCCTCCAACGAAGGCCGCAATTCCTGACAGGTGGCCCTTTACCCACTGCCTCAGGGCTTCCTGGCTGCCAGGAGTTGGTCCCTTTTCCTTGTGCCTTCAAGCAGCTGCTGGTAGCATTTCCCATTGTTGCCACTCCCTAGTTTCCCTTGAACTCCTGCCCACAACTTTGCAAATAATTTTCATCACTCTCCCTTTTACACTCTTCTCCCTGTTTTTATATATTTCACTACAGACACTGTCAAACATAGACAAATACAGAGAGACGAGGATAATGGACACCCACATACCTTCTATCCAGCTTCAACAGTACTTCTCTCACTCCTTCGGAGGGTCCCGTTTGTGTCCTGCGGGGGTCCTGGCTGATGGAGGGCCTTCCTACGCCTTCGACTGTTCAGCACAGCCCTCTCCTCAACAGGGAGCAACAACTTGGCAGCTTATTTCTGAAAACAACTGAATGGACATTATTACCCCACAGATTGAAATGGAGGAAGTGTTTTAGACACCTTCCCTGCCTATTCCATGAAACTTGATTCCTTAACCCCTTTCCAGGCACCCTAGCTCATCTCAAACCGGGCTTTGTTTTGTACACAATACTGCAGAGAGAGGACGTTTTTGGTGCTGTCTGAAGTAAGTGAATCACATTGATCAACAACATTTATTCCCACAAATTAATAAATGCTTTATCTTTTCACTCATGAGACGAAAGGAAACACTTGGGGAGCATTTTTTTTCCTGTGTGAGGAACTCCTTTTTCTGAGAGGATTGGTTATGTGGTCATAGATCAGCAAAGTATTTGTCTTCGACAATTGCATGAAAATAATTTTGTCATTAATGAGATTTGCTAGTAAGGCAGAAAGGTCATATCTCTTAAGGATAGAGTCATTTGTAATATGAGACCCTGGTCTCCTTTCTCAGCAAGAGAAAGCGTCATTTCAGATTTAGTCTCTTTACCAGTAGATACAATAAAGGTAACACACAATTTTATAAATTAGTATTTGGAAATAGACTGTTTTTCATCATGACCCATCAGGGGTCCATAGAATTGTCTAAATCAGTAGGAAGCTAGAGAAGGAGGAAGTGGGGAAAGAACTAATTTTATTGAATGCCTTCTTTATGAGTGCTGTCAGCTTTATTATCAACGTAATCCTTGTAGTAATCCTAGGAGGTAGATGTTATTATTCCTGTGATAGAGAGGAGGGAAGTGAAGCTCAAGGAGGATAAGGTGCTCCAAAGTCCGCAGCCGCATCATTATAATAGCCACTATTGCGTACTGCTGCGTTAGACTCTATGCAAAGCACTTTGCATCCTATGACATTTAACCTATGCCCATATACAGATGAGGTCACTGAAGCATCTTGCCCATGGTCACATAGATGAGGACTGGCAGAGTCAGGATTCTGAGTCAGTCCTGGCTGATGTCAATCCTTATTATTCTTACCACCCTCTGTTTTCGCCCAAGAGAGATGGGTTTGCTGTTACAATTTCTTTTTCCATCTCCAGCTTCTCTTCCCCTTTACCAGTAACCATTCAATCATTCTTTGTTAGATCTTTCACTTTGATAAAGGACATGAAAGCAAATGTGTGCAGACAGGTCCTTTGTCATCATATTTCATTGCACAATCAGTCTCAACAGTGGGCCTGTTCTTTTCTTGCTCGTTTTGTTGTCCAACATAATTTTCTCCTTTCATTGTCTGCAGTCATTTGCACTCAACTAAAATATTCCTAAATATTCCTAAAATATTTTAAGAAACAATAAATTCCTCACCACATTTCTAACTTGATGCCTAAGATTCTTTATCATGCTAAAAGAGTTGTAAATATAGATATAGACACATGTATATGTATATAAACATATATATATATATATATATATACATATAAAATGACATTTAAAAATAAACTGTCACACCGCTATTTGAAAACTATCTAGTAGAGGGGCCCCTGAGTGGCTCAGTGGGTTGGGGCCTCTGCCTTTGGCTCAGGTCATGATCCTGGAGTCCTGGGATCGAGCCCCACATCGGGCTCTCTGCTCAGCGATGATCCTGCTTCCCCCTCTCTCTCTCTGCCTGCCTTTCTGCCTACTTGTGATCTCTGTTTGTCAAATAAATAAATAAATAAAATCTTTAATAATAAAAAAAGAAAACTATCTAGTAGAATCTAAATAATATAGCAATTTGATGTCCCATCATATATTGTAAATGTACATAAAGGAGTTCTTTACCTGTAGGAAGTTTTCTTCTGTTTTTCTTCTTGAAATTATATTTCCATTCCACTTCCTAATATATTTTTATACTTCAAAATATTTCATGAATCACATACTTCTATGCAACAAAAATACGTCAATAAAGGGAAATAATTTTAAAGTTTTTGTGACCATAAAGTTTAAGTGTTAGAAAATTCTACACAATTTCTCAAAATAGTATAAATATATTACAAGTATTGATGAATAATTACTAGACATAAAATGTACAATTCTATTGGGATTGCGGCTCTTAATGAGATGAGTAAAGTCTTTCTCTCCAGATATCCAAGGATAAATGTAACAGGCTTAAGTGTTAATGCTGAATATAAGATGTGTAGGTAACCAGTGCTGAGAAACTCTTCACCTAAACAAGTAAATAGGAACAATAGAGGTTTGTTACAGCAATAGGGCTCAATTCTTTGACTTCTTTTCAGTTCTATGCCAAAATTTACATGGTAGTCTATCATCAAGATTAGTTTCAGTAATTTCTCAGCTGACAGCTCAATTAGGCATTCTTCCCTCTGTGGAAAGCAGAGGATTGGAGTCCATCGGATTTCCAAAAGGATTAATTACCCTATCATTAGAGTCATTCATTCCCCTTTTCTTGAGTACCCTAAAGGTTCTTCTAACGCAGGCAATGACTTAGTAGGTTTGGGAAGAGTGGGAGGTATGCCTTGCTATCATGGAGTGATACAAGAAAGGTGACTGAGGAGGAGAGAGAGGAAGAGAGAGACAGCCTGATAGGAGCTTTCTTGTGTCATTCCATTTTAGGAAAGCTTATCTGAATCAATCCATAACCACTTACTCCATCCCCCACCCCATCCCGCAGCCGCCCCCCCCCCCCCCCCCCCCCCCCCCCCGCAGACCACATACCTCCCTCCCCCAGTGGAATCCTGGTCTCTTGCATTTGTTTTTCAAGCCTTTGCTCATTTGGCACTTTATCACTTAGTACTGGTGATAAACACTGTGGCCAGGCTTTTTTTTTTTTTTTTTTAAGATTTTATTTATTTATTTATTTGTTTATTTATTTGGGAGACAGGGAGAGCATGGGAGGAAGGGGAGGGGCCAAGGGAGAGGGAGTAACAGGCTCCCCTCTGAGCAAGGATCCAGATGAGGGCTTGATCCCAGGCCCCTGAGAGCATGACCTGAGCTGAAGACAGACACTTAACCAACTGAGTCACCCAGGCACCCCATGGGCCTTTTGCCTTCCCATCTTTAGTATACATTTTCTTAAAGTTTTAAGTAATTCCAAGGAGCTCTCCTTAGGGCCTTGTAAATAGGGCAAGTATATGGGCACAGATGTTTATCCTGGCCAATTCAATTGGGAAGAAAGAAGAGAGGGAAGGAAGATCACAAATACTCTGGAAGATAGAGAGGGAATTTTACATTATAAGAGGTTGAACCTGTATAGAGGGGCTGTACATCAGGCTACAGTTATTCAAGCCTCTTAAGCTTACATAGACATTGTTTGGTTGCCTCCATTCAACATCTGTTCCTCACTTTCCCCAGCAAGAACACCTCTGGCTCATTCTCAATCACGTGGGTTTGGTGGTTGATCCCATCTCAGTTCTGTGGTTGAGACCTAGAATCTGGTGTTCCTGGCTGTAGGGATTGATTAGTTCAAGATAGCACATAATTCAATCCAAGGGATTTTGCCCATGCTTCTAGAAAGAAAGAAAACATTTAAAAATTTTTAAATATATGTTTTGGCATATGGTACTGACAGACGTGCTTTCTTTGCTGCTGGGCTTGAGTGAGTAGAAGTAGCTCCAGAAATCTCTGGTAGCCATCTTTCAACCACAAAGGTAGAGGTCTCTTAAACATTATTTGTTTGTAGAATAAGTTCCTTTTCCATCTTGAGCTTCTCAGAGCTCTTGAGAGAGCCAAAAAATGGAGAGGAAAAAACCTGGGAACTGTTGACCTAGGATCAACCTCTTGCTGATGTGGATAAATTCCTCAGTATTCAGTTATGTGAACCAATGAAAGTTTCTTATTGCTTGTTAATCTGAACTGAGCTTCCTATTACTTGTTACATTAAAAAGTAGTAACTAATTTAATCACTACTGTAATCAGAACATCTTTGCATTTATGTTGTTAATCATTTTTTTTTCACATATTGGGACCAAGATATAGATGGTTTAAAGAAAGGATACCATCATTTAAGAAAATTGAAAAGCAACAGGCCTAGATTTCCATTCATTTCAGGGAAGATACTGGTGTTTGTGCGGGTCAATATAGAGTGCCTCTCTTCTCTCTACCTGATCTCTAAAGACATTGAGATCCAGATCAAAATGTCAGCGTTCTTACTGATAGAGCTGCTGTGGTCACAGCTTAGCTGTATCATCACAGTGAGCTTCTTAATACTTGAGGCCTCAACTGGACTTCACACTCAGCCACAGACACTGAACCAGCACAGGCCTGTTGTCGTGAGACTCCTGACAAGGGCACGCAGACAGATACACACTCAGTAGATAAGCTGGCTTCCAAGAAAGGGGAGAAGACGGGGTGGGGCAGGACTGAAGCTTCCAGTGTCTTATCCCAATCAGCAGTTCAATCCTCTTATCTGGAAGGACAAGGGAGGGGCTGGGGCTGAGAGTCAAGAAAGCAAACAGACAGAAGTATGTAATCAGAATTGTGGCAAATACAGGGAGGGAAAGAAACAAGGACTTGTATAAAGAAATTAAATGAGTGGGGTTGCTTTAAAGTGGGTAAGCTGGAAGTCTCTCTGAGATGACATTTAAACTGAGACTTGGATGAAAACGAGCCTGTTATTCAAATGAGAGGTGGAGGTTGGAGTCAGGGAGCATCGCAGGTAGAGAGCAAGGTAAGGAAGAGTTGGTGGGGAGAGTAGGGCAGGGGCTGAATCATGTGGAGCTGTGAGTGACAGTCAGGGGTTTGGGTTTCATTCCAAGTGCAGCGGGAAGTTGTCAAACCATTGAACAGTTTAAACAGGAATCAGGGGAGTGACATGAACTTTTGTGGTTTAAAAAGATCCCTTTGGCTGGTCTGAAAATGAACTGGGTGAGTGCCAGAGCAGAGACAGGGAGGTCAGTTGGGAGGATATAGCAATGGTCCAAATGAGAGATAATGATGCTTTGATCTAGAGTAGTAGCAGTAGAGATGAACAGAAGTCTGAGACATTTTGGCGATAGGTTAGACACAGTTTGCTGGTGGATTAAATATAGTTAATCATATTAAAATTATGATTAAATATGGGAAGTAGGGGTGCCTGGGTGGCTCAGTGGGTTGGGGCCTCTGCCTTTGGCTCAGGTTGTGACCTCAGGGTCCTGGGATTGAGCCCCGGATTGGGCTCTCTGCTCAGTGGGGAGCCTGCTTCCCCCTTTCTCTCTGCTTGCCTCTGCCTTCTTGTGATCTCTGTCTGTCCAATAAATAAATAAAAGCTTAAAATAAAATAAATAAATAAATATGGGAAATAAGGGCATCTGAATTCTTGCTTAGAGCAAAATGTAATCCTTTCTTTCCTTTTTCCCTTTCCTTCTCCTTTTTTGTCTTTTTATTACTAATCTTATTACTTTGAGTATGAAAAGAATACATCAGTGTTTTATTTGTAGACATGTTAAGTTTGAGATACATAGTTGAGACTCAACTATATGGATATATGAGTTTAGAATTTACATTTGGGGTATAGATTTGGGAGTTATCAGCAGTTAGATGGTATTCGAAGCTATGGGAAGGATTGAAAGGACCTCCAGAGAGAGTAGATAAAGAGAGAGGCCAAGGAATCAGAGGGTCCTCAACATTTAAAGGTCTGAAAAAAACAAAAGGGCTGTAAAGGAGATTGAAAATGAGTAGACAGTTGGATGGGGGGGAACTAGAGTATAGCATCATTGAAGTCAAGAGTATTTCAAGGAGGGAATGGCTAACCGTACCATGTGTACTCTGAGAGCACTGTAAGATAGGACAGAGAGGTCGTCTGGATTTGGTTCTGTGGATGTCTTAGCTTGCCCTTGACTAGAGTGATTGCAGCAGGGGAGAGAAACCTAACTAGTGCACTGAAGAATGAATGGGAGATGAAGAAATGGAAACAGAGTTACGGGCGACCCTTTGGAAAGATTTTGCTGTGAAGGGGAGTAGAGAAGCTATAAAGTTTAGGGAAGGAAATGTGGGGACAAGGGAGGTGTGTATGCGTATGTGTGTTTAAAGACAAGAGATTTTAAAGCTGTTTGTTGCTGATAGAGATGGTCCAGTAGGATAGGAGACAGTAACATGCAGGAGGGAAAGGTTAAGCAGAGCAGTGAGGTTCTTGAGAAGGAGACTGAATCCAGAGCACAACGGTAAAGACTGAAAAGTGAGAGGAAGGGCCTATCATCTACCTTTCCTGGCAGAACAAGGAGTTGGGAGCAGAAGTGAGCAGAGATGAAGGATGGTCCATCTGATCCTTCTGTTTTCTTACCGGTATTCAAGACCTTGGATAGAGTAATATGTTTATATCATCCCCAGGAAGTCCCTTGTCTTATAATAATATTTTTAACGCTGCCCTAGGTAAATCAAAAAATGGTTTAATTTATAACGTTGTGAGACTTTTCACAGATACAAATTCACAAAGAAAAACAAATTTCTTGGTCAAAGCCTTTGTGCAAATTTTTTCACTAAAAGTACATTCTGATCATATTTTGAATTAAATAGAACCAAGAGCATTCTACAATTATGATGATAGATATGATTACTGACATTTGGAAGCAGCTTGCCTGAGTAGACCAGACAATTAGAATTTCACATGAAATAGGCTGAGGTTCGTACCTATACAGGACTGAGTGCTTTGCACAGAGAAAAATTTCCATGGCGGAGAACTGCATTCTTAACCTGTGCCAGGTATTTAAAAAACATGCTGTTTTGGTCAAAGGGAGCATAGGGAGGAGGTGGAATGGGCGGGGAGAGAAACATTACGGATGACTTTGTGCAAACTCATCACTGCTGTTGGAAAAACAACACAAAACCACAACCAAGTGAATAACATTATCTTTGGCCTTTAAAGAATGGTACATGTTTTTGGCTGACTATCATCCTCAATAATTTATCTTGATGTTACATAATGTGTTCCTTAAGAAAACTCAAAATGCCCTACACAAGTTACTTCATTTGTCTTCATTGCATTATGAAGCTGAGAGCAGAAGGGAAGTTGTCTAGACCAGGGCTGTCTAATAAAAATATAACCCAAGCCATGAATGAGATTTAAAATTTTCTAGTACCTACATTTTTTTAAGGTAAAAAGAAATAGGTGAAATGAATCTGAATATTATGTTTTATTTAACCTCATATATCTGTATATTTAACCTCATATATTTAACCTCATATTATCATTTCAACATGTAATGAATATAAGCAATGGCTTATGAGATCTACTTCATTCTTTTGTTGGTACCAAGTCTTTGAACTCTGGTGGGTATTTAACACTTAGAATACATATCACTTTGGATTGGGTGTGTTTCAAGTGCTTAGTAGCCACGTGGTATCTCAATTCTAGAGAATAATAGAAAGGATGATGGTTACAGAATTCAAAGTCTGGGCTCTGTTGCAAGTTAATAAAATATGAGTAAGAGTTTATCACTGTCCTGCTCAAAATCCTCCCAAGACTTCCCATCACTCTTTTTCATTTTGTTTTCTAAATATTTATTTATTTGAGAGGGAACAAATATGAGGGGGGAATAGGGGCAGAGGGAGAAGCAGACTCCACACTGATCAGGGAGCCTGACATGGGGCTCCATCCCAGGACCCTGGGATCATGCCCTCAGCCAAAGGCGGTTGCTTAACCAACTGAGCCACCCAGACACCTCTTCCCACCGCTGTTAGAACAACAGCTAGCTCTTACCTGTGAGGCTGACCCTGATGCAGCCCCACCTCCCTTACCAACTTTATGGCTTCCAGTTTCCCCTTGATCTTTCTGGGTCCACTCCTGCCTCCGCCCTACTTCAAGAGAGTGCCACTTCCTCCTCCTTCAGCCTGGAATGCATCTTCTCATGGCTTATTGATGAATTTATTCAAGGTTTTGCCGAAGTGTCATCTCAGGAAGACTTACGATCAAAAATAGCAATTTTCTCTAGCCACTCTCTAGCAATGTACCCTGCTTTCTTCGTGTTCATTACATTAAATTCTGAAGCTATGCATGCATTTTTAAATTTGTTTACTATCTCCTCCAACAGAAGGTTAAGTTTTTGAGGTCAAGGACCTTGCTTTGTACCTGTTGGAACACTAGCACCTGGAATAGTGCCTGGCACACAGCAGGTTTGTTGAATGTATGAGTGAATGGTGTTATTTATGGCAGATCAGTTAGAGGGTATAGTATAATGTTTAAGGGTATACATTCCGGAGTTCGACTCCTTGAGATCAAATTCCAGCCTGTCTGCTTACTATCTATACCTTTGAGTAATTACTTAACTTAAACTTCAGCTTCCTCATCTGAAAAATGGGAATGTTAATAATAGCATCTATTTCATAGAAAGGATATTGTTTGGTTTTGAGGGTTAAATGAGATAACGTCCGTAAAGGACCTAATACGGTTTCTGGCCTGTAGTAAGGACTCAAGAAAATGTCCCATTATTATCTGTGAAATGCAGATTGAAATGAGTGCCTTGGCTCACATGCATCCCTCTACCTACCCCACGGCCCCAGAGACATGGTTCTTGTGTCGGTTACCAACACTCCTTTCCCTCTGCCTCTGTGGTGCATGCATTCCCATCTCTAACTCAGCCACCCTTTTAACTCCATTGGATACTGTCAAACATTTTCTTGGACTTCCATAGTACATAGGCCTTCCTACTGCTACTCTGCTTGTTCTCTCTCACTTCCGTTTGCCGACTCCTCTTTCTAGCCCCTTGTTTGTGTTCCTCCAGGCTCTGCTTTTGAGGCCGGTTACTCTCCACCCACTCCCTGAACAGTTTCACCCATTCCTAGGATTTCAATTGTCATTTCTCGGCTGCTGATTCCAGATCTACATCTCTAGCCCAGCTTTCACTCCTGAGCTCTAGGTCCATATCCACAGTGGACTTGTAGCCATTCTGCTTGGATATCCAATACTGAAATCATTCCATTTCCTCCAAACCTGCTCCTCTTACAGGTGGTCTATCTTTTTTTTTTTTTTTTTAAGATTTTTTTTTTTATTTATTTGACAGAGAGAGATCACAAGTAGGAGAGAGAGAGAGAGAGAGGAGGAAGCAGGCTCCCTGCTGAGCAGAGAGCCCGATGTGGGACTCGATCCCAGGACCCTGAGATCACGACCTGAGGGGAAGGCAGAGGCTTAACCCACCGAGCCACCCAGGCAGCCCCCAGGTGGTCTATCTTAATCAGTGCCCCTGCCCACCCACCCTGTGTTCAAACCAGAAAATGCAGTATCAGTCTTGAGTCCTCCCTCTTCCACACCGCATTCTGATCAATCACAGAGTACTCACAAATCGTTCACCTTCTCCTGTTGTCATACCTGAATTCAGGCCAACATCACTTCCTGTCTAGATTCCGGGCAGGACTAAGCTTCCTACTAGATCCCTCTGTATCCATTCTTTCCTCCCTCTAATTGTCTATAAAATAGCTAGAATAATCTGAATAAAATGCAAATTCGATCTCACTATCATGCCCAGAGCCTCACTGCTTAGCGATGCAAGGTGATACATAGCTCCCCATTGCCTTTAAGGATAAAGTCAAATTTGGTGGTAATTTAATTATATGTGTTCAAAAGTTATACACACATACTTGTTACAAACAAAACAGCAGTCCTCCAAATATTCTCCACATTAGTGTGCATTCACCTCTTACACTTCGGCTCCCAAGAGGCAACCACTATTGATTATTTTACCTGACTTCTTTAGAGTCATTTCTCTAGAGAACGTGTTTATGTTGACATTTTAAAAAAATTAAGTGACTTCCAACTCTAGAAGTTGAAGATTCAGCTTATTTTCACCATCCCCTACAGTACTTATCATATACATGAACACTTCCCATTCTTCCATCTTCTCAATGTGGCTATAACTTAATTATATTGCATTTAGTATTTGCACTGATAGGGCTTTGTAAATCATAGTGTATGCTAAGCTATGAATATTTATCTTTTCCTGTATAATATTTTTTCGTTGTAATTACTGCCTCCACCCCACCCCCCCACCTCCCATAACTTGGTTTTTGTAATAAGAGGCTTGACTCCATTTTGATGTTTGTTGACAGCTTTCAATCTCGACCCCTCATTTCCTATCTCCCCCACATCTGGGCAACCAAGAGAAGAGACCTGTGTAGGCCTTTACCACCAAGAGTCGATGGGAATTTCAAATATAGTGCAGGCTCGAACCTATGTTAAGTGGAATCCCCACCATGCTGGCTCTACTCTTTAATCACAATCAAAACCCCAACCACTCCTAGCCTTTTGCTTATTCTCTCACCGGACCCCTGAATGAACCCTTTCCCTCCTGAGAACCCCCTGCTAAATGTTAGTACTAAATATGGCAGGTGCCCCAGTGGCCTAATGGATAAGGCACTGGCCTCCTAAATATACTTCATTTATATTCACTGGTGGGTACATTGTATCATGTGTCTGGACACTCAGATAAATTCCTGAGTGGTGCTCATGCCTACCTCTGGGCAGACAGATCTCTGTACTTTCTACATATTTATCATTAATACACCCCCAAACTACCCACACCCGCGGTTTTGTAAATTTTCCCTCAACATACTTTAAATGCCAGTTACCTTGTCTGTGTCATTTTCTTGATGATCTTTCTCCTGGGGCCTCTGCCCTGCTCCAGCCCACCAGATGGGTTGATCTTTAAGTTTCCTTTAGAGCCACAGTCTTAGATTTTTTTCGTTCACCATCATCCTGTCTTTCTCATGTATTGGAATCTCATTTCCTGGATTCCGTTTTCTCTTTTCTTATTTTGGTTGAACAAATCCTCTGAGCTTCCTGAGAAATGGACCTATGAAGCAAATTTTTGATCTTTCACGTCTGAAAAGGTATATTCTGCCTTCCCACTTAATTCATAATTTGAATGGGGAACTCTACAAGTTACTTTCTTCTACTATTTTCTAGCATCTGGTGTGGCTGAAAGTCTGAAGCCATTCTGGTTCCTAATTCTTTTTAGATCCTGTTTTTCTTTTCTGGAAGTTTTTAAAATATTCTAATACCACGGTAGGTTTTGCAATTTTATAATAAAACAATGTAGGTTTGTTTTCATCCATTGTCTTGGAGCCTGTTTCAATTTGGGAAGTCATGTCCTTTCATTTCAGGAAGTTTTCTCAAATTGTTATTTCTTTGATAACTTCCCCTCTCCATTTTCTCCATTCTCTCTTTCTAGAACTCCTGTTATTCAAATATTGAACTTCCTGGAGTAGTTTGTACCTTTCTCATTTTAAAAAATGTCTTCTTTTCTTTCCATATTTTTGTTTTACCTTCTGGGATGGTTCCTCATCTTTATATTTTATGCCTTCACTTGAAGTTTTCTTTTATACTATGATATTCTTAATGTCGAAGAATTAATTTTGCCCTCTCACTGCTACTTTTTTTTTTATTTAATTTATTTATTTGACAGAGAGAAATCACAAGTAGGCAGAGAGGCAGGCAGAGAGAGAGAGGAGGAAGCAGGCTTCCTGCTGAGCAGAAAGCCCGATGTGGGGCTCGAACCCAGGACCTGGGATCATGACCTGAGCCGAAGGCAGCGGCTTAACCCACTGAGCCACCCAGGCGCCCCTCACTGCTACTTTTAAAAACATAACATCCAGGGTCACCTGGGTGGCTTAGTCGGTTAAGTATCTAATTCTTGATTTTGGCTCCCATCATTTGCCCATGAACGTGGGTTCATGAACTTGAGACTCGAATTGGATTCTGCCTTCAGCTGGGAGTCAGATTTCCTCCCTCTCCCTCTCTCCTTCCCACCTGCTCAAATTAATAAATTAATCTTTAAACCATACAAAGCCAAAAAAATTATTTGTAGCATCCAGTTCTTTTTTTTTTTTTTTAAGGTTTTATTTATTTATTTGATAGAGAGAGACACAGAGAGAGAAGGAACACAAGCAGAAGAGTGAGAGAGGGAGAAGCAGGCTTCCCATGGAGCAGGGAGCCTGATGTGGGGTTCCATCCCAGGATCCTGGGATCATGACTTGAGCCCAAGGTAGGTGCTTAATGACTGAGCCACCCAGATGCCCTAGAAGCATCCAGTTCTTACCTAACAATTGCAATATCTTATGCTATTTCACATAATTGAAGATATTAATAGTAAGTTTTTTTTTTCCCTTCCCGTAGAGTCTTTATTTCTTCCTGGTTGCATTTCTTTTTCTTTTTTAAAGGTTTTATTTATTTATTTGTCAGAGAGAGGCGGCACACAATCAGGGAGAGACACAGGCAGACAGAGAAGCAGGTGCCCTGCTGAGCCAGGAGCTCCATGTGAGTATTCAATCCCAGGACTCTGAGATCACGACCTGAGGTGAAGGCAGACATTTAATTTCACTAAGCCATCCAGGTGCCCCAGACACCAAATAATTTTGATATGACTCATGCTTATAGGTGGGGAATATTGTATTAAATATTAGTTATGACCAAGTTGCTTTTTATTAATCCATTACCCTGACACATGCTGCAATGGCTCAACGAGTCATAGTCCTAGAATGTTTAGTTCATTTACAAACACCGATTAGAGTGGAAAGGAGCCTCTTTTTCAAAGTCAGTTGTATTATCTTTCAATACTCTACTTTTAACATTTCCCTTATGGTAGAAAAAAGCAAAAAAATAGCACTGGAATTTAGGAGCTTTGATCCATCCATTAACCTGCGTGACTTTGATTGGTTTTTTGAACTCTGACTGCTTCAGAATAGTTCCTTTCTATACAATAAGGACAACCCTAATTATATCCAAAGTGTAGCAAAAGAAAAAGAAATGTCATAGAGCATGCTGCAAAAATGTTTTTTTTTAAAGACTTTTATTTATTTATTTGACAGAGAGAGAGATCACAAGTAGGCAGAGAGGCAGGCAGAGAGAGAGAGAACGAAACAGGCTTCCTGCTGAGCAGAGAGCCCAACGCAGGACTTGATCCTAGGACCCGGAGATCGTGACCGGAGCCAAAGGCAGAGGCTTTAACCCACTGAGCCACCCAGGCGCCCTACAAAAATGTTTTATAAAAGAAAAGTTTTTGGTAACCAAACGGTGTCTCGGTCTAAAACCGGATGCTGTGTGATGATCTGGGGGATGGTCTCTTGGCATCTCTAGGCCCATTTCCTTGTGTAAAGTAGTGCTAATGATAATGCCTCTTAGAGTAGTGTAGGCTAAAATGAGATCATCAATTTATACCCTGTTATAAAACTGTAAGTATCTTAATTACATTTAAAAATAATAAATAGTGAGTTTAGCTAGCAAATGCGATGTCTGATGATACCATCAATATAAATATCCCGTGGACACTTTTTCTGGCTAATAAACACTTGATTAGAATAGGCATGTGAGGGGCTGCCTGGGTGGCTCAGTGGGTTAGACCCCTGCCTTCAACTCAAGTCATGATCCCAGGGTCCTGGGATTGAGCCCTGCATTGGGCTTTTTGCCTGGTGGGGAGTCTGCTTCTCTCTGCCCCTCTGCTCCTCTCCTGCTGCCCCTCTCCCACTCGCGCCCTCTCTCTCTCAAGTAAATAAGTAAAATCTTAAAAAAAAAAAAAAAAGGCATGTGAATGCAGATGAACTGTCAAGGGCCTTGGAAAGAAAGGTTAGGATTTTTTGATGGAAGAGCTGCGTTTCTGAACTTAATTGCCCCTAATAGAACTTGTCTAGACTGACCAAAAGGCATGAGGTTTTGATTTCCTAAAGCATTAGCTTCTGACCACTTTCACATCCATATCTAGAGATCAATTACAGAACTGATCCCTGAAATTTAATTCTGATGGATGAAAGAACATGATGCAGTGAAATGAATGACAGTCATAAATGGGGACCCTTTCTTAATGACACATCTATATCACACGTACAAATAACACCAAAGGGCCTAATTAAGCGACTTGTGTCTTCATTAGAAATGGTGGTTGGTATTTTCTTATATGGACTTCCATTGTACAAATTATATAATTATGGAAAGCAGGAATGAGGTAACGATAACATTTATTTAAGCATGGTTTAATATGACAGGGCAATTTACCAGTATTTCAGTGCATGCTTTGACCCTGGTAGTTTATTTCCTTCAGAACTATTCTGAGCTAATTTACACTTGACATCATTTGGATGTTTTGGCAGCTTCTTTGTTCTTACTACAGCCATTTGCAAGCAAATCAATTACTTAGGTCCCTAGGTCTCTTGAATATATGATGAACAACTATAGAATTACCTATAAAACTATCAGACAATATAGGTTTTATTCCTGCACAAGCCTGGAGATTTGTGGCAACAGTGAGTGATTCTGTAAATGTGAAAAGGAGTGAAATTAGGAGTCACTAGGCAATGGATGGCTTTAGAACTGGGTGGGGGAGCGTTGGGGGGCTCCATTTATATGAGTTTGAATACCCTGGTTTCTGCAAACTTCCATTTTCCTCCCCCTTTTAATTTTAATTTGCTCTATGTCAGCGAAACAACACAAAACAAAAACCCTCAAAAGCCCCAGGAACTCTTAAGGCTAGACATTATCCAAGAATTGGAACACAGATGTTGGTGACAAGAGTTTCGGATTCCATGTACCAGTTTCACTGATGACTCACTGGGAACTTGGTATAAGTCTCTTAACCTTGTGCTACTTTAGTTCCTGCTGGATGTGTTCAAAAAAGGAGGATGATATTTGATCCTAAAAATAATTAACTAGGGTGACTGTTTAGATTTCTAAGAGGATGTCTAATTATGTAAATTTCTACCACTTTAATAATCATAACCTGCTTGTATGTCTTAATATTTACCCTTTGGCTAAATTTGAAAACTTTACATTCATAAACATACATTTTCTTTCTTTTTCTCTTTAACTTCACTTTCCAACTCTATGCCCCACGTGCTCGGCATTCTTGTTTTGGGGGAGTTTTGTTTTGTTTTGTTTTGTTTTGTTTTTTACTTATAATATATTTTCATACTGTTTCAGATCAGTAAATCTGTTTCTGCTTTTGCTGGATTCTAGATTCTAATCAAATCCTCTATATTCCATCTTATTTGGATTAGGATTCATTCCCTTAAAATTTACTGCCAGCATATTAGCCTGCTATTTTTCTTATATGGACAAGATCCATTTATAATAGATGAATAATTTATGTATAACAGAACTAGAAATAAAGTATCTTAAATTTCACATAATTTTTGTTGATGGTCTTCGTCCATCTTATTTGCATGTTAATTACTCCTCATTAATATATCCATCTTGTATATAAGCTGGGAGAGGAAAAATATCACCATTCAACTCAAAATCAGAATTTTGCAGCTATGAATGTCCCTTGAGGTCATCTAGTTCAAGCCCCTCATTTTTCAGATAAGAAAGTAGGGAAGTCACTTACTTATCTAAGGCCACACAACACTAAGAGTTGGATCTCCAGCCACTGTTGCTACCACTCAAGGTCTAATTAATACATATGCATGCTTTAAATTTTTTTTTTAAGATTTTATTTATTTACTTGACAGACAGAGATCACAAGTAGGCAGAGAGGCAGGCAGAGAGAGATGAGGAAGCAGGCTCCCTGGTGAGCAGAGAGCCCGATGCAGAGCTTGATCTCAGGACCCTGGGATCATGACCTGAGCCAAAGGCAGAGGCTTTAACCCACTGAGCCACCAAGGCGCCCCCATATGCATGCTTTAATTGATTAATTTGATTAAGGTCAACCCATGCTGGGTTCAGCCTCTAGGTAAGCTTATCTGTTTGTATTCAGATTCTGCACCTTTAATTCAGGCCAGCTGAAACTATAACCTTCTGAACTGAAGTTGGGATGGAGAACTGGCACAGATCCATCCTCCCACTGAAAATACATATGCCACCCAGATGCTGGATAGTCATCTTGGTTTCTGAGGACAACACATCACTTCTCAGTGGCAGCAATACATTCCACATTCATTTGACATTTAATTTACAACCACTATGAAATAGACATCGTACTTTTTGGATCTAAGATCCCTGCCCTCAGTGAACTTACATTCTAGGATGAAGACGTCTGTGAAACATCCAACTGTGTAAAGAGTTGAGTCCTATAACCGTTCACAGTTTAAAAGCATCCAGTTAAAAATTTCCTTCTTTGTGTCACAGTTTCTTGCAAAACTTACCATTTTAATATATAACCAAGAAAGGGGTTGGTAAGCATATATTGGAAAATTGGTTATTCATATTTGACAAAGTTTATTTGGTCCATTACTGTCTCTCCTATTAGGTCTATTGTATACTTATTAGGTATACTGTTAGGTAGACTATTGTATACTATTGTGATTAGGTGAAGTATTTTTAGAGGTGGGAGAGCTGAAGTTTTGGAGTGGGGTATATAAAAATGCAGTAAATATTATTTTTATGTTTTAAATTAGTATTTTTATTAGTATTTATAAGTAACTGTTCTTTGGGTAAAACATTCAAATTATACTTAAAGATATAAAGGGCAAAGGGAACATTATATTCTGGGTATGCATGCTTCACAGTTCTTTGTTCTTTTTAAATTTTTCTTTATTTATTTGAGAGAGAGACAGAGAGTGAGCACTGTACACAAGTGGGGGAAAGGGCAGAAGGAAAGGCAGAGAGGCAGAATCTCAAGGGGATTTCATGCTGAGTGCAGGACCCTATGCAAAGCTCTATCCCATGACCCTGATATCATGGCCTCAGCTGAAATCAAGAATCAGATGATTAACCCTGGGTGCAGGAGCCCCCCCTTTTTTTTTTAAAGAGAAATATCCTACGTACATAGAAACATAAGTATATTTCCTTCCACAAATGAGTTAATGATTAATATGCTTTTTATTCACTTACCCTAGATATATTTATACATCAATACATACTGATTTATCTCATTAAAAAAATGTTTACCTACTGTACCTTTGTATGGATATACCATGTTTTACTCAGGCAGAAGCTGACCTTAGTTGGAAATATTAAATACTGGGGAGGAGAAATGGATAATGTATATCTGTATGTGTATTTACGTATATGAAATAGTCACTGTCAGAGTAAATAGGATAGGCACAGACATACTGTAGTCAAAGTTTATTCATTTATTTTTTTAAGATTTTATTTATTTATTTGACAAGGAGAGAGAGCACAGGCAGGGGAAGAGGCAGGCAGAGTGGGAAGGAGAAGAAAGCTATGCCCTGAGGAGAGAGCCAGATGGACCTGAGGCTTGCTCCCAAGACCCTGGGATCATGACCTGAGCTGAAGGTAGACACTTAACCGACTGAGCCACCCAGGCGCCCTGTAGTCAAACTTTATTAAATTAATAACTATTTCATCTTTGTTGACTGGTAGATAGAACCCATCAGTATTTTGATTAGTTGCTTTTTGTCTTTTTATTCATAGCTTCTGATAACTTTCTCCCTAACTAACTGGAGGAAGTGGTAAAAGTCAAACTTCTTCCTGTCTGAGGACATACTTGGTGCTGCCTGTAATATCTAAATATGGTCACTGGGACCCAACATCCTTGCATTTTTAACTCATATTCTTGATGAATTCCCCACCCTCCTTTGCTCCCCACTTGGCTTGACTTCCTGTCTTTTATCAGCAGCAATCTATCAAGACCCTATAATGTGCTCAGTACAGAGCAGAACAAATCCAAGTGTTCTACCTCACAATTTAAGGAAGGCAGGGGGCTAGTTTGTTTTAAGATAAAAGTCTTTTAACAAAACACAAACTCCCCAAAACTTCCTTTAAGCCAAACAGGATTGTCACACGCTCACAGGCTCTTATTACTTACACAGCCAGATGACTCAAGATTACTAAATTTCTATTCATAAGGAGTTTGCTGGCCCCAAATCAACATTCAGGCCCTCCCCCATCTTCCTTCTCTCTCCCCTGGGAGACTGACGTTTGGAGGGCTCGCTGCACCACGTTTTTAACAGAATGAAGACAATGTGTGTTTGCTGCCTGAACTGTTTGTTCTGGGATTTTAAAAAACCTCCCCTAATCCCCTCCTTTTTAAATTTTATTTTTTTGAGGGGAGGGGAGAGGAGGTCACAATCTTTTTGGCCTCCAAGTCTTCCAATTTGGAAATATATTCTAAAACTGATAGAGACGAAGGACTTCTGTTTGCTATTTACCATGGAACTGGGTGTTCATATCAGAAATTAGCTTCATCTACATTCCCATCAGTCACTCAGAGTGACACAGGGGTGAAGGAAACAGAACTAGCCCTGCCTTGGGGGGTTAGAGATGACGCTTCTACCTTGCACTTGACCCCTAAAAAGCGGGCCCACCTTTCCCTTTGGATCTTTCACTTCACAGTCTCCCGGGCAAAACTGGAAAAAAAAATTCCCTGTCAAACCTGAGTGGTCCCCAGGCCTTTCCATTCCCGGACTCAGAGGCAGTGGTGGCGGCCACCTCCTCCCCCCAGCTCCTCGCTCTTTTCACAATTCGTGGCAAGGAGAAAACCACTCAGATAAATGACCGCGATCCAGAGCCTTCCCTTTAGGGGGCCTCCCCACAGAGTGACACGGAGTCCCGGTCTCGGCCAGTTGCCAGCCCTGCCTGTTCGAGGCCCTCCACCGGGCCGGGGGCCGGTCCCGGAGCGCGCGGGCGGGGCGGGGCGGGCAGGACCAGGGGAGGCGAGCGGGGGCGGCCGGGAGGGGGCGCCGCGGGGGCGTGAGCCGGGCTGAGAGGCCCGAAGAGGACGCGGACTCCGAGCCCCGGAGCCGAGGTCCGGCGGGGGTTCCGCGCCCGGGGTCCTTTGCCCAGGGAAGGCGGGGCAGAGGCGGCGGGAGGGGTGGTGAGGGCGGGGCGGGTGGCGGTTCCGCGCCGCGGCTCTTTTCTCTCGAATCCCCGAAACTCGGGGCTGAGAACTTCTCCCCGCCTGTGCCCCGCGCACCCTGCGGCCCCCGGCTCCCGCACCTTGTGCTCAGCCCGCCCCCGCCCCGCCTCCGGCCGCGCCGCCCCCACTGCCGGCAGCCCGCCGCGCTGCTCTCGGTTACAAAGGAGGGAAAATGAGCCGGGCGGCGGCGGCGCGGCGCGGGGCCACGGCGGCGGCGGCTGCGATGGCGGCCGCCCCCGGCACCACGTAGAACGCCCCCGCCCGCCCAGCCGCGGCCCAGGCCCGAGAGGAGCCTGCAGCTCGCCACTCGCCTCCAGAGCCCAGTGCGTCGCCTCCTGGCCGGAGGAGGAGGTAGTGAAGAAGGAGGAGGAGGAGGAGGAGGAGGCGCCGCCTTCTCCTTGCCGCGCGCCGTCGCCGTTGTCTGCGCTTCGCTCTGGACCAGTTTGGGGAAGTTGCCAGAGCCCAGTGTCGCCCAGATGTGCGACCTCATTGAGCCGCAGCCCGCCGAGAAGATCGGCAAGATGAAGAAGTTGCGGAGAACTTTGTCGGAGAGTTTCAGCCGCATTGGTGAGTGGCGCGCTGCCCCGGGCACCCGGCCCGTCGCCCCCGGCGCTGGTGCCTCCTCCCCGCGCTTCTGGCACCACCAATGCAGCGGCCACCCGGGCCGGCGTGGGGTTCGCTGCGAGCGGTCCGGTGGAGGGAACAGTGCCCGGACCTGGGGGGAGGGCGACAATGGAAAGGAGAGACACCCCTCTCCTTTAGGATCTCGGGGTTCGTTTGTGGATGATCTTAGCCTACAATTTGGGTTCCGTCTCTCGCCACTGGCGCTCGGGCTGTCGCGCCTGCGGTGGACAGGCGATGGGACTCCCTGGGCCCCGCAGCGCACCGGGCTGCGCGGTCGCCTGGGTTACTTGTTATTTTTTTGCGCGCAGGCTCTGCCCTGGGGTGTTTAGTCAATAATTTAGCTTTGAAAATTGGCGAGACGCTGAGCTGTGCCTTGTTATTGTTTAACACATCCAACCTAAAGGGAAGTGGGGCAGATACCTTGGGACCTTTTGTTTGGTACTTCGGGTCCTCGAAAGCGAGATTTGTCTGTTCCGTCCCAAGCTCTCTGAATCTTTCCATTGCAGCAAATAAATGCGCGCTGTGAACTTCTCTGAACATTTAGGAATAAGTGTTCCGAACTTCTTAGATTTACCAGAGCCAAAGCTCCAGAGCTATTGTCTTTAAACCAGTCAGCCAACCAACCAACTGATTACAAGTAAAAAACGACTGAGAAATGTTTAGGATAGTTAAGAATAAATCCATGTCACAAACTCTAACAGGGTGACAACAGTATTACGTGGAATGGGTTTCTTAGCTTTTTGGGATTGGCCATAGAAAACCCCCTCTGCTTCCTCTAACATTATAATTTTCATTTATATACGTATCTGTTTGCAGCAAGAGAATCATACAAGCACTAAAAATAACCCCTCAGATTCCCTAAGAAGCCTTCCAGCCTTTGTTTCACTTATTTAACATGTCATCCATGTTAATGAACGTGTTAATGGAAATTAAGCATAAGGTACTTAATTCCTTAAAATAAACTCCTGGGGTGCGTATGAGTATTGTAGTCATCCTTCCATCCCTTCCTTTAAAAATCATTCTATAAGTGCACTCTAAAATATGCAAACTTTGTTCAAGTAAGAGAAAATAATGGATCAAAATTTAGCCAGTTTTCTTTAACTTAAAATTTCCTATTGGTATATGAAGTCTCACCCAAAACGACTGTAAAGTTATGGTGTGAAACCAATATTTAATCCTGGTTTTACTTATTACATGTATTGGATATTTGCAGTTTCACTTTTACTTAGGGATGCAAATGAAGAGTTTCTACATGCGAATGAAGTTTGAAGCCAGGAGGAATGTAAGAGAGCAAGGTGTTGAGTTGGTGTGCATTTTTGAGGAGGATGTTCAGCTCAGAACCCAAACCATTACAGAGGCAGGTTCTGGAGTCCATTAAGCCCTGTTCTAAAACACATTAACTGTATATTTACTAATGCTAATGACTCTGTTGGAGCCCTTCCAGTTTGTGTTAAATAATTCATTGCAGTTGAATCTCAGTAAGAAACCAAGGACATTAATACAAAAATTCCTTATGTTTAAGCGATTTCAAGATTTTGATAGACAATCAGTAAAATTTGGATTAACTACAATGCTGGCAAATGGGGGTATTACAGTTAATTGGATTTTCTAGCTTACTGAGATTTAGTGATGTGAAACTCCTTTTGATTCCAGCACTTGTTAAAATATCTTCTAAGATCTGGTAGATTTTCCTTCCTCGCTTTCAGAAACAATACAGTGCAGTGAACATAACTGATTGTTTCTTGTATTGATGGAAGGTCATGATTCTGCATCGTAACTCTCATTCTGGAGAACTGTAAAAGGAGATAGAGAGGTCTTATGTACTTATGCTTGTATAGCAAACCCAAGACAGCATTGGAAATGGGGTTACAGAAAAATTAATCTGTATTATCTATGTTTTTTCTTTATGTTTTATTTGCAGAGTTACAAAACAATAAAATTAGTTTGATTATGTAAAGATTTTAAGGTGCTTGAGGCTACTGAATGGAATTTTTACTCTGGAATTATGTAGTGCATAGATTAAGGGTGTGGGCTGTGTGTGTCAGACCGTTGGGGATTTGCCATCTTGCCACTTGTACCTATGTGACCTCGGACAGGTCCCTCAACTTCTGAGCTTCAGTTTTTCATGTACAACTCAGTTTTGTTACTGGCACTTAGCGAAATAATGCATATGATGTCCTGCGTGGTATGTAGTGCAGACTCAATAGGTGTTTGTAATGTTATTATTGGTGATTATATCCTATTGACGTAATTGATCTTCTAGGTTGGAAGCAAGAGAAATGAGGGGAAGAAGTGGTTTATAGTCTAAAAACAGGATGGGTTTTGGAGTTAGTCTGGTTTGGGTTTGAACCCTGTTTTCCCAGCTTGCTGTGTGTGTGCCTTGGGCAATTAGCAGAATATCCCTAAACCCCATAGTCCACATGTATGAATTTTCTCAAGGTTGTTGTGAAGAATAAATCAGGTAGGACACATAAAATATCTAGTGCATTTGAAGAACAGTACTGGGGGCTTATATTCTTCCTTCCCATTTCTGTTTATTCCCCATCTTCCTCTTATCTTCATTGGTACTTCATGAGGAGATCCAAGAGTGAATGGTTTATTCTTGTTGAATAATCTGACATTTCAATATATTCATTCCCTTCAACCAGTCTATGATGGCTTTTGAAATAAACATACTGACTTAATTTTGCCTTTTTAGTATGATTCAAAAGTACAGCTTGTTATATCGCAAAATATACAGTATTGTTTAGCCATGAGAAATTAGTCATCTATAGAAAATGAGGATAATTTTTGAAAGTATGTGATATTCAATGTTTATTATTAACAATTTTGACTATATAAAAGTGGTAACGCTAATGTTTAATTTTTTCACACATGAATGATCATGTCAACTTTGTCACTACCCATCCCAAATACAGCTGATCTGAGATTACTATATAATATAAGGTCTAATAAAACACATTTGCTTTCAAGCCATAGCACTCTAGTTTATGACATCTGCCAGAGAGTGACTTTAACACAGTTACAGTTCTTTAAAAGATGGGTGTAACTGAATTTCAAAGTCATCCTCTGATTTCAGTGGTGAGTGTTTATCATTTTCTGTTAAATAGTGTCAGTGTGTTCACTTATTTAGGAACTCCTGCAGTTGTCTCATGTTTTTCTTTCTTTCTTTCTTTTTTAAAATTTTGGTTAGCATAAAAAATGACAAATGGGAACTTAGTTGTTAAAAAGTTTATATTAAAATCCTTTCCTCTTTTCCTTTCTTCTTTCTTTTAATTTTTTAATGATAGCTTAGGAGGAGGAAGGTTTTCTGTAATATCTGGTATAAGATTAAGGTCAAACTGGCATTTCTTCATATTCATTTGAATGCATTTCTTCATACTTGGATTAATTTGTAGAGAAAGGAATTTTATACTCTGTGATACTAGAGATGAACCCCGTGTATACCATTTCTTTAAAAGGTGTAGTTTGTGAGAGAGCTGAATGAAATGAAGAGGTTATGGATACACTGAGTTTTGGGGTTTGTTACCTTGTGCTGTAAGTGTATAATGTGGGGTCCAGCTGTCATTTGCTAAGTCCATTCTTAAGGGTAAAGGTTCAGGCACAGAATGTAAATATAGTACTATATTCTCTCCCAAAGTAGTGTCAGAAGATTTTAATTTGCAAACTATGAAATGGAATTTTTATCTATGATCCTTTCGTAACAGAAAAGTGTATATGGTTTTCATATGCCAAAACTTTAGCATTTGTGTCTTAAAATGTAAGAGGCTATGATTTTGCCATTGAGGTAGAACTCATTAATTTAACAAATAATTATTGAGTAGCTCATATGTGCCAGGTAGTGTGCTGACATTCAGACTCAGTGGCCACTATTACCAGTCCTTGAGGACTTTAAGAGAATACACGCCAGTGAATGGGCATTGGCAATATAGAGTGACAGATTTTACCAGGAAGATTAGCATGATTTGCTGTTGGAGAATATAGGAAGGATACCACTTTAGTCTTGGTGAGATCATGGAAAGCTGTCTAGAGGAAGCAATGTCTGAGCAGAGGACTAAATAGGATACCTGATTATCTTAAGTGATTTAATATATACCCCTTTGTTAACCTATAAAAATGTGATATGCCTGCTATTCCAAGACATCATCAAAGACAGTTGTGAGTTTACATTTACATGAATGATTAATGACAATCAGGGAATATAATCAATAATGGATGTTTTGTGCTTGTTTAGGTCAGAGTTTATTCATCAATGACCTGATAAATATTTGGCAGAGACATCTTTAATTGGCCTTTGTTGTTACTGTTAACTGCTGTTCAGGGCAAGGATTCAATATTTATAAGAAACTGAATAAGGTGTTGATCTACTTATAAAGGGTTTCAACGAAGCTGTAGATTTTTTGGTCTTAAAATATTCTTCCCTGTGGTATCTTGGTCTTTGAGAATAGAGTGTCAGGGAGAGAATCTAGTTTCCTGCTCCTTATATTTTAGAAAATACACCTGCAATTCCTCTTCTGTTTCTTCCTTCTCTTTTTGCCCTCAGACCCCACCTCTTTATCCGGAATGGTGAAGGACTTAGGCCAGCAAGAAATAGTCCTGCCCGGATGTCGAAGACATTTTAGTTTTTTGCTTTCTCTCAGCTTGAGGGTCTTCATTATGTTTGCAGTTCCTCAAAGGATTGTATCGACTAGTAGTCGATAGTAGTTCCAATTGGATGCTTTGCTTAAGAAAACCCATGGCTAAATTTGGGAACTTTTATCATGTCCCAAGTAAATAAAGTATAGAAAGTTTGTGCTGTGAATTATAAGCTTGGTGCTTTAGCTTTGCATCTTGCATGACAGCCACATATTTTTTCATTAATCTTTGTTAAATGAGCTGGGTATGAGGCTTACAGTGATTGACTTTGTATTTGAAATCAATGAGGTAATCAGTTCTTATCTCCCCCATTTTTTGTTTTTTTTTAGATGAACAACTTGCCTATATTTCTGTAGGTCACTAATACGTTATCTAGGAATCCACACTCAAGTATGTTGATTAGAGGACATGCCTTAGGTTTGAGGGAAGTGAGGGTTGTAGTTTAGTAACATGGTTGGCTGATATTTAAAGAAAGCCTTCTAGATTAGAAGTTTTACATTCTGAGTTAAAATATAGCCATTAAGAATCATCTAGGCTCTTATAGCTTTCCATCAAAATAGCTTATTTTAGATTTAATGTAAGTTAAAGCAAATACATAATAAAATGTGTGTAAGTAATTGAATGCAAGATAAGCCATTTGAAACTAGGAGAAAGGGCTATCTTTTAATTTTTCATTCAGAAGAAGTTGTCCTCCAATAAAGCAAGTAGAGAAATTTATTACAGATCAATTTCTTAGGCAAAAAAGAGAAAAACTAAGCATTAAACTTTCAGAAACATTTTATCTCCCTCAGTCTACCCTTATCCACCTTAACTCTCTACAACCAACCACATCTATAGTAGGAAACAAAATATCCTTTTCAAGATTGCTCGGCTATATAGTATAAGCTCTGAAATGATGGCTTCAGTTTAAGCACATGACTTCTCTCAGAGCTTAATTGCTAACATGATTTGCTTCCATTGCTTTTGTTAGAACATAGCTTTCCAAGTAAGAGCTACACAAGTGCTTCTATCCTGACTAGAACACTCTACTATAGACCAGTAAACACCTATGCACAATTCTATAAATTGGGAACATTTCTCCAACTAGTGGTTTCAGCTAAATTAGTTCCTTTGTGCATTCTCCTTAATATGAAATGTTCCAAGTAATTGTAGGATTTAAGGATCTTTGCCAACAATGCATGAAATACTTCTCTTTCTCTTTAGAGTAATAAAATTCCAGTTCTGAAGCCATGCATATTTAAATAAATTTTAAGTATTTGCTATCTCATAAAATATTCTGAATGTATTGTTTCCTTTGGTGATACTTTGTTGTAAAATAGATCATGCTGAAATGCTTGAATTATGTCCTCTGTAGTGCTTATTTTACATGCTTAGTCTTTACTCACTGTATTTAAACTTCTCGCGGCATGAAAATCTCATTCAGGGCACTGTGCAGAGCGGGTGTCATCCTGACAATGGGTTTGGGAGGACCACACACCGTGCCTGAGGAGATATGCTCAAAACCCAGAAGTTGAAGGGGAAAGTTCTTTACAATTACTTTTTGATGCTTTCCTACTTTTCATTAAAACATTTTCCTACTAAAGAAGAGCTAGGGGAAAGATACACATACTTCTTTTCCATACTTAGGAGGATCACCCATTTACATATTTATGAAAGTGTTTCACAGAGATGCTGCTGTGCCATTCTCTGTCTCATTTGCAGCTTTCCTATTTGTATGATAACATTGTTATTCAGGTTGGGGTACAATTTTACTTTCTGAAATGAAAACACCATACTGCTTTGTTTTCTTTCTGTTTTCTAGGGCTTAGATGCTTAGTCTCTTTAAGATGTTTCACAATAACTCTTTCCTTTCCCTTTTTATTTTATAGCTTTGAAGAAAGACGACACCACTTTTGATGAGGTAGGTTAAATTTCTTTATCTAATGTTAGATGTATTTAATTACCACCAGGTACAGTTAATAGGTGCCAACTTCGCACTTAGGAAAAAAAATGCCTTGAAAAAAAAAAGATGACATCTCTCTAGTTACGTTATATTATTTTCAGTTTTAAGTAATCATTCCAGTGAGTTTTGGTAGGAGTCAACAGAAATATGTCTTTTTAAATGAATAAAAGATACCCACCGGCCTTTATACTGCTGCCTTCTTGACGGTGGTGGAACTGGCAAAGCCCAGTGGGATGTAGGTGCTTAGGGCAAGTCTGGAGTTGTTGGCGAGATGGGCACCACGGCTCCCTGCAGCCCTCCCTTGAATCAGGGTGTGATGTGATGCTGACGCCACATATTGTGTGTCAGACTCCCAGAGGAGAAGCTGACTTTTCCTGTTCTAGTTTTTCTAGTCTTTGTATATCAGATCTGTCTTTATCTTTTTGCTACAAAGTAGCAAAAAAAGTCTGTTCCAAAAAGGCTGAGGGTTCCTATGTAATTAATAGCATGTTGAATGTGATTTTTAAATTGTATTCTTTCCTGAGTTGCGTGTAGTATCAGTGGGAATCACCAGAGACACAGTGTGTTTACAAAATATTCTCATGAGTGCTATAGAGTGAAGTGTTTCATTGTCACCATCCAAAGCCACAGTTATTGATCTGTGTTGTAAACTGGGCCATGTGTGCATGCATATTGGGAGTTTATTGTGAACACAGTGGTATGTGTACACCCAACGTGCTCATCCTGCAGCCTAATGGAGCCTAGAGTAGTTTGGCTGTGGTTGTTTGATTTAACATTTGCCGGTTCCATGAAATATGCTACCTGTCCTCCCTCTGCTGTTGTGCTTCAGAGAAGTGAGGACATTTGTGCTCATGGAAAGTCTCCTTGACCTTGTGGTTGGCGGTGGTGTAGGGCAGCACCACTCAGAGAGAACCTGCTCCAGATTGGGATTTCTGGATGGGGCCAGTGACCTTTGGCTCTCACGGTTGGCTGCTTTGTCTGATGCACCTGTTCTTTCCTTCCTGGTGCCCGCTCTGTGGAGCTTCATGTCCCTGGACTCCAGAGCAACTTTCCCTACCAGGAGTTCTGAAACGTCCTGTAAAACTTAGTTATTCTAGATCTGAAGCAATAGAGGACTATCTTCCTCCCTATCTGTAGTGGGTAATAATGATGTTCTCCTCTAAACCTGTATTTCTGGAATTTCTGCAGTGTTACTGAGATGTTTTTAGGAGAGTATTTTCTTCTCAGAAGAAATCAGTGTGAGAATGTTGGACACCTTTTCTCTCTTTTTAAAAGAAAAGTCTCCCCTCTAATTATGGAGGTAATTTAAGCTTACATAAAAAAAAATAAATAAGGAAAAGGAGAAAGAAAAATCTCCCAATCCTATTACCTAGCTACAACCACTGTTGAATGTTCTTCATGCTTTTTTCTCCTTGTTCAGAAACAACAACAACAACAAAAACATAAGCCATATATTACATCCTGCTTTTTTTCTTGTAAGCAGTAGCGTGGTATTTTCCCATGTTTTCACAGAGGACTTCTAATCATTATTAGGGATTTGAAAAACCTCCTGTTTAGTTTAAAAGCCATTGTTAATGCCTGCATGTCATTTTGTCATGTGGCTCTGCAATTAGCTTTCAAAAAACTCTGAGGCTGGAACCCAGATGAAAGTTATGGATGTATCAATCCCGTAACAAGCTACCCTCCTTTCCCCGGAAACCTCTGCACAAAGGCCTGGATTTTGTAATTTGGGGCAAAATTATTCTTAGCTTTTACGAAGTATTTCCTTTCTCTGCATCACAAGAGATTGGTTAAAAACCTCAAATTAGTAAATTACAGAATGGTATACCTGGAAGAGATGTTGGAAATCACGTGGTCAACTTCATCATTTCACTGATGAAGAAACTGAGGTCCACAGGGGCCAGAGAATTTCCAGTTAATTTATGGTAAGGGCCAGGGTCAGACGGTAGGTCTACCTAGACATCTAGGACGGTAGTAGTAAAGGCATGCCTGGGTGTAAACTGGAACTCCGGAAGGCGACTACCCTCTCAGGGGCAATTGACTGACTTTTTCCAAACTTTTTATCCAGTAGAGATATTTATCTCCCTCCTAAGATTGTTGTGAAGATTAGATAAGCTAAGTATGTAGAGGTTACAGTTAGTGATGGACACGTGTGTCTCATAGTTGGTATTGTCATGTCCTTGTGTTCCTCCTTGTTGTCGTTGTCGTCGCCATCATCATCATCGTCATCTCCTTACCATTGTTCTCACCATAACATCACCTGTACTTGGAAGACCTATAAGGAGGAAGGAAAGATTTAGTTCAAAAATAATTAGAGCTGTAAGAAGAGTTACTTTCGGATACTCCTCTGAAATTCCGTATGAGGCTTCATGTGATGATTTACATATTAAAACTGTGAAAATATCTGAAACCCATCACTTTTTAGACTCCTTGAGAGGATGCCTACTGTTCAGCTTTGTAATCTTCAGGTGTCTTGCACGTTTAACATTCAATAAATATCTGTTGAATGTGAGCAAATATCTGTTGCTAATAAGGAGAGAGAGTGTTGAACCGAATGTTAGACCAGGAGGATTCTCCTTTGCCAGTTTCTAGCCATGCAGTTTTCTCATTTGTAAAACCAGTCAGGTAGATGATCATCTTGAAGTTGCTTCCTGAATCTTTAGATGTAGGCAAAAATCCTTCATAGCCATCAACGTGAACTTACAGTTTTACTAAGATCAGAAAAGAGCACCAGGTCTATGATTAAGTAAACAGAAAGTCACCAAGTTGTTCTATGACTGTCTTCAGACTACACTGTTAGACATTTTCTTGAACCCATGTCTTGGTCTTCTTTTCCTCTTGTAGCCTGTTGGAATTCAGGAAAGACTTGACTCTTGAAACGGTGGGGGCTGGGTCAGCTTCTTAGATATGCATCAAGGTGTGGCAACTCTTCTTACTCAGTATTTATGAGACAGAGGACTCCTTACCTCAAGGCTGGAGTTTAGTTGCCACTCCCTGATTGCTATAGAGGTTTTCTCTAGGGTGTGTGTAAATGTTTGACCTTGAAGAGGGGAGAAAAAGAGATGTATATCTATTTGAAATACTTATTCATTTATTCTTTTTTTTTTTTTTTAAGATTTTATTTATTTATTTGACAGACAGATCACAAGTAGGCAGAGAGGCAGGCAGAGAGAAAGGAAGGGAAGCAGGCTCCCCGCTGAGCAGAGACCCCGATGTGGGGCTCGATCCCAGGACTCTGGGATCATGACCTGAGCCGAAGGCAGCGGCTTTAACCCACTGAGCCACCCAGGTGCCCCCTTATTCATTTATTCTTAAATAGGCTGAAATACCATGACTGCAAATTTTTATAAGCAGCCTGGAATTAATTATATTCAGGAACAGTATTCTAATGGTTATTGTAGAGAGAGATGAGGCACTTTGGAAGTTAGTATGAAGGCATGTTTACGATAGGCATTTTTGTTGGAGTAGGAACTTTTGTTGAAGCCCATCTTATTTTGGGAGAGGACAGTCATTTTGCCCTTCATTCATTATATATCTGGGCCCTGATTAAAATAGGAAGCATTTTATGTTCTGCAGGCTTAATCTATACATTTGATGGATAGACTAACCATTTATAAGGATATCCTTATATCTTTCTATAAAGTTGCAGAACTTTCTGAATTCTTTCTCACTTTTTTGTACCTAGTAGATGTCGTGGGCCATGTCCCCTGAGTGGTCCTATTTTCCCTGTGCCAGTGAACAATACTGTACTATGACTTGAAGGAAGGTTTTGAATCTTATTTTTTTATTTCGTGATTTGTTTTAAAATGAGACCTAAAATATAAAAGGTAAGAAAACACAGTTAATCTCTTCCAATGTAAAAGTACTCTGCATAAAACTTTTCGGACTTTGGAAGTAAAAAATTCGGAGTAAGTATAAATATATGTGTATAGAAAGAGTTAGAAATGTCTAAAGCCACAACAGTTTATGAATTGTTCTGTGTAAATTAAAAAGGTTAAGTTGTGTAGTTCTTGTTCTGCTTCATGCCTTTGTTATTTTAGCTTCAGTGAATTGCCAGAACAAAGTGTTGACTCTGCTTGGTGATTGAGTGAGACATAGAAAAATTCTAGTGACTGAAATAAACCTTTGAAATGCAAAGAGTTTTGTTTGTTTGTCATGGATAATCCAGATAATTAAGCACTTACTTGTTTGGAAAAAAATGAATGGTCATTTACAAGTTTTCTAATTCTTCTGTGCCCTGGTCAGTTGTTCCCTGTTTGCAAAGTAGAAGGGGCTGCCACCACAGGTTTTGGCATCTTCCAGCTGTTTTATTTTTTGTATCCTAAGGGAATGTGTAGAGAGCGTCTGAATTGTCTTAACGTTTTTACATCTGATCTGTAACTTCCTCAAGTACATTTTTACAGGTTAACTTGCTTCCTCTCTGCTTAATACAATAATTTTGTGTGATAGATGGGGGTAGTATGCATTGATCTCTGCTTCTAGTCCAAGCCCCTCTTCGTAATTTTGTTTAAAGATATGCTTGTAATACCAGAGATGATAGAAATACAGCAGGGATTTTGCTGAGAACAGATTCTAGGAATTAGGTACAAATATGATATGGGGACACCCCTGGGCATTATTTTCCATGCACTGCGGTTGGTGGGAGCTGTTGCAGGTTTTCACCACCAAACTACTGTTTACCACCTCAGGTTTCAGAGTCTGTGAATAACGTATTACATTGTATACAGCCATCTAGCTTCGGACTTCTCTGACTTCCTCATCGAAAATATTAAATCCCAGTAACAGTCTTTCCCTGTTAGCTTCCTCACTCCCTTTATCTCTTCTTTGCTGGCTCCCTGTTTCCAGATGACCCCTTCCTTCTCCACCTTCCTATCCCGTTCTTCATCCCACATCCCCCTCCTGTTTCCTTCTCTGTTCGCTCATGGTACATCACTCCCTTCCCAGTAGCCTCAGTGGCTGTATCGCTTTGTATTTTGCTGGTAATCTACCCTGCGGGCCCTTGATTTTGACCTGGCATCTTTTCCTCTCTTACCCAGTGGCTGCCAAGAGCTGCTTGAGGAAATCACTCCGTCAATAAATTTATCGTCTCCGGCCTTAGCTGGAACCCGAGGCAACTGTCTTGCACTGTGTGACTGGCTTGTTTCCTGCTGAAATCTTTCCACTTCCCTCAAACCTTCTAGCTACCCTTCTCCACCCCTCCTTGCTTTAGGAGATGACTTTCTCTCAGTATTAGTTTGCTAGACTTGCCTTAGAAAAATACCACAAACTGAGTGGCTTGAACAGCAGAAGTGAATTGTCTCATAGTTCTGAAGACCAGAAGTCTGAAATCAAAGCATGGGCTGGGTTGGTTACTTCCAAAGGCTGTGAGCAAAGGATACATCCCAGGCCTCTTTCCTTCATTTGTAGATGGCCTTCTTCTCCCTGTGTGTCTTCACATCACCTTCCCTTAATGAGTTTCTGTGGATCCAACTTTCCCTCTCTTATAAAGACACCAGTTCGTTAAGAAGGGCACGTGATGTAGTGAGCCCTGAGTATTATATAAGACTGATGAATTGCTGACCTCTATCTCCGAAACCAATAATACATTATATGTTCATTAATTGAATTTAAGTTAAAAAAAAAAAAAGAAAAAAGAAAAAGACACCAGTCGTACTGAATTAGAGGCCCATCCGCCTCCAGCATGACCTCATCTTAATTTAACTAATGACAACTGCACGCACCCTATTTCCAAAGATCACATTCGGAAGTATGGGGTGGCAGGTGAAGACCTCAACATTAGAATTGCTGGTGGGCATAGTTCAACCCGAGACCTAACCTTGCCTGCACAGATACCTTGATTGGCTTCAATTTTACTTCCCTTTTTCTAGTCTTAGAGGAGGAGGTGTCTTTTCTCCTGTCCTAGGCTAGTTCCTCCTATTTCCCCCTTCATTCCTGTCAAAGCTTTCACTCCAGAAGCTTGTGTGATCGGTTCTTTCTTTCCTTATCTGCTTATCTTTTCTTAGGCTGTCTCTTCCTCTGTGCAGCATTTCAGCAGAGGCACTGAGCAAAGGCAAGTCTTCACCATCTCTTCGTTGGCGAGGGAAGCCCTCCATCCACCATGATCATTTTTTCACACTCTCCCTGAGGAGTCCATCCATCCTTGCTTTTGGCTATTCCCTTATTATACTCACATGCATGTGGCTGACCTCACTTTCTGCTTTAACTCCACACCCATATGTTAGATGTTTCTGCCTCTGTGTCACCTTGTCACCTCAGTCTCAGCACATACAAAATATTCCTAAACCTGTGCCTTTTCTCTTGCCCGTATCAGCGATTTTCCAAGGCAGAAGCAGCCTGACTCCGTCCTGAGCTTCCCTCCAAGCCCCACATCCTGGCACTGGCTTGGTCCTTGTTGCCTCCTCCACCTCCCTTAACCCTCCTGAGCCTCTCTTGCCTGGGCTTGTGGTCATCTCCTCACCGGCTTCCCTGTCTACAGCTTGCCTCCTGTTCCAACACTGTAACAGGTCTGAAATGCCAAGCGTGCTTTTCTCTTGCTTAATGCTTTAAAAGTTCTCTCTGCTGCAGGTTCAAGTCCAGACTCTTAACTTGGCATTCAAGACCTTAGACAATCTAGCTCTGGCCACCTTTCCACCCTCATCAGTCATCTCTTATTTTAATGCCTTCATTATCATTCCCACTGCCACCACTTTAGTTCAGGACTTTATCACTTTTGCCTTTTTTTTTTTTTTAATCCCGGTAACCTCTGAATTGGTCTCACTGTTCCATCTTCTCACTCCTCTACGCCACCCTTCCCCAAATATCCTTCTTGTCATGATACTTCCTGATTCAGAGATTTGTACAGCAAATGTTTATTGATGTCTGTTTTATGTCAGCCTCTGGATATGCTCTGAACCTGACTCTCAGTCTAGTAAGTTTCACAGAATTTAATCCCCCTGGCATGTACCTGTTGACCGGCTCCTGTCATTCTTGGAATGTTGGGCCTTGCAAGGCACAGAGTCAATGTCACTCTCAATAGTGAGATTTTATATGACTTTTTATCCACTTTTATTTTCACCGTGGTCACTTCTGACGTCTCTGGAACTGGTCCCACACAAGAAGTATAGACTACAGACTATTCTCTGATTGTGCCAGTAACCTGGTACATAGTAATTTTTCAAATGCAACATTTTGGGCTGCTGACAAAGAATCTCACTTCCTTCTTCATTCTTTCATTGAAACTTAGTTGAAATTTTTGGATTCTTGAAACTTTGTGCTTTAGTTTTTCCTTTCTATAAGTGTTTGATCACATTTACTGCCTCCCTAATTATGGTAGACATGATTACAATAATTATGTCTAGTCCCAGACAGTGGCTAGAATGTCTGGGTAGTGCTGTAAAAATTCAGAGAGGAAGTACATGTCACAAAATATAAAATCTATGACATTTGAGAGAATTAGTCACTTCCATATTCTTAACTCCCGAGAGATAGAATGTTCCAGAGGTTGAAAGCATGAGTAGGGTCCCGTTTCTTTTTGTGAGCTCTATGCCTTCTGGTGGCAGGCCCGTTAACAGAACCAATGCGAAGTCTCTCCTGTAAGGTACTTGGGGTTCCCTTACTGGGTGTGCTTTGATTTGCATGTTTGGATTCTTTGTAGAGAGCTGACCTTTGGTGTAGGGAGGATTTTTTTTTTTCCAAATTTTTGAAAAGTTTTATTTTCAAAAACAATTTTTGAAGAGAGTTACTTATAAGACCATCAGTGTAATAAAAACAATTTGTCAGTCAGTAAATATAAAAACAAATATTAAATATCACATAATTTTACTTATCTCAGTATACTGTTTTATTCTAAAAACCTCACAGTTTGACAGTATATTTTCATAGTCACCCTAGTTTCACTGGATATCACTAAATTACTCTATGGATTGATGCAACAAATTTATTTCTTATTATCAGTTGGTATTGTTCTAAAAGTTGCCATATTGATGGCAACTTTCCTTCAATAATGAAGGAAAGGTGGAACTTAGTGTGGTTTTGAGTTGTATCTTCTTAATTCTTTTATTTTTTTAAATTTTTTATAAACGTATAATGTATTTTTATCCTCAGGGGTATAGGTCTGTGAATCGCCAGGTTTACACACTTCACAGCACTCACCATAGCACATACCCTCCCCAATGTCCATAACCCCACCCCCCTCTCCCAAACCCCTTCCCCCCAGCAACCCTCAGTTTGTTTTGTGAGATTAAGAGTCACTTATGGTTTGTCTAGGGAGGATTTTTAATACAACTTATGTACTTAGGATGTTCTTCAACAAGAACAAAATGGGCCCAGCCACAGGGAGTATGTTATACCCATTTTCTTTCTCACTGAAATTAGAGCCAGTGATTTATAATCTACAAATCCTTAAATTGCTTGGTTGCATTTGAGATGGCCTCTTACTGTGGGCACTATAATGATAATTGAAATCAGCTAGGCCAGGGGTGAAGGTTTTCAGAGGACTGGAAGTCATGCTCTGTACTTGATCTGGAGTGTGATGCCCTTCAGGTCAGTGTGACAGACATACCTTTCTAAGTGGCCCTTATCTGACAGATATACTTATTAAATTTTTTTTGTAGTCTAAAACACACGTAACTCTTCTTATTCTCTTTGTCATATAAATGTACAAAAGGCACAATTACAAAAAAATTGGAACCAGAAAATTGGTCTCCATTTTGCAAGCTTGATTCCTCCAGGATGCCTCAATGTGAGTTTTTTTTTTTTTTTTTTTTTTAAGATTTTATTTATTTATTTGACACAGAGAGAGAGATCACAAGTAGTCAGAGAGGCAGGCAGAGGGGGAGGGAGAAAAAGTCTCTCTGCTGAGAAGAGAGCCTGCGGGGCTTGATCCCCGGACCCTGAGATCATGAACTGAGCCAGGACGAAGGCAGAGGGCTTAACCCACTGAGCCACCCAGGCGCCCCCCTCAGTTTGTTTTGTGAGATTAAGAGTCTCTTATGGTTTGTCTCCCTCCTGATCCCATCTTGTTTAATTTATTATTTTCCTGCCCCCCAAACCCCCCATGTTGCCTCTCAGCTTCCTCATATCAGGGAGATCATATGATAATTGTCTTTCTCTGATTGACCTATTTCGCTCAGCATAATACCCTCTAGTTCCATCCATGTCATCGCAAATGGCAAGAGTTCATTTCTTTTGATGGCTGCATAGTATTCCATTTTGTGTGTGTGTGTGTGTGTGTGTGTGTGTGTGTGTGTGTGTGTGTATACCACAAATTCTTTATTGATTCATCTGTTGATGGACATCTAGATTCTTTCTATAGTTTGGCTGTTGTGGACATTGCTGCTATAAACATTCAGGTGCATGTGCCCCTTTGGATCACTACATTTGTATCTTTAGGGTAAATACCCAGTAGTGCAGTTGCTGGGTCATAGGGTAGCTCTATTTTCAACTTTTTGAGGAACCTCCATGCTGTTTTCCAGAGTGGTTGCACCAGCTTGCATTCCCACCAACAGTGTAGGAGGGTTCCCCTTTCTCCTATCTACCAAGACAGATGTCATAGGCAATACTTATACTTGGCACATTTCCCATGGGCAAACTCTGGAATATGCCAAAAGCCTGGTACTCTAACTGCAACTCAGCCCCTTTCTCTCCCACTCAATACTCACCAGCATCCTCACCAGCATCTGTCATTTCCTGACTTGTTAATTTTTCTGCTTAATTTTTAAATGATGTGTGATGAGTAGCTTTTTAATTTTTTGTATGTGTAAGTCTTTCTAAATAGCGACTTTAAATTCTAAATTCCATGATATTATATGCAAGCATAAGGAATATGTGGACCAGAAATTTTTTTAAGGCTTTTACGACTAAAGTAGAAAAAAAAATTGTTTTAACATGTAATTTTCTTTTTCAAGTATTTTATTTATTTGTCAGAGAGAGAGAGAGAGAGAGACTGAACAAGCAGGGGGAGTGGCAGGGAGAGGGAGAAGCAGGCTCCCCGCTGAGCGAGGACCCTGATGCGGGACTCTTTCCAAGGACCCCAGGATTATGACCTGAGCTGAAGGTAGATGCTTAACTGACGGAGCCACCCAGGCGCCCCTTAACATGTAATTGTATATTCAGCTTAAATCTTGTCAGATAGAGTACTTAGTTGACTTTTCACTGATAACACATTTTTCTAACCTGGCAGATCAGACTCCTAAGTATTGAAAGAGACTTGGAATTGAACAGTCTTGGAGACTTGGAGTTACCAGTTCCTTGTGCTTATTTGTGTTTTCTCAATCTGTGTATACTCTCATGTGAGATGTCTGTAAAGTGTGATGTCTAGAAGGTATCTTCATATCCATTGTATGGGAATTAGCTTTCTAGTCTACACAACTCAAACATGTTGTTACAACTCTGTGTTCTTATCAGCTGAAGTATTAAAGTGTGCAAATAATTTCCTTTAAAAAAATGCAGAGCAGGTTGATGTCAGTCGCTTAATTGTTTTTTGGTGTATTTTTTTGAGTGGGAGAGAAAGGGGCTGAGTTGCAGATTTTTGGCTTGGAAAATACAGTCCTAGTTCTACAATTGTGTGTTTCTTCATATCTCAGTTTTCTAGATATTTTAGCCAAAAAAAAAAAAAAAAAAAAAACCTAAGACAGTGATGAAGAATTTTTTTTAACAAGGAAGGGGCTAAATAGACATTATTCTTCAACAGCGAAAAATGAGTAAGAATACCTTAGTTATTTTTTTCAGTTTTAATGAAAATTTCATTGATTAAATAGTTAGAGAAGAGATAAGATTGATGAGATAAAATTGTGTTAGTAATCATCATTCAAAGCATGAATTGCAACTTCTTTTGTGTTATGTTTATTTAAATCTTTAGTTGTATAGTTCTTTTTATATCATCTTCAAGTGAAATGATGGGGAACATTCTGCAGTGCTTGATTCTCTTCTCTTAAAAAACAGACTATTTAATTTTATAAATAAGCATCCTTGAGTCATTAGATATTGGGGTTCAGGTGTGCAAAAGGCCTGGTAACATATGGCCTGTCCCCAGATGCCCTAATTGAGCTGAGAACTTTCCCCAAGAGATTTGGATTACTTTATCTGAATGATTTGTTATATGTGGCACGAAAAGGTGCTTTGGTCATAAAAGGAAGAAATAAATAATTACATACTTTCAAGATACATTGGTTTGCCTTTATATTAATTTCTGTACAGTTACTAGAAGATAAAAATCTTAAAGCCCATATTAATGACATTAATTGGATGACCACAGTTTTGGATGATTCACTTTTAGTATCTATATAACATTTCCTTTATTTTCCTTATAATCTTTTTAAATATATACATTTATATATATACATTTCCCCCCATTTGAATACATTTATATGTGTATATATATATATAATATGTATTTTTATATATTCAAATATATTTCTATATTTTATATATATTGAACTCACCCTGGACTTTTTTTCAGGTTCAGAATTTTTCCTTCTGATCACAGTTGCATATTTTTCACTGAATAATTTTAATACCTGCTATTAAGAAAGTAATCATGCTCATTGCAGACAGTTTCTTAAATATTTAAAAGTATAAAATAAAGCTTATAATGTTGAGTGAAAACAACCATTACGTGTAGAGTAGGATCTCAGCTTTGTAAAACATGTGTATCCCTCTATGGGGAAAACATCTGCAAAAAGGAAGTAAAACAAAAGGGTAATATGGAAATTGAGGCTCATTGAAGTTGTGACTTGCACAGAGCCCCTCAGCTAGACAGTGATCTAATCCATGATTGCAGCCCAGTCTCTCTGACTCCAGTGTGTGCTTAGGATTTTACTGGGCTGCTTCCCAGGAGAAGGGAGAAGAACAGCACACAGACCCTATGGGTGTACTGTGTGGTGTATAGATGGAGGGACCTAAAGTTCTTACAAGGATGCCACTGATGTTTGGTAGATGAGTGATTTTCCTAATAAGGATAAGAGCAAGTAAACTTAAAGGATTCCTGCAGTAGATCTGTGTCATTTTTGAGTTGACTTACACTCATTTTACAGAGAGGAAACAGGTCCAGGAAGATTAAATACGTTGCCGAAGAGAAACATGGTTAGTGTGAGAACAAGGAGGTCTCTTGTCTGAATTATTCTTTGCATTTTAGGTTTCAGTTTCAAGGTTATGTTAAAACTGTCCTTGTATTTCCATTTTTGTCTGGGTTTGGGTGGTGATTGGATGGAATTATTTGAGTTATAAGCTTGATTCTTCTGGTAGTAGGAGTTGAATATAGATTTCCAGCTAGACATTAGGTCTCTGTAGACAATGAAGGCTATGGAAGGGTGACGTTTGGACCAGGGACCACGGATCACCAGCCTGCCTACAGATTGGTTCCAGCTGGGAGACATTATGAACTCGATGCTGGCATGTGTTTTAACTGGCATGGTCAAAAAAAGTGTCAGAAGATCTTCCAATGAGTGTAAAATTGCCTCCTTGAACAAGGCAGGTAGTTAACATTAAACAGAAAATGTCGGATAATAAACTCAATTCTTTTCTTTAAATCCTGACCACACACACACACACACACACACACAGCACGGGCATGTGAAGTGACTCTAGCTTTATTTTTATTTTGTATTGTGACAACCAAAATCTTTATGCGTGTTAAAAACAAGCAGAAAAAAGCAACTATTTTTAATATTTACACCTAAACCAGAAAAAGAAAGATTTTAGGTGGGCATGAGGAGAGACGTTGGCTACTTTGTATTCCTTTTCAGTTGGTAACCTGGGAGCTCCTGAGAGAAACAGACAAGTTTTTTCTCTCTTTCTCTTCTTCTTCTTCTTTTATATTACTGGGGTTTCTTCTTTCCTTTTTCCCCTATAACTGCTTGGTCTTGGTGGGGACCATGAGCTCTGATCTGTCTTGTCTGAAGCAGATGGTTCAGCTAACCCCCAGCACAATGCTTCTCTTGCCCCGAGCCCCTTCACAGCCCAGGCAGTGGGTCCTGGCTGCTGACGACCTTCAGGCTGCCTGTGCCATCCTTCCCCTGTGACTGATGTAATTCTGTTCTGGTTCATGACTGGGTGAGGGAAGAACAAGAACATAGCAGTAGGCAGGAGAGGCTCATGTTTTATAGTAATTGGCCCCTGTTCTACAATGACCAGAATGATTACCCCTAAAAAGAGACTTGAACTTACTTATTCTCCGCACTGCATTTCATGGACTGGTTCTGGCCCATAGATTGTTTGATTTGTCTTCTTTGTTTACCAGCAGTTGAGTGGGGAAGATCTGAGGGCACATACATAAAGAGTGATACTAGATTCTCTTCTCTGATACAATTTGGGCTCAGAAGCAGGAGAATTTGTGCCTTCTTAGTGTTTATTTTCTGTTTTCTTTTTTTCTTTTTTCTTTTTGATGAGAAGGATCAGAGAAATGAAAATATCAAGAGAGCAGAATCAGTTTTCCGGTCACCAAGCTCATTAAAGTTAATATTTACTTTAAAAATGAATGTATTTGCCAAGCCTTCCTGCTGTTTGTTTGGGGAGCATTTAACTTACATGGGAGAGCCTCTAACTAGTTTCCATTTGGGCATTTTTCCTCCAAGGCCAGTGGTGTGTGTGATGGCTGCTGAGCTCGGTTGTAACACCTATTTTTTAATTTTTTTTTTTTACTTCAGGTTGCATTTATCTTGAGGGTAAAGGAAGGGAAAGAAATGAAGCTATTAGATTTTTCCTGTTTCTCTGTGTTTACTGCTCAGTCTTGTTTTCAGAAACTCAGTTGACACATTCAGGGGTTTATGAAAACTGGAAATTTGATTAAAATACAGCCTTGAAACTCAAAGATTACATTTGAAAACTTCTGATATTTTTATTGTTAATTACAATACTGTTATAATTTTATACATAAAATGACACCTAGCCACTCATGAGAAGATAAAAAATACAGATGATAAAAAAACTGAAAATGTAGAAAAATGAAATTTCATATTTAGTAAAAAATTACCTTGCAATACTTTTTAAAAATTAAAAAAAAATTTTTATTAACATATAATGTATTATTAGCTCCAGGGGTACAGGTCTGTGAATCATCAGGCTTACACATGTCACAGCACTCACCATAGTACATACCTTCTCCAGTGTCCATAACTTACCTTGTAATACTTTAAAAAGAATATCCTTTTCACTTTACAATTTGTGCTTTTTTTTTCCTGTGTAGGAACATGGTATGGGCCAGTACTGTTCATGTTTTATCTTTTTTTTTTTTAAAGATTTTATTTATTTATTTGACAGAGAGAAATCACAAGTAGGCAGAGAGGCAGGCAGAGAGAGAGGAGGAAGCAGGCTCCCTGCTGAGCAGAAAGCCCGATGTGGGGCTCGAACCCAGGACCTGGGATCATGACCTGAGCCGAAGGCAGCGGCTTAACCCACTGAGCCACCCAGGCGCCCCTGTTTTATCTTTTTTAAATAAAAATCTCTTCATAAAGTACATTATTGTGGTTTTCTTAATTTTGGGGGTTGCTTTTTTTATTTGTCATTAATGTTATTTTAAGACATCTCTTAAAAAGTAATTGCTAATTAAGGATGAGAATCAATTTTTATAGTTCTTGTTCCTGTAGGATTTTATATATTTATTTTCTGTTTTGCTATTTTACTGAACTCTATGGGTTCCAGCATTTTTCAGGGTCTTCCTTTGGGTTGTCTAGGTATATAAACATATCATCTACAAATGATTTTTTAATCTCTTTCCTTCTTGTATTTATCAGTTTTTTCCTCTTGATGCTTGTAACTTTCTAAATGAAAGCTGTTCTTTTTCTTTAGGTCTCAGATGAATATTTTTCAACATAAAAATTTTTTAATGAACGTTAAATATTGATTATTTCAACTTCTCTAGACATTTAATAACTAAAGGATAGAGTAAGTTTGGTTGCTGAGGTTTTAAAGCATTCTGTGTTGGAGAAATGATTAGGTTTAAGTATTTGAAGGTTGTTTTGAGTAATGTTTAAATTTATATGTTTAAGAAAGAGAGATACTATATGTCTCTTTAGTACCTTCAGTTTGACACTCCTTTGCTATTTATTTATTTATTTATTTATTTATTTATTTATTTGTTAGAGAGAGAGAGAGAGAGAGAGAAAGATCACAAGTAGGCAGAGCAGCAGGCAGAGAGAGAGGGGAAGTGGGCTCCCCACTGAGCAGAGAGCCTGATGCGGGACTGGATCAGGACCTGAGCTGAAGGCAGAGGCTTAACCCACTGACCCAGGCAGGTGCCCCAACATTCCTTTGCTCTCAATAGTCAACAGTTAAGTATTTCTGTAGTGAAAGCCACAAGTGTGTCCTGCAAGATGGTACAGTTAGTGCATAGTATTTTTGTCCAGTTAGAAATCTGAAAAATGTGTATGAACTTTTAGTGGGACATCTTACCACCATTTTGGGGGTCAGCAAGGATCACCAGTTTCGGGATGAAAAACAGGAATTATTGATTCGTTGTTTGATGGGCTAGGTATTTGTCTTTGAGAGTTGATTTATTTTTGAATGATTAACTGGTTGGTACTGGCTATCTTTGGTTGTGACTGTCTGTGTTCTCTTGTGTGTTCTCATGGGCTGTGAGCCCATGCCTCTCCACTCCGAGCCCCCTCTAATGCAGGGTGGTGAGTAAAATCACAGGAGGAGGATCTGTGGGATCCTGCTGCTCCATCTTCCATCTGGGTTGCCCCTTTCCCCCACACATTCAATCTGTGTGCACCTCCTTTTCTTTAACTGTACAAGGATTGTAATCTCTACCTGGCAGAGTTATTGTGATGATCACTCAGATAATGTTTGTAAATTCTTTCATAGATTTGGCACGTAGCAGGTACCCTTCTCGATTGTGCCACTCACAGCACCCGTCACACTCAGTGACGTTTATGTCATCCTTCTTCTCATACAAGCTGAGGGTCACATGGTGCCTGCCCAGCTTTATCGTGGGACACCAGTGATCTAATGTTAGGAACCTCCTCATTTTAAAGATGGGGAAATTGAGGCTGGGAAGTCCAAACTTAGACTTCTTTCTGCCACTGTTCCCCTCCTCCTCTATCACAGTGGCCTTTCCTTGACCACATGCTGACTGGATCTGTAGAAAGCAACGTCCACTGGTGGCTTTGTCAGCTCATGGGCTTTGGGGGATGGGATTTTATATCCCAGAAGATATTCAGGAGCTCTGCAGTGGAACACTTTGGGTTGGTGCCTATCTTTCGCCTCTGATGATGTTGATGTGATTCTCTTTCTTGGTTACCAACCTTTTCACGGGAACCTATGCATTGCCTTGGCAAGGGTAGCCCTTTTGTCCCTATTCTGTACTCTGTGTCCGTGAGTTGATGAATTGGGAAATTTTCTCCGTCAGGATTTTCTCTGTCAGAATTTTCTCCTCTCATAGGCACTTATTATCATGATCTTGGGACCTCTTGTCTGAGCAGATATTTGCATCCTTAGGATCGTATTTCTCCCCCATGGGAGCATGTGGTTCTTGGGGGCAGAGGTGCATTTCTACCTCCTTCTGCATCTCATTTGCTCAGCATAGTGTTTTGTACCTGGTATGTGCTAAATGTTGCTTGAAAGTATAAATGGACACTAGTATTGGGGTCTTGTGGTGAGCTTATTTCTATAATTCAGATATAAGAGTTCTTTTTTTCCTTATTTTTCAGAGGGCCATAGAAGTTCACCAATCGTTTATTGATGGTGACACACAAAAAAACCAAAACCCTTAAATATAAATAAAATAAAATAAAATAAAATAAGTACATTATTTAATCTTCTCAATAACATTGACATTATTATTTCTAGCTTTACAGATGGGGAAACTGAGATTTAGAGAAGTTAAGCAACTGACACAGGGTCGCAGGGCTAGTGAGGTGTTGGAACTGGAGGTGACCTGGACAGCCCCGTGGGCCACAGCTGAAGTGGAAGGTGGGTGCTGGATGCCTCCTGGACTGTGGCCTTTTTAAAGGAGCCTGGAAGGTTCCTTGCATTTAAATGATGGCTGAATTACATTTACTGTTGAACTGTGTGACTTTTAAGTTGCAAATGAGTGCTAAGAGTGTGTTAGGGTAGCCGTTGGCTGTGGGACTAATTGAGAAACAAAATGCAAGTGCTGCAAATAAATTGATTTTCCTACTTAGAGTAGGTGCTCACTCCACTTCTACCAGTCCTGTGGCATTTGCCTTCAGGAGTCTTTCTTGTCTAATTAAAAACTACAGGCCAGATGTTGTGTGATGTCAATAATTTAGTACTCATGACACCCCCCCCCCCAAATTGTTTGTTTGCAAACAGTTTAGAATAATCGGCACGTTTTTAAAAAACGTGAAGTGACTCTCCGTTTGTGTGGCAGTGTTTTTACTCACTTAGAACGTAAGGATTTTCTGGGCTTCTCTTGAAACTATCCTCTAGAAAGACTGTGGTGACCTTTTCAAGAAGTCTCTAGCTTGGGAGGGAGAATCAAGCTGTGATCCAAGAACACATGTGTTGGGGTTAATTGTCTTTGTATCTTTGGTTTTTCCTCCTCATTCCTGAGATCTATGAAGATCAAGCATTTGAGATCCCATCTAGCGCGTTGGGTTTTCGTTGGGGGACTGTCCCTTCCCTAAGTGGGGAGGGAAGGTATTGGGAGGGTGCGGCAGTTTCATTGACCTTATCTGTGGTTCGGGAGATGTATTATTCTAATCCTTAACGTCCTAAGCAAAGACTATCCTGACTGTGTTTTTACTGAAACCACTTCCTGTCATTCTGGGTAGTTTATACTGTTTATTTATTTACCTTTGTGTAAGGAAATTCCTTCTCTACTGTCCTATCTTATCTTTGATCAAAGTTTCCACCCAGAGACCCTTACTGAAATAGTACTATTCAAGGCTTGTGTGTGTTTTCTTTCCTTCCTTCATTCCTTCTTTTCTTCTCTTTGAAAAGCTTGTGGAGTTTTTGCCCCATCTGCACTCTGGTTTTCCTTCATTCTGTTTATGACTATTGTGTAATGAATATTCATAGTTGCCGTTATTAATGTAGTAGCACGTCATTGGTCAACCAGCTTACTGGCTCCTTTGTACTGTCATTTAAAAAAAATTGTTTCTTTTATTTATTTTTTAATTTTGTCGTCTTTCTTTGTCTTCTTAAATTTTTCTTTTTTGAGTTTGTACTCATATCAGTCCCTGGCCCCTAGCTGAGACATATGCGCAGGTCTAAAACTGTGCAGGACAGGAAGGATGTCGAATGGCTTAAAAGGATTTCTGTTGTGTACTGAAAGAGTGGATCTGTGCCTTCTGAGGATATGGTCTGACCGCATGAATACTACTAATTAGGCATCTTTTATTTTAAGAGAGGGGCAGCTGTTACTGTAGTTGAATTTGAAGATCTTTAGTTATTTTGCTCCTTTCTTGAAAGGGCTCTTCTCCATATATGCTTCTCCTTGGCAGAGTTGATGGCAGACCCAGTTACTGGCATGTTGATAGTGTGAAAAAAGGAGGGAAAAGAATTTGACAAGGAAAATCTGAAATGTTCTGAACATTAGATTTTAAGGTGTTAGGTTTGTTTTCTTAAGTCTTTTTTTTTTCCAATTTATTAAAAAAGAGTAAAACACCTAAGCATTGTACATGTCAATTCCTTTTGAAGTGACTTGAAGGTAGAATTTCCACCATCTTGCACTTGATCAGAAGGTCTAGCAATGAAAGGTCCCCTAGAGCGTCCGCAGCTGTCCCTTGGAGACTTGATTAGGATGGCATTTACAGTGATGATTGTGCCTTCCTGGATTTTCAAGCTTTTTATTTAAATCAGTGCTTATTATCTCTCATTGTTGTTTAAAAAAAAAAAAAGCTTCTGAACCTTAAAATCCAGTGATGATATCACCTAGAGGGTTGAGTTGCTAAGTATGTGGTGTTAGAGGGACAGACCTCTGTCTCCCTCTTTGCCAACGTCATAAGCCCTGAAACCCCTATGCTTGCTGGGTAATCCAGGCAAGAGTGTCACTGCATAATCATAACAGATTTTGTAGGGCTTCAAAGTTTACAAAACAATTTCATATGTTATTTTGGAAAATTCTTGCAACAACCCTGTCAAGTAGTGGGTAAGTATTTTCATCCCTGTTTTGTAGAAGAGGAAATTGCATTCTGAGAAGGTGAGCACTGTGCCCCAGGCCACAATTTTCTGTTCTCACAGTGGAGCTGAGTCTGGAGCCCATGTTTCTTGCCCTCCTACATTCCCCCAATTTTTCTGCTTCATCTGACAAAGTCAGTATTTAAGGACATTGCATTCAGGATCAGACTAGGGAAGGTGTGTGACCTAAACACCCTAGTAATACGGATTTCAAAATGTTAGTTATTTCCTTGGTACTTTAATGACAAATAATACAAGTTACCCACGAATTTGTCCATTCAGATAAATGTTTTTTATTTCCCGTGTTCCATGACAGACTTACAGGCCTAAATGCCTAAATTTACATTGCTGTGAAGAATGTGAGTCCTACTTTGTATTCCTCACATGCCTCAAGAGACAGCAGTTCAAACTATGGTATGAATATTGACAGTTTTGGTGAGAGGGAAGAAGGGAGAAGCATGGCTAGCAATGATCCTCTAGAGAATAAGAAGAAATGATGATATTTTGGACAGCTTTACAAACTGGAGCAAAGGTTTGGCGAAAACAGGAAGCTGCCTTTGAGAAGAATTTAGCGTCAGATACGGATTCGAATCCATGTTCCACTACTTAGCCTCTTTGTCACAATGAACAATCAGTCTCTCTGCCAGTGACTCAGTGTCCTTATCTGAGAGGAAAGGCTCTAAGACAGCTTCAGACGGGGTAAGAGGTCGGGGTGCCCCAGCCGAGCAGCCAGCATCCAGTTGCGTCCAGGCGCCAGCGCTTCGTGGCTGTGTAGTTCCTGACCTCCTGTCATCTGGAACCCAGGATAAGAATGATACTTGCCTTATAGGGTTGTTAGGATCGCGTGAGTTTTAATACATGTCAACTCCTTAGAACCATGAATGGCTCATAGTGAATTCTCTATTAAAAGTCAGTTATTTTTAAGTGGAATGAAGTAGGGAAGCCCCTGATGCCTCTATTACGTTCTCAGTATGTTAGTTTTTTTCTCTCCTATATAGATTTGTTAAGATTAAGCCTCATGAAAGGAATTTTAAAACCACCAGTATATAATGTTTTCATATTGCATCAGATTTCATTCATGTAGTTGTTGGCCTCTTACACCTTAGACATTTATTTTTTAAAATGTGATCTTTTTGTATGGTTAATCACTTAGAATACTGTGTTATATCATGTCTAGGAAATTCATTATAAGCCTTTCTGAGAGAGAAGGCTTTGTGATAAAAGCCAGCTGCCCAGACATTTCCACCCTCCTCACCCATCCCCCAGCCGACTGCAGAAGCAGCGGGTTGGCAGAGATCCAGCTTTCCTAAGCGATGGGATTGTTCCAGAGGCCAGGAATGAGCGGAATCTGCCCAGATTGGAGATGGCTCCGGCTCCTCTGCTTGCTTCAGATTCGCAGACTTGTTCCCAAACTGACCCAGCACCATTTTCCAGCGTTTTAGCACTGGGACGTGTGGAGGTCTTCATATCAAAAAAATGCTTTTTGAATCTATTTTTTAATTCCCTGGAAGTTTTTCTGTTTTTCCTTGTACCCTTGGAGAAGAGCTGTGAGTTCATTTTAATTAACAGTTACCTGTCTACCAATCGATGTGGGCCGCCTCTGGCTGTTTTCCAAATGTAGCACCTTGCTTGATCTGACTCAAGTGTTGAGACTGTGGTTCCACCTTCCCCGCTTTACCTGGGGGTGGGAAGGTTCAGTTATTTGGCTTAGGCCAGGAAATTATTGGCTATTGTCAATGGAATTTGTTTATCTTTTCCACTCCTCGGCATTCCTAGACTCCGAGAGAAGTCATCATCACTGTGATTGCATTCCATTCTCACTCCTCCCCTTTGTCTATTTTTATTAAATGCTTGATATTTCTCTCTTTCTTAGATATAAATTCAGGGTCCCCCATGCAGACCTTTCAGAAAGGGGTCCCTTGATCAGCAGTTGTTAGAAAAAAATCTACTGAATATCTCTTCTGTCCCCTTTTTATTCGGCTACTGCCGAATACAAATTTTTTTGTAAATGCCGAATAAAATGTTTTCTGCAGTTATTCTCCAAGATTTAGGATATGTCCATCTACATAATTTTTTTAACTTATGGTCGATGCATACATAATTCTAATGAGCTTCTAGATCGCTATCCAACAGAACTAACGCAAGCCACATACAATTAAAATCTTTCTAGTAGTCATATTATATAAATAAAAGAAATAGGTTATTTTAATTTTACTATGTGTTACTTAGCTCAATATAGAAAAATATTACAATTGGGACATGTAATTGATATAAAATTATTATTGATGTGTTTTCTATTTTTTGTTCTAAGTTTTCAAAATCTGTGCAGCGTGTCTCAGTGTGGGCAAAAGCACATGCATGTGGTCAGTAGCCATATGTGGGCATATGTCATATGTCACCAGGGATCTGTACTGGAACTTTTCTTCTGTCTGGAAGAGCCAGTGCTCTGCACTGGTGATTATTGGCCCATCACAGTGGCTTAGAAAACAGGCATGAATCTATGCCTCATGTCTTTGCCCATAATTAACACATGCCTAAAAAGATTTCCTTTGTTAGGAAAACTAACTATGAAATAAAGTGTCCTGAAACATGAATTCAAAGTAGCATGTGTCAAGTCACCAGAACAGTTGGCTGACTTACTGCCCGCTAGTGATAAAAATTGCTTTGTCTTCTGGCAGCACTCAGCAGTCAGAACAGGACTCAGCATTTAGCACAGACCCTGGACATCTCTCCCCGGAAGCCGTGGAACTTAGGTTCCTGACAGCGGCTGCAGCGCTGCACATGTTTGTGATGGACACATCACTGTCTCTCCTTGCTCCTCACCCCCATTACTGTTCAAGGTCATGAGGTTCAAAGGGTGAAAGGTGATTGATGTTTAGGATGCTGGCGCCTATGCTTTATGCTTCATCCTGTGCCCTCATTTTTCCAGGACCCCTCAATTACCTTCTTTGAGAAAATGGTTATTGAGTGTTAAGGATCATTACTGAGTCTCAAATGTACATGGTTATGGCTGAATTTCAGCCACTGGAGGGTCAGTATAATCTATTTTAGGACAGCGTTGCTCAAACTTGGATGTGGATGAGAATCACCTGGGGATCTTATTAAAATGAAATTTTGATGCAGCAGGAATGAAGTGGGGCATGCGAGTTTGCCTTTTTCAAAAATTCTCAGGTGATTCTGATATTGCTGGTCCACAGACCACACTTGGAGCAGCAGGGATCTTATGGTAACAAAAATGCCAGTCTGTGATAAGTTTTTATCCAGCCACAGCAGAAGAGAAAAAAAATAATATAGTGAATGAAGTTTTCCACCACTTTAGCTTTATGTTTTTTAAAACTCAAAGATAATTACTTTTATGCCTTCTTGTTACCATGGTAATTGTAAATGGTAGTTATTATTTAAAAAAAAACTTCCATTGCAGAATTAAAAAACTGACAACCCTATTTATGTTTCCAAGTTAATAAAAGAAAAATAATTTTACTGATCCACAGACTAAGAGTCTGATGCCACCATCACCTAAATTAGGAATTGATAATTTCCTTTTCTAGCACTTGTAGTATTTTGAATTGATATAATTAGTTGGGTAGTTGTTTAATGCCACTTTCCTCACTGTGTTCTAAGCCACACACACACACACACACACACCCCCAACCACCCACTACTTTGTCCCTACTGCCTAGCACTGGGTCTGATACCCTGTTAGTTCCTAATCAGTATTTTTAGGACAGTTTTATTCAGTGGGCGTAGCGGGAGTGGTACTGCCTCTTCTCGGGGAGTGTTTTAGAAACTGGTGGGAACTAATTTTGGTTGTCCAAAAGAATGGAGTATGCCATTGGTGTTTGATGGGTGGAGGACCGGAGGGGCTAGACATTCAGGAGTATACAGAAAAATAGCCAACCAGTGAAACCTTATTCTGTGCATTCTGCACAATCTTAGAATGTCTCTGTTGAAGATTCAGTTTGTGAGAAGGCTGTTTGTAATTACCTGAGCGAAATATCTAACCCCACTTAACATATGAAACAAAAACTTTTTTTTTTTTGGCCCAGTTTTAATATATTCTGAAATTTTCAGGAATGTAACTGCTGAGTATGTCAGAGTTGTATTTTGATTTATTGGAGACTTCCCAAAGACATAGGCACCATTTTGGCAAATCCCATCACCAGAAGCAGTGCTGCTTGTGGTATTCAAATGGTGCCAGTACACATTTATGGACTGTGTGATGAATATGGATCTATATACATGTACACACAACTTTTTTTTTTTTTAAAGATTTTATTTATCTGTCAGAGAGATCGAGAACACAAGCAGGCAGAGCTGCAGGCAGAGGGAGCGGGAGAGACAGGCTCCCCACTGAGCAGGGAGCCAGACCCAGGACTCGATCCCAGAACCCCAGGATCATGACCCGAGCTGAAGGCAGACGCTTAACCCGCTGAGCCACCCAGGCGTCCTTATACAGTCTTTATTTAAAAATATTCATTAAAGAGTATTGAAAGTATGCAGATGAATGTCTGTCTTTTCAGATTTACTCATTAAAAATAGTTGCAAACATCTTACTATCTCATTAAATCATTTATTGTAGTCATGTCTATTTACATATTAAGATATGTATACATATATACATTACACATTTGAAAGGCAGTAAAAAATTACTTCTCTTCATTTTGCCTCTGTGTTACAGTTTTCTCTCTCTTTCCATGTGTATAATCACTATCTCTGGATTTCAAGTGTTTGCTGTGAAAAGGTGGTGCTGATCCGAGAGGGCTGAAAATCCCTGTTCTCATGGGAGCATCAAGGAATCAAACATTCCTACATTCTGGCATTAGCTTATTTCTCCAAGTTGCTCATTCAGGGGCTGGGAATTTGCTGGGTGATAGACATCATACAAGAGATAGTAAGTTTTTTGTGAGTGACTAAACACACAGCGATATGCCTTAGCTGACTTGGTGACTCGCCTAGAGCCCCTGGGAAAGGCAGACTGCTCACCTGAGACCCACTGTTGTGCTTCCCGTGCATTTTCCATTCTGAAAGACCATCTTAGAGGAAGGGGTTTGACAGATGCTGATGGTGGGGTAGGGGGAGTTCTGGTAGTGGTGGTGGGGGTGTTTTAATGAGTTAAAGTTCAAGTTTGTCAAGTGAGCAAAAGTAGATTATGTTTTATCTTCCCAAGAAGAATTTCAGATCTTTGGATAACTACATTACTATAAGAATTTTTGGACAATTACATGTTTGTCTGTTTGAGAGTGACTAACAACAAGGTCCATTAAGACTCACAGCCTTGGGAGACTTGCGTGTCTTTCTCAGGGTTGGCTTGCATGGGCTACCAGCCACAAAGGCCAAAAGGAAGTATGCAGTGCATCCATGGGGCCAGGAAAGGAGACTGAGTTGGGGAAAGACAGCAGTGGGTTCCATAGCAGAAAGCCCCTTCTCACACAGATAATTCCAGTAGGCTTAGATGGCTAACATGTTGCTTATTAATTGGAACTAGGAAGACATAGAAGTCTCAAGGGTAATTGGCACTGGAAAAAGTTCACTGAAGGTGAATCCACTTAAGTTGGAGATCAACATTTCATGTCTCATAGGCATCCAAGGTTTAATTGAGATTTGGTCCTTATAGAAAACAAACTGATAATTATGAAAATAAAGTTTGTTCTGTTTTTTATTTGCAACCATGTGCTGAATTTTAGGGGGAAAAAATGAATGAAGAGTTTTTTTTGAGTAGTCTGAAAATTTTATGATAACACATTTGTGATCCATCATTTAAACATAACCATAAAGGGTCCTTTTTGTTTATTTTTATTTTTACAAGGGATTTTAAAAAAATTTGGTTTATTTCATTTAAAGCATCAATAGAAATTATAGATTGTTTACATCTTTAATTGTTAATTATAAAGAGGGTCCTGAGATCCTCATTTCCCCCCTTCTTTTTTTTTTTTCAAAATCTGTTTCATTATTCTCATGAAATGGTCTATTTTGCAAGATTTGTAGTTGATATGTTTGAACTTTCATGCTAGTGGCAGGAAGAGCAGATGGGGGGGGATATTTGACTATGAAACTGATTTTAGAAGTCATCAGTTCTCCAGAGAATATTTTTGAATCCTGACAACCTAAGTTTGGGGATAAATTTTTGGATCGCAAATCCCCTTATAACCCTCAGATTCTTTGTCTATTTTGTGATGCCAGTTTGGCGATAGAATCAAGGGATGAAGTGTGTTTTTCCTCCATATCTCTATCGCAGAGTCTTACGCAAAATAACTTTTTAATAAATGCTGTTGAGTGGAATTGTTGAGTTTATATCCTTCTATGATTTCATATTTTGAAAGTTTCTCTGTGTTGCCCAAGGTTGTTATAACATCTTTTTTGTTATACTTTATAAGGTATCATTTTCATCTGAAATTTGGATCATGACTGTTAAACATTTGCTTCAAAGAGAACGCTTTGTTCTTTGAAATTAATAATAATTAAACACATACACACACACACACACACACACACAGAGGATAGCATCTGCTCAGGGATCTTTCCCCTCAATGTTATGAGCAATTATGAATCATGACCAAAGAGAGAGGCCTTGTAAATTATGAATATTCTGAAAACAATGAGGCATATTCTCCTGCTACAAAGCTAACACCGGAGTTAATGGATGCACCATATGCCTAGGGGGAGATGTCATCAAGACAAACATGTAGTTCGTCAAAGTGACAGTTAGACGAGTATAAGCAATATTAAGCCAGTCATAAGCTCTTGTCAAGTTTAAATCTGATTTTAAAAGTAGTTATTTTAGGTTTATTTGTATATCTCTGTCTGGTATAGCGAGTGACTTAAAGCCATCAAACTTTTGTAAAAGACAGTGACATTACAGTAATCAGTAGTAAGATCTCTTCTCACCAACTGCTGAATGCAAACCTTCTTTATTATTTGAAATGTCTTGACTGCTTTGACCCATCCTATTTTATTATGAAATTTTGGGTAAAGTAAGCTGCTTTCTCCACTCAAGATACCACTTCTGTTCTGTATAGACAAAGGTGTTAGCAAAGAGAGACTTTGTGTAACAAGACAAGTATTCATTGTGTGTAATCATCCCAGGTAGCATGAGACCCCCTCATGCAGCTGTCTTCCAACTGGGGACCATGTACACTTCGGGGAGTAGAAAAAGAATTCCCAAGAGGTATGTAGGTTGGATAATTTTAAGAAAATCTCTTTGCAGATCCTTATTATTATTATTATTATTTTTTAAGATTTTATTTATTTATTTGACAGACAGAGATTACAAGTAGGCAGAGAGGCAGGCAGAGAGAGGAGGAAGCAGGCTCCCTGCTGAGCAGAGAGCCCAATGTAGGGCTCGATCCCAGGACCCTGAGATCATGACCTGAGCCAAAGGCAGAGGCTTTAACCCACTGAGCCACCCAGGCGCCCCAGCAGATCCTTATTATTAATTGGATGTATTCTTTCTGGGAATTGCTCTCCTTGAAAACACACCTTCCCCTGGGCGTCATGCAGACTCTTCTTTCCCACTTTTCCTTCTACTATAGCCCTCTCCTATTTGACAAAAAACAAAACAAAACAAAACAAAAACAACTCTCCCCCATCTGTAATCTAGCTGTAGCATGTTGGCCCCAGGTTTTCAAAGCCCTGACCATCAAATGAAGGCCCAACCGGTTCATAGTTTTGATTCAGGCATATCTTAAGGCCTCTTAACCATCCCCTATCCCATCTATCTTATTAAGCAATACATTGCCAAAAAAATTTATTCCTTATGTTTAATGACTATTTGTCCCAATAAACAGTGTACATATTGTGTTCTATTAATGATAATTACTTATATTAAAAACATATTAAAAATAGAAAAATAAAAAATAGAAAAATAATTATAACTGAATGCGTAAGAAAAATATTAAAGCTTAGAGTTACATTGTCACAGGAAATCAAAGGCATTTAAGTATTGTGACTTATGTATAAAACTTTTTGCAGAGAAGTATGATAGAGTATTCATAAATTGGTAAAAGACTTTCAGGCATAAGTATATTAGGATAAAATTCTGAGGGAAAAGAGGAATGAGATAATGATTTCAAGGAGAAAAGGGGATGATTAAGTTTTCTTAGCACTTGTTCATGTCCATTTTATATGGATGATGGTAGGAACTGGTGTGGATTATGGTAGGACACATTTAAAAGACTAACATTAAGAAAGTGATAAGACAACATGGGAAAAGTCAAAATGGGAGAAAATTTTTGTGCATGATATATTTTATAGGGACTAGTATCTAGAATATATAAAGAAGTACTCAAGAATAAAAAGACAATAAAATTAATTAAAAATTGGCAAGGGATCTGAAGAGATATTTCTCTAAAGAAGATACACAGATGGCCAATAAACATAAGAAGAGATGGTGAGCATCATTAGTCATCAGAGAATTGCAAGTCAAAAACCACAATAAGAGGGGCTCCTGGGTGGCTCAGTGGGTTAAAGCCTTTGACTTGGGCTCAGATCATGATTCCAGGGTCCTGGGATCGAGCCCCGCATCCGGCTCTCTGCTCAGCAGGGACCCTGCTTCCTCCTCTCTTTCTGCCTGCTCCTCTGCCTACTTGTGACCTCTGTCTGTCAAATAAATACAACCTTTAAAAAAAAAAAACACAATAAGATACTACTTCACATATACTAGGATGACTAGAATAAAAAAGGCAGACAATGACAAGTGTAGGTGAGGATTTGTGTGGTTCAGCAGCTTAGGAAAACAGTCTGTAGTGTCTTAAATAAACATAGAGTTATGATGTGATCCAGTAACTCTACTCCTAGGTATATACTCAAGAGAAATAAAAACATGTCTACACAGAAACTTCTATACAAATGTTCAGAGCAGCATTATTCGTAATAGCCCCAAAATGAGAACAATCAAATGTCTGGTGAATGGATAATCAAAATGTGGTATATCTATATAGTAGAATATTATTAATTAATAAAAAGGGATGAAACATTGGTAGCTGGAATGACACGAAATGAACTTTGATAACGTTATGCTAAGAAGCCAGTCACAGAGGCCTACATATTGTATGAGTCCACTTAAATAGGTGGATGCCAAAATAGGTGACTCTTTGGAGATAGGAAGTTGATTGATGGTTGCCAGTGGCTGGGTGGGAGGGCCATGAGAGGATTGGAGATTGACAGCTAAGAAGTGTGGACTTTGTTTCTGTGGTCACGAAAATACTCAAAAGTGATTGTGTTGGTATTTCCACAACTTTGTGAATATACTAAAAGCCACGGAATTATATACTTTAAATGTGTAAATTGTATGGATGTGAATTATACCTCAGTAGAATTAAAGAGATACATAATCATTTTACTTTTAAAAGGTCAGCGTTGGCAAAAAAAAAAAAAAAAAAAAAAAAAAAGGTCAGTGTTGGCAATATGCCAGGAATGACATACTTTGCATCCTTTAAATTCCTGATTTTTTTTTTTTTAAGATTTTATTTACTTATTTGACAGAGAGAGAGAGAGAGCACAAGCAGACAGGGTGGTAGGCAGAGAGGGAGGAAGAAGCAGGCTCCTGCTGAGCAGGGAGCCCAACACAAGGCTTCGAGGCTTGATCCCAGGACCCTGGGATCATGACCTGAGCTGAGCGCAGATGCTTAACTGACTGAGCCACCCAGGTGCCCTCCTTTAAATAAACTTATGATGAAGTGTTCCAGACGTAACCTTAAAAATTAAAAAATATGGGGCGCCTGGGTGGCTCGGTGGGTTTAGACTCTGCCTTTGGCTTAGGTCATGATTTCAGGGTCCTGGGATCGAGCCCCGCATTAGGCTCTCTGCTCAGCGGGGAGTCTGCTGCCCCCTCTCTCTCTGCCTGCCTCTCTGCCTACTTGTGATCTCTGTCTGTCAAATAAATAAATAAAATCTTTACAAAAGAATTTAAAAAGTAGTGTAGACTATTTCTGCCGTTTTAAGTTTCAGTTTTTTGGTTATGTAATATTGAGTTGATGCATACTACTTTGCTCCTTCTCCTCCTATATAAAGACTTTCTTATATTTTGTTTTTTTAATTAATGAAAATTTCTGTGACACTTTAGTTACTTTTATTTTTTATTTTTATTTTTTTCTTTTTGCTGCTTCCTCTGGAAACAATCCTAGTTGACTCTCAGGCATGAACAGCTTGCTGAGATTTTTAATAGGTATTGCTGTGCTACTTTTCTGCAGGGCTGAAGTACTTTTTGTCATTTAAAATGAAATTTTACTCTTGTGTTAAATTTCTAATGTTCCCCAGTGTAGTAAAAGTTGCTTTACATTGTATTTCCTTGACTAAGTTGTTTTGAAACCTGTGTTTGTTTTGCATTATTAGCTCATGAATGATGAGCATTTTATTTATTCAGTGAGCACTTCCTGAATACCCACTCTCTGTCAGGCCTTGTGCCAGCTACTGGAGATACAAAGATGAGAAAGACTTGTTCAGCCGGTGCATTCAAAAAAATTTTGCATCTCATGGGGAAATAATTACAGTAGGAAAAGTGAGGGCTTCATTCAAAGTACACAAAAAGTGCTTGAGGAGAATTTGGGGGATGCACCAGGGTAGGAGGCAAGGTGATATATGTGTGCAGCTTGGAAGATGAACCAGCCTTTGCCTGGAGGAGAGGTGAGGAGCAAAGAGAGGCCGTTCTGAGTGGAGTGGGCAAGGACTCCCCAGAGGTTCTCTCTGGCTGACAAGTGGTCAGCTCCCTTGGGATTCCTGTTGATTCACTAGTGCGTGCAGTTGCTGTTGATTTTAATATGCTTCCACTCTTTATATCCCATCAAATATTAATATAAGTTAATCTTTGTCATGTTTAAGGCAGATATTTTATTTTAGTCTGTTCTTTGACTTTTATTTTAGTTACTTTTCGTCTTTCACATTCTCATCAATAGGATTATAATTACTTGTTTTGATGTGTACATATGGAAATTTCTTAATTCATAAAATTGTGGATTTGGCTGATCCAGTAGTAGCACAGTCTTGTTTCTGAAAGTGGTTTTCCACTATGTGATGAGAAGAGTTGTGAAATGTATATGGAACTGTATTTCCCCCACCCAAGCTCTTTTTTTGTCTGACCCCTTACCATAATACAGCCTGATACTATTCTGCTGGCGGAGTCAGGAAGCCACGAGGCCATTTTCCCTTTTTCTTGCCCATCTTCTCAAGGGGGAGTGGCTTAATTATGTGACCCAAAGAGCAAACTGACAGCATTATGCTGTAGGGGTCTTTGGTGGCAGTGAAGGGACAAACTTGTTCACTTCTCAACAGCCTGAGTTTTTTATTCTTTCAGCAATATAGTAGATACTAGGAAGGGAAAGAATAGAAATCAAGGGGAGGGGACTTGAATTATGACTAGATTATGTTCCCCCAGAACTCCTGTGCTGAAGCCTTAACCTGCAATGTGACTGTATTTGGAGATGGGGCCTTAATGGAAGTAGTTAAAGTTAAATGAGGCAAAAGGGAGGCTCTGATCTGATAGGGTTAGTGTTATTATTGGAAGGGACACTGGACAGCTTTCCATCTCTCCCTCTCTCCCTCCATTGTGAGGCCACAGTGAGAAGGTGGTGGTCATCTGGAAGCCAGGAAGGGATCCCTCCCCTCCCTCACTAGAAACTGAATCTTGCCAGACTATAGTCTTGGACTTTCTATCTTTCAGAACTGTTGTTTAAGTCACCCAGTTTATGGTATTTTGTTACAGCAGCCTGAGCGGTCTAAGACAGGTGTAATGATAATAATGAAGACAATCACTGACTGCTTGATATGTATTAATTTTGGATTTCTTTTCAGCAAAGTATGAGTTAAGTCATATCTTTATCTCCATTTTACAGGTGAGGAATCTGATGATTGATTATTAAGTGACTTGTTTCAAGTCTCAATGCTGGGAAGGGAATCTATAGATTCCTGTTTAGCTTATGTCCAATTTGAGGAAATAGCTCCGTATAGTTCATTTACTAAGTGAATGGGGAAAAAGACCCAACAATAACTACACGTGCAGATTACAAAGTGTTTCCTGCTCAAATAAGCTTGGGAAACTTACATCCTTCTCTTGGCAGATGCACATTTAATACTCAAGTTTCAGAAATACTTCAGTAAGAAGCTTGTTTAAATTTACCCTCATGTTTCTCAGGTCACTTCCCAGGGGCATCCCCAGTGATTTGCTGTGAAGCAGCATCTCTTGGACACCCACTTGGGCATGCAGCCCAGAGTGGTCATCAGATTCCTGCACTGACCACCAAAGGCCAGTTTAATTTATAATGTGCTCAAATGTTCAGTGAACATGGATGGATACTTATTATAATTTATTGGATTAAAAAATGTAATGAGATCAGTTGGTTTGGGGTCTGACTCTTCATTTCTGCTCAGGTTGTGGTCTTATGAGGCTGTATGCTCAGGCCAGAGTCTGCTTAAGATTCCTTCTCCCTCTTCCCCTCTCTCCTGCACTCTCTCTGCCCCTCAAATAAATAAAGAAATCTCTTAAAAAATGTAATGAGATTATGTTCATGTTACTTCAAAACATTCAGTTTAGGGCGCCTGGGTGGCTCAGTGGTTAAGGCCTCTGCCTTCGGCTCAGGTCATGATCTCAGGGTCCTGGGATCGAGTCCCGCATCGGGCTCTCTGCTCAGCAGGGAGCCTGCCTCCTCCTCCTGTGTCTCTCTGCCTGCCTCTCTGCCTACTTGTGATCTGTCTGTCAAATAAATAAAAAAAAAAATCTAAAAAAAAGAAAAAAAAAACCATTCAGTTTAATTTAACTTTTATTTTTGCATAAAGATTAGGCCAAAAACTCAAGGTAGATAGTTAGGAACTTTAGACATCCTACCTCTAAGAAAAGAAAGTAGATGCCTTTATAAAAATGAGCTCCTTTGATTTTAGTGAGTACCTGTCATGTGGCAGGCATTTTATAGGAAAGAATGAAGGTCTCAAGCTCATGAAATTTACATTGTACAGAGTTACGGAGATTAGAGGTTAGATGTGTCCTTTTCAGCATGTTTATATATATCCCTACAAATTGTTATAGTTGGAAGGTTTTCTACACATTATTACTTTGGGCACTTGGCCTTTTTTTCTTGACAAGTAAGTCCTTATTTTTTTCAGGCACTAGTGTTTTGACTATGGAAACTCAATTTTGGGTCCTTACTTTTTACAGTGTATCAGTCTATAATTAAAGCTTATATCTAATTATTAAAAGAACTATTTCCCTTTTCAACAACCAACCTTAAGATGATTTAAAATCTCCAAAAAAGACTGGTTAGACTGATTCTACAGTCTGTCTCTCCCCGCGCCGCTGCCTCTTTTTTTCATGTGAGTCTATAGGAGCTTTAAAATTTTAGACATTTGCCAGGTATGACCTGAGAAGGAATCCAAACATCTGGGTTAAAGTGTTGGCAAGATTGTTTAGGGGTTTTCGATCTAGTCTCATGAAAGCATTGCTACAATAATCTATTAGGAAAATTCTGGGTATTTTCTTCCTTCTTAAATAGGTCATAATACATATTTATCACTTAAATGAATGTTTTTGGATAGCTATAGTTTAGGTAGATTAACAAAAGTGCCCTCACCTGTTAGCAAATACAAGCCCATTTGAAGACATAAAGTTCTCATCTTTAACATATCGGCCCAAAGAGAAAAAGGATGTTCTTTTTAGAAGCATGTAGTCCTACATCAATTTCCCTCTGTGTCGCACACACTGAGAATAATTAACAGCTACTTACTAGACTTCTTTCAAGCAGATCACTGATCTGGGAAGTGGTCACTTAGTCTCAGAAAGGGTTCGGTCACTGGAGAAGAAAATCGCATCTGACATTTATGGGCGGAGGCAGTGGGCAGGAGCAGCCTGCTTTTTGACAGCAGTTGTGTGCTCTGATGACTCCCACCAGTTTAAGTGAGATGAATGCTGACTTCTCTTTATTTCTTTAACCTTGCCACTCTTCGCCTGAGCATTCAAAGAAAGGCAATTCTCTCACAGTTCATGAGTCGCAGAGCTCAGAGTGGGAGATGTTCATCTTGTGGATGCCCCTAATCCTTGAGTTAGTGGTTTGCATTAAGATGGCAGAAGAGCTTTCATCCCCCTAATTAGTGGGAGGCACACTGACAGTGTGAAGGACCTTTGTACTCCTGGAGATGATTTTTAACGGTTGAATGTACATGGGAGTGCCTTAAGCCCAAAGGCAGACCCTGGCTGTTTTGGACTATGCTATAAAATTAGTTGAAAAATAACTATAACTTAAACCTCTATTTTTTTTTTTTTCTTCTCTGTTCTTTTTTCATGGTAAGCTCTTCCCCTTACTTAAAAATTAGAAATACAGGGGTGCCTGGGTGGCTCAGTGGGTTAAAGCCTCTGCCTTCAGCTCAGGTCATGGTCCCAGGGTCCTGGGATCGAGCCCTGCATTGGGCTCTCTGCTCAGCAGGGAGCCTGCTTCTCCCTCTCTCTCTCTCTGCCTGCCTCTCTGCCTACTTGTGATCTCTGTCTGTCAAATGAATAAATAAAATCTTAAAAAAATATTAGAAATACATGCATGCAGTACAAAAGAGCAGTCAGTAAAATGTTTTTCTCCTCCCAAGTCCCTAGGACTCCTCCCCAGAGACAACTATGAACAGCATTTTTTAAAACTCCTTTCTGACACTTTCTAGGCTTATCTGCCCTCCTTCCTTTTTATACTACTGGGGCATATCTTGTTTTTCTTCCCAACAGTATCTTTTGGTGGTGTTTCATGTTAGCTCATACATAGCTCCAACTCATTTTGTTTATAGGAGGCGTGCTATTCATTGTATTGTTGCATTACAATTTATTTACCCATTTTTAAAATTGATGAACATTTAGGTCATTTATAGAATTTTATCCCGACAAACAGAGGTAACGGGATAGTTTGGTTCACAAATGGAAGTGCTGAGTCATGTAGGTTATGTATAGTTGAAGGTTTAATATATATATTGCCAAGTTACCTTTAAAGACTGTGCACGGATCCACACTCCCACCCGTAATACCTGTGTTTCCACCCTTTACCCTGATGTGTTTCCTGAAACTTGCAGATTTTTCTAGCCTGGCCCATGAAAATTAGTGCTTTACTAGTTGTTTTAAATTTGCATTACTTTAATTATTAGTTGGGCTGAGCATCATAAGTTTATAAGCTATTTTAATTCTCTCTCTCTCTCTTTCTTTGTCCTGTGAATTCCCGGCTCCTTTCAGTACTTAGTTATCCTTGGTGATTACTGCACAGTTTAGCGGGGGGACACCGAGAGACTTTGTCTTACAACCTTCTTAGTGTTACTGGAAACCTTGGAGGTCATGTAGTTCCACCTCCCCATGGGTATAAAAATTTTTTTGTAATCTTTGATCATCTGCTTGAATGCTTCCAGTATTAAGGGGGCTTAAAACCTCATGGGCATCTAATTCATCTGTTGGCTTTGTTTGACAGAAAATTCAAGATATGTTAAAAGAGTAGTGGAATAGAGAGGGTGGGAGCAGCTGGACTCTTTAAATAAACCACATTAATGAGGTTAGAAGATTCCTTCAGGCCCAATCAGGGGACCAGGAGCGATGTATGTTAAGTGAGTCTTGTCCATTTGACTAAGGAATGAGAGAATATAACCAGGGAGGGCTTTTGAGGGTATGTATATTATCACTGAATAATAAGTTATCTGTAAACATATGCCTTAAAACAATAATAAACATCTGTCAGATGTTTATTTAGAGTTAATTAAGGTTTAATTAGAGTAAATTAGAGTTTCTGTTGGTCAGGAATTTGGGAGCAACCTAGCTGGGTGGTTCTGGCTGTGGGTGTGTCGGAGGTTGTAGTCAAGATGTTGGCTGGAGCTGTGGTCCTCTGAGGGCCTGACTGGCCCAAAGGGTGTGCTTGCACCGTGGCTCCCTCACGTGGTTGTTGGCAGAATGCCTCCACTCCTTGCCGCATGAACATTTCTGTAGAGCTAGAGAGGCAGTTTCCAGATTCAGGCAACTGGCTTCTCCCAGAATGAGTAATGGAAGAGAAAGCAAGATGGAAGCTGTAGCGTCTTTTATGACCTCAGAAGTCACTAACGGTCATTTCTGCAATATCCTATTGGGTGTACAGATCAGCTCTGTTCAGCATGGGAGGGGACAACACAAGAGTGTGAATACTTGGAGGCAGGGATCACTGGGGGCTTTCTTGGACAGCAGCTACCCTCTGGCCCCCAAAGATTCACGTCTCTTTTACCTGCAGAACAAAATAAATACAGTCACTTCTCTCAGAGGCCCCAACTCTCATTGTATCAGAGAATTAAGAGATACTTAAAGAGATTTTAGACATCCTAGGAATCTATGAAGAATTTTTCTTTGTTGGAAGAAATTGTTGTATTTGGGCAGTGTTCTCCGTTATAACAGTATTTCTGTATGCACTTTATGAAAAGTCTGGCCCAAATAAATAGGAAATAGGTTTATAATCCTGGCAGAGGAAAGGAGTTCTAGTAAAATATTCCAACTTATTTTTAGTCAAAAAACCTTCATGACATTAACTAATTCTCAAAAATCAGGGTTAGGTTCTTGGAAAAACCCATATCAGGGAGTTCTCAGTCAAGGAACTTAAAATGAAATAGGGAAAATACGGATATCAAACTGTGCTAGCTATTTATTTGTGTTTTCAGCTTCAAGCCCACCATCTCTTACTTTGTTTTGTAAGGCTGCAAAATCCACTTCCCAGATTCCCTTGCCAGCTGGATTCCTGTTGGTTTCTGGCAGTAGGAGACACTGGTAGGAAGATTGAAATGGAGGAGGAAGGCTGAGGAAGGATTTTGCTGTTTTCAGCTCCTATCAGCCTTTCTTCTGTGGCCAGCTATAGCTCAAGTCTATAGTTTCTTTCAGCATTTTTGACATCAGCTTTGCCATGGCCCTTAACCCAGGTCTGAAGGTCAGTTACGTTGTTGTGTGTCCTGTTCCCTCCACCCTCCTTGCAGTCTCTTACCAGCCCCTTCTTGGGGCACATGGGTTCTGGTAACTCCACATCTTTCCTTCTACTTCTTCAGTCCCAAGGTTGTAGGTGCTTCTAGCAGTTACTAATATTGAGGTTATCTCTGTGTTAACATTTGATTCGTCCAGTCTCCCAACACTTGTGTAATCACTTTCTTCTGTTAAACCTTTGCCGTTAAAATACCAAATGTCTCAGATTTCTGCATTCGCACTGACTAAAAGTTCCTCAGGTTTCTGGATTCATCATCCCTCTTAATTACTATGACCTATTCCTGGTTAAGTTTTCTTTCTTGCAAGGTCATAGCTAGAGGCCACTGTTCTTCTTCTGTTCTTTGTCCGAATGTTTGGTGCTTTTCTGTTTGTTTGTTTTTTTAAGATTTTATTTATTTATTTGACAGAGAGAGATCACAAGTAGGCAGAGAGAGAGAGAGAGAGAGAGAGAGGAGGAAGCAGGCTCCCTGCCAAGCAGAGAGCCCGATGTGGGACTCGATTCCAGGACTTTGGGATCATGACCTGAGCCGAAGGCAGAGGCTTAATCCACTGAGCCACCCAGGTGCCCCGGTGCTTTTCTGATTTTTAGTGCTCATAGTCATTGACTTCATTTTATGAATTTGTACTCATGAATAAGCCTCCAGGATGCCTACTTCCTTGTTTCCATAGTGGTCTAAGAGGTGCAAGTTATCTGAGATGCCTGAGTAGTTTCCTTCAGTCTACTTAAAACCAGTACTTTAGGGGCACCTGGGTGGCTCAGTGGGTTAAAGCCTCTGCCTTCGGCTCAGGTCATGATCCCGGGGTCCTGGGATTGAGCCCCACATCGGGCTCTCGGCTAGGCGAGGAGCCTGCTTCCCTTCCTCTCTCTCTGCCTCTCTCTCTGCCTACTTGTGATCTCTCTCTCTCTCTCTCTCTGTCAAATAAATAAACAAAATCTTAAAAAAAAAAAAAACCAGTACTTTATTCATTCATTCCCAGAACAAGGGAGTATATCCTCTCTCTTTGACTCTACCTGGTCTTCCTGAGCACCTGTGTTTTGAGGCTCTGTCCTAGATACTGCCTGCTAGTGGGCAGCTGGGGACCTGCATTTATTTTCCCTCTTTCCGGAGACTCCTGTGCTGCTATATGCTTTCTTTCCCTTCTCTCAACTCCAGTTTTCTCTTTTTCTTATTATTCCCAGTGGGAATGCTTTATAGTTTGTACATATTAAAATTTGAAGCACTTGCTGAAAAGGTGTATCTGCTGAATTACTTGAATTTTATATAAGAAGAATTTTTTTTGCATGAGGAAGCATAATTATATTAACGTATGAAAAAAGTGAGCATTTTCTAGACCAGAGGAAAACAGCTACTCATTTCATTAGCGATACTTCTGTTCTGCAGGTGAATAAATTCATTAAACCTTTATACCTTTAGTAGAGGGGTTTTGTAGGGTTTTGTCGTTGTTGATTTTTAGTAAATATTTATTTTGCTGCCTTGTTTATACAGCACTTTATCAAGTAGGTGCCTTGGGGGATAGCAAAGGAGTAAAATGACCCAGCTCCAGCCTGTCTTCAAAGACTATCCTATGTACCTGGGGACATAGAACACATATACTGAATGGCTGTGGGACAAAACAAGTGTGAGATGTTGTGATAGAAACTGTGCTTAAGTGCGTGTAGTGGGGCATCATTACTATATGATGCTTCCAGTGTGCAGGCACTAAGCATTTTATGTTGTCTCATTTAATCCTTAAAACTCTTAGGCAGTTCCTCTACTGAGTCCTCTTTTGCAAGTGGTGAATCTGAGGCTCGGGGGTCTGAGGCTGCACACCTACAGACTCAGAGTGTGAGTCTAAAGACTCCAACGAGTAGAGGGGAAGGTTGTGTGTGCTTGTGTCTTGCTTGTGTGCATGTGTTCTGGGATGTGCCAGGTATGCTTTCTTTATTCCCCTGTCCCTTCTCCATTCTTCTCCAGACCGCTTTGTGCCCTGGGTGGCTGACCTGTGTGGATTATACCAGTGAACACCCTTGCGCTTTGGGGTTTCCAGACAGATTTGACCAGTGGAGAGACCCAGTGGGAGAACACTGGAGATCTGAGGGTAGATAGAGAGTGATTCAGGGTGTTTGGTCCTCCAGCTCTTCTCTACTAAGTCTTGGCCTGTTGGCTCCATAGCATTCCCTGCCTCCTCCAGTCCACCTGCGGGTCTCCTCTCTGTCTTTCTCTCTGAATTCCAGATATCAGCTCACCCCTTGACCCTTCTAGCACAGAGGGGGTAAGGATTACCCCCTCAGTAGCACTAATCCTACCCCTGACTTTATTTTACTTTTAAAAAAGTACTTATTAGAACAAGTGCACGCACATGAGAGAGCACATGTGTGAGACGGCCCACATGGGAGAGGTGGGGGGAGAGGGAGAAGCAAGTTCTCTGCTGAACAGGGAGCCTGATGCGGGGTCCCATTCTAGGACCCTGGGATCATGACCTATGCCAAAGGCAGATGCTTAACCCACCGAGCCACTGAGGTGCCTCCTGTCCCTGATTTTGAAAGTTATTTCTTGATGAAACTCAGTTGGAATGTATTATACCCAGTTTGAGTGTATCTTGTGTTTCCTGTTGAGACTGATGGGAGGAAATACTTGTAAGGCATTCCTCCCTTCCCACCTTCCTTCCTTCCATCCCCACAGTCTCTTCTGCAGAGAGGATAAGGAATAGCTAAGACGTGGTCTCTGCTCAGGGAATAGAGTATAGGTTAAAATTTGACTAATAATAACAAATGAAATGTACTCAAGAAGCCAGGTGGCTGAAGAGAGAGTCTGGCACATGAAATGGTTGGATTACTCTGAAATGTAGTTGGCAATTCACAGATCTGTTGCTTATTCTTTCTACTTGCACATTAGCTTTGTCCACAGAAGCTTGAAAAGCTAATCTTTATTAATAAAACAACATCAAGGAGGGTGTAGAGTCTTTTTAAAAAAAGTAAATAACCGGAAGTGTGGTTTTCAGAACTCTTTATACTCACTAAAAAGGTAAACTCACTGTAAGTGTTGTCAGTCAAATACAGTTTTCTACATGTGTCCCTGGATTTAAGATACCTGTGAATTTGGAAGCAACAACCACTTCTTGTTGCTGTTTTTGCTTTAAACTCCTAGACTGTTCCTTACAACAAGTTCAGGTATACAGAAAAATCGAACAGAAATTAGTTCTCATATCAACTCACACCCTCCTAGTTTCCCCTGTTATTAATATCTTGCATTAGTGTAGTGCATTTGTTAAAATTGATAGGCCAATATTAATTCAGTATTATTAACTGAAGTCTGTAGTTTACATTAGGGTTCACTGTGTTGTCCACTCTGTGGGTTTTGACAAATGTATGATATGTATCCACTGTTACAGCATCAAGCAGAGTAGTTTTGTTGCCTTAACAAGTCCTCTGTGGTTTACCTGTTCATCCCCTTGCCCCTTCCCCTGAATGCCAACTATTGATCTTTTTACCGTCTCCATAGGTTTGCCTTTTCTAGAATCTTAAATGAGTTTGAGTGATATAGTATGTAGTCTTTTCAGATCAGCTGCTTTTACTTAGCAATATGCACTTAAGGTTTCTTCTTGTATTTTTGTGGCCTTGATAGCTCATTTCTTTTTATTGCTGTATAATATTCCACCATCTGGATGTACCATGGTTTGTTTAACCATTGACTTGCTGAAGGACATCTTGGTTGCTTCCAGATGTTGGCAAGTATGAATAAAGCTGCTAATAAACATTTGTGTGCCAGTTTTTGGGTGGACGTAACTTTTGAAGTGGTGGTCCCAGGATTTAAGAGGTAAGTGGAGATTGGGAGGATCTATCAGGTTTTGGGGGTTTTTTGTAAATAGGTAGGAAAAAATATGATTTTTGTCTCTGCCCATGTTCAGTTCTCGTCCTGTTACAATGGTGCAGCTGATAAGGCGAGGACATAGCATCAAAAGACAATACAGGAAAAGGAAGTATTTCTCGAGTAAGCTACCCGTTCTCTGAAGTGAAGTCCGGTCTCTAACCCTGAAAAGGGTTTTCTTTGAACTAGTCAGAGCCAAGGGCAGATACTGGCTTTGTTGCCAGACACACTGAGGCTGAATTAATCACCTAATTAATCACATAGTTTTATGGAGAACCTGAGAATTAGAGTTGAAATACAAACTGAATACACGATCTACTAAATCAAGTAGAAAATACTTAACCTTGTTTTGTGATTTTATGTGAACAATTTACTCAGGGACTTTGATTTCAGATTGAGGGAAGTAAACACATTACAAATGCATATCTCGTGTATGGACACATCTTTGGGATGTTAATGTGGCTCTTCCTTGCTCTTGAGTAAGCAAAGAGCCGTTCTTTCAGGACTTCCTGTGGCCACTAGTAATTGTGCCAAGGGGTCCCACATCTTGGGAATCTGCCAGCCTTTCTTCTGAGGCTTTGACTCATGCTGTAACCCCCTCAGAGTTTCCAGTGGTCTGTTTAAATCTACTGGTTCAGTGTACGTGGGTGCTGAGCCAGAATATATAAATTCCCATCTCGAAACTCCTGAGTGGTGTAACTTCAAGAAAATCACTTCAACTTTTTTGTGTTTTAGGGAGTACCAAGCCTGTCTCTGCTGCCTGGGGATATTATAAAGGTGGATTAGCCCATGTTTTTAAAGCACTTAAAGCTTCCCAGGGGAAAGTGCCTTGCAACTTGCAGGCATAATTACTGGCTCTATTCCAGCTGGAATAAGGCAGACAGAGTGCACTCACTTTAAAGCCAAATGCTCGCCCTTTTCTTTTGAGGGCTCCATTTAGCTCCCTCGTGGAGGTAATGTATCTGGTATGTGAAAGCATTTGAGTTGCAGTGAGGGACATTTTAATTATTATTCAGTATTCCATCATAGATTTGGATTCATCATTTTGCATCCGAACCTAAAGACAGCACACACAGTGGCCCAGAATCTTCCTTAACTTAAATGAAAGTGGACAGGTGCTTCTCCTTCATGTTTCTGAAGAGCACTTAGGCTAAGCTTTTTGATCCGGTTTTTCCTGTTTCATGGAACCGTTCCAGCCTGCAACATTCTGCATGAAGTTCAAAGCATCCGGTGTGATAATAAAAGTGAGAAACATTAAGGAATGGCTTTCTAATTTCCTACAATTATTAATAAAAATCATAACCAAGAAGATGGTTTATATTTATAAAATATTTGTTTTGGTTTCATAGGAAATTAATGGCAAAAATATCACACAACATTTCACTGCTCTTGGAGATTTAAATTTAAGCCTCCTGTGTTGACACCAACAGAATTGGAAATAGCTGCAGAGAAAGATATTTTCAAAAAAAATAATTTATGGAGGAGAAATTGATGTCACAGACATTTGGTGGATTACAAAGATCACTGTTGCTCATTTACTGAATTCCTTCTCTCTATCTTTCCATAGTAGTAAACCCTCATACTTCTACGCTTTGGATGGGCTCATTTGACAGCCTGGACTGTTCACTGGGATAAGGACTTTGGTTGCAGTTTGATTGGGTTTTGTTCTTGTTTGAAATATATTTGGCAGATTTTTCAGTGACTTGATTTTTCCCTCCATCTTACTACTGTCATGACAGAACTTTTGGTAGTTGATGCTAGCAGTTCGTTCGTTCGTTTGTTCCTTCCTTCCTTTCTTTCATTTTATCCATTCATTTGACACAGAGAGAGAGAGCACAAGCAAGGGGAGTGGCAGAGGGAGAGGGAGAAGCAGACTCCCCACTGGAGCCTGATGCGGGTCTCAATCCTGGGACCCTGGGATCATGACCTGATTTGAAGGCAGATGCTTCACCGACTGAGACACCCAGGCGCCCCTGTGCTAGCGGTTTCTTAAGTTCCATGTAAAAGTTCAAAGCTAGATGTAAAGTTTAACATGATAGTTCATTTGTGTATCTTTAGGTCTTTAGTTAAGGGATGGTAGAAATGCTCTAGGTCTACAGAAATTCATTTTTTGGTATTTTTCTGGATCTGCTCTGTCCAGTACTGTAGTCGCTACACATTAGTGATTACTCAGCATGTGAAATGTGGCTTATGGGACTGAGAAACTGAATTCTTAATTTTAATTGATTTAAATTTAAATAACCACACATGGCTAGTAACTGCTGTATTGGACAGCATAGCCCAAGTGAGTCGTTTGGCTGCTAAAGTCTTGCCTTAGATTTTATCTAACATCCTGGCAGATGCAGCAAAAACAGCGAAAATAAAAATTGATTCATCTGTTTACTTTGTGCTAGAGATTTCATTGGATATTTAATTTTTTATGATTTATTACAACTCCATGAGCTCCTGTTTTACTTGGAGGGATCCAAGGCCCAGGGAGCCTAAGTAACTCAGCCGAGGTCAGAGAGTTAGTCCACATTTGCTCTTTCTGTTTTATCACAGGATATAGTTTTAGTTCAAATTGTGACATCAGTTTTTTTGTGGAACACCTCTCAGTTTGGGTTTGTCTGATGTTTTCTTTTGATTATATCAAAGTTTTATAGTATTTTCATCACCCTAAATGAAATCCCATACCCACTAGCAGTCTTCTGTAGCTCCTAGCAACCATGTGAACCTACTTTCTTTCTCCACAAATTTCCCTATCCTGAAGGTTTCACATAAATATAACCATATAGTACAATATGGTCTTTGTGATTAGCTTCTTTCCTTTAACATAGTGTTTTCAGGGTTCATCCTTGTGGAAGTATCTATCAGTACTTCATTCCTTTCTATGGTTTAATAATATTACATTGCATGGATACGCCACATTTTGTTTTTTCACTCATTAGTTGGTGGAGACTTGGGTCATTAACTCATTTTTGGTTATTATGAACAATCCTCCTGTAAATATTCATGTATAAGTTTTGGAGGGGACATGTGGTTTCCTTTTGCTTGGGTTTATACCTAGGAGTGATTGCTGGGTCCTGTGGTTACTCTATGTTTAGCATTTCTGAGGCAGGGGTGCTTATTTTTTGATTAATGTGTTTAGTTTTCTCTTTTTTCTTGTGATTTCCATTCACTACTGAATTAGGGTTTAGTGAAGTGTAGATTCAAGACAGCAGTAATAGTGGATCTGTACCCTCCTTCAGTACCACACAAAACATTTTTTAAAAAATAATCAGTTCTTGTTTTTACACTCCTGCACGTATGTTTGGGATTAAAAAATGGATGATGTTCTTCCTCTTATATCTTTCTTATAATTTTGTTTGGGGGAAAATATATATATATTTCTATAAATAATATTCCCAGTGTAATGTGGATAATAGGGGTCTACAGACTGTTGGTAGACTATCAGTTGAAATAAGAATTTGTACTTTTGAATAAGTATTCAAGATAGCTCTGGGGAAAATTTATGAGACAGGGCAATCTCTTTTGGTTTATGGCACTTTTCTAGACCTTACTATGTTCAGACCCTAAAGGATTGGACTACATGCCTTCCTGCTGATCTGTCTGCAAGAAACAGCAGAATTTTAAGGAATATGGTTTTTTTTTGTCGTTGTTCAATAAATAGACATTTCTTGCTGAGACGACAGAAGTCTGAAACTACTTCTTAAAAGTACACATGGTTTAACTCTGCAAATGTTGCCAGAAATGATGTTATCAAAATAAGGTTATGATGTATTTTGGCCTCTAAGAATATAACTCTGAATTACAGCACAGTTGATCTAAAAAGAAAGAAAAAGTCCTGAGATAAAGATCCCCACACTTGTGATATTTTCCTAATTTCCCCTGTTTTATCCAGATATTTCCTATTGTATATTTTTGGTGCTAGGTGCTAAGAAGCTCTTAAAAGTATATGTATTGTTTTTGTCTTTAAGGAGCTTATGCAAATAATGTTATAAAGCAGAAATGAAGAAATGGTTCCAAGAAGGATACATGGAGATGTGGGAAGGTTTCAAATGGTTCGGACTGAGCAGTGTGGGGTCTTCAGATGGGATGGAATTCTGGAGCTTGGATCTGTGCGTGTGTATGTTTATGTAAATCTTCTGGGTTGATTCCCTGCCCCCCCCCTCCCCCGCCAAAGACTTTTTGTTTGGTGTTAGGTTTACGGTAAAATTGAGAGGAAGGTACCGAGAGTTCCCATGTATCCTCTGCCCTTACACATCATAGATGGCCTCTTCTGTTATCAATATCATTTTTCACCAGGAAAGAACCTTTGATTGACTCCTTATAGTAAAAGTACAACCATATTAACTTGGACTCCACTAATTGGGAACTTTTTGTGAAATATTGGGTAAAAGTTGAGCTTTCACAGATTATTCCAAGAAATTAATAGCATCAGTGACAAAAAGTAAATTAATGGCATCAATGACATAAAGTATATGTTCCCCTGTTTAGGAGAAGAGAATGGCTCAAAGTACTTTTGTGATGGAGGAGCCATGCGTGAACATTCCAGCAGCATTAACTGAGTAATAGAAAGGTGAGAAAGAATAGGGTGATGGCCAGAGCATAGATTCTAGTATGAGACTCCCTAGATTCAAATATTGGCTCTATTATTTACTAGCTCAGTGTCTCAGGCAGTTTACATTAACTTCTCTAAGCCTCAGTTTCTTCTTCTGTAATGTGGGAATAATAATCTTGCCTTCCTCATAGGCATTGCTTTGATGACTGAATGTATTAGTACACATGACATACTTAGATCCATGCTTGGTACCTGATAAGCATCCACTAAGTGATAACTTAATGTGTTCCTAGCACTGTGCTAAGTGCAGTGGAGAGATAGAAGAGAATTTCTGGTGTCAAAAATTGTACAGACTAGCAGGTAAAATAACACGTATTGATATATAATATACATACAACTTCACTATAATATAATTCAGATAAGTGTATATTTTCTTTCTGATTTGTGATTTAAAACCTGTACTCAATTTAATGGACTTTGAAAGACCTAGCTCAAATCTTTTCAGATAACAGAAAAAAACCAGCCATTCATATAACATGCTCTGTTGTTAAGACTTTCATAAGTCTGAATGACCTTCCCTAATTGGGTTGATTTAGTGAAATTCGACTAAGCCCGTTGGGGAAATGCACACTAACCTTCACCCTCACTTATCTGGTGCATGTATCAGTTAGGAGAAAATGCTCTTGTTTCCTGAATATTTTCTTATAGCCTCGCTGCAAAACATTGGCTCTTGAGCGCAAGTAAGTAGATACTGGCAAAACCATGGAGTGAAGCCCCTGTGTGAGATGCTCTCAGCCATACCACCTGGCACCTAGAGACCGAATTGATGTTGGTTACTGGGCCATTTCCCAGTGATTCCTGAGAAATGTTAGGACACAGGCAAGTTGAAGTCTGTGTCTGCTACAGGAGTCCTGCAGAAACTTTTCAGAGGCTGAGATTTACCCTTTGAGGTCTACTCAAGCTGAAATAAAGAACTAAAATACTTCTGTGCAATTTTTGTTCGCAAAAGGTGCTTGTGGCTACTGCGGCTCCTTTTTTAGCTTTGTTGTTATTTTAAAAGTGTGCTGAGGGCAGCTGTAGTGCACAACTCCAAGGGACGATACTGGTGGATGGCTTATGTGAAGTGTGCCCCCCGGAATTGTGCAGTATGTGGCCTTTGCAGCTGCACATGGAGGGCCTAGTGCATCATTTGGCTTCGTCTTACCCTTAGAACCTGTTGTGACAAGTTGTTTGGAATGTGTGCTAGTCTTAGGAGTGAAATTGGGCCTCTAACTGGATAAGGTCTTGAACTCTAAATACTCAGATAACCCTGTATTTAACCGCATGCCTTCTCTGTCCAGGGGCATTAACCCAAACTTCAGGATTATTACCCAGGTTAGTATGACATGCCTTATCATGGTAAGGCTTCTGGTGACTGGTTTATCAAGGATTTCTAGCCCTTCCTTGTGTGCTGGGACCATGAAGCATTCTTCACTTTGAAGCCCGATTTTTGTTACTATAGCCACGGCTGCTGGGATTGAATCTTCTGTTGTCATGTGAAGGTCTGGGCGGGTTATAAATGTACCGATGCTTGTGTGCAGGAGACTGCTCGATCTCTTACTGCAAGACGGGCCTCCAGCTGCTCTAGGCGGGGTCTTGGGGTCTGGAGCAACTGTGCCAGCTGCCCTAGGAGTCAGCAAAGCCCTCTCCCGCATTACAATAGGATTAAATATGCTCTTTGCTAGAGCTGTGTCTGGCAAGAGTCTTAGACCACTTCCAGGAAAGAAAAACACAATTATATTTCACAAAGGAGTAAGAAAAGTTGGCCCTGATCTCCATGAGGTCACTTTACTTCATACAAGAAGTTTGTGCTTTTCATTTTAACCAACTATGTCAGTGCTTTGAGGAAGACAAATCAAACTTGTGATTTTAAGTTAGGGAAATTGGGAAAATAACCAGTAACATTGGGGTGATTGGAACCAGGGTGATGTATTTTGCTCATTTAGATTATTACTAATTTATATTTACTACTCAACAAATGAGATCACTGTTCTTATCCAAATTTTTTAATTTTACGTGTTTGGTAGTTAGGAGTATTGGTATAGAGTAAGCTGCTGATTTAAACCACAGACATCTAGAACTGGAAGAAATTCTGATACCATTTATCACAAGCTGCTCATTTTATAGTTTTCCAAGCTGAGACCCTGAGAAGCTAAGTAACTCGTGCAAAGTGACCAGCCGATGGGTGGTAGAATCTGACCAGCACCGAGCAAGGAGGCCATGCTGTGCTGGCAAGACACAAGTCACGCTCCCTATGACAGGCGCCCCTGGAGAAGCCAGAGACGGCCTGGGCAGTTACAGAATCCCTCTGTGCACCTGAGGTGATTGTCATGTCAACACTTGATTTGAACAGTATGGCGTAGTGGTTATAAAAGACCCCCAGGATCTACTGCAAGAGTGACCCTGCTGTTGCTTAGCTTCTCTGTGCCTCAGCTTCCCAGACAGTAAAATCGCATTTACTCCACATACAAACTCAAGGATGCTATGAGCGAATACTCACAAAATGCTTACTACAGTGTTTGGACCATAGTAGGTACTACGCAACCATGAGCTGTTAGTTAGGGTCATGTATTGGAAGTTGCCTTCTAATTTTCTAAAGCCCAAGTGCAGGAGAGGAAGTATGTCTAGAGAGGTGATTTAAACAGTCATCTTATGATTTTGCTTGTGAGTTTGAAAAATGGAGCAACTTTGGCCCCAGGTGATCATGGTTTGAATCTGGGCTCCTCTGCTTTCAGCTATTTGACCAGATTCAGCTTTTGCCACCCTTCATCTGGGTTACCTCCCAGCTGAACACCTGCCAGCATCTTCATCTATCCTTTTTTCAATCACTGTTTTTCATCTCAGCACCTCTGTGTCAATGCTTTCTGCTGCTGCTGCCTTTTTTTTTTTTTTTTGAGATTTTATATATTTCTTTGAGAGAGAGCAAGAGCCAAGGGGCAGAGGCAGAGGGAGAAGCAGGCTCCCTACTGAGCAAGTAGCCCCATGTGGGGCTCGATCCCAGGACCCTGGGATCGTGACTGGATTTGAAGGCAGCCGCTTAACTGAGCCACCCAGGTGCCCCTAATGCTTTCTGCTTCTGATTTCTGAAGAAAATCTATTGTTCTTTTTGTTTGTTGTTGTAACATAAGAAACTAGAGCTATTCCCAGTCTTTGAATTTTTATTAGCCAAATTTCTGCTTAAGGTTTTTGGTCATACTCTTCTATTCAGAGTGTCTCTCTAAAAATTCATTACAAGCTTCAGTCACCTTTAATGAAAAGCAAAACAAATTTCTGTCATTTTCATGGTTTAAGAGCTCCTTGATAATGCTTTCATTTTATAGACCTTTTCTCTGAGGAATAGAAATTACTTTTTTTTTAAAGTTTTATTTATTTGAGAGAGAGAGAGAGTGTCATGATTGACAGGGACGGAGGGAGAGGGAGAGAGAATCTCAAGACTCCATGCAGAGCTCGGAGCCTGATGCAGGGATTCATCTCAGGACCCTGAGATCACGCCGTGAACTGAAACCAAGAGTCAGACACTTAGCTGGCTGTGCCACCCAGGCCTCCCAGGATAGAAATTGCTTTTAAGGAAGTATTTGGTTTTTAGAGTCTGAAGCTAGTGGAAATTGTTTATAGTATCCATCTGGAGGGTTTTAAAATATAATATTTTCTAATGTGTTTTTTGTAACACATCTTTTTATATCTCACATTTGGTGTAAAAACTTTCTAAATGCATTTTTTTCTCTGTTGCTTAAAATTGTGTTGTTAATAGTATTTAAAGAGCATTCATTCATTCATTTTGCATTATGGCAGGTGCTGTGCTAGGTTCTGAGAACATAGTGAATGACACAAATTTGGCTTTAGCCCTCAAGTAGTTTATAATGTAGTGGAAAGTAGGAAAAAAAACTGGTCTTCAAATGGGTAAGGAAGGGTTAAAGTCAACAGAAGTCTCTTAACTGTACTAGTTCTGAACCAATGAATATTAAAGGAAGAACTGTTCAAGAGGGGATGAGCTGTGAAGATAGGTCAAGATGCAGGTATTTTCTCCCGTATGATTGTTTACTTTTGCAAGGACTATAGCAGTTTATTTCTCCAAACTTTATGTGGCACAGAACTCAAAGGATCTTAGATATTTTTCTGTAACCATCTGAATCTGTGACAGATTCATTCCCATCGGAGCACCGTGTTTGAATTTCTTTGTGCAGCAAAGCAAGGGACAGGAAAAAGCACACAGACCACAAGGTGACTCTTCTCTTTCCATCAGAAAATGGACAACCCCACGGATGAAATTTTGGTTGCCTTTACTCTGTGCTGTATGCTTATCTGATGATTATAACATTGGATTATCACAGATAGTCCCCCTCCTGAAGGCAAAAAACAAGCAAATAATCCTCAAGTCTGCCTTGTTTCTCCACAGCTTGATGGCACTAGGAAAGCTCACATCCAGTATAAAATGTTTTCTTTGCTCTTTTCGAAAGAGGTAGGAACTTAATACATTTGATAAAGTTTATGACTTTTAAATGATTTATGGCCTTGATCTTCTGTTGGGCATTACCTACAGGGATGAGTTTGATAACCCTGTAGCAAGAGCCTCGAAACCTGGGGCCTGTTCTGTGCTTGAGAGAAAATGTGCAGATCTGAAGAGGAAAGCTATTTGAAGGGACTCTACTTTTGGGGGTAATTCTCCTAAGTTCTGGTAAATCTCAGCTGATGATCAGCTTAGCTCTGTCTTAGAAGTCTAACTTTTTCCCCTTAGGTAAAAGAATATGAAGCCATGTTTTACCTAGGCCAGGTCATGATTCAGCTGCAGTAATGACTGCATTTTATGCAATTGTGTCCACCAGATGCCTGGGAAATCGATTTGCTTGTTCCTTTTAATTGGTGGGTATTCTTTTTATTTGTTAATTATCCCATGCTATATATTTAATTTGATAAACTTTGCATTGGGGGGATGATATTAGATCAGCATAATCCTACTTAATAAAAGTAAAACCAGGCATCAGAGTCCACAGTGCCTGAATGTAAACAAATGCATAGAGTGCAGGGTGGGTAGGGTGCCTGGTATGTTTGGAAGGCTTTTCCTTTATCTGTAGCTGTGTATACCTTGCCACACATCCAAGCTCAGTATTATCAGGTCTTTAAAAATGTCAAGGCTCTCAAGAAATCCAGACTTCATGTTAAATCAAAAGATGTTAAGGGCGCCTGGGTGGCTCAGTGGGTTAAACCCTCTGCCTTCGGCTCGGGTCATGATCCCAGAGTCCTGGGATCGAGCCCCACATGGGACTCTCTGCTCAGCAGGGAGCCTGCTTCCTCCTCTCTCTCTCTCTGCCTGCCTCTCTGTCTACTTGTGATCTCTGTCTGTCAAATAAATAAATAAAATCTTAAAAAAAAAGATTTTAAAATATCTGTAACTAATTAATTTCTTTCTTTCTTTCTTTCTCTCTCTTTCTTTCTTTCTTTCTTTTCCTTCCTTTCTTCCTTCCTTCCTATCTATCTATAAGCACAATGGATGGCAAACAAACCAGTTAAAAAGCAAGTCCCTAGCCAGGCAGCAAGGGGACAGTTTTAAACCTCAGCTGCAGTCGGGGTCGATAATTGAAAGTGCAACACAGGAAATGACTACAGAGCAGCTTTTAAGTAATGAGGGGGAAATTCTTTCAAGTGGCAGTGTATCCTGGAAGCTTTCTCCTCTTTCTAGAAATCCAAGCTTAAGAGGAAAACAAGAGATTCTGGAGAAGTATTTTCCGCGTCTGCAATACAGGAGAGTTGTGAACAGGAGAATTGTTAAAGGCAGACAGTCACACGTCTGCATGTATAGCTGATAGTAGGGTGAGTTGGAACGGTAGTAGTACTGCACGAGTGAATTACTCCTCAACTGAAGTTTAAATTGTTGTAGAAATGGAAGAGGAAGTTGCTTCATTTAGCAAATCAAATCTGATGTGCACATGTGACTTATCCATGGCAGATCATCGTGCTTCTGGGTAGATGTGTATCTCCTCGGGGAAACCAAAAGGAATTACAAATTTGACTACAGAACACCTCTGTTTAGTCCTTTAGTGGCTTTCCAGACTTTGTAGCTCAGCAAAGTCCTTCTCTTTCTGACCCCTTCCTGCCCCCTCAGCAGCATCTTCTGCCAATCCTTATCCCCTCATGTATCCCCTTTTTAGTAATAGGACGTGACTCTCAGTTCCCAAATGCCTCATGGGTCCCTTTGCTTTTGCATCCCTGTGTCTGTTATTCCCTTTGTCTTGAATACAGTGTTGCCTGGTTAGCTTCTCTGATTTCCAGATTCGGCTCAAATATCTTTTCTTAAGCGGAATCTTTCTTACATCTAAGTCAGCATTTCATAAACTCTAGTTCAGGGTGGATCTTAAAGAAAAGACAAAAAAATTTTATTGATATCAGGCTCAGAACTGATTCTGATTCTCTGCCAACATTTGCAAGAGAAGTATTTCATGAGCTTACTAGATATGGGGTGTAAGTCGGATTTACATGAGTTTCCCAAATTAGGCATATTATAGCTCCTTTTGGATGACTCACAGTACACTTGAGCTTATTAACAACTCTGAGAATTAGTGTAGTAAATATGTTAACTTTATTTGACCCAGTGTTTCTCAAACTTACTTGACAGTAGAACACTTTGTTTGAGAACATCTGCTAATGTTTTGAGGACTGTCTGATTTGGGAGTATAGTTTTGGAAAATACTGCCTTAAAATATGGTTTTGGTTAATAAGAGGAAATATCTTAGGAAGGAATGTCCTAGAAGTAATGGAAATAAGAGAGAGTTTTTGTCCATTTCTTTGAGTGGATTTCATGACTTGGTTTCAGTATTTCAGTATTTACATTATCAGTAGAGACCCTTTAAAGCTCTGGCTGGCCTAACTGCCGCATGGTGTGTTCCCCAATAAGAGATGCAAATTGTTATCACAATCTCTTAATGATTTTTACTTTGAAAAATTTCATACACACAGAAAAGTAAAGAGGGGGTGTGTTGAACCCACATATACCTATTATCCAGCTACTACAAAAAACTTGGGACTTTTTTTCTTTATCATCTACACTTTTTCTGCTGACCTATTCTGACATACCCAAGGTATCATGTCATTTCATGCTTACAGTCTTTAGTGCACATCTTCATAAAAGGGGATGTTGCCTTTCATTACCTCAATAATATTGTTGCACTTATGAAAATTATAATAATTCCTTAGTAATGTCTAATATCTGGTCCACATTCAAACTTTTTTAAAAAATTGAGGTATAATTCACTACACCATAAAATTTGCTCTTTTAATATACAAGTCCATGGATTTTAGGATATTCACAAAGTTATGTAACAATCACCACTATCTAATTCCAGGACATTTTTACCAGCCCCAGAGAAAACCTGTATATTAGGAGTCACTCCCCATTTTTTCCTCTCCCCACTAACCTAATCCTTCTCTCTAGATTTTGCCTGTTTGGGGGCACTGTGGGGTCTTTTGTGACTGATTTGGGATGTTTCAACTTTTTGGTTATTACAAAAAAATGCTGTTACGAATATTCATGTATAAGCTTTTGTGTTGAGATTTTCATTTCATCCCTAAGAGCGGAATTGCTGGGTCATATGGCAACTCTATGTGTGATTTTTTTTGAGGAACTGTCAAACTGTTTTCTAAAGTGATGGCAACATTTTACATTCCCACCAGCAGCGTACGAGGATTCCAGTTTCTCCACATCCTTACCGATACTTGTTATTGCTTATTAGGTTTTAGCTGTTTGAATGAATGTGCAGTGGTATCTCATTGTGGCTTTGATTTGTATTTCCCTGATGACAGATCATGGTAAGCACCTTTTCATTTGGATATTGATCATTTGTATATCTTCTTTGGAGAAATATGTATCCAAATCCTTGCCTAATTTTTAAGCGGGTTGTCTTTTTATTACTGGGTTGCAAGAATTCTTTATATATTCTGAATATATTCTGATAGTCCTTTATCAGATATATTGATTGTAAATATTTTATCCAGTTCTTTGGATTTCATTTCACTTTCCTGATAGTGTCATTTGAAGCACAAAATTTCAAAATTTTGATCAAGTCCAATTTACCTATTTATTTTTTCTTTTGTTGCTTGTGGTTTGGTATCATACCTAGGAAACCATTGTTTAATCCCAAGTTGTGTAGGTTTATGCCTGTGTTTTTTTTCTGAGAATTTTATAGTTTTAGCCCTTATATTTAGGTCTTTGATATATTTCTGTTTCATTTTTGTATATAGTATAAAGAAGGGACCACACTCTTAAGAGTAAAATGTTAGCTTCAGCCTTCAGGGTGACCTAAAAAGATAGCTGTTTTCCCATTGCCTCCATGTACTGTTTACCCGATGCCCCATTCCACCTCCTCCATCCTTACTAATCATGACATAATTCATTAGAATCTATTTGTATACTAGGGAGCAGTATAATCAGAGTCTATGAGAGGACAACGTCTCTACTGCACATGTGATCACATTTAATTAAGCAAACAACCACATTGTAATGGACATCTGCTGTTTTTGCCTTTCTTGCCTACTCTTTCTGTTTTTCTGAAATGGCACTTGGTCTGTTCTTTGTGCAGCCCCTCCTGACAGTCTCTGTCTCCAGGCTGACCTTACAACACATACTCTTCCTTAAGGTGTGGGCAAATTGTGCTGACTTAGCCAATGCATTTTATCTCTAGAGCCATAATGATTGGTTCAGAGATGGACATGGACCCAAAAAGGGTCAGGAGAGAGAGACCTATAATTAGTGAGAAGGAAAACTGGTATAGGCTGGAAGTACTACTATCTTATTACCAGAAAGACATGTCTGCTTGCTTATAAAAGCAGCATGAATGGAAAGGTGAGCTGGGAGATGGCTTCTTGACTGCCCGTTAAAAGACTGAATCTAGCTTTGCCTGAAGCTTAGACTGCTCTGGACCTTTCAGAAACGTGAGTCTGTAAATTCCTTTTTATATTCACAGCGGAGAAAGAGTTGTGGTTGTTATAGACAGCTAGAAGCTGAAGACTCAAAATGTATAAGATACTTTCTGCCTTCATGGACTTCACAACCTAGAAGGGAGGCAGTTTTCTTGATATTTCATATCTTCTATTTAGACTTGTTCTTAAGAGACAACCCCTTTCTTAACAAAAGCTGGTATGGTTTGCAGTAAAATTCTTGAGGAAAAAGGAAAGAATGGGGGGAATTTTATGTGGATGAGCCTTTGTTTAGCAAATTGCCAGCTGGATGTTTTTATCCTTTGGAGTTTGGTACCCAGACTCCACTGGAATGGCTGGATGGCTGCCATTTTTCATCCAGATGGTGCTCCCTGTGCCTGTTAAATCAGGCGGGAAGTTGTGGTCCTTCTGTAGATTGGCAGCACACCTATTTCCAGCACACAGGATTTCCAGCATACTGAATTTGAGATCTAGCAATTATTAGAAGTCACAGATTCTTTTTTTTCTGTCTCTCAGGAGATTATTTGTTTTCTTGATTTTCTTACTGAGCTGCCATCTTCTCTCCTCTGCAATCCCCATAATTGGAAGGTCAGACACACTCACTGTAGCTTGGAATAAGATGATCAGAAGTCAGTATGAAAACGGTAAGATTTAAGCAAACAAAGTAAAAAAAAAAAGTGAAGTCAAACAATATTTTTTTTCTTAAGAAAAATAGCAAGGCTGATGTTGGTGCTGTTCCAGGGGCAAGTACTCAAAATCTTTATATGAAAGAGGCTCAGAAGGGGAAATTGGTGTGGCAATCAAGATGATGTATCTTGAAGTTTCAGTTGGACAGCAAGACCATATTTTCTCATTTTGTACGTTATTTGGGGTGGTGGAGTTGGGGGCAGCTGATGGAGCTGTGAGTGGAAGGGTGATTCTCTTCCCTCCCTGGCCCTCCCCAACCCCCACCCCCAGCAGACTTCCAGTATGTACTACCGCTTCTGTCTTAGATCGTTCCCAGGGCTCAGTGGCATTGTTTATAATGAGTTTGCCACTCTCGTGGTTGTGAAACTTGCCTAACAAAGAAGTTGTTCCTTTGGCACATTTACTAGTGGTGTGTAAAAACAAAAACTAAATCGGCATGACATATGCCCGCAAAAAGATTGCTATCTAAAATTGAGGATGACGCGAAAAGACAACTGTGTTGAAGCTGGGCTGCAGATTGTTCTGTTCTCTTTGGTGTCCAGGAGCCATTTGTCAGAGCTTTGGGAACAGAAGAGCCTGTCAGTTATCCTCATGTTGAATGTAGTTTACTTGGGGGGAATAGGTGAGGGGAAAATACAAGTTTTGGAATTACTCGGATCTAGTGTTGAAAAGGTGACTGGAAGAGATGAAATCTGAGTAAAGCAGGGAGAGAAGACTATAGAAGGAAATAGAAATATAGAAAATACCGTAATTTATTTATTTATTTATTTTTTAAGATTTTATTTATTTATTTGAGAGAGAGACAGTGAGAGAGAGCATGAGCAAGGAGAAGGTCAGAGAGAGAAGCGGACTCCCCGTGGAGCCGGGAGCCCGATGCGGGACTCGATCCCGGGACTCCAGGATCATGACCTGAGCCGAAGGCAGTCGTCCAACCAACTGAGCCACCCAGGCGTCCCCCGTAATTTATTTTTAGTCATAGCTTTATTTAGATAGAATTCACATGCTGTACAACTCATCCATTTAAAGTATGCGATTGAGTATTTTTTGGTACATTTGCAGTGTTGTGCAACCATTACAGCAATAAATTTTAGAGTGTGGCACCCCAAAAAGAAACTTTGTGTATTTTACTGTGGCACCCCTATTGCCCTTTGTCTGCTCTCCTCCTCAAGCCCTAAGCAACCACTAATATACTTTCTGGCTCTATAGATTTGCTATTCTGGACACTTTTATGTAAATGGAATCATATAGTTACAGTAGTGTGTGTCTTCTTTCACTGAGCACAAAGCGTACAGGCCTCTTACCTGTTGGAGCACGTCTCACCACTGCATTCCCTTTTATGGCTGAATAATATTTCATGGTAGAGACTTACCCTGTTTTGTTTATCCAGTCATCATTTGATGCACATTTGTGTTGTTTTCCTCTTTGGACTATAAGGAATAGTATTGCTCTAAGCATTTATGTATAAGTTTTATTCTTACACGGATGTAATAACAGGTCGGTGGGAAACTATTCCAGCCAAGATGACAGGAACATTTAGTTGCCATAGTTTCAGTGCTGATTGATCTTTTATCCACAAAAACTGTGACTGACTTCTAAGGAATAGATACAAAATTCAGAAAACTGATTTTTAGTTTAAACTATGGAGCTGGAGCTTTGAGTGGTTCCATTCTGAGGAATTACTAAATTTACTCCCTTATCCACATCTGTATTCAAGGCAGTGGTTCTCACACTCTTATCGTTTCACTGTGCCTGAGGGAGAGGGTATTCTTCCATCAGACACGGTGAGTGAGGGTCTCTTCTGGTGATTCTCAGGAGCAAGGAGGGGCAGTAAGTAGATGAAATGAACGTGAGGGTGTCCTTCTGTGTGATCTGTCCCATCATGGTACCCCAGTGATAGGAGAAAGAAGAGGGATGGTGCCGCCATTCTGGAAAAGTCAGAAAAGACTTCACCTCACAGATGTGGCCGCACTCAAATTTGAATTTTTTAAAAAATAAGCCAGAGACTGGCTTTTGTCACATTATAAAATAGCTTAAATTTTTGCTCACTAATTTTTTGTTACCATCATAATCGCTATTGTTTAGCACTCGATTTTTTTTTTAATGCCACTCCTTTTGTTAGGGAAACAAAATAAAATAAATCATGTTTATATAACTAACTACCAAACTGTGTCAGTTGAACAGAATTACAAATTTTTTTTCTATGAACTGTTATTACTGCTTTCTTCTGAGCTATTTTATAATCAAATTTTGACTGGCTTTTTTGTTCTTCTAACCAACTACTAAACAGAAAACTTGGAATGGAGTAGGTGCAGCTTTATGTGGCAAGATGAAGTTCTTAGTGTTGAAATAACAGATTTCATGAGTTTAAAAATCTTAGTTCCAGTGTTACCATTAATGCAGATTTCTGCATGTTTTCTCAATATACTTTCACCATAGAAATGACATTTTGAGGGGCGCCTGGGTGGCTCAGTGGGTTAAGCCGCTGCCTTCGGCTCAGGTCATGATCTCAGGGTCCTGGGATCGAGTCCCGCATCGGGCTCTCTGCTCAGCAGGGAGCCTGCTTCCCTCTCTCTCTCTCTCTGCCTGCCTCTCTGTCTACTTGTGATCTCTGTCAAATTAAAAAAAAAAAAAAGAAATGACATTTTGAAATGTAGGTTACTGTTTAAGGAACATTATTGTCTTATTATAGCTGTTATGAAAATTGCTTAGTTTATTATATTAAAAGCTATAGAATTTGGGAGAAACTCTTAAAATTGATTAACCCATTGCCCAGAGACACAGTAGATGGTGCTTTTTGACAAGATTTTCTCTGGAAGTCTCCAGCTTCAGCATGATGATTATTTCAACATGTCATTACACTGAAAAAAAAATTGTATGTGAATAACCACAAATCCATCTTTTATAAATCACAAAACTATAAATATCAGTCTGTATTTGTTATTTAACACCTTCTTGCTTTGCTTTCATAGTTACTACTGATTGCACCGATAAAATAATGGAATGCTATGATTGATGCATTTTTTTTTTAAAGATTTTATTTATTTATTTGACAGAGAGAGATCACAAGTAGACAGAGAGGCAGGCAGAAAGAGGGAGGGAAGCAGGCTCCCTGCTGAGCAGAGAGCCCGATGCGGGACTCGATCCCAGGACCCTGAGATCATGACCTGAGCCGAAGGCAGCGGCTTAACACACTGAGCCACCCAGGTGCCCCTGATTGATGCATTTTTAAAGAATTTTGACATCCTGAGTTTTTATCAAAGTTAAAATATATTTTTATAGATATAAGAATCGAATAGACTGAATTAACAACTTGTTTGTCACTCCATAAACATGCCACTTACTGTTTTTTTTATAGACTCTTCAGTCATGCTGATTGCATTGGGATGAAGGTTTTCTTATGGAAACACTCTGACATTTGGGCTTTTAACTAAGTTGGTTTCTTATTCCATAGGGAGATGGTCTATTGTTTATAATGAAGGGGGCTCCAAAATTGCAAAGCAATTTTGAATGAGATTTATGAAAAGGCTGCTTCTGAAGATGGAACAGTAGTTTTAAGAATATGGTTATCTATAGCAAGAAGAAAAATACAGCCTCTAAAACAAAGCCATGTGTTCCTTATCAGGCTGTGGGTCCCTAGCAGGGTTAGATCACAAGGAAGACAAGACTGTAGAGTTGTGTCTCTGGCTGGGGGAGGTGGCTGGGATCACTCAGTGGGATTGTCAGTGTGGGTTGGAGGTTTCACTGCGAGATTACTATCAATCTAGAGAGATCCTGGTCATAGCTAGAGAAAGACGATAAGTTGGAAAGGTAGAACCACAAATTCCTCTAGAATAATATGAAAGAGGAATTTCCACAGATGTAGAGATGTTGAAGGTGAGACGAGAGATGAGCCGTAGACTAACTTCAGCACCTTAATTTGCTTCCATAATTATCCTGAGAAACGTGATGGTAAAACAAATTTAAACTTTTAGATTTAGATGTTTTATGGGTGATTCTTTTCTCAGAGGTCTAAAAAAAAATCATGCAATGCATAATTACGGTCTGTGCAAGCATCTTTTTCTAAAACGTTTTGTCTAGGCAGTTTTACAAACGGTGAATAGAAACCACAGTTCCGGGGTGCCTGGGTGGCTCAGTGGGTTAAGCCTCTGCCTTCGGCTCAGGTCATGATCTCGGGGTCCTGGGATCGAGCCCCGCATCGGGCTCTCTGCTCAGCGGGGAGCCTGCTTCCTCCTCTCTCTCTGCCTGCCTCTCTGCCTACTTGTGATCTCTGTCAAATAAATAAATAAAATCTTTAAAAAAAAAAAAAAAGAAACCACAGTTCCACCTTTGCTGCTCCCCACCCCCCCAACCCCCCCACCCCAGGAAGCACTGCCCCCACCTACTCTGCACATACTGGCAGCTCCAGGCCGCTAACAGGCAAGACCTCTCTCAAGTCTCTCCGCGCTCCGGGTCTAGTTGGGGTACTAAGCCAGATTCATATCTTTCCTCTCCTTCCCTGACTGGAGGGGGCGCCCCACTCCAACCTGAAGGGAGTCGCCCCCCCCCCCCCCCCAATCTGGGATTTATGTTGGTACATGGGGTAGAAGATTGAAAGAGTACTGCTTCTCCCCAAGAGTTGATTTTAGAAGACCCGTTTACTGAGTACAGTTCATTCTTATTATGTAATGTTTGGCTATGGTTGGGAGGAGCCATATGGGGTTATCCATAACATGGATCTCTTTAGTACCGAGATGGGGTTGGTGATGGTTTTTTTGAGGGTCAGAAAGCCTGGAATCTTGCCCATTAAACCCTCCTTTTCCATACACTAACCTTTTATATATATAGCAGTGTTTTTTTTTTTTCTTGAGATATTATTTTCCATTGGTCCATGTTTATATTCTTGTGCCAAAACTGCGTACTTTTATTTCTTATGGGCATGTAACACTTTCTAATTCTTGGTGTGGCTAGTCTGCCCTTTAATTCTGTTTTCAAACTTCTTTTAACTATTTTCTTATGTTTGAATGCTTTGCTTTTATGGTCTGAAATAAGCCCTCCCCCCCCTTCCATTTTGTCACAGACTATTTAGAACTTTTTTCTTGAAATGTTAATTTGGCTACTTTAGCAAAGTAACAGTAGTTAATTAGGGGGTATCATGAAGTTGATAGGAAAGGATGTGCTCTATAAAATAACCAGTCGGGCGCCTGGGTGGCTCAGTGGGTTAAGCCTCTGCCTTCAGCTCAGGTCATGATCTCGGGGTCCTGGGATCGAGTCCCGCATCAGGCTCTCTGCTCATCAGGGAGCCTGCTTCCTTCTCTCTCTCTCTCTCTCTGCCTGCCTCTCTGCCTACTTGTGATCTCTCTCTGTCAAATAAACAAATAAAATCTTTAAAAAAAAATAAATAAAATAACCAGTCAACTGTAACTCTATTAAAAGGGTTTATATGCTTAACTTTTAAACAGCACCTTCTTGAATTACACTCAGAAATAGAACCAATTGAATGCACCAGTGTAATTTTTTCTTCTTTTCTATATATGCAAGGAGATGTACATATTGGCTGTTTTCTATATCAGTTAAGTATCAACCACCTCTCTGTGAGCTTATAATATAATTCATAGATTGCAAAAAGGTGCAAAACAGAGAAAGAGAAACTTTCATGGGGGCCATGATCTTGCTTTTGTATTTATTGATTTCTTTACATTCTGCTTGTTTTCACAAAAATTTCAGGTTGCTTACAATAAAAGTCCATTTTTAAAAAATACTTATTTGAGAGAGAGAATAGGAGCGAGGTGGAGGGGCATAGGGTGAGGGAGAAGCAGACTCCTCACTGAGCAGGGAGCCCAGTGCAGGGCTCCATCCCAGAACTCTGGGATCATGACCTGAGCCAAAGGCAGATGCTTAACCGACTGAGCCATCCAGGTGCCCCAAAAATCCATCTTTAAAAACACCTAAAATAATGAATATAGGAAGAAGAAAAGTAGGAAGGGATGGATGTTGAAGCTGTATGCCAAGAACTTTTGGCTAGGCAAAGGTCCCGTGAGGTGAGCTTAACAGACTTCACAGCTCATCAAAAAGGCAGACTGGTAGACCAGTCTAAGAACAATCTTTGTAGATTCCTTCATTTATTCAGGAAATATCTCTTGAACACCTACTGTACATCTGGCATTGTTTTAGACATTGGAAGTATAGTAGTGAGCAACTCAGACACAAATCCCAGCTCTCGTAGAGATTAAATTTTAGTAGAGAAGTGACAATAAACAGAACATATAATCTATGTGATTATGTTTTATGGGAAAAATTGCTAGTGAGAAGAATAAACTATGTGTGAAAGGAAGATAGGAGGTATTGCCTTGTGGGGGAATGCTTACCATTTTGATGGAGTGGTGGAGGAAAGACTTTTCTGAGAAATTGATTTGGGAAAAATGGCCATAAGATCATGTTGGAACAGTAGGGGTGTCAAGGGAAGAGAAGTGCTGGCAGAGAGAGAAGTTGGAGCCAAGGCCTTGGTATGGTTGTAGGAGGGGAGGAGGGAGTTGAGGCAGGGCAGAGTGAGTGAGGAGGGACTGGTAGCCCAGTGCCCTTATCTCTTACAACTCCAAGACCAGTTCTAGATGTTTCAAGGCTTTTCAGGCAAGAAAGGGCAGGGCCACAGATAGAACCAAAGAAACTAGGCAGCCACGCACACCTTCTAACTTTTGTTCAGTTGTATGTCAGGTTTTTTATGTACTCTGAGTTTCCAGCATCTTGAAGAATGAATAGTAATGGTGTATCAAGGTACAAGTTTACAGTTTCTTTTATGTTTACTGGGACATAGACCATTTTGAAATACTAGCGAACATTTTAGGATGTACTTCTAAATTTGATATATTACTGTTTCTTTGAGGAACGAGAAAATTCTGACTTCTCTCTGGATGCACTTGGCATTATGAATACTTAGACAAATACCCACGAAGAGAGTGTTGTGCTCTCAGCTTGTGAACTCTATGATTCGTAATCTTGTTTAAGCAGTCAGAGTGGCAAGTAACAATCCCTCAAATATAGTTTCCTGTCATCTGCCTACCTGCCAATTTCCCCCTAAATTCATGGGTTCTACAAAAACTTACTGTGAAACTTGAGATGCTTGGAATAGTCGACTGCCGATTAATTTTGTACTTCTTTCCGGACAAAGGTGTCTTAAAATGATGCTGCTGGAGTCCTGTAGTCATTTTCACACTTACGGTATTGTTGGCTGTTTGCTGTTATTGAAAGAAAATAGAGCGATGTTTATAAAATCATGATTCCGGTTCTGTTCCAGAAGTCTGACCGGGTAGTCGTTTTGCTGAGGTCTCTCCCATGTACTCACTAAAGGCGAAAACACCAGATCACTCTGCCTTTTCGGTGATGGGGAAGAATATATAATATATTTTCTTGGAAGCTTTTTTTTTTTTTTTTTTTTTCTTGTGAATAGGAGGAGGGAAGCCTGCCATCTGTGCCCTGATGCATGTATAATCAAGCCTGTTTCCTCTGAAGTTGATGTTTGGTGCTGAAGATGAGTTGATTTTTCCATTTTAGTGACATTTGTAATTTTTATCACTCTGTGGTAAGGGAGGTGAGGGCAAGTGTTATGAATGTCAGGTCTCTGTGGTTGATACATTAGTGCCCTGCCAGGGCACGTTGTTTCCTGAGGCTGTCAGGGGAATGGATGAGGAAGGTGCCCAGTGGTGCCAAAGGTGTGGCTGGCCCTCAGCTGGACCACCGAGATGCCTCTGTGGCAGAGTCAACAGTTGGGCCAGAAAGGCTGTGGCTCAGTGAAGAGTAGAAACATTGTTTAGTTGGAATAATTAGGAGCAGAGCCTCTGGTCTCCCAGTTATTAGCTCATGGAAGAATGGAGGAAAAGGAGCAGCCTGTTTTGGAGAATAGCACTGTTCGGAGCATGGGACATAGTGGCTTTAAGGGAAGCCACTTAGATCCAGAATATGGAATGGAGCCACAGCTTTGGAAGACAGGCACTTGGTGGCTTCTACAAGGCTGAACAGAGGGACTAGCAGAGGGGAGAGAGGGGAGGTCATTTGCCCAGCCCTCTTGGCCAGTACTTGGAATGAAAGCAAGGTGTTGGTTGCTGAAAGCCTTCACCATCACATTATTTGGTACATGAGCAAATAAACTTGATCGAGAGCTTTAGTGGGGAAGAGTGATAGCAAGAACCAGGACAGTAATTACTGCCTGCATTATTATTTATATCTTCCCTGCTAGACCTCGGATGTCCTTAGAGTTGTGTTTATGCTTGGTCATTTTATTTTATTTTTTTTTTTTATGCTTAGGCATTTTATACCACCACTGTATACTGAAATGAACTGACAGGTGGAATGAATTTCTCCTTTTTTTAAAAAAGATTTTATTTATTTATTTGACAGAGAGAGAGAAAGAGTACAAGCAGGGGGAGCAGCTGGCAGAGGGAGTGGGGTTAGCAGGCTCACACTGAGAAAGGAGCCCGACTTGGGGCTCGATCCCAGCACCCCAGGATCATGACCTGAGCCGAAGGCAGCCGCTTAACAACTGAGCCACCCAGGCGCCCCTGGATTTCTCCTTTTAATACTATTTTTTTTTTTAAACCTCTTCAGTTTGAGGGTCACTTGCTATTCAGATATATTTTGAGGAGCCCACAGTATGTAACATCACTTTTCTTCCTTTTAAAGTTATGGGATTTAATGACGAAGGATCACATAAGGGCAGAGAGCGGGGTCGTCTTCATGTAAATACAGAAGTAATCACTGGTTCATTGTGTATTAGTTCATTCGTTCATTCATTTATTCATCAGATAAACACTGGGCACTACTGATCACGTGTCAGGTGCTGGGGACGTAACAGACGACATAATCAGTCATTGAAGAAGGAGCTTGCCAGTTTCTGTGTTTGAAATAGAAAAAGAGAATAATCATCCACCTAAATTGTTTCCCAAGGAATTGTATTAGGAAGAGTTGCAAAGAGAATCAGGAATAATTCTTAAGAAACCTAGCTTAAAAGAAAGAAAGAAACCTTGCTCAGGGACAATATTGTGTGATCAGCTTAAAAGTATTAACCAAATTAACTTGAATTAACAAAATAATTTCAGTTACATATTCAGACATTTTAAAGTTTGTTACTTAAGACTAATTTTTCTGATAATATATGCAGAGTATTTTCATTAGTGTTTTATAATAATACTAATGACTTATTAACATAGGTAATACATTCTGTCCTTATTGGCTTGTAATGGAAGTTTTCTCAAACTGAATAAAAGTACATTTTGTCAAATTGTTTACTCCTTTCAGGGACCTCTAGAAACATCAGTCCTGAAAGCATTTTATTTTATTTTATTTTATTTTATTTTTTTTTAAAGATTTTATTTATTTATTTGACAGAGAGAGAGATCACAAGTAGACAGAGAGGCAGGCAGAGAGAGGGGAAGGGAAGCAGGCTCCCTGCTGAGCAGAGAGCCCGATGCGGGACCCGATCCCAGGACCCTGAGATCATGACCCGAGCCGAAGGCAGCGGCTTAACCCACTGAGCCACCCAGGCGCCCCAAGCATTTTATTTTAAAAGAAAGTTATAGGTCATATTGCAAAGAATGAAGAAAGATCCAACTAGTATGATTTTTTTTTTACCTCTCAAAATATTCTGCATGTTGTGGATGTGCAAGAAATGCTCTTAGTGATCCCAGCTGATTTATTGAATCATAAGAGGTGGTTTTTCTTTTAACAAATCAATCTACTTTTGTTGGCAGAGTGCAGCTATGTTGTATGATTTGCTATATAAATCACTGAACCTCTCATTTTTTTTTTTAAAGATTTTATTTATTTATTTGTCATAGAGAGAGAAGCGAGAGTGAGCACAGGCAGACAGAGTGGCAGGCAGAGGCAGAGGGAGAAGCAGGCTCCCTGATGAGCAAGGAGCCCGATGTGGGACTCGATCCCAGGACGCTGGGATCATGACCTGAGCCGAAGGCAGCTGCTTAACCAACTGAGCCACCCAGGTGTCCCTGAACCTCTCATTTTTAAGAATGAATTTTTAAAATGATCTTTTGCTATTTGGATTCAAAGCTGCCAGAGGCTGCCTTAGAGTGTTGAGGATGGACGTCTACAACTCAGAAATGTGCTGAGCTCTCAGAGGCCGTGATCTTCATTATCTTTCTCCTGGTGCTTTGGATGTGATTAAAAATGATTCTATGTGGGTCAAGTATGAGGCGCTTATAGCATTAGCATCTCCTTTTCGTGTGTATATATATATATATATATATATATATTTGTTTATATATATGTATACATAATGGCTTATATATATTTTACACACATAATCTATATTTGTGTATGCATATATGTCAATATATATAGTGTATATGCATGCATAAAACATATATACATACCTATCTATATGTGATATTTTGAGAACTGAATATGAAAGTATCTAGTCTTGTGTAGCATCAGAATTTCTTTATTGTGAAATATTAGCTCCACTAATACTGTTCATTAGAAGGACATCAGTTTCTATCTGTCTTGGATTTCATGACAGCCTCTTTGAGGTGAACTTGGAGTTTCTTACATCCTTAGACATCTTTTCTAAGGTCTGATTAAAAAAAATACTCAGTTTATTTTGTTATCTTAGGTTGTCAGATATTATTTAATTAAATTTCTTCATCCATAAACACTGTGCATAGAAGAGCACCAGTTCCTCATTATGGGAGAAATAAAATATAGCATGAATAATAAATTTAAAGTCATGGTGTAGAAGAAGCCAGATGAGACCCTGGAGTCAAGCAGAATGAGTTTCTATTTGTCTTGCTTTCACAGACACTGTTATATGTTGGAAATCTATTGGGCAGATTAATCACGTTCCCTCTAGAGGAGGTCGGAACAAGGCAGTGCATTAAGTTGCATGTCTTGTTGTCGTCACATATCATATGTGCCATGATGCGTCCTGATTTGGATCAGCTGTTGGAGGGCTTGGACACTTGTTCCTTGGAGTTCTTGAGGGTAGAGAAGAGGTGGGTGAGAGAAGTTAATTCTGGGTACCCTAACAGTTATCATTGCTTTATAGGTACATATTTCTGATAGAGATGCAATTGTGATCACAAATTAGAAGACGGAGTAACTTGTTTTTAATGGTTTAAAACTTTGTGAGGCAAACCAGACTTCAGCCATGCCTGGGTGCATTTTAGAATATGACCATCTGCACAGTTGACAAAAGCTCTGTTGGAAAATTGAAGTCTATTTTATGGATTCTGTGAAGAGACCAATTCCTGCATTTTGGAGATTAATATATGTTCAAAAGTATGGATGTTTGGATTTATTTTATGGGAGAGGATCAAAGTCAGAGTTTTAACTTCCCTCTTGTCGTATGTTCTTGTTATTCCCTTTTTATTTGTACATTCATTTTTTTATGAAATACTTTAAAATTTGACTACTTGGGGCATACATTTCAAACTATATTCTCTAGCATCAGACATTTCTGCTTTCATATTGCTGGTCTATGAGAAAACAGGAAAGCTCTTAAGCTGAGCCTACTTGCCTGTAAACTTGATCAAATGTCACTTTAATCCCCGTGCACTTCTGGCAAACTAAGAACTATTCATGCAGTGCTTAGTTCACTTGTTCGAGACAAATATTTCCATTATATACTTGGTGGAGGTGACCCCATTTGGGTATCTACCAGACAACTCCTAGCTGATCTCCACTTGATAGATGTGTGGATTAACAGGTATCCCCCACTTCCTCTGAGAGCATACTGAATGGCAGTCCTCAGCTACTTTCTAGGAGGCTCATGCACGGCTGCTCATTGGCTGCCTGCATATTTTTGCTAATCGTACTTACGTTTGTAATAATATGATTAAGTAATAATAAACTGGTAAGATATAAGTGCATAAAGAAAAAGACTGTGGTTGTTACTCTGAAAAGTAAGCTAAATGTGTTGGAAAGATATGATACAGGCGTGTTCTTTTATTTTATTTTATTTTATTTTATTTATTTATTTGACAGAGATCACAAGTCGGCAGAGAGATAGGCAGAGAGAGAAGGGGAAGCAGGCTCCCCGCTGAGCAGAGAGCCCGATGCGGGGCTCGATCCCAGGACCCTGAGATCATGACCTGAGCGGAAGGCAGAGGCTTTAACCCACTGAGCCACCCAGGTGCCCCCAGGCATGTTCTTTTTTTAAAAATATTATTTATTTTAGAGAGAAAGTATGCACCAGTGAGCAGGAGAAGGGGCAGAGGGAGAGGGAGAGAGAATCCCAGGCAGATGCCCTGCTGAGAGTGAAGCCTGACGCAGGGCTGCATCCCACGACCTTGAGAGCATGACCTGAACCCAAATCAAGAGTTAGACGGTTAACCGACTGAGCCACCCAGGCACCCCAACACAAGTACGTCCTAAACATTTTTTTTCTATTGACTTAGGTACAGGAGCACTAACTCGAATGATTTCACAAATTTAGAAGACGTTAGCCCTGGTGTCTTTAAATCTTTCCCTTACGAAACTCGGTAGTGGAATTTGTAGATGATGTGGGGAAGAGGAAAGCCTGAGTTCCTGGACCATCTTCAAGGAAAAATCCTTCGTTCTACTTCAAAAGATACCTATGCGAATGTCCGTTTATAGGAATTAAGTAAAATGCTTAAGGAATACATAATCTTTTTTTGGTGAATTGTTACCTTAAATAACATCTTTTTTTGGTACTGTTCATTTAGTAGTGGTATCTATCAGGGGGTAAATTATTAAAATACATTTTACATTAACTTACCTGTGCCTTTTTTAAGCACTGAGGTTATATTTGAGCTTCATTATTTTGTTATTTTTAATTCAGATAGTGCCCCCAAATATTAAAGTTTATATATTTGCTATCTAGTAAGAAAATATCTAGAAAACAGTAATAACCTAAAAAAAGTTTTCAGGGAGAATGTATAAGTATCTAAAAGAAAGCTTTTCTTATATATGTAGAAGAAAGCTAAATACATTTTAACCTTTTTATTTGGAAATAATTTAATGTGAAAGTTTTAAGAATTAGTATAGAACTTTAAAATACCCTTTACCATTTGCTTTGTTATTTGTGCCATCTAGCTAGCTAGCTGTCATTTATCCAGTGTGTGTACAAATAGATACAGATTCCCTCTATCTCTGTCTTTATCTCTCTGTCTCTCTCTCCCTCTTTTGTTCACACACAGATACAAACACACACACACTCTCTCTGTTTTTGACCTATTTGAGAGTAAGTTGTATATAAGGTAGTATATATTTCCCAAGAATAAGAATACCCTCTTACATTACCACAATGCAGGTATCAACTACAGTATGTTTAACATCGATCCAATACTTTTTAATCTAATCTGTGGTCTTTTTTCCAATTTTGTCAGTTGATCTAGTTACCTTTCCAAGGCATTTTTTTTTTCTCCTCCAGTGCAGAACCAAGACTAGAATCACACTTTGCAATTAGTTGTCATGTCTTTTAAGTCCTTTTAAATTTGAAATAGTTCATATTTTCTGACATTGATATTCTTAGATAGAGTTTCTTTTTCTTTTTTTAAAAAAATGGAACGTCTCTCGTGTTATGTTTGTGTGATGTTTTGCCGTGTTTAGATGCAGGTTATGTGTTCCCTGCTGGAATGTTTCATAACTAATGATGTGGCCTCAGGATTTCACATCTGGAGGCACACGATGTCCATCTGCTCCTCAGTTTTGATGTTAATTTTGATCATCCACTCAAGGTATTTGCTGACTTCTAAATACTACTTTTCCCCTTCCTATTTATAGGCAGTTTGTGGGAGACATGTTATTTCCATGCAAAGATCTTGCTCCTCCTCAAAATATTCTTACTTAGACATAGTATCCTTTGATCATTCTTTACTGTGGTGGTTGCAAGATGATTTTCCCTCCGTGTTGACCCATCAGCACTTAGCCTTCTTACATAAGCAAGAACCCTTCCTTTTTTCTCCTTCATTTCTTCAGCTACTTATTGGTGTGAACTCATAGTTTCCTGTTTTCCCCCTCTGGTTTATGATTCATTACTATTGTAAAAGTTATTTTGGTGCCCAAATTGTCTGAATGGGTAGTGGGAGCCTCTGCAAATTGTCTCCTGTCTTTGTGATATGCCAGCCATTCCATTTTAGCTCTTTCTTACTTTATGACATAATTAGGTATTATGGGTTTATTTTGTGCCTTCCTGCTCCAACATTTCCGCAAGAAGCCCTGAATTCTTTTTGAGTGGGGAATGATGTTAGAAACCCAGGTTCTGAGTGGGTGTTTTCATTGCTTCTGGGGAATCTGCTATTACGCCCTTTGAACAGACAGAGCTAGAAAATGAATGCATGCAGGGGTGCCTAGGTGGCTCAGTTGGTTAAGTGTCTGCCTTTGGCTCAGGTCATGATCTCAGAATCCTGGGATCAAGCCCGGAATAGGGCTCCCTCCTCAGTGGGGAGTCTGCTTCTCCCTCTGCCCCTCCGCACCACTTATGCGCGCGTGTGCTCTCTCTCTAAGTAAATACGTAAAATCTTAAAAAAAGAAAATGCATGCATGCATATTTTATACATACATGCATATATACATTCACAATCCATATATGTATATATGTATGTACATACCTATATGCATACATATTTAAAAAATCTTGAATTTACAGCATACCCTTCGCAGAGTTTTTCTTTGTGTTTCTCCATTTCATATTTGTATCTCTCTTCTTCCATGGTAAGAACCGTAGCTCCCAGCAACTTCATTTGTTGAAATCTTTAATATATCTAAAATAGTTTCAGAATTGTTTTGCCCTAACACCCTAAGTCAAGCCTAATAAAATGAGACATATTTTATCACCACCATGTTTATGAGTCTCTAAAACCTGTCTGTTGGGGGTGCCCGGGTGGCTCAGATGGTTAAGCCACTACCTTTGGCTCAGGTCATGATCTCAGGGTCCTGAGATCTAGCCCCACGTCAGGCTCCTTGCTTGGCAGGGAGTCTGCTTCTCCCTCTTCCTCTGCCTCTCTCCCTGCTTGTGCTCTCCCTTTCTTTCGAATGAATAAGATAAAATCTTTTTATAAAACCTGTCTATCTAGTGTACATATATAGGTTTAATTTCAGATTCCAGTTATATACAAACACCTGATGAGACCATCTATGCCGTATAATACAAATGAGGTTGTCTTATACTTACCTTTTCCAATTATAATATGTGGTACCCACGAGCATATTAAAGTTTCTGAGAAAGTTTTTATTTTTTTTTTATTTTTTTAATTTTTTAAGATTTTATTTATTTATTTGACAGAGAGAAATCACAAGTAGGCAGAGAGGCAGGCAGAGAGAGAGGAGGAAGCAGGCTCCCTGCTGAGCAGAAAGCCCGATGTGGGGCCTGAACCCAGGACCTGGGATCATGACCTGAGCCGAAGGCAGCGGCTTAACCCACTGAGCCACCCAGGTGCCCCCTGAGAAAGTTTTTAAAAATCAAACCAAGTTTTAAAAATTTTCTTGACCATAGAATTTCCCCCTACTTCTCCACCCTTAACTTTTAAATAATGTTCCAAGGAGCTAGTATCCCTATACAAAAACTTTGTTCTGGTTTCATTAAGCAAAGTGCTTGCTATTGTTTCAAGTCTCTTCATCATGTTCAATACGTTTCTTTTTATTACTGATTGGCTGGTTATTATTTTAAGCAGCAGGACTATCTTGAAAGTTACCAATTATTATTTTTACTGTTAAAGATATTTTGTGAAATTCATTGGACCTAATTACTTCCATATATTCCCTAATGTTGGACAGCCTTACAATCTTGGAATATACCCTATTTCATCTTAAATTTCATTTGCCAGTGTTTTATGAATTTTATGTTCATATTCATAAATAAGACTGATTCAGGGTTTTACAGTTTGCGTTGTGTTTGCATATGAGGGCTGTGCCAGTGATTAAAGAATTATGTATTCCATGAAGATTCAGTAGACTTGCCTCAAAGCAGCTGGGTCTGGTACCATTTGGAATGATAGATCTTTGATGACTTTTAAATTTCTTATGTTGTACAGCTTGCTACATCTTTTAGATTAATTCTGGCAATTTAAATTCTTAGAAAATCCTCCATTTAATCTACCCCACCCCCCACCCCAAAATGCTCATTCCCAAGTATTTTTCCTATTTTATTACTCCATTTAAACTTCTCAATTTTTGCTCCTGTTGGTTTTTTTTTTTTAATGATTTTATTAATTTATTTGAGAGAGAATGAGAGAGAGAGAGAGAGAGAGAGAGAATGAGAGGGGAGAGAGTCGGGGCGGGGGTGAAGCAGACTCCCCACTGAGCAGGGAGCTCGATGCAGGACTCCATCCTGGGACTCCAGGATCATGACCTGAGCTGAAGGCAGCCGCTTAACTAACTGAGCCACCCAGGCATCCCTGTTTTTATCTTTTTTATTCCATTTTTCTTCCACCTACTTGTTTGGGGGTAAATTGTATATGATGGAGATCTGCTATTTCATCAAAAAATGTAATGAACATCTTTTAAATCCACTAAATGCTTAAAAATCACAGTTGTGATACATCCTTATTTATTTAGCTAATTCCCTGGTTATAGACAATCAGGGTCTTGTTTTTTTTTTTTTTTTTTTTGCTATAAAGTCAGGGCTGTGATTTATATCCATATACATATATCTTTGTATATGTTTTATCTCTCAATATATTTAGAGAGAATTTGTAAGTCAATGTGAAATTATGCTTTAATGGAAAATGCAAAACTGTTCTCCAGAAAGATTGTATCAATTGTATGAGAACCCCATACCATTGCGATTTCTGGATCCTCTTAGCTTTTACCTAAATTGACGTGATGAAAGTATTTTGTTTCTATTTCTATTACTTTGATTTCTAATAAGGTTGAAGTATTTTCATTGTCTTGATGGTCATTTGCTTTTGTGTGTATGTATGTGTGTGTGACTAGTCTGTTTCTATCATTTGCCAGTTTTCCCATGGGTAGTGATTTTTTCTTCTTATTTTAGGAACTAATTGTTTTTCTAGGGACAGTAGTCTTTGCTTTCCATATCTAATTTTTCCCGGTTTGTTATTTTTCTTTCAAATATACATAATTTTTTTTTTTTCATTTTCAGGGAATCAAGTCTATCACTGGAATTGTGTTTATAAAAGTTTTCCCTATACTAATATGAGAAAAATATCTACCTATATTTTCTTCTGGTAGTTTCATTTTTTACATTTATACTTTTTAGTTATCTAAAATTTATTGTAGTATAAGGATTGAATGGGTAACTCTTTTTTCCCTTTGTTTTAAATTGCTTTTCAGTTGTCTCAATAGTATTTATTGAATGATCCATCTTTTCCCCACTGCTTTGAAGTGCCTCCATTATCACAAATGAATTTTCAATATGTACTTAGGCCTGTATCTCAATGATAATATTACACTGATTTGTCTTTCTTTTCCTGTGTCAGTACCACTCTCTTTTAATTACCAAAGCATAATATACTTACTGTACATTTAGTTTTCCAATAAATATTAGAATTTCTTTTCAAAATTAAGACCGTTTCCTACTTAGATTTTGATTAGCATGGCATTGTACTTAAAATTAATTTAGGAAGAATTGATTTTTTTTTTAAAGATCTTATTTATTTATTTAACAGAGAGAGAGATTACAAGTAGGCAGATCAGGCAGAGAGAGAGGGAGAAGCAGGCTCCCTGCGGAGCAAAGAGCCCAATGTGGGGCTCAATTCCAGGACCCTGAGATCGTGACCTGAGCCAAAGGCAGAGGCTTAACCCACTGAGCCACCCAGGCACCCCAAGAATTGATATTTTTAACATGTTTAAGTCTTTCTGTTCAAAATAAATTATTTCTTCAGTTACTTGTTTTCTTCACTGTTTCTTATTTGCATTTTCTCATTTTACTCATATATTTATTCCTTGAATATTTTATGGATTTTTTTCTTGATATTTTGATTATGCTTTTTATTCAGTTACATTTTTGTCTGTTTTAACACTTTAAGAAAGCGGTTGTAATTTACATGTCAACTTGAACAAACCATATAGCATAGTATGTGTCATAGTACGTTGCTTGCTGCAGCTTTCTCCTAGAAAGATAATGGTTGTAGCTACCTAATAGGGATTGTTTAGAGTTTAAATAAGGTGATACTTCAAAGGAATTAATGCATAGTTCTCAACAAATGTTAATTGCCATTATTAAAATAATTTTTAGTTTCTGACCATTTTTGTACTGAATTTTCTTGTTACCAGTAGATTTTTCATTTTATTCTCTGTAAATATTCAGTCATTCACCTCTAAATAAATATTTTGCCTTTTCTTTCCAGTTAGGTAAGATTTCAAAGTGCCTTTCTGAAAAGCAGTTTAATTCAGGGAAAAGGTCTCTTGGATCATTACCATTTTCAGCTGCCTTTGACTTATTGATCAAAATGTCAACCATCTCCTAATGTGAATGAATTTGGTGAATGAACTTGTGAAAAATGAATTATATAGTATGGTTTTCTTTATTTTTTTTTGAGAAGCTCCTGGAAGACATGGTCTGTTGTCTAGAGTGTCTTCATTAGACCCTGAAGTCAGCATTATCCTATTAAAAGAGAAGGGCTCCATCTTGTTCCTCAGTGTATTCCATCTCCACATAGACGTACTAGTAAATACTGTCAGTTAAATGGAATAACCAAAGATCATTATGTGGAGTGCACAAGATGATACTAAGAGAATTTTTAAAAAAGGTTTTATTTCTTTGAGGGAGTGATGGTGAGGGGAGGGGCAGGAAAGGAGGGAGAGGGACAAGCAGACTCTGCTGTGAGCCTGAGTGCGAGCCCGACAGTGGGCTTGATCTCACAACCCTGAGATCATCACCTGAGCTGAAACCAAGAGTCAGACACTCAACTGGCTGAGCCACTCACATGCCCCAAGAGTATTTCTGTCATTATTTTCTAAAAGTAAGATGCTGTCAGGAAAATGACAGATCCAAATTGCTACTAGTAGCTACCAATCTGAGATAGAGACTGGTTGAAGTCAGTAGAATGTTATTTTTCCTTCAATTAAAATTTTCCATATATTAAATACTCTGTTGTGGTTAAAATGAATTTTGAGTACTGTGACTTCCTTATATTGTGTGTACAACAGAAAATGAGAAACTCTATCCAAATACCGAATTGTTCATGAACTAAAGACTAGGGAGGAGGAAAATCTCAAAAACCCATTTATCATGTCCTCCTCTAATGAGTGAATGCGTGATCTAATCATGAATGATTTTTTTTTTTAAAGCAGCAGCTATGACTTACGCAGTTTAGAAATGTTAACTTGCAACTACATCAAACCTTTCATATCAGGGCAGAAGGTATAATTTATTCAAGAAGGCATTTCAATATTTCTTAAGCCATGATCTGGGTGGGCTGCAAACCACACATAAACCTGACAAGTAGAAAGATTTAAGGGATGGCCTGAGTAGTTAAATATGTTCCTTTTCTCCCCTCTTAAACCTAAAATACCATCTTCAACATGGGTCTGTTACATTAGTCAACCAATGTTAAGGGTCCATTTAGAGCCACTTTGAAAGTCAGGCTGGGTATGAAGAAGCTCTGGGCTACTTCTGGGTTGAGGAATGTGAATTAAAACAAGACTATGAGGGAAACGTCTTTACTGAGGAGATGGAATTTAAATTGGGTTCTAAAGGGTAAACAGGGTTTGAGGAGCAGGTGAAAAGGGAGACACAGGAGAAAGATGGGAGTGGTGGGATTGAAAATAAGAAAAATTATGGGCTGGGTTAGGAGGGCAGGAGTGATCCCGATACATATTAATGACTAAATGTGTAGTGGAATGGGGAAATAGGGAAGCGGTGTGCTAGGGTTTTGGAGTGTCTTGATGAATGGGAAGGTTTTTACCCAGTACTTTGGGAAACAATCTTCCCCACTCCCCAAAGAAGGATTAAGGCAGGTATTTAAAACATAGCATTTTGCCTTTAAGAGCTAATTAACTTTCTCCAAGTGAATGTGTAAGAGAAAGGCATTATTAGTCTTGAGGAAACTCAACATGGATCTTAATTTCTGAGATAATTCTGTAAAACTGAAATGGTGGCATCTTTTGCTGATGATGTACAGCAAACAGGAACAGTTGCTGCACCTCAAAGCAGTAACTGCTGAAGGACAGAAAAGGCAGCCAATAGAGACTTGATTAAAGTCGCCAGATTTGACAAGCGAGAAATGTGACTTAGAATTATGATTTCTTTTTTCACGGTGTCATCTAAATCAATACCAACAATATTAGAATGACAAAGTATAAAATTAAAAAGCTCAGACCATAAGGAAACAATGAGGAGTGGAGTTCCGGAAATCCAGGCTGGATTGTGGTAATCACAGAGCAGTCAGAATACACATGTACAACGCATTCCTGTGACCCTTCCCTGCATCTAAAATGAGCTGAATCAAATTACTGGTTCACAGATTTCCTGTAGACATCCAATATCTGTTTTTGACACCTGGGATCAGTCATAGACCAGTGAATACAGATTTCTAATAGAAATCAGTAATGACACCTGAGAAAATAAACAAGACGGAAATAGAAATGGCGTGTTACCTGGTGATCATGTTTAAAAGCCCAATATCTTGAAGAATTGTTGTTTTTTTTTGTTAATTAGGTTATAATTAACCATTATCATGTGTCACTGCTATTAAATTAATTAAGAACTGTGTAATAATTTCTACTTCACAAAACATTGTTTTTTTCATTGTTTATATAGCGCACGGAAATGACATAACAATCACATGTGTTAAGAGCATTGAGTCAATAATTCATGGGCAAGGACAGTAACTGCTATTAACAAAATATCCACTGCTAACAGATTATTGCACAAGTAAACTGGAGAACACAGTATATTGCAAGTAAACACAAAATTACTATTGTCATAAAAATGATCTTACATAGTGATCTAGCGGAGGAGAATGTCCTAAGACAGGATTTTTGAGACAGTAGACTTTAAAATCTGCGTTGGTATAGTCCATGCTTACTTCAGAGACAGTTTCAAATAGCTTAGAAACAATATTTACAATGTGATTAGATTAGGCCACCAACTCAAACATCATAATAACTTTGCAGAGTCCTTCTCTTTCTTTTTCTTTTTCCTCCTTTCTTTTCTTTCTTCATCCCTCTCTCCTTTCCTCCATCCCACCCACCGAAACGACTGTGCTCCTAATGTCTATCAGACAGTGTGATCATGCCCTCAATAGACAAGACGGAGAAGAAGTCAGTCTCTCGCCCTCCCATGGTGTTTATCTTGTGGAGCTTGAACTCTGCTCTTGTGTGTTCTGCCAGGGCCCCAGTTTTCAGATGAGTTGAACAGGCAGTTACAGTACAGTGCTCATATGATTATTGGAGTCTTTGATATGATTATCTTGAATCCTGGCACTCCAGGAGAAGCAAATATGGCTAAATGTGGTTGAAGAGGTAGAACGACAAGTGGAGTTCTTAAAGGGACATCTGGTGGCTTTCAGGAGATGATGGTGTTGACTTTAATGACTAATTCAACCTCCAATTTATGGTTTTAAAAATATTTGGTACTGGTACCAGTTAAACACTACCTTTATGTTTATCTGTTATCATCGGGATCATTTGTTATTTTATGACTGAAAAGATGTTTAGGGAAGCTTGGTGTGGGTAGAGAATTTCTTGAAGTTGTCGAACCAAGAAATGACAGAGCAGGGAGGCAAAGATCAAAGTGGGAGGGTATGCAGGAATGAAAATAAAAAGGTAAAATTAAGTGAGCTGTGGTCTGTGAGTCTTTGATCTCCCTTGAGGAGAAATATTGGAGTCATTTTTACAATTTAGGTCTTCCTGTACTGGTCCCCAGGGGGAACTGTTAACCTAGAGGAGTTTAGTTGCATACTGGGAGACTGTCCCTTGTGGAAGGGTAGCAGATCCGTGGTTGTTGGGGACAGATGGCATTTGGATATTCAGTGTGTATAGACTGAGTTTTCCTAACTAAGGGAATTTTTACCTCAAAATAATATTTGAAAATCCATTAAGTTTGCTCCAGTTACTTGGAAGACATGAAATATACCTTATCTATTTTTGGATCCTTCCCTGGGTAGGTTTTAGGCACTTGGTCATTGTTTGCTGAGTGAATGGAAGAATTTGAAAATTGCTAATAAATTGTGAATTACTTGGAAATCATCCTTTGATGATCTTTAAGAAGAGAAACTTTGGGTCTTCTTTGAGGAAGTTTTTATAGAATTTCAGATTCATGATTGATGTTAGAGACTTATGCAGTCTACTGTTCTTTTGAGAACTTACATTTTTAGATTTTTATTTAAAATTTCTAAAGTTAGGGGTGCCTATCTGGCTCAGTTGGTAGATCATACAACTCTTGATCTTAGGGTTGTAAGTTCGAGCCCCTCATTAAGTGTAGAAATTACTTAAAGGTAAAGTCTTAAAAAAATTTTTTTAAAGTAAATTAAATTTCTAAAGTTAATGGATACATATGAAACTGCGTTACAACAACCTATTCTGAGCATCTGCAGTTTTAATCAAGTGATGTACCATCAAAATTGAGGGCACACATGTTTAGACTGTAAAGCTTCTAAGGCAGATATCACCCTGTTTTTAATGCTCTGACAGGCGTGCAAAGTGAGTTTGCTTGGTATTTGCTGTCTTAGAAGACGCAGGTAGTGTCATACTTAAGCATGCGGGTTTGATAAGGTGTGTTCCAGTTTGAATTCATACTCTAGTAGGATTCGGTTAAGTGGCTTATTTCATCAGTGCTCTAGTTTTCCTCACCTGCAAAATGGAAATAGCAGTGTACCTACCAACCTTAAGAGATTTGTGTACAGATTACATGTGGCAATTTGTGTCGAACAGAATGACTTAATGGACTTATTATTAATATTATTATTAACTTACATCACTATGTCTATGTAATTTTTTATTTAGGAAGTGTTTCTTAAATGAATTTAATTAAATACCACACCTTTATTTCATCTATGAAGGAACTTCCTTTAGAAACACTAAATATCCATTTGTAACAGTATTCGATATAATAGTGTGGTTTCTCTCTTATTGAGCCAGATGGCGTTCTCTAGCTACAGAATAAAGAGTTCTTTAGCTGTGTGTCATTTTTGGAGTAATCACATACATTACTTTAAAATGAAATTAACATGGAATTAAAAATTGACATATGGTAACTGTATAGAATTTCCCCCTTATTTGTAAGAGAATTATTTTTGCATGTAGATATTTTAAGAGCATCAACAAGATTCATTAAAATGATTATACCTGTAAGAACTTGTTTGGACAAAGATTACTTTAGAAAGTAAGCAAATAAAAGCAAAAGCAGAAAACACTTGTAAGTTCAACTATAAATGTGACCACAGTTCTCTTAATATTCAACTCAGGTTTAAGTCTTCAATGTACTCTATTGTGATTTTTCTATTTCATTTTTATTCATGGTAATAGTTACTTGAAAACATTTTTTTTTTTAAATACTGAAATATATTCTTTACTTGGTCACATGTGGTTTGGTGATTAGCAAATAGAAATTCACAAGTACAGAATATCTAGTATGTGTTTATCTCAGCTCTGAACCGTGAGGCTAAAGCAGTGAACAAAACAGACAAAAATCCCCGCAGTGCTGGAACCTAATTGTGAGGGGGGAACAAGTAGTAATCACACAGGTGAACTTTATTTGTCTGACACTGGTTAAGTACTATGGGGGAAAATAAAGCAAGAGAATACGGGGGAAAATAAAGCAAGAGAATACAGGGGAAAATCCAGGGGCGCCTGGGTGGCTCAGTCGGTGAAGCACCGGACCCTTGATTTCAATTCAGGTCTTGATCTCAGGGTCATGAGATCAAGCCCCGTGTCACGCTCTCACCTCTCCTCCTCCCCACTGCGTGTTCTCTCTCTCTCTCAAATAAATAAATAAATCTTTAAAAAAATTAGATAGAATAGTCAGAGGAGACTTCACAGGAGATGTGGCTTTTGAGCATAGACTTGGAGGCCATAAGGGGGTGAGCCATGTGGATGCATGGAGGAAGAGTATTTCGGGTAGAAACAACAGCAAAGAAGCCGTTGTGGGTGGGACAGCGTGAATAAAGATGGGCAGTAGGAATGATGTCAGAAACACAAGCAATGTTGTATGGCATTGTAAAACTGACTTCTATTCTTAACAAAATGGGAAACCATTGGAAGTGTCTTTTTTTTTTTTTTTTTTGAGAGACCGTGCACATCTGGGAGTGGGGGCAAGGCAAGGAGGGAGAGGGAGAGTGAATTTTTTTTTTTAAATTTTATTTTTTATAAACATATAATATATTTTTATCTCTAGGGGTACAGGTCTGTGAATCACCAGGTTTACACACTTCACAGCACTCACCATAGCACATACCCTCCCCAGTGTCCATAATCCCACCCCCATCCCAACTCCCCTCCCCCCATCAACCCTAAGTTTGTTTTGTGAGATTAAGAGTCACTTATGGTTTGTCTCCCTCCCAATTCCATCTTGTTTCATTTACTCTTCTCCTACCCCCTCAACCCCCCATGTTGCATCTCCTCTCCCTCATATCAGGGAGATCATATGATAGTTGTCTTTCTCCGATTGACTTATTTCGCTAAGCATGATACCCTCTAGTTCCATCCACGTCGTCGCAAATGGCAAGATTTCATTTCTTTTGATGGCTGCATAGTATTCCATTGTGTATATATACCACATCTTCTTTATCCATTCGTCTGTTGATGGACATCTAGGTTCTTTCCATAGTTTGGCTATTGTAGACATTGCTGCTATAAACATTCGGGTGCACGTGCCCCTTCGGATCACTACGTTTGTATCTTTAGGGTAAATACCCAGCAGTGCAATTGCTGGGTCATAGGGTAGTTCTATTTTCAACATTTTGAGGAACCTCCATGCTGTTTTCCAGAGTGGTTGCACCAGCTTGCATTCCCACCAACAGTGTAGGAGGGTTCCCCTTTCTCCGCATCCTCGCCAGCATCTGTCATTTCCTGACTTGTTAATTTTAGCCATTCTGACTGGTGTGAGGTGATATCTCATGGTGGTTTTGATTTGTATTTCCCTGATGCCGAGTGATGTGGAGCACTTTTTCATGTGTCTGTTGGCCATCTGGATGTCTTCTTTGCAGAAATGTCTGTTCATGTCCTCTGCCCATTTCTTGATTGGATTATTTGTTCTTTGGGTGTTGAGTTTGCTAAGTTCTTTATAGATTTTGGACACTAGCCCTTTATCTGATATGTCATTTGCAAATATCTTCTCCCATTCTGTCAGTTGTCTTTTGGTTTTGTTAACTGTTTCCTTTGCTGTGCAAAAGCTTTTGATCTTGATAAAATCCCAATAGTTCATTTTTGCCCTTGCTTCCCTTGCTTTTGGCGATGTTCCTAGGAAGATGTTGCTGCGGCTGAGGTCGAAGAGGTTGTTTCCTGTGTTCTCCTCAAGGATTTTGATGGATTCCTTTCTCACATTGAGATCCTTCATCCATTTTGAGTCTATTTTCGTGTGTGGTGTAAGGAAATGATCCAATTTCATTTTTCTGCATGTGGCTGTCCAATTTTCCCAGCACCATTTATTGAAGAGGCTGTCTTTTTTCCATTGGACCTTCTTTCCTGCTTTGTCGAAGATTAGTTGACCATAGAGTTGAGGGTCTATTTCTGGGCTCTCTATTCTGTTCCATTGATCTATGTGTCTGTTTTTGTGCCAGTACCATGCTGTCTTGATGATGACAGCTTTGTAATAGAGCTTGAAGTCCGGAATTGTGATGCCACCAACTTTGGCTTTCTTTTTCAATATTCCTTTGGCTATTCGAGGTCTTTTCTGGTTCCATATAAATTTTAGGATTATTTGTTCCATTTCTTTGAAAAAAGTGGATGGTACTTTGATAGGAATTGCATTAAATGTGTAGATTGCTTTAGGTAGCATAGACATTTTCACAATATTTATTCTTCCAATCCAGGAGCATGGAACATTTTTCCATTTCTTTGTGTCTTCCTCAATTTCTTTCATGAGTACTTTATAGTTTTCTGGGTATAGATTCTTAGTCTCTTTGGTTAGGTTTATTCCCAGGTATCTTATAGTTTTGGGTGCAATTGTAAATGGGATGGACTCCTTAATTTCTCTTTCTTCTGTCTTGTTGTTGGTGTAGAGAAATGCAACTGAGGGAGAGCGAATTTTAAGCAGGCTCCACGCCCAGTACAGAGCCCAGTGCGGGACTCAATCTCCTGACCCTAAGATGATGATCTAAACTGAAATTAAGAGTTGGACATTTAACTGACTGAGCCCCTCAGGCTCCCTACCAATTGGACGTTTTTGAGCAGAGCGAAGTGCTTTGGCTTCCATTTAAAAAGCACCGTGCCATCAGCTATTCTGACAAAAGACAGTAGGGAGCAGCAGGAGACCAGATGAGAGGCTCCTGCAGTAATCTGTAAGATGATGGTGGATCCGATCACCATCCAGCCAGGGTGGCTGCTCTGAGAAGTGCTTGGAGTCCTGATTTACTTTGAAGGTAGGGTCAGCATGATTTGCTCACATATTGGATATCAAATTAGACTCATCAAGTCTTTGGGTCTGCATAACTTGACTGATAGAGTCACCATCAAGTGATCTTTGAGGAGACCGTGGCAAGACTCTGTTCTGGAATTGCTGTAGGGCAGGAGATCAACAGTTTTGTTTCAGATGTGTTGACTTTGAGGGAAAAGGTACATATTTTTATGTATAATCCCATAGCACATGTGTGTTCTTTAAAGATATAAAAAATAAAAATGAGTTATGGGGTGCTCCAATTTGAGCAATACATGCATTTTACATTTAAAATTGTTTTAATGAGTCACTTGATTGCAAATATTTAGGAACCCATATTTCTGGCTTGCTTCCTCATGTCATTACTCTAACACTTTTTTCCTTATAAGCCAAGAGTGTGTGTTTTTGTTTGTTTTATTGGTTTGGTTTTAGATAAATACACCCAGATATTCCATTACATATCTATCTTTTAGGGACTTATCTTTCAAATATTATCTATATTAAATAGCTATGCATTTATCCCAGAATGATACCTCAATTGCTCTTTTTTTTTTTTTTTTTTTTTTTTTTTGTAATGCTGTTTTTAAATTAATTCAAAACTAGCTTATAAGCCACTCAGGAAAATTAGTCTTAAAGGGATTTTCAATTTTTAGACACTGATTTTCATTCAACCTCAGCTTTGGCACAATGTACATTGGTACGCTGTAAGAGTCAACAACTTTTCATGTGCCAAATTTAGTCTTCCACTCATAAGTAGACTAATGAGAATACACGAGGGCTCTGCCTACTGGAGACTATGCTGTGCTGGGGAAGGCATGGGGCCCATGACTGTCCCCTGCCTCCTCCTTCCCAGCACTGCCAGGCACTGTGACTGTTCTCACCTCTCAGGCCACAAGAGATGGGTGTCTTTTTATTTCTATGAAATAGATACTATATTTTAAAAATCTGTTTACTCTCAGTAGATACTTTTAAAGTAAATGAGCTATTGTTGCATTTGCTAAAAAGGGATATTCTTTAATTATATAGTATCACCTTAGGGAAATCCTTGTCACAAATTTTCCTTGTTTCTGAGATCAGGATTAGTTACAGTTCTCTTGAGGATATTGGCTTTTGGCTTTATTTCTAAAATCTTTATGAACATTCAGTCATGTCACTTAACATGGCAACTAAGAAGCTTATAGTCAAATTTGCATTTATTGTCTAGCAAATATCAAATGTTTTTTCTTTGACTTAATTTTTTCACACACTTAATTTTTAATTGTGAAAAAACCGCTTAATGTAAAATTTACCATCTTAACCATTTTTAAGGGTATAGTCCAATTGTGTTAACTATATTCACTTTGTTGTGCAACAGATCTCTAGAACACTTGCATCTTGCAAAACAGAAATTCTATGCCTATTGAACAGCAATACTCCATTGCCCCCTCCTTTTCATCCACTTATTTTTAAAGATTACTTTGTAAAAATCTAACAGAGAGCATTAACATGTCAAATCAGGCTAAATGGATGATTATGGAAAAAAAGTACAGCAGTTTCTTATTTCCCATGTATACCCTCAATTTCGCATTTCCCTTTACTTGCCATAATGTATGTAGACAGTGAAATTAAACTCTTTTTTTCAGTTTCCTTAATATTTTTAGGTTGTATCACCATTGTTATTTAAATAACTAGTGTATGTTACTCATTATGAAGATATCAGTGTTCACTATCCAGTGCTATCTTTTGCCATTCATGTACACCTTTTTGTTTCAAGTTGAGTTAATAATTCACACACGTTGCCCATTTGTTTACTTTTCTAAATTTCCTATCCTTTTTATTTCCTCCCAGATGAGCTGACAATCTTTTAAATGATTAAATGCTTTTGGGGACCTGTGTCTCACAGGTTCTACTTTTCTAGCTCCAGGATAGATGGCCTGTTTCCATTATCCTGGGATTTCCCTCAGTGCTCTATCATATTGGATTGCCTAAATGAAGATTCCATGCCTGTGTTTCCTGTTTGATAGAACACTCAACCAGTAGTTTCCTAAGGAAAAGAATATGGGTGGCTAAATTTTTGTTCCTTTCATGGCTGATGCTGCCTTTACTTCTGGGCTCACACTTGAATGATAGTTTGGCTGGGTATAGAATTCTATATTTAAAGTGCTTTTATCCTTTTATATTTTTACAGTACAGAAATGTATTGTCTTTTAGAGTTAATTTTCACTTTCAAAAACTCCTTGCCAGGGGTGCCTGGGTGGCTCAGTGGGTTAAAGCCTCTGCCTTTGGCTCAGGTCATGATCCCAGGGTCCTGGGATCGAGCCCTGCATTGGGCTCTCTGCTCAGCAGGGAGCCTGCTTCCCCCCCCCCCCCCCCCCGCCTGCCTCTCTGCCTACTTGTGATCTCTGTCTGTCAAATAAACAAATAAAATCTTAAAAAAAAAAACCCCAAAAAACAACTCCTTGCCATTATAATTGCTAAATTATATATGTGTATATGTATCTTAAAACTATTTCTTTGGGGAGCTCTTGGGATTTTTTGTCTATTATTCTGGTATGATACAATTTCATAATAGTTTGCCTTACAATATGTCTCTCTCTCTCTCTCTTTTTAATTCCCAGTTAGTGGGCTGGACACATGATAGATTTTTTGAATCTCTAGACTTATAGCCTTTTATTCTGGGATATTTCCTAGAGACTTTTTGTCTTTTTGTTCTGGGAGATTTTCCAGTTTCATTACTTTACTAATCACCTATCTTCTCTATCTTTGCCCTATATTTTCTGAAACTCCTGTTAGTTAGATTTTGGATCTATTGGATTATGGGATTAGTATTCTAATATTATTTGTTCACTTGTATTTCCTATTCTTTGGTCTTTTGTTTCTGTTTTCTAAGAGATTTCCTTGACTTAGTTTTCCAACTCCGTACTTTCAGTTTTTACTTGTTAATTACATTTTTAATGTCAATCTACTTCTTGGTCATTGATGACTTCTTTTACATAGTGTTCTTTTATATATATGATAATCTTCTTTCTCAGAAGATACTAATGAAAGATTCTAGTTGTCAGTATTTATTTATTTATTTAAGGATTACTTATTTATTTGAGAGAGAGAGAGCAAAAGAATGAGAGAGAGAGAGAGCTCGGTGAAGGGAAGAGGGAAAAACAGACTCCCTGCTGAGTAGGGAGCCTGATGAGGGACTCAGTCCTGGGACGCCAGGGCTATGACCTGAGCCAAAGACAGACGCTTAATCAACTGAGCCACCCAGGCACCCCTATTTATCAGTATTTAAATTAGTGTTATCTAGGGGATATTATATATGATTTTTTTAAAACAATATAAAAAGGTTTTTGTTTTGTTTATACTTTTAAAATATTCTTCTGTTTTATGCAGTGTCTACATCTAGATCCCCTTTTTTCCTCTTTATTTTTGTATGTTACCCTTTATACTAGAAGCTGTTCTTAAATGTATTGCTATCATTTTCTATCAAGTGTTTTTTAAGAGTGAATCCTGACGTGTTGATTAGTTTCTTTGTGTGTATAGCTTACTGTCAGGTGGTTATGTTTGTCTGGCGATGAAGTAGCAAGCAAGTTGCTTCATCAAGGGATTCACATATGTCAGTATGTGACGTTTTTCTTTTTAGACAAGTTTTTCTTTTGTTTCTTTGTTTGTTTTTTCCAGAGGAGATTTGTAACCTCTTGGTTAGGGAAATTGGGCCTCCTTTTGTGGGAGCAGATCAGGGAGTAGATCTGAGTGTTTTAGTATTTTTCACTTTGTAAATTCTCACTCAGTCCCTCTGGGTTCAGTCCTGATTCTCAGTCAGCTTTCCCTTGATGGTAACTCTGATCCTCACACCTCTAAAGATGAGTTTCTCCAGAAAATAACCTAGCTGCATTGTGGAGATCTAGGGGTTTCACTTACACCATAGAGAGATTTCACCCAGCTCTCTTGTTTCTGGTTCTGTTCCTCACTCTCTCTGTGCTTGGTTTGCTTGGCTTGTCTGAGTTTTGTGCATGAATTAGCTCACGTCTCATTGGTGTCCCTCTGACAGGCCCATGACCAGCAGCTTTCTCTGCTCTTTCAAACTGATAGTTGCTCCTCAGCACTGTTGAAATGTTTCTAGCTTTCTCTTTGTCCTGTTAGGTTTATGTCCTTTTTATTCCAGTAAAGGCATGTATGTTTAGAGGAACGGAAACAAAAAGGTCTGAGTGGCTAATCTGCTGTGTTTAACCAGATGTCCCTTATTTTGTCTTGCTATATTGTAAGTATTTCACTGTTCCCCTTAAACATCATGGAATAAGGCTGGGTATAAAATACTGTGAAGGATCATACCATGAGAGAGTAGTACAAAACTGTAATATGCAGCAGGACACAGAACTGAAAGTTAATGAAACCTTAATATAGTGAAATAGTGAATAGAATTCAGAGTGATTAAAGACAATCTTTGCATTTTTAGATGTCTGAAGTATATAATGACCATTCTTTCTTACCTGGATTATATTCCCCCTGACACGAAAAACAAAAAAGGAAAAAACAAAAACTAAAAAAAGAGAGAAAGGAAAAAAATGGCAAAGCATAATGGATTGTGCCCTCAGGTGTATTTTGTCTCCTCTACTACATCTTTTTCACTGCCTTATGAGCACTTTAGAGATATAGGCACCTTGAAAAATGGTTTGTGCGATTCTTGCTGACTATCATAATTTTTTAATAGATTCTATTACTAAAAATAGATTTTAAAAGAAAAAGAATTCAGATTTTATAGTTTGTAGGTCTGATCAGTATGTTTTTCTGTGTGAGAGAACTATTCCAGGAAAGTTCCATGAAAGCTCACAATTATTACCCTATTATTATTATTATTGTTGTTGTTGTTGTTTTTGATGTTTTATTTTTTAAAAATTTTTAATTTTTTATTAACATATAATGTATTTTTAGCCCCAGGGGTACAGGTCTGTGAATTGCCAGGTTTACACACTTCACAGCACTCACCATAGCACGTACCCTCCCCATTGTCCATAACCCTGTTATTTTTTAAAGATAAGTTTACTCTTTAGTGGTCACATGACTTAAATTTAGGTGGGCAAGTGAAAGTGTTTAAGAACCATTTTATATCTTTGCTTGCTAAGTCGGGTAACTGAGGTCATTTATTTGGAGTCTAATCAAAAATAGACCAACTGCTTGTATTTGTATACTATATATTTTATTGAGTTAGCACATTTTTGTATATATCTCCTAAACAGGGAATAATGCCTTTATATAAAAGCAGTTTCTTTGCTGTAGTATATTACTTATATTGCTATATAGAATTAAAACATTGTATTTGAAGGTTAATTAGCTTTTGAGCACATTGTAATTGGTTTTTTCATGTCACTGCTTCTGCATTGGCCAAAGTGCAGAATTATTTTTATTTTTTATTTTTATCCTATGTAGTAAATGCATCTATAGTGTTTTACTATGTGCAAGGCACTGTCTTAAGTCCCTTCACGAAGATCAATTAATTTATTTCTCACAACAACCATCTGAGGTTGGTACTGTTTAGCCCCATTTTCTGGTGGAGAAACCTCAGAGAAGTGAAGGAATTTGTCAAAAGTCACACAGCTGGTAAATAGTAGAGTCATGCTGTGACTGCAGGTAGTCTAGGTCCTGGAAGCATCATCCTGACCACGATGACTTAAAATAGTAACTCATTCTTGAGTGATTGCTCTGCATCAACATAAAATTGAGACAGCTCCCCTTCAGTCTTTATCCAAACCATGATGGACATAAAAGGATTTCAGGTAGTACTCATGGAAATAGGACTCCCTCCTGTATTATTGAGGCTCCATGAATATCTTAAAAGAAGATAAAATCAATCTGGCATGGTAGAACCTGGGAGATTTTATAATCCCCCTTTACCCCCCAACCCGTAGCCAGGGGACTACAGAGGGGGCAGGCGGTCTAACACCTTAAATGTCTTGAATTAAATGTCTTAAATTGTCTTATTGACCAAAACCTAATGGATTCCTTCAGCACAGGGTTGTACCATGTTCGCTCTGTACCTGTCCGCATTGTATCACTGTGAGAGGATGGACCAGAGGGGCAGATTTCAGAAGTAGTGAAACAAATTCGCATGTCTTCAGCTTGGGATATCTACATTTCCTCTTTGTGAGATCCTCATATATGCACATTAGACTTTGATAGACGTATGATGTTGAGTCCTTCCCACACTTGTATGTCAGTAGATAAATACCAGAATGACTCAAACCTACTGTCAATGTGGGGAAAGATGAAAAGCCTTCGAGGCAACAAAAGGATTGCAGATTACCTTGTTCCTGTGTTAGAGGCGAGTGTGCTGGATTGGGGACTTTACACAGTGTAATCCCAGAGCACCTATAAGTCCACAAAGCTCAGATAAAAGCACAGAGTGTCCCTTTTTGTGTCCAAAGCCAGCATGGTGCCCACCACGTGCTGTGTTAAGGAGAAACTAACATGACTGAAAAATTGTACCATTGTGGAAACCAGAATATGGGGAATAGTATGGAATAAAGTATCTTATAATAAAAACTGGGTACTTCTAGATAAATACTTTCCAGTTACCCACGAATTCAGAATCCTTGTAGGTTTGGCGGATAAGGAACAGTTTGGCCCACAGGCGTTGGCATCAGCAGACTCAGGCTTGAATCCGAGTTCCACCACTTATGGGACCTTGACTGTGCTACGCACTCTCTTTAAGCTTCATTTTTCTCCTATGTAAAATGGAGAGAATAGTAGTAACCATCTCCTAGGATACTCAGTGGGATTAAATAAGATATAATTAAATGTTTGGTACAATGGCAGGCACATTGAAGCACTGAGTGTCTTTTGGTGGCAGTAGTGTTGGTTGTAATCACCATCACCATCAGCAGCAGCAGTGGCATCTCCTTCTTCACATGCTCATCTTGTTGATTTTATGTGCTAAGTGTGTCCAGATTTCTTTTCTGTTCCTGTCATCTCAGTTTTAGTTTTCCTGTCTAACCTATACTTACTGTCCTCTGTGGCTTCAGTGACTCATCTCATACCTCTCAAATGTCTTCTCAAAATTCTTGCTGTTGATCTTTTTAAAACTCAAATGTGACCATGCCCCTCACTGCTAAATCCCATTCAGTGTTCCTCATAGCATTCAGGATAAAGATGATCCTTCTTGTAGTTACAGGGCGAGATTTTTTTTCTTTGGGTATAAGACCCAGGTGGTTATTTGCAGCCTTTACAGACTACCATTCTCAATCTCGGTGAAAGGGACGGAGCTTACTACATCCTAGATCATAAAGTCAACCACTGAACACTCTGCATTGCTATGTTGGCCAGGTTTATGAAAGAGAGCGAGTGACCTTGAGACCCCCACCCATGACCATACAGCTCTTTAGTCAATCAGTAACTATTTATGGAACACTATCTGTGAATTTAGCAAATTAGATTGGACTCTGAAACTCGGTCTGATGCTCTTCATTTAAGTAATTTCTGAATTTACTGTGAATTATGAATTTTGGGGGAATGCAGTAGCAAGTAGAGTTTATGTACTGGTTATTTTTATCTTATTTTGACTCTACCAGAATTTCGCTCTGTTTTGTCAATTTGTCAGTTTGGGAAGGCAGCTTACCAGAATTGGCTTCCCAGTAGTATCTGGGTCTCCCTTGAAATATATCATTATCAGGAGGGATTCCTACTTGCAAAAGATTATTTTATATTTTCTTTGTTTCAGTTGTGTAGACTCTGAAGTTACAGATCTGATATCTTTGTAGACACAAACGCAGTTTCATTTTCTACTTTATAGCATTGACTTGCATTTTTCATTATATTTTGCATAGAGGTCACTGCACTGCTGTGATGAGAAAGAAAACCTGCTTTAAATTCCAGGCATTTCTTCTATCAAGTTAAAAAAAAAAGATTCTCCCCAGAGAGAAGCACTTTGCCAGCAGGGTTCTGTAGCTTGTAGGGTGTACTGGGAGAAGTTGCATAAAAATGTGAAGAACAGGAACGAAGGAATAGTTCATTTAGCCTGTGTGTGAAAAGCCAGATTTCTTTTTCATGCTGTTATAGGAAGTATTTCAGATTTTTGTACATATTTGCTTTTTTTCCATTTTGAAATGGTTGCTCTGTGTATTCTTCCCAAAGGTATTTAAAATGTGACGACTTCTGTGGAATGTAAATATTAAGGTTGATGTCTAAAGGTCGTTTTTAAAATTTAAAACATCTGCACTCCCTCATACTTAAATATTTATTGAGCAGAAGATGTATGAGTTAGTAAGCTGGTGTCGAGTCTTTGTAATAGACCTTAGTCTGTGATGCCCACACAGATTTGGAGGAAACAGGCCAAGATTAGCACCCATTTTGTAAGTGTTTCCATCTGGCCAAGGACATCTGCAGGGGTTTCCCCCTTCTTCCCTAACTTGAATCTTTGTGATAAATAGTTTCCTCAGATATTGTTCTTTTTGGCTTTCTTGGTAACACTAGATACTCACAGGTGTGTTGGTGGGGTACTTCCGGGAAGGGCTCAACAGGGATGTGGCTCTGGAGAGCAGAAATTGAACTAGCTTGTGCCCTGGCGGAACTGTGCTGTGCTGCTTGTTTGTCCAGAGTCAGTTCAGCAGAGGTCCCAGGCGCATGTGACCGAAATCCAGTAAGAGAACATCTGCTTTGGTCATTGACACTGGGTCGCTGCCTTTGTTCATTCTTCTGAATGACCCCCTTTCTAGGTCCTCTCTGACTTGATATGAATCCTAAACCTGCTCACTGTGCAGAGACGTTGTTTAAGCTGGCTCTGGTATCACATGTTCATTGACCTGAGTGGTCTTGCTTCCTGTTAACAGGGATGTCTAGTGTAAGGATGTTAATGGGAGAGAGATCATTGAGGCAGAACAAATGTGTCACTGGAATTAAGTCATTTGCCTGAGGAGATAAAAGCAGACATAGGTGGGTTATATAAATTAAAGCCACATTCACACCAAAGGGATGGCCAGAGGGTGGGAAGGAAGGAAGAAGAATCGCTTCCTGTCGTCACACTCTGCTTCAAGATGGAGCTCTGATGTTTCCACTTTTGCACCTGAGTGCTTGGCCCCATGCCATCCCTGTGATGGGTGTTCAGTATATGCATTTTGAAACAGTCGAAGATGGAATAACTGTCAAACAAGATGTTAAGAGTAAGAGCTAAGAAAAGAGGGGAAGTAGTGATTACATAATAAACACTAAGGATACAGAGAAAGCCAAGAGGAATAGAAGGCAAACTGTGATTTAAAAAAACAATGAAAGCAAACCCATTTAAGTTTAATTGAAAGACATCCGATTAAAAAAGAAACTTAGTAGACCATATTTATTCTATATTGAGTTTCTTTATACAAGAAATATTAAATATGAAAATCAAACCTACTGTTTTAACCTAAACAACACAGGATTTTTTTTTATATGCCTCTTATCTGGACCATCTGATTTGAATTCTAGGCTATTCTGGTGTGTGACCAGATGCCAGTTTTTTTACTAATAAAAAAAAAATTGAATTTTCTTATTGAGTATTTTGCCACCCAATGTAGTATTAACATTTAGTATTATAAGTAAGTTAACTGATTTACTGTGTGTATGTGAGAATCTGTGTGCACTAATTAAAGACTGCCTTGTGAATGATCTTGAATTGAAGCAGTAATTGATTAAAAGTTGAAAATATTCAAATAGGGGCATGCTGAGAAATGTTCCATTGGGAAAATTATTGAAAGTAATGAACATGCTTAGATACATTTCATTGAGAAAATTAGATAAAAGTTTGTGAGCAAGAAGCTACAAATACCTCTTAGATATGAATGATAAGGGATTAAATAATCATTTAAGACTGGTGTGGCATGTCTTAGTTCTATGCAGACCTACAGGAGCTAAGTTGCTACTTCAACCAAGAACAGACATGGTTTGTGGGTTATAGAATCTTATGTGACCAGAGTAATTTTTCACAAATGGAACTGCTGTTTTTCTGCTTATGACTTCTTGTTGCCTATAGGATAACATCTAAAACTCAGGCCTGCACACAAGACCCTTCATTATTTGTCTGCTTTCAGTGTTACCCCAAGCCTCACCTTTCACCCATCCTACTTCCTTCTTCTCCTGTTCTCTCCCCACATTTCGTAGGGAACCCCTTCATTCCTGTAACTATGTTACCATATTTCCTACCTCATTTGTTGTGCCCATGCTGCTCTTTTTGTGTAAACATCCCCTAGCTAACATTATAAGGCTGTAAAAATATAACTTGGAAAGTATTTAATGACTCCTTTTGGCATTATACCATCTGTATTAAAGGAGTAAACAGTGGAAATGTGTATTGTCTATTCCCATAAGCAGTGAGTAAGAGCGTAGGAATGATTCTTCGTGTATTCATCCAACAAATATTTATCGAGCACCTACTTGCTGGGCACCATGTTTGGCCCTAGAGATTTAAGAGTGAGCAAGACAGAGACATCCTGGCCACCAAGGAAACGTTTACTTCAGTGAGGATGACAGGCAGATAACAAATAGAGGTAGAGTGATTGGGAAGAAGTGCAAGAAGTAGCATGCAAAGCAAGGGCAGTGGGAAGAGACTCATGAGGGGATGTGTTAATAAAGTGGTCGGGGAAAGTATATCTGAGAGGGTGACATCTGAGTATAGATCTGAAAGAAAAGAGGGAGCAAACGGGGAGAATATCTGGAGGAAGAGAGTACAGTGGCCTTGAGAACCCGAGGGGTGTAATGTTCTTAAGAAACAGGAAGGAGCTTAGGGTGGCTAGAGTACAAGGAACAGGGGGACTGGTGAGAAGGTCAGAAGAGTTGCCCCTTGCTGGTCATGGTTAAGATGTAGCATTTGGTTCTAAGTTAGAAACTATTGAGTTTTGAGCAGGACAGTGATACTTTCTAAAACCCTGGCTGTTGTGTATAGACTAGGGCGGGGGGAAGAATGGGAGAGTAGCAGCAGAGAGCTAAGTTAAGGAGGCTGTTTTGATCATTCAGAGATGAATGGTGGCTTAGACTAGGGTGGAAGCAGTGGCGGTGCTGAGAAGTGGTTGGCTCTGGTGTAGGCTCTGAAAATAGTACAGAGAGAACTAGCTGTTGGGTTGGATGGAGGATATCAGAGAGAGAAATCGAGGGTTCTCAGGTTTTTGACTGGGGAAATCAAGTGTATTAATGGTAGGGCCATTTATTGAGATGTAGACTGTTGGGGTTGGAAGGGTATGGAATCAGGAATTTGGTTTTGGACCCGGTAAGTTTGAGATTCATGTTGGATACCTAAAAGGAATTGTCCTATAATGAGTTGAATGGATGAGTCTAGGGACAAGGGAAAGGTAAGGCCTAGAGATATAAATTTGGGAACTGTCAGTGTATTGATGGCATTTAAACCATGATGTTGAAGATCCGCTAAAGACGGAATAGAGACAGCGATGAAAAGAGATCCAAATCCCAGTCCTGGGACACCACCATCTTTGGAAGTTGGGAAGAAAAAGGAACCTCCAGCAAAGGAGACTGAAGAGTTGAGCCAATTAGACAGGAAGAAAACTAGCCATGGAGCCCAAGTGACGAAAGAGTTTCAGGAAGGAGCAGGTGATTATTTGTCCCAGTTGCTGCTGAAAGGTCCAGGCGAGGTCTGGGAATTACCCACTGGAATTGGCATGTGGAGGCCACAGCTGACCATGGGTGGAATGGAGAGGACAGAGATCTGATTAAAATGAACTTAAAGGAGTTTTTGCTTTTGTTGTTATTACTTTTTGCTGTCAAAAAATCAGTGCCATGACCATATGTGGCTATCATTTTGAGATGTATACATATGTTAAATCATTGCATTGCAAACCTAAAACTAATACAATGCTATATGTCAGTTATATCTCAGTTTTTTTTTTTTTTTTTTTTTTTTTTAAAGCGAAAGAATGAAAGCAGGAGAAGCAGCAGAACTAATTGGGGTTAACTACTCTTTTTGAAGAATTTTGACTAGCAGGGAACAGAGTTATGAAGCTTATAGCGAGGAGGGGTTGCAGGATCAAGGCAGATTAAGGTAGAAGACAACTTTGGGAAGGCTAGCTTCATTCCTCTCCCCTCTTTTTTGTGAAGCAAGAAGACATGCTTTAGCTGAAGCAGTTCTTAGCTCTAATATTTACAGCCCCTATAAACATGAGAAAATTGTCATTGAAAGAGAAGGGCTTATGACATTCTCTATGGTATTAAAAAATCATTTTGTAAGGTATCAGATTTTGGCACAGTTACAATGTACTTTCTTCTTTTAACTTTCCAGGTGTTAGATGGCGTCTTTGAACTGATACAAAGCTGAACTGCCCTGTGTGAGAGCATTCTATAAACGTAGGAGTAATTTTAGAGTAAAAATTTGAGAGGGCTTATATGACTGAAGCAAGATTGATGGCAGTTACAGTATTGCAATTCTTTTAGAATGGAATTAAAAGACTCAGACATTTTCCCAATAAAAAGAACTATCAGATGGACTTGCCAGTTGTTAAAAAAAAAAAGTTCTTAAGTAATACTTGCAGAAAATTAGCTAATACATGCTACTTCATGCTTGTCCTGATAGGTAGGGTTAGTTTTAGTTAAAATTATCTGTGCACACAATTACATGCTTACTTTATATTTTTTTTGTGTGTGGGACATATCCTGGAGAAAGGGTCATCTTCAGAGTCCTGTGGTTGGTGGTATTTTCCACTTGTGCTTACATACACTGTTCTAACAGTAATTACTTTTTATTGGTGTTTATATATGTTTTTTAAACATTTTATTTATTTGACAGAGTGTAGAGACAGCAAGAGACACAAGAAGGAGGAGTGGAGAAGGAGAAGCAGACTCCCCACTGAGCAGGGAGCCCTATGTGGGGCCCAATCCCAGGACCCTGAGATCTTGACCTGAGCCAAAGGCAGATGCTTAACCAACTAAGCCACCCAGACACTGCTGTCTTACATACTATTAAAATACAATTTCTTAGTTATACTACCTTATGCTACTTGCACAGAGAAGTAAAATACTTTGGTAAATGAAAGAGCAGGATGACAGTTGAGGTTTAGCACATGTGGGTAGACTCTGCTTCTACATAGATCTCATCATACATTTTAATTTTAATAAGAGAGCAGATTATTTGTGTGTGTTTCATAAGCTGATGCACCAGAATTTTATTCCTTCTTTGATCAGATAGAACATTTTGTTTAGTGCAGTCTCAGAAGATAGAGTCTTGCTTCCTGATTGGCATCGATTATCTTAAAACACCCCCAATTCTTTTGGAAATGTGTGCATGCCAATTTAGAACTGTTTGTTTGAAAAGTTTCTAGGTTGCCCCTGGCAAAATTGATTCTTGATGAGTTTTTGTTTTCTAATTTTCTCTTGTCCAGAGAGTTTCCAGTGGCAGCCAGTTGTGAATACATTATGTGGCTGATTTTCCTGTTGGTAGATGTAAAGTTTACCCCTTCTAGCATTCGGTACTCACTAAATTTCCCTTGCATGTCCTGATGGTGGTAAAATCTCTTGCTATCATTCTAATCTGTTCAATAAGCCTTGTCTTTGAAGTTTCATTATGTAACCATGGATTCTCAGTTTTAACGACTCTTAAGCCGCAGCTTTGTAGTTACAATAGAGAAATGTGATAGAAGAGGAAGAAAGTCTGGAAAGGGGGGGCTGTGGGGAGGAAGGAGGAGGGATCAGAGTGAGCTAAGCTTTCTCATTAAAACTCATAGAGAACTGGGGCACCTGGGTGGCTCAGTGGGTTAAGCCTCTGCCTTCGGCTCAGGTCATGATCTCAGGGTCCTGGGATCGAGCCCTGCATCGGGCTCTCTGGTCAGCGGGGAGCCTGCATCTCCCCCCCTCTCCCTGCCTGCCTCTCTGCCTGCCTCTCTGCCTGCTTGTGATCTCTCTCTCTCCGTCAAATAAATAAATAAGTAAATCTTAAAAAAAAAAAAACAACAAAAAAACTCATAGAGAACTATACATAGCTCCTTCTACCTTTAGCCAAAGGAAATACCAAGAAAGGCTGTAGAGTAGTACATATAGCTGTTAAAAAAGTAGTAGAATTTAATGGAATGGTACAAAAGCACAGTGCAGTCACAATTGCAATAGAAATAGAAATATAGATATTGGAGAAGAATCAGTAGGAATCGGTGGACATAAAGAGTGACTGAGAAAATGAGCCTGACGGCCATGGTTGCTGCAGAAGGAAGTGCCCAGGCTGATCTGAGCCAAGAGAACCAAGACCAGTAGCAGACCTCATGCAGAAGTGCGAGCCTCAGGGGTGTCTGAGGTGCCCAAAGGCTTTTGCATTATCCTTATCACTGGGGTGTAAAAAGCCTTTGTTTTACTGAATGCTGTTCCAAGCAGTTTAGACACCAGTTAGCCTCACAAGTATTATTATTACTCAATACCTCTAAGGTATTGAGTAATAATAATAATAATAATAATAATAAAGTACTGTTATTATCATACATTAGGTATCTTGTCCAAGGTCAGGAACCCAGGTGTGTCTGGTTCTTGAGCTCACGTTCTTTTCCATTTAGCTGTGCACCCATCTATATGGTTTCATCTATGATGTCTCCTTTCTCCTTCTCAAATCTGTTTTATCTCTTAGGGTTTTGCCTTAAGGAACCTTGTTGGAAAGGAAATATCTGAATTCAGTTCTGCACCCACTTGGGGCTCCTTAAAGTCAAGTGGTCTTCTGGGGGCTGCAATAACTTTGTGCCCATAGTAGGTATGGGTTATGGTGGGGTCAGTCTGGAAGTATGAATTGTTTGTTTTTTTAATATGAACTTTTATATGAATTGAAGTTTCTTTGTATGGTTAGGAGAAACAATGACTATATAAGGACTCAGCTGTTTCAGTGGAGGACCGAAAAAACCAAATTAGTCAGTTTGGCCTTTGTATTGTGTTAAGTGAAATACTACTTTCCCTGAATTAGAAGCAGGACTGGGGAGAGAAATGAGAGCTAATGATGGTCTCCAGGTTGCCCATGACTAGCTGTTGCAACATTTCTCAAAACTCAGTTTTCCTTAAGGAATATGGAAAAAGAGTTTGGTTGGCTGCATTGTGGGTCACTAGGAAAAAACACATCTTTGAACCAGATGGTCAGGCAGTGTACTTGGAGTCCCTGGAGTCCATCCAAATAATCTTCCACCAAAGGGGAGAAAAGAACCATTGTTCGTGAGGGTTCAAATGGTGGAAGTTGTTCAACTCTTCTAGGCTGTGCTCCTATGATATTACAAAGGTTCTTTGTTAAGCTATCAAATTACATCCAGATAGAGATAACAGTTCTTGTTCTAAGAGTGATCATTGCTAGTTTTTGGATATACGTTTTCCACCAACATCTTGCTTCTTGAATTCTTTGTGACTCTAGTATTCAGAGCTTGATTACGTACCTGAACTGAAAAATCTGACAGTTTTCGCTTTACCTGTGAAGCTTTCCTCATTCTGAGTTCTTGTAGTATTTTCTTTTATATCTGCAGTGGCAATTATTTCTTGTATTATACAATACAGTGTATCACACTGTCTGTGAGGACAGCAATTGTGTCTCATTCATCTCTGTACCCCCTGTGGTACTTAATACAAAGCTCAATAAATGGTTGGTAAATGAATAGAGCATGAAAAAAATTCTTTAGTAATGAAATACAGAGAATGTGGTTTACTCTGTCTTCTTTATATACTCCACACATCCCTAGTGTACTTTTGTGACTTTTTCTAAAATTCCCTTGCTGTTACTTGTTTAATTTTTAATAACCCTCTTTCCTTCATGGCCAGAAAGCCTTTAAAGCCCGGGTCAGTGTAACAAACTGATATCCCTGATATCAAACTGATATTCCAGTGACATCTCTTAGTTACATATGGGTGGTGATATTTACCAGCAGTTTATAAATGGTATCCGCAAGGCCAAATCAGTTTAGTATCATTTATGTACTGTGCCTAAAATCTGGATATGTGCTATCCCAGCAACTTGTGTGGTTAAACTAATTGGTCTGAGTATTTAGGCTTCTACAGGTGCAGATAACTGACTTAGTGGTAATGCTCCATGTCTCATGGCAGCTATACAACCCCTGTAAATTATAAGAATAAATTTAAAAGTTTAATATATATGATAATTTAGTACAAATTTATAGAAATAGTAGTATGTACCGTAGGTATATGAAGCTGCTTTGTGAAAACATTTGGCCACTATTAAACCCATCCTTTCCTACTGTCATCTGAGTCGACATCAACCATCAGTCTCCTCTTCCTGGGGTTTAAAGCAGCGTGTCTATGAAGCATCTTAGCCGCAGCTCTAGCATCCGTGCTTCACCCTAGGCGTCCATCCTTTTGTACATATATTTCCGCATGCACAAGCACTCTTGGTTACAAGGAACTGAAGATCAGCTCAAAGTGTTTAGAGGAAAAAATAGGATTTATGGGGAGGTTAGCGTGGCAGGACAGAAACAAGGGCTGAACGACCTCATTTTAAGAAGTCAGCCAACTGGGACACCTGGGTGGCTCAGTTGGTTAAGTGTCTGCCTTCAGCTCAGGTCGTGATCCTGGGGTCCTAGGAAGGAGCCCAATGCGGGACCCGCATTGGGTTCCTTCCTCAGCAGGGAGCCTGCTTCTCTCTCTGCCTACTGCTCCCCCTGCTTGGGGGAGCCAACCAGGCAGTGCTGAGGACCTCAGCTGCTGGGACCACAGTTTCAGTGCCGTCTGTCTCTTGCCCTCATCTCTACTCTTACTCCTTGTCCTTGTTAGTTTCAGGATTTCATTCCAACCTCTCTTCAGGACTTGACACCAGTGGCTTCTCAGCTGCTTTCTCTGCTTTGCCACCATCAGGAGTAGAGGGGTAGGGTCCAGTTCAGCTCTGGCTGTCAAAGTCCCAGGGAACAAATGGCCTAAGATGGATGGCTGGCCTGGTGCTGGACAGGACACACCCCTCCCTAGCCTGCAGTGCAGGGCGCCAGGGGAGGAACCTTTCCAGGAACCAGCTTGTTTTTGTAACCATTCAAGTGAAACATTCCACAAGAAGTGGCAGAAAGGACTCAACCAGTATTTGAGTGCTGCTGTCCTTAGTGTTTCACTGGATACGAAAGGAATGTAGGAGTAAAAGCATTTCAGAACTGGTAACATCCCTGCTACTTACGCATTTTTGCCTCGAACCTCCTTCTCTGTTACACAAGGGAGATTGGACTGGTTATGTGATCATCTGACAAATGATTATCTTGGTTTGCTTTCTGTTCTTTGAGGAAGGTGTATGTGTGGTTTCAGAGTGATCTAAATCATACCAGCATTAGCTTGAAAAGGCAAATACCAAAACACTGGCCAAAGGGAAGTTAATTAAATTACACAGGAGCACTGGTTTTAATTTCAGTTGAGAGTTTTTTCATTTGGTTAACTTTTCATTATTGTGCTTACTGTTGAATGAATAACATTGTTATCTATTCTTTTCTATGGGATTTTTAGGGGTATTTTATTTTTAGGGGTATAGAGTAAGACAAAGGAAGAAAGTTATTTAATAAAACCTTATTATTTTAATATTTTGAAGTATGTACTAGATCAGTAGCAGGGAACTTGTAGATTAAAAAATGTCAAAGGTGACTTGACATTTCTGTCTGTCTGTTTGACAGGTTCATTTAAACAAGTTTTCTTCCTTTAGGATTCTCCTGATTTTCTAAGTAGAAATTTGGAAAGTTGGTCTAAAGTTCCTAAAGGCAATAAAGCTGACTAATAACCCTGAACTAGAAAACTTTTTCTTCCCTTTTCATAGTTATCATTAAAAAACTTAAGTAAGTTTTTAAAAAAAGACTTAGCTCTTTAAGAAGCTTTTTGATAGTCTTGGATTTGTAGCTTCTCTCCATACTGGAATCCTGACATCAGGAAGAGAGAAAATCCTCACATCTTTCCTCAGTGCTTTTTGCCTTTCTTCTTGCTTCTACCTGAGTCTTTTTTTGTGTCTGCCACTGAAGTCTTATAATTTAATTCACATTTCTAAGATCATATTAGTGCTAGACACTTGGAACTCTCTGATACTGTTCTTTTGTGAATATGGTCTTGGTAAGATTGTTTTTATACCTGGGTCTCTGGCTTAGTTTCTCATACTTGGGGCATGGCACCCCATCAAAAAACTGGTTGTATTTTTGCAAGGGTGTGACTGGGAAAAACCGCACTTGGCCTTGCAGATACCCAGGCATTTTCTGTTACTTGAATAAATAATAAATACATAGTGTGTAGAGCAACCATGTAATGTGTATTTTAATGCAAAGTCTTATGTGCCAAGGGTTAGAAATTTAGCTGAGGAGAAGCAAAGACTCAGATGTAGACAAGTTGTTTCCCAGGATAATTGAGGACACACGATCAGGAAATAAAACATATAGAAAGGAGGAAGATTGTTCCCTAAAAAAGAGTAGACTGAACCCTTGGTTAGAAGCAGAACTGTGATCAGACATCACATATTTTTTTTAAGATTTTTTTTTGTTGTTATTTATTTATTTGACAGAGAGGGAGAGATCACAAGTAGGCAGAGAGGCAAGCAGAGAGAGGGGGGAAGCAGGCTCCCCGCTGAGCAGAGAGCCTTATTCAGGGCTCCATCCCAGGACCCTGAGGCCATGACCTGAGTTGAAGGCAGAGGCCTAACCCACTGAGCCACCCAGGCGCCCCCAAACATCACATTTTTAAAGGAGACAAAATTAAGTCTTGCCTTTTTATTACTGTAATCTGTATCTACCTGTTTTTGTTATTAGGATTCATGAAAATCAACTTTCCATGCTGCTTTTTGACAACATAATCTAAAGTTTGCTTGTAGGGTGCCTGGGTGGCTCAGTCATTAAGGGTCTGCCTTCAGCTCAGGTCATGATCCCAGGGTCCTGGGATTGAGCCCCGCATCGGGCTCCCTGCTCAGTGGGGAGCCTACTGGACCCTCTCCAGCTCCCCATGTTTGTGTTCCCTCTCTTGCTATCTCTCTCTGTCATAAACAAATAAAATCTTTTAAAAAAATTAGGTTTCCTTGCTATATAGCTCTGTCTTTGGGCTTTTAATCTCCAACTTAGATGATGTTCATAATTGAACTTTTTTACCTGGACATATTTTCTGCAGTTCGTGGTGACCAACATAGGATTTATCTCTAGCCAAGAAACAAACCTAGAGCATCTGTTGTCTGCAGGACCCAGTGTCAGCACTGTAGGGAAGGCGGAGATGAAGAAGATATAGTGTGTGTGTGTGTGTGTGTGTGTGTGTGTGTTATGGTTATGGTTATGGTTTTTGTTTGTGCTCTGGTTGCATGGATTTTGAATGGTCTTCCCTTAATCTTATTTTCCCCATAGGCCCTCATGTTTTTAGGGTGCATTTTAACAAAATGCAGCATTTTTCAAGAACAAATTTATTGGATTGTGATAGAATTACCTGTATTTACTGATAGAATTGGTTCATTTTTTTCTCCTCTAGAATCCAGAAAACACTCAGAGTTATGTAAATATTAAGAAAATCCTAAGGTTTCTGTGAAATGCCAGAGTGATATATGGATATTTCTGGATTTAGAAAGTATTTTATATAAATGACATTTCTCTGAATATATGGAAGTCTAAGCAATGACTAGCATTAGTGGAGAAGAATTAAATCATAAATTTTTTAGTGTTTATTAAAAAATAAAGGTTTAGGTTTAGTAAAACCTTGTGAGCATTTTTAAAACAATCATAACATGAACATTTCACTGTAAAACTTTGCAGTAGAAAAAAATTGCTAGGGTCACCTGGATCTATAATAATTTGAAATTCAGCCACTTTTGGGGGGAAATTTCTGTCTTTTCTCTATCACTTTTCAAAATAAAATATCTTCTCCATGAGACTTAAAAGTTTATTGAAAGTAATTCATAAGGCAGACTTACTGTATTAGATTTATATGCATAAAGTAGACTTTGCTGTTACCCCTTTCCTAACTTTATTTCCTTATTTTTCTTTTCTCCTTTTTTGGTTAAAAAAAAAAAGCTTTCTCTGTCCCTTTCTTCAATACTTTTTTTGTTTTGGGCTCCTTTTTTATGGGGAGAGGCAATCTGTCTGTTAGACTGTACTCCTGTGAGGGTCATGCATCTGACAGCCTGGCATCTCAGACAGGTCTGAGATGGCTCCAGGGAAGCTGATAGGAAATAAGTATTTCTGCCCAGGTGAGAAGTACCACAGAGCCCATAGGGAATAGCCTCTTGTTGTGGGGGAGGGGGAGGGAGGTTACTAGGCTTGTACTTCTCCACTCAGAAGAAAGTTCCTGGTTCTGCTTTGCACCCCCCTATTCTCACAGTTGCACGAACCTCTATTCACAGTGTTCTAATAAGCCTGTTTGTCTAGTTGCCCAAGTTTAGGGATGGTTGAGGAAGCTTGTGGCAAGACTGGGAAGAGTGTGGTGGTGTTAGGAGGAGGTGGCACGTTTAGAGCCTTAAGAAAGGAAGCCTGATGGCAAAGAGAATAAACCATAGTGATGATGCAGAAGGACGCATGGATGTCAGGTCTGGAGATCAGGTGTCAGTGACCCTGTATACTCTCGGTAAATCCTCGCGGCTGTCACTAATGTTCACGATGGACCCAGTCATCATCAGTTGAAGATGAGACTGTGTTTATTATAATTCATTTGAAAAGTCAGCAAAATGTCTGATACTTTTTAAGTTAAAAAAAAAATCATATATGAAGGCAGATACTTCCAGGGATCAATTTTTGTTTTCCTGCAAAAATGACCTAAGCAGATAGAGGTCAGATTCTAGCATTTTTATATGTCAGTTTTCTTTCTTATCTTTTCCTTTATATCTATCAAGATGATGTTTTTTACAAGACTTTTGTAAATAGACCCTCTATTTTGACATCTGTTATTGTCCTCCTATGGTTGGTTTCAGATACATCTTGATGTCCTGTAATAAAGATAGTCTTAATGGCAGTGGATTGTGAATCTTGTACGACATGAACATAATGTTTAATTTCCCATAGCTTTGCCTTCTAGCCTGTTTTTTCTGCTTTAAGGCCAAGCTTGTGTATACATACGTTGACACTATATTTTCCCCACACATTCTCCCCATTCATTCCTAAAGGTTCCCATCTGTTTCCACTCTTGGGAGCCCACAGAATTTGTCTGAACAACAGTCATCAGTAGCAGCTCTCCTAATATTTATTTATTCAGCAGGTACTGAGTGCTATCCTGGGGGCTGGGGACATGCAGTAGAAGCCTGTGCTGTGGAGCCTTTTACATGACAGTGGGGGCAGAAGACAAACAAATAAATACATTAGATGGTGCAGCAAATTTGGTGCGAAGAAGAAGGTAGCCAGGGAGGGCTCCGAGGAGGAGATTACTGACATCCAACTGAGTAATGAGAAGGTGTCAGCCAAGATTATCTGAGGAAGAACATTCTAGGCAGTGAGAGCAGCACAGACAGATTCCTAAGGCGGGAATTAGCTCTGAGGAGAAGAAACATTGGGGTGCCTGGGTGGCTCAGTCGTTATGCCTCTGCCTTCAGCCCAGGTCATGATCCTGGGATCCTGGGATAGAGCCCTGCTTTGGGCTCTCTACTCAGGGGGAGACCTGCTTCTCCCTCTCCCACTCCCCCTGCTTGTGTTCCCTCTCATGCTGTCTCTCTCTGTCAAATAAATAAATAAAATCTTTAAAAACAAAAACAAAACAAAAAAAAAAAAAAGAAAAGAAACATTGTCTGTTGTGACTGAAGCATGGAGTGGTAAGTGCTGGGGGGGCCCTTCTCAGTTCTGCTTGGTCAGTGGGTGCCTAGGCTAAACAGAAGCGCTTCCTCTCCAGCCCCCAGTCAGTGATGACCAGTCCAGGCGTAAACAAGGCCAGCCTTCTTGCTTCAGGTGGGACAAGTGTGGGTGTGGTTTTTTCCTTCTGAGGCCACTCTTCCTTGCTTTCCCCCATCTTCCCTGTCTTGCCTCCTCACTCCTTTTTTCTGAGAGCATGTCCTCAGTAAATTAGGTGAACAAGAATCCTGGCTGAGCTCCATTTCTAGGAGATTAGAAACCTAAGACACATAAGTGAGCTTCTGACCATTTTTTTTGCAGACTGTGAGTGAATAGCCTCCCCGCTTGCTCCTGCACCTCCGATCCATTCTACGCCATTGCCCTGTTGTAAAATGAAAAAATCCCACCCAGCTGCTATTCTGCTTACAGTCCTTTAGTGCCTTCCTGTTGGATTAAACGGCAACTTCCTGTTGGATAAAATCCCTAACTTCTTAGCATGGCTTACAGGTCTGTTATGCTCTGGCATCCAGCCATCTTTCCCTCAGCCTTCCCAGCTGCCACCAGTCTGTTTACTGCTCAGTGGTTTCCTTAGACAGCTTCCAGTTTCAGGCCTCTGATCCTTTTGTCCTGTCCTGCTGTTCTTCACATGCCCACCCGCTTCTGGCCAGTGGAAGCCTCAACCTGACGCTCCCTCCTCAGTGAGGTCCTCTCTGAGCCACCCTTATCTGTACCCAAGCAAGCACTCCCAAAACACACATTTCAGTATATTATAATCACTTGCTTTATTTTTCACCAGTCACTGGGTTCCTTGAATGCAGAGAACATGGTGGTTCCTACTGCTGAGTGCATCAGCACACATCTATTGAATAAATACATGAAAAACAAGGGGGAAACTTTATTCAGAGCAGTTTGTTAGTTCTTAAACAGCAAAGCCTCTTGACCATGAACGTTATACATGCTCTTACCTACCAACTCTATAGGAAGAAGGACAGGAACTACTTGGGTGGAGTGACTGAAGATAATAACACTTTTAACATATTTTTGTTTTTTAAATTTCAGGGAACATTGAATGATGGGGGTGGGGGTAGATTATTTAAGCCCTAAAATATGGATTTGGGGAATTTGTTACTTCTTTTAAATATTCGTTTAATATTTTCTGGATAGCTAGCATTGTGTCATATGTTGTGGGGAATAAAAAAGGAAGCAGTTGATAGAGTTTGTTCCTCAAGGACCTTCAAATGGTGAGAAAATGTATATATGAGAGTTTTGAGGCAGCATATGATTAAATCTTAAATGATTTAAGAAAGAAGCACTGTTGGTCCTGAAAAAGGAGTCTGTGGGCTGGAGGGTTGAGCAATCACAAACCAAAACTCAGATTCTTACAGGAATGTAGTCCCCTCTGCAGAAATGGTATTCGTGGACCTCAGTAGTTTTCAGATATTAAGGATGGAGCTTTCTCTCTTGGCTTTCCTGAAAAAGGAAGTTCATAATAGTTGTGTTTGAAGAACTTTTTGTAAGTTTTTGAATGAGCTTTTGTGTTGCAGAGAAAAAGAAAAGTTCAATATTTTCATAGTGTAATTCAAAAGGATGAAGGTGAAGATGGTTTGCAAACGGGAGATGATATCTTCTTCTTCTTCTTCTTCTTTTTTTTTTTTTTTATAAAGATTTTATTTGTTTGAGGCAGAGTGCGTGAACCAGAGGGAGAGGGAGAACTGGGCTCTCCATTGAGCAGGGAGCGAGCCTGACTACATGGGGCTCAAACCAGGACCCCAGGATTATGACCTGAACCGAAGGCAGACGCTTAACCAACTTGGCCACCCAGGTGCCCTGGGAGATCATTTCTTTTCTTTTTTTTTTTTTTTAACTCTTTTTTTTTTTTTTTTTAAATTTGACAGAGAGCACTAGTAGGCATAGTAGGCAGAGGCAGGCAGAGAGAGAGAGGGAGAAGTAGGCTCCCTGCCGAAGCAGAGAGCCCTATGTGGGACTCAATCCAAGGACCCTGGGATCACGACCTGAGCCGAAGGCAGCAGCTTAACCCACTGAGCCATCCAGGTGCCCCGGGAGATCATTTCTTTAAACCGAAGGGAAACCACCTTTCCCTGAGCTTTCTGATTGTAAGTATACCCAGTCCTGTGGACTGTGAGAATTTTGGCTGCTCACCATTGACATGGTAGTTACCTCCTCTTGTACTTTAATCTCTTAATTAAATAAATATCTGTGAGGTCAGATTTCATGCTTGACTTTTAAAATTTCTAGCCTGGTTTAACCTAATTTATACCCTTTATGGTTTAACCTAATTTATACCCTTTTGTGATTCTGTTTTTTGAGGATAGGAGGTACTTTGAACAAAGACAAATTGTAGCTTAACCACTCTCCTGTAGGGGTCGCTATAAGAGTAGCCTTTTGGCATTCTTCCTCACCACCCAGCACCCAGCACCCAGCACTGTGTGGTATGACTTGACATAATTAACCTAAGGGTTGTGGGATCTGGTTTGTGTTGGCATTTTACTTTTGGGAATGATAGAAGCTCTAACCCTTCCAACCAAGAATTCTGTAGGTTCGTAACTATGTATTTTATCACTTTGGGTCTGTAAGGGCTACACCTGTGCATTTTGAACCTCATTTTTTTGGTGCATGTTTATTTTAGAGTTCTCATTATTCCTCATTTGCATATGACAAATATATACACATAAACACATTAAACTATTTTAGTGGCTTTTGCAGCACGGATGATGGTAGCCTTCGTTGGCCTTCTGTAGGACCTCAGATTATTGTTTAATGGGGTTGTCACTCAAGATCCTTACTGGCTTCCTCCAGTGCTTTTAAAAAAATTGAATTGAGTTTGATGGGGTACATCCCCTTGATTAAATGTTTTTCCTCCTATGCAATCAGCATCAGCTGTTTGGCTCCCCTTCTGTCTTTTGAAGCAGCCCTGCATTGCAAATCAATATCTTTCTGAAGAGACAGTGTGTTGTGCATCGCCTGGACAGCATATGCACTGTTACTTTGGCTGCAATGCTGCTGCAGAACCTGGTTACTCTGCTTTCCTGGGAACTCCACAGGCAAGTCCATCGTGTTTGGAGAAAAAAAACACTAGGTTTTTTTGGGGGGGGAGAAATGAACTGTTAAAGCTGTTGATACTGAGTGTTAGCATGCTCTTTGTGTTCTTGTGAACTATTTTTGGTCTTATTCCACTGAGATTAGTTTCTCTTAGGTGATTTCTGGTGTGTTTTTGTGTCTGTGTGTGGGTTTTTTTTTTTTTTTTTGCTCTTGCTTCCCCCTTTCTTGGTTGTAGTACGGCCGTACCGTTTCAGCTTGCTAGTGCAGAAAGATGTGAATTCAGTTGCTGTATGAGCCTGGCCTGGTGCAGACACATTGCTAGAGACATGTTAAAGAGTTCCAGGTGAATCGAGCCTGAGAGAGACAACAGCAAAACGGTAAGACGGAGCATGCTTAAAATTAGAGCAGGGATTTTAATTTGGAGCATCTCTGCAAGTCTGAATCCTGACTCACTCATTTACAACTTGAAAAGGATTCATTTTATGCATGTCATTTCACTCACCCCCTTCTCTTTAACTGCCAGAAACATCACAGATTGATCAAGGGGGGATTTAAATTAGGGATCCGACAGGAGGTTACTCATGGAGAGTCTCTTGAGGCGCCCAAGGCTATGGCTTGTAGTTTGTAAACACCAGTAGCAGTGATGAGATGAGGAAAAGGTTTAGCGTCTGTGCTTCTTTGCCATAGCTGAGTGTTATTTCTTCTGAAACTCGCCTTATTACAGCTTAAAGAGATTTTACAGATTGTTTTCCCTGGCTTTGCTTGGCTGAATGCCCTCTGAGGCAAGTCAGTGAAGGACAGGAGACCACATCTTTCATTTGGGTAAACTGATGTCCCTACGTTAGCTAGATTGGTTCTGAGTGGAATAAGCATCTCTAGTAGATTAGGGCTCTGGGGCTTCCTCTTTGCTCATTCCACCCCCTTCCCTTCTAGAGCACAGAAACGTACCTGCTTTAAGTCTGTGCTTTCTGGCAGAGGCCGGTGTGCTGGTATTTTGCTTCATTACACCTGGAGTGGTTATGCTTTCATGTACGGAGGTGATTATCCTTCCTGCGGTTCTGCTTGAAGAGCCGGCTCTAAGAGTGGACTGGGAGCATTTTGGATTCTAATGGAGAACCCCTGCATGCATGAAGGACTGGGCTAGCAGACAGGCTACTCCAGAATGATGCTTACCTGCTTGTGCTGACGATAACTGCTGAGAGACGGAGATGTAAACCTTGATATCTACAGGGGTTGAATTTCTATTTCCTTTGTTAATTGGCACACAGTATTAGGGCTGGGGGACCGTCAAAGTTGCAGAACATGTTTTAATATTGTTCAGAGTGAGACTTACTACATTACATGGTCCTGGTGGATTTATTAGGGTCCGTCTCCTGTAGAGGTGCTGAATGCCCAGGGTGCCAGCATTTGATTTTTTTGCTTTAAAAATATTCTACTTCTGTATACTTTAACTCAGCAAATTACATACAATGTAAATAAATGATGCAGATAGTGAAGATCAATTGAGAAGATCATTGGTAACTTGCTGTAGCATGTTGGCCATAAGCCAGCTGTGTATAATTTTGTGACATTAGTATTTTTAAAAAAGAACACCTGATTAATTGACAGACAAATGAGAGAAATTTTTGAGTAGGGAGGCCACGTAAGAGCCCTAAATATCCTTCTATGTTTACTCAACTATTGATTATAAAGGTGAGACATTGATTTTTGGGAATGAATATTTAGATTTTCTTCCATAAGAGAATTCACATTTTCTTTTATTTTCATGACTTACTACTTCCTGAAAAATCAACATGAACTATAAGCTGTTCTTTTCCATACTTCAGTTTGTTTTTTTTTTTCTGGAAAAAACAACTATTTTTTTTTTTCTGTTTAGAAGATGATGTACTCTGTGTTGTTGGCTTTTTTTTTTTTTCCCTGAGAGTGATATGTTCTAGCTATTTATATTTTTACCTTCACTTTGTATAACCTGTGAGGTTTATTTTTTTGCCCTGTGATAGAAGGAATTGTACATTTGCAAAAATTAGTTTTTAAAAAGTAGAAGAGTAGAGTAGTTACATGACATTGATTTTATAGTCATAAACTTAAAAAAAAGATTTCATTTATTTGAGAGAGAGAGAAAGAGAACACGAGCAGGGGAGCAGCAGGCAGAGGGAGAGGGAGAAGCAGACTCCCCACTGAGCAGGGAGCCTGATGCCGGGCTCCATGTGGGGTTCCATCCCAGGACCCCGGGATCATGACCTAAATTGAAGGCAGATGCTTAACTTACTGAGCCACCCAGGTGCCCCATAATTACACATGTTTTAATTCCTCATTCTGCAGACATTTATTAGCCATCTACTATGTGTAAGACATTATAAGACCTGCTGTGAGGAAGTAAAATGAAGTGATACATTCCCTTGCCTGAAGCAGCTTAGCTGGAGGAGCACTGGTATTTTTCTCTGGAATATGCTCCTTATTCTTTATGAATAAGTAAATTTGATGCTTTTTAAATATTTTCTTTCTTGGAGACTCCTTTTGTTTTCTTTTAATCATTTATTTATTAAACAAACATTTATGGAGAATCTACTGTGTAACAGTGTAACTGCTCTGTAACAGTGAGCCAAAAAGATCTGGGGCCTGTCCTCATGGAACTTACCGTGTACTGTACTCCTTTTTAAGATACTTCCGGGAGAAATGTTGGAGTAGATTTCTTTCATTTGGGGCAATTGCAGTACAGATACTGTATGCTTTGATTTTTTTTTTTCATTTCTTAAATTGTGGTATAAAATATACATACCACAAAACTTTAACCATTTTTTTTTTTAATTTATTTGACAGAGAGAGATTACAAGTAGACGAGAGGCAGGCAGAGAGAGAGAGAGAGGGAAGCAGGCTCCCTGCTGAGCAAAGAGCCCAATGTGGGACTCGATCCCAGGACCCTGAGATCATGACCTGAGCCGAAGGCAGCGGCTTAACCCACTGAGCCACCCAGGCGCCCCAAAACTTTAACCATTTTTAAGTGCACAATTCATTGGCAGTAAGTACTTTCACAAGGTATTGTTACCATCACTGCTATCCATTTCCAGAACTTTTCCCATCATCCAAACAGAAAAATTCTATACACATTAAATAATAATTCCCCATTTTCCCTCCCCCTGGTCCATCCCTGGTAATCTCTAGTTTACTTTCTGTGTCTATGAATTTGCCTCATCAAGTGGAATCATACAGCATTTATCCTTTTGTGTTTGGTTAATTTCACTTAGCCTGCTTTTCAAGGTTCATCTGTGTTGTAGCATGTCCCAGAATTTCTTTATTTTTTAATATATGCTTTGATTTTTTTTTCTGGGGGGGAGGGGCAGATAGCAAACATTAACCAGGCTCCATGCCCAGTGTGGAGTCCCATGTGGGGCTCCATCTCACAACCCGGAGATCATGACCAGAGCTGAAATTAGGAGTCAGACACTTACCCGACTGAACCACCCAGGTGCCCCAATATATGCTTTGATTTTTATATGGAAAACACTAGAATTCCCCCTTCTCCCTTACATGCTTTCACTAAATCAAGTTTCCATATGGGTACCATAATAGATAATCTAGAGATACTAAAACTCGGAGCTTGTAGGATGGGGCAGGGAATGAGGAACAGAAATGCATAGAGGGAATAATCTGTGGTTATCTTACATTTGGGTTCTCTACATGGCCTGGTAATTGAGCATGGTAACTGGGCTACTTAGATTTTCATGTCAGTCCTTTGGTGATAGAGAACAACAGCTAAAATATTCAGTGGAAGGCTGGACTGTCATTATTAACATTTTAATTTTGTCATTATTAACATTTTAATTTCACCCCCTCTGCTTCAGTTCCCTTGCTCTATCTGATGTTGAGGTCCTCCTACAGACTCTTGGAATTGGCAGGTTCTTCAGCAAGTGTGTTGTCTAATTGGCTCATTGCTATTTGTTCAGCCAGTGGGAGAGTGAGACTTTCCTCAGTCTCCTGATAACCGCTGCAAACCCTCCTTCACTCCCCATTGCTGTTTTCAGTGGACACTTAACCTGAAAACCTCATGTTATCTTTTGAGTTGGGCAGAGAGGAGCAGGAGAGGGTATAAGCTTTTTTCCAAATTAAGCAGTTTTTCATTGGATGAGGTGAGCCAGGGTTCATCAATATAGCATTCTCTTTTCAAATTTCTTCCTGTTACTGTTTTTCTTAAATCCAGATGGTTTTTCTGATAGAGAATCCTTTTTAGCAAGTCAGGTTAAGGCTCCCAGAGGTATCCATTTATCTGCCATCGACTGAATTGATGATTCTTAGATTGGATCAGCCAGTGGTTTATGACCCTCCTTGAACATACTATTCAGGAAACACAAACATATATGGGAAGGGAAGATTCAACATGGCCGTGCCTAAAGGCCAGGTCATTCCATCTTCCCCATCAGCCTGTCCTTTTTAATGATCTTTATGCTTTCTGCCCATCCTCATGACTTTGCTGTTCAGCCTTGACTTTTGATTTGAGGCTGATTCAGAATCAGGTCAGTTAAAGGCATGTTAAGTTTAGGTGATGGAAGTAGTGAGGGATGAAGGGAGGATTGGTCAGAAACCTTAGACCACAGAGTGCTTTCTTTTGCATCAGAAGAGAGAATGAGAGAAGTGTTGTGGATCAGGTCTGGCCTCTGCTTATTTCTCTTGAAATATCAATCCCAGGGAACATGTAAGGAAGACATCCCAGTGGTCAGGATCTTGGGCTTTGTAGTCAGTCTCGGAATAAATCTCGTTACCTCTACTTGCTCTCTGTGTTGTCTTGGACATGCTACTTAAATATTGCATGCCTCGGGACGCCTGGGTGGCTCAGTTGGTTAAGCCGATGCCTTCGGCTCAGGTCATGATCCCAGCATCCTGGGATCGAGTCCCACATCGGGCTCCTTGCTCATCAGGGAGCCTGCTTCTCCCTCTGCCTCTGCCTGCCATTCTGTCTGCCTGTGCTTGCTCTCTCTCCCTCTCTCTCTCTGACAAATAAATAAAATCTTTAAAAATAAATAAATAAATATTGCATGCCCCTATTTAAATGTCTGTAAACTCGGAATAATAGTCATACCTCATGGTGCTGTTGTAGACACTGCAAAACTACTTATAAAGCATTTTTTGTAGTAGCTGTTACATAATAAGAGCTCTGTGAGAACCATCATCATTACCGTTATTATCCAAAAATCCTTCATTTCCATCTCTCTTTTCTATCAACTTGACTTATCTTGTCCAAGTTTTATCCTTTTCCAGTTTGCTTGTTTATTGAGCACATATGACAGTTCTTAGTGTTACTGTGTTTGAGGGGATAAAAAGTGGATTTGAAAAAGTGCTCCAGTCTTCCATTTATCATCTGGTAAGGTTTGGGAAGAGTATATGTTCTATAAACTTCCTCCTCTGCCTACTGATACAAGTTTGCCCCAGTGGCTTATTCCTCAGCTGAATGAGATCTTGCTAAAATACAAAGAGGACAGTGAAATGTTCCTGGAAGCACTGAGGCTTATTTTCAGGTGGAGACAAGCAGCAGGATTTGTGTATCCCACTGCTCTGCTCTATTCACCTTGATGATCTGCGTCTGGATTCACTATTGACTTTTCTCAGTCAGAGGAAAGGTTGACAGAACCAGCTCTTATGAAATCAGCTAGGACTTTATTATTAATGGATTGCTGTCAGATTTATTATTGCTGAAATTTTAGCTCTTTACAATAGATGGACCAATTGTCAAAGCTGCACTGAAAGAGACTTCCATTTTTTCCCCCAAAGGTTCATTGTTCCCTGTGTTTCTCTTCATAAGCTCTGTGTGGTTAGTGACCCATATATGATTCCCTGAAAATTTTAAGAGCTTCAAAAGTCAATCCTATATTGAGTGATGCCCTATATTTTTCTGAATTCTTTGGTCAGGTCCGTATCTCGATTTATTTTATTAGAATAAAAACATTAAACTTTAGAACTTTATAACATTCCTCTTGACATTCATTAGTCACTAAATTATTATTTAAGCATTAATAGTACATCTAAATTTTATTAAAAAGGTGGTTATTATAGGTGAGGAGATAAAAGTTGTGCTTATTTATATAACCGTCTGTTTCAGAGTAAAAAGATAGTATACAATTTTATTTCTCCAGGGAAGGAATTTAAAAATATTTATAATCTTTATTTTTAAATGCTGTTCATATGGTTACCAGGGCAAAGAAATTCAGGCCCTAATGGATCAGTCAGTACCTCCAGTAGTGTCTTTTTTCAGTTTCCATTTTTAATGTTATTATGCCTTCTGGATGCTTGATCTTACATGAGGGACAGAATAGCGAGCTACAGATATTTGAAAGGTATAAACATGAAGGAAGAACTAGCCTGGTTTAGTACAAAGAAGCTATGGGTGGTGCAATGAAGTTCAGAAGAGAAACAAAACAATTCAGAAGGCATCTGAAACTATCGTTTGCACAGCCTTTGAGACAAATGACAGCTTCTCCGGTCCTTGTGATGTTAAAAAAAAAAACCCAAAAACCAAAAAAAAGTGCCTCAAACAGTAAGCCTGTGTATACAGGTAGAAAGCGTGCTGGACCGTATTCATGATTTCAAAGAGCCATGAATCTGAGTTCAGCCTTATCTGTTTATTGATTATTAATACTTCTGGCATGGTAGACATTTTAAAATCACTGTAGGTTATATTGGTCAGTCCTTGCTAGGTCATGTTACATCTCTGCATCATGTGGAGTCCTCTGAAAACACTCTGGTTTCCCTTTCTCAGGTTAGGACCCAAGACAAAAGAGAAAGAAAAGCTATATTTAAACCTATAAATTCTGTGAGAACGGGGAAAAGGTTCTTATTTGCAGAACAGACTTTTTCTTTTCTAGAATGAGAGCTTTAAGGGAGTAGTGTCTTGATGAAGAAACTAATTAGCCATGTTGGGAGCCACTTTGTGTAGCCTGAGTCTTCTGTTTTGTCCAGAATGGTACTCCAACTCCAGTTCCTCACTGCTACTGTGAGAATTTTATAGGTTGGAATAGGCTTTTTCTCTGTGGAATCTCAACAGAGCCACTCCCTTACTGTGTGTGGGGATTCTCATTTCATGTGCCCCATTTCTGAGCCCTCTGGCTATAAATGAGAGAGGGTAGGTAATACAGATGTCAATTCTAATATTTCACCTCCCAATACTATATATTCATTTGGCCATGTGATATGAATGCTACACTCTTGTCTCTCTTTTTCCATGATGGAGTTTTAGCCTGTGTATAATTATGGATGCCAAGTGAGACAAAATTCACATAGCTTCTTTCTCCTCATGACCTTTTGGGGGTATAGAGTATGTTTTTAGAGGAAGCAGTGACTGAAAGCCACCCAGACTTCTACAGAATTGCCATGCCCTTCTATTTGTGAACAGGGGTTCCTGTCCCTTGTCCAGTGGGACATGTTCAGTTATGATAAGTAGGCAAAGGGTTTTTTTTTTTTTTCCCTCCACCTTCTAGGGGAGGACTTGTTTTAGGATGGTACACTTCACAAATACAAGTTCTTTTTAAAATTTTGTTTCTAGGTCTAAAGTGACTTCCTTCTATTTTATTATTTTTTTTTCCCCCAAAGCTACCAAATAAACTCTGGTAAATAAAGCAAAGCAAAGATTCTGGGTTCAAACCTCCTTAGAATAATTTTGTGGTAATTTTTTTCATAGATATGGTAGCCAATGACAAAACAGTGCTTCTGTATTAGAAATACATAAATCCACAAATTTCTACACAGGATGTAATGGTACAGATGCTGTTGTAACTCGTGTATATTCTTTTTTTCTCTACTTTTCACTTACTCGTGATCCCATTGCTTTAAAAAAAATTCATAAGGTATACTTTGGGTATACCCTACTGGACAATTTTATTTCAGAGTATTTCAAAATTAAAGAATTATATAAAATTGCCCTGACTTTTTGTGGGAAGTTTGAGTAAAAATGTTACCCAAGAAAATGATTATCACTCATATGGTACCCAGAGTTTGAAACAAATTTTACCCCTCAAACTCTCGACCTCTCGCACAGTCTCAATCTCTTATGTGGCCATACCAGCTGAATCTATTGCTATATGTGTAGAGCACTGCACCTCAATTTTCTTTTTAAATACTTTTTATTTATTTGACAGACAGAGATCACAAGTAGGCAGAGAGGCAGGCAGAGAGAGAGGAGGAAGCAGGCTCCCTGATGAGCAGAGAGCCCGATGCAGGCTCGATCCCAGGACCTGGGATCATGACCTGAGCCGAAGGCAGAGGCTTTAATCCACTGAGCCACCTACGTGCCCCTGCACCTCAATTTTTAACGTGCATACAAATCTCCTGGGGGTCATGTTCAAGTGTAAGTTCTGACTCAGTGGGACTTAAGGGAGCAGGGGTGGCACTGAGATCCCAGGCATTGCCAACACCAGTGGTCCACAGCAGAAAGGGGTTAAGAAATATTCCAGATGAAATCCTGATTCCTAAAGATAGCTATGTTCCAAAAAACCTGTGTAGGCCACAACTAACCGTAGGGCATTTTTTACAGTTATGATGTTGTTCATTAAACTTTGTGTTAAATTTATCATGATGATTTGGGTGAAATGAAGAACATAGAGGTCAGTAAATAGAAGCATCTGTCTACATGAACCTGTAAGCAAACTATCATGTACATCTAAAATCAAGAGTATAATTATTATTTTTTATTTTTATTCAATTATTTTTATTAACATATAATGTATTATTTGCCCCAGGGGTACAGGTTTGTGAAGAATATAATTATTTTTTAAGAAGATTTTATTTATTTAGAGGGAGCATGTACACGCTTATGTGGAGGAGGGGTAGAGGCAGAGAGAGAGAGAACAGAACACCCATTTCGTGCTGCTGTGGGTCTCAACCTGGGTTTCGATCCCACGACCCTGAGATCATGACCTGGAGCAGAAACCAAGGTCAGTCGCTCAACTGACTGAGCCACCCAGGTGCCCCTCAGGTGTATAACAGAAGGGAAAGTAACTTAATAAAATTGTCTTAGCAACATATATTAAAACTTAAGCTGCTGAGAAGACCACCTAAATATTTCACAATAAAACTGGCCAAACAATCATCAAGTCTCTTGGGGGTAAAGCGTTGAAGCCCAGCAAGGGTTGTAACAAAACTATGGTCACTGAAGTGGCATAAAGGAATGGAGTGTCCTCAAGAATTCTCCCTTCAGCTATGTCCATTAGCCAGTGGATTCAGGGTTTCGATGAAATTAGGTCAGACCCCAAAGAAACCAGTCAGTAGAAACAAAAGCATTTTTAAATTAAATCATATTAATAGATGCAGAAATCTGGTGAGTGGTATAGCTGGTGAAACTCTTTTCATTGAATGGAAAAGATCTGGGCTTGGAAGGTGACTCATTGTATGTAGGTAGGACTAATTTTTTTAACGGCCTATGTTTAGTTAAAGGGGAAGGTTCATAATAAGGAAGATAGTCTATCTTTGAGTAGATGTTAACAGAACACCCATTTATGCCATCTTTTGGGCTTTCAGAAACATTAAAGAAATGGAAGATAATGATTTCTATGCTCAAGGTGTTTCCAGTTTGGTAATAGAAATGCAATGAACACATGAGAAACAGCAAAACAAAGACCTCCTCCCATCCCAGCAAAATAAACCAAACATATGACAACAAATTCCACAGTGGCTTATGTGAAAGCGTATAAGACAGCATTCATTTAAGTGACAAATGATGAAGTACAATGTAAAAATGACCTAGTTGTTTTGTGAGGGCATTTGTAGTTGTGACAGTGGCAGTGACATAAGGACACGACTGGCATTTAGTTGACAGAACCAGGATTGCCAAACATCGTGCGATGTGACTGCTACATCGTGCCGCTCACAAATAATCTGGCAGCCAGGTGGCCCAGGACGCCGTCACTAAGCAGCTGTGAGAGTGGCAGTGCCGGGATTCGGGAGTTAAGGCAGGCCCACAGAGTCTGGGGAGACCGGGAGGTGTTCGTGGCGTGAACCTTGTCCCCCTTCTTTCTAAACCTAAAATCCTAAGTGAAATGCGATGTAAACGGAAGCACAAAGAAATGAATTTTTGTGTCTGGCCTTATGTAGTTAATCTATTTAAAACCATTTACCAGTTGTAAGCTGCTGCCTAGAGGTCATAACAGAAGCGTTGAGCTGTAAAAGATCTTAAGAGCTATTTACTTCAGCTGTATCATATTGCAGATGAGAAGACTGAGATGCAGACAGTTTAAGTGACTTGTCCGTCACCTATGTGACTTACATGGACGGGAGGCTTGCCTGGGTGTTGTTAGCTAATATTCTGGAGGTGATTTTAGGCAAGGTCTTCGTTCTGATAAAACATAGCTGTAAGTAAAAATACACCCATGTGTATATCTCCTTATGTACATATAGATATCACATCCCATATCTTTGCTCTGTGTAACCTTGGCATACACACACGCATGCACACATAATGCACACGCATGCACACACATGAGATAAAGAAGACCACAATCAAAGAGAGGGAGCATACTTTTAGATCTTGCAAGCTGAGGTTAGAGATGAGGGTAGCTGTCGTGGGTTATGATGCCAGTGGCATTAGACATTCCTCCTACTCCATCCCCCTACCCCCACCCCCACCAGAATACCTTGCCCACCTACGCACCTGTAGCTGAAATTCTTTTGAAAAGGAATGAAGCTTTTTGTTCTATAATTCTTAAAGTTCAAGTAATTCTGGAAGAGGTTACGTTCTGATTTAAGTATCCAAAAACTTACAGATGACTGATGATGGGTTTTTTATTGGGAACAGATTTTGAGAGGAGAAACCCATCAGACCCTCACAGGGCAATGGATGAGGAGAAAAACAAACATAAGAGCTGTTGTAGTATCAAAACTTTTCCATATTTATATTTGCCAGCTTTGTATTGGACGGATCATGGATTTTTTTCCATGAACCTCAGAACCATGACTTAGCTTCCTGCCTCATGCATCATGCTTATTTGCTGTGCATCAGCGTAGACTCCTTTAAACCAGTTCTTTCCCTGGTGTCTGGCTCCGTGAAGAGTGTGGGGCGAAGAAGTGGAGAAGATCACACCATGAACTCAATAAAATGCCAATCACCAGAAAACGGTTGATTCAAAGGGACAATTTTCAGCCTGAATGAATTCACTTGAAATGAATGCCAACCTTAACTGAATTAAGTTGTGCTCTTTCAAATCCACTGCTGTGAGTTTGGTAGACAGTTGTCTGGATTTTACGTAGCTCCAAGCTAAAATTGTAGGTCAAACTGTGACTTTCAGAGCCTCCAACACTATTTGAGTTTCTAACAATTTTTACTGAGTTTTGAGTTCTTCAGCTAATGTACAGACCCCTGTTAATGACAAGTGAACCAAAATAATTGATTCACATGAACACCCAAATATATGGGTGCATCTCTAACCTTGTTTGAATTCTAGGTTCTATTGAATTTACTGGAAACAACAACAACAACAACAACAACCCAGAAGTGTATTTTGGTATTGGTGATGATTTCTTCTTCTTTATCTGCCTTCAAGTACCATGAGACATCTCTGCTTATGTAAATTTTGTCACTTTTGTTCCCACACAACAGGAACAAGGAACAGAAGTGCTAGTCATAGAGAAGACAGCCTTATTCCCATTAATATTGGAATGTCTGTTATTTTCAGGTATTACTGATAGCCCTCCTATTTCCTGTGATTGGCTTTGGGAAGAGGAACCGAAGGTGTTTTCTTCTGACCCTATATCGTTTGAGAAAACCACTCTTAATCAATGTAAAGCCCTTACTTTCCCAACTAAGTCAAAAACCTTTGCTAGACCCTTCAGGTGGAGATTTGAAGGAGAAAGTGCTCTTGGCGGGGGTTGAGGGGGGGATGAGGTGGGGGCTATAACATAGAAAACAGGAGACAGTCAAATTGTTGAGGTTAAAGTATCATAAGAAGAATAATTATAGTCCAGGGTATGCGAAATATTGGAGCAAAACTAAGTGCTGAGTGGGATTTAATCAACAAAGGCTTCTGAGCAAAGGTAATTTTTGAGAATAGTCTTTTAGTAAAATTGAAGAATAATTGATATATAATATTGTATTAGTTTCAGGTATATAAATATAGTGCTTTGATATTTATATATACTACAGAATGGTCACTGTAATAGCCTAGTTACTGTCTGTCACTGTACAAAGTTGCTACGATATTATTGACTATATTTCCTGTGCTGTACATCTACATGTCTTATTTATTTTATAACTGAAAGACTGTACCTCCTAGTTCCCTGTGCCTATTTCATCCGTCCCCCCAACCCCTTCCCTTTTGGCAACCATCAGTTTGTTTTTGTATCTATGAATCTGTTTCATTTGTTTTGTTTTTCTTAGATTCCACATATAGATTTTTTATATTTCACATATAAGTGAAAGCATGTGGTGTTTGTCTTTCTCTGTCTGAATTTCACTTAGGATAATATCCCCTGGGTCCACTCATATTGTTGCAAATGGCAAGATTACATTCTTTTATATGGCTGAGTAATAGTCCCTGATGTTTATGTATACTGTATATATTAAACACCATTTTTATTCACTCATCTGTTGATGGACATTTAGGTTGTTTCCCTCTCTTGGTTAAATAATGTTTTGACATACATGGTGTGCTGATGTCTTTTTGGATTAGTGTTTTTGTTTTCTTTGGATTAATACTCAGAAGTGGAATTGCTGGATTATATAATATTTCTGTTTTTAATTTTTTGAGGCACCTCCAAACTGTTTTCCATAGTGACTTCATAAATTTACATTCTCACCAACAGTGCATGAGAATTACTTTTATTTACACATTCTCACCATCACGTGTTATTTCTTGTCTTTTTAATACTAGCCCTTCTGGTGCTGGGAGGTAATCTCTCATTGTGATTTTGATTTGCATTTTCACGTACCAGTGGACCATTTCTTTTTTCTTTTCTTCTTTTTTTTTTTTTTAAATTTTTCTTTTTTATTTTTAATAAACAAATAATGTATTTTTATCCCTAGGGGTACAGGTCTGTGAATCACCAGGTTTACACACATCACAGCACTCACCATAGCACATAACCTCCCCATTGTCCATAACCCCACCCCCCTCTCCCTCCCCCCCTCCCCCCAGAAACCCTCAGTTTGTTTTGTGAGCTTAAGAGTCACGTATGGTTTGTCTCCCTCCCGATCCCATCTTGTTTCATTTATTCTTCTCCTATCCCCCCTAACCCCCCACGTTGCATCTCCACTTCCTCATATCAGGGAGATCATATGATAGTTGTCTTTCTCCAATTGACTTATTTCACTAAGTATGATACCCTCTAGTTCCATCCACGTCGTTGCAAATGGCAAGAGTTCATTTCTTTTGATGGCTGCATAGTATTCCATTCTATGTATATGTGTGTGTATATATATATATATATATATATATATATATATATATATATATACACACACCACCTCTTCTTTATCCATTCATCTGTTGATGGACATCTAGGTTCTTTCCATAGTTTGGCTATTGTAGACATTGCTGCTATAAACATTCGGGTGCACGTGCCCCTTCGGATCACTACGTTTGTATCTTTAGGGTAAATACCCAGTAGTGCAATTGCTGGGTCATAGGGTAGCTCTATTTTCAACTATTTGAGGAGCCTCCATGCTGTTTTCCAGAGTGGGTGCACCATTCCCACCAATGGTGTAGGAGGGTTCCCCTTTCTCCGCATCCTTGCCAGCATCTGTCATTTCCTGACTTGTTAATTTTAGCCATTCTGACTGGTGTGAGGTGGTATCTCACTGTGGTTTTGATTTGTATATCCCTGATGCCGAGTGATGTGGAGCATTTTTTCATGTGTCTGTTGGCCATCTGGCTGTCTTCTTTGCAGAAATGTCGGTTCATGTCTTCTGCCCATTTCTTGATTGGATTATTTGTTCTTTGGGTGTTGAATTTGCTAAGTTCTTTATAGATTTTGGACACTAGGACACTAGCCCTTTATCTGATATGTCATTTGCAAATATCTTCTCCCATTCTGTCAGTTGTCTTTTGGTTTTGTTGACTGTTTCCTTTGCTGTGCAAAAGCTTTTGAAAAGCTTTTGTGCAAAAGCACAGAACCAATAGTTCATTTTTGCCCTTGCTTCCCTTGCCTTTGGCTATGTTCCTAGGAAGACGTTGCTGCGGCTGAGGTCGAAGAGGTTGCTGCCTGGGTTCTCCTCAAGAATTTTCATGGATTCTTTCTCACATTGAGGTCCTTCATCCATTTTGAGTCTATTTTCATGTATGGTGTAAGGAAATGGTCCAATTTCATTTTTTTGCATGTGGCTGTCCAATTTTCCCAACACCATTTGTTGAAGAGGCTTTTTTCCATTGGACATTCTTTCCTGCTTTGTCAAAGATTAGTTCACCATAGAGTTGAGGGTCTATTTCTGGGCTCTCTATTCTGTTCCATTGATCTATGTGTCTGTTTTTGTGCCAGTACCATGCTGCCTTGATGATGACAGCTTTGTAATAGAGCTTGAAGTCCGGAATTGTGATGCCACCAACTTTGGCTTGCTTTTTCAATATTCCTTTGGCTATTCGAGGTCTTTTCCGGTTCCATATAAATTTTAGGATTATTTCTTCCATTTCTTTGAAAAAAATAGGTGGGATTTTGATAGGGATTGCATTAAATGTGTAAATTGCTTTAGGTAGCATAGAAATTTTCACAATATTTGTTATTCCAATCCAGGAGCATGGAACATTTTTCCATTTCTTTGTTTCTTCCTCAATTTCTTTCATGAGTACTTTATAGTTTTCTGAGTATAGATTCTTAGCCTCTTTGGTTAGGTTTATTCCTAGGTATCTAATGGTTTTGGGTGCAATTGTAAATGGGATTGACTCCTTAATTTCTCTTTCTTCTGTCTTGTTGTTGGTGTATAGAAATGCAACTGATTTCTGTGCATTGATTTTATATCTGGACACTTTACTAAATTCCTGTATAAGTTCTAGCAGTTTTGGAGTGGAGTCTTTTGGGTTTTCCACATATAGTACCATATCATCTGTGAAGAGTGACAGTTTGACTTCTTCTTTGCCGATTTGGATGCCTTTAATTTCTTTTTGTTGTCTGAATGCTGAGGCTAGGACTTCTAGTACTATGTTGAATAGCAGTGGTGATAATGGACATCCCTGCTGTGTTCCTGACCTTAGCGGAAAAGCTTTCAATTTTTCTCCATTGAGAATGATATTTGCAGTGGATTTTTCATAGATGGCTTTGATAATATTGAGGTATGTGGCCTCTATCCCTACACTTTGAAGAGTTTTGATCAGGAAGGGATGCTGTACTTTGTCAAATGCTTTTTCAGCACCTATTGAGAGTATCATATTGTTCTTGTTCTTTCTTTTATTAATGTATTGTATCACACTAATTGATTTGCAGATGCTGAACCAACCTTGCAGCCCTGGGATAAATCCCACTTGCTCGTGGTGAATAATCCTTTTAATGTACTGTTGACTCCTATTGGCTAGTATTTTGGTGAGAATTTTCGCATCTGTGTTCTTTAAGGATATTGGTCTGTAATTCTCTTTTTTGATGGGATCCTTGTCTGGTTTTGGGATCAAGGTGATGCTGGCCTCATAAAATGAGTTTGGAAGTTTTCCTTCCGTTTCTATTTTTTGGAACAGTTTCAGGAGAATAGGAATTAGTTCTTCTTTAAATGTTTGGTAGAATTCCCCTGGGAAGCTGTCTGGCCCTGGGCTTTTGTTTGTTTGGAGATTTTTGATGACTGTTTCAATCTCCTTACTGGTTATGGGTCTGTTCAGGTTTTCTACTTCTTCCTGGTTCAGTTGTGGTAGCTTATATGTCTCTAGGAATGCATCTATTTCTTCCAGATTGTCAAATTTGTTTGCATAGAGTTGCTCATAGTATGTTCTTATAATTGTTTGTATTTCTTTGGCATTAGTTGTGATCTCTCCTCTTTAATTCATGATTTTATTTATTTGGGTCCTTTTTCTTTTCTTTTTGATAAGTCTGGCCAGGGGTTTATCAATCTTATTAATTCTTTCAAAGAACCAGCTCCTAGTTTCATTGATTTGTTCTATTGTTTTTTTGGTTTCTATTTCATTGATTTCTGCTCTGATCTTTATGATTTCTCTTCTCCTGCTGGGTTTAGGCTTTCTTTGTTGTTCTTTCTCCAGCTCCTTTAGGTGTAGGGTTAGGTTGTGTATTTGAGACCTTTCTTGTTTCTTGAGAAAGGCTTGTACCGCTATATATTTTCCTCTCAGGACTGTCTGTGTCCCACAGATTTTGAACCGTTGTGTTTTCATTATCATTTGTTTCCATGAATTTTTTCAATTCTTCTTTAATTTCCTGGTTGACCCATTCATTCTTTAGAAGGATGCTATTTAGTCTCCATGTATTTGGGTTCTTTCCAAATTTTCTCTTGTGATTGAGTTCTAGTTTCAGAGCATTGTGGTCTGAAAATATGCAGGGAATGATCCTAGTCTTTTGATGCCAGTTGAGACCTGATTTATGACCCAGGATATGGACCAGTGGACCATTTCTGTGTCTTCTTAAGAAAAGTGTTTATTCAGGTCTTCTATCCATTTTTTTATTCAGATTTTTTTTTTAATATTGTGTTGTATGAGTTCTATAAAGATATATTTTAGATTGAACCCCATATTGGATATAGCACTTTCAAATATCTTCTCCCATTTAGTAGGTTGCCTTTTTGTTTGTTGATGGTTTCCTTCACTGTGCAGTAGCTTTTAGTTTGATATAGTCCCATTTGTTTCCACTTTTGTTCTTGCCTGTTGAAATAGATCTGTCACATTAACAAAACACAGGATAAAATGTAGGGTCTTCTCAGTAGCTGGAGGAAAAGCATTTGACAAAATTCCACACCCACTTAAGATTAAAAACTCTCAACAAAGTAGGCATAGAGGGAATGTACCTCAACAGAATAAAAGCCATACATGACAGACCCAAGCTAACATCATACTCAATGGTGAACAGCTGAAAGCTTTTCCTTTAAGATCAGAAGCAAGACAAGGATACCCACTCTTGCCACTTTTATTTAACATTGTATTGGAAGTCCTGGCTATAGCAGTTAGGCAAGAAAAGGAAATAAAATGCATTCAAATTGGAAAGGAAGAAGAAAAACTGCCACTATTTGCATAGAAAATCTTAAATCCTCCCCCCAAAATCTATTAGAACTAATAAATGAATTTATTAAATTTGCAGGATACAAAATCAATATACAGAAATGTGTTGTTTTTCTATACACTATTAACTATTAGAGAATTTAAGAAAACAGTTCCATTTATATTTGCATTAAAAAGGAATAAAATAGCTAGGAATAAATTTAGCCAAGGAGGTGTGAAAGACCTATAGTCTAACAACAAGACATTAATGAAAGAAATTGAAGATGACACAAATAAGGAAAACAAGCACAGATATGATTATTGCAAATTATATTACTGTACTTATATTCATCCTATTTAAAATACCAACATTGTGGGTTTAATGAAGTTTATTATTTTTGTGTGTCTTTTTTTTACCTTCCTAGGGTTATAGAGCTACTTATTTAAATTATTTGCAGGGGTTTCAGTGATACATTTTTAATCTTCTTGATGTAGTGTAATCTTTACAGATCCACAGACAAACCAGTGCCTATCAGAACAGCTGGGTTTATAGGACCCGAGTTGTTGACTGTTGGGGTCTTGGTTGCTTTTTCCACAGTGATTCAGATCTGTGTTACTGGTTAGCAGTCATTTGGGTTCTTTTTTTTGCTTTTAAGGGTTAAATTTCACTTAGTTATTAAAATTTAACTCATTTCCAAAAAATGCCTCCTGCCTTGGTTTCACAGATGTTTCCTTTGTAATCTGGTGTCTCTCTACCAGGTATGTTCTTTATAAATATTGCTTAGGCAACATCGCATGCTCTTCTGTCTGTTACTGTGTTATATTGACCTGCCCTGGTATTAGAGTGTACCCTTGTTGCTGCCCTTCCTACACTAGTGCTCCTTAGGCTCTCTTCAGGCCCTGACCAGTCATTCCTGCTTTGGGTACAGTTCCTCCTTTTTCTCGCAGTAGTTGCCTGCCTTCCTCCTTACTCTCTGTAGTTAGTTCCATGGATTAAAACCAACCATATCCTATTATGTTCATGCTTCTTTTATTTCATAACTGCCTTTTGCCCTTTATAAAAACTTTTCTGTTTTGAAATCATAATGGTCTTTCCTTAACTCAACTTGTTCCATTTAACCATGATTTAATTTTCCTTGTGATGCCCAAATACATATTCACCGTTTGGCTATTAGGAATCCCTATAGGCAGACTCCTTTGTCCATTCTAGCATTGTCCCCTGACATTTTTGAAAGGGTCTTAGTTTTCTGGTAACAGCTGGATATTTCACAGCTGTTTTGTGTTTCCTGCCCTGTGAACTGAAATCGGATTACCTTTCAAGGATTCCTCTTTTTTCATAGTGGAGAATTGGAACATAGACCAAAATCTGGGCTCTAGAGGTACACATGAAAGTTAGTAATGCATCAAAGAGCTACTGTTTGGTGGTTGGAAAAATCTGCCTTTTGAGATTATGGGTTCCCATTGACTTTTTTCCCAGTTTGACATACCATGCTTTGGTCCTTTAGTTTTGTTAAAGTATTAGATTTTGTGTGTCTTTAAAACTTTTATGTGTCTTCAAGCATTTTGTTGTGGGAAGAAAGAGATTCTCTTTGGGTAGGGGGAATGTTTATTTAGGTTGCTGACAGGCTGGTAGAAGGATCAGATGACGACTTAGGCACCAGGGAGTAGCACCAGTGGATAACCTGACTTCTAGAACCCTCTTTCCCTGCTAGGACTCCAGTGTGCTCACTCTTCTCTTTGTGTACCCTGGGTTCTTCAATAATTTTATTCTTCAATCTGCCAGAAATTGTGGCTTTCTCTGGGGAAGGAGTGCTGTTCTTCCTTCATCTGGCCTGCATCTCTCTCTGGACCCAACCCCTCCGACTTCTCTTTGAGGTCTGCAAGGTGAGTTGCTTGACAAGCTCATGAGATCGACAAGGCTGGTGCCCTATATCTTTATGAAGGGCCTGGATGCTTTCTTTTGTTCTGCTTCTGGTTAACAGAGCTGGATAGATCACGTTTAAGATGTTTGTCCCAAATATCGGAAACTTGAAACTTTTCCAGAACAGTCATTCTGTCCTATTTGGAAAATTCAAAGATAGATTACTTTCCTGGATGAAGATACATGTACAAAGCAGGTGCTGATAATGGTGTTATTCACATAAGCCCAGGTAACGTGGAAACCAACCTTAATTGTGTATAACCTGAATTATGTAGAGAACTTGTTTGTGAGCTTAAAATGCTAATGGAGAAAATTCTCAATATGTGATCATTTATTGATGATGGCCATAAGAATCATCACTGACTTTTGCCTGGATCTGATACAGTCTATCAAACTCAGAAAATGGTATCTGCGACACATTCCTAAGATTAGACATTCTGCTCAGATGTCAAAGCACTGCAAGCAATTTTAGTTAAGCAAGTGTATTAGTTTTCTATTGCTGTGTAACTTATCACCACAAACGTACTAGCTTCTTAGCTCTGTTTCTGTAGACATCCAGGCGCAGCAGGGCTGGTTTCTCTGCCCTCAGGCTCTCTCAAAATCAAGATGTTGGGCATGGTTGTGGTTCGTACCTGGGGCTCAGGATCCTTTTAAGCAGCTCGCTGGTTATTGGCAGAAATAATTTGCTTGTGGTTGCAACAGGACCATTGTCCCCATTTGCCTGCTAGCTGTCAGCCAGTGAGCCCTCTCAGCTCATCCCGTGCTGTGCCATGTGGCCCCCATTTCAGTTCAAAGTGTAACGTGTTTGTTTTCTTCCAGGCTACCCAGATCACATCTCTCCTTTTTTCCTACAACTAGCTGAAGGAAGCTCTCTCCTGTTCAGGAGCTTGCCTTGATAAGGTCAGGCCCGCTCAGGATAGTCTCCATCTTTGCCACATCACAGAATATAATCATAGGAATGATAGCTTGTTGTATTCACTCTCAAAGGGGAGAGGATTATTGAAAGGTGAGAGACATAGCGTTGGGGTATAGTGAGCTCCCTGCCTTCCAAAGGTGGGGGACATGAGGTGTCATTTTAGAATTCTGCCTATCACAAGGAGCTTGTCCTTAAAAAAAAATTGTTGATAGCATTTTATGCATAAATTTGTATATTTATTATTTTTGTGTCAAGACTGCTGTCTTTTTGACAATAGCTTTCGGATGAGAATTGTTTCATAGCGTCAGTCCTATTAGCAACAGCAAGAAGACTACCTATTTGAATGAACTTTCTCACATGTGATCTTTTAATTTGACAGAACCTTACTGAGCTTTCTGGTGGGCCAGGCACTGAGTGAGGCACTGTGTGAGGCACTGTGGGAAGAGGGCGCATTAGTGCAGACAACCTTCTTGCCTGCATGGAACTGGATAAGAAGATTCTGAGTCCCAGATGTGCTCTGTTTCTGGGGTACCTGGAAAGAATGGGACTCTGCAAACCATTGTGGGATACGGATACATTGTAAAAGTATCATAGGAAGTAGGAACTAACTAGCAAGAAATATGTGGTGAATGTAACAAAGAAAATCACAACCATAGGCATGTTTCCATACAAGTATACTATTTTAAGGAAGTTTACTTTATGTTAATGATAATTTTCTGCTTGTATTTTGTTGTTTGTTGGTAGAACAAAACAACAACAAAACGATAGATTTTTGAAGTGCTTAAGAATGTTTATGGAAAATACTTAAAGTTTAGGAAATTTTGTTGAAATATTCTTTCCCATCAAAATTAGGAAAAGGCTGCCACTCTTCTGTCTTCATGTTAGAACACTTTAGAGAAGCTGGTTTTCCACAGTGCATAGTTCACACTGATTTTTGTAATTATCAAGTGTGCCATAGACAGGTCTATGAAATGAGAGGCCACCTGACTGGACATAAAAATGCAGGTCCCTTAATATAAAACTTGAGGAAATACGTAAGGCCTTACTTGGCAGTACATTCCATAATAATATCTCTTGTTTAAATCATATATATCAGAGAATTTATCCAAATTTCCAGTTAGAGTACATCTTTCTCCTCAACTTAACAGAAAACCTTGTGAGTCCTATTTTTTTGTCAGAACTGTTAGCACAAAGAATGGCAAATGAAAGGTTTATATGAGTTTATGTGATTCTAGGAACTCGTTAAGTATTAAGTTCATTCTTTCAGCTTTGATGGTGTCCTTACAGCTAGCTCTTCTTTCCTCTGCTGTCATGTTGAAGTGACATTTGTCATTTAACCCTTGCTAATATATTTTGCTGTAGCTGTGTTGGTGTATATGTGTTAGAAGTTTATACTGTGTAGTTAAATTTCCCTCATTAAAGTTTTTTTTACAGGGGCGCCTGGGTGGCTCAGTGAGTTAAAGCCTCTGCCTTCGGCTCAGGTCATGATCCCAGGGTCCTGGGATCGAGCCCCGCATCGGGCTCTCTGCTCAGTGGGGAGCCTGCTTCCTCCTCTCTCTCTCTGCCTGCCTCTCTGCCTCCTTGTGATTTCTGTCTGTCAAATAAATAAATAAATCTTTAAAGTTTTTTACATAATAATAGAAAACCCAATGTTCTTTTTATTTTTTTTTTATTAACATATAGTGTATTATCTGCTTCAGGGGTACAGGTCTGTGAATCATTAGTCTTAGACAATTCACAGCACTCACCATAACACATACCCTCCCCAGTGTTCATAACCCAACCACCCTATCCCTGCCCCACAAACCCCAACAACCCTTAGTTAGTTTCATGAGATTAAAAGTCTCATATGGTTTTTCTCCCTCCCTGGTCCCATCTTGTTTCATTTTTTTCCTCCCTACCCCCATGACGCCCTGCCCTGCCTCTCAAATTCCTCATATCAGAGAGATCATATGATTATTAATTGACTTAGTTTGCTTAGCTTAATACCCTCTAGTTCCCTCCATGTCATTGCAAATGGCAAGATTTCGGGGGTTTTTGATGGCTGCATAGTATTCCATTGTATATATATACATATCTTCTTTATCCATTACTCTGTTGATGGACATCTAGGTTCTTTCCATCATTTGGCTATTGCGGACATTGCTGCTAATAAACATTCGGGAAACCCAGTATTCTATCTGATAAAATATATTTTACTAAGAATGTTCAAAGACCTTGAATAAAAAATAGAATATAGGGTTTAATAGAATGTAGGGTTAGCTCCATCTTCTCCTTTGCAAAACTAAGAGACGTTTCTGTGGCTCTATGCTTCCTTGTGCTATTTTCAAGGATAGAGTTGCAGTCCAAATATGGTCACCATTTTCCCATTATCCATGTATCAATTCAGTCCACGTTTGCATCTTTTTATAGTATTATTTTATATACATTTATGGCCTCACTTGATTTATATATGCATATGTAAATCTTTTAAATTAAGAAACTAGTAATATTTTATGGCTGAAACACAGAGATTAGCTTCTTCCCAAAAGTGTCACAGTAAATTGAAAGACCTGTGGATTTTTTTCTTTTCTTTTTTTCTTTCTTTAGGTTTTAATGTTCTCAGCCACGTTTTATAGTTCCTGTATTTAGATCTTGCACATATTTGGTCAGAATTATCACTAAATATTTTATTTTATTCAAGGCTCTTCCAAATTGTTTTTTATTGTCTTTATTTATTTTTTGTAAATTTTTTTAATTTTAAAATTCTAATTGTTGCTAATATCTAGAAATACAAATGTTTTTGTATATTGATCTTATATCTTGTACCCTTGAGAACTTATTTATCAATTCTTTTTAAGATTTTATTTATTTATTTGGCAGAGATCACAAGTAGGCAGAGAGATAGGCAAAGAGAGAAGAGGAGGCAGGCTCCCTGCTGAGCAGAGAGCCCAATGCGGGGCTCGATACCAGGACCCTGGGATCTTGACCTGAGCTGAAGGCAGAGGCTTTAACCCACTGAGCCACCCAGGCGCCCCATATTTATTAATTCTAGTGGGGTTTTTTTCCTCTAGATTTCATTGGATTTTCTACGTGGATGATAATATCTTCTGTGAATAAAATCAGCTTTACTTCTTCCTTTCCACTGTGGATGCTTATTTCTTTTCTCCTGCCTTGTAGCATTTTCTAAAATTTATAATACAAGGTTAAATCAGTGATTAGAGTGGACATCCTTGATTTGTTCCTGTTCTTAGGAGGAAGGTATTCAGTTTCTCACCACTAACTTTTATGTCACACTGCCTTTTTTTTTTTTTTCAGCTTGAAGAAATTTTCTTTTATTTTTTTGAAGTTTGTATTTTAATTTCAGTTAGTTATATATATAGTATTATATTAGTTTCAGGTGTACAATACAGTAATTCAGCACTTCCATACATTACCCTGTGCTCATCACAAGTGCACTCCTTAATCCCCATCACCTATTTCACCCAACCCCCCTCCCACCTCCCCTTTGGTAAGCATCAGTTTGTTCTTGAGAGTTAAGAGTCTCTTTCTTGATTTGTCTCTCTCTTATTTTTTTTCATTGCTTGTTTATTCCATTTCTTAAATTCCACATATGAGTGAAGTCATACAGTATTTCTCTTTCTCTGACTGACTGACTTCGCTCAGTATTATACTCTCTAGTTCTGTCCATGGTGTTGCAAATGACAAGATTTCATTTTTTATGGCTGAATAATATTCCAGTGTATGTATATACCACATCTTCTTTATCCATTTATCTATCAGTGGACACTTGGAGTGCTTCCATTACCATGGCTATTGTAAAGCTGCTATAAACACAGGGATCCATGTATTCCTTTGAGTTAGTGTTTTCATATTCTTTGGGTAAATACCCTGTAATGTGATTGCTGTATCATAAGATATTTCTATTTTTAAATTTTTGAGGAACCTCTGTACTATTTTCCACAGTGGCTTCTCCAGTTTACATTCTCACCAACAGTACATAAGTTTTCCTTTTTCTCCACATCCTGGCCAACGCCCGTTGTTTCCTATGTTGTTAATTTTAGCCATTCTGTGTTTCTATTTTTAATTGGTAATGTTTTTATCATAAATGGGTACTGGATTTTGTCAGATGCTTTTTCTGAGTTTATTGAGGTGATCATATGATTAAAAATATCTATGTATTATTTATTGCTGCATAACAGATTATCCCAAATCTTAACATCTTAAAATAGCAAACATGGTTTATCTAATATTTTCTGTGGGTCTAGAATTTAGATACTCCTTAGCTGGGTACCTCTGGCTCAGGGTCTCTCTGAAGTTCTGATCAAGCAATAGACCGGAGCTGTAGTTGTACTTGAAAGCACAGATTGTGTTGGTGTTTTCAGGCCCCAATCTTTCTGCACATGTGCCTCTTGACAGGGCTGCCTTATGGCACAGCAGCTGGCCTTCCTTAGGACTACGTGATCTAAGAGAGAGGGAAAGAGTACCAATACAGAAGCTATAGTCTTTTTATAATTATTTCTCTGAAGTGATATTCCATGATTTCTGCCATTCTATTTATTGGATACAAGTCAAAAAGTATAGCCCACATTCAAGGTCTGGTGGCTAAGTAAGAGTGTGAATATCTGGAAATGGCCATCGCTGGGAACTGTTTTAGAAACAATGTTCTACCATTATTTATTAAAATAGTAAACTGCACATTTTGTGTGTGTTAGAGCAAGAGTGCTTGTGAATGGGAGTGGGGGGAGCGGGAGAGAGAGAATCTCAAGCAGGTTCCATCCCCAGTGCAGAGCCCAAGGTGGGGTTTGATCTCACAACCCTGAGATATGACCTGAGCTGAAATGAAGAATGAGATGCTTAACCAACTGAGCTACCCAGGCGCCCCTAAAATGGTAACCTACACATTTTTGAATGTTAAGCCTTACTCTCCTTCCTGGGGTTAATTCTACTTTTTCATGATTTATTATCCTTTTTACATACTATTGGATTAAGTTTATTAAAAGTATGCTAAAGATTTCTACATTTATATTCATGAGAGCAAACAGTCTGTAATTTTCTTATATTATTTTTGTCTGGTTGTAGGTTTGGAATGATGTTGGTTTCATATAATAAGTTAGGAAGTATTCTTGCCTCATTAATTTTTTTTTTTTTTGAAGCATTTCTCTAGAATCGATGTTATTCCTTCCTTAAATGTACGGTTTACTTTGCCAGTAGTGTTTTTCTTTGTTGAAAGATTTTTGGCTACAAATTTTAATTAATTTCTTTAATAGATGTAGATTTATTTAGTTTATCTGTTTCTTCTGGAGTGAGCTTTGGTAGTTTTTGTCCTTTAAGGAATTTGTTTCACCTAAGTTTCTGAATTGATTGGCATAAGGTTGTTCATAATTATATTTAGGTCTGTAGCATATCATGCCTCTCCAATTTTTGATATTGGCAGTATGTGTTTTTTTACATTTTGTCCTTATCAGTCTGGCTAGAGGTTTATTTATTTTTTTAAAAATCTTCTCTGAAAACAACCAACCAGCTTTTGGTTTCATTGATTTAATTTATTGCTTTCTGTTTTCTATTTTGCATACTTACATCCTGTTATTTATTTATTATTTTCATTCTTCTAGTTATTTTGAATTTTACTTGCTCTTCTTTTTCTGGTATTTTAAGGTATAGTCACATTGCTTGGAGACCTTTCTTCTTTCCTACTATATGCATTTAGTATTCTCCGGTTGAAGTATTCCTTTAGCTACATTCTACCATTTTGATATTTTGTGTTATTTTCATTTAGTTCAAGATACTTTCCAATTCTCCTATTGTATTATTTAGTTTCTAGATACTTACTGTCATATTTAATCTTTTAAATCCCTTCTGGCTCCTTTTTAACATATTACTGGTTTAAAGCAATTTGATTTTGATGTACCTTCATGTTTTTTCTTTGTGTTTCTTATACTGGGGTTTTTTGACTTCTCAAGCCCATGTGTTTATACATTATTGTTATCTACTTGCCTCAGTGATGTGGGTGGTTTCATACCCACATCACATCTATTGCCTCTTACTATCATATCCTTAAGAAGAAAACATAAATCCTTAAAAATATTGAGTGCATCTCATCTACTTGTGATAAATTGTTAGTTTTTGATCATGGATAGAGAAATGTGCCTTAAATCTTTCCAAGACTCCTTCAGTAGTATTATGGTTTGCTACAAAGTGTGATGATATCCTTCTCATTTGACTTAATTAAAATTCAACCTGTGCTTTGCAGTTGAGTCATACTTAGGACAGAACTGATGCTTAAGTTTTTTTTTAATTTTTTAAGATTTTATTTATTTATTTCAGAGAGAGAGAGAGAGAGAGAGATTGAGAGAGGAGGAGCAGGTGGGGCAGAGGGAGTGGGAGAAGCAGACTTCCTGCTGAGCAGGAAGCTGATGCAGGACCCTGGGATCATCACCTGAGCCAAAGGTAGATGTTTAACTGACTGAGACACCCAAGTGCCCCACGATTTAATTAAACCTTTTTTTGGTTTGTTTAAAAATTTCTGAGGAAGGGCATAATTTAATTATATCTACTTTCCTACTTCAGCAGTTTAAAACAATTTCATTGTCAGACATTGTTTATTATACAATTCAAACAATGGGAGGCATATAAAAAATTAGTAATCTTACCCTTTACCAGTTCAATTCCACATGTCTGGAGGTATCTTATGTTAACAGTTTAGTGTGTTTTCTTCTATTCCTTTCACTGTGCTCACACATACACATACAGATATTTAGGTCTGTGTCTGTCTCTGTGAGTCTGCATGTATATCTGTATCTGTATGCATTTATATACATACATACATGTATTCCTCATGTGGAATCATCCTGTACTTAACACTCAGATACTTTATATTTTTTATTTTAGCAATATGGGATTTTCTTCTGTTTTCTTGCTTTAAAAAATAAAGTTAGGGAAACTTCACAGCAAGAAAAAGAAAACTTTAAAAGCAATTTCAGAATTACCTTTCCTCTAGGGAGAACAGTAAAGTTTACCTAGTTTCACAGACAAGCTAGATGCCATAAAATTATTTAATAAGAACCACAAAGTCTCCAGAGTATAAGAAGAATGAAAGGCTTAGAACATAGGCTAGGAAACAATGGGGGCAAAAGTCAGAGACTAAAATAAAATGAGAGACTGGGCAGGCAGGCAAGAGAATGAGGGAAGTTGGGAAACAGATAGGGGTCTTGTGGATTTTGAAATGAGTGCTACTCAGTGTTTCTCTTTTACAGCATTATTTCTATGCATCCATTAGTTTTGGTATTAGAAAAAATACTGTTTTCAATTTTTCAACATCTCTAGCCATTTCCTCTTTTATATGCTCAAGTTTTATATTCCAGTTTGGAGATGAACTTAGGATAGGATGGATTTACTTTTGAAATACATGGTGATCTTTTCCTCTAGCTGTGTTCGCTACTTCTGTGATGACCTGTTAGTTAAAATGCCCATCTGATTTAGCTCAACTGATTTTTAAAAAAATTACTATTATTAAGGCAAGTTGTCCAACTTCCTAATGATTCAGAATCATTGTGCTTGCAGGCAGGTGGTAAAAATTGGGACAGGGGTCAAGAACCGCATTAGGGGACTAGTAGTCTGAACCTTAAGCTTCCCATTTTATGGACAGCATTTTTAGTGTCTCCCTAGAAGCAGAATAATTATGAGGAATTTTTCATACTGGGATTTAAGCTGGTATTGTTTTTAGAGTATGGACTTTCTGGGTATTTCCTGAAATGGAAATCAGCATGCTTTCTAGAATAATAAATCGAGTGTTTCATGATACTAAAGTTTCAGTGGGGAGTTTTGAATTTCTTTCTTTCTTTTTTCCTAGATATGTGTCACAAAGATGTCTACACGGAACTGCCAGGGAATGGACTCAGTGATCAAACCCTTGGACACAATTCCTGAGGATAAAAAAGTCAGGGTTCAGAGGACACAGAGCAGTTTTGACCCATTTGAGAAACCAGCTAATCAAGTGAAGAGGGTGCATTCGGAGAACAATGCTTGCATCAACTTTAAGTCTTCCTCCACTGGCAAAGAGTCTCCCAAAGTTAGGCGGCACTCCAGCCCCAGCTCGGTGAGTGCGGTCTTCTTTTTCCAGCCGGGAAGCTGAAGGATTGTCCCTCTTATACTCGTGGCCGCTGTGCTGGAAGAGGACAAGGGGCTTTCTCAGTGCCTTATTATGTACGCTCTCTCAGGGTGGTTTAGTGTTTTGGGGGGGAAGAGAGAGCACGAATCTATATACAGATTCTTTATTCATAAGTACCCAGCAAGCAAATGAGAAATGATTCGACTAATTTTTGGAAAAATCATTTTTTTTCCTAGTTGTTTCCAGTTAGAGGATTTATAATGAAAGATCCTTTGGTATTTCAAACCCTTGGAAGAGGATATTGAACTTTACTGTTTTTGTGGGCAATATAGTTTTGGGTTTGGCAAATTCACAAAGAATGTCATTTCAGAGTAAATGTTCAAATGTATTCACTTGTCTTGTTCCAGTTTGTTTTCAGTGTAACTGTTTTTTTTTTTTTTTTAAAGATTTTATTTATTTATTTGACAGTCAGAGATCACAAGTAGGCAGAGAGGCAGGCAGAGAGAGAGGAGGAAGCAGGCTCCCCAAGGAGCAGAGAGCCTGATGTGGGGATTGATTGACCTGAGCCGAAGGCAGAGGCTTTAACCCACTGAGCCACCCAGGCGCCCCCAGTGTAACTGTTTTAAAATTTAAGAGCTAGATGTTGAAATTGGTCTCCTTAAGGAGAAATCCTGTTCATTGTAATGAAATTTTCTTACTCATGCTAAATTAAGGCAAGGCTTGCCTTTTGACCTAAGAAGATACAAAGTTCTGAGGTGAATTTTTTACCGTAAATTTTTACTGAAACTTATATTTCTAAAACCGGCTTGCATTTGGCCTTGTAAAAACCCTTATGATCTTTTAGAATTAAGTAATTTTCAGATTTAGCTTACACTTAAGAACCTTCTGAGTAGATGTTCTAAGAGTTTAAAAGGTAAGAGGAGGATCCTAAGAGAATTTTGATTCTATCATCCTGCTAAGAAACATGCCATTCTACAAATATTAAATATTAAATTTGATGAGGGCAAACAGAGCCAGAAATGTCAACTGCTAGAAGAGTATTGACACTTCAATTCAATTAAACTGTATGACACTGCACAAATCTGGTCACATTTTGTGTTAATGAAGCCAAAATAAGTATTATCAATGCAGCATTTGTGAGGAGCATTGATTATCTGCTTTTTTCCCAAACTGACCCTATAGTCTTGTCTGTGAGTGCGAGGTAGCATCTGTCTAGGTCACAGATACATCACTAACTCCTGGGAGAACTTCTAGATTTAGTAGCATTTTAGAAGAAAGAAGTTGTTGGGAATGATTAAGCCTATGTTATGGAAAGAGAATTATATATATTTTACTATGTAGTTAGCATAATATTATATATCAACCTAAAATGATATATAGAAATTGGCATTTTCAGATATTGCAGTGAGGCATACTTGTACTAAAGAATTATTTACCTTTTATCTGAAATGTAAATGTAACTAGCTGTCCTGTATTTTATCTCAATACTAGTTATGATCTGCTGGTGCATTTCTTCTTTTGTTGCTCAGATTCTTTCTACTTTAGCCATTGGGAGCTCTTTTAGGTTGGCTCTTATGCCTTTTTGAGATGTCTTCGTCCCTTTGTTTTTTTGAACACGTCCTTACCTTCTGGTCCTGTAAGACATTTTTGGCTTACATTGTGTTTTTCTCAACCCCAGATCTAAAACCAGCCATTTCTGCAAAGAATCTCAGTTCCTCTTATTGGAAAGTGATAGTTAGAAACAATGTTGTGGGTGCTGGCTGTGCTTGTTGCTACTGTGGGTCATGTAGTTTTAAACATCAGTGTGTGCATCATAATATAAATGATGACCATGGAGTTTCCGTATTTTTTTTTTTTTAAAGATTTTATTTATTTATTTGACAGAGAGAAATCACAAGTAGGCAGAGAGTCAGGCAGAGAGAGAGGAGGAAGCAGGCTCCCTGCTGAGCAGAAAGCCCGATGTGGGGCTCGAACCCAGGACCTGGGATCATGACCTGAGCCGAAGGCAGCGGCTTAACCCACTGAGCCACCCAGGCGCCCCGAGTTTCTGTATTTTTAATATTTAATAAGGAATTAGTTTCGGTTCTTATCAAGGAAAGTTGAATCTTGCCTTATGCTTTTTGTAATTCCTCTAAAGTTCCATGTTATCTTTACTAAAGTAATGCTGAAACATAACTTAAAAGATGAAATAGACGAGTCTGGGAGGATGGCAGTGGCATAGGTTTTGAAACTCCTCTCATGGCTAGAACAACTAGTATAGTAAAAACAAAACCAGTAGGTAATATTGACAACAACTACAGTTGACAAGTATCTCCATGCACCTCAGAATAGAAGTGAGGGAGACCAGACTGTGTACAGTTTTCAGAACTGCATGGTATTAGGAAGTGTGAGGATGGAAATCAGGGAAGGGGAAAGGATTACTCCTCAGAAACACCCCCCCCCCCCCACCATTGCCATCAGGTACATACTGGCAACTTGTTGGGACATTCTTAGGACAGTGACAGCAACTGGGAGGGACTTTGATGGCTTCTGTGAGTAGGTGAGTGCAAGGAGACCAGGGTGGTTTACTGATATTGGATTAGTCTGCTGGCCTTTCTGTGGCTTCTCTAGATTGTCAAATTGAAGCACCATTCCAGGACAAAGCCCTGCACTGAATAGAAAGTGCTCAAGCAGACTTCTGTGTTGGTCCCATTCAATGGGGGTGCAAAGGAAAGGCATGGTCCAGAAAGAAATGTTGGAGCAAAACAGATGAGGGAAGATCTCAGTGTGTGCTAGATTGTCTTTATTTTTTAACTTTGTGAAACAGATGAAAGAACTTTATTCCAGGAAGCTAGAAAAGCTATCTTGGCCACACCCCTGTCTTAAACTACTGAATAATTAATTTTACTTAAAATAACCAATAGAAGAATTATTGGTTGGATCCTATACGAAACCATGAGAAAAAAAAAAGAGACAAAAGAGCAGAATAACATTGTTATAAATAATGAAAGCATGTTAGAAGGAGGTGAAATTATCTTTACTTGCAGATTTTTGATGACGTATCTGGAAAATCCAAAAGAATCAATGAAAATACTCTAAAACAGAGAGAAGTTAGTGAAATAGGTTATAAATTAGCATACAAAACCCAAGGGAAACCTTTATAAAAGCAGGAATAACTATTGAAAACTGATAAATAAAGCAAATGACTAAGCATTTATTTTCTGTGATTCCTACGTGAAATTTACCCCGTGGTAACCTGGTTATGATGGGGGGAGGGGACTGTGAATTTATCTTTTATAGATTTTTTTTTTTTTAATTTATTTGACAGACCACAAGTAGGCAGAGAGGCAGGCAGAGAGAGAGAGGAGGAGGAGGCAGGCTCCCCGCTGAGCAGAGACCCCGACGTGGGACTCGATCTCAGGATCCTGAGATCATGACCTGAGCCGAAGGCAGAGGATTCAACCACTGAGCCACCCAGGCGCCCTGAATTTATCTTTTAAAAATAATCCCACTACTACATCAAGACAGAGTAATATATTTTGGAATCAAAATTTGGTAATCCCTGGTGAAGTAATACTTATAGGTAATGATTGTCAGTATTTGCGGACATCACCAAGAGCAATAGCCAGACATTATGATGTCCTGACAGAAGTTTACACAGAGCACCAACAAAATTAAACCTGAATCTGAGCAGGCCTTGAGATCTAACCACCAATTTACAGAGTACAGAGGAACACATCAAGAGAGGATTTTCTCTGTTGTGTTCCTATCCTCAAATGTATTTCCCCTGCTTTTTGACTTTTAATACATGATGTTTGTAATCTTGTGATGCTGTAAATGCTGTTCATAGCAAAGCCACATGGCATACTATGATTGAATTTCTTTCCTTGAGGAACTTAAAAAAATTTTTTTCTTGAAGTATAGTAGACACACAGTGTTTCATTAGTTTTAGATGTACAACATAATGATCTAGCAACTTTATCCTTCTTTGCATAACTTTTAGATTTTCTTAGTTGTAATTGCTTTCTCTTCATTTATTCATAATTGATATAATAATTATTACAATTTCAGTTACAAATTGAGGTCCCAGATTATTTAGTAAAACTATGAAACTTCTGAAACAAATCAAAATCGGGTAACCTATCAGTTTTTCCTCCCCTTGAGATTGTCTTTGAAGTTGTCAGTCCTTCTAATCTAGTCTAGACTACTTGATCTCCAAGCCTGCTATCCTGAAAATCTTCCTGAAAAGTTCACCATCTTCCTGAAAAGTTTCTTTTCTATCATTTTTATGTTAAATACCTAAGCTTTGGGCCATGTGTCTTTCTTGTTCTTGGTTTATGTCACTGAACATATGACCATGCCATTTTTCATACTTGGTAACTTGATTAATTATCTGGGTTTAGGATTCTAGTTTAGAAAATGAATTTTTTTTATAGCCTTTTGAAGACATTGCTTTGTTCTTTTCTAGGTCCCTTTGTTGTTATTTTAAGCCCTAGACTATTCTGATTCCTAACTCATTCTTTGTGGAAACTTCTAGGACTTTGTTTTCATCCCTGATGTGGACCTTTTTCTTGGTACTCAGGGAATCTTTTTAATTTTGAAATTAATTTCTTTCAGTTTCAGAAAATATTCTTTATTATTTATTTGTTAATTTTCTTTCTGATTTTCTCTGCTTTCTAGACATTTAAAAAGTTTTTAATGCTTCAATTAAATTTTTAATTAATGCTAACGTTATTTCCAAAAGCACTTTTTCTTCAAATGTTCTTTTGAAAATCATCCTGTTCTTTTTCAGTGAATAATATATTGTCTCCTATCTTAAAATTGAATATACTAAATATAGCTTGGGGGAATTTTGAAGAGTTCTTTTTGTTTGTTTGTTTGTTTTTTACTATACTACCTAAATGATCTTGAGTTTCCATTGAGTTCTTTATTTCTGTTTATTTTTTTGGTCTCTGCATTGTCTGATGAGATTTTTAATTTTCGTGAGTCTAGATCATGCCTTTGGAAAGAACTCTTGACTGAGTTCATATTATGAATAATGTGCAAAATAGTTGATAGGAAGTTCTTTGTGCCACCGGTGCTTGTCAAGTGGAGGCCTTAGCGTAGGGAATGTTAGAGAAGACCTAGTCATTTCATAGGACGACTATCAGATTGTCAGTATAAATCCATCTTTTTCCTTGGCTGAGTCGATCCCCCAGAGCAAACTTAATAGTCGATTTTTTAGGATATGAAAGCCTAACTGCTGTTTTTCTGAGATGATCAAGAAGGGGCCCAGGGTCTCCCAGTCCTACACAAACTTTCTTGTGCCTTATTTCCATTCAGTATGACTCTTCATCGTGATTTCCACTGTACTTGTTGTCCCAGTTCTGACTTGTGTGGTTCATCCTCTTCAGAGAATAGCCTCTGCCAGGGTTCAGTGTAGGGCAGATTACTGACTGAGAAAGGCAAGTTCCCAGGGGAATGACCTGTTCTTTAAACCCACTCCAACTAAGCACTTCGCTTTTGGCCACTTGTTGAAGTTCAGTTTCCAGTTCTTGAGTGTTTCTGGGATCCTGATTTCTTGATTTATGCCTTTGTTCATTGTCCTTGCCAGTGGCCTCCTATCCGTTTCCCGTCTCCAATTTTTTTTTTTTTTTTTTTTTTTTTTTTGTATCTTGTCTGCATTCTTCTTGTTCTATTTGCTGTTGTGAGTTATGACTTTACTGTCAGTTTAGTACAGACTCGTGAGGGGGAGAGATAAATACATGTGTTAAAACCACCATGTTTAACTAGAAATTTCCACTGTTTCTTACTGTTAATTTCCTTTAGATTCTCTTTCCTGAGTTTCTTACTGGGCTTACCCTTTCCTGTTCTACCCCAGGAAGTCTTTCTTATATATCAGACCACTTATATTACTTTGTGTGGAAGCTGCTTTGGTTTCTTTTCTTTGTAGGAGTTTTTGCCTCCATTCAATATGCCTTAGAAAAAAATGTCTTTGCTCTTTTCTCCTCAAGTTGGAAATGGTTTCTTTTCTCTTTTAGCATGGTGCTATAATACTCTGTTTTATTCTGAGTTCTTTTTACCTACTGCCTTTCCACTCTCTCCCCCGTTGCAATGGAAGAGGGTATTTTATGATACTCTCTTTTATGGAAAGACTCTTTTCCTTTGGATTCCTTATTGGGCAGAAAATGGAGGCAGTAACACTTCCTATGTAATACCACTCTATAGCCCATTCGATAGTGTATGGATCTGATCATTTCATACCCACTGGCATGGGAACTTCAGGACAGATTTTGTTACAAAAATTTTTAAAGGCTAACAGACACCAGAATAGTCCCTTTACCCAAGGGCCAGCGAGATTAATGCCATATCTTTATTTTATTGTTATTTCTTTGAAGTATTAGTTACATTGAATAGGCTCTGAGAGCACTGTTGAGGAGGGAGAAAGTGAGCACAGGTGTGGCATTGCACTGAGTCCCTGTTTTAGTGAGGACAACAGGATAGCTGTTCTTTTTTCTTGGGATTACTGTGATGCGTGTATTATATGATACAGCGTCTTCCCAACTGGGTATATATCTCTCCCCTGTTCACATACTGGTCATTGCTAGGAATCCTGACTCAAATCGAGAAACCCAGAATACCTTGACCTCAGAGACTATCACATTCATCTGTATACTTCCTGAATTTGTTTAGATGGTAGCACTTCAAAATTGTGATTTTATTTGAATTGGTATATTTCAAGAGGTATTTGACAACTTTTATTTACTTCAGACATTTCTTGAGTGTGTGATCTTCCTGGGCTTCCTCCCTGGGTAGTGTTTGTTACTGTCACTGGCAGGGCATGCTTTCTTTCCCCTTTTCCTACCACCTCCTCCATCCCAGCTGTGCTCCTCAATAGTTAGAGCAATTGAAAGTGCTATGGGAGACTGCCTGTCTTACTTGCCCAATTTAGAAGGGATTTCATTGAGCTGTGCTATCATAAGCTAAGCTTAAAGAGAACATATTTTCAGAAATTCGTATTTAAAGCCCTGTATACATTGTACCACAGAGTGCTCCATATGTACCTCCTCCCATCTCCAGATAAATCTGTATCCATGATAGGCAGGCCCAGTCTGAAGAGGGAAAGAAGGAGCAGGCTTGAGAGTCCTACTTCTATTCTCAGGTGTTTATCATTGCGGTAGGGGGGAAGGAGGGTGTCTTATCTTGGTATTGCCTCCTTCTTGTGCTGACTAGAACATTCCTAGATAGAACCAAGCCCCCTCCTCAGTTGTTATCACCTGTGGCATTTGGATCTATCTCTCTGTGTAGCAGCTAGGTCTATTTTCTAATCAAGTTATGTATCAACCGTGGATTACCTTAGTGTGACTGTGTAATCAGGCTAGACATACAGGATGATAGAGCCTCTTTCTGAGATCAAAGGCAGAAGGAAAATTAGCAAAGGAAGATTTCACTTGAAATTCTTGTTTAATTAGGTCACACAAATGCTTCCTACCTTACCCTCACATCCACTCTCAAAATTATAATACAGTAGTGCATATTGTGGTTTTCCTGCAATTCAGGGCTTCAACAGTAATTTAAGCAAGGGATTATATATAAAGGTTAAAATCAATTTTCCATGAATTCAGTATGAAACTGTGAACATTCCTATAGCCTTGTCATGGTATCATTAGAATGAACATAGAGGTATACTCATGCAGTGTATAAAAATGCAGTTAAAAAATCCATCCCTGCTTTTAGGAGTGGGGTTTCAGTAGATGACAAATTTATTCATAATCTAATGCCTCTTCCATGAGGATTAGGTCTTCATGGGAAGATTCCACCAATGGAGTAGTGGTAAAGAAAATAGATCCTTGATTCTAATTAACTTCGTTTGATTTCTAGCTTTCCCTTTAGCTATAGGATGTTAGATGAGTTATTTACTTTTCCAGTCTTTAAAATCTTCATGTTCAAATGAGGATACTAATAGAACCAACCTCAGGGTGATGTTATGGGGATTAAATTTAGGTGCTGTATTTGAAGTGATTACTCAAAGCCAGGCACATAGCAAACACTTGATATTAACTAGCTGCCATTGTTAATTACACAAACAGTGAACTAGAGCTAGCAAAGGCTGAGAACATCTCTTTCATGGCAGGGTGGCAGGCACCATTCAGCTGGAATATTATCTTCATTTTTTCAGTATCTGTGCCAGTGTTCCCCTCCATTGGTCCATAACAATTGATGGTTCTCTGTACCTTTATTCTAGTTTAAAAAATATATATTTACATTATCTCATTAAATTCCACATCTCGGTGCAGGTAGTGTTGGTTGGCTGATTAGCCCTCAGTATATTTCCAGTTGTCTAAAGTGCTATCTTAAGCTTGCACTCTAGTAGGTAAGTGATAAGCAGAGAATAGTTGCCCCATGAAGCTGTTTCCAGTCCACCTATGCACCTGACAGCAAAGAGGCAAAGATATTATTTAGGGTTGAGTACATACGGGTTTGATCTAGCATCTGTTTAAATGTGATGATTTAATAAAGTTGCAAGAAAAAAAATTGGCAAACCAAGGGCCTGAACTTTAATTAGCAAACAAAATAGGACCTCTCCTTCTGAATTACTCTTACTTTCACTCATTTGATGGGCAGGATTTTATTATTGGCCTCTTTAATGACTTCGCAGGTGGATTCCTTATTTGCATGTGTAGTAATTACAGATCAGAAAATTTCTGGTCATTTAAAATAGGGAACTGACTTTACAAGACTCTAATCCTAAAGCTCAGACTATCTTAAAGTTATGCCCTATTCCATAGGCCCATTCTTTTGTAGATAAAATTTTTTAGAGAGACGTTATATGTGTATGGAGCTGTGAAGCTAGCATGATTGATCTGTAGATGACAGTGTATTCCCACAATGTATACATATTGGTTTCACAGGAAGAATAACATTGATTGCCTTAGCGTCAGATGTGGCAAAGTATTAATTTTCTGCCATCATGTATTAATAGGGTGTATATGGACCATGGTAGTTAATGCATCCAAATACACTTAATTAGATAAATAGAATACTTTGCACTCTTTGCATCTTCTTTTACTTGAATTTCTTGTGCATAAATGGGGTGTGTTTTTTTTAAAAGCATATTCTCCTTGTTTTTCTGATTTTCTCAATTCTATTTCTTCACATAGAACATATAGTGTGGTCTGTATCTTCAAACGATTACATCAACTCAAATACATAAGGCAGTTTATGAAGAGTGAAATATTTTAGAAAATTATTTGTGCCTTTTCAGGAAAAGAAAATATTGGCTTCCTATTCTTTTACTAGTGTTGTGTGACTGTGTCTTGTACTTGCTATAAATACGCATTAGCAGTTTATCTCCTAATAGGAGTAAAGAGGTAATTTTCTGCTGCTGCTTCTTTCTTGAACTTAGATTAGATTTATTCTTAAAGGAGCACAAAAGCAAACATAGACTTCTCATTCTAATTTTAAATAATTTAGAGTGGAACTGTGAACACAATATTTTCCCCATTGAAGATCATTTTATACTGAAGTTTAATATAGGTTTTAAAATTTCTATTTAAAACTTGGGCTCAGGAGGGTGATGGTAAAGTGTGACATTCGCAAGCTGTTTCCCGGTGATGAAAAATGCATGAGAACATAACCCACACAGGACTAGTCAGGAGATGTTGAATGTAATTTTCCATTAAGTTTTACTTGATTCAACTCAACACATGGTTTGTACCTTACAAGTTTTATGAAGAAGAGAATATGTGGTCCACTGTCTTTATTAATCTCTTCTTAGTATGTCTAATTTATACTACTTTCAGCCTTTCTTCTCTTCTAGTATGTGCATATGTGTTTATATTTTCTTGTGTGTATTGATTCGGCTGTATCCCTGGGTCTTAAAATGTCACGGCTTCTGTGCCACATATTTATTTATGAATTTTCAATTTTCATTTTCTTTTTCACTCACACAGCTAAACTGTTTAAGTTTTCCTTTTGTTCTTAATTGCAAATTTCATTGCATTGTGTTCAGGAAAAGTAACAAGATGTTTCTGCAATTTTGGATATTGAATGTGGTCATTTTTTTGGTGGATGTTAAATATGTGCTTGAAAAGAATATGTATTAATATGTATATTAGATTAAAATGGTAATTCTCATATTCAGGTTCATAAATCCCTTACTTATTACTTGTCTGCCTGCTTTGTTGATGTCTGAGTGATGTATGTTTGTTGCCCATTATCACCATGAATTTGACAATTTCTTATCTTACTGCTACCAGCAATTATTTTGTACATTTCAAAACTATGCTAATTGATTCATACTAGTTTGTGAGTATTAAATTTCTTTGTGGCTATTAATGTTCATTTTTATGATATTACTAATTTAATCTATTTGTTGTTTATGAATTTTATCTTGTCCATCAATATTGCGATACTGCATTTTATAAAATTACATTTTTGCTGTATTTTCAGATTTACTCATTTTAATTTTACCTCTTCTTAATAGCATATTGCTAGACTTTCTTTGTTTTTGCAATCTGAGAAATTTCTATTAATAAAGGAAATTTGATCATTTATTTTTATTATAATCAATCCAATTGATGCTATGTTTTACACAATCAATATGGTTAAACTTAAGTTCTTATTTTATGAACTTTTACTTAACGTGTTTTCTTCTTGAGCACCCCCTTCCTCTGACCTTTCACTTTTTATTTCATCCCTCTCCTCATGACATGGTGTCCTTCTATTCCTTTCTCCCTAATTTGTCTGGGATTTGTGTATCCAATTCATATTATTTGTGACGACCTTTGAAGAGTTAAGAAACATAGTAAAACATATGCATTTGGAGTTACTCAGCTTCTGCAGTCTGTCCTGATCAATGGAAAACATCTCAGCCTGCCGTTGCTTCTTTTTTCCTGGTGTTCCTTGCCTTTTTGCACTTCGCCTATCACTCCAACTACATCTCATATCGAGAGAATACAGAATTTTATATCCAGATTTTTTTTCTGTAGATGGCAACATTGCAGCTTTTCCATCCCACCGACAGGACTATTTTGAGTATAGTTTTAGTGATTCAGAGTCATTTCCACTATTTATTTTGAAAATGTTGCTTAACTGTCTTTTTGCAGTCATTGTTGTCTGTGAGAATATTTTACCGATTGGATATTTTTTCTATTTAGATGCAACCTCTCCCTAAAGTTCTCTAGGAGAATTCTCTTCAAACATTGAGCTTATCACTTTTTAATGAATGTCTATTCTTTTATTCACTGCCCATTGAATATTTTATTTCATTGATTAAATATTTAATCTCTAGATTTCTAAGTGTTTCTTCTTAAATGTTGTAGTGTCTCTGAACATACCGGGTGTTTGTATTCAGTTATTCTTTGCAATGTCAACTCTCTTACCCAGGTTTTGGTTTACCTGCCCATTAAGTAGTATGCCTTTTTCCCCAGGTATTGATTTTCCTGAAATGATTAGTAATTTTTGATTATATACTCATTTTTGTATTTTAGAATTGCTGTCAGCTTATTTGGTTTTCTGTAAATCATCTGTAGTGATCGTTTGAGAGAGCAGGTATTACAGCTTGGGAGTGGGGGATACTCATCCTTTTTCTAGGCAGTGGCTATTTCCGTCCTTGCTCTGCCCCTCTGCCCTGAATACTCATCCTCTCAGTTGTCTCCTCTGTGCAGATCTCCCTGCACTTTGCTTGGGACACCCCGTGCTCAGCTGTGCTGATTAATTTCACATTTACCTGGAGACTCCTGCTTCTTTTCTTTGTGGTACTCTTCTTCTCCAGGTTGGGGCATTAGGTCACCCCACTCTTTTCTCTGAAGTTTTGATTCCGGTTTATTGTCTGTCTTTCAGAATTTCTCAAAATTTCTGATCAAGTATTGACACGCTTTCTTGTTTCCCATTCCTGTTTCTGGTTTATTGTTTTTGAAAACTATCTTCTCAGTCACTGCGGCATTTTGGGTGGGAAGGAGGTAAGAAGCGTGTGTTCCACTTGCCACATGGTGTCTTTATAAATGATGGGAGTCAGATCCATTCCCAGGATGTTAGGTTTTTTTAAGTGGTATAAGAGCACATGCTCAAGGATAGTGTGCTATAAACTTTCTGCAAGAGGTTCTTTTCCTGAGCTTCTAGAATTCATTAATTATGCAGTATTACAATCACCAGCAACTTTTTATCAATTATTTATGCATTTATAACTGAGATTGGATGATCCTTTAAGATGCTTTTAATTCCTCATATAATTATCATTTTCTGATATGTTTTGATATTACCTTTTTATAGCGACATGAAAATAATAGATAACTTGCCCCATGGAGCATAGCACTCCCCATTTCTTGCTGTCTGGTCAAAGTTGAGGCAGGAGCTGGGGACAGCAGGAGGGATGAGACTACTCACGTTTAGCACTTTTATTGTCTTGATGGGGCGTACCATGTCTTCAGGAACAGTTATTTTGCTGCAGCTAAACCTTCAAGGGTGGTTTATATGTAAGACAGTTCCTTTTGTGTTACTGAGTAATATCTGAGTGATACATTGTTGATTATTTGTTTGCATTATTGTGAAGAGGTGTTGGAGGAGTACCTTTATCTGGCTGAATATCACACGGTCATGATTTATAACAGGGGTCAGAGAGTAAACATTTTCAGTTTTGTTGGCCGTGTCATCTCTGCTGCAGTTGTGACTCTGTTGTAGCTTTCAAGTCATAAGGCAATATAGAAATGAACATGCATGACTGTATTCTAATGAACTTCGTGGACACTAAAATTTGATTTTCATATATAGTCTTTTCATGCTAGAAATTTTATTCTTCTTTTGACTGCCCCCTTTAAAAAAGAAAAGTAGAAACTTTTCTAAGTTTGTGGGATGAATAGGTGGTAGTTTGGTGCTGCCAGCCCCTAATTTAGAAGATTATATAATAACATGGAAAATACTCACTATATGTTGAGTGGGGGGGAGGAGAAGCAGGTTAAAATCAGTGTGTTTAGTGTAATCCCATTTATGTAAAAAAGCAGCCATCAGCATATAGATAGCACTGGAAGAAGAGATACCAAAATATTAATGGTGGTTCTTTCTTGATGGACAGATAGATCATGGGTAAATGTAAACTTTCTATATTGTGTTTATTTGCATTTTCTGTTTTGTATCCTGAATAGTTATTATGTTGTTTTTTAGAATAAATTATTCTTACATCAGAAAAAAGTTATGGGGCACCTGGGTGGCTCAGTGGGTTAAGCTTCTGCCTTTGGCTTAGGTCATGATCTCAGGTTCCTGGGATTGAGCCCTGCATTGGGCTCTCTGCTCGGCGGGGAGCCTGCTTCCCCTCTCTCTCTCTCTCTCTGCCTGCCTCTCTGCCTATTCGTGAACTCTTTCATTTTGTCAAATAAATAAATAAAATCTTAAAAAAAAAAAGAGAAAAGTTATTTTAAAAAGTGACAGAATCTATACATTTTTAGCAAAATTGGCCTATTTATTGTTGATTAGTTTGATACAATCTGTTTTGTTTACCCTCTGCTCCATTTTTAGCCAACAAGTCCCAAATTTGGAAAAGCTGACTCATATGAAAAACTGGAAAAGCTAGGGGAAGGATCTTATGCTACAGTATACAAAGGGAAAAGCAAGTAAGTTCATTTGGTTTTTAATATTTCACATTGAAAATGTACCTGCTCTTTTAATATGGGTTATTAGCAATTAACAATATTTATTTAAATAATTCTCCTTTAATATACAGTAGATTTTTCCTTCTCAGTTTTTGTTGTTGTTTTAAGAAGTGTAAAAATCGCAGAATTGGTTTTCCCTGCTAGCAAACAATTTTGCAGACTTGTCCAATTTATCTTTTCTGTCCTACCCCCACCCTTCTCCCCCAACACTGAGGCTAGAACCCTCAAATGAGAATTCGTTTCCGGGTGAATGATATGATTAATTTCTTCTGGAGGTTTAGTGCTTGCTTAAGAATAAGAGTACTGATTTGACAAAGTCAAATATATTGGCCATTCTTGTGTTTTTTTAAATTGAGCTTTTACTCCATCTGAAGAAATCACTAAATTAAAAAAAAATGCAGATTTTTTTCTTTTTTCTTATCCGAGTATTCTGACATTATACTACATATATTTTCACATGGAGAAACAACCTTCCCTCCTGTTGTCATCACCACCCCCGCCCCATGCTATCCTGTGATCGGGCACAGGTTTGGATTCTTGAAAAGCTTACCTCTGTGTTTCTGATCGGCCTCCTCCCTCTCTCTTATTGATTAAAGAATGCGGAGTTACTGTATTCAGTGGCACGCAGAAATATAATGCTGTTTCTCAAATAACTGTAGGAGATAGAAACCTTGCCTTACCGTAATAGCATTACCAAATAATGTTGAAAATTAATTTTCTGAACCATCCCTGTTTTTTTGGTCTCTCTTTTAAGTCATTATGGAAGATAGGAAATTCTAACCTAATTAATTACATAGAAACGTGTAGTGGAAAATTCTCTGAAGGAACATTCTAAACACATAATTGGAAATTTTGACCATTTAGGTAATCTTTGGCTTTTCTGGAATATAGTCTTATACCTTACTTATTTTTTTAAGAAGATTCAGAAATATTTCTGACAAAGGAAGATATGTAAGTAAGGATTCAGGAATAATATAAGTAACAAATAGTAATACTAATTTTGAGATTTTGAATATTTACCAAAAAAGTCTTTAAAAAAATTTGAATGCGGGGCTCCTGGGTGGCTCAGTGGGTTAAGCCTCTGCCTTCAGCTCAGGTCATGATCCCAGGGTCCTGGGATGGAGCCCCGCATCGGGCTCTCTGCTTGGCAGAGAGCCTGCTTCCCCTACTATCTCTGCCTGTCAAATAAATAAAAATAAAATCTTTAAAAAAAAAATTTGAATGCAAAAGAAACATGATGGGGAATTAAAAAAAAAAGGGGCTGTTAATGACTTAACTCAAGGGTCTGAGCATTATAGAAAATTGCTGAGCAAATTTTAATAGAGGTTGTGTGTGAAACTTTATATTCTTCCCTGAAGAAAAAAAAAAAAGTTATTTCTCTAGTATATAAAAATTACTTGTGCAATTAATGTTTATAACATAAGGATCACTACACTGGATTAATCAATTATTTTGTATAATGTATGGTGTATCTGTTGTCTCACCACTTCTCATGTTGCCCTGTAAAGATAGTTCCTATAATTATCACCTCCATTTCACTAGGAATCCTGGTGCTTGGAGTTTTTGCCACTTGTCCAAGTCCACACGGTTGGGGGCAAAAGCTTGTTTTTGGCTCATGTCTCTCTGGTTTGCAGCCATTCTTTTCCTAACCACTATACAATACTGCTTGCACAGTATAAGGCCTTCCTTGGAAAGCTTTGGTCCTTGTTGAATATTCCAGATGGTTTGCACATATGCTCTGGCTTGTTGCAATCATGAATCAAACAGAAGCAAACATATTATTTCATTATAAGGAAACACAACAATGACTTTGAAGTGTCTTCCCAAAAAAGATGGTCTCAGCTGATATCCAAATGTAAGTTAATAACTCTATCAAATGTTGAACTTTGTGATTTATGTCAAAATCTTGGAGATAGTTGAAAAATCCTCCATTTATTATGCTCGAATAAATGGCTGTCTTTTAAGTAGCTGCAATCTTTGAGAAGGACAGTTCTGCACAGTTAATACTCTTCACTCCAGTAGGCCTGAATATATCTTGTTAGCATTTCTCAAGCAGCTTCAAGCCCGCTGGTCACATGTAGCATTTAATTTCCTCCGGTTGGAGATGAAAGCCGCTGACCACTCACCTGCTTTAAGAGAGGACAGGTTGCCTGTGCTTGCTTGCTTTAGGGTGGCAAGGTCAGGCCAGAGCCCAGCAGTTACGTGCCATCTAGTGACGCTGGAGAGATGAGTTGGTTTGATGTGTCCCTGAAGTGCTGTAATTTAAATAACCAGCCGAAATGTTGTGCCCCCCCCGCCCCCATTCTAGGACTCCTCATCCCCCTCCCATACGTGTCGGTACCCCAGCTCCATCTTTAAACGTTATCTTTAGCATCTTCTCCAAGAGCAGCTATCATTATCTTGTAGTAGAGGTGCCTGGTATTTGCAGAGATCTCACTGATTTCTAGTTTGTGAGTGCTTTATAACTACACCTTGAATTACACGGGTCAAGTTGGGATTTTGCCACAACCTCACTGTGTTAGTTCGCTAGGGCTGCCGAAACCAAGGACCGAAGACTGGGTGGCTTAAACAATAGAAATTTATCTTCTCGTAGTTCTGGAAGCTGGAAGTCTAAGAGCGAGGTGTTGGCAGAGTTCTGTCCTTCTGATGGTTGATTCTGTAGGGGAGAGAATCTGTTCCCTGCTTCTCTCCTAGCCTCTGCGGTGAGCTGGCAGTCTCCGGCATTGCTGGCTTGTAGACGCAGCACCTCAGACTCCACCTTCCTCTTCACGGGTGTCTCCCTGTGTGTGTCTGTATCCAAATATCCCCTTTTCAGAAGGACACTAGTCATACTGGATCAGGGCCCACTTGCATGACTTCATTTTAACTCAGTTATCTCTGCTAAAGGCCCTATTTCTCAAGAACCTGTGTCATATTCTGAGGTTTTAGAGATGAAAACTTCAGTTTATCTTTTTTGGAGGATATAATTGAATCTCTAACACACATTTCAGACCTCAGTAATTGGGCACTGCATTCATGACAGTGTTCTTCTTTTACTATTTATGGTGTATCTTGAGTCATCTTTTATTTCATGGTTCTTTAAATAATACAAGCAAAGCAGATCCCTCCCTCCCCCAGGGTTTGCGTACTTGTTAATTCAGGTGTAATTGCTGGTAGCTACAGTTTAGAAACTTTAGAAGGAATAGAGAGGCTTTTTATTGCCTTGAATTCCCTTGACTATTTTATTTTTGCAGGACACATAGATTGGGAAGAAGTTGACTGAGATCTCTATACTGTGTAGCCGCCTTGGTAAAGAGCTTTGGTTCTAGGGGTGCCTGGATGGCTCAGGCCATGGTCCCAGGGACCTGGTATCAAGTCTGGGCATCAGGCTCCCTGCTTAGCAGGGTGTCTGCTTCTCCTTCTCCCTCTGCCTATCCCCCTGCTTGTGTGCTCACTCTTTCTCTCCCCAATAAATAAATAAATAAAATCTTAAAAAAAAAAAAAAGGAGCTTGGTTCTAAAGAGTATGGTTGGTGCTGCAAACTTGTCAACATACAGAACTCACAGACAAACTTTTTAGTTTTTTAAATAAAAGCTTTGGATTTCCCACATTTTCATATTTGAGTAGATTTTTTTTTTTTTTTAAACCAGTGTTTTTCAGCATACTTTGTGCTTACTTTTTGTGTGTGTTTTTGTTTGGGGGAAGGGAGACAGTTTATCATTACTCTGACTGTGAATCTCTACCCTGGCTTGGTTTCCTGATTATGTTCTCTCTTTTAAATCCCTGTAGCATTTAATATAAGATTTTAAAAAAATTATGCATTGTATAATACTTTGCATTTAAAAATAGATAGCATTTATGAATGTCTTTAATTTAGTACCTCAAAATCATCTTTTTACCTTTCAGGGATTTTCCCAGGGACTTTTATACATTAAGACTTGTTAACATTTTTTTGGAGCTTATTCAACTAATGATGAATGTTTATTGTGTTGTTTTGATGCCCTTTTTATACTGTAGGTGAAGAAGAGGTGAATCACATGCAGATTCTGACCTCAAGAGACTTCACAGTCTTGGAGGGAGATGGTCCATATGCCTAAATAACTTAACATAAATTAGAATGTTGTGATATGAGCTAGAATCCAGTAAAAAAGGGCCAGGTCAAATGATGTGGGGTTTTCAAAGGGAAGAAAGAGAGGATGATATTGACTAAAGTATTTTAAATATGTTCTCTCCAGGGGTGACTGATCAAATTCATAACCTCATGTGCTTTTATTTTTTTTAATTTTTAAAAAAGTTTTTATTTAAATTCCAGTTAGTTAACATACAGTGGTGTGTTCATTTCTGGTGTACAGTATAGTCATTCGGCACTTCCACACATCACGCAGTGCTCATTATGACAAGTGCCCTCCTGTGTCCCCATCACCTATTTCACCAGTCCACCCCCCACCTCCCGTCTGGTCACCATCAGTTCTCTAAGTTAAGAGTGTATTTCTTGATTTCTCTGTCTCTATCTCTCTCGCTTACTTTTTCCTCTTTGCTCATTTGTTTTGTAAATTCCACATACGAGTGAAATCATTTGGTATTTGTCTTTCTCTGACTGACTTATTTTGCATAAAAAAGAATGAAATCTTGCCATTTGCCAGGACACAGAGCTAGGGCTTTTATTTTTTTTATTTTTTTAAAGATTTTATTTATTTATTTGAGAGAGAGAGATCACAAGTAGACGGAGAGGCAGGCAGAGAGAGAGGAGGAAGCAGGCTCCCTGCCGAGCAGAGAGCCTGATGCTGGACTCGATTCCAGGAACCTGAGATCATGACCTGAGCCGAAGGCAGCGGCTTAACCCACTGAGCCACCCAGGCGCCCGAGCTAGGGCTTTTAAATCAAGCCTCCCTCATCACTGTATGTATTCACAGAAATCCTTGGGACAGTTTTCTTTTGGGCTATGGTCCCCAAACAAATATATTTTCACCCTCTGTTATCAGACTCTCCACTAAACTTGTTAAAGACTGGGAGCCTTAAGTGAAAAGCAAACTGATTCATATGGATTATTGTGCAGATTTTGATTAAACAAAAAGTATTACATCTAAGTGTTAAAGTGGAATTGGTTTTAAGCAATGTTGTTTGGCAGGGTGGGTGGGTTCTTTGTGTGTGAGCATCCATGAGGGCCTGGCTGTCGTAGATAAGAGCTCTGACCACAGCCAGCCTCCTCAGACTGGAGATGCGGTGGGACCATGTGTGGCTCAGTGTACTCGGAGATCTACAGGCAGAGCACACCCAGGTCTCACCTAGATGTCTGAAGGTTCCCCGCCCCCCACCCGTTGTGCACCCTGCCATGAGTGCTGAGAAGTTAGGAATCTTTCCTCTTGGCTGGAACAGAATCCTCTTCTTTCCTTCCTACTTACTTAGGGGGTCTGTGAGGCTGCAGAGGCTTGCTTGTGATCATTTACACTTTGTGTCATTTAGAGAAGGAAAAACCTGCCCTTTTTCCATCTCTGGAATTAGAGTATTCGACTTATTTAGACTAAGTCATCCCACAGATGGTCCTGATTTCTGGTCCTTTTTTTCTGCTTATCTTCAGTTTATGTTGAGGGGACGGTGCCAAAGGGTTACTCCTGCGGGAGCCTGCTCAACAGAGAAGCCTGCCCAAGCTGGTTTGTGCCAGCCGTAAATTGTTATCTCAGAGGTCAATAAGAACAATGGACAAATTTGCTCACTTTATGTAACATGAGATTTATGTGATTGAAAGTGCCAATCTTCTTTTAGCATTTCATTCTGCCAATTTGTGCTGAATAATTGAGCTTGAATTAAATGACCTCATAAATTGAGAGACTATGCCAAACCAAGACTGAACTCTACTAAACACATTTCAAAGAGCTCTTCAAAGCCCCAGGAGAAATAGGGGGAAGAAATGCTGTTAATTAAAACAAGCAGCAGCGAGGAGAAAGGCTGCGGCAGTTAACCACCTTTTCAGAATATGGGAGATTAAAGAAGTGCCTCTTACTGCTTGCCCTGAAGGTCGACTCCATTGAAACACTATCAGGAGGAGTTTGAAGAATTCTAAAAATCAGAAATGCCCACATGGAAAACACTGGACTCCTGGGTCTCTGAAGTTTCGATCTTAAGTGTTGACACCTGGGCTGTCATGCCACTCTCCAGCGTCCTGAGAGGTTGCCTGCCACAAAAGAGGCAAATCTGATTACGTTTTATGAGCTCCGCTGCAGGAGGCTCCTGAGGCCCAGTCTCTGTTTCTCATTAGGTCTGCTCTGGTTTTCTTTTAGACTTTGGGTCCACAGGCCAAAGCTTATTATCACCACCCTCATTAAAGATCAAGCCTGTATCCGTGCTATTAATCACAGGGTATGAAAATGGCATCGTAGTATGATAATGCTACCAGTGTTAGCTTTGTAATTTAATGCACAAAATACAGCATTACAATGTCCAACAAGAGAAATTGGATTAGAAAGAAAAAGCTAACGGAGTAAACGAGTTTCCGCCTTGTAATTTTCAGATCGGGTGTTCCTTCTGTCTAGGTGAAAGTTGAAAAAGCAGAATTCTTATCCTTACCTAGGCCAAGGAGGATAATGGCCCACCCACCAAATCTGCCAATTAAAAAAACCCAAAAGTCTATTCAGATTGCAGAATCAGCCCTGACTTCCTTTAGGGGAAGAATGCAAGGCATTGGAGTCTGGTTCATTCGTACAGCTGGTTTCATTTAGCTTGCAGCAGATAAACAAACAATGCCTAATCTTTTTGACAAAAGCGACAATGAGGATATTGTTTAGGCAAGAAGCATGATTTCAATTATTAGACTAAACTGTACAGAAATAACTCTCCGATTAGACAGTGTTTAAATGTATCGGCCTCTGTTCGCCCTTTTTATTATCAGAGCACTTTGATCATTGGATTAGGACACCCTCAAAAGAATCTGTGATATTTGCTGTCTTCAGAATTGTGGTCATATATCAGATATGCCCAGCTGGTGAAAATGGAGGCATTTTTTTGGTTAGTGGAGGAATTTTTTGGAAGAGTTAGGGTAGAATTTCCAATTACCGTAATGTCAGGTCTTCTTGAATCTCTCTCCCGTAGTTCACTTTAAATGGTTTTTGAGGAGGACAAGGGGAAGGATATTATGACAAGATTGGTTTCAGTTTAAAGCGTACCCACATTCCTGAGTTGCTTCATTATTATTGTGATTCTTTTAGTTCCAACCAGGATGCTGGGGAAGTAGCATCTTTTTGTTCTAAACCAGTGGTTCTCAACTGGTTCTCGACGTTGCTTCTCAGGAGACATTTGATGATATCTGGAAATAATTTTTTGTCTTTCACAACCTAGGGAGAGTGGTGGTGGTCTTACTGGCATCTAGAGGCCAGAGATGCTGTGAAACATCCTACAAATGGTAGGACAGTCTCTCATACCAAAGAATTATTTGGCTCAAAATGTCAAAAGTGCCAAGGTCGGGAAGCCCTGATCTAAACAAGGAATGCATAGAGGCAGTTCACATTTTCTTTTTTAAAGATTTTATTTATTTATTTTTGCGTAGAGAGAGAGAGTGTGCACGAGTGCACATGTATGAGCAGGGAGGAATGGCAGAGGGAGAAGCAGACTCCCCACTGGAGCACGGAGCCTGATGCGGGGCTCAATCCCAGGACCCTGGGATCATGACCTGAGTTGAAGGCAGATGCTTAATTAACAGAGCCACCCAGGCACTCCTGGGCAGTTGCCATTTTTCCTTCCTTCCTTCCTCCCTTCCTTCTTTCCTTCCTCTCTCTTGCTCTTGCTCTTGCTCTTTTTCTTTTTCTCTTTCTTTTGTCATGTCTAGTTAAAAGAGCTCCTTCCTTTAGAGATATTTACCAAGACCCTAGTATGTTCTGTGTACCGGGCCAGGTGATTGATACATCATGGTAAGCAAAACTAAGTTATTCTTTTCATGGAGCCTATCATCTAGTGGGGGAGAGAAAACCAAGTAAAGCCAGCAGACACATCTGTAATTTAAATTGCATAAAAGAAAAGAGAGTTGTGAGAAAGAAGATAGGGAGTAGTGGGCTATATATATTTGCATGAGAGGGGTGATGGGTAATAAGCCCACCTTAGATGGATGGACAGTGGCAGTCTTGCTGAGGAGAATACACTTACTCTTTAACCCACTGAGCCACCCAGGTGCCCCGAGGATACACTTACTCTTAGAGCCAAAGGAGATGTGACCAACCAAGGAAAGTTTGGGGACAACAGTGCTTCAGGCCAGACCCCAAGGAGGGCTTGGCATGTTCTACAGACTCAGAGAGCCCTGGGTGACATGGGGTGTGTTCAGGGGAGATTGGTATGAATTGGATTTTGAGAAATCTTCAAGCCTTGAGGATCATGTTAGGAATGTTCTGCTTATATATTACTACAAAATGAACCACTTTAAAACTTAAAGACTTAAAGCAGTAGCTATCATTTTTTTGCTCACGAATCTGCAATTGGAGAAGGGCGGGAAAAGTTTGTTTCTTCTCCATGTGGTATCATTTTGTGCAGCTTGACTGAAATCTGAGGGATCCACTGCCCACATGGCTTCCATGGCTGGCACGTTGGTGCTGGCTCTTCCCAGGGCTTGGGCTTTCTTATAGCATGGTGTTGGGGTTCTCTGAGTGAGCATCCTGAAACATAGGAAGTGAAACTAATGGCTTCATTTCCAATACGCAAAAAGCTTGGAAGCTGATGCTCCTGTCCTTTCAAAGAGAAGAGGCTAGGCGAACTGAACATGGTTCACTTCACTTCACTTGAGGCTCGGTTCACTTCATCAGAGAATGGAGGCCACAGGACAAACCACTGTACTAAATTCTGGAGAGTCACAGACCTATCCAGATAGAACTAGCCTAAATCCTCTCACCGGGAGCACAAGCTGCTAGAGCCATAAACTGGGGAGGATACTTAAATGGTAATTTTTATGAGTTGCTGGAGATGGGCGGTGGTCTAGCGTGAGAATGTGTACTCTTGGGGACCACAGTCATAGGCCCCCACACTTTCTTGGGTTTTGCCTCCAGGAACCCCTTGGGGTTCTCACAGTGAAGATCATGGAAAGATCCCCTTGGGGCTCTGGCAGGGGAAGAGGAAGAATCATCATAAAATACACCCTAAGTGTTTTCCATCACAGAAGCCTGTTCTGCGGGCAGAAGTCTTTCTAGAGCCTTATCCCAGGTGACTGAAGGGAATTTTTCCCACTCAGACTCTCTCCAGCCTTTCTGTCTCACATAAGTGGGAGACACCATACTCAATAATGGTCAGGGCCTTAAGGAAATAGATTGGGAACACTGCAATCAGGGAAGGAAGTAGAGGGTCGAGAAGGGGCGAAAAAGGCTGTATTGCTGGAGAAACGCTTGTGAAGGTCAAATCCCACGATGCAGGCTCACTAAATGAATTCAGACTCACTCAAAAGCTTTGGGAATGTTCACACTCCCTTATACTTTACCATCATGCCCATGGGGCTCCAGTGTAATAACAGTAGATTATAGCTCAGAGATTAGCCAGACACAGACCCTCTTTGAGGAAGAGTACTAATAATGGAAGCCTCGAGTCAGGAGGAGACAAAAACAGAAACACTGGAATCATTTGGTACTGCCTCTGGTACCTGCAGGAACAACAAACAGTAAGCACAGCCAGATTAACATAAATCTTTAGCTTTGGCTTTCAACAAAAAATTACAAGGCATCCGAAAAGATTGGAAAAATACAGCCTGAAAAGACAGATTGGTCTGGATGTTGCCAGAGAGGGAATTTAAAATAACTGTGATTAATATATTAAGGGCCTAAATGGGAAAAGTAGACAAAAGGTGAGAAAAGATGAGTAATGTAAAGAGAGATGAGAAAAGAAAGAATCTAAGAAAGATTCAAAAGAAAAGAGAATTAACATTGTAACAGAAATGAAACATGCTTTTGATGTGCTTAGTAGACATCAGCACAGCTGAAGAAGGGGTCAGAGAACTCGAATACAGGTCAGTAAAAGACAGCCTTCCCAACTGAAATGCAAAGAAGAAGAAGAAAAATAAAAACATCCGAGAACTATGGGATAATATCAAAAAGTGTAACATATGGATGATTGGAATACCAGCAGAAGAAAGAATCAAACAGAAGTATTTGAAGTAAAAATGCAGAAGACTTTCCAAAATTTATTACAGATACCAAGCCACAGATCCATGAGGCTCAGAACACACCAAGTATGTGTTTATGTTTAAACAAATCTGAAGAACAAAAAATAAAAAACTCCTACACCTAGGAATATCATATTAAAGCTGTGGAGAAACAAAGACAAAGAGAAAACCCAAATGGAGCTAGAGGAAAAAATACTTTACCTACAGAGGAAAAAGAATAAGAATTTCATCAGACTTCTCATCAGAAACCACAAAAGTAAGAAGAGATTGGAGGGAAATCTTTAAGAGAAGAGTTTTAAGAATCACCACCCTAGAATTCTATAGCCAATAAATATCTTTCAAAGGCGGAGGAGAAATAAAAAGTTTCTCAAAGAAAAACTGAGGGAATTCATTGGCAGTAGACTTGGGAGAAATTTTAGAAATACTTTAAGCAAAATGAAAATGATACAGGTTGGAGACTTGGATCTCTGTAAAGAAGAGTGTTTGAGAAGGAATAAAGAAAAGTAAAATAAAATCTTTTATTGTCATCTTAGTTGAACTAGAAATGCCCTATTTAAAGCAAAAACAGTGACAATGTATTGGAGATTATGGCATCAATGAGGGGTAGATAATTGCAATGGAAGACACTGTTAGAAGGCACTCTGCTACCCAGGAGCTGATACAGTGTTATTTGAAACTAGACTTAGATTAGTTAGAAATGTACAGTGTAAACTCTAGGACATCCACTACAAAGATTGCAAAAAGTATAAATCTTACATTAAGAAGATAAAATAGAATCATATAAAATGCTCAATTAAAATCAGAGGAGGCAGAAAAAGAGGGAGCAAAAAAGGGGTAAAACAATAAAAAGAAAACAAACAGGATAGATATTAATATGCCTCCATCCAAATCACTTAAGGTATAGTTGGTCTAAATGCACCAAGTAAAAAAGATCGTCAGTGTGGATGAAAGACAAGATCCAACCTTGTGTTGCTTACAAGAAACCTACCTTAATTATAAAGACTTGGGTTAAAAGTAAATTGATAGAGAGAAAAGATGCCATACTAATGCTGTTTACAAGACAGCTGGAGTAGCTATATTAAATTCAGACTAAGCAGACTCTTTTGAAGACGCAGAAGCCTTTCAGGATAAAGAGGGGATATCACATAATGATATAGGTATTAATTTCCCAAGAAGATACAATAATTCTAAATGTGTGTGCACCTAACAATAGAGTGTCAAACTATGGGAGGCAAAAGTTGGTGGATCTGAAAGGAGAAATGGACAAACCCATTCTTGTGGTGAGAGACTTCAGCACCTTTGTCAGTAACTGACGGATCAAGCAGGCAAAAAGATCGGTAAGGAGTGGATGACCTAAATAGCACTTCCAAGATACAGAAAGTGGAAGCTGCCAACATTTTAAGACCTGTGCCCAGAACTGGGACAGTGTCACTTTCTCCTGCTTTATTGATCGGTGTTCCGAGAGACCAGAGTCAAGGGTAGAAGACATAGATGGTACCACTCAATAAGGAATGTCAAAGAATTTGGGGGCTATGTTTTAATACCTCATAATAGAGTTTGGATTTCATTGTAGTCTAGAATTATATCTTCGTTCTCACCTTTGCAGAGTTCTTCCAGTTATCTTTTCTGACCCCATAGTCACTGATGCCTTTTTGGATTAACGTCCCTAGGTGTTAGGTACATTCCTGAGTATAAGGACCCGGTTTGATGTTCAGTGCATCTTACGTGTTGGTTGGCCTAAGACAATCTTGATTTTTGCTTGTTGTCTTTGTGTTATTATTAATAGTGTTTCTTTTCACTAATTCAGTGTTTTTATTTTTCAGTGTCTCTATTTGGGTGATAACGTATATGATCATCTTACTTATATAGTACTTTATTCCTCTAGAGACTTGATAAAGCATTTTGCCAAAAACTAGAAGTTGTTTAAAGTGCTTTATTGGGGGCGCTTGGGTGGCTCAGTGGGTTGAAGCCTCTGCCTTTGGCTCAGGTTTTGATCCCAGGGTCCTGGGATCGAACCCCGCATTGGGAGCTCTCCTCATCAGGGAGCCTGCTTCCTCCTCTCTCTCTGCCTGCCTCTCTGCCTACTTGTGATCTGTGTCTGTCAAATAAATTAAACAAACAAACAGACTTTAAAGTGCTTTATTATGGAATTCAACTGAGTATTTAGAAACATTAATTTTGGTGAACCTTTGGGAGCTTTTTAAAAATTGTTTGTGATTGTCGTTGAACCTCTAATGAAGATTTGTCAATTAATTTAAATTAAAAAGTTTCATGACGGATTAATGACCTTTAGGTACAGCACATTCTCTTAGATAGCAAGGTATGGAGTCTAGAGGTCATGATTTTTGTGGAATAGAAACTGATCAGTCTAAAATTCACATGACCTACCCAGATCCCTTACTGCTCATAATATATATGATCGACTCAGAGTAATTCAAGATAGTGGAAATGCTGGAAATTTGAAACAGGAATTAATGAGTAAGCTGGGACATGGGTACAATCAGGTGCTATTGCAGCTCAAAGGATTACACTTTATTTAGGTTTGATGCATACAAGAGGAATATACAATACCATTAGGAAGAATTATAATAATGAGAAGATGGCAAGTACTTGAAAAGTCTAGAACTATAAATTGCATGACATAATCAAGTACAAGATGTGGATTGTAGACACTGTTGATTTGGGATGATTTTTGAGGAATGTGACATCTGTTAGGGCAAGATATGAAAGGAAGACTTTGGAGAAAGGAGTGGGGTGTGATCTGATTCTTTCCTTAAGTACATTTTGGTTTCCTGGGAAGTTTAGCTTCAGGCTCTTGTTTGTTGCCGCATAATGAACTGGGGAGTGATACTTACCTTTGTCAGTAGAATCTGAAAAAGGGAAAAGTTAATACAACCTCAGTGACTTTTATGTAGAAACATAGCTGAGCTTTAAAAAAATCTCAAAACAGAAGGGAAATTTAGGGGTGCCTGGGTGGCTCAGTGGGTTAAAGCCTCTGCCTTCAGCTCAGGTCATGATGCCAGGTCCTGGGATCAAGCCCCGCATCAGGCTCTCTGCTTGGCAGGCAGCCTGCTTCCTCCTCTCTCTCTCTCTGCCTACCTGTGATCTCTGTCTGTCAAACAAATAAATAAAATCTTAAAAAAAAGAAAAGAAAGGAAATTTAAAGATTTTAAATATGAGACATTTTTCATGCTTAATAGTTGATAACCAAGCTTCCTTCTAGGGTTCAAGGAAATAAACATGTAGTTCCCTATATAAACAAATTTTTGAAAATTCAGAAAATAATTGTCTCTAGTTCAGAATGGTCTCTTGGGGATTGCTGTTTTTTAATTATCTCTCTTTTCAGGGATTTAAAACAATGATCCTACAGGTCCACGAGAATTGTCTGAGCTGAGGGAAATTTGTAAACAGTAGGAACTTCCTGTGACTGGTTGTAAGCTCTGTTATAACTCAGCAGAGAATAAGATAGAAGTCATTCCTTATTGGCCTGATGCGTGAGACCAGAGTGAATTCTGAAGCAGCTTAGCAGCCCGCACGGGTACTCACAGACAGAAAGCCCCTGAGGAAGCAGGGAAAGCAACCAAAGGCTTTTGTTGTGTGTGATCAAACCCCGGAGGAGAAAGAAGAGGGATATGGAGATACCGAGAAACCAAATAAATGATACTAACGAGGCAATTTGGGGATCCCAGAGGAAGTTGAATTTCTAAGGGGAGGGCAGTGGGTTGGTTTAAATAGTGACAGTTTTGTGGGAGTTTTTTGTTTGGGTTTTTGTTGTTGTTGTTGTCTGCTTTAGTCCCCAGGAAAGTTTTAGTGTTGAGCTCTGGAGAATTAAGGGCACCTGGGACTGTGCCCAGAGTAGAACACGGAGGATTATTAAATTAAGTAGAATGGATCTCATCTCTGAGTGGAATAGAAGGGTTGGAATAATAGCAGACCAATAGTGATGGGGTTTTGGAATATAGGTGAAGTTCGGTGGTGTGAGGTCCAGAGTCGACCAAGAAAGAATTCTTGAGACGTCTTTGGCGCAAAATGGTGGTTTATTAAAGCTCGGGGACAGGACCTGTGGGCAGAAAGAGCTGCTGTACTGGGGTTGCGAGGGGTGGCTGATTATATATTATGAGGTTGGGGGAGGTAAGGAAAAAGGGAAGTTTCTTAAAGAACTTTCATAGGCTGAAGAAGACTTACAGGATACCAGAAGCCTTGCCTTGGTCAAGTTAAGGTTGTTTACCCCTCCAGTAAGGCATTAACTTTAAGATAATTGGGATCTTCTTGGAAGAACATTATATTCTGTCTGCTTCAAGTATCTGTCAAGGGGCTGCAGATTATGAGGACATTTAATTGTGTCTACATTTCTTTCTGGAAGCAAGGTTATTCATAGAAATGCTTTGTTCCTGTAGATTGCTAAGACATTTGTAAACTGAGGGAGACTCCTGTCTTGCAGGATTGTGATCTCTATAAGTTTAACTATTTGTTTTTCCTTTCCTTAACTTTAGGGTAGCCAGGAGTACCTGAGGAATGTCACATATATCCCATGGTGGGGGGTTGTGGGATGTCAGCTTCTGCTTTGTCCTCAGCTTGCTTTCTGTTCCTTCACCAATAGAGGAAAGAAGAACCACAGAGTCTAAGAGGGGTTGTCTAGAAAGGCAGCCAGAAAACCAGCCAAATGCCAAGAAAGGCAGAGAGTTACAGGGGCCTGTAGGCAATAATGTCAGATATTCAGCAAGGTCCTGAGAAGATGTGTCCTGAAGAATCCATTAAATTTGCAACTGGGAAGGAAGGTCTTTCTTTAGTTCCTATAGGGGACTGGTAGAGTTAGAGACTCACCTGCTTTGGATTGAAAAGAGAAAGGGGAGGATGGAGGCAGAAATGCAGGGAGTGAGGAAGCAAAGGAAAGAAGAAAGGACAAGTATTTTTTGTTGTTTTAGTTTTAAACCAGACTGGAAAGAATTTGGTATTTATATAGATTATGAGCTAGGCATCAGTAAAAAGCAAGAGAGAAAATGACTAAGGAAACACTTGAAGTGTATTTTTTTAAAAAGATTATATTTATTCATTTGAGAGAGACAATGAGAGAAAAAGAGAGAGAGAGCATGAGGGGGGAGGGCCAGAGGGAGAAGCAGACTCCCTACTGAGCAGGGATTTTTTTTTTTTTTCCCAACATAGGACTCCATCCTAACCCTCCAGGATCATGACCTGAGCTGAAGACAGTCGCTCAACCAACTAAGCTACCCAGGCTTCCAAAGTGTATTCTTGATGAAGAAGTTTGAGGAACTCTGTTTTCTCTGTCTTGAACTTTTTTCTGAAGGTCTTTGATAATACCTCTTTGTCTTTCATGTATTAATAATATATAGATCTTACTCTCAAAATTAAGTGGGTGACCCTGTTCTAGTCACCAGTCTAATATATTTATATATTTTCTTTTTTAGATTTTTTTAATTTGTTTTCTTTCTTAATTTTTTTTTCCCTGAACTTCTTTTTACCCCCTTTCTCCCCCCTGCCATGATTTGGGGTGTCTTCTGATTTGGTTAAAGCACACACAAAGGGTCTTTGCCACCCTTTTGGTATTTTATTTGCTCCTTCATATATTCTTATCTGAACAAAACGACAAGATGGAGAAACTCACCACAAAAAAAAGAACTAGAGGCAATACCGAAGGCTAGGGACCTAATCAATACAGACATTGGTAATATGTCAGATCTAGAGTTCAGAATGATGATTCTCAAGGTTCTAGCCGGGCTCGAAAAAGGCATGGAAGATTTTAGAGAAACCCTGTCCGGAGAAATAAAAGCCCTTTCTGGAGAAATAAAAGAACTAAAATCTAACCAAGTTGAAATCAAAAAAGCTATTAATGAGATGCAATAAAAAATGGAGGCTCTTATTGCTAGGATAAATGAGGCAGAAGAGAGAATTAGTGATACAGAAGACTAAATGACAGAGAATAAAGAAGCTGAGCAAAAGAGAGACTAACAACTATTGGACCACGAGGGGAGAATTCGAGACATAAGTGATACCATAAGATGAAACAACATTAGAATAATTGGGATTCCAGAAGAAGAGAGAGGGGAGCAGAAGGTATATTGGAGAGAATTATTGTAGAGAATTTCCCTAATATGGCAAAGGGAACAAGCATCAAAATCCAGGAGGTGCAGAGAACCCCCCTCAAAATCAATAAGAATACGTTCACACCTCGTCACCTAATAGTAAAATTTACAGGTCTTAATGACAAAGAGAAAATCCTGAAAGCAGCTTGGGACCAGAGGTCTGTAACATACAGTGGTAAAAATATTAGATTGGCAGCATATTTATCCACAGAGACCTGGCAGGCCAGAAAGAACTGGCATGATATATTCAGAGCACTAAACGAAAAAAACATGCAGCCAAGAATACTATATCCAGCTAGGCTGTCATTGAAAATAGAAGGAGAGATAGAAAGCTTCCAGGAAAAACAAAAACTGAAAATTTGCAAACACCAAACCAGCTCTACAGGAAATATTGAAAGGGGTCCTCTAAGCAAAGAGAGACCCTAAAAGTAGTAGAACAGAAAGGAACAGAGACAATATACAGTAACAGTCACCTTACAGGCAATACAATGGCACTAAATTCATATCTCTCAATAGTTACCCTGAATGTAAATGGGCTAAATGCTCCAATCAAAAGACACAGGGTATCAGAATGGATGAAAAAACCAAAATCCATCAATATGCTGTCTACAAGAAACTCATTTTAGACCCAAAGTCACCTCCAGATTTAAAGTGAGGAGGTGGAAAACAATTTACCATGCTAACGGACATCAGAAGAAAGCTGGGGTGGCAATCCTTATATCAGATTAATTAGATTTTAAGCCAAAGACTATACTAAGAGATGAGGAACGACACTGTATCATACTTAAGGGATCTGTCCAACAAGAAGAGCTAACAATTTTAAATATCTACGCCCCTAACATGGGAGCAGCCAATTATATAAACCAGTTAATAACTAAATAAAAGAAACACATCAACAATAATACAATAATAGTAGGGGACTTTAACACTCCCCTCACCGAAATGGACAGATCATCCAAGCAAAAGTTCAACAAGGAAATAAAGGCCTTAAATGACACAATGGACCAGATGGACATCACAGATATATACAGAACATTCCATCCCAAAACAACAGAATACACATTCCTCTCTAGTGCACATGGAACATTCTCCAGGATAGATCACATCCTGGGTCCTAAATCAGGTCTCAACCGGTATCAAAAGATTGGGATCATTGCCTGCATATTTTCAGACCACAATGCTCTGAAGCTAGAACTCAATCACAAGAGGAAATTCAGGAAGAACCCAAATACATGAAGACTAAACAGCATCCTTCTAAAGAATGAATGGGTCAACCAGGAAATTAAAGAAGAATTGAAAAAATTCATGGAAACAAATGATAATGAAAACACAGTGGTTCAAAATCTTTGGAACATAGGAGAGGAAAATATATAGCGATACAAGCCTTTCTCAAGAAACAAGAAAGGTCTCAAATACACAACCTAACCCTACACCTAAAGAAGCTGGAGAAAGAACAACAAAGAAAGCCTATACCCAGTAGGAGAAGAGAAATCATAAAGATCAGAGCAGAAATCAATAAAATAGATTAGAACAAATCAATGAAACTAGGAGCTGGTTCTTTGAAAGAATTAATAAGATTGATAAACCCCTGGCCAGACTTATCAAAAAGAAAAGAGAAAGGACCCAAATAAATAAAATCATGAATGAAAGAGGAGAGATCACAATCAACACCAAAGAAATACAATTATAAGAACATATTATGAGCAATTCTGTGCCAACAAATTTGATAATCTGGAAGAAATGAATCCATTCCTAGAGACATATAAGCTACCACAACTGAACCAGGAAGAAATAGAAAACTTGAACTGACCCATTACCAGTAAGGAGATTGAAACAGTCATCAAAAATCTCCAAACAAACAAAAGCACAGGGCCAGATGGCTTCCCAGAGGAATTCTACCAAACATTTAAAGATGAATTAAATCCTATTCTCCTGAAACTGTTCCAAAAAATAGAAATGGAAGGAAAACTTCCAAACTCATTTTATGAGGCCAGCATCCCCTTGATCCCAAAACCAGACAAGGATCCCATCAAAAAAGAGAATTACAGACCAATATCCTTGATGAACACAGATGCGAAAATTCTCACCTAAATATTAGCCAATAGCCAATAGGATCCAACAGTACATTAAAAGGATTATTCACCATGACCAAGTGGAATTTATTCCAGGGCTGCAAGGTTGGTTCAGCATCTGCAAATCAATTAGTGTGATACAATACATTAATAAAAGAAAGAACAAGAACAATATGATACTCTCAATAGGTGCTGAAAAAGCATTTGACAAAGTACAGCATCCCTTCCTGATCAAAACTCTTCAAAGTGTAGGGATAGAGGGCACATACCTCAATATTATCAAAGCCATCTATGAAAAATCCACTGCAAATATCTATCTCAATGGAGAAAAACTGAAAGGTTTTCCCCTAAGGTCAGGAACATGGCAGGGATGTCCACTATCACCCCTGCTATTCAACATAGTACTAGAAGTCCTAGCCTCAGCATTCAGACAACAAAAAGAAATTAAAGGCATCCAAATAGGCAAAGAAGAAGTCAAACTATCACTCTTTGCAGATGGTACAATACTATATGTGGAAAACCCAAAAGACTCCACTCCAAATCTTCTAGAACTTGTACAGGAATTCAGTAAAGTGTCAGGATATAAAATCAGTGCACAGAAATCAGTTGCATTTCTTTACACCAACAACAAGACAGAAGAAAGAGAAATTAAGGAGTCAGTCCCATTTACAGTTGCACCCAAAACCATAAGATACCCAGGAATAAACCTAACCAAAGAGGCTAGGAATCTATACTCAGAAAAGTATAAAGTACTCATGAAAGAAATTGAGGAAGACACAAAGAAATGGAAAAATGTTCCATTCTCCTGGATTGGAAGAACAAATATTGTGAAAATGTCTATGCTGCCTAAAGCAATCTACACATTTAATGCAATCCCTATCAAAGTCCCATCCATTTTTTTCAAAGAAATGGAACAAATAATCCTAAAATTTATGTGGAACTGGAAAAGACCTCGAATGGCCAAAGGAATATTTTTTTTTTTTAAGATTTAATTTATTTATTTGGCAGAGAGAGATCACAGGAAGGCAGAGAGAGAAGCGGAAGCAGGCTCCCCGCTGAGCAGAGAGCCCGATGCAGGGCTCGATCCCAGGACCCGATGACCATGACCGGAGCTGAAGGCAGAGGCCCAACCTACTGAGCAACCCAGGCGCTCCTAGCTGTAGGAATATTGAAAAAGAAAGGCAAAGTTGGGCTGTCATCATCAAGACTGTATGGTACTGGCACAAAAACAGACATATAGATCAATGGAACAGAATAGAGAGCCCAGAAATAGACCCTCAACTCTATGGTGAACTAATCTTCGACAAAGCAGGAAAGAATGTCCAATGGAATAAAGACAGCCTCTTCAACAAATGGTGCTGGGAAAATTGGACAGCCACATGCAGGAAAATGAAATTGGACCATTTCCTTACACCACACACAAAAATAGACTCAAAATGGATGAAGGACCTCAATGTGAGAAAGGAATCCATCAAAATCCTTGAGGAGAACCCAGGCAGCAACCTCTTTGACCTCAGCTGCAGCAGTTTCCTCCTAGGAACATCGCCAAAGGCAAGGGAAGCAGGGTCAAAAATGAACTCTTGGGACTTCATCAAGATCAAAAGCTTTTGCACAGCAAAGGAAACAGTCAACAAAACCAAAAGACAGCTGACAGAATGGGAGAAGATAATTTGCAAATGACATACCAGATAAAAGGCTAATATCCAAAATCTATAAAGAGTTTAGTAAACTCAACACCCAAGGAACAAATAATCCAATCAAGAAATGGGCCGAGGACATGAACAGACATTTCTGCAAAGAAGACATCCAGTTGGCCAACAGACACATGAAAAAGTGCTCCACATCACTTGGCATCAGGGAAATACAAATCAAAACCACAGTGAGATACCACCTCACACCAGTCAGAATGGCTGAAATTAACAAGTCACAAAATGACAGGTGCTGGTGAGGATGCAGAGAAAGGGGAACCTTCCTACACCGTTGGTGAGAATGCAAGCTGGTGCAACCACTCTGGAAAACAGCATGGAGTTTCCTCAAAAAGTTGAAAATAGAGCTACCTTATGACCCAGCAATTGCATTACTGTGTATTTACCCTAAAGATACAAATGTAGTGATCCAAAGGGGCACATGCACCCGAATATTTATAGTAGCAATGTCCACAATAGCCAAACTATGGAAAGAACCTAGATGACCATCAACATATGAATGGATAAAGAAGAGGTGGTATAAATATACAATGGAATACTATGCAGCCATCAAAAGAAATGAAATCTTTTCATTTGCAACGATGTGGATTGAATTAGAGGGTATCATGCTTAGCGAAATAAGTCCATCGGAGAAAGACAACTATCATATGATCTCCCTGATATGAGGAAGTGGGAGATGCAACGTGGGGCTTGGGGGGGGTAGGAAAAGAATAAATGAAACAAGATGTGATTGGGAGGGAGACAAACCATAAGAGACTCTTAATCTTACAAAACGAACTGAGGGTGGCTGGGGGGAGGTGGTTAAGGAGAGGGGGGTGGGGGTTATGGACATTGGGGAGGGTATGTGCTATGGTGAGTGCTGTGAAGTGTGTAAAACTGGCGATTCACAGACCTGTACCCTTGGGGCTAATAATACATTATATGTTTATAAAAAATTAAAAAATTTTAAAAATATATAGATCTGAAATAGTTGTTTTTGTTGCCAGTTTCACCTTGTTTAGGACATAGATCTATAAGAGTGTTATTTTTAGATATCTCTTCTATTTTTATTTGTGTTCTTTAAAAATTTAAATACTTCATTGAACTCTGTGTAGCACATGGGTTTCTTCTCTGCTTTCCCATTTTGCTTTATTGATACTAGTTGTAGTTTTTAAATGATGATACCTGTTTTTGTGCATCTTTTCTCTTTCTCTCTCTCATACCGCCCCCCCGTCCTTCTTTCTTTTTGTAATTTAGGATCATGAAATAAAGCTAAGATTATGGAGCAGTGGGTTAAGCTTCATTTTGTCACCTATGAAGATAGGACAAATATTAGAATTAATTTCACACAGCTGTGAAGAATCTATGAGAATGAATGCATTTGGAGTGTTTCAAACATCTCAAATATAGTATATGTTAAATGAATGTTGGCTAATTACTTTTTTCTTTATTTCTTATAAGAATTCTGGCAAAGTTTTGAAATGAGATGATTTCTCCCATTTTATAGATGGAGAAACTGAGGCCCATAAAGTCTGAGTCACAGTCACATAGCTCAGTGGCAGAGCCAGGACCCAGACACAGTCAGCCTAACTGTACAGCTGAGTTCTTAATTTTTATCTCCTTTTATTTTTTTACTTACTCATTTCATTATGAAAAATCCTAAAATCTGTGCTTACTCTCCCCTCTTATTAATGATTAACTCTAGGGAACATGGCCAGTTTCTCCCATGATTCTTGTATCTTCCCTCTGTGCCTCCGCTGTCATTTCTTGTTAGTCATGTATCTCCCACATTCTCTACTGTTCTAGGCAACTCCACAGTGACAGCATAGCTCCCCACAGCACCCCCCCCCAATACTTCACCCTGCTCATCTGTGGCTTTCCGTGTAGAAGGGACTGCATGAAGTAGAACACACACTGCTCCCTTTTTCCTTCCTTTAGATACACTTATTTCAGACAAGGTTTTCCATTTCATTGCCACCTTCTCTGTATGGAAGTTGGCCCTAGATTCGGTGGCACCCGTGCCTCTCACTACTTTTTCTTTAGCTCCTGTGGCTCACAGAACTCCTGATCTGCAAGCAAGTTTACAATCCTTTTGTCCTCTCGTGAATAATGGAGGAACTAATATTACAGTAAGAGCAGTACCTTAAACAAAATCATTCTTTCACATATGTTTTTGAGTAATTCAGAAACTCAGCACCTTAGAGCCACCACCACCCCCCCGCCCCCCCAAGTCTATTCCCAGCACTGGCTGTGAATGCAGTTAAGCACTCAAAATTGAATTAAGAGGATAAAATGATTCTACCTGTTGTGTCCTTTGAGTCTTGCCAAAATTCCTGGCCCATTTTTCTTTGTTCTTTTTGTCACTTCCTTATGTATTTATGTCTAAACAGCTACATTTATATTGTTTGTATGTATTCACATAAACTTTCAGATGACTTGATTAAGTTTTAAATCACTTTTATGAGAGCTATTGTGACCTGAGCTAATTTATTACCATTGACCCATTTATTACTAAAAGGGCTTCTTTAATTAATAAGTGCTGAAGAGAGTATCTGTATTGAATGTTATTTTGTCAAAAAAATATGGTTAGGTGAGGTGAAGCTTCATTCCCAAATGTGCAATTTTGAAGCTGACATGGCCAGATCTCTACCTAGGGACCGTGCTAGTAGCCACTTAGTGATTGGTTTGCAAAGTTATATTTCCCTTTCTACTTTTCAAAAACTTCCCCTTGTGTTACATATATTTATATGACAGACTAATATGTTTATATTCATAAAATATACAAATATACATATATTCATGTAGGTGTATAAATGAAAAAGAAAATGCAGGTAGCAGAGATTGTCTTTGAAAGTTGGAGAGAACAGAGTTGACAGGTTGAATGGTGGGCTGTATATTTATCCTCCTGAGTAGCAACATGGTGGCCCCAAAACCTTGGGTGTCTCAGCTTCTCATGTGTCACATTCTTATTCTGCTTCAGAGTTGGAGTCATTCTGTCTATTTGAAATGAGTATATCTCCCTGTTTTCCCAAATATCCTTTATAATTCAGTCATACTTTCCCTGTAGTCATTCAAAATGAGTGAGTTTTTGTGGATTAAGGATTGGATGTGTCTCTGACATATGATTAATCATGCTTTCTCACTTTCTGAAATTCATAAGCTAAGTCTGGTTGAGTAAGTAGTGGCCTGGATTTTAAGATCACAGTAAAAAGAAGAAAATAAGGGATATGTTTTCTTTAAATATTTGTGCATTTAAAAACCAAGAAAAAAATAAAAACAAAGACTAAGGTGATTCTACTTTTTTTTTTTTTTTAAGATTTTTTTGTATTTACTTGACAGAAAGATAGAGAGCACAACCAGGGGAAGGGGCAGGCAGAAGAGGAGGGAGAAGCAGGCTCCCCACCCAGCAGGGAGCCTGACACAGGGCTTGATCCTAGGACCCTGGGACCATGACCTGAGCTGAAGGCAGATGCTTAACAGACTGAGCCACCCAGGCGCCCCTATGTATTATAACCAGATGGAGATGTTTATCTACCATGGACACAGGGTGTTAATTTTGTAGTGTTTATTTATTTTATTTTATTTTATTTTATTTTTTTATTTTTTTTTTTTTAAAGATTTTATTTATTTATTTGACAGAGAGAGATCACAAGCAGGCAGAGAGGCAGGCAGAGAGAGAGGAGGAAGCAGGCTCCCTGCCGAGCAGAGAGCCCAACACGGGGCTCGATCCCAGGACCCTGAGATCATGACCTGAGCCGAAGGCAGCGGCTTAACCCACTGAGCCACCCAGGCGCCCCCTTTTTTTTTTTGATAGAGATCACAAGTAGTCAGAGAGGCAGGCAGGAGGGAGAGGAGGAAGCAGGCTCCCTGCTAAACAGAGAGCCCGATGCGGGGCTCGATCCCAGGACCCTGGGACCATGACCTGAGCCGAAGGCAGAGGCTTTAACCCACTGAGCCACTCAGGCGCCCCTGTAGTGTTTATTTTTAAGAGTAGGTTTTATATTGTTACTATATACGTAGATATAGGTATATATATATATTGCTGTATGTATTGTTATAAATACATGCATGGACACAAATATGTATGTGTGTGTGTATAACTATATTCCATCTTTAAACAAGGAACATGTAGGGTGCCTGGGTGGCTCAGTGGTTTAAAGCCTCTGCCTTCGGCTCAGGTCATGATCCCTGGGTCCTGGGATCAAGTCCCGCATTGGGCTTTCTGCTCAGTGGGGAGCCTGCTTCCTCCTCTCTCTGCCTGCCTCTCTGCCTACTTGTGATCTGTCTCTGTCAAAGAAAGAAATAAAACTAAAAAAAGATAAACAAGGAACATGTATAAAATAAATCTTAGAAAAAAGAGGAAAATGGTAAATAATTACAAAGTGACTAAATATTTTATTTGTAGGTATTTGACATAGAAGGATTTAGATACATGTGTTCAGTTTACCTAATTTACAAATAGATTACTTTTTTTCCTTTTTACTTAGTATAAAATAGCATATTTTATTAGCTAAAGTTTTATTTATTTTCTGGGCCAGGATTTGTACAAAAGGTGCTGTCATGGGAGAGGATTCCTCAACTGGGTGACTACTGATGATTTCCCATCTGCTGCAGTTGGAAGAAATGTCACGACATTTGTATCCATTCCTCATTTTAGGCGAAAACTGAGTAAATGTCTAATTACTTTTCAGTGTATGTTGCTCCTGAAGTCAGAGACTTTATCCTCCAACACTCATTTTGAACTTAAATGGAAAGCACATCAGACAGCTTTCTGTTAATGGCTGAGAAGATTAACACACACAAAGGAGAGACATTTAGGAAAGCTGACTTTTGTGATTTTTCAGTTATAGAAAGTATTCTATCAGCGAGAGCTGATGGATCTGCCCTGTCTGTAGCTGTTGGCTAGTTTAGCCCTTGCTTGAAGTGGTTGACTTCATTCATTCATGCGTGCAGTGCTTATTGAGGCCAGATTCCACCACAGCCATTTAGTTCAAGGCAAAGCCGTGGAACGTGGTTTCTCCTCAAAGTGGCTAAATTATGTTGTCTCACTGAACAGAAACTAGATTTCTTATTGGAAGCTAGATTGGTGGCTGAGACTTGACATCACTGAATAGCCTTTTGTTTAAGACCTTGTCAGTTTTCCTAAACCTGGCAAAGTGATTCCTGTTTAGAAAAGGGATGCTAATGTCTTGTTTGATGGTGATAAAGTCACATGTTATTGCTTGGAAAGCCCTGCAAGTAGCACAAGTGGACTTTATAAATTGTGTATTTGGCTTTCTTTGTCTTTACAATGAAGACTTGCTACCAAATATTTTATAGTATGTGTACTATACATACAGTATAAATCCTGTTATACAGTACAGTTTAAATCCTGGAAATTTGCTAATTTTTAGTGTGTTTTAATGTTAATTTATATTTACAAATATTTTTTATAGTCTGTTTTAATCCATATTTATATTGTGAAGTACACTTAGTAGTCTTCCAGGCTCAGTTAGCTTACTTTTATTGGTTAGGAATGTATATTTAACTTCTTCAGATGAACACTGTCGATAGGTTAGCTTCTCCTTCATTCAGAGCTCTACCCTAAAATAAGCGTTAGCAGGTAATAAAATATTGACATCCAGCAAGATCACAAGTCTGGTTACTTTCCTGGATCAATTCTATGGTCGGCTAGAGGCATCCAGATCCCTCTTGAGTCCACTGTTTATGTTCTACCAATTCCCTAGTTTTGACTTTCTGTACTTTGTGTTTCCCCACCTCCTTCTGCGTCTTTGTTTACAGAGCCCTCTGTGTCAGTGGCTTACTTCTCCTTTTCACATGTCCATGGCCCATCCCATCCTTAAGGTCCAACTCAAGTCACACTCATACTGTGAGACTTTCCTGGCTTTTCACAAGACACTGTCCTTGATTACACTTCAGTTATGCTCTTCTAAGTCCTCTTTCTGACTACGCCTTGACTTCACCTGCCACAATCCACCCACCCACTAAGCAACCCACTTGCCAGACCATCCTAGCCTAGTTTCAGCAAGATTCCTGCAATTTAGAGACCCCCCCCCCCCTTGCTATCTAGTTGCTCTGGCCTGCCCTTAGCAAGGATCCTGTTAGATCAGGTTAGCAGGAATTCCCCCTACCCTTGATGTCACTTCTTAGTAATTTTCCATCCATCCATAAATGAACCATGGGCTCTAAATCCCCACTTGTTCTTGCATTTGTACTTGAGCCCTGTCTCTGTCTCCCCTATTAGAATAGTCTTGAATAAAGCTTTACTATTTAAACAGATGTCAGAAAAATTTATTCTTTTTTTATTTTATGATTCAGTTACTGCCTTGCTTTCTACGTCCTTTCCTTGCTCATATGTATGTAACTTATTCTCATATGTATGTCACATACTCTTACACATCCATATATTCTTTAGCACTTACCGCAGTGCTATTCATACATACTCAGCTAATAAACATTAACTATGTAATGATGGGGAAAGTGCTTAGGGATGCTGTGACCACACTCTTTAAGTGTGTTGAGGAGACTTCGACAGATGGCCCTTGGGAGTAGAGATTTGTAGTCACTACATAGGAAGTTCTTTCTTCCCAAATGCACATTCGATTGCCATGGGTCTTAGTTCTTCCAAATCTAAGGTCATGTATCTAGGTTTTTTTTTTTTTGTTTTTTTTTTTTGACAGACCGAAATCAGAAGTAGGTAGAGAGGCAGGCAGAGAGAGAGGAGGAAGCAGTCTCCCCGCTGAGCAGAGAGTCTGATGCGGGGCTCGATCCCAGGACTCTGGGATCATGACCTGAGCTGAAGGCAGAGGCTTTAACCCACTGAGCCACCCAGGTGCCCCATGTATCTAGGTTTATCGAGTAAAATCTTCTAGCATATCTGTCCTGGAGGTGATTGGTTGCTTTCCATCACTGGGTATGGAGTGGTCCCATGACACTAAATTCCAGCCAGGCCAACTCAAGGTACTTGAGTGGCCCCATCTAGGTCCTGCCCCTATGTGACTGTCAGGCCTGTACTTGCTTCCTCTGTTAGGTCTCTCTTGTTTGACTATTGGGGTTGCTTTCACCGATAAACCAAAATCAAAGTCATGAAAATTTATGAAAGAAAGAAGTACAGGAGCCATTTTCCTTGAAAGTATGAGCTCGGTTAAACTCGAGGCTTCCTGGATTTTATAACAGCTCATCTAGTAAAAAGATATATTATTAAACCACAACAAAAAAGTAAATGACCAAATATAAAAGTGGGATACTATTTAAAAAAAAATCTACACACAGAAAAAAAGGTCTAGAAGTTACACAGACATTGAAAAATTTACCTCTGATTAATGGGATTATTGTTGATATAATTTCTTTTCTGTATTTGCCAACCATTTTGCCATAAACGTGTTACTTTTACAATTAAGGTAAGACTTACTAATGTCATTCTAAAATATACTGATCTATGTTAAGGTTTGTAAAAAATTATTAGAAAGCACAAAAAATAATGACATTGCTTTGACAGTAAATAATTTGATCACAAGTGTCTGAAAAAATATATATTGATGTAAGCAGAGCACCTTTGTTGAATGTAGGGGTAGCGTGAGAACGTGGCTCACATACATTTCTTCTGTGGTTCACACAGTAATTATTGCCAGCCCACAGAGAATTTGAGTTGGGTTCTGAAGTCTAACCTCCTAAAAATTCTGAAACTGCCTCTTCTGGTTGTATGATTTGGCACTGTGCCTCAGTTTCTCTGTAAATTGGAGATGACAGGAGTATTGATCACACAAATTTGTTATAAGGATTAAATGAGACATTGTAAATAAAATCCGGGGAGGCCCGAGGCCTGTCATGCTCTAGGTGCTTTAACAATAGTGATATTCAGTGCAAGTGCTGTTTTTGACTTAAAGACACTTATCACCTATTTTGATTTAAACCTACTGTCTGTATATAAAGCCATTTGATTCCAAATCAGGTTTATTTGTACTCTGGCTCATTGCTAGATTTTGGAAGTAATATTAAGCATAGATCTCATTATATCATCTCTACATAATTTTTATAAAGTCCTTATCTAATTAGCTCGTTAGTAGAACATGAATTAATACAAAGCCTGAGCTTCACCATGTGTAGGTGGATTGTTTTCAACTCTGTTTAATTGAATCATTTTTACTTTGATACCCTGCTTGCCTTTACAGCAGTCCATTGTAGTACCACTTTTATTTTTAGGAGAGTAATAGTCTTTTCGATTTAGTAATTCATGATCCCTAAGCATTGTTCTCCAGTCCTTTTTGTCATAAAAGACTTCACTCAGACTAGATAAATTTGGCTTTGCTTGATATTGTTTTAAAATTTCATTTCAAAGATATTTAACAGTGACACATTTTCTATAATTATGACAGTAATCCAATTTAATGAAGAAAATAAAAATCACTCTTAATCCTCTTGACTTGATAGAAGTCTTAGTCCCTTTAACCAAGCTACTGTGTATTTATAATTATCTTTGTTGGTTCTCCATGGGCCCTTGCTACCAACCCCCCCCGCCCAATAACCAGGTTGCTATCCTGGTTATAACATAAACTGTATGTGTGTGTGTGTGTGTGTGTGTGTACACGCTTGTGTGTCTGTCTGTCTTTATTAGAAGAGGTAGAAAATAGTCTGAACTCTGAATACCCCTGCCTTAATGGCTCTCCAGGGCTGCTTTAATTATTTTATCCTGCTGTTCCAAATCTCACTTAATGTTGTATGGCTACGTTTGAATGCAAAATGCAAGATCTCTGTGGTTAACACTACTTGACAACTAGTATTTGGGGATTCCTTACAGCCTTGTGGTGAATCAGTGATGTGCTTTTTGGTGCATCTCATTTAACTTTTTTGGGGAGACTTTTATCCTGCGAGCCGAGGCCTGCCTTCTCTTTTATGATGCCGAACGTGTGTGCCTTGACTGGAGAACGGGGACCATTTCCGACTCTGCTAGAGAAATGGGAACATCATGCTTTCAACATACCTTTCACTGAGAAGCTTGAAATGTTCTAAGGTGGCACATCAGGAATTTATCCTCTTCTTTAATCTCAGCTCATTTAATGGCTCACTCTGCTTGTGATGCCGTAGTTAGACTTTTTTTGTAAAAAAAAGTTATGAATGAGTGGATTTGATTTTTATATTTAGACATAGCATGAGGTATAGTATGTAAGCATTAGCTAGAAAATAATAAGTAATCCAAGAGAAGGAAAAATGATATTATCATCAGAAAGTAGATCCATTTCATTTCTGCTTTTTTGAAGCATTTTCTATGGGGAAAAAAGCTTCTGAAGATAAAATCTATTTGAAGTGGCAACTTGACCTCAGAAAGAGAAAATTTGATTTCTCTAGAAATGTAAAATGCTGCCTTTTCAAAGCCTGCAGTAATATGCTTCCCCAGACAAGTGTGCTTGAAAGTAGGGCTAGGGAAAAACAGGGAAAAATCCAGCTTCTTTTTTCCTTAACCTTCACACCATCCCTTCGTTTGTAGGTTTCAGTGCGTATGAGCACATTTGGGTGTTGTATGTTTAGGGACATAAATTGTATGTTACAGAGAAAAATTTGTAGAAATGCTTAACACTGTGAATTTCAAATCTTACTATGTATGAAAAATCAATTTCTAAAAACTCAAAATAAAATATATTTTACTTCTTTTTTAATGAAACCCTCCCATCTCATTAAATAAACATGTTCCTCTCTAGTAATTTCAGGAATATTTGTAACCAACTACCTTTATATCTGTAGGTGTCCTGGGCATCTTTTCCGTGCTTTGTGTTTCTTTGTTTTTATTTTATTTTATTTTATTTTAATTTTTATTTTTTTTAATTGAACAGTTCTTCCATTACTTGTCTTTGATTCCTTTGCCTTAATTTTTTTTTCTTTTTGGTTTTTTTGTTTGTTTGTTTTTGTTTTAAAGCAACTTACCTTTGTTCATCTTGGATTTTGGTTGCTTGTTACTGTCTTATTTCTTTTCTGAATGGTTATCTCCTCAAAGGCTTTATGTAGGTGACTTTTGCTCTATCCAATAATGGTTCCTTGCATCTGGAGGTATTCCAGAAGAGTGCCGAGAAGTGTCCAGTCCATTGCCCTAAAATTCCAGAAGATTAGTGTATCACAACAGATGGTAAAAGTCTTTCAAAATCAAACCAACACAGACCAGATAATCACAGTACGGTGTAGCTCACTGAGGAAAGGAGAGAAAGCATCAGAAACCCAGGGAAGGCTAAGGTTTGAAGTAGAACAACAAAAGATGCCACTGGGGTAGGAAAGTGATAGAGAATGAGTACAATTACTCCCCTCTCTTTTGCTTACATCACTGCTACCAAGGTAAGTGAGCGTCTGGAACCAAAACACAGAACAAATACAAGAATGAATCAAATTATCAAGTGTCTTGGGAAGTTTGAGGGTACTGTGGTTCTCTAAGGAGTTCTGATTTAAGACTTAATATGATTGTGTCACTGAATTTTAAAGAAATTAAAGTTGAGATTGTCCTATCACTGTCAATCATCCTTGAGGAACAATGAAAAACTGACAAGGGACTAGCAGCCTTGAGAGGTCCACTTAGTCACAGAAGATGGATTCTGTGAACCAGATTTAGGGGAAATGGTATGACCAACCTTCTCTCTGCATGTCCTCCTCATTCCCTCTCTGCGGCAGAACATTTTAGGACAGATTATCACGCAGATGATTTCTGAGTAGTTAGAAAACAAAATGGCGATCATAAATATTATGTCATCCCTAAATAACCTTAATTCCTTTTTCTGATCGGATTGTTAAGCTAGTGGACCAGTAGAACCCTATTTTTTTTTTATTTGTTTTTCAAATGTGGGTAATGGTTCTTGTTTGTGTTCTAATAGGTAAGAGAGTGATAGGCAGTTGAGTGCTATGCTGTTGCTGGTGGTGGGTTTACAACAGGCTGATGAAAGATCCCTAGGAGTCGTAGGGTTTATTATACCTCCTTACGTGGTAAGAGGTTGGCTCGTTTGTTCACCACAGAGGCCTAATTAGGTGCCAGGTGCAGATTTTCTAGTATAGTCTAGTCCAGTGGTGGATGGATGTAGATGCTCAGTGTCGTGGTCTAGGAAGGAGGGGCCACAGAAAGGAAGGACTGGAATGGCAAGGTTCGAAGTGAAAAAGAGGAATGAGGAGAGAGATAAAGAAAGGACAATTGCTGAAGGTAGGTTCCCAGAAAGGTGGATGGGGTCAGTGTCAAGAGTGTGGTGTCAAACAGCGCTGTCTTGGACCTCATCCTGTTCAGTGTTTTCATTCCTACCTCAGATTAGGACACAGAGAAGGATGGGTAGTCAATGCCCATCAAGAACAGGATTGGATTTTGGAGCATACACGAGAGGCATGAGCAGCTGGCTGCCGCTGACAAATTGGAATTTTATTAGGGATAAATCATACTCCTGAAATTGTTTAAAAAATGAATTATTAGGCATAGGGCAAGTTAGAAATGGTGTGATTGTGGGGCCCCTGGCGAAAACTTGGGGGTTTTCATTTTTGGTCAGATTAGTTTGAGTTTATAATATTTTGTGACTATCACAGTTTAAAACATGCTTAGGCCAACAAGTTCGGTTTTTGGAACGGGGCAGGCTGGTATCCCAGTCCACTCAATGCTTATCAGACCACATCTGGTAGTGTGCCCACCCTGGCAACCACATTTCAAAAGGGACTGATCAGGTGAGATGTCTCAAAAGCTTGCAGGTAAGACTGAAGGCCATTTCAAAGAGCTGAATATTTTTGGATGCTTATTGTAGAAAAGGAGACTTGGACGTGTTCCAAACCAGACAAAGGAAGAAAGGCTATGAGAAGTTGATGTAAGAACCTGAAGGCTTAACAGAGTGGTTCTCAACACCTCCAGGGTGTTTTAAAGTATACAAATGCTTAGGACCCCACCCACTGCCAATTAAATCAGGGGTGGGGTCAGGCCATGATCTGTCTGAAAGGTGCCCAGTTGATTCTAGCATGTAGCTGGCACCTTCATCTTCCGCACAGCTGTAGGTGGTCCCAGCCGCCTCCATGCCTTGCCTAATGCTCAGAAGCAGCCAGGACAGCAGCCCGTCAGGAAGTCAGAATGAACTCTCCTCTGCTCACATCACTGTTTACCATGGGCACTACCCAAGGGCTAAACTCCCAGATCATCTGCTGTCTCTCTGACCTCACCCTTCTGTTTCTCACTATATCTTTTTAACTGTCCCTTTCCCCTGTCTTTCAGGATTTCCCTGTGTCTTCTAGATCTAAACATATTCTCTACCTCTTTCTGATTTTTTTCTTAACTCCTGCTTTAACAGAAAACTGGCTCTCTCCTGAGGTTATTACTTCTCTTGAAGTCCTCCAAATGACTCAGAGATTTTTATGTCTAGCCTAGATTTTTGTACTGAGATCCAGATACACAAACGCTAATGCTTACTATGTGTCTCCACTGGGGATGCTCCCAGACCAAGATCCTCCGAAACAGGACTCTGGTCCTCTGTCTGAATCTCCTTTTCTTTACTGTCCCTCACTTTAGTAAGGGATCCATCCAACACTGAGGTCAGAACATTTGGAATGATCTTTTACAACATTTCCTATGCCCAGTCCAGTTTATCCTTATAGGTTGTTGTTTCAGTCTTCTGAATGTCCTTTTCCCTTTTCCCATTGCTGTTACCAAACACTGTTCTTTTGGGGCCACCATCTTTCCCCAGGACCACCGCAACAGCTTCCTTCCCCCCTTTCCTGGTGTGCTCCTCACTGGTGTGCTCCTTCATGCCATTCTATACCATAGGGAGTGAGCTGCAGACACATAATTTAATCATAACATTTCCTTTCTTGAGATTCCCCCAGTGGTTCTCTCCTCTCCTCTCCTCTCCTCTCCTCTCCTCTCCTCTCCTCTCCTCTCCTCTCCTCTCTTTATTTTCTTTGGCTCTTATGGACCTCTGTGATCTGGTTCTTCCATTCCTCTTTTCAGGGACCTCCCTAACTCCATCTCCATGCCCCCCTCTCCCCCCCACCACCAATAATAAGCTCACTCTTTCCTTCTTATATTTTTGTTTAACACATTGTGTTCTCTGCCTCTGAGATTTTGTATGGTTGTTCCATCTACCTGGTTGTTTCAACTGTCTTTTAGTCTATGGGTTCCTCCCCCTTTTTTCCCTTGAAACTTATTTGTTGAAGAGACAGGTTCAGTTTTCCTAAAGAATTTCCTGTATTCTAGATTTTCTGGTTGTATCCCAGTGGTATCATTTAACTTGTTACCTTATCTCCTTAAAATAAGTAGTTGGATTGAGACTTGGTTAGTTTCTGGTTGGTATTGTTCTGTGGGAGGAGATGTCTGCTTCCATCAGACGGTGCATACTATCTGATAGCCTCTTCTTGTGATTTTGGGAACAATTAATAATCCATTAAGTGATTATGGTTAAGAACAGTGTTATTCAGATTGTCATTCCATCTTCATTTGTCATGTGCAGTACATCTATAATGAGAAGCTTCCATATATCAACTATTTTGTTAGAGTGAAGGACCGTGTATATGAAAGTATATAAAGAGGGAAGGTAAATGCTTGATATAGTCTCTTTAATGGTTTTGATATTAATGATATCATTTTGTAGTACCCTCCAAATGTGACTCCTGAGTTGGTTATTTTGTTGTTGTTGCATTATAAACTTTTTGAATTAAACATGTTTGATAGCTTTCAATCACAGATACAAGTTTAGTGATGCTTAAGTTGTTTCATCTTGGACAAGTGAGAACTTCTTGTTACTCTTTGACACTTTTATGTCTGTCTCCTTGGTGAGATCTAGATCCAAGGATCATGTCTCTGTTGTTTGCCCTTTATCCCAGGCACAGAATCACTGTCTCTCAATTTGTTGATTTAGGGGCAGGATATTAAAACTTAATTATGGGACAAACTATCTTACAAAAGAGCATTTAGTTTAGTCTTTGTGGATTCAGAGCTTGAATCAGAGAGTGTCAAGTTACAGGAAGCAAATTTTGACTCAACGTAAGAACCAAAAAATTTGGGGTAATTTAGGGAGGTTGAGTTCCGTCAAGTCTTTTGAGGGGCTGCTTTGTTCCAGGGAGTGAGAGGATATGGATAAACAATCAAATCAGTGAGAATCTTTTTGCTTGGGAGCCTGAATGATCATTGAGGTCACTTCTACTTGCAGGATAATGACTCTCAAATCCTTTGTTGACAGATTTTATTTTTGGAAAGGTGCAGAGTTGGCTGGTTTAAAATTGTTGAAATGTAATTATTGTTTTCTCCCATGAACAATAATATGTCACTCTAAATTTGGTTCAAAGGGGGCGCCTGGGTGGCTCAGTGGGTTAAGCCTCTGCCTTCAGCTCAGGTTGTGATCTCAGGGTCCTGGGATCAAGCCCCACATTGGGCTCTCTGCTCAGCCAGGGAGCCTGCTTTCTCCTCTCTCTCTGCCTGCCTGTCTGCCTACTTGTGATCTCTATCTGTCAAATAAATAAAATCTTTAAAAATAAATAAATAAATTTGGTTCAAAGTATCATGAGTTTGTACATGTGATGAAACATTGGCAGTGATGAATCATACTTTATTAGCAATCATTTCTTTTATAAAAGGTTATAATTGTCCATTGAACAGACTTCTCATTGCATTAAATTCTCAGACTTTTTGCATTGTTAGTCACATTCTAATAAATAGCCATTATACTATTCTCTTTTTAATCTTTAGATTGTATTAGTCGACTTCTCTCTGTATTGATAAAGATTAGCATAAAGTGTGATTACTGGCAACTTACTTTGAAATTCTAATTTATTTTTTCCAGAATAAAATATAGTAAATAGCACTTTTAGGATATTGCAGAATTGCAGAGATTTAGTAATATTGAGATGAGTTCTCAATTTACACCTGAATAAAAACTGAATTTAAATGGAGATAACAGGACCAAGTGTAAGTTTTAAATTTTTGAGGTATGTATGTTATACAGTAAGTAAGCACTTTAGCTGGTGTCCCTATTAATAAAAGAAACACTATTAATAGTACCTTTAAAATATTTTTAATAACTTTGCTGAAAATTTGAATTCAGCCCAATATATTGTCCTTGATACACTCTAGTTTGCTGTTGTCACTTCCTCAGTTTTATCTACATTTCCTTCTGTTTTTTCTAGACAAATACAGTAAGGAAACTAGCATTGTATCTGTCTGCACTTGGTATTATTTTCTAGCAGTTTCTCTTGAGACAAAATTATAATAGAAGAGAGGCAGAATATATTAAATTTTCCAGAGTATATTAAATTTCTTTTAGGTATATTGCCTTAATTTCCTTTGTATCCTCTAGACATAATTACTTCAAGGTGTTAGCACATGGACACTATTTTCAAAGATGACCTAGATAATATTTGTAATTTTGTTTTATTGTACCAAATTATTCCAAGAATTTGAAGTAAGTAATGGAATAGAGAACCTTTGGGCTTTCCTTTGAGAATTTTTGCTCATAAGGAAATTCTTCCTATGCATCATCTTCTGAACCTGGAAGTTTTACCCTAAATGGGATATTTTCCTTTATAGGCTTCACAAATGTTAGATGAACAAATACATGAAGAAATGAGCAGGCTGTGTTACTTATTCAAAACTCCTACATCTTCTTATTTTACTCTCGCAAGAGAACTTTATTATTTACAAACTTAGGGCATACAGAACTGCGGACAGCATTTCTGAAGTGCATCGAGATTTGGATTTGTGATTAGAGCTAGTCTGAAAGCTGGATCCACTTGAACATGGCTCTGCCAGGACACCCAGTGTCCCCATGTCTCTGTGTGTGGTTGGCCCTGTACTTGAGAATTCCCCTGGCTCTTCCTAATCCTGCCTTTGACAGCGCTTCCTGTGTGACCCTGGACTAAAGGATGATTCAGTCATCCCTGGGCCAGAAGTCAGCTGGGCCTAGTGAGTTGTTGGAAGAATTAGAGAATAGTAAAGAATCTCCAAAATTAAAACAGCTCCTTAAATAGCTTAGGACAACTGGGTAAAACCTGGCAATACCTCCCAATAGAATGTTCTGTGGTATTATTGACACAATTAAAAGTTGTTTTCTTTTTTTTACTGTGTTAATCACCTGAATTAATGTCTTCACTGCCAATCAAGACTTGATTGCCTTCTGTTCATTAGCTTTTGATTTAATTAATGAGACTTTTTAAAGCAGAATCTTCAGTGTTTTCCTGTAAACAGCTCTAATTTATTGATCAATTAGAATTTTGTAATTATTCTAAAGAACTTAAATCAATGTTTGAAGTATATGTTTTGGATCTTTAATAAAATAGTTTAAACTACACAAGGTAGATATTAGATGTAAACAGCTTTTCTGTTACTCTGTGTTATTTTTATAGAATAACATATCTTCTTTTGATGTCTTTAAAAAATGATATTCTGTTAGAGTTATTAACTTGGAATTTCAAGTATTTCAGTCTATGCTAAAGTTTATAGAAACATATGCATCAAAGGTAGAACATTAGAAAGTTGGTAATATTATTTTCCCCAAAGGTATTTTTTACAGAAGTGGAGTGAGTGAATTAACATTTTTCCTAAGGCTTTAGAACTGAAGGGTTCAGTAGTTGGTGAGTATCTAGACATGTAGAGAAAAACTAATTAAGAAAAGAGAAAGTCATAAGGACTCTAAGGTTAAAGAGCAATTTGATAATTAATATGATTCTTTTTTTTTTTAAGATTTTATTTATTTATTTGACAGAGAGAGATCACAAGTAGACAGAGAGGCAGGCAGAGAGAGAGAGGGAAGCAGGCTTCTCGCTGAGCAGAGAGCCCGATGCGGGACTCGATCCCAGGACCCTGATATCATGACCTGAGCCGAAGGCAGCGGCTTAACCCACTGAGCCACCCAGGCGCCCCGATAATTAATACGATTCTTAATGGAAGACTACTAAAGTAGTTGAAGAAGAGGAAGATACTGATTCGTGGTCTAGACACAGATAACTAAAGGAGAATGGGGTTTCGAAACATGGCTGTTGGGTGCTAAAGGGTTAATTAACAGAGCATTCTACAAACTCTAAAACTTTAAGGAAATGAAAACTTGCCATATCCACATGTGTCAGAATCAAAGAGGCTACACATTTAATTTGGAAAAGGACAATAAATACTTAAATCAAACATGGAAGAAGATACTGAAAACTTTATTAAAATTTGAGATTTCTGAAACTTTTGAAAGCAACAATTACTATACTTTATTCTTTTTTTTAAAGATTTTATTTATTAATTAGAGAGAGAGAGCGTGTGTGTAAGCGAGAGAGCACTAGCGGGGGAGCAGCAGGCTGAGGGAGAGGGAGAAGCTGGCTCTCCGCTGGGCAGAGAGCCTGATACGGGGCTCGATCCCAGGACCCTAGGATTGTGATCTGAGCTGAAGGCAGATGGTTACTGACTGAGCCATCCAGACGCCCCTATACTTTTTTCTTGAGTTATCTTTCAGATACAAGAAAGGAATTATCAGTATATTAACATTATTAATATTTATTCAATAAAAGTTTTTAAGAGCCTACTCTGTGCCAAGCAGTTTTAGGCACTGGGCACGTAGCAGTTAACAAAACAGAAAGCGTTCTTTCACTTCTGAAGTTAATAGTCTAGTTTAAATTTTAAGGAAATTTTTAGTGTTATGTGATATAATACATAAAACTCAGTGTTTTTAAGATGGAATCGGGAGGGAGACAAACCATAAGTGACTCTTAATCTCACAAAACAAACTGAGGGTTGCTGGCGGGAGGGGGATGGGGGGGTGGGGTTATGGACATTGGGGAGGGTATGTGCTATGGTGAGTGCTGTGAAGTGTGTAAACCTGGCGATTCACAGACCTGTACCCCTGGGGATAAAAATACATTATATGTTTATAAAAAATAAAAATAAGTTTAATTAAAAACTCAGTTTTTTTAGCTGTTGTGATTATCATAACTATAAAGAAATTAATGCTTAGAGTTTCAACTCATGGAGAATGATGCTTTAGAATCAGAATTCCATTAATCTGGATTTTGTACTTTTTATGCAATTACCATAATAATTATGTTAAAGGAATTTTTCACCACAAAAATAATGCACATTAGTATATGAAATTACTTAAAGGTGTTCTAGCTCTAGTTGCATTTAAAGAGTAAGTATTGGTTCATTTGAAGGTTTCTCTCCTTTTAGTGTATTAGAGGGGAATGAATTATGCTTCATGGTTTGAGAGTGTTTTAAGTATATGACCTTCAAAAACATGAATTCCCCGAATTCTAGAATTCAGTTCATGGTGCATATAAGTTAATGATCTCAAGGGAAGTAGAAAAGCTTTGTGGGAAGAAGGTTGTGTGTATTTTTTTATGGGTGAGGGGGAATATCTGTAAATGTGGGGAAAGATCTAAGCAGTTCCTGGAATCAGTGACTGCCTCCTCTGGGGAGCCAGTGACGAGCTCAACTGGGCTGAGAAAAATCCGTGCAGATGTCAGCACTGACTGCATCCCAGCCTCAAGCCCCGCCAGAGGCCCCCCAGAGTCATAAAGGACAATGTGAGAGCACAAGGTACAGTCTCCAGTTGAACTCCATGTACCTGTCAATTTTTTGCGGGCACTTGGGTACCTAGAGCACAGTCAGGAGTGGAAAAATCAAGGTAGTGTACTGAGGAGAGAAGGGATGCAGGGCAGAAAAGCAGTTGGCCTGTCATCCCAGCTGAAAGACAAGGAAAACCAGCTCCTAACCTTGAGAAGATGGTAGGTTGTGGAGCTTTTTAATCAGATGGCCTTAGCCCATTAGGGTAACCAACAAAGTCTTTGAACAGTTCACGCAATGAGGAATGCCACTAGGATTGTTGAGCTGTGCTGAATTCCTTGGACTTTCAGGTTTTGTGTCTGTGGCAGTTTTTGAGCAAAACCAGACCAATTGGATGCAGTTCTTAAAAAAGAGACATTCTCATTCTTTACTTCAGACTCAGGAGCTGGATTCTCTGGACCACATGAATTCTTGTTTGCTGGTTCCATAAGCTCTGAAGATTTGTGGTTGCAATTTAAATTGCAATGAGAAGGGTGCCTGGGTGGCTCCGTCGCTGAGCGTCTGCCTTCGGCTAGGGCCCTGATCCCAGGGTCCTGGGATTGAGCCCCGCGTCAGGCTCCCTGCTTGGTGGGAAGCCTGCTTCTCCCTCTCCCACACCCCCTGCTTGTATTCCTGCTCTCGCAGTCTCTATGTCAAATAAATAAAATCTTAAAAAAAAAACTGCAGTGAGAAACCATTTTTATCTATCAGATTGGCAGAGTCAGTGGTTGATAACATAGTGTAGGAGAAGGAGCTTACAGGAGCTTGTACATTCTCTGTATAGGAAGTATAAGTTGGTACAACCTCCACGTAGGGTAATTTCCCACTATTCATCAGAATTAGAATTTAGATACGCACATACGTTTTGATCTGGCAATACCACTTTCAGGAATTTATCTTAACAGATTTTTTTTTTTTTTAGATTTTATTTAGTTATTTGACAGACAGAGATCACAAGTAGGCAGAGAGAGAGAGGAAGGGAAGCAGGCTCCCTGCTGAGCAGAGAGCCCGATGTGGGGCTCGATTCCAGGTCTCTGAAACCATGACCTGAGCCGAAGGCAGAGGCTTAACCCACTGAGCCACCCAGGCGCCCCAACAGATTTTTTTTTAAATGAATGTAGTTACATGCCCACAAATATTTATCGCCATCACTGTTGTAGTAGCAAAAAATTGGGAATGTGCGAAATGTCCATCAGTAGAAGACTGGGATTAAATGAAGTATACTATACTTATACGAAGGGGTACCCTGTGGTCTTTCAAAAGTAATAGAAAGTTTTCTCTGTGAATTTATGAGGAAATCACCAAATTTATTAAGGTAAAAACGATGTACAGTGTACTCTGTCTAGCATACTACCGTGTGTGTGTGTGTGTGTGTGTGGTTAAGTGTATAGGAACAATGGTAACCAGTGACCTCACAGTATGGGAGCTGGGCGCTCAAGGAGTGTAGCAGGGAGACTTACTGTTCATCAAATGCCTTCTTGTACCTTTTACATTTGCAATGTGTGCTTGTTTTATCTATTCTTATTAACAAAGGATGCTGCTAGGCCTAGTAAAGGTAAAGGAGAGCATTTACCTAGAAGACCAATGTAGATTGTCATGTATTTGTTAACAGAATTGACTAGATAAAAAAGTTATCTGCCGAGTGCAATCTGACTTTTAATTAGAGCCAATACACATTTAGAATGCATCTGGAAGAACCATCTGCTTGGATAGGTTTTGTGTAATCTTATAATAGTAAAACATTCATAACTTTTATTTTGATGGTATACTGTATGTATCATAAGACACATTCAAACCAAATGTAATTTTAGGAGGCTCTAGTAAGAAAAAAAAAAAAGAAAGAGAATAATGAGAAAGGGAGGAATGGGTGATAGAGAAAGAGGAGGAAAGAATGGAAAGAGGATAGAAGTCTGAGAGTCAAGCTTCTGAACATAGGGATTGAATGACCTTGGCTTAAGACCGAAGATGAAGACATTTTAACCAAGGAAATGAAGGAGCTCTTGGAAAAACTAAGGGAGAGAGTTATTTTGACTTATTGATTTCTAATTAATCTGAGAATAATTGATCAAGTGTGGTGATTTTGTTAAGCACTAGTTTCATTCTGGAAGGAACATAGAGTGAATCATAGAAAACTTTGGTGAAATCTTAGACGAGGCGAGTGTGAATATTTTAAATGGGGCTATTTAAAATGTGAATATTTATGATGATGATATAAAATTCCCAACCTTACTGAAATTAATCTTGTTGTGGCAGTATAATTGAGTCACTGACATTTTCAGTGCAAAAATGCATAAAATACAAATTGTAAGGAAATTAGCGCCATAATAGGAACATATTTTCACGGATTCACTTCTCATCTTTTCTTTTGTTTCTGCCAGAGTGAATGGGAAGTTGGTAGCCCTGAAGGTGATCAGGCTGCAAGAAGAAGAAGGTACACCTTTTACAGCTATCAGGGAAGGTAGGCATTTTCTCATTATCTTTGCTTTTGTGTTTGCTTGATGTCTGTAGCTGTTTAAATATTATTCACCTCTGCATATGCAGAGTTTGTACATTATATGGTTATATCTCATTGGAAAGTGTAAATGGAAATTTAAAAATCAGTATCTCTTGCAATCATATCAAGTCATGTTAAAATAAAATAAGACAATCCTGCTGTATACTCAGGTGTGTGGGGGGGAAACCTTCTGTGTATTGATGGTGAGACTAAAGCTGACTGAGGAATTTTATATTCCTGGTTTTGTTTGTAGGGTTTCTAAGGTACACATTAATTAAACATTACTTTATATTCATGACTAAAGAAAAGTCCTTATAAATAGTGGCCTCATCCTATCCTATTAGTCATTTGTATTTCTTCTTTCTTGATTTCTTTGCTCCTGTCCTTTAACATTTTTTTCTATTGGTTATTCTTACTGATTTAGAGATACTCTTTATATATTAGCATCATTTATCTTACAATATTTTCTTTCATTCTGTCATTTTTCTAAAAATTTCTTTTACAACATAGTTTGTTACATATGTTTTTAATTTTTATATAATAAAGTTGTTTTATATTTTGCTTTATTTCTGCATAGTTTCTCTACTCCCAAGAGAATAAAATATCTTTTTATTAGTGGGAAATTTTCAGTTCAGTTTTAGAACTTTTATTTATTTATTTTATTTTTTAAATTTTATTTATTTATTTGAAAGACAGAGATCATGAGTAGGCTGAGAGGCAGGCAGAGGGAGAGGAAAGGAAGCAGGCTCCCTGTTGAGCAGAGAGCCCGATGCAGGGCTCGATCCCAGGACCCTGGGATCATGACCTGAGCCGAAGGCAGAGGCTTTAACCCACTGAGCCACCCAGGCGCCTCAGTTGTAGAACTTTTATTAATAGCTTTCCCTCCACTACATTTTTAAATTTATTTTATTTATTTATTTGACATAGAGAAAGAGATCACAAGTAGGCAGAGAGGCAGGCAGAGGGAGAGGAAGGGAAGCTTCCCACTGAGCAGAGAGCCCGATGCGGGGGCTTGATCGCAGTACCCTGAGATCATGACCTGAGCTGAAGGCAGAGGCTTAACCCACTGAGCCACCGAGGCGCCCTCTTCCACTACTTCTTTTTTTTTTTTTTTTAAGATTTTTTATTTCTTTATGTAACAGAGAGAGAGATCACAAGTAGGCAGAGAGGCAGGCAGAGAGAGAGGGGGAAGCAGGCTCCCTGCTGTCCAGAGACCCTGATGTGGGGCTCAATTCCAGGACCCTGATATCATGACCTGAGCTGAAGGCAGAGGCTTAACCCACTGAGCCCTTCCACTACATTTTTATTTTTTATTTTATTTATTTATTTATTTATTTTTTTAATTTTATAAACATATATTTTTATCCCCAGGGGTACAGGTCTGCGAATCGCCAGGTTTACACACTTCACAGCACTCACCATAGCACATACCCTCCCCAATATCCATAACCCCACCCCCCCTCTCCCAGCCGCCCTCCCCCCATCAACCCTCAGTTTGTTTTGTGAGATTAAGAGTCACTTATGGTTTCTCTCCCTCCCAATCCCATCTTGTTTCATTTATTCTTCTCCTACCCCCTCAACCCCCCATGTTGCATCTCCTCTCCCTCATATCAGGGAGATCATATGATAGTTGTCTTTCTCCGATTGACTTATTTCGCTAAGCATGATACCCTCTAGTTCCATCCACGTCATCGCAAATGGCAAGATTTCATTTCTTTTGATGGCTGCATAGTATTCCATTGTGTATATATACCACATCTTCTTTATCCATTCGTCTGTTGATGGACATCTAGGTTCTTTCCATAGTTTGGCTATTGTAGACATTGCTGCTATAAACATTCGGGTGCACGTGCCCCTTCGGATCACTACGTTTGTATCTTTAGGGTAAATACCCAGCAGTGCAATTGCAGGGTCATAGGGTAGTTCTATTTTCAACATTTTGAGGAACCTCCATGCTGTTTTCCAGAGTGGTTGCACCAGCTTGCATTCCCACCAACAGTGTAGGAGGGTTCCCCTTTCTCCGCATCCTCACCAGCATCTGTCATTTCCTGACTTGTTAATTTTAGCCATTCTGACTGGTGTGAGGTGATATCTCATTGTGGTTTTGATTTGTATTTCCCTGATGCCGAGTGATATGGAGCACTTTTTCATGTGTCTGTTGGCCATCTGGATGTCTTCTTTGCAGAAATGTCTGTTCATGTCCTCTGCCCATTTCTTGATTGGATTATTTGTTCTTTGGGTGTTGAGTTTGCTAAGTTCTTTATAGATTTTGGACACTAGCCCTTTATCTGATATGTCATTTGCAAATATCTTCTCCCATTCTGTCAGTTGTCTTTTGGTTTTGTTCACTGTTTCCTTTGCTGTGCAAAAGCTTTTGATCTTGATAAAATCCCAATAGTTCATTTTTGCCCTTGCTTCCCTTGCCTTTGGTGATGTTCCTAGGAAGATGTTGCTGTGGCTGACGTCGAAGAGGTTGCTGCCTGTGTTCTCCTCAAGGATTTTGATGGATTCCTTTCTCACATTGAGATCCTTCATCCATTTTGAGTCTATTTTTGTGTGTGGTGTAAGGAAATGATCCAATTTCATTTTTCTGCATGTGGCTGTCCAATTTTCCCAACACCATTTATTGAAGAGGCTGTCTTTTTTCCATTGGACATTCTTTCCTGCTTTGTCGAAGATGAGTTGACCATAGAGTTGAGGGTCTATTTCTGGGCTCTCTATTCTGTTCCATTGATCTATGTGTCTGTTTTTGTGCCAATACCTTCCACTACATTTTTAAGAAACTTTTAATGCTGATGTAGTTAACATAGTGTTATGTTAGTTTCAGGTGTACAATATAGTGATTCAACACTTCTATACTTACTCAGTGCTCATCATGATAAATGTACTCTTAATCCCCTTTACCTATTTCACCTGTCCCCCTACCCACGTCCCTCCCCTCTATTTGTTCTCTGTAGGTAAGAGTCTGTTTTTTGGCTTGTTCTGCTTTTTGCTTGTTTTTTGTTTTTTCCTTAAATTCCAGATACGGATGAAATCATATGGTATTTGTCTTTCTCTGACTGACTTATTTCACTTAGCATTATACTCCCTTCACTACATTTTAAAAAGTACAAATTATCTTGACATAAGGCTTCAGTTTACTTTTTGCATTGAGGGAACTATAGCTGGTTCACAGCAAAATAACTGTGAGTGATTTACTGCAAGAATATCATTAAGGTATTGGGGAATTAAATGTAGTCTGTCACTGGTCTGATTTGTTTCTCACAACTATCATTATAATTTACATTTGTTTCTGAGAGGCTTCCTTTCTGTTTTCACTTTCTCACCTCTCATTCTGCTGTTCATACCACTTTCGTTCGTTTTCCTTCATTCCTACTTAGCTGAAAATGTTCTTGTAAAGGCATCTTTACAAATATTGTTATACAAAGAGGGTGCTCAGTCTGATGGGATTGGAAACCACTGGCTGAGATGGAGCAGTGGTTCCCATTGAGCTCTGGAGGGAGGCAAGGTGAAGCGCTCTTGAATTTGATTTTGGTAGACCCTGAGTGCTGGGGAGTAGGAAAGTGGCAAAGAGATGCTGGGCCAACAGAGAAGCAAGAGGACATGAGACTGGGCAGCAGGCACGCTCCCTAATGTGTGGGGTATACACCACAGTTTCCCAGCCTGCCCTTGCTGTTCGTGCCAGCCTTGGTTCAAGGTTCATATAAAGTTTATAATGGTATTAGAGGATCCGGTGGTGACAGTTGGACTCATCAGTGGAAAGTTCAAGGGCACAAACAAGTAGGGTCAAACTGAAGCTGTTGTCGATCTGTTCATACTGCCTGGGTATGAGGCAAAGCTGTTGGTCACAAGGTAAGCCTAGAGAGAAGCTTGGGAATGGGCCCTGAGAGGCAGTTTTGTCATAGAATGCAGGCCTCTGTGGCTGGGACTTTGTTCCCCGGGTTTGGGAGCCTCTGAAGCCTTTTGAGCTGAGTGTATTAGGAAGATAAATCTGATATCAGGGTATGATACAGATTAGATGAGGAGGAATCTGGAGCTGATAAATCAGTCATTCAAAATTGTGCAGATTTGAAATTAGGACTTGGATTTATTGGAAAGCAGTGACAAAAAATGATTTGTAGGGAAAGAAATGCTAGAGCATGGTGGATTACTGGTTATAGATTATTTGAGAGGGAAACATAAGTGGTTTTGAGTTTGAATGAGTAAAAAAATGGTGCCAGAAAGAGAAATAATTTGTGTTGCTTTTAACACTTTGTGGTTCACAAGGGCAGTTATCTACTGTAATCTTCACATGAGACTTTCAAAGGGCTTTTGTATAGAGGTTATACTATTTATAGAATCTGTGTTAGGAGTATGGAACTGAGGCTTAGAGAGGTTAGATGACTTGTCCAAGGTATCGGATCTTGTACCCAGACTTTCTTAGGTTCCAAAATGGTGTCATGCTAATGCTGTGGAGTAGTGAATATGGGTTTTGGACTTTCTGAGTTTGTGATGCATCTATATGAAAATGTCTTCTTGGCGATGAGGGAGTGGCGCTCACTAGAGTTCAGCATAAACAGTATATATTTAGCGTGGTCCTTAGCAAGCTAAATATGTGTAAGACTTTTGTGGGAGAGGACTTTGAGCAAAAACAGGGAGTTAAATTGGAAGGGAATGTAGTGAGATGGAAAGCCCCATGGATATTAGAGTCTGGAGATCTGGGTTTGATCCTGGCTCTGTTTTCCATCACCTAGCAGACAACATGAGGCAAGTCACCTATATTACTATGCTAGGGCCCCTGAAAGAAAGTACCACAGGCTGAATGGCTTAAATAACAGAAATTTATCATGTCAGAGTTCTGGAGTCCTGTCGGGGTCCTGCTTCAGAGGGCCATGAAGGAAGGATCAGTTTTAAGCATTTCTCCTTGGCTTGTGGATGGCCATCTTCTCCCTGTGTGTTCCCATCATCTTCCCTCTGTACCTGCGTCCACTTTCCTTGTCTTGTAAGGACACCAGTCATATTGGAGTAGAGCCCATTCTAATGATCTCAGTTTAACCTAATTACCTCTGAAACCCCCCTGTCTTTAAGTACAATTACATGCTGACGTCCTGGGGTTAGGACTTCAACATGTGAATTTTGGGGGATGCGCTTCAGCCTATAACACCACCTCATGGCTCTGGGCCTCCATAACCCTGGTTGTGGAACCCAGGAGCTGGTTTGTTCCATCTCTCAGGAACCATCTCCCTCCACGTTACGGTTTTGATTTCCCATGGGGTCTTCAAACTCAGAGATTTGACTACCCTGGAGATCAGGGAATGCTGCAAGAATTGTTGAGGACTGGAGGAACAGATTCCAAAATGACATTGTATTTTACGTTCAATAAAGTATTTTGAGGTTTCCTAATAAAATCTGACTTCTCAGTGATTTTTAAATGGAGATAAATGACCTGATAGTAAGAAGAGGAATTAAACTTTGGGTCAGTTTTGGTAATTTACTCCTCTCTTGCCTTCTCATTCCTGCCTCTCAGTCTTATTTTTCTCATTTTTCTGCTCTGTATGTGTGGAAGCAAAAGCTAGCACCATTGCTTCCTTTTGCTATTAATAATAATTCATCTAAAATAACTCCTCTGTGTATCTGGTGCTAGAGTTTGAAATACTTAGGATTGGGTGGGTGATGTTTGGGATATGCTCATTTTTGCATTTTTACATCTTTACATTGATGAGGGTGTAGCATGGCTTGCTCAGTTGAAGTGAAGAACTTTAATTTGAGTTTGCCTCTTTTCTGCTATTTTGGTCAATTTCCTTATTCACAAAATGTCAACAGCAGGAAGATTTTAAGGAGGAAAGCAGAAAGTAGGTTTCAAGTGGCAGTTTGCCACTTAGAAGCTTACCTGGGAATTTAGATTTTAACAGCTGATTTTCACCTAAAGTAGAAATACTTGTCAGCAACTCTAATCTTACTTGGATTTATGTCCAGAGATAGCCTTTGAATTTTATCTCAGAGCTAGAGTGTTTAACTGGCTTAATTCAGGTTCAGGTGCTTTGAGACTCATTCTGTTTTTGAAGGCAGCTTAGAGAAATTAAGCAGCAGTGCTGTGGGCCAGCTTTCTATTTTTTATTCTCATATGATATCTTCATGGATTTTGATGGTAAGAGTAGAGTCAGGAGATACTGGGATGGTTTGAAAATGAGTAAAGTTTCTTAGGATAGCCATCTTTTTTTTTTTTTTTTTTAAAGATTTTATTTATTTGTTTGTTTGTTGGGGTTCCTTGGCTGCTCAGTCATTAAGTGTCTGCCTTCTGCTCAGGTCGTGATCTCAGGGTCCTGATATCCAGACCCATGTCAGGCTCCCTGCTCAGTGGGAAGCCTGCCTTCTCACTCCCCCTGGCTGCGTTCCCTCTCACCATCTCTCTCTCTGTCAAATAAATACATTTAAAAAGCATATATTTACTTGTTAAATAGAGAGAGTGAACACAAGTGGGGGGAGGAGCAAGGGAGAAGGACAAGCAGACTCTGCACTGAGTACCAAACCTGACACGGGGCTGGATCTCGCGACCCTGAGATTATGACCTGAACCAAAATCAAGAGTAGGACACTCAACTGACTGAGTCACCCAGGTGCCCCAGGCTATCCATCTGTATAAACAACTTCGAGATGTCTGTATTCTTGCTCTGTGATACTATATTGTAGGTGCTCAACAGTTGTTTTGGTTTTTGTTTTTTTGTTTTTGTTTTTGTTTTTACTAAGATTTGCCCAGTGAAAGAATAGAAGGGAACCAATTATCATCTTTTGTGAATTTTTGAATACCTAATAGTTTTCTTAGGCAAGAGTTATGTTAAGAGAAATCTAGATACTCCAATAGAGAACATTTTTTTTTTTAAGATTTTATTTATTTGTCAAGGAGAGAGAGAGAGCACAAGCAAGGGGAACTGCAGGTGGCGGGAGAAGCAGACTCCCTGCTGAGCAAGGAGCCCGATGTGAGACTCAGTCCCAAGAACCCAAGATCATGACCTGAGCCAAAGGCAGACCCTTAACTGACTGAACCACCCTTGCACCCCTCACCCTTCCACATGCAGATCTTTACTGAATCTCCCTATTATCAGTTCAGGGTATGTAGCTAGTTTAGAGGGACTAAAAAATATTGAAGTACATAGGGCATAAAATGATGAAGCTCTATAAAGAAGCCTTGGCAGTGGGGGGGGGGCAGGGAGAAGAGGAGATGAATGTGTTTGGGAAGGACTTAAGAGGGATATTTGGTAGGATATCCAAGCTACTCATGGAGCTTGATAGAAATGGGATATTCAGAATATTCCAAGATATTGACATTCATGAATAAATAGTGAAGCCAATAGTAAGAAAGGCACTATGGGGTAGGGGTGGTTATAGGAAGGGAAAGATAAGAAGTTCAGTCCTGATCATGTTACGTTTGAGATCTGGCCTTCATGTGGCAGTTGTTTATATGGTGGTGCAATTCAGATAACACATCAGTTGTACCTAAATTGGGGACCTTACCCCACATTTCCAAGTACATAATCTCTTAGTCGTTCTTTCAACATCGTGAGAAAGGTTGATATTATCTTCATTTTAGTAATTAAGAAACTGAGATCTAAAGAGATTTTTGTCCAAAGTCGTATAAGTAAATGGCAAATTTGGGTCTTCTACCCAGTATCCAGGCCAGTACCTGATGCCTGATGCCTGATGGTCACTCAGTACATGCTGAGTGAGTGAATGACAGAATGAACGAATAAACTCCAAATCCTTTAGTGTTATTCTACTATATTGCATCACTGTTGAGACAGAAACCTCTATGATCAAAATTGTATATGGATTCTTTTCAGGCTGCTAAGCAGAGAAGTACAGTTGGGAAAGCACCCTAGAGCAAATTGGAAAATGTTGAGTCTTGGTGAAGGCTGTGCCCCTAGCTACATGAGCATAAATGAGTCATCTAACATATTTAGTCTTTAATTTCTTCATCTTTGTAATGAAGGGGTTTGGACTGTATGATCTTACAGCTTTATGATTAAAATAATAGTACAGCATGAATCATTACCAATCATTACCTGGGTAAAGGATCCTTAATTGTATCATCAGTATGCTTCATACACACATGCTGTAATGTGATGGACATTTATTGTTTTTAAAATATTTCTTTTAAACCCTCTAATAATAATCCTTTATGTCTGTCACTGAAAAAATTAACATGAATTGCTTCAGAGCATTTGACATTTGACAGGCAAGTTTTTCTTTAAATGGAAGATAAAAATCTACGAGTCTAGACTTCGATTTTAAGTAAGCTTATGTTAATTGCCAAAATTGTTATTCCTTGTAAGAATGAATAATTTGATGGGTGTCTGCCAGTTGATATCAACAAAAAATTTGCAAGCTGTTATATCACGTGACTTAAAAAACTGAAAATCATATGTTTTCCTTTGCATGTCTTTAATTTTAAAGGATGGAGATTTTAATGAAGTAACTTATTTTTTGTCCCCTTTAAGTTTGTAAAAAATTTTATATTACATTTTCAATTTTATTTGGAAATAGAGATTTCCAATTATATTTGGAAATATAAATATTTTATTGGAAATGTAAATTGAGCTGTGATACATTTATGTTTTAAATGTTTTTAGGATTATACAGCTAGTTCTAATCTGAGGTGTTTATAATTGGCTAAAAATCTCTAAGGACGTTTTCCAGTATCTACTATGCTTACCTTTTAAAAATGCTACCTCATTTAATTCTCCCAATATTCCTGTGTTATGTGTAGGTATAAATATCTCTGTATTAGGTGGTAATGGAGGCCTGGAGATAACAAGTTGTCTTATATCACACAATTTACTAGTAAACAGTTAAGTTTGGATTTTAACTGGAGTCTTTGAACTAAAATGTTTGTTTCAAGGATGGTACTTTCTTCTCTTCAGAATTTCTAATCTAAAAAAGTTACAGGAGTCCATAATCTACATATAAATCACTTATCTTGATATTATTATCATTGCTGCTATAGGTTGCTGTATAAAAATTCAGTCCATTGGTGCATCTCTTACTTCTCAGTATTTGAAGTTGTATTGTTGATCTATGTGTGATCTATTGACAGAAATAGTCAAAGGATGACCAACTATGCACAGTAATTAATTCATGACCAGTGTCTTGACCACTGACAGAATTTTGTGTCATTTATCTTCAAGCTCTAGATTAAGGTAAATTCTTTAATGTAAGGGAATAGTCAAGGACAATAGTAAACAAAGAGACTCTAATATTCATTAAAAAATAGATATGTCATGTATATTGGAAAGGAAGTTGACAGTCTTAGAGGAGACAGAGAGAGGGGCAAAAATATATTTGAAAGAATAATTGCTAAAAACTTACTTTAATTGTTGAAAAATGGAATTAATCTATTAATTCAAGAAGATAAATGACCTCCATCTTAGGAGAAATGTAAAGAAACTAAAACTTGCACTTGTCATACTCTAAGTTTGTCTCTGAAAGACAGAGACAAAGAGAAAATCTTGAAGGCAATAGGTGTAAAGCAACTTGTTACATTTAGGGGGGTGGGGAAAGTATGTTTAAGATCTAACCTGTTATCTAAACCAGAGGAGGAGGCAAGAGGCAGTTGACATACTCAAATGCTTAAAAATACAACAAAACAAAACTGAACAACCTGTAAACCAAAAATTCCACAAGTAACAAAAAATATCCTTCAAAAATGAAAGTTAAGGGGCGCCTGGGTGGCTCAGTGGGTTAAGCTGCTGCCTTCGGCTCAGGTCATGATCCCAGGTCCTGGGTTCGAGCCCCACACCGGGCTTTCTGCTCAGCAGGGAGCCTGCTTCCTCCTCTCTCTCTGCCTGCCTCTCTGCTTACTTGTGATTTCTCTCTGTCAAATAAATAAATAAAATCTTTAAAAAAAAAATGAAAGTTAAAGACTTTCTTGGATCAGCCACAAATTAGGAGAAAATATTCTCAAATAATATATCTGATAAAAGATTTATGTCCAAAATATCTAAATTACATTAGAAAGTCCAGAAGTCAACAATTAGAAGACCTGCTCCAAATTTGTAAATGGGAAAACAATTTGAGTATATATTTTACCAAAGAGGACGTAGTAGTAGCTAATAAGCCCATGAAGTGATGCTCAAAGTTGTTAGTCATGAACTAAGTGAAAATTAACACCATAGTGAGATGTGACTGTATACCCAATACAATGACTATGATCAAAAAGACCAACAATACCAAGTGTTGACAAAGGATGTGGAATAACTGGAACCCTCGTACTTTGCTGGTGGGAATATCAAATGGGACAGCCACTTTGGAAAACATTTGAATAGTTGTTAAATGTTGAATATGAAATTAGCATATAACCCAGTATTTCCACTCTTAGGTATCATATCATTTCCCCAGGAGAAAGGAAAACATACTTCTGCTCAAAGACACGTACATGAATATTCATAACATTACCATGCTGAATAGGCAAAATCAGGAAACAATCTAACTGTCCCTCAACTGTTGAATTGATAAACAAAATGTTGCATATCCATACGATAAAAAGAAGCTAACTACTGATAACGTGCTTCAGCATGTTTGGACCTTGAAAACACTATGCTTAGTTATATAAGCCTGGTCATATATACCTAAAATTTCCGGAAGGAGCCAATCTATGAAGACTGAAGGCAGAGACCCATGGTTGCCTAGGGCTAGAGCTGGGAGCCGGGATTGGCTGTAAACTGTCACCCACTCTGGTGACATGAAATTGTTCCTGTGCTAGTTTGTTTTTATGATTTGACAAATTTGAGTTATAATGGCTGTAGAACTCTGTAGATTTATTCAGAGTCATTAAATTTTATACTTACAGTGGGTATATTTTATGGTTTATAAATTATACCTCAAATAAATTTTCTCCTAATTTTATTAAAATACATTTATAGGCTTAGCTAAAAATATACGCTTAGCTAAAAATGTGTTAACACTAGTGATCATTAAATCTTAATTAATAATAAGTTAATTATTACATTGCAAAACTTAGAAAGTCTCTTTATTTCAGTTTCTCTAAACTTATATTATTTTCAGTTTGTTGACTATACAAACTGACACCTCCTATTCTCAAAGATCTTACAATTTATTAGTGGAGAAAGATAAACATGTTGACAGTTGAATTTGTAGGACTACAATTACAGAAGTCTGTGGGGGGCAGAGTGAGTGGGAACCTGCTGGTAAGTCAGAGTCTTAAAACTAATGGGAGAAGTGGAGACACCTGAGCAGTGTTGGCGGGTCACATGTCACATCAGAACTTAGAAAAAAAAGCATCAATCCAGTTCCTTGTCAGAAGCTGTCTCCTAGTTCCAGTGTTGACTTCAGCAATAGTATAGTCCTCATTATTCCAGAAGGGCAGAGAAACAAGGAGCAGCAGCAGGGTGCTGAGTTGACCTGCCCTAACCACTTGGAAGAAGGAAAAGAGAAACCCTACGAGGTTGCAGTGAAGAACCTTTTGAAGCTGCCTGTCATTGCTGTCAGTTTTTGACAAACAACTTTAATCACAACATACTGTTTGTTCAGTGAGATAAAATAACCCAGGATGAGCAAAGTATCCCTGTGTAATTTATGGAAAGAAGATGCTGATTGAAAATGACAGCTGGCGGGTTGAACTTTCATGACTCCATAGTGAAGAAGAGGCCACAGAGGCTCTGTCTTGGAGGAAGGAATGTCCTTTGCCTTTTCTCAAGCCTGAGTTCTCCCAGCCTGTCTGCAACTCTGCTTTGACCATATTTTTTTTTAGAAAATTTTTTGTGTGGGGGGGAGAGCAGCGGGAGAGGAAGAGAAAAACTAAAGCAGTATCCGCGCTGAGCAGGACACAGGGCTCAGTCTCACAACCCTGAGATCAGGGCCTGAGCCAAAACCAAGAGTCTGGCGCTCAGCCGACTGCCCCACCAACCAAGTGGCTCACGCTTTGACCATCTTTCAAGACCTTGTTAAAGTGCTCTCTCTCAGACCTTTGCTGGCTTTTGCAGAAATAATCTCTTTTTGTGCTGCTTTGGCTTGCTTGTTTTGTTGTTGTTTTCGCTTATACCCTTACCTCTTAGCATTTATTTATAGCACTTACATTATACTTCATGTTATGGTCCTATCATAATGACATATGGTCATTATGTATAATTATTAATTATTATTATTAATTATTATCACAAAGTATAATGACATGGTCAGTTGTTTTTCATTGTAAACTATGTATATATGTATATAAACATATATACAATATAGTGAGTGTGTGTATATATATATATATATATACATACATACATATATATATGACCTTTAAATCCTGTGGGTTGTGATGTGAAGCAAGCAGTGGTTAGTCATATCCTAGATTGTTCCCGTTAGTCACCAAAATGGAACTAACCCAGACTCCAGTTAGCATTTTAATGAATTTAAGCAGTAATGAAAAGTGCCATAGTAGTTTTTGAATTAAAATGAAAAGAGAGCTCTGGCATGGTGATGGAAGAGATGGGATTTGGGCTGAGCTTAAAGACTGTGTAATTTGTTGAGGCTGCGATAACAAAATACCAGAGACTGGGTAGCTCATGGACAGCAGACATTTATTGCTCATAGTTCTGGAGGCTGGAAGTCCCATATCAAGGTGCTGGGGTGGTTAGGGTACCCTGGTCTCCAGCTTATCCTTTTATTCTCACATGGCAGAAGAGAGTTCTGTGGGGGTCTTTTCTTAAAAAGAACATTATGTAGCTTCCAAAGGCCCCACCTACTAATACAATCACCTTTGAGAGTAGGATTACAACATACGAATTTTGAAGGGAGAGCACAAACAATTAGAACATAGCAGGTAGGTAGGATTCGTATACAGAGAAATGAACAGAGAAAGGCCTGCCTGCCAGGGTAGCTGGCTCAGGTAGGAAATAGCACTTCTTCCCCCTCTCAGCCCCATCACCAGTCTGACTGGCTTAGAGGAGTTCAGATCTCTTGACAGTGGGGTGGGTGGGTTGGTTGCCCCTAAATGTTTTCTGATGAAAACTCTAGCCATTCTTTTGTTTGCTGTTATTCTACTAAAAAGGCAACCTGGGTGTATGTTCTCTGCAAAGTCTTAGTTTCTAGGACGTCTGTTTTTTAATTGTTTTTTGTTACTGTCACATGTGTTACAATAGTATGAGTTCTTTTGTTGATGCCGAGTCATTAATATCTGGGATAGCTGGTGAGCAAAAATCCTAGGGACCCAGGATCCGTAAGGGAATATCATGAAGTCTGGGAAAGTGGAGATAGAACAAGACACTGAAAAGGAAGAATGTGTCTAGTTGAGGAAATTAGTAAGGAGCCAAGAACAAATTGAGTGTCTTAAGCAAGGGTGAATTTGAGTTGGAGAGAACCATTTATAGAAACAGGAAGCAGGAGGTGGCAACTCCCTTAGGGTCACAGCTACTGAATAGATGGTGTTTACATATGCCGAGGTTGAGGTGATAGCCTTTTATCTGAGTAAAAATCTCTGGGTGGCTCAGTGGGTTAAAGCCTCTGCCTTTGGCTCAGGTCATGATCCCAGGGTCCTGGGATCTAGCCCCGCATCAGGCTCTCTGCTCAGCAGGGAGCCTGCTTCCTCCTCTCTCTCTGCCTGCCTCTCTGCCTACTTGTCATCGCTGTCTGTCAAGTAAATAAACAAAACAAAACAAAACAAAAATCCCTGAATAGTAGGATTGTAGAGCTGAGAAGAACAGAAGAACGTTGGTCATTATGTAATCTGTTTCCTTCATTTCACAAAACAGCAAACTGAGTCCCAAAGAGTTCAGTAGATTGTTGGAACTCCCAAGATCAGGAGAGTTGATCTGGTGTGAGATTCATGTGGATCATTACGGTGGAGAAAGGTGGAGAAAGGTGGTTAAAGATCTGGCAGTGAATTACATCTTTAAAATGCAGTTCGCACCACAGATTGTATCTGATCTTGGTGGAACGTGCCAGAAAGTGACATCATGTAGGTTTCTCTGTATTTCTCATTTTCTTCTGTCATTTTGGGATGTGGTGGAATTCTTCAAAAGACCATCAAATAATTTGTGTTTTAATTTTTTAAAAAGCAAATTAATACCATGTGTGAAGAAAACATACCATGTAGTTTATTGTGGGAAAAGTTTAGCAGTAGAAAGCTACAGGAAATTTTAGTGGAGGACATTTATATTTTTTGGACACATGCCATCTTAAGTCAAGTCCCTGAATATACTCATAAGAATTGAATTGATAATAGCACTTTTTAAAAGCCCTAACCATTTGAACAGGGCCCAAGAAAAAGAATTAAGGGAAATAATAAGCAAGATCTTGGCAATGGTTCTGTGTTCCTGAGCTGATACTCCTTCCTTCTGTCCTAAAGTTTAGGGCTAGTGTAGGCAGGAACAAGCAGCAGGGGTCAGTTTTAATGATGATAATTTGGTTTCACAGAAGTACTTAGGATTATAAAATTTTTATTGATGAAGACTAGGATTAATTTTTCTGTAGGGGCTTTTTTTTTGGGGGGGTGTCAGAGATTTGAGGCAATTTCCATGATGAGCAGCAGAATGATTGGGTTTGTTTAAAATGATCAAGATAATATTTTGTGGAAGATCTGAATGCATTCTAGCTATTGAATAAATAGTTGTTTGTGACTTTGCTTTTAAATGCTTTTAATTATTCTATAAAGATTATAAGTCTTGGGGGAAGCAGGTAAACATTTGCACTCTCCTGGGGACGTGGTCTGGATACGGAGTAGGTCTTTCCTTCTGTCCGTTTATGTTGATATTTGGGATGTTGTAGATGGTTAATGGTGGTAAAGGAAACCAGTAACTCCTACCACCTACCCGTTCTAACTGACTGACTGATTACCATGGATTGAAAGCCAGGTCTGTCTGCCGCTACATCACAGTTTTTTTTTTAAATTATTATTATTATTATTATTATTATTATTTTTTTTACATCACAGCTTTTAATACTAGGCCGTGCTACTCCTCAAAGGCAGGATTACAGTGGATCAGATTTTATCCTTTCATGATTTGCTACTTCATTGGCGCAAAGCCTCAGACCAGAGCGCCTACTACCGCTCCAGATTTCCTTTCTTAGCTCTTTCTAGCAGAATCATGAACTGCACTTAGAAAACAAATGAAACTTGCTGGTAGGGATTCACCCATAACGAGTTAAATTTTGGTAACATAGGTTAATCAAATACTATAGACATCCTGCCCTTTCATAAAGTGTTGAATAGAACAGAACTTACTGGGGCGCCTGGGTGGCTCAGTGGGTTAGGCCGCTGCCTTCGGCTCAGGTCATGATCCCAGGTCCTGGGTTCGAGCCCTGCATCGGGCTTTCTCCTCGGCGGGGAGCCTGCTTCCTCCTCTCTCTCTGCCTGCCTCTCTGCCTACTTGTGATTTCTCTCTGCCAAATAAATAAATAAAATCTTTAAAAAAAAAAAAAAAAAAAGAACAGAACTTACTGATACTTCACATGGTGGAGTAATTAGTGCAAAAGAAAATATTTTTAAAGTGTGGCTCTGTCAGGGGAGCTAAATCAAACTGAAAAATAGGAAAACTTGAAAGTATAGCTGCTTATTACACAGTTTTGTTTTTGAACAAACGTGTACTTGGACGTTTTCAGAAGACTTCTGGTAGCTTAGCTCCAGTTGGAAAAAAATTATACTTCTAGGTGTTTCTTATCCTTCTAGAAGGTTTTTACCTCAGTAATAGATTATTAAGAATACTGAGCCAACAAGCCTATGCTCTTATAATTTCTGATTTACCTAAACCACTAAAAATAAAGTCACAAAACTATAGTAAACTTGGTTTGTTAGGAATATTTTCCCTCAACTTTTAAATTTTATGCACCGGATGGGAAAACTTGCTGGCATTAAATCTGCAGTATTTAACAGGAAGTCCTGCCTTACTCCTTAAAGTAAAACCTTCATCAATCTAAAATGTTTCAAGTAAAACAAAATCTTAAAACACACAAAGAGCAAATGGGCCAGTCTTTTGTGTGTATATATATTATTTGTTACCCAAACTTTTCATGTGCTGCCATATTATTATACATATTGCTATACTTGGAGCAAAATTATGGCCAGAGAAATATATAGGCATATTATTTCAATGATTTGATAAGCCTGGGTATTGCTTTTGGGCTTCATAAAGGCATCTAAGCAAATCCTTAAGTATGGTGATATATTGCTTTTCTCTGTGCATGGAGTTGTTAGCGGAAGCTTTTATGTGTCATGTGAGGGCAGTATATGGCCTTTTATATTTCAGAGATGAAGTATAATGCAAAAGGAAATTTGATATGACAGTCAAGAGCTGAGATTTTCAAACCTGTGCACTGTTCTTATGAGGAATGTTTATTTTTCTTTGTTTACAAGAAAGTAACTGAAGTGATTTGTCATGCATTATGTGACCCAGAGGGTATCTAGCAAGCTTTTTCTAATGTTAATATTTTCAAGATACAGTTCCTTCTGCACACATGCACATGAATATATACATTGCTACATCTCTGCAAATTAAAAGCTTATTTTAGATAACTCATGTTTAATAAATGCAATTCATGTTTTTCATTTCCCTGATGGGTGTGATTTTTTTTTAAATTTCATAGAAATAAATATGTAGGGAACTGTCTTTTTAATTGCTGTGGGCCCTGTGAGTTCATGTAATCACTATAAGCAATTTGTAGCCTTTAGAGAAGAGTGAAGACATTTCTTTAAGGTTTTATATGGTCATTTATAATGCATGTAATAATGTAGAAAACCAGCCTTTTTAGAGCTTCCAGCTTTTTGAGGAAACCTTCCTTCAGTAGGAAGAGGGGGACTTCTCGTGTTGAACATTTGCCCTTTCTAGAGAGGAATGAAACTCCTTGCTTTGCGATAATTTTGTTAAAAGAATAATTTGATCCGAAGTCCCATTAAGTTTAGAAAGCAGGCGTGGTGATCCAAAGATAGAAGTCAGTTACTCTTTTATAGAGTTTTTCAAATTAAACACTGGAATGTTTTCCTTTAAAGGGTATTAGTGACCTTTACTTAACAAAAACTCATGACCTTTTCAAATTTTTGATCATCCTTAACACCATTTTGTCATTTGATACTCTCTGCTGCTACCACCAGAGAATGTATGACCCTTGCAGCATTTAAGGAGGCATCCCGTGTTGTATTTTTATTTGCTAAACCTGACATCTTGGAGTCCCCTCTCTTCTCTCTGGAGGTCTTCTCCTTTTTCCACGTCATGTGGGCATCCTGCGTACCCATGGACCCGGCTCACCTCGCTTCCTCGTGGAAGTTCATCTGCCCTTATGGTACCAGCTGTCACCTCCCGGTGCTGGTTTCCCAGCCCCCATCTCCAGCTTTGACTGTTGCAGCTTCCAAATTCAACCAGCCCGAGGTGGTTCTTACATGATGTGCTACTATGGCCTCCACCTCAGCGTGACCAAGCCGAACTGTTCAGAATGCCACGGACCAGTGATCCCACTGCATTCCGAGTCAGCGATGTTTCCACTGGCGGAAAGAAATCTGCCGGGGGGGTGGTGTTATGTCAGACTCCCCTCTCTCTCCATAAATAGTCTGTACAGTTGTCACCAAAGTGGCCACGATTCTCATCCTCTTCGTTGCTCTTTTTGCCCATATGTAAAGTAGTGAAGGTCCTGAAATAATTTCCTTTCTGGGCCCCGCTGATTTGCCTTCCCTCCTTTCAGTGTTTCCTACCTTCTGCTGTTGGATTAGCCCTCTTTAAGCACAGTCCAGGGTTGGGTCCCTGGAGACAGACTCAGAGGCAGAGTTTTGTGCAGGTGTATTGGGGACGTGCAGGTGTATTGGGGTGCGGACTTCGGGAGGTAAACCTGCTGGGAAGCGAGGAGGACGGGGTTGGGCAGAGGGAGGTGCTGACTGCAGTGAAGTGCCAGAAGGCTCAGCTGAGCCTCCAGAGGGTTCAGAGTTGAGATGGGCCTCCGGAGTTGTTGCAAACTGAGAAAAAGGGCCAGACCCTTGTACGCCCCTCCTCAAAGGGCCCCCTGTGGTGGGGCCTGATGTGCTCCACTTCAGGGGCGCTCTCATTTCATCTCCGCTGTGGCTGTCCTTTGGTCTGCAGCCACCATATTAATCTCTTCCCTTCTGCCTTCTCAAATGCCTACCTCTGAGCCAGTCACCCTCTGAGAGGAGGGATAGGCTGTGTCTACAGCTAAGGACTCTGCCCAGCAAAGGACACAGCTGTGGAGCAGCAGCCGAGGGACAGGTGAGCTGGTGCTGAGAGGGCTGTGAGCTCCTCCGGATCCACCGGGACCCATTCAACTTTTCATTTTCCTGTAGGAACCTCAGCTGCTTCCCTACCTGCTGCTTCCTCAAGGTAAATGACCTGCCTCACTTCCAGGGCCCTCCCTTATCCATGACCTGGCCCTACCCTACCTGCTACTGGACTGTTTCTTGCCTCTCGCCTCCCTCCCCTTCAGCTGAGGAAGGCTTATCCTCCGTGTGGTCTGCTGCGTAGCCTCCTGATAGTCCTGCCCACCCAGTGCCTACTCCACATCGTCCTTCAAGCCTTTGCTTCTGGGGGCCTCCCCCTGCAACATCCGTCCCCTCTCGGTCTTCTGTTCTGCTTTGAAACCCAGTTTCTGCGTCCTGCTTATAGTTAGTACTCGACAGTTCTGTACCTTGAGGTATACTTCATCGTATTCCTTCATTAGCTTTGTGTGTGTGCTGCTCTTATCTTTAACATTAATTATTTTGGAAGGGGAGACTTACATTTAATTTCTCGGTATTTTTGGCAGAATCTAACAGAATGCAAGCCTCATATTAGAGGCTCATTGAATGGCTGTTTTAGTTCCCAATCATTTTTGAAAGTGGCACAGACAAAAACAAAAACCAACCAACAAAACAAAACACCTAATAGTGTGATGAGATAAGCTGGAGGGAATTTTCTGGAAAGATTGTGTTTGAGTTCAAGGGGTGACATTTTCTGAGTTTCAGATTTACATATTTCTGTGAGTTTGTGTGGCTCCTGAGTGGGTGACTTGAAGTAAAATTATGAGTTAATAGTAGTGTCCTTATTCTCTTGTCCCAGTTCACTCTCTCACACTGTTTTTGGGCCAGTGTAGCCTGTTGTTCCTTCCCTGTGATTCTAGTCTCCCTTGAGGAATTTTCATCCTGTCCTGATATCCAAGTACGATGTTCCCCTCCACACCTTCCTCCCTTAGCTGCCCAGTAACCTCTTTCTTTACCCACAGAGCAGCCTCCCTTGGGCAGCACCGTGAACATCCTTCTGGTCAGCTCTCCCCTTCAAAACTTAGGTGATTCAGTGAACAAGCTACGTTTACATGCAACGAAACATAATATTGGCTGAAAAGAGGTAGACACAAAAAAACGTGTGATAATTGTCACAAAAATGGGCAAAACTAATCTATGATGTCATGGTCAGGAGAATGCTAACTCTTGGGAGCAATCGTATTTAGAAGAGCACACAAGGGGGTTTCTGGAATGGTAGGAATTCTTCATTTCTTAATCCAGTGCTGATTACATGGATGTGAAATTTTTACTGTGAGCAGTACTTATTTATATGTATCTTATATTCTGATAGAAAGTTTTAAAAAATGAACTCTCTGTTTGGCAAGCTGATAACTGTGTAAGTTCTTCTGTGGATAGGGGGTTTGTTGTTTTTCCTGGAAGTACTGATGTAGAGATGATAGAGGGGAGTCATGAACTTGGCCCTCTTTGTTCACCACCCTTATCATGGTGGCTCTGGGGAAGAGTATGAATTTGTTGAACCCGTCTTTCTGCTACCCAACATTATTATAAATTAAAAATAAAAAAGCCTCATGTTCAAAGTCTTGAATTTTTCTTTCAATGAAGCCTAGTTATCAGATTGTTTTTCTTTGTCTTATTAATTCCTCCTATCCCAAAGGAAAAGTCTTTACTTTTGTTTTATCTTCAGGAAGAGTTAGAGAACAGTTGATTACAATTTTCCTTAGGTGTTCTAGGTAGAACAGTAATCTTTTGAAAAAATATCTCCCATTGATCTCTTCAGAATATCTGGGAAGGGAAGGTTGAAGTAGAGGAAAGTATTATTAGTTGTTTTCTTTGGCTATATGATTCAACTTGGATGCACTTTTTCATAGTACCGAGGCTTCCAATAACAGAGAGAAAAGACCCTGATGGACTTTTTACTTTTCCCTGGGTGATGTAAGTTAATACAACAAATTGGAAGGACAAAAAAAGAAGGGCAGGTAGCAAGCTGTAGAGAGGAAGAGAACATTTGGATCAGCCAAACCTGATTTCTAGTCTGGATTCTGGCACTCAGTAAGTATGGGAATTTGGGCAGATTGTTTAGCTTTCTCTAAAAGGGTCATAACTATGTTGTCTTCATTTGCAAGATTCTTGTGAGGATTAGACATAATGATTATAAAGCTCCAGATCCAGTAAGTGCTCAGTTAAAGGCTGTGATGACATGGGACTGGAACAGAGAGGACACACATTTCCAGATTGTTATTTTGAATACACAATATTTCAATAAAGGTATCACATACCAAGCACTTCCCATATGTTGGAAAATAAAAGTAAATAGAAGGAAGCAATCCTTACTCTTCAAACAATAACACAAAATTACATGAAAGAACTAAACACCTTTTTTTTTAAAGATTTTTATTTATTTATTTGACAGAGAGAGATTACAGGTAGGCAGAACAGCAGGCAGAGAGAGAGGGGGAAGCAGGCTCCCTGCTGAACAGGGAGCAGGGAAGCAGGCTCGCTGCTGAGCCCAATGCAGGGCTCGATCCTAGGACCCTGGGATCATGACCTGAGCTAAAGCCACACAGGTGCCCCAGAACTAAACATTTTTAAGGCCATACATGAGCAAGTATGGCAAAGTTTCCATAAATACACGGAGGGTCCAAAGTAAATGAAGATTCTTTTGAGATGGGGTTTGTCAGGGAACGCTTATGTTCACAGAGGAAGGTGTGCCTAGAGGAGAGTTTTGGAAAATTAATCATAATGATGACAGACAACATTGATTCTCCATTGAGCTTGGCACTGAACTTCCTGCTTTATATGTATTATCTCATCTAATCCACACAGCCACCCTGTGAGGGATAGCTGCTGGCATTATTTCCATTTGATAGGTGAGAAAAACCAAAGCTTCTGGGAAGGGATGCAGCCTACCCCCAACCACACAATTAATGGAGGGGTGGGGCTGTTGTCCAAAACCCTCATAGCCATCTCTGTCATCCTGAGAGTGAACATAGTATTCGTATGGGATAGTACCTAAATAGTTTTGGAAACAGTTGCTCTCCGGGGACCTGTGTCTCTGTTGGGGAATCAATAATTCTACCTTTCTTCTCTTAAATCCCAACAGAACAATAACTAATGAAAGGTAACATGGTGTAGTGGAAAGAATGTGGATGTGGAGTGGGATGACCTGGTTTTAAGCCCTTGCCACTGTCAGCTGCTGTGTGGCTCTGGATGTTACTCAGCAAAGCTGATCATTCATTTCTTACAGTACCCTTATTATTTTATTTTTATTTTTATTTTTAAAAGAGTTTATTTGTATGACAGAGAGACAGACACAGCACGAAAAGGAACATAAGCAGGGGGAGTGGGAGAGAGAGAAACGGGCTTCCCGCTGAGCAGGGAGCCCAGTGAGGGGCTCAGTGCAGGGCTTGGGGATCACGACCTGAGCTGAAGGCAGATGTTTAATGACTGAGCCACCCAGGCGCCCCATCTTAGAGTATCTTTAATGAGGGGCAAGAAATAATGTACTTTGTCATTTTGCTCGATGGCCTATTATAACCATCTCCAGGGTTGATGAAATTGTCAAGTCTACAAAGTAAGTTATTTTTGTTAATATTATAAGTAATAGACTTGATGGTGATGATAATAATGGTAATGGTGAATATGATATAATAACAACAACAAGAATAATTTAAAATGGTAGTAAAAGTAGTCTGTGATTGCATTATGTCAGATGGCCACAAGGATGGAACTGCTCTTGTTGGCAATATTTCAGATATTTGCTGATTAAGTTGTTTTGGTAGATTTTCAGTTTATGCCCTTCTTGGCTCAAACAAGCAATTAAATACTCCTCAGGAAATCGTGAAAGGTTACCTTTAGTTGTACAGCCTATGCTGTTGGAATTTTGGCTTCAATTCAGGACTCATGGCCAAATTAACATCTGAATCACTGGAAGCCTATTCATAAAGAATGGTATTATGTACATAACTAAAGTTTATATACTCAGCTAAAGTGACTTGAGTTTCACAATGTAGCTAGGAGATAGAGACTGTACTCCTGTACTTTGTGCTCCAGTTCACAGAATGAAATGTGGCCAGCTGTGTGTCTATGATTGTGTTTCTATGTAAGGGAGCCTCTGACTTGGGCCAGAGCTTGTTAATTTAATGGAGGATGGGCCCCTAGAGCGCTCCAGGGAGAGTTTTATATGAATGAGAAATAATGGCAATAGTTGTAGTCCTTCCCAAATCTAAGTAAAATGCCTTATGAAAACCACTAAAACCATAGTATAATTATTTCTGAAAATTAAATTCAGTTACTCTTGGAGGGACTTCTTTAGAGCTAGAAAATATTTATTTCATGCTTATAGTAGTTGCCTTTGCCTTTCTTGCTGTGGTATATTAGTAGAGACTTGTATATACAAACTCCTATCTTGGAAGAGGTTATTTTTAGATCAGATTTTTTTTTTTTTTACGGACTCTTTTTTTTAAGAGACAGCTTGATGCGCAAATTATAACAAATATAGTTCTTAGTAACAGAATTTTTCAGATGGTGTACTTTTAATATTAGGGACTCAGTAAATAGGAATATTTTTAATAAGCTGTTTTGCTGATAGGACTAATTCTGTTTGACAAAATTTCTGTATCATAGATTTATCATTGTTTAAAAATGTTAGTACTCATATTTTGGAAAGGAGCCTTTGAGGGTGTAAATTAACATAAAAATCACACAGAATGTGGTAGTTTTGCTTCTGGTAGTCAAAACTCCTAGCAGTTTTATTTTTTTAATCAAAGACTTGATTAGTCATTTGGATAGAAATTTCAAGAAATTGCCTTTTCAATTATAGCTATCTTAGAAGAATTCTTTCCAGAAAAGTTGAGCAAGGATGCCGATTAATTCCAGCTGTTGGAGTGCATTGTATGTAAATGTCTGAGCTTAACCTCCAGTAATTTAGAGGGAAGCTCTTAAATGCTATAATTTAACCACCAAAAAGTTTTGTAGGCTATTAGTCCACTCATTTGACTGAGTTTTTGAATGAAGCATTGATTTCTGCATTTCCCTTTTCATAAGCTAAATATTGGCACTTTTGGCTATCTCTGTGGAGATGCCTGTTCTACTAGGAAGGCAAGGTTGGGGAAGATTTTTTAAAAAGGCGTAATTTCTAATTTTAAAATTACATATTATTTTTAAAATTTCTTTTTCTCCAAACTGGAATATTCGGTTGAATATATGTGGATTTTTTTTTTTTCAACTTAATACACTTTTTTTTTTTTTTTAAAGAATAGTTTTAGGTCTACAAAACAATTGAACAGAAAAAGCAGTGTTCCTGTAAAGCCTTTCTCCCAGCACCAAATTTGTTACAGTTGACGAACGAATATTGATACGTTAGTATTACTGAAAGTCCATACTGTAGCTTACTTTAGGGTTCATTCTGTGCTGTACAGCTTTATGGGTTTTGCCAACTACCTAATGACATGTACCCATCAGTCTCATAGATACAGTCTGTAAGTCCCATAGATAATGAATGGTTTTACTGCCCCAAAGATCCCCTGCTCTTCCTCTGTTCATCCCCCAGCCCCTTCACTCCCTGTCCCAACCCTTGGCAGTGACTGATCTTTCACCGTCTCTATAGTTTTGCCTTTTCAAGAAGGTTGAATAGGTGGAACCCGAGAGCACGCAGCCTTTTCAGAGTGGCTTCTTTCACTTACTGATATGCATTTACGGTCCATCTAGGTCTTCTCAGGTTTTAATAGCTCATTTTATTTTAGCACTGTATAATCTTCCGTTGTATGCATATCACATGGTTTAGTTATCCATTCATCTATACTGAAGTGGCTTCCAAAAACTTTAGACAACTATAAATAAAGCTACTCTAAACATTCTTGTGCAGGATTCTGTGAAGACATGAGTTTTCAATTCCCTTGGGTCCTTAAGTTCCTTTTGCCAAGGGAGCAAGTAGACCCTGAGTATATAGATGAGGGTTAAGATACACTCACCATTTCTATGGAGGTAAGAAGTGGGATGTTGGAAGTAGGGGACATTGGCTCTTCACAGTTTACAGTACGGGTTATTGGGGAGGAAGAACTTTATTCTATCTCTCAAGATTCTTCTGATTGGTATAAGAATTAAATTGACATGAGATAGATTAGCAGGAGAAAATAAAATTTGACTGTGTATATATGAGGCCTCCCTAAGAGGATGAAGCCCACAGGCAAGCAGACAGTTGAGGCTTGCATGCTCTCCATAGTTGAGGAAAAGGGGGTAGGAGTCTGGGACTTCTACGGGAAGGACAACATCTTACAGGTAGATGGAAAAGAGTAAATGTTTCATAAACAGATGTCTGCTGGGCCATACAGAAACAGTAGAACACAGAGAAGAATTATTGACAAACTGGTAAATTCCTCCCTGTCCTACTGAGTTCATGTTGTAGTGTGGTTATCTGTGTTGATAGTTCCCTTCCTGGAGCAGGTCTTCTGTCTAAATTCTTTTAGGCAGGTGGCAGAGGGTCAAAGGTTGTTCATGAGCCTTTTGTTTCTTAAAAATAATCAGCCTGGAATAATCCACATGCCAAAGAAACACATTTTGGGTTGGCAAATTTTTCTTTCCTACAGTGTCCAGCAAAAGTTCACAAATGCCAACCTGTCTCCTGCCGGTGGCTAAGTGGACCATGGGAAGAAGCTGGAAGGACATTTTCCTGCTTGATTACAGTTCAAACACTTGACAGGAGTACCAATAAACAGGCTTAATTGGTCCCATTTACAGGTCTAATTAATTAGAGTTCCATAAATACTTTTATTTTATTTTTCTTTTTTTTAAAAGATTTTATTTATTTATTTGACAGACAGAGATTACAAGTAAGCAGAGAGGCAGGCAGAGAGAGAGAGAGAGAAGGAAGCAGGCTCCCCGTTGAGCAGAGAGCCCGATGCGGGGCTCGATCCCAGGACCCTGGGATCATGACCTGAGCCCAAGGCAGAGGTTTTAACCCACTGAGCCACCCAGGCGCCCCCCATAAATACTTTTAAACTGCATTTGTAAATCTACTCTATTTAGTTCTTTTTAGATATTCAAATGCCTTGATCTAACAACCAGAATTTCTCCAAGTACTTCAGTAATTTCTGTAAACCTAATAAAACCACATTTATACATATAATTCATCTTAAGAATTCTGACGCTGCTGAGAATATAATAAAACTCTTTACCTTTCAATTTAAAATCATAAATTTGAAATAAATTAAATTTAAATTACAAGCATAGTCTGTTAACATGTCAAAGTATCTAAACATAATAAATGTTTTTTCAACGAAATACTGAACTTTGTCCAAGTGATTACACTTTGATTCCCCAAGTTAACATCAGAGGTTTTAATACAGTGGATTTATTTGATCATTATGTCTCTGTTTGAAATTAGACATTCCCAGAGTTCTTATCACATAGAGTAATTTAGAATTATCATCCCAGGAAGAGCAGGCTTGTTACAGAAAGTCAATACCTTAGCAGTCAGAGATCTGAGACCTGGTAGAGGGCTGCTGTGTGGCTGCTGGGGGCAGTCTCAGCCACCGGAGGACCTGCTGCTCCATTTTATATAGTCCGTATCACAGCTGGAGGATTCCAGGTCTCTACTCTTAAGTAATTCTTTTATCTCATTTGATTCTACAATCCTTGGATCCTGAGATTGCAGAATCAAATGAAGGAAGTGAAGGACCTCCTTCAGCTAATCTCTTCACCTTCTTATGGAATTCTGTATTCCTTTCCTTGTTCCTGTCTTGTTAGGTCAGAACTCTTAAACCTGTTTTAATCTAATTCTACTTGAATTCCCCTGTCTCTCACCCCTTCGTCTGCGTCTAGCCACAACATTTGCTCATGACAGTTATGCAGACCAAGTGTCCAGCTGTCTCTGATAGAGATGCTCATCTGTTTGTGGAATAATGCCCCGAGAGAACAGTGACCATGAATCGTACTTTTAAGGAAAGGTCAAGAAAGAATTAGTGTCCTGTTAGAATTCAGCTAGTTGAGGTTTCATGTGACATTTACATCGCATATAAATATTGTCCTGTAAGTGGCAGAGTGAATTTCAAATACAGAGCTTTATTTGCTCTGCTTTTTTTTTTTTTTTTTAAATAAAAGACCCAATGAAGTACGGTTTTTAGGCTAGATTATCAGGATTGACTTGTGTCTTTCTCTCAGCGCCCCCACATCTAGTTCATCAATAAATTCTTTTGGCTTTACCTGTAGAAAAGATCCAGAATGTAACAATTTCTCACCACAGTCTTGGCTGCCATTATCTCCAGTTTGGGATTTACTGTTAAATAAATAGCCTCTTAATTTTCTTTTCTTCCACTGTGACACCCCCTCCCCCATTTACAGTTTACCTTCTTCTTTTTTTTTTTTTAAGATTTTATTTATTTGACAGACAGAGATCACAAGTAGGCAGAGGCAGGCAGAGAGAGGAGGAAGCAGGCTCCCCGCTGAGCAAAGAGCCAGATGCAGAGGTCCATCCCAGGACCCCAGGATCATGACCCGAGCAGAGCGGAAGGCAGAGGCTTTAACCCACTGAGCCACCCAGGTGCCCCCACCCTTTCAAATTTTAACTCCCTTTCTGTCACTCCCTCCGACCGTGGACACACACACTCTAACCTAGTCCCCAGCTCTGTGTGGTCTTTTACTGATTAATTTGTATTCATAGTCCTTAACCAATAGCTAGCATTGTCCTGTATATTTCTTTGTTTATTGTTACAAGTTCTTTACTATCTTCCTAGCACCTACCAAATAATTCCTGGCACTTACACTTACAATACAGCATACTTGCTGAATGAATGAATGAATGAATGTCTTCCTCATTAGGATGAAAGCCCAGTTAAAACAAGGCTTTGCTTGTCTGGTTTGTAGTTGCATCTCCAGTGCATCCCCTTTGGCCCCATAGGAAGCACTCAAGAAATATTTATTGAATGAAAGATGGCCTGATTTAGATTTAAGTCTCTGTGAGGCATGTTAGTTCTTGGTCTTAGAGTCCCTTGACCTTGTCTTATTTACAGTAACCCACCTCCCTGCTTGTACCACTCTTCAGCGATGAAGTAGCCAAGGGGAATCTTCTGTAAATTAGACATAACAGATTCTGATTGGGCCTTTAACTGGGCCCAACTGTCATTGGGCCTTTAACAGATTGATTTAGTTTTCCTCATGTCCTGCATGTGTTACATAAAACCAGAAGTAAAACTAGTGATATAAGCACGAAGCTGAGAATAAAGTAAAATGCTTGAAATTATTTGCAGAATTGGGGTTGCTAAAGTAACTTGTCATCTTTAGCATGGAATTTATAGTAGACATTGTCATTTAAAGTTTTTTCAAAACCCACTTTACTCACAGAGTGAATTATAGTAAAATATCCAGAATTTAAAAGAAGATAAGAGTGTTTAAAAAAGTACCTGAAAATCCCTTAAATCAGGGAATTTGAATTTTTAATATATCATCCAAGATGAAAAAAAAAAAAGAATATGTTGCTAAATATTGAAGTATCATTGAGGATAAAGTAAGCCCTTATGTTTGAGCAGCACCATACAGCATACAAAATACTTTCCCTACTTCATCTTAAGCAGTTATGGGTGGGAGATCAGTTTTAATAAAAATACTTCATCTTCAGAACATAGGAGCTTATATAAAAGGCTTTGAAGAAGTTCTTTTAGAGAAAGGCTCTCAGGGTTGTGGGTTACTGTTCCTAGGGTGAGTCGGTGGAGATGAGAAAGGTCACATGGGATAGGACTTGGGAATGTTCCCAGAGCTCTCGCTGGTGCCTACCAGGTTCTCACAAGTGTAACCATCTGCTTCCCACACCTCCAGCCCTTGCCTCATCAGCCACCATGGCTGTGCTTAGCTCTTGACTCTGCCCTTGTCTTTTCTGCAGAGGTGTAGCAGAGTGGTAAGACTGTGGGATTCAGAATCACCACGCCTGGGCATAACTTCTCATTTGCCAGTTGCTGTTTTATGGGCTGATTTTATTTCAGATCTCATTTGTTTTATAAGTATGTTCCATGCTTCTGGGTGTTAGTTGATGGATATTGGAAACCACATTTCTAACATTTGTGAAACCATGAGTCAGATAGTGACTGCGATATGAATGCTGTGTAAGGGCTCTGGGGCTGTGATCTCAAACATTGTGGGTACCAGATCCCTTGGGTAGCACTGTGGAAGCACGATTCCACACAGACAACTGGGCACCCCAGGGACGCTGAATCAAAATCTTTGATGCTTACGTACAGGGATCTTATTTTCAGTTTTGATATTTGCAACCACTGTTCTGAGAACCTAAGAATTACAGGGTGTAGTTTCTGCCTTTAAGATGCGTGTGTCTAGTTAGAATATGAAAATGAACATGAATGGCACAATGAAACAATGTGATGGAGTTGAATCTTTGTGTATTTGGTTGATGTGAATAGAGAGGAGTCTGGAGAGGATACCATGGGGTTGAGTGTCCTTAATTTATGCCTGGGTTAGAGAATTTGGATAGAAAAGTATCAGTAATGTGGCATCAAGATAGCAAGATACATTTTAGTTGATCATTCATTAGAATGGCTTCAAGGCATTTTATGATGCTAAGTAGCCTTTTATGTGCTTTTACCTCCCCACCTCCCAAAGCTGGTAAGATTTTTGAAGAAGGACATAAAATAGATCTAGCCATGTTGGTTAAATTTGCTTTTGTTCTGTAAACAAACAAAAACCTCCCACCTTTTGGAAGTGTGAGTTACATCTCCTCTCAAATTCCTTTAAGAATGTGAACTTTGGATATTGCGTAATTGCTCTCTTCATCTTAACAACAATTTAAAACCATTTAGACCAACTTCCCCAATTGCTTCATGGGAAACTGTACAAGCAGTTGACAGAAAGATCCCTTGGCAAGTGATTAAATCATTATGAGCTCTTGATGGTTGTCTTCTTGTAGTCTTGTGGTCAAAAAGATGAGTGGCTTTCTGAAGCTTTATTTTAAGGGTTTGGGTTTGGTTTTTTGGTTTTTGTTTTAAGATCTTATTTATTTGAGAGAGAGCGAGTGAGCACAAGCCAGGGTTGGTTGGGGTGGAGCAGAGGCAGAGGGAGAAGCAGTCTCTCTGCTGAGAATGGAGCCTATCTGGGGGCTGGATCCCAGGACCTTGAGATCATGACCTGAGCTTAACCAGCTGAGCCATCTAGGCACCCCTGTAAGGGCTTTTATACGTAAATGATCTGAAAATAAGCTGGAATCAACTCGAGGAAACTATCTTATATCTCTTATTTAACATATATAATTATTATATCTTCCTGGAAATTATTTTGAAAAAGATATTAATCAACAATGCTAATAGGTGCTCTTTGAGAACAAAGCTATGATTATCACATGGATTTGGTTTATGGAGACAGTGGAAATATGTCTGACTTGGAGATTGACTTGTTTGAAGCCGAGTAAAAAGCAAGTGAGGCTGGAGGCTGAAGTGGAAAGACTAAGGTGGAGGAATGGTTAGGTTAAGTAGGACCTTGTGTGTAGAAAGTTGTGATTTTATTATGAGAGCAGTGGGAGGCCATTGCTTAATTGAGAAGAAACTAAAGGGTTTGTTTGCTTATTTGCAAAGGAACAGTGTGACCTGGTTTAAGTTAAAGGATTTCTTTTGCATTTTTATTTTTAGTAGACCAGAAAGATAGATGTTGGTAGTTTAAGGTGATAGTAGGGAGACAAGGAAAAGAGAATAGAGTCTGGATATATTTTTGGTGGTACCACTAATGTGTCTCACTTCTGGATTGATCCAGCAGATAAGAATAAAATAGGAATCAAGACCAACTCCTAAGCTTTGTTTGTATAGCATTTCCTAGGATGTGGTACACTGTGGGAATAATGGGTTTGGGGGCAGATCTGGGGGAATCCCAGGATTTGTCAGTTTTCCAAGTCGAGATGTCTAGTTGCAGCTGGATGTGTACGGCTGCTGATGTTCAAGGAGACACATAGGCTAGAGGGAAAAATTGGAATAGATGGTCTTTTAAACCACAGAAATAGATGAGATCATTCAGGGAGTGACTGTAACAGAAAAGAGGTCCCAGGACCGAGCCCAGTGTTTAGACATCAGTCCTAGGTGGAAGAGGGAGAGAAGCCGGAGGAGGAGGAGGCAGCAAAGTCGACTGAAAAGAGGGTTAGGTTAACAGAGAGAGATAAACAAAAGACATGGAAGGAGAGAGTAGTCAAGTTTGTCAAATGTTTTTAAAGAGTCGGGAATTGACCAAAAATAATCAAAGAAATGGAAGCCAAATTAGAATAGGTTGTGGAGCAAGCAAGAGATGATCAGAGGAATCAGCCAGGATTAGCATCTCTCTGAAGAGTAACTGAGAAATGCTTGTTGGAGGTTGTTAAGAGTGGCAGGTGGGGGTGGAGAACTTGAAGCCAAGGAAGAGCACATAGGCTATGTGTGCAGGCAGTGGTTTGGTACAGAGAGAGTAAAGGTAAGTTGTGAGCAAGAACAGATCATTGCTGGAAGTCAAAGGAGAGATGATGGAGTCTGCCCTTGACAAAAGCAGTGGATGACAGAGACCATGACTATAGATGTACCTGCTGTGTGAGAGACTGTGTACTAGACAATGATAATGAAAGTCAAAGCTTGTTAACAGTCAAGTGCTGTATTAATGTAAGGTGATCCTATTATTTTACAAGTACTTCCACTATTACTGCTTGCTATCCTTACCTCTTCCTGCCTCTTTCTCACCTCCTACTAGGTCACATACAGTGATACAGTATTAGTACAGGACTCTGTGTGTGTGTGTGTGTGTGTGTGTGTGTGTGCGTGTGTAGCATTTCTCCAACCATGAACAGCAAGTAGAAAACTCACCTCTTTTAGATTATAGACTTTTGAAATCTGAGGTAAGCAATCAACCATCTCTCATTTATCATACAAAATGATAAAACAACAACAACAACAACATACATTTCAGAATTTTCTGGAACGCCTGGTGTTTTCCTATGGTCCCCAGATTAAGACTCAATTCTCTAGTTTAACAAGACAACTGAGCCATTTTCCCTCCATTCTGTGGAGTATGTAGAGTAATGATTATTCTCGGGCACTGTGATCAAGTGTAAGGTTTATTTATTTATTTATTTTATTTACTTTTTGAGATTTTGTTTATTTATTTGACAGAGAGAGTCAGCAAGAGAGGAAACACAAGCAGGGGGTGGGAGTGGGGGAGGGAGAAGCAGGCCTCCTGCTGAGCAGGGGGCCTGACATGGGGCTCAATCCCAGGACCCTCGGATCACGACCTGAGCCTAAGGCAGACAGTTAACTGAGCCACTCAGGTGCCCCAAGTGTAAGGTTTATGTGAGAGGAAGTTTCTGTGCCATGGAGAGTTTGTTTTTAGATGTGGTACCCTTCTGCAAAAATATTTTTAAAGTAATATTTACAAATGAAACAAGATTCTCAAATGCAGAATGATAACCTTAGTATGATAGAACATGATACCAGAGTCATCACAGCTTACACAGAGGGAATTAGATGTGAACCGGATTAGAGGGAATTAGATGTGAACCATGCCGCCTTAAAGTCTGTCTTTTTTGTTGCCCCCTGGTTTTATACCCACAGGCTGGATATGTCATCTCTAGACAGGAGAAAGGCATGTTGGACCCAAAAGAGAATGACCAGAATATCATAGGTGGATTTAAAAGCCCCAAGAGCCTTTCTTTGAATTTTGCTATTGTATTTTGCCTTTTTGCTTCTGCTTGCCCTAGTTAGGGCAAGTGGACAGACAGATGTGCACAGGTGTATAGACACGACACATCTCTGGCCCAAGAGTACGTGGGTTTTGTTTTTTGTTTTTTTTTTTTTTTTAAAGATTTCATTTATTTATTTGACAGACAGAGATCACAAGCAGGCAGAGAGGCAGGCAGAGAGAGAGGAAGGGAAGCAGGCTCCCTGCCGAGCAGAGAGCCCGACGCGGGACCCGATCCCAGGACCCTGAGACCATGACCCGAGCCGAAGGCAGCGGCCCAACCCACTGAGCCACCCAGGCGCCCCAGTACGTGGGTTTTGTAAGAAGAACCCTTATATTTACAGATTCTCAAAACACTGATGTCAGAAGGCATATTGAGCATCTTTTAGTATAGCGATTTTCACACCTGGGGTAGGTTGCTTATCAGAAGTGTGGTAGGTGAGGGAAAGTACACCTGTTGTTTCCATAATGCAGATTATGAGACATCCACTATTCCCAGTTCTCTTGATCATAGCAGTTATGCTGGTAGCCAAGTAAGAAGTTTTGTAGAAAGTTTGGGTGAAAAAATGTTGAGCTTTGATTTCATTCATTCATTCATTCAAGGGTTGAGGAAGTGAATCAAGTCTCAAAGATTAATTGCGTTACTCAAGGAAGCATAGCTTTTAGTGTAGAATGAAGACTGTGGCTTCTAACTCTGTAATTTTCTGGCTCTGCTTATGCCCTTGCATCCATACAAAGAAGGTCATTAGCCATAATGAACATTCTTGCTGGTCTAGTGTGTTGTAATTCATATATACCTTTCTAGTAGCAAAGGTTGTAGCAGGGAGCCCATTTGCTTATGCCCTCCCACCCCATCTGTTCTTTTCCCCGCAAGAGACTTTAATGATCTCTACTTGCTGTGATGTGCTTTTCAAGATTCAGAAAAGAGTGGTGGATATATGCCTCAGGAGTCTTACAAAGGTGTTGTAGAAACCACATATCACATATAAGAAACAAATACTTGTATTTTCTGGTCATTTTTCAGACTACTTCCCAATAGCATCACAAACCCTGGGCTTACCTTCACTCATCTAGGATAAATCACTGTTCTTAGTAAAACATAATTACAGATAATAGAGTTTTATGCATGGTTTTCATTGAGAAAGTGGAATGTGTTATTGAATGCCTGTGAATAGTGAATTTTATTCTTTTTGAAATCGTTTCTTAGCATGATAATGGTTCTTCATCCTTCCTCTCTGTACTGACACACAGGTTATCTTGCTGGGACATTCAGTTCAGTGAAACCAAAATTTATTGTATGCCTGCTGTAGAGATCTGGAGTGATATAAAAAGAATGAAGGGTGAGAGTTAAGCTGACTGTTGTCTAAACTTAGGAATAGAATGGATGAGAGAGGCTGGAAATAACTTGCTTTAGAGGATGGGCTATGTCTGTTTTCCTTCTGAGAGGGACTTGACTGTCTTATTACCTTGTCATTGTCACCAGAAGCTGTCAGCTTTTCAAGCCAAGATGTTCTTTTCTCCTATCTTCTCTGGCCTAGTAACTTCCTGTCTTCTTTTCAAAGCCTCCTTGTGTTTAAAATGACTGAAAAAGATAGTGAGTGCAGATGTTCGTTCCCATTGTGGAGACTGGCAGAATGATTTTTCAAAAAGCATGGGATGATTGGAGCTCAAGTCTTACTTATCACTTGAACCATAAGGCTAGGAAAATTCACGATGCTTAAAAATAAAAATATAAGAAGGCTTTTCGTTTTCTTGAAAGCAATATAGTGATCTGCCAAAAGTATCCAATAGAACGACCAAAACAGGACATTCTCCTAAAATTACTTATAAAATGCCTTTTGATATTTTGAGACTTGGGGAGACAGAAATGACAGGTCTTTTAACTGTGGACTCTCCTGTCCCCTATTAACACCCTCTCCTTTTGCTGGGGCAGAGCAGGGCTAGTGGATGGGAAGTTGGAAAGATAAGGGAAATTTGGGGCCTGAGTTCAATGTAGAGCAATGCAGAAGCTCTGAAGAGTTGGATGAATTCATACAAAGTCAGATCACTCATCACACGGATTCTAGTCTACTGAAGAGCTATAGCTGGACTCCACTCAGAGGTTTAATCAATACTGCATTTGTAGAAGTTCTGAGGGATTTTCCTTTACTTTTTTTTTTCTTGACTTTTTCATTGACACTGTGTCTGTTTGAATGAAAATGCAAGTGAATAAAAAGAAGATACAAGACAGTACACACACACACAACTGCATTCACATATGGTGGCATAGGTATAGAAAAAAAAGGAAGAAAGGCAACAAGTTGTGGTTCTCTACCACCTGGGATTATGATAGATGTTTTTGCTTTTTACCTTTTGAAAATTTTTTTTAAGATTTTATTTATTTATTTGACAGAGAGAGAGATCACAAGTAGGCAGAGAGGCAGGCAGAGAGAGGGGGAAGCAGGCTCCCCGCTGAGCAGAGAGCCCGACCCAGCACTTGATCCCAGGACCTTGAGATCATGACCTGAGCCGAAGGCAGAGGCTTAACCCACTGAGCCACCCAGGCGTCCCACCTTTTGAAATTGTTAAAAAGAAATATTTTTTGGCAATGAATATATTTTGCTTTCATAATCACAGTAGAACACATTATTCCTATTTAAAAAATAAGTCATGGAACTTTTAGAGTAGTGAAAGTATTCTGTGTGATAATAGTGGGCATATTTGTCAGAACCCATAAACGTATAGCACAAAGCGTGAATGTGATCTGTGGACTTTAATATTATGATTAATATCACTTTATCAGTTGCTAACAAACATAACATACTAACAATGTGAGGTGGTAATAGGAAAAACTGTGGGAAGTCGGGAGAAGAAGGAGTATATGGGAACCCTTTGGACTCTGCTCAATTTTTCTATAAACCTAAAACTGCTTTAAAAAATAAGGTCAATGATTTAATAAAAAAGTGATACATTATGTTAGATTTTTAAAATCCAATTTATTACATTATTTTGTGTGTGTGTGTTCCAAAATTCATTGTTTATGCACCTCACCTGGTGCTCCATGCAATGCATGCCCTCCTTGATACCCACCACCAGGCTCACCCATCCCCACACCCCCCTCCCCTCTAAACCCTCAGTTTGTTTCTCAGAGTCCACAGTCTCTCGTGGTTCATCTCCCCCTCCGATTTCCCCCAACTCACTTCTCTCTATCTCCCAATGTCTTCCATGTTATTATGCTCCACAAGTAAGTGAAACCTATGATAATTGACTCTCTCTGCTTGACTTACTTCACTCAGCATAATCTCCTCCAGTCCTGTCCATGTTGATACAAAAGTTAGGTATTCATCCTTTCTGATGGAGGCGTAATACTCCATTGTATATATGGACCATATCTTCTTTATCCATTCGTCCATTGAAGAACATCTTGGCTCTTTCCACAGTTTGGCGACTGTGGCCATTGCTGCTATGAACATTGAAGTACAGATGGCCCTTCTTTTCACTACATCAGTATCTTTGGAATAAATACCAGTTGAGCAATTGCAGGGTCATAGGGAAGCTCTATTTTTAATTTCTTAAGGAATCTCCACACTGTTTTCCAGAGTGGCTGCACCAATTTGCATTCCCACCAACAGTGTAGAGGTTTCCCCTTTCTCCACATCCTCTCCTACACTTGTTTACTGTCTTGTTAATTTTGGCCATTCTAACTGGTTTAAGGTGGTATCTCAATGTGGTTTTGATTTGATTCTCCCTGATGGCTAATGATGATGAACATTTTTTCATGTGTCTGTTACCATTTGTATGTCTTCTTTGGAGAAGTGTCTGTTCATGTCTTCTGCCCATTTTCTGATGTGATTTTTAAAAAAGATTTATTTGTTTATTTTAGAGAGAGCGCATGCAAAGGGGCAGAGAGAGAGTTTTCGTAGGAATACCAAACAGCCTTATTGTTGATGTTGCTTTTATTGGAAAGATTTGCAAAGTGATTATGATTTTCCTACTTGGTTTTATTGGGACCAAGTTATTATTATTGTATTGTAGGGAGTGTTCTGCTGTTAACTGTTGAGTTTGCTTGTTTTAAGTAGATGGGGGAAATTGTATTAGCTGCTTAAATACACATCTTCTTCACTAAGAAGGACATCTACTGATTTTTTTATTAGAGGTTATATGAATTTATATAAACCAAAAAATGGCATCAAATAATTATATTTCTCTTTCAGCTCTAAAATGTTGGCCTTTTAGTCATTAGTCTCAGTCCTTTTTTTCTTCAAAAAGTGCATACTGGGGCACCTGGGTGGCTCAGTGGGTTAAGCCTCTGCCTTCGGCTCAGGTCATGATCTCAGGCTCCTGGGATGGATCGGGCTCTCTGCTCAGTGGGGAGCCTGCTTCCCCCTCTCTCTGCCTGCTGCTCTGCCTACTTCTGATCTCTCTGTCAAATAAATAAGATCTTAAAAAAAAAAAGTGCATACTTACAGTTTAATGTTAGTTACATATATTTCTCATACACAAAGAGATGTGAATTTCAATTTTTAAAGTAGTGATTTGGGGTGCCTGGGTAGTTTAGTCGGTTAAGTGTCTCTTGATTTCAGCTCAGTTCATGATCTCCGAGTTGTGAATTGGAGGCCTGTATCAAACTCCAGGCTGGGTGTGGAGCCTGCTTAAGAGTCTCTCTCTCCTCTCCCTCTGCCTGTCCCTCTCTTTCCCTCATAAATAGATAGATAGATAGATAGATAGATAGATAGATAAATGTAATGGTTCATCTTGGTATTTTAGATTAATTTTGCAGCTTTATCCAAAAATGACTAATGACTTGATTATTTTTTGCATGAAAGTTAATTGATGATGGTCTTCTTAAGCCACTGGGAATTAACTATCTCTATCTCAGTAGGTTGACCTCATATATATGAGGAATATTTCTACAGCTCTGAAATTTAAGCATGATGTTTGTTAGGAAATATCACATATCTAGTCACATTCTTGAATGAAAAACATCCTGGATATAAAATCTACCTGTGGCTCTGGTTTCAGTGCCAAGATGGCAGCAGGGGATCCTTTTGGCTGTAGACCTTCCTGATGAGGCTGCCTAGAGCAGAGGTGCAGTTCCCTGGAAATGAAGAGAGTTCTCCTGTTCCAGAAAGTGCCAGGAGCAATCTCTTGGGAACTTTCTGCTCCAGAAGCCAATGTCTACCTCCTGGCTGGAGTGGGGAGAATCCTTGTAAGGGACCTGTAGAGGGGCATCCTAGCCTGAAACCAGTCTGGATAGAGTAAGATCCTTTTTGAATCCCTTGTATAATCCATTTTTTCTTCAAAATCCAGTGGTTATTCAAAGCTAGCAGGAAGTATATGTCTATTTTCGAATGTGCAACGTGTAGGCAAGCAGAGATTGTTTCTGCTAGCTCTCTTTCCAGGTGTCATTCATTTGCACTTCTTCCCAACAAAACCTTCTCATAATACTTGTTATAGTAGATGATACTATTTATAGGACAAGTGACAGGCACCACTCAATGTTAACCTGGTATTAGACGTGTATGTTTTCATTACCTCAGGTAATAAAGTTTTCAACTGTGATATGTGTGGGATAGCGTTGTTTTTACTGAACTATATCCCATCGCTCATGTATTTATGTGACATCTTGAAAACTTTTACTAAGGAAAAGGTAAACATCTTCCATCCTATTTTCACAGAGCTACCAAATTATGATTGTGGTTTTATAGTTCAAAATGTAATGGATTTAAAAAAAAAATTCCATTGTTCCTTGGAGTGCCCTTAGCAACAGGTGTATAACAGAGCAACAGAGCAATAACAGGATTTACAAGTTCAGCAAGAAAGATTTTGAAAAATTTAAAAAACATTTTAGTCCCTAACTGCATGGACAGTTAATAGTGAGGCCCCGAGAGAATCATCCTGTGGAAGTGTAGTCAGGATTGGGAGTGAGGAGAGGAGTTCAAAATCTGCTTTCAGTAAATGCTGATCTTGCCCAAGGGGGTTAACTTCCCAGAATCTAAAACTTTTGTCTATAGAATGAGGGATTTGGTCTAGATGTCCCAAAAACTCCCTCTCAGCCAGCATTGTTTTCATCTAAAAATGTGGTGAAAGAGCAGTGGGATTAGGAGTTAGGGTTAGGAAATGGAGCTTCTAAATTTCTGTGCTGGGTTTTAGTCTCTCCTTGAAAACGAAGTATGAAGTAGGGGCACCTGGGTGGCTCAGTCGGTTAAGCATCTGCCTTCAGCTCAGGTCATGATCTCTGGGTCCTGGGATCAAGCCCCTTGCTGGGCTCCCTCAATGGGAAGTCTGCTTCTCCCTCACTCTGTGCCCCCTCCCCCTCTCTTGTGCACACTCTTTCATTCTCTCTCTCAAATAAATAAATCTTTAAAAAAATGAAGGATGAGGGGCACCTGGGTTGCTCAGTGGGTTAAAGCCTCTGTCTTCGGCTCAGGTCATGATCTCAGGGTCCTGGGATCAAGCCCCGCATTGGGCTCTCTGCGCAGCGAGGAGCCTGCTTCCTCCCTCTCTCTCTGCCTGACTCTCTGCCTACTTGTGATCTCTGTCTGTCAAATAAATAAATAAAATCTTTAAAAAAAAAAAAAAGAAGGATGAAACTAAATTATCTTCTCAGAACTTCTAGATAGAAAATTCTCTGTATTCTGGCACACATTCATAGTCTGTTTGCACAGTTTTTCCCCAAAAAAGGTGGTAGGAATGATTAGAAATAGGTAGGAATGTTTATGTGATATCAACCCCCTCTAAAGTCAACAATTGACAGATAAGAAAGTATCAATGCCATTTATACATCAGGATTTTTCTCCTGCAACGCACAGACCACTTTCTCTCAAATGGTTTAAGTGAAAAAGAAAAATATATTATCTCACACAATTAGATGTCCAGAGGAAATGTTGGGCTCCCGATGCTCCCCCATTTCTGTGCAGGTACTTTCTTAGTGTTGGCTTTGCTCTAAAATGGTAAATCTCCCATCAGTTCCAAGATGGCAGCCTATGGCTAACTGCTTCCTTGTTTGTGTCCAGCAAGGAAAGAGAGGAACCTCTAGCATGGAGTCCCTTATTTTTCTTTTTACTAGTTATCATACTCCAACAACTACGTATTTTATACCTCCTTGCTCCGCCCCCCTTATCCTTTCTTTCTTTCCTTTTTTTCTTGTTTTATTTTGATTGTCTCTCCTCACAAAAGTAGAAGCATGATGAGAGTAGGATTTTTGCTCATTTATGTCTTTTGTTCACTGTTCTTTCCAGCACAGTACCTCTCATATAGTAGTCCCTGAGTAAACATTTATTGAATGAATGAACTTTTTTGGTGTTTTACAAGCAAGTGTTGCATTGCGTATTTCTTTGAGCTTTAAAGTGACATCTCTTATATTTTAGAAGGTATCGAAATGGTAGAAATTACATGAATCTGGCTAAAACATTTTTGTTTTCACCCTACTTGTTTTTAAGGCTTTTTTTTTTTACTCTTCATCTTTTAAAATCACTAAATGGAAACATGATTTTCTAGGAGAAATTTCCATCAGAAAATTGAGTAATTTCCTTATTTCAATCCCCTTTGTAATCCATTTTTTTCTTCGAAATGAAATGCCAGTTTCTTTAAAACTCATTTCAAATGTACAATGTGTAGGCAAGGGGAGATTGTTTCTGCTAGCTTCCTTTTCTGGTGTCATTCATTTGAATAATACATTCTCAACAAATCTCCTCATAAGACTTGTTACAGTAAATGATAATATTTATATGACAAGTAACAGGCACTACTCAATGCTAACCTTTTATTATACACATACATTTTCATTTCAGTTATTATAATACTTATATGAGTTTTTCTGAACAAAATAAAGTGAGAATTGTTTTTCCCCCTCAGTGACATTATTAATATGTCACTGAGCTAGAGTGGCATTTAGTAATCTTGTTTCTACCCATTACCAGTGGTTCTGTCAAGTTGTCACTAAAATATTAGTCTTATATGAAAGGACTCCCTCCTTTTGGACAGCAGTCTATTCTATTCCTGCCTGATGAACCTTCTAGGAATTCAGGTCCTGTTCAGCCCTCCCTTCTTTTTTGTATAAAATAGTAATTAAACTCCAAAAGAACCTGAGCTGTGGGGACCCAACCTTTGTATCAAAGTTTGTCCCATTACTTCCCTTGAGACATTGTGTTTTTTTAGCCAAAATAAACTATATACTGTTTGTTCATCCATGACTCTTTTTTTCCCCCCCACACTCAAGTTTCTTGAGCTTTGAATGTTCTATCTCCTTATTGCACATCCATGGTTTTTTTCTACAGCAATATATATGGCGCCTCTATTACAAGACTCCACATTTTCTCCAGTTGGGAGTTACTTCGTTTTCTTCTTCATTTCCTTAGTATTTTGGTCATTCAGCTGTTCCTCTCTATGGCACTTACATAGATCCTGTGATAATAAAGTTATTTGTGTGGACTTTCTCACTGACTTGAGTGTAGAAGTTTTGCTTAACATGAGGATCTAGATAAGATTCTTTTTTGAGGCTCCACAGTCTGTGCTATTGCTGAGCATTCTCTGTATGACCTCCAGAGTGTTTACAGAAGTAGCTTGCTTATCTGCACATTTCCATCCAACTGAGCAGTACCCCAGGTGCTAAAATGGGTCAAAGAAATACATGCATTTGTTGAAGTACCAGGGAAAGAGGGAAAAAATACAAACGTATCAGTTGCCCAGTCCACCGTGCCAGGTTAGGGTTAACTAGAGTCAGGGCAGAGGATAGGAATGGCCAGCCGTGGGTGTGATCATTCATTACCTGGTCATGGGTCAGTCGCTTGCCTTGTTTATGAAGTGATTCATTGGAAGACAAATAAGCATCATCTAAATAGCCAAAATGAGGGGTGCCTGGGTGGCTCAGTTGTTGAGCATCTGCCTTTGGCTTGGGTCATCCCAGGGTTCTGGGATGGAGCCCTGCATTGGGCTCCCTGCTCGGTGGAAAGCCTGCTTCTCCATCTCCCACTCCTCCTGCTTGTGTTTCCTTTCTCGCTGTGTCTCTCTCTATCAAATAAATAAATAAAATCTTAAAAAAAAATAAATAGCCAAAATGGTATCCCACAATCTCACATCAGGGTTCAGCCTCTCTAGAGACTACTGCCCTGTCATTTCCCTTTACCCTTGTCAGAAAGCCGTTCACTTTCTTGTTGGTCCATTTCCCCAGAGCTGTTATGTATGAATGAGGGGAGGGCAAGTAGAACTTCATTTCTCATTACCTTCTTTCCTTCCAAGACTCCAGCAGAAGATTCAGGGGAGGGGAGGATGTGGCAAGGAAACTTACTTGTTGTCCCATTGCTTTATCTTATTTGGGGAAGCAAGGCTGTTGATTGTACTCATCAGAACATTTCTCTCAGCAGTTCATACCAAGCAATTTGGAGTTGTTCTTGGATGCTTGTCTACTCCATAGCTAACCTAAGCAGAGTATGATTTTAGCTCATATTTCTGGAGGAGGAAAATCTTCAAAGTCTTTCAGCACTTGCAGTACCTTTCCACATCTTCCAAGGTTAGACAATTGCAAACAGATCATAGGTGTATAATAAATGTTAGTTGAATGAATGAATAATTACTTGGTTAAATGTAGAGAACAAAAGAATTTTGAAAATTTTTTCATTAATTTTTTATCAGCTATATTTATATTAAATAATAGATGATCGAGGTAAAAAAAATTAAACTCTCTTATAGTGAGTATAAGGAAAAAAGTAAACTACCACTCCGTCCACACTTTATTTCCTGAGCCTGGTATCATTCAGCACAGGCTGTCTGTTCAAAGTGTCTAGAGTATTACCATCCCCTCTCACTTCCCTTTTAACTACATACTGCTTTCAACTTGATGTCCCCCTTTCCCCCTTCCCACCCCAACTAAATATATCTTAAACATGTTTTATTGTTAATACTTATAGAAGTATTGCTTTCATTTTTTTTTCAATCTTTTTTTTAAGATTTTATTTATTTATTTGACAGAGAGAGATCACAAGTAGGCAGAGAGGCAGGCAGAGAGAGAAGGGGGGAAGCAGGCTCCCCGCCAAGCAGAGAGCCTGATATGGGACTCAATCCCAGGACCCTGAGACCACGACCCGAGCCAAAGGCAGAAGCTTAACCCACTGAGCCACCCAGGCACCCTGTATTGCTTTCATTTTAATAGATAGACATTTTTTCTTATATTAATGTGCCATATTTTTTTTAAAGATTATTTATTTATTTATTTGACAGACAGAGATCCCAAGTAGGCAGAGAGGCAGGCAGAGAGAGAGAGGGGGAAGCAGGCTTCCTGCTGAGCAGAGAGCCCGATGCGGGGCTTGATCCCAGGACCTCAAGATCATGACCTGAGCCAAAGGCAGAGGCTTAACCCACTGAGCCACCCAGGCACCCCAATGTGCCATATTTTATTTAACCAGACCACAGTTAATTTAGGACAGTTAAGAATATTTCAGATTTTCCACTGTTTACTAAAAACATAAAGAGAACATTGTTATTAACATATCTTTGCTTATTTCTACATCTATGTCTATAAATTTCCAGGAGAAATGCTGATTTAATACTTGCCCTATGGGAAATATTTTAATTTTTAAGATTTATTTATTTAAATAAATAATGCTCATGAGCAGGAGGGGCAGAGAGACAGGGAGAGAGCATCCCAAGCAGAATTTGTGCTGAGCGTAGAGCCTAACATGGGCCTCGATCCCAGCACCCTGAGATCACGACCTAAGCTGAAACCCAGAGTCTGACGCTCAACCGACTGTGCCACCAAGGCCCCCTGGGAAGTATTTTAATTTTTAATAGATGTTGACCAATCTCCTCTTGTATCTCAGTAACATCTGGCCTCAAATAGTGTATGAGTGTATTTCTTACTTAAATCCTTGCCAGTGTTCAATATTATTTGGATTAATTTGCTTTGAGTTTCATGTTTGGGTTTCCTCCCAGATAATTGCTCTCCTCCCCCTTCAGTCCTGTGTTGGTGTGTTGGGGGATGGGTTCTGTTAGACCATCATGCCTGTAGTTCTCTCAGACTTTAAACCCTGCAGTTTTCCAGGCAGAAGCCTGGCAAAGTGGTTTGGAAATCAGAGACCTGGCTCTTGACGCAGCTTGGCCCTCAGCTAGCTGTCGCTACCTTGAATTGGTCCATTTTGTTTCTTTATTTCTCATTTTGCTAGGATGTAATTATCAGATATTTAATGCCTATGTGACATTTTCCCTAGATCTCTGAGAACGAATTGGAGAAAAAGAGGGCAAGAAAGGAGAAGTGATGTACCAAATTGTATGACTTTTGACAATCTCTCTGGGGCCTCGATGTTCTTACCTAAGAAAGTGCATCAGTTGGACTGAATATCCTCCAAGTCCTGTTTAGATTTGTCAGTCAGTGAATCTGTATTCAAAATGATGTGGGGGGAGAAAAAAAGTCCTGTGCTAAAAGTTCTAAGGGGTTCCTGTTCCACCTAGTGGGTCTCGGTGGGGCTTAGAGATGTGCAATTTGAAATGGTTATAATTTCATTTCTGTCTGTTCTTCTTTGATAGGCATTGTGATCTTGCTGTAGGAACATTTTCCTCATTCTCTTTCTAGTCCCCTTTCTTATTAACTGTGTGGTCTGTGGAACTCATAAAACCCACTTTGAATTGGCCGTTTCCAGTTTCCTCATAAGTGTTACTTTAGCTTATGCGGTCAAGGTGATGGAGTTTTATACATGACACACAAACGTTGATTCAGAGATCACAAACTTCAATGTCTATCCGATATCAGGCTCTAGAGTCTCCGTTGCTCTTGGAGGACAAGGAAGGTGGGGAATTGTAGCGGTGTTGTCTTAGGTGGAGGGCAGTTGTGTAGCTCCGGGCATACAACTTGTATCCACATTTGGTTTTTCTAGAAAAGCCAAACTATAATGCATTTTATGTGAGATCCTCCAGTTTTTAAATACTTAATAAATTTCTAAAACGTTGCAGAAGCCAAACAAACCAAGCCTGTGGGTTGGATTTCACTCTGCTGTAAACCTACCTGAGGTTTAGAACCTTTTCTTTTTTCATTGATGTTGCCTTATTGTTTATGAGCTTCTCTCCTTCTGGGTAGAATGTTAGGATGTAATATCAGTTTCTAACATGAGCTTCTTGGAATAGAATTTCAAATAAATCTTTTACCATCTCTTCCATAATCTGAAATATGAGTGGAAATAAAATAATGACTTCTTAGTTACAGCGGTAGTATATAGCATTTCATCTCCTTATGAAAGGGAAACTCCTAATGACATCCTATCGGTAGGATACTTCTTTGCTTCTTTTTAAAATTCAGTGAAATCTATAGCCTCAGTGTGTTTGTCAGTTATTACACAATAAGAATGCATTTATTTCGATCAACATATCCGGCTGAACTAAACATATTATAAGAAGATAACCAACCAACAGCAGAGTGCCACATTAGGAACTGTGCCGCTGACGGCAAGTTATGGAATATCATTTAAGGATTTTATTTTTCATGTTTATGCATGCATTATTTAATCTGCACTTAACAGTCATCTTCTCTAAACTCAGCCCTGAATTGCGTGCTATGAGCACAGCTGGAGTAAGAGCAAATAATGAGTGATGGGGGATACAGACAGGTGGAAATAGGGAATCAGGTAATTATAACACCGGAATGAGACACCTCACAGTGGGGACGGACTCATCAAAAATGCCCTAACCTGAGCCCCGGCAGCCTGCAGAGACTTCCGAAGGAAATGATAGCCACCTTAAGATCTGAATAGCTGATACGAAGGAGGGGCTCTGAGGCTGCGGGAGCCCGAAGGGCAGAGGGAGGAGGCACCCCAGATGGACAATTTTAAAGGCCAATTTGAGGGATGCTTGGGTGGCTCAGTTGGTTAAGCATCTGCCTTTGGCTCAGGTCATGGTCCCAGAAGCCTGGGATTGAGTCCATATCAGGCTCCTAGCTCCGGCGGGGAGCCTGTTTCTTTTCTACCTGACATTCTCCCCTACTTCTGTTCTATCTCTCTCTGACTAATAAATAAATTTAAAAATAAAAGCCAATCTGAATTGCAATTTTCCCTTTAGCTCTCTCCTTTTTAAAAAATTTTTAAAAAGATTTTATTTATTTGACAGAGAGAGAGAGAGAGAGAGAAAGATCACAAGTAGGCAGGCAGAGGAGAGGGGAAGCAGGCTCCCCACTGAGCAGAGAGCCTGAAGCAGGGACTCTGTCCCAGGATCCTGAGATCAGGACCTGAGCCGAAGGTAGAGGCTTAACCCACTGAGCCACCCAGGTGCCCCCCTTTAGCTCTCTTCTTATTACTGTCTTTTTAGACCTCTCTCGTGTAGGTGTGTGACTGCACAGGTGCCTCCGATGGCCTCTGGTCTTCTTAGCTTCACAGTTTTTATCTGGGTAGCTATGAAGATAAAGAGAAACCAATGATCATGGCAAAGCACTAGGAAAGAAGACAAGAAAACCAAGACTGTGAGAGAAGCAGATAATCCTGATTTTGATCCCAGAGATAGATTTACACTGTATTGGGGAGGCTGGGGGCCAGGAGTTGAGACTTAGGGCCAGACTTCTGTGTATTTCAGTTTCTTTAGTTTTCAAATGAAGAGTTGTATTGTACATGGTGGAAAGTGACACTCAAAAACTCGCGTGCATGATGGGTCAGTCACCCTGTGTGTGTGTCAAACCACAGATGTATTTAATGCACTAAGATTTGACATACATGTGTATGTATTTGTGTGTGTATAATGTTTATGAAGCAAGAAGAAGTTTGTTTTGTTTTGTTTGTTTTAAGGAAGTTTTATTAGAAAGGGCAATGTCGATCGGTAGGAGTTGGAACACATTTGAGAATCCAGTGGTGAGGCTTATGACAGCGCATGCTTCCCATATTCTCAGGAGCTGCTTCTTACATTTCTTACATGGAGGCAGGTCGTATGAGCAGAAACTATTGTCAGTGCCAGGCTTAAGCATCCCTTGGAGAGACACTAAGAAAGGCCCCTCTGCAGTCATAGCATTTGAAGCTCGAGTGTCAGGAGTCAGTTTCCTGGCTGGGTGAATGTATTGACAGATTCCTCTTGGGAGGAGACGAAGGTGCAAAGCTTGAGACCATAGTCGAGAAACTCCTTTTTCTCCCCTTTGTCATTTTCTCCAATGGCAATTTGTTTTTTAACTACCACGACAATTGGAAGTCACCATGCTAATTTAGAAACATAAAACATGTAATATACACCTTATCTGTAACTTTACCCCCACAGTTATCACAGCAGAGAAATGTTTTATCATCCACAAGTGTATCATACCTTGCATGAGATCTAATACTTCTAAGATGTTGCCAGTTTTGGACAACTAGATAGAGACTTTAAAGAAGATAACATGAGACTCTGTTAAGATTTTTAAAAGCTGTTCTTATCGTTCTTGTACTGAAGTGGCTTCTCTAGTGTAGGGATTTAGGCCATCCTCATGTTCAGGGAAGGCGGGGTGGGGGGAGCTGCTCCCCAAATTCATTAACATTTTACTCATGTAACTTGGCATCATTTTATTTTTTATCATCATATACTTCTGAATACTGAACACTTGAGAGATCGCTCTATACTTTGTAGGCATATTTGTTTTCCTGTCTTGCTTTTTGTGTATTTCCAAATACAGAAAAAATCTCCTTCACAGGCTGCCGTAGCCAGAAGAAGAGACGAGAAATGAGAGCACTCAGAGGCTGGAGCTTGCCAGTCCTGCCCCCATACGATTCAGAAGGCAGCCCCCGGCCGAACCTTTATTATCATTCTGACATTAAATAACATGTCCACTCCCTGAACACTGACGTGGGGTTAGAACGGTGGGCACCGTGTCGTTTAGTTGTTGAGCATCACTGAGCCCGGACAGGAAGGAAGGCCTGGGGGGGAGGGGAGCAAATTGGGAGGCAGGGTATTAGCGACCTTACCATCAGCTACAGAGGTCCCTCAGCTGGGCCGAGATGAACTCGGGTCCCCACCAGGGCCACCACTGATTGGGGGCAGTAGAAAGGATTTCAAAGCCTTGTCCAGGCCAGGGGACAGTTTTGTCATGGGAAGGTGGAAGGTCTATTGACCGCCTGTGGGGTATCTGGTGTTGGGGGCCTGTGTACTTTCCACCGAATTAAGTTGTAATTTGAAACTTTTATAGCTTTGACTGTGTTATTAAGTCACATGAACTAGTGGTATGTTTGAAATTTCAATTCAGGGAATATTCAAGGGTAAGAATTAACCCCATCCAAAATCCATCTTCATTTTTTTTTAATTAATTAATTTATTTATTTATTTGACAGAGAGAGAGATATCACAAGTAGGCGGAGAGGCAGGCAGAGAGAGAGAGAGGAAGAAGCAGGCTCCCCGCTGAGCAGAGAGCCCGACGCAGGGCTCGATCCCAGGACCCTGGGATCATGACCTGAGCTGAAGGCAGAGGCTTTAACCCACTGAGCCACCCAGGCGCCCCACCATCTTCATTTTTTATAGTCTTTCCCTTCTTCCTTCTGTGTTCATGATCTGTTTATGGTATCTCTAGATCTGCTAATTGTATTTGCTTATTAAAGCACTGGTTCTGATGAAGGGCTTATTGCCAGCATTTTACATAAAACCTTATTCCTTCACAGATCTCAAAAATTGTGGCATTGAAAAGCCCATATAATGATGACCTTACCAACATTTCTATGAAAAAGCTTTAAAATCTTTTTTTTTAACTGAACAGGAAAAAATGCACACATTTTTAAAAATACAAAATTTCCGAATAAAGAATTCTCTTTTCCTTTTAGCCCAATACTTTTTATCTTCCAGTGACATCTGTCTCAGCAGTTGTGTGTGTGTGGGTGTGGGTGTGTGCGTGCACGTGTGTAAGAGAGACGGGGGTGGGAGAGAGAGAGAGGGTAATAGATACCAGGTAAACCAACTGATTGATTGTCTTGCTGTTTCTTTTGATTTGCTTATGGAACGGTGAATAGATTGCAGTGTGACTAAGTGCATAAACACATGTGTACACACACACGCAGCCCACAAACATGCTACCCATTTCTCCCTATCAAAACCATAACACAATGATTTTTAAGCTTGAGGATGCATAAGCATTGAATAGAAGACTTGGTCAAAATATTGAATGCCAGCTTCATAGGGACAGGAGTTTTGTCTGTGTTTTTCCTGGTGATTGGCACACGGTAGATATTAAATAAATATTTCGTGACTGATTCTTAGGTCCCATCCCCGCAATTTTGGATCTGGTGGTTTGGGATAGAGTCCAATGAATTTGCATTGCCAGCGGTTGGTATGGAGTGGATCATTGAAGGACTATGCTTTGAGAAACACCTTCTGGCGGGCCTGTGCCAGTGGTGGTGGTGACTTGACCAGTCTGATTCCTGACAAAGGGCAGTAGAGTTTCCCGTGTCTGGAAATAAGCTGTAAAATTACCCGGCTTTGTGGAGGAATCTGACTGCGCTCCACCACCGGAATGGTATCTTGGAAAGTCGCGTATCTTATGGGCAAGCCCCTAGGTCCTGGGACTTGAAGCCATGGCAAAGAAAATATTTTCTGACTTTATACTTCTGTTTATTTTTGTGAAATACAATAATAGCTCTTCACATATTTTCATGTAAGGATTGGGATTGAGTTACACCTCGTTGAGCAGTGATAGCTATTATGGTTCCAATGTTTATTCTTCCTAACCAGAAGACATGAGGGGCTTGGTGCCAAACCACACATTTTTTTAAATTGTATACTTTGTAGTATTCCTACTGACTATACTTTTAACCCACAAGTAATAAAGTATAAAGTAGTTCAAATACAGCAAACCACCTAACAGTTTTTAAACTTAGTTACTGTAGTGCCTAGTTACTATAGACAGACAAAAAACAGCTCTTCTGTTAACAAGTCTTCCAGAAACCCTCAGTTCCTATGTTGAAGACAAAAGTACCTGGAGCGTAAGTACCACTATTCCCAACCCTGTCACTTAGCAAGATTTGTTTCTGCAGAAGTTACTAGCAAGATGTTTACATAAGAGAAAACCACCTGTCTGCTTTCCCATACATACATGCTTGGATCTTTCTAGTGGCAAATGGGAACAGGATCAGCTACTGCATGGAAAAGCAGCTGGTGGGTCATTTACAGGTTCATCTGGGGGTAATTGGAGACAATCAAACTCGGAATCTTTTTCAGTGAGTACATTAATCTTAATGCAGGAAAGTAACTATTTAGACAAGGAACGGTTTCAACATTTTGGATTAACTCCTGATGTGGGAGCAAATTACAGGCTGATAACGGGGCCTGCTGTGTTCCAAGGTAGGAAAAGAGCCCCTTATAAGATGCAAGCATTTGCACCAGTGCCCTGGCAAGGAGGATTTAGTAATGAGGTGGGATTAGTAGTGAAGGATCACATTGCAGTTACAATGATTCATTACTGTAGATGTGTTAATTGTGTAGTTAAACATCTGTATGCCTTTTTAGTGTTATTTCAGTTTGCTTTAGCCAACCCACTTGTAACAAAGAACTTTTCAAGACCTTGTTTGTAGTCTAAAAGGAATGTATCTGTATTGTCAACAATTCAAATGATACGGAAAGGTACATGTAGAAAATTAAATTGTTTCCAGATTCCTCCCCTCAGCTATAACCTAGTTTGATAAGCAGATTTCCCCCCCAACCCCGTGTACACACTTTGGTGGCAGATTAATCAGTTTGAACATTAACAGTGGTAAAAGTAATGACGCCTTTGTGATAAAGTTAAAATTGCTCTGAGCCAGGTAAACTCTATTAGGCAGAACCATGTGAAATTGCTGTGTTAGTAGGTCAAAAATGTCAAATATTGACAGTTTTATGTGGTTCAGCTATACTATGAGAGGTATTTGTTCTTTGAAGTGATTTAGTAAGCATTCCTGGTGGTCCTGTGAGACCGCAGTGTGGAGGTATCCCCCCGCAGGCTGCCCTTTGCCAGTAGTGAGGTGGGGGATAAACAGGTATCCGTCGCAAGAGGGAGTGCTCGGGTCTGTAATTTCTAATACCACATCTCATTCAGGGTTGCGATGTTGGGGATATTAGGAGTGGAGCAAAGCAGGAAGAATATGCAGTGGGACTGAATTTCTGTCTATCCCTGAATAGAAGAACTTAGCTCCAGAGCAAGTAAAAACAGTAGACTTTTTTTTTTTTTAAAACAGCGGCTAGAAAGCGATTTACATGATGTTTATAAAGTGATCCTAACATGCTGTATTATTTTTCCATGTTTAGATGGTACCTGGTGGTCAAGAAACATGTCTCCAAATCCTATAATGTGATTTTAGCTTAATTAAGTTTATATGATATCACATTTTGACCTTGTGTTTTGGGTGATCCATGACCTCTTTTTCCCGTAACACAGAGATGACTCTCTGTATGTGTGTGCATACAGTGTATAAAAAGCAAAACATGGAGTCAAAGATACAGTTCCATTTTTAACCTGTTTCTTGCACTTTTTCATTTGTTAGTTTATGGGTGTGTGCATGTGTTTGTGTTTATCATATTAGGTATCAGTAAGGGTAAGGTCTGGAGCTAAGTAAAACCACAGCCTCTCTCCTGTTGTGTAGCTGAAGTAGGCAGCATACCTTGCAGAACTGGTACAGGTTAACCTAGGAGCTGTGTATCTGTTCATTTCTCTGTCTAGACCACCTAGTCCTCACAGACACAGTTAGACGAGTGATCTCTTATTTTCTCTGCATGCATTTTTTGGGGAGGGGATTGTTGGATTTTTTTTTTTTCTCTTTATCCTTCAGATTTTCCCATTCAGAATACTTGAGCTATGAAAATATTCAGAATGTACTAGCAAGTAACTTCTCATTGAAAGTAAGTATTTTCATTATTTCTAGTATAAAGTGAATTTCAGCAGCCTTAGAGCTAGTTAGCTGTGTGCTTAAAGAAAAAGTTCATGTCTGTTGTAAGTTGTAGCTTGAGGTAAGGTTAGCTCCTTGGGTTTAATGCGTAGTAATGTTTGTCTTCTAGAAACATGAAGTAGCAGCCCCTCCAAGTGTACCCCTCTGGAAAAGAAGACATTTTTTAAAAAGAGAGAGGAAAATATGAATGCACTACTTCTTTCCAGAGGCTAAAGGGGGTTGTGAGAGCAAGGATAGCTTGTGTGTATTTGTGGTCTGTCCTTTCCTAGTATGATATCACATAATGACTTAGAAAGCTGATAAATTAAAGAAGGGTTTTGTCCTTTCTTTCTCTATTAACATTGCTTGTGAGTGATAAAATGAACATACTTTGGGGTTTCCTGAGTGGCTGTCAGTTAAACCTCTAACTTCAGCTCAGGTCATGATCTCAGGGTCATTAGATCCAGGCCTGTATTGGGCCCCATGCTTAACGGAGGTGTTTGCTTGAGAATTCTCTCCTTCTTCCTCTCCTTCTGCTTCTCCCCAGGCTTGTGCATGCTCTCTCTCTCTCTTTTTCTTAAATAAATAACTAAAATCTTTAAAAGAAAATGAACATACTCTGAACTCTTCTGTTAGCTCAGAATTTATTTAATCCTGGTGAAATTGGAGTTTAGGCAAAATTTATCCCTTCCAAGTCAGAAGAGAAATTGAAGATGTTTATTCTCAAAGTGGGAGGTGGAAGTTTCAATATGACCGATAAGCAGATATCTGAAGCCTGCTACCAAATGAAGGGAGGCTCCATGTGTCCTTCTGTCCTTCTGGCACTTTGTCAGAGGCACACTTATCTTTCTGTTTTTGTATTGTTTTAACATCACAGTCTCGGAACTGTTAGAATTTTACCCTCAACCCTAAAATTACAAGTCTTTCACATCACATGCAGTTGAACTTTTTCAAACCTCAGTGGTGAAATGAATTGAAAATGTTGCCATATGTTTACTTAAAATTTGTGGAGAAACCAAGTGAGAAACCAAGTATGCTGGAGTTACCAGCACTAATGTTACAGGGTTGGTTTGTCAGTAAACGATGAAAAAGTAACATGTGTTATATCCGGGATATTATCAGGATTACATGGAGTATTATTTTGACAGTGTTTGTCTTGGAAAGAGAGACATATTGGCTTTAGAACTTGGAGGTGCTAATCACTGGTCTGACTTGGCAGCCAGGAGACTCACTTGCCTTGGTAACAGCAGGAATTACAGTTTCTGGCAACTTGCTGGGAGTGTCTGTCACCTTCACAGGATGTTGATAGAGATCCTGGATGGTTTTCTGACCTTCCATGCCTTTCCTCTGCCATCAGCTGTGCAATTAGGGGGTGTCCTTTTTCAAATGCAAATTAATGATGTTAGGCTCAAAAGAAAGAGGGTTTGCTTTCCAATACAGATATTGGTACCTCTTTAACTGATGGTGTACTTTAAAAGTGTATATAAATGAATTTAGAAATCTGAAATCTGTAATAATTGAGACTTACAAGAAAGAAGTTTGGAGACTTTGAGTCTTCATGTCGAAATGGCCAAAAATATATAAAGAAATGACATGACTTTTTTCCTATAATATTTGTCAGGAACAAACCATTTTTTCCCCAAGATGAATGATGGCAGAAATTCAATTTTCCTGAAATTGTAGGAAAAATGCCATGGGAAATGATGAGTGTGAAGACATTACTTTGAGAAATGAGCAACAATTTAGGTGTAAGTGGTGAGAAAAAAGGCGGTAATGGGGTAGAGGTTGGGGGAAACAGTTAAAAAAAAAATCCCAAGGCAAAGGATCCTCAGGGCCTGGGATTCTTAATTTAGTGGGAGCTTCAGTACCTTTTCAGGGTTGTTGCTGATAAGGATGGATCCTTACTGAATTTGACAGGCTAAGGGAGTAACTTGAAAAATGAAATCGGACAAGATTACAAATCCTGTTGTATAATATATTTCCAAAACTTGCCTCACTAAGCCAGGTTGCTTTCATACAACCCGGGGATCCTTTAGGCCCTTGCTTCATTTCACCTGTCTGCGTCCTGTCCCTGGTGGGTGTGAAGTCCCATACCCGGTCATCGTTTTCAAATACCCTGTTGTGGTTTGAAATAATCGATCTCTGAGGATGAATCTGCCTTGGGAGTCTAGTGCAGGCCAGCTGTCCTTGTTAAAATGAGCAAAGGTTGGTCCCCAGGTTAACATCTGGAAGCTAGCTATTGCATGAAGTTTTAATTGTTGAACGCTCATGGACCAGTTGAATAATTAAAAGAAGGAAGATTATAAATTGTTGGAATTAATACTATGAAACTCTATCATAAGTCTGTATGATGGTTGTGCCTTCACAGTTTGTGTGCTGTGATTTTATTGTTGTAATTGTTTTCCCATGTGTGCTAATTTACAAAGCTCAGATAAAATAAACTTGTAGGTGTTTTGCTGTAAGATTTTTAGTGTATACAACTAACTTGCCCATGGCAGGTCTTTGTGAGATGGAAGAGAAAGCCTCATTATGTAGCCTGGACTTGCCTGGCTTTGGACTATACACTGTTGCTACTGATTGAGTTTCAGGGGGAACATACTTCTTGTTGTCTTCCAGTGTTGGAACCAGCCACATGAATTAATTTTCCTTCTGAATGGCCTTCTTTGGACTTACAAAAGTTTGTCTTGGGATTAAGGAATACAGTACATGGTCCTGAAACAGTTTTGCTTATAGAAGTCTACAGAAATTCATAGCAATAGCAATAGCTCTAATAAAACAACTGCTCACATTCATTGAGCTCATACTAGAACTTATCAATCCATATGCTTTCTCCCTGCCTTTCTGGTGAAATGACCAGTGCAACCCCTCTTGCGTGGTGGTTACATACCTAAAATATGCTACATGATGTATGTAATATCATTTTATTTGAGTAAAGTGTAAATAATCTGGATTTGCTATTTTATGTATGTTAAAACATGGGTGTATCTCTTTTTTTTTTTTTTAAAGATTTTATTTATTTATTTGACAGAGAGAGAGAGATCACAAGTGGGCAGAGAGTCAGGGGGAAGCAGGCTCCCTGCTGAGCAGAGAGCCCGATGCGGGGCTCGATCCCAGAACCCCGAGATCATGACCTGAGCCGAAGGCAGCAGCTTAATCCACTGAGCCACCCAGGTGCCCCTGGGTGTATCTCTTTATTTTTATTTTTTTTTAATAGAGTTTATTTTTTAATGTAGTTTTAGGCTCACAGCAAAATTGAGTGGCAAGTTCTCATATACTCCCTGCATACCACCACATATCTCCTCCCTGCCCTTAAGCCTCCCCTACTATAAAGATCTCTCACCAGTGTGGTACATTCCTTACAATTGATTAACCTACACTGACACATCATTGTCACCTAAAGACACCCATTAAGATTCATGCTTGGTACTATAAATCTTTTTCTAAAGATGTGGTTTTGCGGTATTATTGGGTATCAAGAGTTTGTCCAGGGCCAGTAATTAGGTTCTTAATAAATAACTTGATGAATATATGAATGATTATAAGTTCTTGACAAAACACATGCAAAACATCTTTCTTTTTTCTCTTCAGGTTGTATACCAAAAACCAAAATTGAAGGTTAATTAAAATAAATAATGCTAGAGGAAGCTTCTGTTCTTTGAATATTCTACTTGAATGGTTATCAATACAGGGGGAAATAATAGAATTTAAGAGCTTCAGACAGGTTTAAGAGACTGTGAAAAGGGTAGAGGGTTATGGAGGACTTAGATGAGGCAGACAGAATCACTCTGGAAAGGGAAAACTGGGACTCCATGAGGTTCACAGTACTGACTACAGAAAAGATAAAAAGTGAATAGGATTGGAAAGTGCTGGCTGGGGGAGAGATTCAGATATATAGCTATATAGTGAAGGGATGGTACCCCTTGAAGATGGCAGTGAAAGTGAAAAAGGAAAGAATAGGGGAAAAAATAAGGATCTTGTAGAAATGAAAAAGAAACAGATCACCCCAGACTCTCTCCGTTTCTCCCACCATCACCATCCATAATACCTACATAGAGGAGAGAAGAACTGATGTAAGAGAGAGCTCTTAAACTAAGAATGCAGTCCCTTAGCACATCTATATAAAACTGCTGTAAAAATTCAGAAAATATAAAACAAATGCCTTTCAGCTGATAAAAATGCTTTTCAAAAAACAACTATAAAATTAAAGAAAATTGTACACAACAAACTATAATCTAAATTAGATTTTCTTATTCAGGCCCTTGGGTATATGAAACCTAAAAAGCCCACCTTGAAGTGGTAATACAAAAGCTAAGAAGAAAAATGCACAAAATTAAAATGAAATCGGTTAATTGAACTCAGGGGAAAAATAGAAGAAAATACAAAATCAAATAAAAAATGAAGACTAAGTTACAAGATGCCCAAGGGAAAATAGATTGAAATGTTAGCTGACCCAGTATATTCATATTTACATTAGATGTAAATGGTCTAAATATCAGTTAAATGTCAGAAGTTGACAGAATGGATTTAAAAAGCACATGACCCAATGATAGGCTGCTTATAAGAAACTTACATATTCAAATCTAATGACATTTGTAGGCTAAAAGAAGATGTAAAAGGATACATCATTAAAAATAAGCTGGAGTGGTTATGTTAATATCCCATAAAAAAGGCTTCAGAGCAAAGAAAATTATCAAAGACAGAGAGACATATATATTGATACAGGAGCCAGTTCACAAAGAAAGCATAGGAATCCTAAAGGTATAGACAGTAAACACCACCCACCAAGCAAAAGGCACAAAGCAAAAGCTGGCAGAATTAAAATGACGTTGACAAATCCCCAGTTACAGTTGGGAATGTCAACAACCCTCTCTTAGTCCCTGTTAGAACCATTATTCAGAAAGTCAGCAAGTACAGAAAGGAACTCAGCAACATTGTCAACCAGCAGAATCTAACTGACACTTATAGAACTCTTCACCCAAATTCACCAGAATATATTTTCCATAAGTATGGCATGCATACCATTATAAACCACATCCTGGGTAATGAAACAAACCTTCACAAATTTAAAACAATTGAAAGCATACCAGGTATGTCCTCTGACCATAATGGAATCTAACTAAAGGTTAACAGCAAATAACACGTGAAATAGTTGGGGGCGGGGGAGCACGTCATCTAAATGAAAACCCTGTTCCACTACCCTTGATTCTGAATAGGTATTGGCTTGGAAAATGGAAAAATAGATATCTCATCTGACAAAATGATAATGAAACATATTAGTTGATTATTACCCATCGTCTCTCTGTCTACTTTGTTTTACAGCTTCTCTGTTAAAAGGACTAAAACATGCTAACATAGTGCTGCTTCATGACATCATCCACACCAAGGAGACGCTGACACTTGTGTTTGAATATGTGGTGAGTAAAGTAAGAATTCAGATTTTATAAACATAAATAAAATTCTTGTAGTATTATGATAGAGTTTCTTATTTAAGTTGCTGTACCGAAGTATATTATCTAGTAAGTTTGTATAATTTTGAAAAATTCAGAAAAATGTTAAACTGAATTTTCATCAGATATATTATCTTTTAATAACCTATTTGTCACCAGATATGCTATAATTTTTAGGTTTATCAAATAGGATTAAACATGACAGTGATCACTGCATCAAAGGAAGTTCACAGATGATTAATTCCCCCCTGCCCCTCCTTTGGACTTACAACTTGGTTTTCTCAGAAGCATTCTTACTAAGATTTTTTTTCTTTTTGGGTGGGTGGAGGAAAGCCTGATACTTGCAATTTAGACTTCATAGTTTTCCCCCTCAGTTCATGTTTCAGCTATTAATTAAAACTTCCAATTTGCATAGCACACAATGTAATGATCTTATTGTGTTGAGAGTGTTACTGCTAGAAGACTTGGACTTGAACTCATAATTAATCTTTCTCCGTTTCTCCTAGAAAAACATATGGTATTTATGTAGCATCACTTCAGCATTTAACTGTGGAATCATGAAATGTAACCATGATAATTAACATCCCAATTTTCACAGATGGATCTGAGAACATGTAATTTATAAGATACAAATGACATTGAGACATTTTATTGAGAAGAGTAGCTGTTGGTATTGTGAATGTATTAGGATCCCATTTTGTAATTACCACACTACTTTTTTAAAAATTTGAAATAGGTTCCATGTTTTTTTTTAAATATATAATAGAATGCATATTTGCAACATTTTTATCTTGCTAATGTCTGCCTGTGTCTGTTTATCATTTGAAAATTGTTGTCTTATGAAGAAGCCATTTATCTTCTCTATTTACATATAAATGATAGATACATTTGAATAATATGGTAATGTGGCTACAAGGACAGCTAGAGCTGAGCAGTTGAATATATTACATGCTACCAAGAATGGATGCAGATTCACACATCAATGCAAATATAATTTCTTTTGTTTAATCGGTGATTTTGGAGTCAATAATGTATTCAGTTGACTTAGTATATGTGCTGCCGAAGCGAGCACATGTATTCACTTGACTTAGAATTGGAATTTTTGCTTCATATTTTCCAGTAGGTCTGTTGCAATATTGCAGTTAAATCTAGATTTTTCTTAGTATACTTGACTAACTTTTATGTTTTGTAGAAGAAAAGATTTGAAAAAAAGATTTCAAAAATGTATTTATTTCCTCCTCCAAAATTAAATGGTTAAGCTAAAAAGAAAAAGAGTTTGGCCTCTAAAATCAGTAACATGAATAGAGAAACTAACAGAAATAATATGAAAATATGTCCTTCAGGTCTTAAAAGAAACCTATATTTGTGAGGCTAAAATCATTTGATGATTTTTATATTCTGTGGAAGCAGCCACATGAAGGAAATTCACTGTCCTGAAATATTTGCTAATTGATTAAGACTGACTTTTAAACATGTCCTGTGATATTTGCTAACTGATTAAAACTGACTGTTAAACAATCAGTCTTCTTTGTGTGAGTGCAATTTTCCCTGGTTCCAAGTCTTGTGGAGCCATCCCAGGTCAATCAGCCACATAATAGTGTGGACCTCTGCAGTACTTTTCTGGCAATGTTTTCTTCCCTGCGTCTCTGGGGGAGTTAAGATGTAGCTAAACCTGTTCTCAGAGAATGAGACAAGCTGACATCATTCATGCTTTAGAACTGGCCTGCCTTGTCTCTCCTTGGGTCCCCCACTCTGTCTTTATTTCCTCACCTCCCCATTGTTCCTGCCTCCCTCTTTTCCATCTAACCTTCGTCTTTTTCTAGTCTTTTCACGTTCTGTTCTTCTGCTCTCTCGGGTGGCCTACTTTTTGTTGCTACAACTTATGTTTGTTTGGGTTTTGCTTAAGTGAAATGTTTGAATGGATCTCTGAAATCAGAGTTGGGATGGGGGCCATAGGAATAGCTTATAGGTGTCTTCCCAGTTAGCACTGGGGAGGTGTAGACTCTTTGGCAGCATTAATGTTACTATGTGGCAATTACCCAGTATAGAAAATACTTCCTATAATATTTCCTAAAGTTTTAATTTTTTTATACTGCTTTCTCATTGCTTGTTTATACATCTACTGATATCTCAAGAAAGATTAAGGCTCCAGCATTTTTTAATGGATTAATCAGATTGCTTTCCTCACAGTATCTAGCAGAAATTACTTTGCTCTTTTCTTGTATGTTTTGCAGCAATGGAAAGACAGTAATAATTTCAAAGCATGAAATGCCTTGGAAATTAGAGCAGATCTAGGGGAAGGACATAGGATAGGAAACCAGAGGTCACTCTGGGCTTGGGAGGATGAGTGATGGATGAGAAAAGGAGCTAAAGGAATATTTAAGACAAGGATGACCACAATGCTGTGCTGAGCACTCTGCTTGGGTCTTTACATTCATTCACATTTTTGGTGTTCTCAAGGGCCTCCTGGAACTATGAATATCACTTTACAAAGGAAAAGAAAACTAAGTATTAGAGATATTAGGTGCTTTTCCAGGATCTTGTAGCAAGTATGATGGACTCAGGCCCATCTTACTCTGATTCCCAATTGTAATGTTGTATCTCCCGCTTATTTTTACAACTGTAGTTAGATTGAGCTTTTGGTCAGAAGAGGAAAAGGAAATTTTCTTCTTTTTTTTCCCCACCCTCCCTTTTTCTGCTCTTAAGATCCTGAATGCAGTTAAATCCTGAATACAGTTAGACTGCTTTGTTGTTGTTGTTGTTGTTGTTGTTGTTGTTGTTTTCTTTAGAGAGAGAGGGAGAGAGAGAGCATGAACACAGGCAGACAGAGTGGTAGGCAGAGGCAGAGGGAGAAGCAGGCTCCCCGCCGAGCAAGGAGCCCGGTGTGGGACTCGATCCCAGGACGCTGGGATCATGACCCGAGTCGAAGGCAGCTGCTTAACCAACTGAGCCACCCAGGCGTCCCTTGGTTTTTTTTTTTTTTTTAAGATTTTATTTATTTGACAGAGATCACAAGTAGGCAGAGAGGGAGGCAGAGAGAGAGGAAGGGAAGCAGGCTCCCTGCTAAGCAGAGAGCCCGATATGGGCTCCATCCCAGGACCCTGGGATCATGACCTGAGCCGAAGACAGAGGCTTTAACCCACTGAGCCACCCAGGTGCCCCTGCTTTGTTGTTTAAATAAGGTTTTGTACTGGTCAAAAGCCTTATCACTTAAGATTTTATTTTAATTATGAAATGTTTTTAAAGTTTCCAAAAAGTAAACTTAAAATTACAGTATTGTCCCTTATATCACTGGGATCTACTTACACACACACACACACACACACACACACACACACACACGACCTTATTATTTAGCAAGCCCTAAAATCAGTATCAAACATTTTAATGTGCAGTTTTCTAAACTTAGTGATATTGCCAAATTTTAAGATTGTTAACATCAAAGTTTTTTTCTAAAAGAGGTTGATTTTATATTCCATGTAATCAATAGTACCCTTTTTTTGAGGAAGGGGAATGAGTGTAAGTGTAAGACCAGGGTGCCTGGGTAGCTCAGTTGGCTAAGCATCTGTCTTCAGCTCAGGTCATGATCCCAGGGTCTTGAAATTGAGTCGCACATTGTATTCCTGCTCAGCAGGGAGTCTGTTTCTCCCTCTGCCTCTGCCCCTTCCCCTGTTCTTGCTGTCTCTCTCAAATAAAATCTTTAAAAATCAGTAAAATAAAATAAAATAAAAAGTGTAAGAAAAATCCAAACACCATGCCTATTGAAACCCTAGCTTTATGGGACACCTGGGTGGCTCAGGGGTTAAACCCTCTGCCTTTGGCTCAGGTCATGATCTCAGGGTCCTGGGATCAAGCCCCGGCATCATGGCTCTCTGCTCAGTGGGGAGCCTGCTTTCTTCTCTCTCTCTCTCTCTGCCTGCCTCTCTGCCTACTTGTGATCTCTACCTATCAAATAAATAAATAAAATCTTAAAAAATAAATAAATAAGAAAAGAAACCCTAGATATGAAAGTAAAGTAAAATAACTTAAGATTCACTAGGTACTATTGGATTTTTTCTTTGGATTTTAGTTAAGTGTTCAAGGTTTTTTTTAGGATCATAAATAATTTGAGTTCCACAAAATGAAATAGTCATATTTATTTGATTTATTTTTTTAATTTAAATTTTGAGAGTTAACATACAGTAACATTCTTACTTATGATAGTATACCTACTATATAAATATATTTCTGTTCTTTGCTTTGAAAGAGAATCTGAAGCCCAGATGCTTTGTGTTATTCCCACGAATGACCTTCTAGGTTACACAAAAGCCTTGGAAGCCCCAGAATAATAAGTGCTGTAGAAGAGCACTGAAAGAAATGACTTTGGAGGTCATTATTAAAACCCTTCAGTGGGGGCGCCTGGGTGGCCCAGTGGGCTAAAGGCAGCTTCCGCTTGGGTCATGATCCCAGGTCCTGGGATCGAGCCCCACATAGGGCTCTCTGCTCGGCAGGGAACCTGCTTCCTCCTCTCTCTGCCTGCCTCTCTGCCTACTTGTGATCTGTCTGTCAAATAAATAAATTGAAAAAAATCTTAAAAAGAAAAAATAAAACCCTTCAGTGGATAATAAGATACTGCTAATATAGGCTGTCTCTTAAGTACTGTGGAAAGCTCCTAAAATGTCTGGAATTTAGATTCTTATACACTGTCAAAGTGTGTAGATACAACCCGCGAGCTGCAAGACTGGGGACCCACTGGAAAACATGCCGCTCAGTTTGCTCAAGGCTTCCAGAGCCCTTTTGAGTACTATCTTCCTGCCATTGTTGTCCAAGGTCAAGGAGTATTTTTAACCAAGGAGTGACTCAATTAGCTTGAAAGGTATATCTGGTTTCCCCATGGTTTAAGACATTGTTAGAGCTACCCTCTTCCCTACTTGGGTGCGAGTGTTGGCAGAGAAATACTGTAGAGCACTGGATAGGAAATAGTGAAAGTGCTAACAGGTTTTTTTGTTTTTTTTTTCTACTTAAATAGAAAGTTAAGCACTTTAGTGTTTTTTCTTTTTCTTTTCTTTTTTGGCCAAAGACAAATAAGGGCCACATTAACCTACTTAATATCATGCTGAAAAATTTAAAAGATTCCATAAGTGGCAATAAGAATATTAATATAGTGCATGTGATTACATAAATATATATTACCATTAAAGCACATAATTATTCTGTTCTGCTTTTTATTATATGAGATCACAGTATGTGTAGCAGAACTCTTTATTTCACATTTAATTATTATGTATAAGAAGAAAAAGCAAACTTATAGCTAGGCATGATATTCACTGGAGCAGTCATTTTATTTCTTCTGCTGTGGGGAAAACTAGTAAAATAGTCAAACTAATGTGCAACATTATGTAAAAAAATCTGCATTACCTATGAAAAAGCTGTGTCTCCAAAAATCATGTAAAGTGATTTATGAATTACCAAAATTCACATAAGTTCCATTTTTTTTTTTTTGAGATTTTACTTATTTATTTGAGAAGAAAAACATGAGCGGGGTGAGGGGCAAAGGAGGAAGCTGCCTCCCTGCCGAGCAGGGAACTGCATGTGGGGTTCGACCCCAGGACCTGACTGCCAAGATCCTTATTATCCTCTCTCACCCTATAGATGGCTGGTGTTGGGATGAAGACCCATCCTCAGAATTTTGTATGATGGTCTGAGGTGTGTGTGATGTTCAAATATGGGACTGGCAGCTGAAAGTTATGTTCTTTCTTTTCTCCCTACCATACAATTTACCTCATTATTTGGTTTCTCTGCCTCATACATTTTGATTTCTGAATCTATGAGGAATGCTTTAATTTGCATGATTTTAAGCCACATCTGTTCTCAAAAACTGTAGCTCTCCATCAGTATTCTGGTTTCCAGATTAAACCCTCCTGGGGCAATGGAACATTTTTCTGCTTCCTGTGAGATAAAATACATGTGCACAAAGGCAGGCACGTACAGCTGTAAGTGGGGGCAATCAGGGGCAGCCTTGCCGAGGAGGTAAGAGGTATTTAGGTAAAAAATCTGAGGGAGGTGAAGAAGAAAACACACATATATTTGAGGCACATAGTTGGATTCAGGATATATTTTCAAGACTGAGCTGATAGTATTTGTGGGATTTGAGAGATGATGAGGAGTCAGGGATGACCCCAAGAATGTGGACTTGAGTGACTGTGGTGGTGTAGCTGCTGTGAGGGAAGATGGGTCAGGCTGTGGGAGGAGCAGAGTGGGGAAGATGCAACTCAGATTTAATTGGGTTAAAGTTGACATGCGCAGTGTATGTGCAAATGGACATGTCAGAAGGCAATTGGATGCATGAGTCTAGAATTTAGGAAAGAGATCCAGGGTAGACATTTGGAAGTTGTCCGGGTTATAGATGTTATTTGACAAGAGGATTGTGTGGGATCACCAAGGGTGGTAGTTGTTACATTGGTGGCCCTAAATGAACCATGACTGTATAATCACACCTGTGTGCAAACCTCACCCCTTCATCTATGCTGGGCTTGTGGCTGCTTCAGCCAGTAGAGCACCATGGTGGAAGTGACACTGCCAGTGGTGGTCCTGACAGCTGCTTTTTTGCACTCTTGAGCATCCTGACTGGCTGTGTTAGAATTCTGGTTAACTTGCTGAAGAGGCCCTGTGGCGAGGGAGAGGCCGTAGAGGACGTGGAAGAGAATGGAGGACCTGGAACACAATGTTAAGAGTGAATGAACACAAAAAATGGAAGGGAATTTTATGGCCTGACCACTGGGGCATTCCACCATCAAGGGTCCCGGTGATGAGGAACTATCAACGAAGGATACTGAAAAGAAAACACTGGTAAGAAAGAAGCTGTTGCATCTGAGACTGAGAGCAAGAGCCAAGCAGCTGCCTCTCCAGTGCCCTGTAGAGTGGCTGGCACATAGTAGGTGCTTAGCAAAAGTGTTTTATGGGAGTGAGTGAGTGAGTGAGTGAGTGAAATTAAAGCAAGAAGAACAAGAGATTATCATAGTGTCCCCCACTAAAGGCAAATCACCGAGAGAAAGCGAAACTGCTCAGTCACGTTTCAAAATTTTTTTTCTCTTTCTTTATCTATTCATCTGCATTCCATCTTTAGTTTCCATTGACAGTCTTTGTATTTTTTTTTCTCTCAGAGCAAATATTCTTCCAAGTGGAGCTGCAGAGCAGATCTGCCTGCACAGCGGTTAGGGCAGGCCTCAGACAGCAGGCCCGTCGGAAACCACCTCGCTGGGTCAGAGGGCTCAAGGGGCTTTGCCACTCCAAATAAACGTACTAGTCAGAGTTCTCTCTGGCCAGCAACAGAAATTCTCTTTGGCTGAATTAAATAGACAGGTTTACTGAGAGGCTATCATGTGGCTGACAGACCTGCTGGGAAGAATTTAAAAACCGCAGGAACAGTGTAAAGCTGAATAAGCAGACCAGAGCCGAAATCATGCCACGGAACAGGCCACGAAGCACCCGGCTGCCACCAGGAGTGTTGGCTCCAGACACTGTCCCTTTCTTCACTGTCCCGACTGCCCCGGTGACTGGAGGTTATTACCTCTGCTATTGAGGTCAAAATGGTGTTGACATTTCTCCCTGCTTCTTCAGGTTGTTTTAGCTCCTATTGTAGAGTTAGGGTTGGTCCTGTGTGTTAGGTGACACTAGGCACGTGCCCATGGTTTGACTGCGCAGGCGTCCGAGAGAGCGGCCTTTTGGCTTTTGCAACAGCAGCTGGGCCTTGCCTTCCACCAAAATACATAAAGCAGGGGATTTTCACAACACAGGGAATATAGTCAGATTTAGAACACACTTTGCTCAGCTCTCTGCCCTTCCCAATCCCCTTTCCCCAAAAACACCTTATGAATACCCGCCGGAATGAGTTCATTGTATAGTCCCAGGTAAATGACATCTGAAATGTGAAAAGAATTGCCCGTGGTATATTCATAGAACTATCGTTTGCAATCTTTGAAAAATCAAGAAGTAAAGTGAGCAGAAGAAATGCTGGTTTTTAAAAAAGGTGGTGAGAAACAAACCTGAATCTATAGACAAACACATGATAGAATGTTAGTGAAATTCAAAACTAGATCTTTGGACATTGAAGTCTCATAATCTTCATTCCCTTTTAGTAAGTAACAGCATTGTTTCTTGATTTTAGCAAAACTTATGACAGGAACTCTCATGACAGTTCTTAGAATGAAACTGAAATCCAGTTGTCACAAGATTATTATTCCTTCAATTTATTGCTGGATGAATAACTTCACCCAAAGCCTATTGATTAATGAATTGACATCAGGATGGACAAAAGTTTATCAGTGTATGCTGGAAGGCATTGTCTTTGACCTTGTCCTGTTTGATATTTTTATTAATGACTTAGGTGAAGACATGGCGATGATGTGCTTGGCCTATTTGTGTGTGTTATAGCTGGGAGCTGTAATTAACACTTGGGGTGCTGGAATCAAGGCTAAAAAGAATCGGATGAAATGAAGAGTGGAAACTACAGGGTGAATTGCTGTGGGACAAATAAAACAATGTGGTTAAGGAAAAGAAAAAAAAGCAAGCCGAAGCTCATAAGGAAAAACAGGGTGGGGGAAAGTTAACTTCAAAATGAAGTCAATTTCACATGAAAAAGACTAGTAATTTCTCTGGTTCAGAGAACTGAAGCGAACAAGAGGATGCACCTAGGATGGCAAGAGGTCTGTGAACCAGGTATAATATGGAACCAGTGACTTATTCAGGAGGATTAGACATAGTAGAGAATAGAGAAAAGGTAATGTGTGTATTCCAGACAGGAGGAGAAAGCCAAGTGTAGGAGTTCTGGGGAGGCTAATTTTGGCTTAATCCTAGGAAAGATATTCAAATGTTTTGTGTTACTTATAAATTAAATACAATGTCTTGAAGTGTAATGAGCATCTTATCACTAAAGTATTCAAGTAGAACCTACGTTGATCCACATCAGAAATACTGTAGGGAGGGTTCCTGACCTGTACTTTATGCAGGGGATTGAAATATGTAACTTAGTATGTTATTTCATGTTGTCCCCACCAAAACCATGAAGTAGGTAGAAGGTTCCTCCGTCTTGCAGATGGGGAAATTCATGCCAAGATGTCAGATACTCCTTGTATTCCCTTCCCAGTGGCTGCATAGTATCATTTCCTGTGTCCAGTGTGAACCCAGGAGACTCCAACTTTACATAGTAAAGGACAGATGAAGGTTTTGCAACTGTTAGGTGGGCTCATTTCATTTGGCATGACTTTTAGAAGCAGAAACACAACTTGTTATGATCATTCACTTAATGATTCATTCATTCATTCCTTTATTCATTCGTTTGTTTTTCTCCTCCAACATATAGGACTGTCTTCCAGGGATTATCTTTGAGCCCTAGAGGTACAAATATATATTCTTTGCTTTTAGAGAGGTTTGAAGTCCTACAGAGGACTGTGATCTTGGGCTAGATAGTGTCCATGTGCCATTTGGGTTATAAGCTGTCACAGATCTTCCTGTGCAATGCGTGGGGCTAAAACACAATTGTGTTTAAGTGAAAACAATGAGAAAACCAGTTTGACTCCTGCAAGAATTTCTTTATGGAAGAATTTCAAGAATGTTTTTGTTTCATGTATGGAGAACTAGTTATGCAGTGTCGTAGTGTGATCCTATATTCTGAAGGGGGCTGGGCTGTCATTCAGATCCGAGTACCAAACATGAACAGATGTAAGCATTGTGGATGACTGAATGTGCAGGAGGCGTAAATAGAAGAATTCTGAAGCATAAGGAGAGACTAAAGAGAAGCAAGCTTGCTTTCAATCAGTGCTCTGTTATAAACTTCTCATTTTGTCTAATTGGTAGGACAAAGTCAATTAACTTCATTTCTGTCCTTTACCCTAATGGCTTCTCATCCAACAAGGAACTCTGGTCTCTTTTAGTCATTTTCCACTGTATTTGTTCACTTACTATTTTGGGTGCTGGGATTTTAGTTTATTTTTTCTGTTTACCTCATACCTATCTTCTCTGTGTCCTAGTTTTATTTCATAATGTTGCCACCCTTATTAGGAAGTCCTAATCATAGGTCAGCATTTTAATTTGCATGATTTAGGATAGAAGTGTATCCGGTCTCCAACTGTTGCTATAGTAAACCCCTGATTATCCACAAAAACACAGTTTTGAGTCTCATCTACATTCTTGTAGATGACACTGGTTTAATGAGAACACACTCTGTCTCTATGGGCTTTTTAAATTTTTAATTGTGTTTCTTTAATTTTGAATTTCATCATTTAAGCTATAGGCATGTAATGGGGAAGCTGGATAATGGGTGATATTTGAAGGAAGCACACTGAAGAAAAGACTTTATTGGTAGAAATAGATCATAGGGAAGGTAAGAACAGAAATAAAAAAAGAATTCCTCTAGAAGGGAAGGCACGTACTTTGCATACTCTTTGGATTTTTTTTCCCCACGGGAATTATTTCCATACTTCTTAAGAAAACAGTAATCTTGGGAAATTTGAGTATGTTTCATGGGACAGGTGGAGGTCATAGAGTGATGCATTGAATGTAATAAGATTGACAATGATCAACTTGGAGAAATTAGAGAAACGTTCCAGCTTTAGGTACTAAAGGTGCTGTCTGATGAAAGTACCCAAGATCAGGAGAAGAGCATCAATAATTCCAATTACGTTCGCATTAAATTGATTAGCCCATGAAGTAATTGAAGAAAAAAATCATTAGCAGATTTATCTTTACGTGAGAAAGTATACATCATTATTTGTCATACAAAATGGGTTCTCTGCAACTTCTCACCTGTTTTCAGAATCACTAACTTGATAAATACATTGCAATATAATGGATTTTCTTTCCTTTTATTGTTGTTAGTGGTATTTGTTGCTGTTACTATTTCGTGCATTTTAGGAACAATTCAATTAACACCATATCATGTTTTAATCTAATACGTGTTTTGTGCTTTGGTAAAGGGATGTTAAACCGACTCCAGTTTTAAATCATTCATTCTTGTTGATATGATTATTGTATTTATTTGAGTTATACATCATATGCATATAAAGAGTCGAGTAGTTTCATGGTTTGCTATGAAAAACAGCAGTTTTTTACTTTTTCAGTCTTTTAGGTGATTCTTTTGGATTTTCCTCTGAAAATCTAACAAGACTTCCTTTATTACCACCTTTTGTCACCTTCTGGCAGCATCCATTGACTCCTGCAGTGGAAAACATGAATTTAGTGGGGTTGTTTTTAGTTTTTCATTATTTTGAAATTTTTAACAGGTGAACACCTCCTATCCTGCTGTCCTCCATCCTCTCTTCCTTTCACTGTAGATGTATGTAATTTTAATTAGATCAGAAATTCATTTTTTACATTATTAGGTCATATAAATCTTGTTTGTAGCTGAGGCATGTAGTATATGGTGATCACTTTCCTCTTCAGTTCAACTTTAGGTTTCCCTGAAATTAATAATAATTTCCCATTTTTCATTTCTACCATTGGCTTAAGGCCTTCTCAAACATCTGCCTGGTGCATCTCCCTTTACTGACTTCCTGGAATGCCCTTCTGCTCTCTACTGGGGTGAAGCTTTTTCTTCCTCCATCTCATGTTATTTTATTTTGGGGGAACACAGTTTCTAGTATCTTCCTGGGATTTTTTTTAAAGATTTTATTTATTTACTTGACAGACAGCGATGACAAGTAGGCAGAGAGGCAGGCAGAGAGGGGGGGGGAAGCAGGCTCCCCGCCGAGCAGAGAGCCCGATGCAGGCCTCGATCCCAGGACCCTGGGATCATGAACTCAGCCGAAGGCAGAGGCTTTAACCCTCTGAGCCACCCAGGCACCCCTGGGTTTTGTTTTTTGTTGTTGTTGTTGTTATTTGTTTTTTGAGATATCCATTTCTGAAAACATCTTTATTCTGTGCTCATGCTTGATTGACATTTTGACTAGACACAGAATTCCTGGTTGGAAATAATTTTGTTAGAATTTCAATAGGATTATTCCATTGTTGTCTAGTTTCCATTGTCTCTGTTAAAATAGCTTTATTTTTTTCCAGTCTTCTGAAGTTTCATGATGAAGCAAAAAATGTCAGATTTATTTTCATTTATACCTTTTCAATCTGGACACTCCTGTCTTTACATTCTTCTTCTTTTTAACAGTTTTATCGCAATGCAATTCCCATAACAGAATCCTACTTTCTACTTCAAGTATCTACTTCAGTTATTTTTAGTATATTCACAGAATTTTTGGCACCATCATTACTATCTAATTTTCGAAAATCTAGTTGCTCTAACCAGAAGCCCCCTACCCATTAGCAGTCACTTTGAATTCTCTACCTTTTTCAGCCCCTGGGGAACACTAATGTACTTTATGTCTCTGTGGGTTTTCCTGGACATTCCTTATAAATGGAATCATCACTCTGTGATGATTTTTTTGTGACAGGCTTCTTTCCCTTTGCATCATGTGTTGTAGCAGTACTTTTTTTTTTTTTAAATAATACTCCACAGTGTGGATGGATGTACCACATCAGTCATCCAATGACTCTATCTTTAAGTTTTTGAAAGACTGTCAAACCGTTTTTCAAAGTGGATGCTCTTTTTTACCATCTAACCAGCAGGATTTGGGGGTTCCGGTTTTCCACACCCTCAGCAATACTTTTTGTCTGTCATTTTTATTACAATGTTTGATGGTTTCTTATTGTCATTCTTTGAATTTCCCTCCCACCTAAGCATGTTGAGCATTTTTTAGTGCACATATGTCCTTCTGTTTCAATAAATGATCTTGGGGCACCTGGGTGGCTCAGTCAGTTAAGCATCTGCCTTTGGCTCAGGTCGTAATCTCAGGTTCCTGGGATCGAGCCCCACATCGGGCTCTCTGCTCAGTGGGCAGCCTGCTTCTGCTTCTCCCTCTCCCTCTGCCTGCTTCTCCCCCTGCTTGTGTGCTTGCACTCTCTCTCTCTCTCTCTCTCTCTCTCTCTCTGTCAAATAAAATCTTAAAAAAAAATGATCTTACATTATTTTGTTATGATTTCCTTTCTTTGGTTTCTTGTTTTTCTTTGGATCTTTTATTATTTAAATGTTGAACCTCCTGTATTGCTTTTCTAATTTTTTTTTGAGATTTGATTTATTTATTTGATACAGAGAGAGAGACAGCGAGGAAGGGAACACAAGTAGGGGGAGTGGGAGAGGGAGAAGCAGGCTCCTGCTAAGCAAGGAACCGGATGTGGGGCTCGATCCTAGGACTCTGGGATCATGATTTGAGCCAAAGGCAGATGCTTGATGACTGAGCCACCCAGGCACCCCTTCTTGTCTTTTCTTTCCTATTTTTCTAATTATTTTTCCTTTAGTCCCAGCCTTAAGGGACATTTTCTCAACTTAGTTGTTTCTCCTCTGATGTTGAGGGTTTTACATTTTAATATTATTTCTGAGACACCTTTTTGTTCTCAGAATATTCCATTTTATAATACCCTTATCTTGTTTCAAGGTTGCAGTATCTTTTCTTAACTCCTGAAATAATTAATAATAGTCTTTTGAAGTTTTCCTAACAGTATTTTCTCTGTTTCTACCAAGCTGTTACTGTTTTTCTTTTAGTTTGTTCTGGTCTCTGGCTTAAATACTAGAGGCGTTGGTTCAGTAGCTGCGGATTCTTGGCTGTGTGGTCCTCCTTAGAGATGAGAGCCTCAAAATGTGTGCAGCTGGCCCTCCATTCGTTCACTGTAAGGATGGACCAATCCATTTTGCTGAGAAATCCTTGATACTCCTACCTATCTTTCCCTGCAATGCCGAAAGATTCCCAGTGAAGGTTCTTCCGAACTCCTGCCTGGAGGATAGAGGCTAAGCTCCCTTGTTGTGGACACAGAGTGGGGTATAGGACCCCTTGTAAGTATCCTGTTTCAGGATGGCATCCCTGTTCCTAACTGGTGGAGCGTTCTAGTCAGATGCCCTGTTTTACTCACTCTAGGTTTGAGACTGGGGCACTTATATATGTAAGTAGAGTAGGAAAGGGGTCGATCTAAAGATTAAATAACTACTAAAAAGACTTTCAACCATCCACTCTTTCACGCTCTAGACTGCCACATCCAGACCCGTTCATTCCCATATCCTGTGCCACCAATCCTGAGCCTCTTGGCTGTTCTGTTTTTAAATATGGCCGCTTCTAGGCTTTCCCCTCTGCAGGTTCATAAATAATCTGTTTGTTTGTTTGTTTGTTTGTGTTTTGCTGTGCTAAATGTGCTACCATCTGTTTTAGAGCTTCTAAAATTTGGTATGGGATTCAAGAGGGTATGAAATATATGTTCACTTTTCCATCTTTACGTTGGAATCTTATCAATTCTTATTAAGTATAAATATGAACAAATGCTCAAGCCTGTCATTGTGTAAACCACCATGTAATTAGATAATTTCTTTCACATTGATGGTTGTAAAGCATAAAAATCTTCACTATTTATCAGTTGTCAGAGTTCATCAAATGTGACAAGGCTAGTGGGAGGGAAGATATTTATATTAACTGTTATTAGATTACTGTCCCATCAGTGAAATTTTAGGCACATGGACAGTGTCTAAAGTGTGAGTGTGCCTTTTTTGAGATGTCCTGTTTTGATGGAAAATATTTTTTGCTTGATAGATGGTAGGTTAGTCATTATTTTGTTTGTTCATTTTTTGTTATAATTTGTTACGATGATCATGGATGTTGATACACTGTATAAGAATACATTTATACATTTGATACTATTTTAAAACCATTAAGAACATTTTTACAGTGTAAGTATTTGTATGAGAAAATAAATAATAGCGAGAAGGGTTCTGATTTTTAAATTTAATTATTAATAACATATGCAGCTCCTGGGTGTTTCATTCAGTTAAGCGTCTGACTCTTGGTTTTGGCTCAGGTCATGATCTCAGGGTTCTGAAATCCAGCCCTGCGTCAGGCTCTACTCTGCGTGTGGAGCCTGCTTGAGATTCTCTGTTTCCTTCCCTTTCTGCCCCTCCCCACCCTTAAAAAAGTATTAAGAGTATATCAATTACAGGGCACCTGGGTGGCTCAGTGGGTTAAGCCTCTGCTGAGGTCATGATCTTGGGTTCCTGGGATCAAGCCCCACATCAGGCTTTCTGCTCAGCGGGGAGTCTGTTTCTCCCTCCCTCTCTGTCTGCCTCTCTGCCTACTTGTGATCTCTCTCTCTGTCAATAAATAAAATCTTAAAAAAAAAAGTATATCAATTGTTTATTTAGGCAGGTTCTTTATGTTTTTGATTGCTGCGTATAGTTAGAGACCACCATTTTAGAAAATGAATATTTTAGTGGTTCTCGTTAACATCCAGCTTCAAGGGAATAATTTGCTTTTTTTTTCCTCACTGGCAGGTATGAGTCCAGTTAGAAATCCCCAAAAGATGCTCATTCAGAAACTGAGAAATTAATTTTTCGTGGCAGCTATTTGCTAAGTAAGAATTTTCCATCTTCTAGGTTTTTCCTTTTCTCTTGATTATGTGATCTGTGTTTTAAAGCTTTGGATCTCAGCTCTTAGCTTCCACTTGAGCCTTCACAGGGACATTTGGAAGATTGAATTAGTTCTCTTTTTCCTCCTTCTATTTCTCTACCCTTTTTACTTGGATGAAGAAGTTAAAAGCATCGAGGAACGATAAAATGTTGAGTAGTTTCTAGTAGAATTTAGGAAATACGTTAAGGGAAGGTATCTAATTCTAAAAATAAGATAGAAAGTCAGCAATGCTGGGGAAAAGAGGCATGGGGAGAGAGGATTAGTAACAGATTATTTATTAGAAGAAAAGAAAAAACTAAGGATTGTGTTTTCTTTTTGGTAATCAGATTTTCCTTGAGTAAAAATACCATGAACTGAGTTATATCTTGTAAAGGGTGGAAAAGGGCAACATAATCATTCTTGTTTGTCTTCATGACATCTGGTAAGATGAATGTGCATCTAGTCTCTCTGAGGGCAGGGCTGGTTTCTCTTTTGGTGTATCTCATAGTAAAATTACAGTGGGAGTCCTAGAAATCTTTGCCAAATTGATACGATTATTTCCATATTTCCATAAAGAAGATGCATTAGACGTGTGTGTGTGTGTGTGTGTGTGTGTGAGAGAGTGACGCAAATGTAGTAGTTTTTTTAAGGTTTTCTTGAGACACACAGAGTGTGATAGACTCGGAGATATGGGGTCTGTAGCCTCCTTTAAAAGGAGGACTTGCTTCCTCGCTCTAGGAAATAGACACCGGAATGCTTCCCCTTGTCAGCAGCTCCAGAATCTGCAGAGACCCATCTGGAATGAGGTCATGCCTTCTTCCAAGCATCCTGGATCTGGTGACTATGTGAGTTGGATATAAAGACCTGGTTGTTTCTGCCCAGGGCAAGGTGGCTCTGGTGCCAGGTTACTCAAGGCTTTATTGGCCTAAAGGCACCTTCATTTCCTTTCCTTTGTCTAATGCTGCTTCCTTATCCTTCCTTCCACCTACCTAATACCTAATACCTAATACACTTTTTACTTCTTTTACATAATAAGTAGATCATACCCCCAAACTCCATCCAACTCTGGAAAAACCAACATAAAGATTAATTTAAACACATAATTTAACCCTGTAATTTAACAGGGATTTGTTCTCTTTTAGGGAATTACAATTAGAATATGGGGTTCTGACTTAAGTATCCAAGTATACTCTGATATATACCAGAAAACCATTAGATGTTCACAGTTCAAAGGGGGCAAAACAAACAAACAAACAAACAAAAAAAAACAGAGTACAGCAGGAACTTCTAGAAAGATTAACTTTAGACAAGCAATAACTGAGTGAGTTCATGAAATTGTATTGTCCCCTGGAAGTTACTAAATCCTTGACAGGAGTGCAGTGATGAGCACTGGATGGTGTATGGGAGTGTTGAATTCACTATATTGTATACCTGAAACTAATATAACACTATATGTTAACTATACTGGAATTAAGATTTTTAAAAAGTCAATGCAAATACATATACATATATGTAAGTATTTAACAGTCTTACTATATTATCAGTGGGAAAATGTGACTATTATTTACCTAATGCAGACTATTGTATTCTTAATATTCGGATCCCAATACCTGTAGGAAGATCTTACCTCCTTTCCATTTTGAACTTAGGTCTGATGACATGAATGTCTTTGGCCAGTAAATTGTGAGAAAAAGTTATTTGTTATCACAGCTTATACAACATGGCCTGTCCTGACTGATACGTAAGTTACTTAGTATCCACCCACCGCAGAGAAAGCAGATACTATCATGTGTTATATTTTAAGACTTTTTTTCATACTCAGATGCATGTTGTGTGTATGTATGTATGTTTATTTATATGTATACTATATTCATATGCTACATATGCTATTTTTTAATGCTTTCTTTTTTTTTTTTCAAGATTTAATTTATTTATTTGACACAGAGAGAGAGATCACAAGTGGGCAGAGAGGCAGGCAGAGAGAGGTGGGGAAGCAGGCTCCCTACTGAGCAGAGAGCCTGATGCAGGGGCTCGATTCTGAGGACCCTGAGATCATGACCTGAGCCTAGGGCAGAGGCTCAACCCACTCAACTCACTTAACCCCATGTGCCCCTTTTTAACGTTTTTCAAAAGCTCACAGAAGGTAGTTCCCCCATTGTTCTGGAATCACTAATTGTAGCTATGTAGCAATGTTTATCCACATTTTAAAATTCATGTGCCCTTTGTTTTAATATAAAAATCTCATGCTTTTCTTTGATACCATTTTAAACCTTGGTTAAATTTAGAATTCTTAATAAAACAAGTGATGATTTTAAGAGATTTTATTGAGCACTTGGTTCTGGCTTTTTGACATTTAAGAACCGCATGTTTTATCAGTGAGGACGTTATATCAGTTTGCTTACCACATCCTTTTATATCATAAATAGTGTCAAGGATCAAGGACAGATGAGGTCACCTTCCATGTCACATGTTGTTTCTGCTATTTTTTTTTTATAGAAAGTATTACAACTAACTTCATATATTGAGTTTGATAATGACATGCCAGGCCTACTGATTTATTTGGAAGTAAATAATCAGGTATTTTGTGCAAAAATTTTCCAGTACAATTTTCTAAATTTTTTTTGGCAACTCTTTCAAATTCGAGCACCATTATCTTCTTTTACATTTTGCTAAGACTGACTTTCAAATGGTATTTTCAACCACAACACCAGGAAAGCCCTACCTGAATTCATCCTAGACAGACTTGGTGAGATTTTATTCTTTCTCTTGAAATTTTTTCCAGTAACCCTTTTATGGCAAACTGCACTAAGTCAAGAGAATGAAAAGATATTTTTAGCTATGATTCACTGAATACATAGCTAGATTTTGGCATAAAAGCTTAAAACATATCATGAGGAGCAATAATGTTGGTCTTCGTTCCTTGAAGTTTTCTAGATTCATATTCAAAACATCAACTCTATCTGCCAAATATGTCAAGCTCCTGGGAAAGTTATTATCTTGGCAAGTTTGCAAGTGTCTAGTGTTTGAGGAAAAAAAAAAACAGTTCTTTTTTAGGGTATCTTTAATTTCGTACCATGCATAGTAAGGAATTAGCACATTTTCTTTGTTCATATATTGAGCAAAGCCAGTAACAGGAAAGATGAAAAAAAAATTAGATCTTTGACAAAATTTTTTATGATGGGTAAATCAGCAATTTGACTTTTGGCTGTAGATCCTGAAAAAGCAATACTTTAGAATTTCTACTCTACTTTAACTTTTGGCAATGCTCAGAGTACAAGAATTCATGAATTTGGGATTCCGCACCCACCCACCCCGGTGATCTGAGGTCTTCTTATTCTTTGCTGTTAAAAGAGCTACTTGAAACAAAACTTTTACAGTTTTCTGGATTTCTAACAATATGTTTTACTGCTAGTACTTCTGTTTCTTACATCTCAGAGCACTGTACTCTGCAGGTAAAAACTTGTATTTAAAAAAATAATGTTGGTGTGACCCTTGTCTTGACTGAGTTTGAGAAATATAAATTACTTTGCCCCTTTATGCACTATACTGAGATAATTACAGTTATGCTTACTAATTACATAAAGATACAGATGTGCCGCTGCTTCAGCTGTACCTCAAGAGTAGCGATGTAAATTACCTTTTTCATCAGGCATTGCCGTTTGGCCAGGACTTTTTCTGAAAGCTTTGTCCTTTTATACTCTATGTATTTCCACCAGCCAAGAAAACTTAAATGAGCTTTACCTTTGTAATATAAATTTATTTTTAAGACCATTTCCCTAATTCAAGAGTTTTTTATGTGTCCCTCTTTTCTATAGCCCACAACCCTTGCCCCATAAATACTCAGATATTTATAACCACAATTAAAAGCTCCAAACTGTTTTGTATTATAAAATCTTTTTTTTTTTTAAGATTTTATTTATTTGTCAGAGAGAGAGGGAGAGAGAGCGAGCACAGGCAGACAGTATGGCAGGCAGAGGCAGAGGGAGAAGCAGGCTCCCCGCCGAACAAGGAACCCGATGTGGGATTCGATCCCAGGACGCTGGGATCATGACCTGAGCCGAAGGCAGCTGCTTAACCAACTGAGCCACCCAGGCGTCCCTGTATTATAAAATCTTAATAGCATTACTTCTGATATATCCCTCTTTATTTCCTTGGGGGAGAAAACCTAATATTTTTACTACTGGATCAAGTGATATGAACAAGGTTATAAATGTGTCATTTAGGTAAGAGGAAGAAGGGTATTATTCACATTTGACTGTCATTCTTACTTCCCTCAAAGCCGTCACTGATCTCCCAAGTAGGAATAGTTTTTATTCATTTTTATACATTTTACAATACTTCACCCATTCTAACATTGTGAAAGTACATTTTGATTTTCATTTGTTATGCCAAAAAAGGTGACAATTTAATAAATTCTGTTTGTTTACTCTTTTCATTGGAATATGTGTTTCCAGAGTTACTGTTTTTAAAATTGGAAAAACATGGACCTGAAGCTCATGACAGTATAATTTAAAAAGTTTCCTGAGCTACACATGATTAGTTGCTAGGTGGGTGTTACTCTGACCCCTTAGGACAAGTATTATAAAAAGAAATCTCTATTTTGCATTGCAGCTGGGCTAAAGTGATCACAGACTGGCCCCTTTGATGCTTCTACGAACTTCCTTTCCTTTTTTATTGCCCTCTTTCTCTCCTCTCTTCATTTTAGTTCTGTTTCTTTTTCCCCTCAAGTTGCTCTTATCCTGTAATTTCAGGATCTCCCTTTCTACCAGGGCGGCTCCAGAAGGTGTTTTCAGAGTTAAGATATTCCTGAAAACTACCTCAGTTCTTTTCTTTTCTCCTTTATCTCCTGCTTTGACTCCAAAGAAATTTATGTGGCCCACTTTGTTAATCTTTTTTTCTTTCTCCAAATTTTTGAGGATGTTGGATGATGAGAGCATTCCATTCTTTATACCCATTGGCTTTTTATTTTTCCTTTTAAAAATCAGCACAAAATAATATGGCTTCAAAATAATATGAACATCTTTTTAAAGTGGCTATTTGACTCCATTAAAATTTATTATATGGTTTAGGCTTGTGAATGGTTTCCCCGAGGGCATATAAATCATACTGGGGAGCTCTTTCCTTCGCTGTTTCAAGAGAAAACGTTTTACACGTTCTTCTGAAGCAGGAATAATATATGTCTCTATAGAACCAATCATAAAGTTCTACTTCTGGAAGATCCCCCCAAGTTTCTTGAAACTTCCCAAATTTATGCTTTGAATTTTAAAAAGGAAAATAATGGATACCTCTTGGAAGTTTTATAAACAAAATAAATTGTAGAGATGGAGGTATGGATAGGGCTATGTATTCTGTTTATGGGTAAGCCTGTAAACTATTGAAACTACTTCAAACACAAACTGTTAGAGCATGAATGCCTGCATTCTTTTTATCAGAGAAGAATGGCTCACAACAGTCTTGCTGCCTGGGTAGAGCTATATAATCTGTCTACCCATAATGTCATTGCCAGAAGCCAAAGAGTAAGTTTTTTGTTTAAAGGAAAAGGTCTTTCAGGTTGCTGGTTTTACATGATGGGAATGTGGTTGGAAATGCTTCCTGTTCCAGTCACCAGCCCCAGGCTGCCCATGAGTTTTGGATTCAGAAATGACAGCTGAAACCAATTAGGCAGAATTATGGGATAACAAAGTCACATATAGGTTTATTATGACCAGAAAGGAGAAGGAGAACACATTATATGATTTTAAAAATGCCTGATTTAATTAGAGATGAGCTGCAGTGCTGCGATAGAAACGGGAGGATTTTTGTGTCGTATAAAGCAGCATGTGTGTTAGCCATCCCTGTCTCCCCAGGGATATGTGTGGTTTACTGGGCAGAATTTCAAATATTTCCTAAGTGGCTTAAAACCAGGTAGAAATAAAATAACCCAGAAACAGGCTTTGTCAGCTGTAACATAATTCTGTGCAGGAACAGTTGAATATGTGAGAGTATTCCACCTGAGAATTTATCTTTATGTGATGATGGAATAGATTGAAAGACCATATTATCGCTATTGTCATGCCATGTCCCATGATGCAACTTGAGGCAAAATAACCCGTAATAATTAGAATTTCTACTTCAGGGGGAAGAGATAGCACTTTTGTACTTGTTCATAAATGTCTTGTCTTTGCCATTAAAGATAAGGGATTTCAGTGTATTAGCATAAAGGCGAAATAAGTAACATTTGATATAATACTGACAGTTTGATTTTTTTAACCATGGTTTTAAAAACAGGCCCCTTTGGTATATAGTAGGTATACACTTCCTCAATAAAGCATCTTTAATGGCTGTGATTTTGTTTTAAAGGTAAAGTTGATAATGCATCTTTTTATTTTTTTTCTCACTAATGAATGATGCTCCCACGTTGTAACTAACAACATTAAAATTTCATTAATTATGTTTGGGAATGAAATAGATTAGTACTATAAAGTTTAATGGAAAAAATGCAATTTCAAAGTCAATTTAAACCTTTGGACTTCATATCAGAGCAGTTTGAAACTAACTGCTTGGTAATTTGATGTATTAATTCTTACAGCAATGTAGGCTGATTAAAACAGATTATAGCTAGAGGAGAAAGGCATTGATTGCTGTAGAAGAAAGGAGGGCTCAACTTCTATAAGTTTTCTTCAATTGCCTCTAGCAGCAACTTTTCCCCAGTGAATTACATGACTTTAATGAGCTTCAGGTGAAATAGATTAAAAACTAAAATGATCGTGAGCTCTACCAAAGTTCACAGCTACCCTTCAAGCATGGTTTTCGTTGGAATGCCTGTGGTGTGTTCCAGACACGGGATGATGGTGATGAAGGTGACATTAGCTAGTAACGGAGTCAGCCTCACAAGTAAACATCTCCCACAATTGTTTCTTTGGTCACACTGACAATTACCATTGTGGCCATTAGTCTGGGGACCGCCCACACTACCACCAAAGAGTGGAAATAATTGCTCTTGTTCTTCAAAATTTGCAGTATTTTTAATGTGATCTCTTGCCGGTTAGAGTACTATTTAAAGGTTCTTTATAATGAGTCACTTACCTGGGAGAGAGAGGAGTGTCTAGAATCAAACTGGGATGAGGGCTAGGGATCTTCATAAATAATCAACAATCAGAGAAGGGGAGGGCTCTATATTTTTATGCTTCCAATTTGCACATGTTTATCAACTAGTTTTTAACCTATCCCATCTTTTTTTTTTTTAATCATGTCCCCACTTAATTTTTTTTGTTTTGTAAAATCAAGTTTTCATGAATTTCAAAATGAAACTATACCTGACCCTTGGTGTTTAAACATAAAGTAAGCCTATCTCTTAAGAATAAAGAAATTCAGAATTAGTCTTATTATCTTGTGGACCCTTCTTGTATTCTTGCTCTTGTGAAGTAGTGTCTTTTTAATGATAAAAAGATTATACCAGGCTTGAATATACTGACTCTCCTCTCACTATCAGAATGGAAAAGTAGATGAAACAGAAGCAAAGGCTGTGGAGGCTGAGCTTAACACAACTTCAGAATGAGGATTTCTGTTGGTTGTACCCCATGGAAAGACTTCCTTATTTTTAGCCTATGTGCTAAAAATAGGGCTATGCTATTTTCAATGTCATATTTTGGCAGTGCTTCTGAAGAACTTCAGAATTAGCTACCAAAAATAGCGGGCACCATTCTTAACAGCATAGGACAATGGAAACAAACCCATGTGTTTGGGAAGGGGCTTTATTTGGATCCCTGCTTGATGAGGAAAGCTCAGTCTACATGCCAGTGGTAATACAAATGCGTAATTTCTCAGAACTTGATGTCTCTTGAGTAGGAGGTTTGATCATTTGAATGTCCAGCAATTGGAAAACCTCACTTCATGGAAAATATGTTGATTAAAAAAAGAAACATAGACACGTACCAAATGGCGAAGCCTACTTAACCACGAACTTAGACTTCTCTCTGCCCTGGAATCCGGGTAAAATTTCATGTCTGAGAAGTTGTCTGAATTTGTGGTCTCCAGAGAGCCTTTTCACCAGTGGCTTTCAGTGGAAGGATATTGCTGTTCTCTCTTGACCCAAAGTCAGTTTGAAACGAGTAAGGGGTAGAGAGTGGAAACTCTGAAGAGCTGAGTGTCATACTCTAGCTTGTTTCTGGTCTTTTTCTCTGGCTGACTGCTCTTTCCTGGTCTTCTTTTAAAGGTCTGTTCTCCACTCAGGCCTGTTTCAAAATGGCCCTTATATCCATAATTTGTCTTTGTAGTTTTCTTTCATGATTTCCCTTTTAAGTTTCATGGCTGTTCATCACGCAGCTCTCAAGTCTGCATATGATTGAAATTAACAGACTCTACTGTGTGAAAGTGCTTACAAATAAGAAGTCTTTCCAATTTTCTTTGGTCTTTCTATATCCTGACCTTTTTTTTTTTTTTTAATAAAAGGGAGATTTCTCTCCTGCTTTCTGAAGTAATCCGAGCACAAAGTAATCAAACCAGTATGAGGAAACCCCAATTATAAATGTGGCAAACTCCTTTACAGAGAGCATTTACGTTCAGGGTATTAGGAGTTCAGGTATGTTCCTCAGATTCCTTCCCCTAGAAGCGCCTATGTTAATAAGCAAATAAATGCTGCCTGATGGGTAATGGACAGTGAGGAAGGAGGAAGCTCATTTTGAAAGAAATATATGCTAGTGTGGGGATTGAGCATTTGGAGCCCCTTTCTGCACTTACTCTGTCTCCTGCTTGGTCTGTAAGTCTAGCCGTACTTGATAGCTTCATTTAAAACCATCCACTACATGGAAGATTGATGAGGTGTTCTCAGGCTTTCAGGTGTAAACCTGTCAGACACAAGTGCTTCTAAAGGCATTACCCTAAGGAACAGCAGCAATGATGGAGCGAACAGAGGGAGGTGTAGGAACACGAGGGGAAGCGTAATGTAGTGAAGGAAAGTGGAGATGTCAGCGAAGAGCCAAGATAGAGATGGGAGGGTGAGGAGGAATTGTGTTTGATCTGCAACCACCAGGCGTCTAGGCTAGTGACCTGCTCCTTTTAGTATCAGAATAAGAAATAGCCAGAGATCAAGCCAGATGGATCTGAGATGATCTGTGTCTCATCAGGGGATACTGATCTGTTGGTCATATGCCATAGGGGCCTTCTGTTTAAACCCAGGATGACTTTAAAAAGTAGAATGAGAAAGAAGTATGTTCTAGTGTTATTATTAACTTTAATACTGTATTTCCGGACCAGTGCAAATCATAAAGGTTGTATAATCCAATGAGTTGAACTGAGGGAGAAATAAGAAAGAAAAGATGTGGGGCATCTGGGTGGCTCGGTCGGTTAAACGTCTGCCTTTGGCTCAGGTCATGATCCCAGGGTTCTGGGATTGAGCCCCACATTGGGCTCCCTGTTTACGGGGGAGCCTACTTCTCCCTCTCCCTCTGCTGTTCCTCCTGCTTGTTCTCTCTATCAGATAAATAAATAAAATCTTTAAAAAAAATGCAAGAAAAGTGGTAATGAAAATTTCAGTTTAGGCACATCTAATTTAGATTCAGGCATGATACTGTGTATTAAAAAAAGAGAGAGAGAGAGGGAGAAGAAACCATTTTTAAAGCAGGTAGAACAGAAGTTTGCCAGGGTACAGAGAGGGACCCTGTAGTATCTCTTATCTCCTTTTCAATATGACATTCTCCAGATTCTTGCCCCTAATTGTCCAGAGCAATCTGAAGTTGACTGTGTATCTCCTAAATGTAGTCTCACTGGGTGTGTTCGGAGTGCAGTGGAGTGTGAATGAGAATGTATGGTTATGCAGACAGGAAGAACACTATATGAGGATGAAATGCTACCCCTATGAGTTCTAGTTTTCTGACTGTGATTATCATTCCATTTTCAATTGTAATCCGCCCAAATATTTATTCCCACAACTCTAAACACACCACAGAATATCATCATTTTCATCATCGTCTTCTGTAGCATCTACCATGTGCCAGGTAGTGTTCTGAAACCATTATGATACTCATTAATTTTCATAGTATCAGTTGAGGAATGTGTACTAGGAATATTCTCATTACACTCATGAAGGTCTTGATATGCAGAAGTTATGTAACCAGCCCAAGGTTACACAGCTAGACAGCCATGTGTATATACATGTGATATATATGAACACATACACACATTTTGATGCCATATATCTAAGGAAATATGAACTTTAAAATTTAGAAAGTTTGGAAAAATTTTTATTTAATTTCCCAAGATCTCATTTTGGAGAAGCCTCCTTCCTGCAATTCATAATGCTAATGTCATTGGTCATATACTTAGAAGGACATGATGTGTACCTTGAGAATCAGGAATATTCCCCCTCCCCGACTCCTGATGTGTTTCCTTCTGATAGATTTTTTTATTTTATCTGATAGATTTATTTATTTTTTCAAGTTTTTATTTAAATTTTGATTAACATATTGTGTTATATTAGTTTCAGGTGTAGGATTTAGCGATTCAACACTAAATAACATAAACACCCAGTGCTCATCACATAAGGTGCCCTCCTTATTCCTCATCACCTATTTAACCTACCCCCTGCCCACCTCCACTCCAGCAGCCCTCAGCTTGTTCCCTATAGTTACAAGTGTTGTATGGTTTGTCTCTCTCTTTTCACCCCTCCCATGTTCATCTGTTTTGTTTCTTAAATTGCATCAACTGATGAATGGTTAAAGAAGTTTCGGTATACAAACAGACACACACACACAATGGAATATTAGCCATAAAAAGAGTGAAATCTTGCCATTTACAACGATATATATGGAGCTAGAGAGTATTATGCTAAGCAAAATAAGTCAGTCAGAGAAAGACAAATGCCATATGATTGCACTCATGTAGAATTTTTTAAAATTTTAAACAAAAAACTTGAATACTTTTTTGGAAAAAAAATTATAATTCACAAATATGTATAATCTACAGAATGTAATCTACAGAATGTAAGCTTTATAAGAGCAGATATATATATATACATATATATATACAAGATATCTTATTTATGTAAAATTAGCATTTAATAAATCTAAATAAGTCAAATATATAATACTGTGAAAATTTTGTCCCCAACACCATTCCACTTCTTTGTTAATTTTAGAAGCTCACATTAGTAGGTGCACTTATGTTGATTTATTTCTTCATTCCTAGCTTTAACCTTGTTTGGTACTGATGTGTTAGCCTTTTAATACAATATTGACTTCTGGTACCTACTGTCACTAGAATTTATGTACATCTTTGGTCATAAAGAGGTTGGTTTCGTTCTCATCACCTCTCCACTGTTTTTGGCTGCTTTGACATGTCAACCTTAAAGAAGTAGTAGGAAACATTTTATCTTTTTTTTTTTTTTTTTTTTGCTCTGGGGTAATTTATATCTGCTATTTGAAGGTTTGAAAGATTTTCCATTAAACCCATCTGAACTTAGTACTTTTTTTTAGGTATAGCTCTTCAATTTCTATCTCTTGTAGAATCAAATTTAATAACTTAGGTTTCTTTAAGAGATGTAAGTTTTTATCTAGGTATCAAATGTATTATTAGCTTAAAGATGTGTATAATACTGTTTAGTTTATAGTATTACAGGTTTATTTTATACTTTTAAATCATCAAATTTTTAGTTGTGTCATTATTCTCACTCTTAACATTGATTACATCTTTTTTTTTTAAATTTTATTCATTTGACAGAGAGAGAGAGATCACAAGTAGGCAGAGAGGCAGGCAGAGAGAGAGAGAGGGGAGGAAGCAGGCTCCCTGTGGAGCAGAGAGCCCGATGCGGGGCTCGATCCCAGTACCCTGGGATCATATCCTGAGCCGAAGGCAGAGGCCTTAACCCACTGAGCTACCCAGGTGCTCCAACATTGATTACATCTTAATAAAACACTTCACTTAAAAAAAAAACAAATTTTCCAAGGTTTCTTTGTTTATTGGGCTTAAACATTTTTTTTTAATTTGCGTGTAGTAGGCCACAATGTTACCTTAGTTTCAGGTGTGCCACATAGTGATTCAGCATTTCTGTATGTTATGCTGTACTCACCTCAAGTGTAGCTACCATCAGTCACTGTACGACTCTACTACATTGTCACTGGCTATATTATTGGTCTTTTCAAAGAAGTGGGTTTCTCTTTTTAATTGGTCAAGCGTGTTGTTTTCTAGTTTTCTAATTTTCTAATTAATTAATTTCTGCTATTAACTGCATTAATCCCATCTATTTTCTTTGGGTCTCTTTGTGTTTTGTTTCATTTTGTTCTTTGTATTCTCTAGCTGTAGTTTATTAGTTGTTTTACTTTTTTTCTGTCATTCTCATATTAAAATTAATAGATGTGTTTAAAGATCTATATTTCCCTGATAGTAAAGCTCTGGCCATTTTCCATTGCTTTAAAATTTATGTTGTATCTTACTATCATTTTTAAATAATTTAAACATTTTTGGTTTTCTTTTTTATTTTTTTAAAGATTTTATTTATTTGACAGAGAGACACAGTGACAGAGGAAACACAAGCAGGGGGAGTGGGAGAGGAAGAATCAGGGTTCCTGCTGAGTAGAGAACTCGATGTGGGGCTCTATCCTAGGACCCTGGGATCATGACCTGAGCTGAAGTCAGATGCTTAATGACTGAGCTACAGAGGCGCCTCTGCTTTTCTTTATTTAAAAAAAAAAAAAAAATCCACAAAAATAGATTTCCTTTGTTCCTCCTTTTCTCATTTCTCCATTTAACTGCTTGTCTTCCTTCATTATCTTATTCTTGTTATCCTTGAACTTAAGACCCTATTGACTAGAAGAAACATTACTTGATGTACTAGTAGAAGAGAAAAAAATCGCACTCAGTTAAACTGTGACTTAGTGTTTTCTTATCATTCAGAGTTTTTACTTTATGCCCACTGAAGGAGCCCTACAGATTTTCCTTCTGGCACTTTTTATAGAGTCTTACCTGAAATTTTTGATAAATGGGTTTCCAGATAAAAATTGCATCTCATTCTTCCATCTTTTTTCCTCAGATGGTCCTTACATTGTTCTTTGATGACCCATGCCATCAGAGTAATAAAAATAAAAAGTTGGCTCAAACATAGGCAATAACAACTACATTCCAGATACTCCCCGGGAAAGAGAAAATTTATGCTGTTATTCCAATGTCAGAGTTAAAAAGAATTGTGTATCTTAGAGTGGATGAAACATACTACATTTTGATTTTAATTTTATTTAGTTGTGGCAAGAGGATGTAATAAGACTTCTGCTTGCTAACTGCTTGCTAAGGCTTTATCTGTGTCTAATACATTGTCAAGTTTTGTGAGTTTACCATTTGTGTTTAAAAAGTTTGTGTAGCAAGAGTTTAATTGGCACAAAAGTAAACATGCTATTTACTTGTATTATTCTTATTCTTTATAACCTTCCCTTTTTTTTCTTTTTGCCAGTTCCATTTGGTGACTTTTGAAATAAGTAAGCTAAATCCCTCAAGATTTGTGAAATTATTAGTTTCTTCTTTCATTTTTACCAATTTTTGCTATCTATTGATATGCCATGTTGTTAGGTACATTGATGTTTAATACATTTTCCTTGAATTCTGTTATGTCTCATATTTACATTGATAATGATGATTCCTTTTTTGTTCATATAACCAGTATAAATAACAAAATATAAATAACATAAACATGTAGCATAAAATACTATTTGTTATTTCATATTTTTTGTTTTTCATTTTTAATTTGTGTCTTGGAAACAGTGTGAATTGCATTTTTCTTTTGTAAACTGAGATTTTACATTTTTATTAGGAATTGTACCATATCGTGGGTATATAATTACTGATAAAATGGGATATACTTTCTGTTGTTTTATTTGTTGTGTATGAAGCTGTGAACAAATGAGGTAACAGTTGCTTCCTCTGTGGATTTTATTATATAGTGGGCAGTATCTTAATATCTCCTTTTTGTTTATCATGTTACAGGTGAAAAGTACTTTCTCTTGTACTATTTTATTTGTTCTTCAAAAATCTTTAAGTGAGGTGTTAGCCCTATTCAGAAGGACAGAAAAATTAACATGGAGTTATATGGCAATATGGGTACTAAAATTCATTCTTCAGTTTGGTAAATGCAGTCACTCAGAAGAAACTCCATGGAACTCATAATTATATTTTAGGGTCATTTTTAATGAGCTATACTATATATAAAACTATTTCCACCTTTCTTTAGTTCTTCTCTGCATTTGTCATTTTGCCTGGACTGAGGAGGCAATAATTTCCAAATCATAGTTTCTGTCCTGTTGGAGTTTGACTTTGATTTGGAAGCTCAGCACCTTGGGTGTGGTCTAAGAGAAAGGCAGTATTATCTTAGAATGTTTCTAAGAGCATTTCTTCAGTCCAATTTTCTTTCCCTTTTCCCTTCAATTGGCTAACTTCTTTCATTCTCTACTCATGCCTGACTTTTTCCAGAGGCTTCCCCAACATCTCTACACCACAATAAGTTCCCCCTGCTATGCCCTCAAACATTATTACCCCATACTGTTCCTAAAGTAATATACAACATGGTGTACTATAATTATTGGTGTGTCTAGTTTTTTGTTATTATTTTTTTTCTACTTGCAGTTGTTTCATTTAGTTTTGTGTCCTTAGCGACTAGTGTAGTAACTGGAACATAATAAGGGCTTAAGGAGTACATGATGAAAAATGAATGAATGAATGCTAAATTGTGGTCTGTATCCTCAGCAATATCACCTGGCATGCAATAAAATCTCAATAAGGGAGTCTGAACTATCATCACCATGGCTATAGCAAGATTCTTGAATATAGCATAAAACAGTAACAGAAGCCTGATATTGGGGTATAAATACTCTTGTTCAGTGGCTTTTCCAGAATGATAAAGCATTTCATTGTTATAAATATTATAGTATTTTCTAATAAAAGAAGAAAAATTAGAATAGCAATTTACATATTTTTTGAATTTCTATGTAATTCATAATATAAATAGAATAAGCATTAAGAAGAAAATAAATACAGTTGTGGGTAAATTGAGCCTGAGATAATTAAAAGAATAACAGCATGAGATTTATTTAGAGATCTTCCTTTTAAGTTCTATATTGTGATGAGCACAGGGGGTTGTATGTAAGTGTTGAATCACTTAATTGTATATGTGAAACTAATATTACACTATATACTAACTAGCTGGAATTTAAATAAAAACCTAAAAAAATTTATATTTGGATATATTCATCCTAGTTTATAATTTTGAAAGTATTTCTATTAATTTATAAAATGTATTTTGCCAAATACATTCAGGAGTTCTGGATACTTATTCAGTTATTTTTTAATGATATAGTTATGAGAAATTTAAATAAATCCGATGATAAATTTTTCTAGAATGATGTATTTGTGGTATTCTCATCTCATACAAAATAAATAATCATAACTTACATTTGCACTTGAAAATACAAGATAATTGCAGTTTAATTGGTTTAGTGTGTGTATATGTATGTATTGGTTTCATTTTTTTAAGTTATGATACATGTATTTATAGTTAATATTTTTTTTTAATATGTTTTCAATGACTAGGAAATTAAGCACTTAACAAATCATGGACGTGAATTCCTTCTGAAACACAGATATGTTTAATATAAAACAGAGCGTAGAGATAAAGATAATGATTCAGCTGTGGTTAAAAATGAGAAGATGGAGAAGCATTCAGCTATATATACTAAAAAAATCCACCCACTAGTCTTATATTTGCTTTGTTCAGAAGGCAATGGTGACTTTGAAGTAGAAAAATATTGATTCATCATGTTATAGCCAGAGGGATGCTAATACATTTTCCCTTTTTTCTTCTAGCACACTGATTTATGTCAGTACATGGACAAGCACCCTGGGGGGCTGCATCCAGATAATGTGAAGGTAGGAAAAAATCTTTTTAAGCTGAAGTTTAGCATTCTTCATGTGTATTTTTCTAGTCCCAAGTCTAATCTCTCTACCATAACTTAAAAAAATATGTGTAAAGAGAAGTGATATTGAAGTGAACCATGGTTATTGCTTTGTTTAGTGATTGAAAACCATGTTTAAACATTAAGTATATTCACTGGAATACTGTCATTTAGAACTTAATTCTATTTTTGTTTCATGGAGAAACATTTGCTAATAAGAAGTGAGATCCACAGGAATGCTATTGTGACAGTGTTTTTAAGAGAAGAGTCTCAGGTAGCTCTACCTTTGGTTCGTACTAAAATGCCAGTAAGTTTTAATGTAAAATATTACGATCCAAATCAATGTTATGGTGAGTTCACAGTACATATTTTTTCATTTGTATGTATAAACAGATAAAAATAGTTTCCTACTGCTCCCTTACATTTCTTTTACTACAAATTGGATTACTATGTGTCAAAAGAACTAAGTTTTTCTAAGATTTGACCCAGCAACCATCTTGGAAATTGTCTCAAAATTTCACACTTCAAACAGGCAGCTGTTTCTTAACATATGTGAGTGAGTCAGAAGATACCACAGTTATATCTGAAGGTTTAAGGATGTGCTCACATTTTATAATATAAAATATATTTTATATTTTTATAATGTATTATAAAATATATAAAGTATAGGTGTATATTTATATATTTATATATGAAATATAATATATAAAATATAATATATTTTATATGTAATTCAAATGACTACCTTTCGTGATCCTGAGAATCAGCTGAGTTATGTGGATGTATGTAAAGTAAACTTGGGCCCATTTCTTCCCGTTCATTATCTAACTATACCACCCTCTGCAAGAAGCACCTTCTTTCTTTTGTACTTTTCCCTGTGCTTGTAAAGGTATATATGCACATACGGTATTTCATGTGTGTTTATTTTACTCTAGAAAAACAATATATATTATTGTATGGCATTTTAAAAACAATATCATGGATCTCTTTTAAAATAAATATATGACTGTGTAGTTTAATTTTCCTAATAACTGCATATGAGTGTGTAGTGTGAATGAACTGTAATTTTCAACTGTTTTTATTCATGGATCTTATGTTGTATCTAGAATGTTGTTATTATAAGTGATTCTAGAGTAAATAATAGTATAAAATCTTTACGTTCTTATTTTGTATATTAGCTAGTGGATTTTCTTTATTAAGAGACATAACTTCAGTTTTAATGAATTTGACTGGAACATTTGCCCACGACATTGTAGCTTACAGAAGGACTATTTTCCTCTACTTTCACGAGCATTGACTATAACCAATCATTTTAATTTTTGCCATTCCGATGAGCAGAAATGGAATATCTTTTATGTTAGTGTTTATCTTTTTCGCATGTTTCTTGATCATTTGTAATTATGTTGCCTGTTCTTATATATTACCCATTTTTCTAGTATTTATTTTCATATTTTCAAAAAGTTGCAAATTTGTGGCATTAATAATGAGGATTTTCATGGTGGCCATTTATGTTGTGTAATTTTAAAATGCATGAACTTGTAGCAACTCTGAAAAAACATGGTGTTTAAGACAAATAATAGGTTCGATACGATACTTATAGTCTGTTGTTTCACATAGCTCTTTTTTTGTTGTGCAATTTTTGTTTTGCTTTGTTTTATTCATAGACATTTTTAAAATTTTTTAACTATTTTTCTTCAAAATTAGTATCCATTGACATAGTTTTTTTAGTCGTTAGATTGGGGAAGAAATTTTGACAGATGGTAAGATGTATTTTATTAATCCTGCTGTGTTTAAGTCCAACTCCAAACATTAATACCATAATATGAACATAATTTTGTTCTCTCTTTTTTCTAAACCTTAAAACATTTCTAGTTGTCTCCTTTACACATTAAATGTTCTTTTCTTAGAGTTGATTTCCGTTCAAAACCAACAGTACAGTGTATCTGTACTCCTGTTTCCTGCCTTAACCCTAGGGATCTGTGGAGAACCCAGCTAGTGAGACCTTTGGGGGGAACCCAGGGGCCTGCCAGCCTCAGTGACATCAGCAGCTACTCTGAGCAAACTTTGACTTCCTGACTTCCAAGTTCAGAGACAGGATTGAGATTAAAGACATGACTGAACCTTTTCCAAGGGCACCCAGGTGGTTCATTTGGTTAAGCATCCAACTCTTCACTTCAGCTCAGGTCATGATCTTAGTGTCCAGAGATTGAGCCCCAAACCAGGCTCCACGCTCAGCACAGCCTGCTTAAGATTCTCTCCCTTCTCTTCCTCTGCCCCTCCCCCTGTTCTCACACTCTTGTACTAAATAAATAAATAAATAAATAAATAAATAAATAAATAAAATCCAAAGGGGGAAAAAAGGAATCATGGCATCACTGGATTTTTATTATTCTTGCTTCATTTTCTCACCAGGCTCTGTGTGTCATTAGTTGTGGGCTAGTATTGGTGGAAAATTTTGTTGGTGAAACAAAGAAAAGAGCTTTTTCCACAAAGCATCTCTGAGTTCAGCATCCTCAGGCCAATGTCACTGATGATTTTTGTGGCCTTTGAAGTTCTGCTTTTTCCATTCCATTTTCTTTTTCCTTTATCTTCTCGTGGTTGTGAGGAGACTGATCTCTGTGTTGTGGTTTCTCAGTAACTAGTCTGTACTTCCTTGAAATCATGTTTCAATAGCTTTTATCTAGGTTTTGCAGGTTTTCCTCTCATTCCATGGTCATCCATTGTATTTCAAATACCTATGTTGGCTCCCTGTTCCCAGCCCTTGTGGTGCTGTGGCAGTAAATGTGGTTTAATAGTTAGTGCCTCCTAGAGTGTGGCGAGAAACTTACTGGTGAATGCCTTGTTCATTCGGCATAGAAATACTGGCAAACATTAGATGCATCACCACAGTGAGTCTGGATATTAGTCTTTTTTTTTTTTTTTTTTTTTTAAAGATTTTATTTATTTATTTGACAGAGAGAGATCACAAGTAGACGGAGAGGCAGGCAGAGAGAGAGAGAGGGAAGCAGGCCTCTTGCTGAGCAGAGAGCCCGACGTGGGACTCGATCCCAGGACCCTGAGATCATGACCTGAGCCGAAGGCAGCGGCTTAACCCACTGAGCCACCCAGGCGCCCCTGGATATTAGTCTTATAGGGCAGGAATTATACCCACTCATAAGATGTTTGACGTGGGGCACCTGGGTGGCTCAATGGGTTAAAAGCCTCTGCCTTTGGCTCAGGTCATGCTGCCAGGATCCTGGGATCGAGCCCTGCATCAGGCTCTCTGCTCAGCTGGGAGCCTGCTTCCCTTCCTCTCTCTCTCTGCTGGCCTCTCTACCTACTTGTGATCTCTGTCTGTCAAATAAATAAATAAAAATCTAAAAAAAAAAAAAAGATGTTTGATATGGTCACAGTTTGATGTTCGACTACATTTTTGCCTTTAAACGAGCATCATATGATTTATCTCTTCTTAGCCTTTTTGAATAACTGAAAATCAGCAAAATATATTGATATATGATATCCCTTTACCCATAGCTATTGAAATCTTGGTTCCTTGAGGATTTGCCAAACTGTACTGGACAGTCTCAGTTCTTGGAATATTTAAGGGTATAAGAAACCTCAGTAGTCATTTAAAGGTCTTCACATTTGGCCCCATGATAGAGTTACCTGCAGATCTCTCGGGAATGATGGGCATTTGCTTAGACCCAGGGCTGAGAGCCCACGGTACGTCCCATGACCCACAGTGTCCCCTCACTCTCCCTGGGACCCTCCTGGCTTTACCCCTGCAGGATATGTGTGCTTGCTATCGATCCTGGCCTGTTTCCCTCTGACAGCCTTACAGTCCGCTTTCCCCCATGGCTCCCCACTCTGCCAGAGAAGTAGGAGGTCACAGTGGGCAGGCACTGGGAGGTGGGTGCCATAGGGAAGAGCATGAGAGACAGAGTCTAGCCGGTAGTGTTTCAAGAAGCAGTGTCAGACCTATTTCTGCTGTCTCTTGTGGATAATTTGACCAGTCCAAGAGAACAGACCAGAAGAATCCAGGTAACTCTACAGTGAAGATCCCCTTAGACAAATAAGTAGCTTGGAGGAACCAAAGTTGTGTGCATTAATTAGAGAAAGATAGGAAAGAAGACTTCAAAAATTTTCAGTCTTCTCCAAGAGGTATAAGAATAATAGTATATCTGTAAAACAAGAATATAGGCTATTTTGAAGAAGAGGAACTTAGTGAACAGAAAGTTGCTTTAGAAATTAAAAATATGGGTGGCTCAGTGGGTTAAAGCCTCTGCCTCTGGCTCAGGTCATGATCCCAGGGTCCTGGGATCGAGCCCCACGTTGGCTTCTCTGCTCAGCAGGTAGCCTGTTTCCTCCTCTCTCTCTGCCTACTTGTGATCTCTGTCTGTCAAATAAATAAATAAATAATCTTTTAAAAAAAAATATGAGGACAGAAATAAAAATTAATTATTTTTTGTTAATTTAAAATTAACAAGAAAAGGTGGGCGATAATGTTGAAGAAATATGCCAGGAAAATAGAGCATAAAACATAAATCTAAAAAATGAAAAAGAAAGAGTCAAAAAAAAAATTAGAAGTCCAGTCCAGGGTATCCAACATCTGAATAATTGGAGGAAATAGACAGGAAGAAATCATTAAGGTAATAATCATTAAACTATTTCCAGCTGTGAAGGATAGAATTTCAAGATGAATAGCATCCATTAAATGCCAGTAACATTTAATGAAAATAGACTGACAATAAGATTCCTTATTTCAAAATTTCAGAACACTGGTTTCAGAGAAAAGTGCTACAAAAGAAACGGCTTTATTGCAATGGACCAAGAATCACAAAAGCATTAGGTATTTCAACAGCAACACCAGAAGGGGGACAGCATTGGGGAAGTGGCTGAAACGTTCAGATTTATTTTTTTTTTAATTTTTATTTATTTATTTTTAATTTCTTTTCAGTGTTCCAGAATTCATTGTTTATGCACCACACCCAATGTTCCATGCAGTACGTGCCCTCCATAATACCTGCCACCAGGCTCACCCAACCTCCTACCCCCTTCCGCTCCAAAACCCTCAGTTTGTTTCTCAGAGTCCACAGTCTCTCATGCTTTGTCTCCCCCTCCAATGTCCCCCAACTCACTTCTCTCCATCTCCCCATGTCCTCCATGTTATTCCTTATGCTCCACAAATAAGCAAAACCATATGATAATTGACCTTCTCTGCTTGACTTATTTCACTCAGCATAATCTCTTCCAGTCCCATCCATGTTGCTACAAAAGTTGGGGATTCATCCTTTCTGATGGAGGCACAATACTCCATTGTATATATGGACCATACCTTCTTTATCCATTGGTCCGTTGAAGGGCATTTTGGTTCTTTCCACAGTTTGGCGACTGTGGCCATTGCTGCTGTGAACAATGGGGTACAGATGGCCCTTCTTTTCACTACATCTGTATCTTTGGGGTAAATAAATACCCAGTTGTGCAATTGCAGGGTCATAGGGTAGCTCTATATTTATTTTCCTAAGGAATCTCCACACTGTTTTCCAAAGTGGCTGCAGATGGTTCAGATTTAAAACTGTTCTTTTGGGGTACCTGCCTGGGCCAGTTGGAAGAACATGTGACTCTTGAGCTCAGAATCATGAGTTCAAGCCCCATAGTGGGTGTAGAGCTTACTAAAAATAAATAAAATTATTCTCTCAACCTAGTGTTCTGTACAAACTATCAAGTAAACATGAGGATAAAATAATTATTTTCAGATGTTCACGAAGTTGAAAAATATGCCCACCCTAGCATCCTTTCTCAGGAAGCTACTCAAGGATGTACTCCACTAGAAGTCAGGGTATAAACCAAGGCAGAGAAGAGAAAGAAACCAAATAATAGAGGCTAGCACAGGAGAGCTATGCAGGGGATTTTCAGAACAATGTTGAAAAGAATCCCAGGATGACAGTTATGCATCATGTCAGAAGAGTAGCCCACTGGTCCTATTAGAGCAGGTTAGAAGTTGCCAGGAGAGATTTCCAAGAAGAGAAAATTGTTTGGTGGAGCAATTAACATGTTTGAGCAGATTTCCAAGGTGGTAGAAGAGTTTGGCATTAAATTAGCTGTAACTATAAAGAAAATTAGGGGCGCCTGTAACTATAAAGAAAATTAGGGGTGCGTTAAAGCCTCTGCCTTCGGCTCAGGTCATGATCCCAGGGTCCTGGGATGGAGCCCCGCATCGCATCGGGCTCTCTGCTCAGCGGGGAGCCTGCTTCCTCCTCTCTCTCTGCCTGCCTCTCTGCCTACTTGTGATCTCTGTCTGTCAAATAAATAAATAAAATCTTTAAAAAAAAAAAAGAAAATTAAATGAAGGAAAACAAGCCAATAAACAAAAGAACTAGATCATCACTAACACCAGGAAAAACAAATTATTGTGCAGGGGAAGAAAAATATTCATAGTAAGCTTGATGGCTCAGGTATAAGTAACAATTACACAATCGTAACATTGAAACATTAATACTGGTATAATTAAAAAGGAAAAACACCTCTTTAAGTGAATCTGCTGTAACCAAGCAAGCTCCTTCCAGGATTAGCATCCTAGAAAGGGCTTTTTGACACTTTGTTCAAAGTTCTTTTCCCTACACCACATGATTAATACATTAAATTACCGTAATTAGCTTATTATTTGACTTTATATGCACTCAGTCACATAGGTTTGCCATCATTTTCATATTGAAGATAATACTTCTACCTTCTCTGAGGGTGTGGGAAGTTAAAAAATAGAGTTCAGATTGTTAATGCCTGTGTTTGGCATCTGAATTGCAGTGCATCGCCACAGATGGCCTTATTACCATGTTGGTTTCCATGGGAGGCCACTCACCTAATTACGCGCTGGCTTTTTTTCTTCACCTGCTTAGACACAATGCTCTCCTCCAGGGTTACATTCAGGATCTGCACTGCCGGTGAAATTCTTCTCAAAGACGTCTGACTATAACATAGTGACAGATGCCCCACGGGCATTTCTCTTTGATGTATTAACGTGTTTTTCTCATGTGATATTTATTGTCACTTAAATCTATGAATGCAAAATGAAGAGCATAAGGATAATATTTACTAAGTTAACAGCTGTTCATAATGCTGAGCTAGATGTTCATTAAAAAAACAAAAAACACAACAGTTGAGCTAAAATAAGACCTCATAATGGTTCTCTGTAAATTTAAGGAGATGTGAAAACCAGGTGAGATAAGCTATTATGTTGAAAGAGCATGTTCTTTAATAACTCCAAAGCTCTGTGTTTGCCTAAATAGCTCGTGGATCATTAAATGATTGCAGTGTCATAAATACTGAATATTCATTATGGTGAAGAGAAAGAAAGTACAGTGATCAAATCCTTTGCCCCTAAATCTGGTTATTTTGAGTTTTGGTTTAATTATTGGACAGCAAGACAATATATGTGAAACATTTATCTTGGATTCTAAAAATGTACATATTTTTGTTTATGTTTCATATATCCTTGTTTATGGTAATATAGGATGTCATGTATCTAAGAACTGAGATTGTTCTTAATGTGAATCAGATAAAATTTCAAGCATTACAAAAATGATGCATCATTGAAAAATGAAGGGGAAAAAAAGAACAACTGGAAAGGTGCATAACTCGTGATTTCATAACAAAGCATGGGATATTCCACAGTAATTTCATCCTGATCCCCAGCAAAACATCTGTTAAAGTTTTATCTTGCTTGATGTATATTCCTAGTAAGTACTGGAATAAACTCATAACAAAAATTGTCAATGTTAACTAAATTTCTAGAATCACTGTGCTGTTCTACCCACAAAATGTGTCTGCTCTCAATATGACATTATAAAATAAATACTCACTATTAACTAATGATTTGTTTCTTAGCATAATATCAATTTTAGACAAATGGGTAATTTTAGCAGTTAATTACTTAGAGGGCAATTTAAAATCTCAATCAAAAGCCTGAGAACATTGTCCTTGTTATAAATATTTATGATGATTAAAGGTATAGCAACCAATTGCTAGAACATAATTGGTATGTCAGAAACTGGTTAGAATTTTGGGGGGAGGGTAGTTTATTTTTTCCCCCTTCAAGCCATTTACTCTGAATTTTATTAGATTTTGGCTACCATGGTTGAGTTGAATGCAGGACTGGTGATTCTTTATAACAGTGATTTACAGATTGATCATTGTGGTAAAGAAAATGACTATAATAGTCTAAATTTTGTCCTTCTTTCATTGTTTTATGTGTTCTTTAAAAATTAATAATCATGAGAGACTGAAAATTAAAGTTCACGAAAAAAAGATTAATTGCTGTTGTCTCCAGCTGATACCTAGAAACGTAGATGCATGAATCTTAATATCATGACAATATTGGATCTTTCTGTGTTTTTCTGTAATGTACTGTCATTTCCATGTTATCCTCATGGCTTTTCTAGAAGAGTCCTTGCAAAAATGCATTTGCACTTTTTTAACGGAATTGTTTTGGGATAACCCAAAATAACCAAAGTAATTGTGAATACTGTGGCTTATTCTCTGAAATATCTGCAATCCTACCGGCATAAAGCTGAGTTTCATTTTTTAAAATTTCAGTATCTATATTAATTAAAAAGATATGAGGATTATTATGCTTGAAAAATCACTATTTTTCTTTCATAGTCCAGGGAACAAGCAGGTGTATAAGAGTCAGAATAATGTTATGCCAAATTAAGATTGTCTTATACAGATGGCTCCAAGAATTGATTCCTAAATGAGACTTTCTAATGTTCAGATAGAAAATCAGATAACACCTGATTTTCTCCATACTTTGTATTAGAGCTCTCATTTAGCTAGTAAAGATTTCCTACTATGCATTACTGTGAATTTATAGAGACTTTTCTCATTCTGTATTTTGGGAAATATTATTTCATGAATATATTAAAGAGTGCTTTAGTCTCAGCACCTGTCCAGGTCTCTTTTGAACATTTTTATCCTATTTTTATTGTAACAAAATAGTCTTCCATATCTAGAAAGTGAAGGATTAACAATAAAGAAATGGTAAAAGAAAGTGAAACTCCATGGGTTGATTCACATATTGCTAGACATTTAGAAGGGGTCTCAGTAGTGAATTTCTGGTGAAGATACTAAGCTGCTTTCAGTTGTTCAGATCATGTCTTTTGTATCTTTGGCATCATCTGCCGACTGGTTGTAAAAATCTGGATCAGTCAAAGGAATCAAGGCAGCTAATTAAATGGCAGAGTCTTTCTTAGGAGTGCTTTAAAGCCCTGATTGAAAAGAAATCACCCCAAAGATTGATGAAATCAGTGACTGGAAATATGCTCTGTTGTTTTGTACGATGGCAGATACTTGTAAGATGAAATTACCCAGCTTGGGGAGTACCCAGTGAGAGTACATCCTTCTGGGTTTTAAGCTTCCAGCCATTCCCCTTGCCTCTCTCTCATTTAAGATGGATCCTGCACTTGACTCCTTTGTTTGCATGTTTTCTAAGACAAACATGAGGACCCAGGAGGGAAATCGGCCTAAGTAATAGAATACACACTACCAAGGATTTTTCTTGATTTTTGGACAGGTAGAGCCTTCATGTTACTAGCCCGTACATCTCATAGAAAGTCATTAATGTATCCATTCCTATTATTTGAGACCTCTCTGACAGGATATAAAGAGAGGTTTGTTGATCACTATATCCAAATTCAAAGTGTTTCCTTCATTCCATTTGAAATTTTTCTGTTATAGCTTATGTGTGTGAGCTTTCTCTAAGATCCTTCGACTCAAGGTTTATCACCTTACTCAGTTTTTCAGTGTGCATCTCTCTCTCTCTCCTTTTTCTTGAGTCTCATGCTCTACCGACTGAGCTAGCTAGGCACCTTCTCTCCTTTTTTAAAAAAAATATATTTTATTTATTTGATAGAGAGAGAGAGATCACAAGCAGGCAAAGAGACAGGCAGAGAGAGGGGGGAAGCAGCCTCCCCACTGAGCAGACAGCTTGATCCCAGGACCCTGAGCCGAAGGCAGAACCCACTGAGCCAGCCAGGCACCCCTCTCTCTTCTTTTTAATTGTAATTTTATTTTGTTTTTATCTGGAAACCTGTACCTCTCACTCCCCTTCAGCCATTTTGTCCAACTACCCACTCTCTTCCCCTCTGGCAGCCACCAGTTTCCTGTTTATGGGGCTGTTTCTTCTTCTTGTTTGTTTGCTTATTTATTTGATTCCACATATAAGTAGAATCAGATGGTATTTGTCTTTTTCTGACTGACTTATTTCACTTAGCATAATACCTTCTAGGTCCATCCTTGCTGTCACAAATGGCAAGATCTCATTTTTTATGGCTGAGTAATATTCCAGTGAGTGCATATTTGTGTGTATGATTCATATTTTGCTGGACATTTAGTTTGTATACACACACACACACACACACACACACACACACCATCTCTTCTTTTTTTTTTTTTTTAATTTATTTGAGAGAGAGACATCACAAGTAGGCAGAGAGGCAGGCAGAGAGAGAGGGGGAAGCAGGCTCGCTGCTGAGCAGCGAGCCTGATGCAGGGCTCAATCCCAGGACCCTGAGATCATGACCTGAGCCAAAGGCAGAGGCTTAACTGACTGAGCCAATCAGGTGACCCCCCCATCATCTCTTCTTTATCCATTCATCTATCACTGGTTACATGGATTGCTTCTGTATCCTGGCTATTGTAAATAATGCTGCAGTAAACATAGGGATGCATATATCTTTTTGAATTATTATTTTCATTTTCTTAGTGTAAATACCCAGTAGTGGTATTATTGGATAATATGATGTTTGTATTTTTAATTTTTTGAGGACTCCCCATACTGTTTTCCATAGTGGTTCCATCAGTTTGCATTCCCGCCAACAGTGCACACGGGTTCCTTTTTCTCCATTTCTCACCAACATTTGTTATTTCTTGTCTTTTTGATTCTAGTCATTCTGACAGGTGTGAGTTTATATCTCCTTGTGGTTTTGATTTGCATTTCTCTTATTATGAGTGATGTTGAACATCTTCTCATGTGTTTTTTGACCATCTGGGTATCTTCTGAAAAATGTCTATTCAAGTCCTCTGCCCATTTTTTAATTGGGTTGATTGGGGGTTTGTGTGTGTGTGTGTGTGTGTGTGTGTGTGTGTGTGTGTGTGGTGTATAAGTTCTGTATATATTTTGAGTATTAACTCTTAATCAGACATATCATTTGCAGATACTACTTTTCATTTTGGTAGATTGCCTTTTTGTTTTGTTGATGCTTTCCTTCACTGTGCAGAAGCTTTTTATTTTGGTATAGTTCCAGTAGTTTATTTTTGCTTTTTTTCCCCCTTTGCCTGAGGAGACATGTCTAGAAAAATGTGTCTGTAGCCAATGTCAAAGAAATTACTGCTTGTGTTCTCCTCTAGGATTTCTATGGTTTCAGGTCCACAATGAGGCCTTTAATCCATTTCGAGTTTATTTTTGTGTATGTTTCAAGGAATTAGTCCAGCTTCATTCTTTTGCAAATAACTTTTGAGTTTTTCCAGCACCATTTATGGAAGATGCTGTCTTTTTTCCATTGGATATTCTTGCCTCTTTTGTCACAGATTAGTTAAACCTATAAGCATAGGTTCATTTCTGGGCTATCTCTCTCTCCTTTTTAGAAAGTTGTATTAGCCTTATCAATTGATATTAAGATACTTCATGTTGATTAGTGTCTAAGATGTTACTTAAAGCACTAAAACAATTTCAAACTTATTTATTATTTATTTCTTACTTATCACTGTGTGTAAAAAAGAATGACCCTTTAGTTAGGGGAGAGTAACGTACATTCACAAATGAGAAAAATTTGTATTTCATGTTATTCCTTTTAGTTCTAAAAAGTGTGTATCAGTCAGGTCAGTTGTGTAATTCTGAGCTATATGGACAAAGAGAAACCTGATAACAACAGGTCTTAAGATTATGTTATTTGAATTCCTTGAAACAACTGTTTCAGTTTTTCTCTTGGAAAATAATGTTAGGTAACTATTAAAGCCAGTAGCTTAAGTTTGACCATTTTGTTTCTACCTAGCTAGGGAATAATTCTAATACCAATTCTAGGCTATTAACCAACTTTATTAAAGGGAAATTCTTATCCTCTTTTCTACCAACTTGCTTCATCATATACACAAACCCTGATAACTTGGACACCTACTTATTGTATTAGAGCTTCTTTCAAGGAATTTGACAGAACAAAGTTCTGTCTTTTAAATGCCATTTGAATCCCTGTAAACATCCCAGCTCTGGTTCCCATGGTTTTGATCTGCTTCTTAAGGTGGGTGTCTTTGTGCACCTTGCCTGATATCTGCCATTGCACTGAGGCCAAAAGAGAGGGCAGAATGGGAGGCCAGCTTCCCGGGAATACTCAAAGATCACAGAAAGTGTGCAAGATCTTTCCCACAAGAGCTTGCCCAAATACCTGAAATTCTCATTTTTGGAGTTATTCCTCTCCAGAAAATTACTATCTTTAGGAATAAGATATTAATGTGTAAATATCTCAGAGATTATAAATTAAATAATTGCTACATTTTCTGGAAATGATAAAATGTTATATATCTCAGGACCTTGAGAGAATGGAACAAAGAAGAAAAAAACTAAATGGAAGTTCTCAAAAAGGATAATAAGTAGCAAGACAAATTACTCCTGGGACTCAGATTTTCCAAGAACTATACCTATCTGTAGTACATGGCAAAAAAGTATACATCTACAGACTGATGGCTGGGCATGGATATTCGTGTCTTACTCACCCCAGTAGAACACTTCACACTGTCAAGGATGTCCAAAGTGACACATAAATTATACCATAATACTGAATTTCTGGGGCTTTGTTTTTGGCTCCCTTACATCTCCATATGACATGCTAAGCATTCTTTTCAAAAAAATTTAATACACGAAACTGCAATGATGTTTTGTAGGACCTGTTTGGCATGAATTCTGTACATTGTATTTGCAGTTAAGATTTGGTATTTGCATTAGGTATTTGCACATTAGAAACTCACCTAAATGGAATGAGTCATGCCGAATCACACTGGGGCCTTTAAAATTTTCAGAAGACCTAATATTGTAATCATACCATTATTTGATATATATTGTAAAATATTTTGACATTTTCTCAAATGTTTTGGGGTCTCAAAGTTTCTAAATATTTTTTACCTCCAAAAAGTTTGAGGTCCAGATAATTTCATGTTTGCAACGCCTATGGGTTTTTAAGCAATATGGTGGTAAACATGGAACATATTATTTGAAGTATTTATGAATAATAAACTTTGGTTTATTGGCCACTGTCATTTTTCTAGCCTTAGTTTCATACCATGTATAACTACTTCAAGCAAATAGTACATGTACTTTAAAAAAAAAATCAAACAGTACACAAGCAGTACGCTTAATTACTGGGTGTCAGAACAAGACAAAAATGGGTTCAGATATTAGTATTACCTCTTACTTGCTCTGTGGCCCTTTAGCTGATTCATTTAATTTCTTTGAGCCTTTGTTCCTTTATCTGTGAAATAGGGATAATAACCTCTCTCTGGCAGAGGTGTTGGGAGGATTAAATTATCTAAATGAGTCTAAAATATTTAGCACAATGTCTGTCATCATAAGCACTTAGTAAATGGCAGTATTACGGCTCTTTTATTTGTGAGTCCCTTTCATTTCTGTTATCAAAAAATTATGAAATGGTGCATGACAAGGGGAATGACTATTAAAGGTATCTAAGACTCAATCAGTCATTCTCAAGATGAGAAATTTGAGATCCAGAGATGTTAAACTTGGTTCCTGGGGAGCAAAAAAGTACATTAAATGTATTTCTGAGAATACCATATACCATAAGGTATAGGGTCCATTGCTAATAGCTCTAATAAGCCTTCTGTAAGCCCGGAGAGACTCTAGACACTCCTTAAAGAAAGTTGACCCATGGAAATCTGTTAAGATGTTCCCTATGCTTCGTTTCATATGAAGGTGAACCACATATATTAAATAACTCATGCATTTCAGACCATTCATAGAACCTAATGACTCTAACCACCAATCACACATCTATAGACTTTGAAAGGGAAGGGAATATAAATCTTGTTGTTTACTGTAAGTGCCAATAATTCTTCTGGGTAATAAGACATACTGAGTCCAACAATGTATGCCTTTTATCCACTTAAAAATTTTTTGATTAAAGGCCTTATCTTGATTTTTTTATTTACCTACTTAAAACCTAAAAAGTTTCATAAGGAAATAGATGAAGTATTAAAGTCTGTCCCCAAGAAGTATAGAGCATGGCACAGAGAATACGAGCATCCTGTCAGAGATGACAAGACAACTGGGCTATAGATAGATCTGCTGCCGGCAAAAATGTCCCCGTTCATCAGATCATCACTATTTAAGGCATTTTCCCATTGGGGTTTGTACTGCAGAAAGTGAACATATTCAAACTAGAGTATAAATCCTCAGTGGTTATATTGAAGAATTTGGAGGAATCTCCTTTTATTAAGTTGAGAATATCCTGAGGTGACAACATATTTTCAGGAAGACCTTATGGCTACTATACTAGAAAGATGGGGAGAGAGTTTCATATCTATTGATAATACTTAATCAACTTCAATACCTTTTAAGCCATGTTATTAATTTCTGAGCGGATTTTAAATAGCAAAAACAAATTCAGCAATTATATACTCATTATGTTACATACGAATTGAGACTTTTACAAACTTGGGTTCACTTAGGAAAAGCACTTTTGCTATATTGGGTCTACATCTCTGTTCATCCATGCATTTATCAAGCACCAACCCCTTTTAAGATGATGTCATGGGAAGTTCACACACGCTGAGTGATGAACGAATTACTTGGAGTAAGTTTCTTGTGCGTCTAGGGCTTAGTTTTCTTAATTAAAAGAAAAGAAAAAAAAATACAAGATGATTGACGGAAAGGATTGAATGATACATGTAGAGTACTCGGAACAGCTTTTAAATTAGAGTCAACTTTCAGTTGGTATCAGTCCCCCTCTTTTCAGTTGCTGAGATTCCATCGATATGTACCAAGTTTTATTAGCAAATACCAAAGATGATTTGTACCCTTTTCTGTGCCTGTGGCTCCCTCTTTGGTGGTATTTCTTGTCCTCACACTGTCCCTCTGGTTTTCAAAAAGATCAAGTGTAGGTTATTGTATGGTGATTTAATACAATCAAGTTGGGTGGCTTTCTCAAGAATTTATATGAGAAAGTTAGGTATTTGCCTGCTTATCTAACAGAAGAGATTTCTAAGACGTGAGTTCTTAAGACATTGCCACTGCTTCCTTACAGCCTTCCCCCAGCTAGCAGTGCCTATTCTGTTAAGTACATTTAAATATTGCTAAAACACCAACTTTTCTAATGTTTTTAGAAAGTGTACTGTTGTCCCCCCACCACCATGATTTTTATGATGAGTTGGTAGGTTTCTAGTTTTATACATTGTCTTTTCATTTATTTGGGTTTTTCTTAACTTACCTAGTGACTTGCTTGCTTGGTCACTTGAATCTTTTCCCCAGGGTAGCAAGAGGTCTGTCAATATAACACATCATTTCAAGTTGTGCATCCAGTGACTGTTCAGTTTGATGTCCTAGGAAAATTTTACTATTGTGATGAGTGACAAAATTGCTGTGATTGATCCCTTCCACGGGTGGCTCTTCATCTTATGGCGGATCCTTTTTTCTTTTTTTTTTTGTTAGCGCCTCACTCCTCTGTGCCTTCAGTACGCTCAGTTTGTGTTGCTGTCACAGTGCAGATTTTTCAAAAGTGGTAGCCATCTGCTTGTGTGTCTCTCATACCCAGTGAGCTGTGAGCTCCTGGGGTCCAGGAACTCCGTCTAATACCTTGCTCGTCTTTGCATCCCTCGTGCATGACAGCACCTGGCCTGGCACACAGTTGGCACTTAATAAATCCCAAATGAATTCATTCTATGGGGATTTGTTCTGACTTAACTTTGTGCGCTGCTCGAAGAGCTAAAATTTGTTTGGGGGCTCGGACCCTGTTTGGGGCTGTATTCATTATGTCTAGGCTTCGTTTGTCATGTACAGAATTGTAATTGGAGTGTGTAGTTGCCTCCTTCCCTGACACCAGTTTTCTTAATCTCCTTTAATATGGTATCCCATTTGAATAGCTTCTCTATTAGCATGAGGATTATATATTTTCACTAATGAGTAAAGGTATTAAAAGAAGAGCCCTTTGGGACTGCCTGATTTTACCCACTTCTACCCCTAGTGTTTAGAAAATCCCATGGCATTGTTCCCTATCTGTTATTTTTGTATCTGCTTCATCCAGATGTGTCTAAATTCAGCGCAGTAATCACATTACTGGTGTAGGAGTATCAGCTGTGTGCCCGGGTTAGGAAGATGGTTAAGGCACACAGCCTGTGAGAGGCAGGGTACTAGATATGTGGTAGACATACTCAGAGGTTGCCCCTGGAGCACAGCGGGAGGAGCACCTCACACACACCTGTGGAGGGAGTGAGGGCTTGGGGACGTGGTCACAGCAGGCTCTGGGGAAGAGCGGTTCTTGAGATGAGACCTAAGAAATATCGGGGAATCACAGGCCGTGGGGAAAGGGGGCTTTTTTTGTCAGAAAAGAGGCAAGAATAAGTGTAAAGGCTTGAAGAGCCCTGTGCTCAGTGTGGGGGTGGGTGAGATTGCTTGAGGTCAGGGAGCATAGGGCAACAAAACCCAAGCACCCAGCCAGCCCCATGGCTCACTCAGCAGCCTGGAAGGCTGTGTTATTATATGCCTAGACTTGATCCTGTCAGTTGGAGGAAGCAGCTTCTGAGTCAACATTTTGTCTACTTGTTGACTTCTGCCCAAGATTCCTACAGTGAAGTGGTCAAGACTATGGACTTTGGAATCGAACTGCCTGGGTTCGAGTCCTAGCTCTGCCACTTAATTGCTGTATGACTTTGAGAAACTGTGCTCAGTTTCCTTATCACGACTACAGAGAATGATAGTACCTCTGTCATTAAAATCATTACAGACTAGGGTTGTATTCTCTGATCCATCCATAGAATGGCAGTTGGCCCTTGCCGTCTGTGAAAATGAGACTCTTGGCCACAGTTAGATAGGTGGTCACATTCCAATAAGTCTCTGCTGGGCCCTAAAGGTCAGTTAGCTCCTGGCAGAAGGCTGAACTTTCTTTTTAAAATCAGTTCATTTTTTGCAATCAAGTTCATTATGTGGTCTGCTTTTGCCTTTTGTTTTTAAGCTTTTGAAAACACAAAGTAGCTTTATTGGCTCACTTTTTCCCTTCTAAACTAAAGGAAAATGGATTTTTGTAGAAATTGTAAACTTAGGCTTCAGGATGGAGGAGGTATTAGGGGTAAAGAATGAAGCTGGAAGCTGCTGGCCATGGTGTTAAGCCTTTTCATCTGCCACACAGGGAGGATTGAGGGGAGGAGGCTTAGAGGGATGTTTGCTTCCTAAGGTTCTTGAGCCACTAATTTAATCTAGGCTAACATAGAACAGACTTTTCCTTTCTGATGCTGAGATTTGTAGAAATAATGACCCCGGGCCTTCAGTGCTCCGTAGGATGTCATCACGTACAAAGATTTTGAACTGAATTTATCTTTCTGTGATTTCAATGTATCCACCCTGTAAAAAGTATACCTGGCTTCTATAGCCACCCACAGGTTGGAAAGTAGTCCAGAAATGCCAGCTTTCAGGGCCCTGGAGGAGTTGCAGGTCTCTTCCATTTAAGTATTTTGGAATCCTTATATCATCAATCGTTGGCAACTAACTCATACTAATTTCCCTGAAACTGCTTTTTTTTTCACTAGCTAATTATGTAGACTGGAATATCGATGGCACTTAAAACATTGTCTCCTTTTGTGTTTTAAAAGATTGATTTCTAGGGGCATCTGCGTGGCTCAATAAGTTAAATGTCTCTCTTTGGCTGAGATCACGATCTCAGGGTCCTAGGATCGAGTCCCACATCAGCTCCCCTCTCAGTGGCGAGTCTGCCTCTCTCTCTTCCTCTGTGATATCTCTCGCTCTCACTCTCTTTCAAATAAATGGATAAAATCTTTAAAAAAAAAGATTCATTGCTAAAAACTAGAAATTATTAGGATTATTTTGTGAAGTAAATAGTTTTAAAATATTTCCCTTTTCAGGGCACCTGGCTAGCTCAGTCAGTTCAGTGTCCGACTCTTGATTTCAGCTCAGGTCTCCATCTCACGGTCATGAGTTATTGGGATCTGGGCATAGAGCCTACTTAAAAATAAATGAATAAATGGGGCGCCTGGGTGGCTCAGTGGGTTAGGCCTCTGCCTTCAGCTCAGGTCATGATCTCAGGGTCCTGGGATCGAGCCCCGCATCGGGCTCTATGCTCAGCAGGGAGCCTACTTCCCCCCCTCTCTCTGCCTGCCTCTCTGCCTACTTGTGATCTCTCTCTCGCTCTGTCAAATAAATAAATAAAAATATTAAAAATAAATAAATGAATGAATAAATGAATAAAATAAAATGTTTCCTTTTTCATAAACAGAATATTAGACACCCTCGCAAATCACATTTTGTTATTATCAAAATAGGAATATTTGATATGATCCAGTATGAAACTAAACACAGAAGGCCATCAGTCACTTCCTAAAATTATTTCTTATAAAAGTATTGCTCTTAAATTCTCGGTTTCTCTGTTTTCTGTTTCCTTTCAGATGGGTCTGCTTTGTAATCCGTGAAGGGTGCATGTCTGTCTTTAGGCAACCGCCTAATCTCTATGGCCATATGTGCAAAAGCAGTATAATTACAATGTAGTATTAATTGGGCCATGTGACTGTTTTGTTTTAATTATTGAAATCATCTTATCTTTCCATTCCTTAAAGCATGTTAATGGATCACTGGATAACATGTTTATTTCCTTTCTATGGAATTAAATATGTGCACATTTACATAAACTTGGTAAAAAATTCTGCTTCTATTGATAATGTTATGGATAGATTTTTTTCCCCTGTGTCTCAAGCATCAATAGAAGCCTGAGGAAATCAGATATTATCAAGAATCGATTCTTTACATTTCACCCAAGTTACAGAGTACAGATTGGATTGTAGATTTCTGGCTGGGGAGGGTATTACTCTGAGTTGACGTAATAAGCCGGTAGAAAATTACAGATTTACTTGTTAACGAACTAGGGATTTCCATACCTTTATGCATGTTCTCCTTAAATAATTTGGGTAGGAAATTTAGTGGTGGGTACCCATTTTTACCAAATACAAGTGCTTGGCAGACTGTATGTAGAAACTGGCTTTTATCTGTGTTCAGATTTTAACTTTTGTCTCCCTATTTTTTCAGTTGTTTTTATTTCAGTTGCTGCGAGGGCTGTCTTACATCCACCAGCGTTATATTTTGCACAGAGACCTGAAACCACAGAACCTTCTGATCAGTGACACGGGGGAGTTAAAGCTGGCAGATTTCGGTAGGAAAGCAGTTAATTACCAGTCTATTTTGTCACACTGTGAGAATGCCAGGCAGATGGTGGCACTGCGTTTGTTTAGGTGTTCTTCTTCCATCATTATAGATCATGGTAACATTTTTTGGAGGATTGAAGGAATTTTTTTTTTTTTTTAATGATCAACATCATGCTTTGTAGTGTTATTAAAAATTCACACTGCTTGTTAGAGTCTTGAATAATCATAAGCATAAATCAGATCTCATGTATTTCTAAAGGAAAAGTCAGTCCAGTTTTGATCATGAAATATATTGAAAGAAATCTAAATTTTTTTTCACTTTTATTATGCAAAATGTCAAACACATTCCAAAACAGGAGGATAGTATAAGGAACCCTTCCCTAACCCATCACCCAGTTTTCACAATTATCAATTTGTTGTCAGACTTGAAGAAACCTGAACTTAAGCCTCTGGACTTTTCTGGGGCATCACAAAATACGTTCAATACTGTGTATTGCCCAGCAGTTTTAATAATTTAAAAATCTAGGGCCGAGGTTAAGTTTTCCAGAAATGACTGTTTCAAGAATTCTCAATAGCTTTATAAAAGCAGACACAGATTCTGATTTAAAAATTGTGGTTTTCAGTCATTAGAAGTCATCCCTTCCTCGAAGTTTTGAGGTTGACCTCTTCCAGCTTGGAAGCTTTCCTCCAGACTCTGTGTTGAGCCCACAAAGGGAAGCAAAATTGTATCATCCCTGCTAGCTCTCTTCCCCTCATCAAGTGTGACATTCCTGCTTCGGCCTGGCACTGTCACAGCAGAGAGGGTGCTGAGTCGATTGCCGGCGCCAGGGATGCTGATGGCAGCGTGATACGTTGACATTGCATTGCCTCAATTATTTTTGAATACATATTCTGATTAGAAATTTGTTCCATTAAGAGTGGAATGGAAATATTACCCTGGGGACATAAACATGCCTGAGGTTGAGATACAGGCTTTTGCTGAAATATGATTATCTTTTCCCACCCCACCTCCCAATAAATAAAAGAGCAAGAAATGTCTGTTTCCTATTCCAAGGTTAGTAGACTATTCAGTACCTTTGGAATGAATCTACTCTGTTGTGTTTTATGTATTCTTTCCTTCTAAAATTGAAATAGAAGAAAAATTAGCATAATGAGTGATATATTGCAAAAGTGTCATTCCCATCTAGTTGGTAGAGATGATGAAACTGTGTGTGTGTGTGTGTGTGTGTGTGTGTGTGTGGTTTATTGCCACATTTTAGCATCAGAATAATACAAGGTGGCCAGTCATAAGGTCTTTCTATTACAGAGTAGGAAATAATGGGAGAGTAGGTGGGTGGAGAAGAGATTTGTTGTTCCTCAAATATAGGGTTATTGGATTTGCTGTGAGCATCTTTTGTAGTTTGTCAGTATCAGTAAATTAATAAGGCTTCGTAGTGATTTTCTTTTGGTTTTTTAATAATATACTGTAAGGTATATGTTGGAGTAAGTAATTGCATTGAACATTTAATTCTATCGAACATGCTTTTCTTGTATATTTATTAAATACATTTTATGAAGTTGATTTTGTTTGTATGATCAAGGGTATAATGGGATTATATGTAAGTGCTTACTAGGGATCATTTTTTAATTTTATGGCAATGTTTTTATTACAATTGTCAGGTAAGTTTATCTTAAAAGATTCTTTTGAGTCTTTAAAGCTGACATTTTATAATATCAGATTCTGAATAAATTGAAATGCAGTTTTAAACAACTTAGGAAGTGTTTTAGAAAATTAGAAAATTTAGAGATGCTCAGAGCAAACCTTCCCATTGTCCTTGTTTCTTTATCTGGTACCTTTCCCCTCATCCTCAATGCTTTACCTTTCTCAAACATTTTGTTTGTAAACAATTTTCACCCAAGAATATGCCATGCACATTTTGTCATGTTGTTAAATGTGAAAAAAATCATTTCTAACAGCTTAGATTTTTCCTTTCGTAGCCCAAGCCTCTTCATTCATTGCCTCACCAATGACCATTCTGGGGCTTGCTGCATTTCCCTATTGGGGGCAGGCTTGCACTGAAGGGCCTTGTCCAGGACGCCTGAGTGCCTCCCTTGCAGGGTCCATATTCTACAGCCCCTGATTCCTTGCACCACCGCAACTCTGCAGAAGGCTTGTGCCACGCACCTCACCCGCTTGCCGTCGCCAACTGAGTCTCCTTGCCTGGAACACACCCTTGGCGTGCATCCTGTGCATGAAGTGTAATAAGTGAGACTCAACCACCAATAGACAATTTCCCCCCAATTAATTGTGCATTATTTTTGTCTTTTAATTTAAGACATGCAATTAACTGTGATTTACTGCACTTGGGCACACGTTTATGTCTGAGCTGAAGGAAGCACAGTAGAAGCTGTGGAGAGAAGCTCGACAGTCAAAATGGGATGGTTCCAGGAAGCAGAACAATTAGAAATGCCAGGTCTTAATTCAGACTTTGATGTATAAAGAGCTTTAGAAGCACTTCTTTTGTCCTTTTTTTTTTAAAATGTGAAAATTGATTAAGAGAGACAAATGAAATCTGAGTATAGGTGCCATGTTGTAAATGTTACTACTTTTATTAGAAAAACTACTTGGGGAATGGGGGGAACAGAGAAATTTATTGAATTTATTCTGAGTGCCAGACACTTAGAAATTCTTGTTTCATTACTTCTTCAATCGGATAAGGTATAGTAACCCATGATTTTGAAAGAGCCCTGAGTTCTGGGAGGCTTGATCGCACAGGTAACTGGTCACAAAGCTGGAGTTCTTCAGTAGCTCTTACAGTGCGCTGAAATGATTGTGTTCATTCGTTTATGTTTAGTTTTTTATTCCACTACCTGATTGTGAGTTCTGTGAGGGCAGGGACTCGTCTTTCTCACTGTTGCCTGTGCTATGTCTGAAACCATCCTTAGCACATAGTAGGCATTTGGCAAATATTGTTCAAATGAATTAAAAAATGTATGACTAAATTGAGTAGTAGTGTAAAGACTAAGACCCACTGAGGCTCTTGGGTGGCTCAGTAGGTTAAGCGTCTGCCTTTGGCTCAGGTTGGGATCCAGCCCCGCATCGAATCGGGCTCCCTTCTCAGCGGGGAGTCTGCTTCTCCCTCTTCTTCTGTCCCTCTCTCTGTTCATCCTTGCTTGCACTCTGTCTGTCTCTCAAATAAATAAATAAAATCTTTTTTTTAAAAAAGACTAAGACCCACCTAAATTTACTAATTTCTGCTGATTTGCTCTGGTAAACCAGCAGTTAAACTAATTTTCTCTTCATCGGTGCTGTTTTGGCTGGGAACAGTCAAAAGCTAAAAACTTGATAGCGTTGGAGCCTCAGGATTGCTTTGAAGCTTAGGCCCTACATACCTGCTTGGTATTTACTATGTTTATAACTTTGGGCTGCAGAAATACATGTCACTGAGTGAATGTAAACACACAGAGAAGGTGTATACGATTTGCAATTCCTACTCTGCAGGCCTTAAATGATCATCTTGCTATACTGTTATTAAGGGCAAAATATGTTGAACATTGAATTAGGAAAGCTGGCTCTGTCTGTAACTAGCCTGTGACTTTCGAGAAGCCATTTATTCTTTCTGATCCTTAGGCTCCTCCACTGAAATAGGATGGGAGCATTGGACTGCTAGGGTTTTTCATGTTTGTATGTTTCCGAAATTATTAATTTATTTTCTAATAACCAGGTATTTGCTGGTGATTAAAAATCGGTCCATTGAATCTGGAACCTCTACCACCCCTCCCTTGAATCTTAATTTTTTTTATTCTGTCTTCTGGAAATTCAAACAGATGAGAGCCACAGTTTTATAATATGCGCTGAGATCACATTAAAAGAAAATTATTGAAGTATGACAAGTAAATGCATAAATAAATTCACCGAGAAACTAATGTTCATTTGCAGTATAATAGTATGAAACTTAAGGGTGTATTTCGATGTAAATGAGATGAAAACAAAATAGATGAGTCTGTAGACTTTCCTGCAGTCCCTGCAAGACAAGGATGGTGTCATCCACATTTCCCTGCTACTCTCCTATGTTTTAAAGGATCATGCCTAACTCTGTGGAAAGACAGCGGGCTGAATTTGCCCCTGAAGAAAAGAGACAGTGAGAACTCTGTAATGTAAACATGGAAGCTTTTGGCACGTATCATATATCATATATCATATATATATATATATATTTTTTTTTAAATAATTATTATTTTTTTAACTTACTTTCCAAAGCAGGAACCACATTAAACAGCTCTGTGGTTTTAATCAAGGAAAATGGGATGGGTCTCTTTCCCACCAGAGGTCTAAAATATTACCTTCCTTGGATGCCTGGGTGGCTCAGTGGGTTAAAGCCTCTGCCTTCAGCTCAGGTCATGATCTCGGGGTCCTGGGATCGAGCCCCGCATCGGGCTCTCTGCTCAGCAGGGAGCCTGCTTCCTCCTCTCTCTCTGCCTACTTGTGACCTCTCTCTTTCTGTCAAATAAATAAAAAATATCTTTAAAAAAAAAAGAAAAATAAAATAAAATATTACCTTCCTAATGTTGGTAGTTCCCTCCTCCAGGATATTCCCTGTTCCTCATCTTGATTTAAGAGAGGAAATTATTGTAAATCACATTTTAGATTAATTTGCGGGACACACCAGAGAAGGAAGTCTTCAGAGGCTGCGGCTAGCACGGGTTTTGTTTGTAATGGGTCTCTCGAATTCATGGGGGGTGGGGTGGGGGGGGACTAGTGAAAAACAGAAGGAAATCAGCTGCTTTCAGATGCACAGTGGTCTGTCAGTTTGATAAATAGGAAGTGTCTGAATAAATGCCTGTTAGTCCCCAAAGTATAGACCTTTAACTCTTTTTTTTTTATCATTAGCATATAAAATTCACCGTGGAAGCCGTAGTTACAACTTCAAGGTTAGATATAACTTAGCACATTTGTTTGGTCTGTAGGGTTCATTTTTACTCTTTGTTTCAGAATATATTTTCTATTAGCAGAATTAACTGTATTTTCCAATAAGGTGTCACTCTGCTTTTAAGGGGTTTTCTCAGCAGTTTAAAGCATGAGCAGTTTTAATGCAAAGTTCAGGGAGTTGTTTTCATGCACATATGAAAACTGAAGAATATTTTTAGAGCAACTAATGCTGCAGTAGGAACCAAAGATCTAATTTTAACCTAATTTTTCTAGCCTTCATTGAATCCTCCAAATTAAAATGTACATATCCGAAAATCTGTCAAAAAGATTATTAAGATTGCATGTTAGAAGTAATTTTGATTGATATGTGAACTAGATATTTATTAAAGATGTGGTAACCCTTTTGAAAACAAATGTTGATACTTAAAATCGCCTTCTCTCTGATCAGAACATCCTCACTTAGCTTCATTATTTAAATCTTGCTTAATATCCCAGTCATCCCTTCAAAAGTTTTTCTCACATTCAAGGGGGATGGGTGATGAGGACAATGATGGTGACATTATATTGTTCTGTTTTGTCTTATCACAATGTGACTTCTCACAGGTATGCAAAGATACTACATATATGAGAGATTCTGTTCTCCTTTTAAATAGACTTTGTGTTTTAGAGTGGTTTTAGGTGCAGAGCAAAATTGAGCAGAAAATATATAGAATTCGCATGTATTCCCTGCCCCCCCACATGCATATAATTATCAACATTCCCACCAGAATGGCACATCTGTGACCATTGGTGAACCTATACTGATGTGTCACTATCACCCAGAGTCTGTGGTTTAAATCAGGGTCACTCTTGGTGTGGTACATTCTATGGGTTTTGACAAATTATAATGATGTATTTGCCATTATAGAATCATACAGAAGAGTTTCACTGCCCTAAAAATCCTCTTAAAAAAAAAAAAAACCATCTATATGGGTTTTTTAAAAACTGTAAATGGAAACAAGAAAGAAATATATGAATTGCAGCTAATATGCATATTCTACTCTGTCTGTGAGAAACCTCTCTGTTCAGTCACCGTAAAGCAGATTGAAGCAATGTGGATGGGGGTTGATTGCTAAGAATGGCAGCTTCCAACTCCATGGAAATAAGGAAATTCAAAAGAGTGGTAGTTCATTTTTAGCCATATAACGCCTTTGAGGTAATGAGACATTTTAAAATGCAGAACAGAGTGCTACAAATAGGGGTGATCATCTCATTCTCCACTGTGGATGGAAACCTTCTGGGCAAGGGATTTCAATATGCAAAACTATTATGGTTTGGTTTTTTTTTTTTTTTTTACTCTACCATATGAGGGCAGAATTGTTGGCAGTAAATCAGATAAGTGATGCAGGATCTGAGTTGAAATACACCATTGTGTTTTTAGAAAAAAATCCGCATGTGAGATGGCTGCAGCACCGAGTGCTGGCAGTGATGACCAGGGTGGGGAACGGTAGGTGATGTTAGCAGGAGCAGCAGTGAAACAAACCTCAGAATCACGGAACACTCACAGGCTCCTCAGGACAACAGTGCGTACGCTTGAACGTGAGTTCTGTTAACCTATAGGTATATGTAAAAGGTTGCTTTGAGTTTAACAATTCACTGATGTCTCTTATTTGTGGGTCTTCCTCTGTCTCCTGCTCTTTCCCTTCCAAGAAGCCATGTTTTAAAATGTAGCCCAAACCAGCCTCCCCGATACATATGTCAACAGGCCTGATTTATAGTAGAATCTTAGTCATAGTGAGTCATTGTAGTCTGAAGTACGTGTTTTCTGAAATTTTTAACAGGAGCTAGAGAAACTGGCTACCGTGGAAAATCTGAGGTAGATTGTAAATTCTGAAAGGTAGATGTAGTTACAAAAGTTGTGGTTTTGATGGTTTTTTTTCCCTTCACTTTAATACTGTCAGTTCAATATTAGTTTGCTTTTCCTCTTCTGTTTTCTAAGGTTTTTAAAATGCAGTATGGGTTGGTTTATTTACTTTTGGAGTAGTACATATTTATATTAATATTAAAAATTTTCTTCTCACCTTGAGTGATTTCTGCTGTTACAGTAGATCAACATAGGAAGCTAGGACTTTTCTTTTCTCGTGTTAATAAAAGACAGTACTGGAGGGATGCCTGGGTGGCTCAGTCGGTTAAGCGTCTGCCTTCAGCTCAGGTCATGATCCCAGGGTCCTGGGATCGAACAAAAAAAAAATTGAGAACTAATGATCTGTGTTGCTTAGAAATTTTAGGTACATGTCTGAAAAATAGTCTATTTTATCACATATTATAAAAATAAACTTGATGTGTATAATCAGGCTTATAGATCTAAAATAATACACTTTTTGCAAAAATTCAAACCTTAAAACTGGAACGTCTCTCAGTTAAATATCTGTCAAGTTATTTGACATTCTAATTTTTGATCTGGAAGGATATTGATATAAAATGCAGATTGGAGTGTTTGGTTTTTCTTTCCAGCTTTGGAGTTAGAGTTGTCAGCTGAGGAATCTATTGTGTGAAACAACAAGCAGCAAATGTTAGATGTGGAAACTGTGTTTAGAACGAGCCTGGAAGTCACAGAATGGGGTCAGTGAGTTGGCCACATTGAGTGCCCTTCCCCCATGAGAATGGGACAGGAAAGATATAAAGAAAGGCATAATAAGAAAAGTCAGAGGTGGTTTCTGAAAAGGTATTGATAAATTCTCAACCCACTTAAAATATGTTGGGAGCATCTAATCAGAATCACTAAATATTAATGTTAAAAGAATAATATAAAATAAGTATGGTGTGACAGCCTTTCACTCCAAGAGTTGGAAGCAGAATGTGATGTTATTTTTGAAGCCCTCATCCAGTTGTCAGTAGAGTCTTATCATTGCGAAAGTTTTGGTATTTTTGTTTTTCAGATAAAGGCAGCAAGTCTGTGAAGGGAAAGTTGACACAAATCTGTTATAATTGTGTAAGAAAACCCACTACATTTACATTTCCAGAATTTTTCATTTTAGATTTTCTCTGGATTTTGAAGGAAACTCAGAGATTTTTTGTCCAAATCTCTCATTTTAAACATGTATACACTTTGGCCCAACAATGGAAAATAACCTTAACCTTGAGCCTATTAGTAAGCAATGTGTTAAGTTATTAATGTTAATGTCACCAATGTCTCTAGAGTCCTAGTGTAGTACCCAGTCAGCTATGGATAACTTATTTAACACATCCACAGGATTATTTCCCAGACAAATGAGAGAGTAGAAGTGCTGACCAGATGTCTAGGTCAAAATAATCTCTCCCAGTCTGGGAACATTTGTCAGCTGCAGTGAGATCCTTGTTGGGAAGGGGGCTGCTATCTCTCACTCCTCACATTAGAACTAGTGTGTGCATCTTGGGGAAATGGCCAAAAAAAATATATATATATGTATATATATATATATATATATAGAGAGAGAGAGAGAGATATCTATATATATAGATATAGATATAAGTATAGATATATAGAACATTTCTTACAGTAGACCTGCGGGAAACCTCTTTGGAAATATAAGTTGGAATGGAGCCTAGGTAATTTATGAATTAGAAGGAACCACCCTGTTTCATTGTGTTCCTGGGAGAAATGAAAGCATTGAGGAGCTGTGTGGGCAAAAGGCTGAATTGGCTTTATCAGTGTTCTGCTGTGACTCAGCTGTGCTGGGCAGTAGCTGAAAAATACCCCTTTACCTCCCAGTGGGAGAAATCTGTTCAAATCTTGCCTTTTCCACAGGTTGGGAATAAATAGTATACAACTCCAGGGCAGAAGGAGCTATAACAGAAGAACTACATAAAAACATTTCGATCTGAAATAGAAGACTTTTTTTACATGGAAGCACATATACCCAAGTGAAAAGATAAGATCAAATAAATGTTCCAGAATGGTCAGGGTGCAGATTCTGGAGCTACATGCTGGACGTTGAACCCAGACTGCCCAGTTTACAAGTCATGTGTCCTTGGGTGAATTACCAAAATTCTCCATCCCTTAACTTACCTGTTTAAAAATAAGGATGCTGATAGTAATACGGGGTACCTCGCAAAATTGTTAGAAGACAAATTAACACTTAACAAATCATTTAAGGACAGTGCCCGGCTTATAGACGGTCCGTATGAATGTATGTTTACCATTAACCCTTTAGAGTTTAGGGTTGACATGTTCAAAATGTTATTTGTTTTAAACTCAGTTTTTCCCCCTAAAGTGTGTAACATAGTTTCTTGCCTTTTTGAACAAGGATATATTATAACAAGGATATAACAAGGATATATATATTTGAACAAGGATATATTGAACAAGGATATATATTTGAACAAGGAATATTATTCAGCAGTTTCTTCAGCAGATTTTTCCTGAGTGCCTCCCATGGACCCAGCACTGTGCTGGTGGCTGAGGGTACAGTGATAAATCACAGCAACTTGGTTCCTGCAACTTTCCTTGCAGGAAAGTCTCATGGTCGCCATTTTGAATATCAGTTACTGTAGCCCGTGGACGTGCCCCAAAGGCTTATGAACTTTTTAAAGTGATCTGATTTTTAAGTTGTCTTGGGGGTGCCTGGGTGGCTCGGTGGGTTAGAGCCTCTGCCTTTGGCTCAGGTCGTGATCCCACATTGGGCTCGAGCCCCACATCGGGCTCTCTGCTCAGCAGGGAGCCTGCTTCCTCCTCTCTCTGTGCCTGCTTCTCTGCTTACTTGTGATCTTCATCTGTCAAATAAATAAATAAAATCTTTAACAACAACAAAAAATTGTTGTCTTGTATATTTTATGCCCATATCCAAAGCAGATCACAGACATTTCACTCACAAAGATGATAAAATAAGCAATTCCTAAAATTCAGAAAAGTGATTAAGTTTGCTTCATAGCCAATGCTGACAAAATGTAGGGTACTGATATTTTTACTGGAATGAAGGATACATGCTACAAACTTGTATAATTAAAGTATAATTACTGGCCAAAGTGGAATGTTCAAAGTAATAATTCTCTACAAATCAGTGTTAAAAACTTCTGTTTGGGAGCTCCTGGGTGGCTCAGTGGGTTAAGCCGCTGCCTTCGGCTCAGGTCATGATCTCAGGGTCCTGGGATCGAGTCCCACATCGGGCTCTCTGCTCAGCAAGAAGCCTGCTTCCCTCTCTCTCTCTCTCTGCCTGCCTCTCCGTCTACTTGTGATCTCTCTCTGTCAAATAAATAAATAAAAAATCTTAAAAAAAAAAAAACTTCTGTTTGTAGTTCAGATTTTATAATATATCTATCACAGTGCCATTCAGTTGAGCTTCCCCACTAAAGGGACTAGGATAATTTAATGAGAGGGACTAATTCTTGTGACAGTTTTTACGATAGATTTGTCCCATTCCTGTCATTCTTAGAGAATAAAATTATACTTCATGTTCTTTTATGAGGCAGACACTTCATTAATTAACCAAGAATCTGCTGATATTATACATTTTCTCCTCATAAACAACTGAGTGCTTCTGCCAAATGTTTCAGTAGGAGAGACCTGTGAGATAGAAAATTTTGTGAACCGCAAGAAAAATCAGCCCTAATGAAAAAATAATTATACCTTAGTACCTGCGGTAATAAAGAAATGAGTAAATCCTTGAACACTATAAGAATGAACGCTACTAACGTGCAGCGTCAGTGTTTGTAGTCTCTTAAGAGTCGCTCTTACTGCAGGAATTACTTTTACATTGTCAGGTAATGCAGAAATCTAAATGAAAAACAGCATATTGATTTTTAAGGGTCTTCAGAGATTTGATGCTTTGTAAAACAGTCTATAAGAAAGCAGTGTAGGTCCATTATATCTTGTTTTCTATGACTTGTGGCCGTTTCCTTAAAATGAGATTTGATGTCAAAGTTCATTTGAGCAGTCTGTAACATCTCAAGAGGGAAAGTACACAGTTAGAAATAAGCATAAATTAAGGGACACACTTGTAGTCTTCAAGAAGAGGTATGCATAGACTGTCAAAATGGATGATTTAAGATTATGGGAGATTCCTTAGCAAATTCCTATGTCAAGCAGTTTGTAGCATGTATCCTTCATTCCAGTAAAAATATCAGTACCCTACATTTTGTCAGCATTGGCTATGAAGCAAACTTAATCACTTTTCTGAATTTTAGGAATTGCTTATTTTATCATCTTTGTGAGTGAAATATCTGTGATCTCCTTTGGATATGGGCATCTGTGCTGTGCAATGTGGAAGCACAAGATGAGGATTTTCCCTGGGACAAGATGTAGAAGTCGTTCTAGATTCTGGTGGCTAGAGGCAGTTTCATTTTTGGAATATTGCATTCAATCTTGGAAACATTGTAGTAGTTGAAACATCAAAACGTTTTATCAGAAGCACTTGACATTAGATTGCTTTTAGGAAATGAAATTGATTCAAACCTTTGTCATCTCTAATAATAATAATAATAGCAGCCCTTTATAGTTCGTGGAGTGATTTCATAGCTTTTATTTTGTGTTACCCTCATAAGCCTGTGAAGTAGACACTACAGGTCTCATTACCCTCTTTTTAATATGAGAACATTGATTTGTGCTTATATTAGCTCAACATGGGCATCAGATTGACTATTTTTTTAATTTTAAAATTCCATATGCATATATTTATCTGTGTAATACATATGATTTACAGGAATTAGTTAATATATAATGGCACACTGCAAAGTTCATTATTAAAAACAGTGAGAGTAAATCAACATTTTAAGTAGTCTTCTTGATGATTTGATTGTTTCTGCTCATTTCTTTCAGATATGATGAAATTATCATTTCTCCTTTGACTGATAAAGAACTTGTATTAGTCTTTGTCCTCTTAGTTTTCTGTGATGCTTCGGGAATAGTATTTTCAGTCATTGGTTCATTTGTATGAACTACTTTTCATAAGGTTTAGTTTATTTAAAAACATTTTTTAAATATGTATTGTATCATTGGTTTCAGAGATGGAGGTCAGTGATTCATCAGTCTTATATAATACCCAGTGCTCATTACATCACATGCCTTTCTTAATACATGTCTCCCTGTTATCCCCCCAACCTCCCACCAGCATTCTTGGTTTGTCTCCTATGATTAAGTGTCTTCGGTTTGTCTCCCTCTCTTGTTTCATCTTGTTTTATTTTTTCCTCTCTTCCCCATGATCCTCTGTTTTGTTTCTTAAATGCCACATATGAGGGGCGCCTGGGTGGCTCAGTGGGTTAAGCCGCTGCCTTCGGCTCAGGTCATGATCTCAGAGTCCTGGGATCGAGCCCCGCATCGGGCTCTCTGCTCAGCAGGGAGCCTGCTTCCTCCTCTCTCTCTGCCTGCCTCTCTGCCTACTTGTGATCTCTCTGTCAAATAAATAAATAAAATCTTAAAAAAAAAATGCCACATATGAGTGAGATCATATGATAATTGCCTTTCTTTGATTGACTTATTTTGCTTAGCATAATGCCCTCTAGTTCCATGCACATCATTGCAAATGTCAAGATATCATATTTTTTGTTGGCTGAGTAGTATTCCATCATATACCTATACACCACATCTTTATCCATTCATTTGTCTGTGGACATCTGGGCTCTTTCCATAGTTTGGCTACTGTGGACATTGCTGCTATAAACATTGGGGTGTAGGTGCCCATTTGTGTCACTATATTTGTTTCTTTGGGGTAAATACCCAGTAGAGTAATTGTTGGGTTGTAGGGTAGCTCTGTTCTTAACATGTTTTTTTTTGTTTTTTTTTTTAAGATTTTATTTATTTATTTGACGGAGAGAGAGAGAGAGACAGCGAGAGAGGAAATACAGGCAGGGGGAGTGAGAGAGGGGGAAGCAGGCTTCCCATGGAGCAGGGAAGCCTGAGGCAGGACTCGATCCCAGGACCCTAGGATCATGACCTGAGCCAAAGACAGGCACTTAAACGACTGAGACATCCTATTTCTAATTTCTTTTTTTTTTTTTTTTTTTTTTTAAAGATTTTATTTATTTATTTGACAGACAGAGATCACAAGTAGGCAGAGAGACAGGCAGAGAGAGAGGAGGAAGCAGGCTCCCTGCTGAGCAGAGAGCCTGATGCGGGGCTCGATCCCAAGACCCTGAGATCATGACCTGAGCCGAAGGCAGAGGCTTAACCCTCTGAGCCACCCAGGCGCCCCCTATTTCTAATTTCTTGAGAAACCTCCATACTATTTTCCAGAGTGACTGCACCAGCTAGCATTCCCACCAAGAAGGCCCCCCTTTCTCTGCATCCTTGCTGACATCTCTTGTTTCCTGACTTGTTAATTTTAGGCATCTTGATCAGTGTGAGGTGGTATCTCACTGTGGTTTTGATTTATATTTGTCCGATGCCACGGGATGTTGAATATTCTTTCATGTGTCTGTTGTTGACTGACATTTTAACATTGGCATTTCTGTTGAGACTGTAGGCTTGAAAATAATTCATCCTGAAATCATCTTGGAAGATCCTATGACATCTTTTATATCTTTTAAATAACAACATGAAGACTGTTCAAGTAGTTCTGATTTTTATTATGATCGATGATCTTTTAACTATGAAAATTACAGATAAAGTGTTTTGCTGTCCAGCACTTTATCAACAAGAATAGTTACAAACGAGCTCTTTGGTCTCCCTCCAAGAAGTAGAGAAATTTGGATGCAAATTTGAAATTGTTTTTGAATCACTAAGTGAAGGCCAAAATAAACAGTACTTTTACCCTCCAGCTCTACGGGGCTATCTGTAAAGTGAAAGCTCAAACATTGGAGGCAGTCAAGCATTCTAGTACATGCCAACTTGCCCTTTCATTGCCATAGATAAAATTTCTGGAAATCAGGAAGACATTAAAAAACAAAACTCAAAACCCTTTTTACATGACATGTGACACCAAAGTGCTCATTATTAGACTTTCCCACCACTTACCTTCTTTGTCCCAGCTGCCCCCTCCCACCTCCAGCTCATCCACAGTCACTGTGGATCACTTCTGTGATGGGGGAATGAAGGGAGTGAAAAGAATAAGATCTTTTCTTTTTGTCTTCTTTGTAGCAATAAATTGTTTTGTTGACAAATACAAGTATGTAATTTGTTTTGCCCATAAAAATATCATGCTTGGTATATCTAGAGAAATAATCACTATAGAAATGTTGGAAGTGAAACTTTTTTCATCTTTGTATTATTTTTAGCAGGAGCCAGTCAATTCCCCCCAGTTAGGTGGATGGCTGTTGTCCCCTTTACACACTTATTCTGCCTTTTTCTTGCAGAGGCATTCAGAGCAGCTTTTTTTTTTTTTTTTTAAGATTTTATTTATTTATTTGTCAGAGAGAGAGAGAGAGAGAGAACATGAACGCAAGCATGGGGAGTGGAAGGCAGAGGGAGGAGCAGATTCCCCGCTGAGCAAGGAGCCCAAAACAGGACTCCACCCCAGGACTCCAGGATCATGACCTAAGCCAAAGGCAGATACTGAGTCACCCAGGCACCCCTCACAGCCAGCTTTTGATTGCTGTTTCTTTTGCTGCTTCTATAAATCTGAAAAGGCGTTTCTAAAACTGTGGCCCATATATTAATGAAAAATAATTTTTAAAATAAAAAAAAATTTCGGGGCACCTGGGTGGCTCAGTGGGTTAAAGCCTCTGCCTTCGGCTCAGGTCATGATCCCAGGGTCCTGGGATCTAGCCCCGCATCAGTCTCTCTGCTGAGCGGGGAGCCTGCTTCCCCCTCACTGCCTGCCTGCCTCTCTGCCTATTTGTGATCTCTGTCAAAGAAATAAATAGACTCTTAAAAAACAATAAAATAAAATAAAATAAAATAAAATAAAATAAAATAAAATTTTCATTGGTCAGATCATTTAGGGTGTCCGGGTGTGTCTTCCACCTCCCATACCTAGTGAATTTGTAGTACATTTTAGCTAGTGATTAAAGGCCCTTGACATTCCTGCGATTAACATAAAATCCTGTATTGCATCTCTCAGATTTATTTGATTAAAGACACATTTTTTACTCTGGAATATAAGTTGGGAAAATATTGGCATATTAGTTATATATTGCTGTTTAACAAATTACCACAGACTAAGCTGCTTCAAACAACATGCATTTATCATCTCCTAGGTTCTGTTGGTTAGGAATGTGGGCGTGGCTCAGTTGGGTGTCTCTGCTTCCAGGTCTCTCACCTGGCTGCCATCAAGGTGTCAACTGAAGGTTCTCCTGGGAAAGAATCTACTTACAAGTTTCCATGGTTATTGGCGGAATTCAGTTCCTTGCAGTCTGTTGGACTCAGGGCCTCAGTTCCAAGCTGGCTGTTGGCCAGAGGCTACTCTCGGTTCCTTACCACGTGGACCTCTCCAACATGGCTACTTGCCTCATCAAAATAGTCAAACCAAGAAGACAATAAAGTGAGTCTGCAGCAAAACAAAAGTTATAGCCTTTGCCAGATTCTGTTTTTTAGAAACAAGTCACAGGTCCCATCCCTACTCAATAGAGCAAGGAGGGGATTCTGTAAAAGCGTGACTATCAGGAGGCAGGGGTGTCAGGGGAACGACCTTAGAGTATGCGAATCACTACGGTATCAAAACTACTACCCAGTTATCTCATGATAATTACACTGTGTGATACGACTTTCCATAAGAAGTAGCAGTTAACTGAGCATATAAAGCCTTCTGCTAGGGTATAAAGATGTATAAAGGATATCGGTAATGGTGCTGCTGGTGACAAATAGTGCTGAGAAGTAAGCCTTCATTGACTGCTACTTGGGTCAGATGCTGGGATGAGCACTCTGCCTGTCGTCTCTTACCTAATCTTCACATAAGCCTCCTTTTCTAGGTAACAAAATGGAAGGTTGAAAAGTTAAGTAAGCCTGTGGGGTTGTTGTCAAACAGTTCACTGAGAAATTAGACAAGCTATGCCACTCATTTTACTATTTTTCAACAGGTGACTTCTCTATACATGACGGGAGCTCAGGAAAGGGTTGGAAAGACTTAGAGGGGACTGCCCAAAGAGGCCTTTTCCAAGGATGAGTAGGATTTCATGAAGCTTCTGAGATAGGGACAGAGACAGGGTACAGTGTAAGTAAAGGCAAGTAGATTTCCATAATGGTAATATTTATAGTCCCTCCACAATAACATGACAAAGGATAGAGCTATTGCTTTTAGCCACAGGCAAAGATAATGGCGGACATGTGGGCAGCAAAGCCAGAGAGGAGACTAAATGTCAATTAGGTAGTAGCAACAGCAGCAGATGGCAACTATTTGGTTCTATTTTTTATTATTCATTTATCCCCAGCCTCTCTCCAAAGTGGCCTTGCGGCAGCTGCTAATCTGATGGTCCACTTGCTCTCTTCTTACTTAGCCTGCCACTATTCTGGGCAGACGTGTTTCCATCTACCCCTTGCCTTCCCTCCAGTTCTGGTCTTTTAAGTTCCTTCTTCAGGCAGGTGCGGCTCCGAAGGCACTGCCTGGGGGCTGCAGCGTGGGAGAGTCTCAGCACTCATTTTGCTGGCCTTCTATCTGCTGGAACCTCCTGCCACTTGGGCAGGATCTGGGCCAGGCCTAATCCCTGCACAGAGAGGCCCCTGGGACAGAGGCAGGGCGCTGAGCCAGGTGTCTGCAGCCTGCAGTTTGTCATCGAGAGCCCTGATCTGGAGAGGCCAGAGCTGTGACAGAAAGCCCTGGTCCGCTCTCCCAGTCCTCCGGGCTGGAAGAGCGGCAGCAACCGAAGTTCACAGCGAGGACCAGGGCTGAGAAACTAGGGAACGCTTGTCCTCTCTGGAAGCCCTTTCCTTGAGTGGAGATGGTAGCAAAAAGGTAATAAAAAGAACATGAGGGGGGAGTGAGAAGTCCAAGCACTTGTTCTAACGTTTTTACTAACTAGCTGTTGGACTTTGGACTAGTCACTTAAATAGGCAGTTTTATTTTCTGTAAATTAAGAAAAGAAGACAGGATTTAATGATCTTTAAGCTTGAAATCCCAGATTTTAATATTTTTAAATGTCCTTTAAAAACTCTTCTCCAAAGTGAGTCTGCTCTGTTTTCTACCATATGTTTATACAGTTTGTGGCCATTTCCTTAAAAATACCTTTGCTGATTTCAAAGTAAACTTCTGCTTTGCCCATGAAAAAATTTTAAAAACCCAGCAAATACAGAGTTACTATGACTGCAAGCCTTATCTGGAATGGAGATTTTATTACCTTTCTTAGTGTAATCATCCCAATTACTATAACTAGGTATTATGGATAAAGAATGGTGAAGAATTGTAATGCTTTCAGAAAGGCTATTTTCTTTTTTGCAATTTCGTGCATTTCTCTGAGCTTATTGTAATAAATAAGCTCTTAATATCTTTTATCTGTTTCACCCATTCTGCCCCCCACTACCTCCCCTTTGATAACCATCAGTCCTCTGTATTTAAGAGGCTGGTGGGGGTTTTTTTGTTTGTTTGTTTGTCTCTTTTTTTCTTCGCTTGTTCATTTGTTTTGTTTCTGTGTATGAATGAAGTCAAATGATATTTGTCTTTCCCTGACTGACTTATTTCATTTAGCATAATGTCCTCTAGGTCCATCTATGTTGCCACAAATGGCAAGATCTCAATTTTTAAGAATTGAATAATATATCATTCCTTCTTTATCTGTTTATCTGTCAGTGGACACTTGGGTTGCTTCCATAATTTGGCTATTAGTAAATTATGTTGTAATAAAAATAGGGGTACATATAGATTTTCGAATTAGTATTCTTAATTTTCTTTGAGTAAATACTAAATAGTGGTATTACTGTATCATATGGTATTTCTATTTTTAATTTTTTGAGGAATCCTCTGTATTGTTTTGCAGAGTGGCTATACTAATTTGCATCCTTACCAACAGTGCACAAGGGTTCCCTTTTCTTCACATCCTCGCCAGCACTTGTTATTTCTTGTGTTTTTGATTCCAGCTATTCCAACTGGTGTGAGATGATAAGTCATTGTAGTTTCGACTTACATTTCCCTGATATTATGGATGATGTTGAGTATCTTCTCATGTGTCTGTTGGCCATCTGTATGTCTTCTTTTGAAAAATGTGTCTTCAGGTCCTCTGCTCACTTTTTAATTGAATTCCTTCTCTTTAGAGTTGCCAATTTATTTGTAATTTTATTTTTTTAATTTAATTTTTTAATTTAAATTCAATTAGTCAACATGTAGTACAGCATTAGTTTTGGGTGTAGTGTTCAACAATCCATTAGTTGCATATAACACCCAGTGCTCATTACATCAAGTGCCCTCCTTAATGTGTATCACCCGATTACCTTATCCTCCCACCCACCTCTCCTCTAGCAGCCCTCAGCTTGTTTCCTATAGTAAAGAGTCTCTCATGGTTTGTCTCCCTCTCTGATGACTTCCCTTTCAGTTTTCCTCCCTTCCCCTATGGTCCTCTGTGCTGTTTCTTATATTCTACATGTAAGTGAAACCATATGATAGTTGTCTTTCTCTTATTGACTTATTTTGCTCAGCATAATACCCTCCATTTATATCCACATTGATGTAAATGGAAAGTATTCTTTCCTTCTGATGGCTGGGTAATATTCCATATTGTGTGTGTGTGTGTGTGTGTGTGTATACACCACATTACATCTTCTTTATCCATTCTTCTATTGATGGACATCTGGGTTCTTTCCCCAGTTTGGCTATTGTGGACATTGCTGCTATAAACATTGGGGTGCGGGTATCCCTTCGGATCACTACATTTTTATCTTTGGGGTAAATACCTACTAGTGCAATTGCTGTGTTGTAGGGTAACTCTATTTTTAACTTCTTGAGGAACCTCCATGCTGTTTCTAGAGTGGCTGCACCAGCTTGCATTCTCACCAACAGTGTAGGAGGGTTCCCCTTTCTCTTCATCCTCTCCAACATCTGTCATTTACTGTCTTGTTAATTTTAGGCATTTTGACCAGTGTGCGGTGGTATCTTACTGTGGTTTTGATTTGTATTTCCCTGCTGCCAAGTGATATGGAGCATTTTTTTGTGTGTCTCTTGACCATTTGCATGTCTTCTTTGGAGAAATGTCTGTTCATGTCCTTTGCCCATTTCTTGACCAGATTATTTGTTTTTTGGGTGTTGAGTTTGGTAAATTTTTTAAATATCTTGGATACTAACCCTTTATCTGATATTTCAATTGCACGTATCTTCTCCCATTCTGTAGGTTGCCTTTTATTTTTGTTGGCTGTTTTCTTTGCTGTGCTGAAGCTTTTTATCTTGATGAAGTCTCAATAGTTTATTTTTGCTTTTGTTTCCCCTGCCTTTGGAGGCATGTCTAGCAAGAAGTTGCTGCAGCCAAGGTCAGAGAGGTTGCTGCTTATGTTCTTCTCTAGGATTTTGATAGATTTCTGTATCACATTTAGGTCTTTCATCCATTTTGAGTTTTTCTTTGGGTGTAAGAAAATGGTCCAGTTTCATTCTTCTACATGTGGCTGTCCAATTTTTCCAGCACTGACAGAATAAAGTTGTCATTTTTTAAGACAAAAAAGGCTTACAGGAGAGCACCTGGGTGGCTCAGTCGGTTGGGCAACTGCCTTCGGCTCGGGTCATGATCCTGGAGTCCTGGGATCAAATCCCATATCAGGCTCCTAGCTCACGGGGAGTCTGCTTCTCCCTCTGACCTTCTCCCCTCTCATGCTCTCTCTCTCTCAAATAAATAAATAAAATCTTAAAAAAAAAAAAAACTTAAAAAAAAAAGATTTACAGGAAGTGATTGATAGTGTAAAGGATATCTTTTTTAAAAAGAACTGTGGGTATTTTGTTGTATTTTGACAATTAATTCCCTCAGTGTATTTTTAGAAATGCATACTGCATTTGTTCACAGCATTTGGTGCAGTGTTTAATGCTGTGTAATAGATTTAGAGTAATTTAGTCAACAATTTAGAGGTACTGTTTTCTACTTGTGGATTTTAATATGCAATCATAATTTCAAAGATTAATCCACACACATGCACTAAATTTTACTTAACTGCCAGATGTGTATTTCAAGCAATTTCTCTTTTTCCTCCTTTAATGAAATATTTAATGAAAGAAACAGTGAGATCAATAAAAATAGGATAGCAAACTCGAAAGCACCTTCTGATTCTGGAACTCATATTTGGTTTGAAGATAGTTTCTCAGTTTAAAATGTCTTCAGCTACACTTAAAGGATTCCAAATAAAGATTTATTGATGAGGATAAATGCCTGAAAGAACAAGCTATTTGGACTGACAAGAGGGGAATAGTTAAAGTCTATATATCAGATTCTATAAAGGACATGTGCTTCAGATGTTAGGTTTCTGTCTTTAATTCCTAAAGGAGAAGACACTTGTCTAGTCTGGCACAAGAGGAGTTTATATTTTATTGCTGACAGCTCTGTTAAAACCGTGGCAGTCTTCTGGGAACATTCTTGGTCCTCTCAGGCTTAGCATGTGTGATGTTTGCTGACAAAGGAGGATAAATTGTCATGTTGCTGATTCTGAGTTTGAACTTCTCAAAACCTACCTAACTGTATTCTCATGTCCATTATTTCTGGTTAGTTAGAGCAGCATGCCTTCACGTGGTTCCATTAGATGTAGAAATGAAAACTTCATTGTATGAATTGTAAAAAAATTTTTAAATCTTAGCTCCTTTGGGCAGTTTTGACTCTTCCATCTTAGGGATATCTACTTTAAGTACTGTATTTGAAAGCAAATTTCCCTTTAAGGAATTTTCTTTTTTTTTTAACATCAGAACTGCCTGATGACTCAAATTGCTCATGCAAGTCTAACTTGGTCTTCGTCACTAAACTGGCTATTACACGACAAGCCTGTGCTTTAGAAGACAACTTGGTGGTAGTGGTGAGAATATTTAAGTAATAGTTTATTTCAGCTTGTTCTACCCAGTCATTAGCTCATTGCTGCCAGCCATCAGTTTCCCTGCCGAACCTGTCATTTACATCACTATTTTAGGACTCACACTATGAAGTATAAGGAAAGATGCTGGAATCTGAGGGTGGAAGTGGGAAGGGGGTGCATGACAGCACAGGGCTGTGTGAGGACTTAGTTGACCCTTTTTCTTTCTCTCTTCTAAAAACAAGTCCTTTTTCCCCCTGTGCACACAGTAATAGGCATTTCAGAGAACAAAAGAGGAGTAGAGTGAAAATTAAGTTTTCTTCTCCTGTTTTTTTATTCCTTTCCCCACAGGCAGTTCCCTTTACCTGTTCCTTATGTTTCTTTTCAGAGATAGAATATGTCTATGTAAGCACTTCTTCTTCTTCTTCTTCTTCTTCTTCTTCTTCTTTTTTTAATGCAGATAGTACATAGCATACCCACTGCTCTTTGTTTTGCCTTTTCTCTCAACAATTTATTAGGGTTGGCTCCATATTAATACATACAGATTTATTGGCCTCTTTGGCTGCATTTTGTAAGCTGTGCCATAATTTATTTAGCCACTTTCCTTCTGGAATCTGAGGTTGTGTTTAGTCTTTTGCTAGAAACAGTGTCACAGTAACTATCCCCGCGTAGAAGTCTTTGTGTGTTTAAATACAGGGTAAACGCCTAGAATAAAAGGTGCCGTTGATCACTCTCTGAAACTTGTGAAACACACCCAGTGACTTCCAAGTTTAGTTCAACCAGTCAATTCAATGAACACATTACACAGTCTAGGCCCTGTGCGGGTCCTGGGGATCAGACACTGCCTCTGCCTTAAATAAATTAGCTTCATTCTCCAGTGACTGTGATGCTCACAGGGAAAGTGCCAGCTGACCAGTCACAACAGGAAGGAATGCCTTCTGCTCTCAAGATTTAAGGAAGCATTTGGAGCTGGGTGGGAGTTAGAGGTGGGAAGTGGCAGTGAAGGACATGTGGGATGGTACAAGAGGGGTGCCCCAGGGTGCCTGCTGGCTGTACTGCCTCCCCCTCGTGGCACCCTCACCATCCCTGTGACATGCCAGGCCTACTCCTGCCTCACTTGTGGTGCCCTCTGCCTAGACTGCTCCCCCTAGATTTCTTTATGCCTCTGTCCCCTTACAGTGGTGCCCAGAGGGCCTCGGAGCTCCTCAGCCTGGGCCCTCATTATTGCTTGAGTGTTGAAGGCATCCTGGGTGTCAGAAACAGTGCTTCGAGTTCCTTCACTCTGCTCTTCCTCTTGATGCCACCAGAAAGGTGTCTCTCATGATGGCATCATGTCATGACTGGCTCCCCCATGGCGTTCGGCACTGCCGTAACCACTCTGGCCTTCTTGGCCATTTGCCCAAGGGCAGAGCAGACCCTTCCCTGAGGCTCCTACAGTGCAGCCAACATCTGTCAGTCCCACCAAGATTTTATGAAGGTTGAGCATTTGGGGAAGAGCAGGGCAGGGCTGCTCAGGGCACCGCTTGCTTCAGTTTAAGGTTCCCTGCTCAGAACCTGGAAGTCCCACCTCAGAGTGGGGGGAAAGGGTCTCCTCTCTGTTTATCTGCTCCTCATCTCTGTCTGCCTAAGACTGGATTCTGTCTCCCCAAAATGAGTGTTTCTGGTGACCTACCTAGAACTCAGGCCCCAGGCCTCCAAAGAGGAAGTTCCCTCCTTGTGAGAATCTGAGGGCCCTGGGAGATCTAATTGCAGATTTCAGGGTCAATTTTCTATCCCCTAGCCACAGGATTGGTCACTCAGGCCCAAAGCCCCAAGAATATTTATATTACCAACAGTCCAATATCAGTATGCATGATAGGATTTAGACTTAAATGTAACCACAAGTTGGGCTTTATTGGTTTTGTCCTTTTTAGGGTAAAGAAAAACTCTCACCATATCCCCTTTCTTTAGTCCTCTTGGTTCCTGAAAACTTCTAACGGAGAATGAAGGGGAACATTGTTATGTTATCTCTGTGTTCCTTGAGGCAGCAAACATTTTCCTCAAAGAAACCACAGAGCCTCAGAAGCCCATTAGCTTTGCCAAAACATGCACCCAGTTTACACTAAACCCTTTGCTCTGAAACATCAAGATGCAGGTTAATTTCACAGCTTGCCCCAGAGTAGTGGGTAGGGACTTGCTTTACATTTATGTAACAGAAATTTTGCCATTAAGTTGGTTTTCTTAGAAGAAAGGAACAGTCAACCTCAAAGATAAATTCAGGTCTCTTTCTTTAATAAAACAGAACAGCGGTAAGCTTTGAAATGATGTTTTTGTACTGCTGCCCATCAAGGTTTTTTAAAAAAAAAAAAACACCTCTCAGGTCTGAGCATACCTCCTTCTCTTCTTAAATTAACACTCTGAGAGGTAGCTAGGGTGCCATGTAGAATCAGAGGAACCTGGTGTCATAGTTGGAATCTAGGCTGGTTTCACACGTCTGAGTCCTCCAGTTCCTAGTCTGGATCCTAGTGAGCAGGGAACAGGCCGTTCCCTGTCCATGTGTGGTTTAGATAGAGTCTAGATAGACTTAGCCCTGTTTTAAGTATGGTATTTTACAGAGGACTTGGTGTTATGTCAGGATGCAGAAGGGGTGGAGAGTGTTGGTAAGAAATGGGGCAGTCGTAAGACATGAATCTTGCTCTCATAGCTTATCATATAGATGGAGAGGTAAACACGGAAATAAAAAGTTGAATAAAATCGTTTTATATACTTACTGCCAAGTGAGCTGAGTGGAAAATGACATGTGATGTAAAAATATAGAGGAGAGATTAATTACTTCTTGAGGTTTTATTTATCTAAATTTTAAACATATTAGTTTGAGAAATAACAGAATTTGTTAAGAAAATATATCCATCACGTTTATTATTATGAGCCAGTAGCTTATATTTTAATAGCTTTATATGTCTTCCTGTTTGTATCTAACATATATGTGAGCAGTATAAAAGAAGTAAAGAATTTATGTGTTTGGGTTTACTTCTAAATAACAATAACAAAAAAAGATCATGAGCTTTTATATGATTCACTTTTACCCACATTGGGTTTTTAAACATTTTGAAATCCAGGGACAGATACTCTTTTGAGATCTGACAAAATGTCCCAAGGTATAAAGTTATAAAATAGGCGAAAGAAGAGGTACTGTGGATCAGGTGAGTTGGCCATTCTCTCTGTTGGTCAGGACAATATAGACATGCCACCTGCTACAGGAACACTGTCTCTCGGGGCTTGGGGGTAGGTGGCTGTTCTCAACATATATGTTGGTGCAACTGGAGACTCCGTGTGGGCTAGACACCACGCCAGGAGCTGCAGGTAGAAAAGCAGATGAACTGTGGTCCTCCTTTCAGGGAAGCTGCAGTCTGGTGTGGGATGGATGGCGGCTGACATGTGGGTGAAGGACTTGGCAAGTCCACTCAGCCTCGGGGCTTCAGTCAGAGAAGAGTAAGGCTCGGTACCTGGACCTGGGAGGGGAGGGCAAGTCAGGAAAGCTGCTGGAATACTTGGCCAGAGTATAGCTTTGAAGGACATGTAGGCATTCCAAGATCAGAGATCATGTGCAAAGAAGCTGATGTGAAAGCAGATAATTACAGGTAATTTGCCTCAAACATAAAAAGGAAGGAATGGGAAGAAACAAGGCTGGAGAAATAGCAGGGGAAGTCTTTGGATTTTGGACTTTTAGGATAAATTCCAGAGAACCCATTAGGCTCTTTAGCAGAGAAGTGACCTGATCAGATGGTGTTTTAGTTCATGGTGACAGCCAATATGTTGTGAGTGTTGTATGAGCCAAGTGTACTATGAAGCATTTTCTATGCATTTCTCATTTAATTCACACAAATACCCTGAGTCAGGTATGGTCCTTGTATCAGAGATCCTGGAGAGGAACAAAGGGCAGCTCAAATGGGGCGATAGAGGAGAGTTTGAGGTAGGGACTATTTATGAAATTGTGGGCAGGGTTGAAAATGTGAAACCCATCCAGGCTAGCAATAGTGGGGGGCTTTTACCACTACACCTATGAGGGATTAAGAGAGAGAGTGATTCTGGAACCCACCAAGCAAGGGGGGACTTAGCTACTGCCATTTACCTGTCCAGCTGGGAAGGAATCGAATGGGGAAAGGGGCAGCAGGAGAGGGGTGCAAAAAGTACATCGGTCTCGCTGTTTTCCTTCCTTCTTATCCTCTGATCTTCGGGCAGTGTGCCTCCCAGTGGTCCAGCCAAAAGTTGAGATCAAGGGGCCAGGGATTCTGTAATTACAGGCCCATTGAGGTCAGCCTCTGGGAAGCATAGAAGGGAGTGGAGGAGAAGAGTCAGGAACACATTAGAAGAGATAAATGGAGAATATCCAGCCAGGTTATTTCATAGAGGAAGCAACTAAAACTCAACTTGCTTCAAGTCACACAGCCTGTCAGTGGTGGTCTCACCTGAACGCACAGAGGGAGCCCTTATATACTGCATGGAAGTGACTCTTCCACAGACTATGGAACACGAAAAGGAGAGGCAAATATGCTGGCTGGGCAACTAGGCAGGAGCTCTTTCAAAGGCTCAAGGCCCAGAAGGGTAAGTTTGAGGAACTACAGTGGCAGTCAGTGGCAGAGAGGACAGAAAAAAGGGGCTGGATTTGATATAGTGAAGGCAGAATGGATAGAACTGTGGACCTCAATTTCTTTCTCATAAGAAGTGATATCACAGAAGGTACGGACTGTCTTAGATCCTTTCCAGCACGAGAGCTCTCTGACTCATCTCTGCAATGATTGTGGTACATATTTATTTCATGGAATTAATGTATTTTTGAGAATGTTCCCCGAAGGCATATGGAGCATTTGGGGAACATTTTCAAAAATACATTAATTTTGGAGGTTTGAAGTTTATTTACTACATTAGTGACACCAAACTCCAATGACACGACAACCAAGATTGTCACCAGGTATCACAAAACATGTTTTAAAAATCATCAAAATAAAGAAAACAATTTCATGTCTTTTAGTAGATGTTTTCCTCTAATTATGTCTGGAATCCTGTATTAAGTACAGTGTGAAGACCCCAAGACATAACTTGACCTCTGCTCAAATAGTATGATAAGAGAAGAGAAAAAACTAAAAGCACAGGAGAAAATTGAGAAAAATAGGGCCATAATTTAAAAGCCATAAGCCATAAAATTAAAAAACAATATATATTTAGTTTGACCCAAATCTTTTTTCCCTTGAATTGGCTCAATAATTGCCTCATTAATTTGAACTGATTTGGTTGGACATTTATTGTTGTAAACACATAAAAACCTCTCAGTTAAAAAAGTCACGTCAAGGGGGCACCTGGGTGGCTCAGTGGGTTAAAGCCTCTGCCTTCTGCTCAGGTCATGATCTCAGGGTCTTGGGATAGAGCCCCATGTCGGGCTCTCTGCTCAGCGGGGGGGGCCTGCTTCCTCCTCTCTCTCTGCCTGCCTCTCTGCCCACTTGTGATCTCTGTCAAATAAATAAAATATTAAAAAAAAAAAGTCACGTCAAGGGGCAACTGGGTGCTCAGTTAGTTAAGCTTGACTTCGGCTCCAGTCATGATCTTGGGGTTGTGGGATCGAGCCCTGCATTGGGCTCACGCTCAGCACAGAGTGTGCTTTTCTCTCTTCCTCTGCTTCCCCCCCACGCACCCAATAAATAAATAATATCTTTAAAAATAAAGTTCATATTAGTAAAGGACACCTCAGAAAAGCTCTTTTTTTTTTAATGCTTTTTAAAAAAAATTTTTACTTGTTATTTGTCAGAGAGCACAAGCAGGAGGAGCAGCAGGCAGAGGAAGAAGCAGGCTTCCCACTGTTCAAGGAGCCCAGTACGGGACCTGAGCCCAAGGCAACCGCTTAACCAGCTGAGCCACCCAGGCGTCCCCAGAAGAGTTTTTTCTTGTGTCGTGATATGTCCTACAGATGAACTTTGATCACACCTGAGTTTGAGATTTCTGGGGAAGAAAGGGGGGAAGCAGAGCCCTCAGCGCCCTGTAAAATAAATATCCCCCCTCATACTCCTTCCCTCCTTTCCTTTTCTTCCTTCCTTCCTTCTTTCCTCCCCCTCCCCCTCATTTCTTTCTCTCTCTCTCTCTTTCTTTCTTTTCCTCTTTCTTCCTTCCTTTCCTTTCCTCCCTCTCTCCCTTCTTCCTTCCTTCCTTCTTTCCTTTGCTTCTTTCTTTCTTTCTTTCCTTCCTTCTTTCCTTCTTTCTTTCTTTTTCTTTCCTTCCTTCCTTTAAATTCTCATCAGGTTTGCACTAGCATATTCACTGATTTTTCATATTTTAGTATTATCTGTAGTTTCTTTCTTTCTTTCTTTCTTTCTTTCTTTCTTTCTTTCTTTCTTTCTTTCTTTCTTTCTTTCTTGTTTAGCTATTTCCCTCTAAGTTACAAGTCTCTGGCTAACTAACTGCTTTCTGCTGCTTTCCACTTCAAAAAACAGCAGCAGATGAGACCTCTTCTCATTCCAGCAGTTAGAACTTAAGTAAAGGTTTCTGAGCATTTCTCCAGAGTGCTTCCTTACCAAATTTCTCTTTTCCTTGAGGGTCTGTTGTGTGATTGTTCTGTGAGGCTCTCTACACAACATCAGTCATGTTCTCTCATTTCCTCATATTTTTGGAACCTCCTTCCAGTAAAACCAGCATGTGTTTTTCTTTAAAAGATTTTATGTATTTATTTGGGAGAGAGAGAGAGAGCACGAGCAGGTGAAAGGGCAAAGGGAGAGGGAGGGAGAAGCAGACTCCCCACTGAGCACGGAGCCTGATGTGGGACTCAATCCCAGGACCCTGGAATTATGACCTGAGCCGAAGGCAGACGCTTAACTGGCTGAGCCCCCCAGATACCCCAAAAGCAGCTTGTGTTTTCTCCTCATTTCTCTTTCTTGTCTTCACCCTTTTGCTCTCCCTCTCCCACCAGGCTGACCTGCCCCCATTCCGGACTTGGGAGTCATTCATTCTCTGCCGCTCCATCTGCATGGAGCCCAGAAACACATTTGTTCCCAGATTCCAGTCTTTCTGGGGATACAGTGGCACTGCCTGTATCCATCCTGGCATAGCTACTTACTACTATGTAACCTGGGATAAACCCATTTCCTTTCTGTTAAATTAGGATGCCAGTAATCATACTACTTTCTAGGTTGTTGTAATGACTAAATGGTATCATGTATCTAAAAACCTAATAGATTGTAACTTCTCATTAAATTCTCATCAGGTTTGCACTAGCATATTCACTGATTTTTCATATTTTAGTATTATCTGTAGTAAGACTAGGTAAAAATATTGTATTACCCCTACACCCAACTTTTAAAAAAATTTTAGGTGGTTTAGAAAGGAAATGGGAATGATTTTCTCATAAACCTTCCAGAGGAACACTCTAATTTCGTTTTTCCCTTAAAAACTCAAAAATTAATGAAAGCATATGTTGTCATTTCAAATGTTATATATGTATGATGTCATCTTTATAGATTGGCTTCTTATTAAACATAAAGGATATACCTCTGGCATAAAATCATAATTATTTTTACATAATTTGACCTAATTATAGTTGTGATGATTCAACGATCTTTCTTTAACACATACCAGTGCACATCCTTAGAATATTTGGCGTGTATATATATAAATACATGTTTATAACCAAATGGTCTAAAAGTTCTGAATAATATGTCTTGATTTAAGACTGAGAGTCTTATGATGAACTTAGTATGTTTTACCTCTAATTTTTAAAAATTGGGGAAAAGAGTCGCCTGGGTGGCTCAGTCAGTTGAGCATCCGACTCTTGGTTTTGGCTCAGGTCATGAGCTCAGAGTCATGAAATTAAGGCTCTGAGCTCAATGGGGAGTCTTCTTGGGACTCTCTCTCTGTCTCTGCCCCTTCCTCACTGCACTGTCTGTCTGCCTCTCTCTCAAATAAATAAATATTTTAAAAAATAAAAATTGGGGGAAAACCAGCATGAATATGCATTCATCAAAATTGCCAATTTAGTCAGATTATGAAATTCATTTTCTGTACTGTGTTGTCATTTCACATTGGAATAATAACTATGGGTCTCACTAAATGAGAAGCAGAGACTAGAAAACGAAATGTAAGCCAGTGAGCTGTGAAAATGATGTCACACTCTACTGGAAATGATTTCACATTCTCTGTGAATGCGGATGTGATGTGAGGGGATCATTGAGGTGGAATTATTTACTTAAAGGCCTTTTTAAGAATTGGAGCTTACATGATCTTCACACATTTAATTTTAGTATTATTTTCTTAGCATCACTGAGTTTTAGTACTTGGACGACTCAGAGTGTCCTTAGTCTGATCCATGGCTCAGCAAAACTTTTTCTTAAAGGGCCAGATACTAAATGTAGCCTATGGGTCCCAGTCTGTGCCAACTACTCAGCTCTGCCGTTGACCACAAAGCGGTAGATGATATGTGAATGAATGGGTGTATCTGTGTTCCAGCAAAATTTATTTACAAAGACAGGTAGCCAGCTCACAGGCACTTGAGGAATCTGATCTCAGCCCTTTTTGTTTTATGCATAACATAGCAAGCAAGCTTTCATGACTTAATCGAGGAGACACAACTAACTAGTTAATGTCAGAACCACTATCAGGCATTTAGTTTTTTCCTATCACAGGTCTTCCAAAATGTAGGCTAATGCTCTGATAACAGCATATTGCTCATATGGTGGTCAGCCAAAGGATTCTGACTGATTGGACTTACCATCATCAGATCTGTTTCATTTAAAGCAGTATTTCCTAGAGCGGTATATTGTTTTTAACTTCTATACAAAATAGAAAATAAAATTTTTCTATTTGTGAAATTAAGCATTTGAATATTTTCTTTCTTTCTTTTTTTTAAAGATTTTTAAAATTTTAAATTAAATTCAATTAGCCAGCATCTTTAGTTTTTCATACAATGTTCAATGAACCATTAGTTGCATTTAACACCCGGTTCTTATCACATGCCCTCCTTAATGCCCATCATCCAGTTACCCCATCCCCCCGTCCACCTCTACAACCCTCAGTTGCAGGTAGACTCAGGAGTCAGGAGTCTTTTTTACTTCTTTATTTGAGAGCAAGAGAGAGAGCACGAGCAGTGGGGAGCAGCAGCGACAGAGGGAGAGAGACTCCCCACTGAGCAGGGAGCTGGACACCTTGATCCAGGGCCCTGAGATCATGACCTGAGCCAAAGGCAGACCTTAACCAATTGAGCCATCCAGGCATCTCTGAATATTTTCTTTCTTTTTAGAATGCCTATATTAAGATATTATGATTGTTTCTGTTATTTAAAATGCAGATTAAGAAAATCTGTGCCCTTTAGGATAGATAGTAATTAGGCATAACTTATTAACTTTAAAAATTCAAAGATAAGTAAATAAAATCAGAGCAAAATAAAATACTGCCTTAATATCTTTAAATGTCTTCTGCACTTAATTTCATTTTATTAGAATTTATCTTCAAAGAATATTATTATTCAGTTGAAAGACTCTAAGAGTTGCCAATCAAAACATTCTTAAGGGATTTTGGAATCCTGCAAAGACTAGCTTCTGTTAAAATAGAAATCTGAATGGAAAGGAAAACAAAGATGTTTCATCAAAGGAAAGAATTGTAATTCCAAAACTTTTTTTTCCACTTTAAGCAATACCATGTGATATTAAATATATGAAAGTAGGGGCGCCTGGGTGGCTCAGTGGGTTGAAGCCTCTGCCTTCAGCTCAGGTCATGATCTCAGGGTCTTGGGTTCGAGCCCCACATCGGGCTCTCTGCTCAGCAGGAAGCCTGCTTCCCCCTCTCTCTCTGCCTACCTCTCTGCCTACTTGTGATCTCTGTCTGTCAAATAAATAAATAAATAAATAAAACCTTTAAAATATATATATATATGAAAGTACCCTCAAATATCCACATTTCCTGCTTCCTGTGATGGCAAAAATGGGCCAAGGGGATTGGAAAAATCCAGCTTTCATAGTGCTTATAGAGAAAGATTGAGCATTGAAGTCTTTTATTATTTTTCACATTAAAGAATATTTCAACCAAATTTTAGTTTTCAGTTAAATTAATTTCAACAAGTGTAGGTCATTATTGTCTAGGATGTATTTTGAAATTGATAAGTTTTGCCATGAACAGACTTGAGGTTAGTGTAACAATCCAGCAAGACATGAGGAGTACCTCAGGAGGAAGAGAAGAGGGAAATTACAAAGTAAAATCTGTTGAATTTTGTAATTTTGTAAATGGAGGGAGCCTACAATGAAATGAGCCCTCTGGTTTTGGTGAATGGATGGATGCTGATGTTGAATGGTGAGTTCTAGAACACGGGAAGAGAAAACATTAGTTGGAGAATTAAGGGCAGGAAAAATGTTTGTGATACCCATGTAAGATGAAGTGGAGTTTTTTTAATAGAAATCTGAAGTTTTAGGGAAAGATTGATGCTAGAGGTATTTATTTGGGATCATTAGCTTACAGAGAGTAACTAAAGCCATGGGAGTAAATAATATCACCCAAGAAATGTCGTCGAGTACAAAGGGAAGAGGTTGAAGCCAGAACTCTGGAGGACGCCAGAAGAAAATAATTTTTGTTTTGTGTGATGGTTGTTGATGGATACATTCTAGGAGCAGCAGTAAAGAATTTTCAGACTGCTTTAGCACATCACAAGATATTAATATAAATCCTCTAGGAGGAAGGGGACTCCATTAAAAATTTATATGTAAAAGGGGCACCTGGGTGGCTCAGTGGGTTAAAGCCTCTGCCTTCAGCTCAGGTCATGATCCCAGGGTCCTGGGATCGAGCCCCGCATCGGGCTCTCTGCTCCGCGGGGAGCCTGCTTCCCTCTCTCTCTCTCTGCCTGCTTCTCTGCCTTCTTGTGATCTCTCTCTGTCAAATAAATAAATAAAATCTTAAATAAAATCTTAAAAAAAATTTATATGAAAAAAGATATTTCTGACCCATTCCCAAGACTATGGAAAATGAAAAAAAATATATGTATATATGTATGTGTGTGTGTGTGTATAGGCACATATATGCCTATATATGCCTATATTATATATATATTATATATATATATATATATAATATATATATATGCCTCCCTCTGCCCTTATTCTATGGACTGGCTCATGGAATAGAGAAGTCTTTTCCTTTCCAGCCTAACTGCCAGATGGTAAAATATTACCGAGGTGTTTCGTGTCTGTTTGGAATCAAGTTGTGAAGAAAGGAACTGCTCTCCTAGAAATACTGATTTTGTGATTAAGAGCAAGACACTCTTTTTCTGATTGTTTAGTTTGGGGAATGAGGTAAACTGAGAAAGACATGTGGGAGTTGCTGTAATATAAAAACAAAACTACTGACAGACACAAAAGAGTGGCACATCCTCCGGGAAATGGTGGAACCTATGCCTTTATAGCATATTTCAGTTGATATTTGCAAGTTCATCTATCTTTTGTCATTATTCCACTTAATTAGAAAGAAACGAGTCATTGTTATCAGTTCTTTCTCAATTCTTTGGTCAAAGAATTGAGCAGAGACATGGGGAGTTATCATTCTTGAAACCCTGTCCTAGGTTTAGCAACTTTCTTCATAAAATTAGAGGCTACTCAATCCCTAGCCAATCTTACGACATGCACAAGGGATGCATTGGAATTTGAAAGAGTAATGAGGTGTGCAGTGTACACGGAATATGAAATCTAACATGTATCTATATACAGCTAAGAGGAAGTTTCCTATTTTTGGAAACTGAAACAGTTTACTAGTGAAAGGCATTTACTCCTGGACTCATGGCACATTTCCTGTATTGACATGCAGATGGCTGTAGGCACATGTGGTTGGGGTCATGTCGAGTGCCCATAGGATATCTTTATGCCTATGCCTAGTGAGGAATGGGATAATTCCAGATCTGAAACCTGTGACAGATGTGAGTTGGAGATTAGGTGTCATGAGAAATCACCTGTGGATGACATCAAAACATGGTATTAGCCACCGTTCGTTATACATATTTGTGAAAGCAGTGGTTTGACTTGATAATCCTCCACAAAACCAGCAGTTAAGGAGCAGATGGGGGAAGGTCCCAGGAGACCAAGCCACTCCCTATCTGAGAAATCAAAGGAGTAAGTTTAAAAGAAGGGGAGTAGCCAGCAGTGTCCATTACAGCTTTCAGAACTGTAAGGTAAGGCCTGAAGGGTGTCCATTGGTTGATGCTAACCAACTAGTCTGTTTAGGTCAAATTTTGGAAGCATTATTACACGATTTATTTTGTGCCCCTGCCAGAGGGTAAAACCAGGCTCAGGGTGGTAGCCGATGTTGGATCACCATCTTACAGAGATAATGTAAAGGGATTCTTTCATTGGGTAAGAAGCTAATTATAAAGTTTAACTCGTCTGGAAGTCTAAGATTCTTCTGTGCTAGCTGGTATCAAGGTTAACTTTGAATAACTGGCAGTAGGCTTTGAACAGCAGGACTTTTACTCTCCTCTAGGGAGAGTAAACTCATGAGAACATGAGTTGGAAATGGTAACATGTTAAAGTGGGATACTCTGGATTGTTCTGTAAGCCATTTTAAGTGCCCATAGGAACATGCACCCTTTCGTACGAACACACTCAGCTAAAGTGGTATTGTGCAAATAACCTGTACTCATCTGTTGAGCATTACACTTTGCTTTTTGACTTTTAATTCAAACTAAACATAATATAAGAAGTTTTGATAATAACCCATGAACTTCATCCTTTTTAAAAGGTGGTGTAGCTCTCTTCCTGTAGTGTAACCATAGCAACTGACAGGGAACAGAGTAAGAAAGCTTTCACACATGCTGTGCTAATTAATCCTGTCCTACAGTTTTTCCTTCAGCTGGAGGATGCAGTTTAATATATTCTGCATGAGTAAGTGTGTTTTGATGCATGACTGTAAATACATGGCAATATCTTTACCAAAAATATTTATTAAAAATATTGTTATATATTCCTACTTCAGGGTATACCTTTTTTTTTTAAGATTTTATTTATTTATTTGACAGACAAAGATCACAAATAGGCAGAGAAGCAGGCAGAGAGAGGAGGAAGCAGGCTCCCTGCTGAGCAGAGAGCCTGATGCGGGGCTCGATCCCAGGACCCTGGGATCATGACCTGAGCTGAAGTCAGAGGCTAACCCACTGAGCCAGCCAGGTGCCCCTATTCTTTGTTTTAATAATATGTTCCCTCCCTGAAAAATTTTGGGATCTGTATATCTTTTTAACTGAACAGACATATTTTTAAGATGAAAGCCTTTTGTTTATCACCATTACAAGACACCTTCCACAAGAAAATGTCTAAATTGACTATATTAAAGTGAGGGGGTAGAAGAGGTTTTCTCAAGCAATGCAGAGGAGTGTATCTTTAAAATATAGTAAGATTCTTCAATATGACACATTAACATACAGACCATTTTTAAAAACTTAACACCTTAAAAAGTTAGATATTACAAGCTCATTTTCACTCTTGATTTGGGAGCTACATGACCCATGTCAGTGGTGTTTGGGTAGTGCTTGACCTAAACTTGTGAGAAGGGGGAGAATAATGGAAACAAAGAACTTTGCCTTTTTATGTTTTTCATATTTAACCACTTTTACAAACTTATATTTAGAGTAAACATACTTGACCTGAAATCATATAATTATTTAGATTTATACTGTTTCTAGGTTATTTTGAGGTCTTGTTCTCTCTTTAAAACTGGAAATACCAAAAAACAAAAACAAAAACAGAAAAACCAACCTGGAAATACCACAGGTTTCTTTAATTAGCCTGGTCTTCTGAACTGTCAAAGAAGATCTCAGTTTTTTCATTCTCTCCTTCTAGCCTAGTTTTCTCTCAGGAGGGTATTAGAGGAACCGAGGGATCCAGCCTCAATGTTTTTGGCATCCCATTTCACTTGACGAGAGCATATGGAACAAGTCAGAACCTATTTCAAGGACTTGTTCTTAGCTCTATGGTCTCTGTATAGAAACGTGCTCATTTGAGGAACTAAATCTTTTGATGGGATTATTAAATTCTGGAAACACTTTACCATCTAATTGTCCTATCTCTTGTGCAGTTTTACCTGAATTTAGGTAGGTTAAAACTTTGTAGAGAAAAGTGGAGGTTACTATGGAAATCTGTTATTAAAAGTAGTTGTTCCGGGGCACTTGGGTGGCTCACTCATTAAGCATCTGCCTTTGGCTCAGGTCATGATCCCGGGGTCCTGGGATCAAGCCCTGCATTGGGCTCCCTGCTCAGCGGGGTGCCTGCTTCTCCCTCTCCCCCTCCCCCTGCTTGTATTCCCTCTCTTGCTGTCTCTGTCAAATAAATAAATAAAATATTTTTTTAAAAAATAGTTGTTCCATTCATGTGCAGAAAAGTTGGGTACCATATATATATGTATGTATGTTTGTGTATAGTCTGTATGTTTTAATATTGAATACTTACATCAACCAATTTATAATATGCCATTATATATTTTTTAAGATTTTATTTATTTTTTGACAAAGAGAGACACAGCGAGAGAGGGAACACAAGCAGAAGAAGTGGGAGAGGGAGAAGCAGGCCTCCCGCCAAGCAGGGAGCCATTGTGGGGCTAGATCCCAGGACCCCGAGATCATGACCTGAGCTGAAGGCAGATGCCTAAGGACTGAGCCACCCAGGCACCCCAATATAATACCATTGTATTATCATAAAACTGAATTGTAGAAAAAATTGAGTTACTATAACCATAGTTTAATTAATTAGAGATTATTAGTCTTGTCAGCTGTCCTATTAATTTTAGCATTTTCATATAATACAGTAAAGGGAGTATCCAGTGTTTAATAAACAGCAGAAAAATCATGTTCCTAAATAGTACATAAAAATATAAATAATCAACATTAAAATGAATGTGTTATGGTACATTTATTAAAAAATGTTATATGTGCTTTGAGCCTCACAATAAAAACCTCATAAATAACGATTTTCACTTGTTATTAATGAACATGCCCATACAGAAAGCTATCATATGGATTTTTTTTTTCTTTTGAAAAAAGACATCTACAGATTTTGTGATTTTTAAAAGGAGTTACATATTCATTGTAGAAAACCTGGGGGATAAAAAAAACCTTGAAAAGTTGAATTTAGTAAAGAAAAAAAAAATCCATCCAAGTTTTTATTTTGGCTCAGATCGTGATCTCAGGGTCATGAGATCAAGCCCTGCATCATGCTCATGCTGGGCGTGGAGCCTTCTTAAGACTCTCTCTCTCCCTCTTCTTCTGCACCCCTCCCCAAAACAACAACAGCAACAAAAGAAAAACCCAAAACTGGATAATCCCATTTTCCAGAGCTAACCACTGAAGACATTCAAATAGTTCCTGCCAGTCTTTTTTCTATGCTAAAGTACTTACTGTTATGCGGTCAAACGGAACATAACTCTTCACTTAACATATTACTGTGACCATTTTCTCATTTTTAAAGTTCTTAGAAAACATTTAATTTACCCTATGGCATCTCATCATCTCTATGTTCCAAATTTAACTCTTCCTTTATAGTTATTTATTTAGGTGGTTTTCAAATAGAGTTTCCTGACCATTTTCCAGTAAGTATTTGACAGACCACTGAAAGAAAAAGTACTTTTGGGACAGCCCTTTGATAAAAACATCATATTCTCTTCTTTCAGATTCATAATGCATATTAGAAAAATGAAGGGCACTAAGAAGCCTCACAGTATGAAGACCTGTTTTAGCTTTTTTTTTTTTTTTAAAGATTTTATTTATTTACTTGACAGAGAGATCACAAGCAGGCAGAGAGGCAGGCAGAGAGAGAGGAGGAAGCAGGCTCCCTGCTGAGCAGAGAGCCTGATGCGGGGCTCTATCCCAGGACTCTGAGATCATGACCTGAGCCGAAGGCAGCGGCTTAACCCACTGAGCCACCCAGGCGCCCCCTGTTTTAGCTTTTTAAACCATCTTTTCCCAACATTATTTGACATTGGAATCTTTTCTCAAAATACTTACTTAAAACCCATAGAACTAGGGTTCCATAAAACTTCCTTCGGAAAGTCCAGGAGATTTCTAAGCTTCTGAGTAACGTCTAATAGTTTACGAATTGTTTGTTTGAAACTTTTCTGGAATTTTATCAGATTTATGATGCTTGATTAGGAAATAGAAGTGATTATTGGTTATTAACATTATTTGAAACAGGTAGGCGGCCATATACTTTCCCCAGCCTTTCTAGTAATCTCAACATTGCATTTGTGATTCTGTACTGCAGTGTCATGTTTGACCTTTTAAAACTGTGAGCTTTCAAATTAAAATTTCCTTGTCCTATTAATGCCTATTAAACTTCTTTGTGTTTCCTTTAATCTACAGGTCTTGCAAGAGCAAAATCTGTCCCTAGCCACACATACTCCAATGAAGTAGTTACCTTGTGGTACAGACCTCCAGATGTCCTCCTGGGCTCGACAGAATATTCTACCTGCCTTGACATGTGGTGAGAAATGGAAAATTTACTCTAGCTAATTTATCCATAATGCGCGGTCTGGGTCATGCCTAGACAAACATTCTAACAGTTTGAATGAAGATTAATGGTTCAGGAGTGTTTGCCTGTGTGTGGCAGGATTGCGGGATTTTTTTTTAAAAACATGATTGGGAATATTCCCTAATCAGAGGCTCCCTTGCACATGGTGTCTGGTAATCGTTCTTGATGGACAGGGGCAGAGATATTTTTCTGTCAGTACAGCAATTTTTCTCCCTGAGGGTCTTAATTCGTAGCTGTGTTTTGTAACAAGGAGGCATGTATCTCCAAACAGCAGCGTGGATTGGAAATAGTAGGAAGCATGTTTCCAGTCAACAACAAAGCTCAGATTAAGTAGTCTAAAAATTTGGTGTAACTGTTAGTCACCAGATGTGGTGTAGTACACTCTTGAGAACTTGGTACAAATCATCCCAAATGAAACAAAACAACTACTTTTTTAAAATATCACATAAGTTAAATTTCAATAGAGTCTCAGTTTCACATGGTGGTTTAGCAAAACTTAAAAACCTGTTTAGGAGGCTCAAAGACTGACAAGATTTAATGCATAATTATTATTTATAAGGGATAATGAGTTCCCAGAGTGCCTGGGTGGCTCAGTGGGTTAAAAGTCTGCCTTTGGCTTAGATCATGATCCCAGGGTCCTGGGATCAAGCCTTGTGACGGGCTTGCTGCTCAGTGAGGAGTCTGCTTCTTTTTCTCCCTCTGCCCCTCCCACTTGTGCTCTCTCTCTCTCTTTCTCTCTCTCTCTCTCTCTCTCTCAAATAAATAATTTTTAAAAATCTTGAAGTATAAAGTATAATGAGTTTCTAATCTAATGTGATCTAAATCAGATTATCAAATAAGAGAATAATCTTACTTTTAGTACTCAGGAAAGTCTTCTAAAGACTTGAAAATGTCCTCTAGTAATAGAAAAATCCCCTTTCTAGACTCAGGGTTGTGTTCAAAGTAAAACAATTCACATTGCACTTGTGCTGTTCTATCATAGGAATCATCTTCCATGAATGGTTATGCCCCCGTGTATGAAATTCAGTTACATGTTCTTACAACGTTTATGACCTCTATAAAACTTCAGCGTGCGTTGTTTATCTTCCTGCCGTGTGCTTACTTCACTGTTTTTCCCTCAGTAATCTTGGCTTTTAGTAAATTAGGCTGTAATGAGGCCTGGCATCTTTCCTGATGTTTTTGATCCAAACATTTTACAGTAAGAAAACAATCAAGTTCCTTGTGATGTAGGGCACAGTGTAGATTTTCTTAATTTAGGCTCCAGCAACCCCTCCCCTCCCCCACCCCCGGAACCCTCCCCTCCCCCACAGCCCATTAGGATTTCAGAATCTGTGAAGCCACTGAAAATATATGCAACATTTTATGTACACATGGATATATTTATTTTTATGGGGTGTAGATCTGTAGCTTTCAATAGAGCTGTAAAAGAATCTGGGTCACTAAACAGCCTAAAATCTGTGGTCATAAATTTTGTAATGCCTCATAATAAATTTAATACCAAGTTAATGCATATTCCAAAACACTGAGAATAAAGATGACCATCTATCATTAAGAAGCTGAGCCAATTCATTTTTTCATCACATTTTTTTTTTTTTTCTTTTAGGATGGTTGTTTGTACAAAATTTTTTTCCCCAAGACTAGGCAGAGGCTTGGGCAAAAGAAGTATTTTGATCATTAGTCATAATGGAGGAAAAGGTTGGAAATAACCGTCAGTTATCAGGATATCAGTTACTGTGTTTCTCATTCCCTTTGGTGTTCCTGTCTTACAGTTGAGAGTCGGCTATACAAATAATCATTAGTTAATATTCTTGAGTTATGGAATGTTTTAATTTTTTGAGTATGAAAATTCTAGGTTGCCTTTCAATGAGGTCAGTTAAGGACTCTGCTAATAGAACATAGTTTGGAAGTATTTGTGGCTTGGAGCCAGTTTCGTCTTAGTGCTTGGCGGTCCAGTTAAGTCTCTACACTCATAATCGGAAGAAGCTGTTTTATACACTAATGGCTAATTTTTTCCAAACCTTTAAAAGTGCTCTTTAAAGTAGAAAGAACCACATGGATTATGACTTGCTGATATGTCTGTTTCTGATACATGGTATTTGATTTCTACCCACCCACCCTTTTTTTCTTTCACATGCGTCTGCACATGCACGTGGTGTGTGTGTGTGTGTGTGTGTGTGTGTTCATCCTCTTGAAGAAGGCTTGGGTTCTTTCTGCCAATTTGCTTTAAACAGAGACATAATGAAGCATAAGAAGACGACTGTTATTTAAGTGGAAGGGAGGAAAAGTGATACAAAATAGAAGACCCCGAATGCCCTTTTGTCTGCATGCCAAGGTTATTCATTGCCAAAACCAAATAGTAAATGTGTTGTGTTTGAGCAGTTCCCATGCTTATTGGCTTTCCATTTTCAAGCCCTAAAATCTGAGTTATGTCTATGCTATGGCTGTCATTCTGACTGTAATTTCATTCCAAGCCATTTTCTAAAAGCCATTTTGTTATTATTCTGTAAGTCCTAGAAAATGTATATATTTTTCCAGTTAGAGAGAAGTTCACAGGGCACTGATTTTTGCATAATCAATGACATCGATGCTGGGTATTCACAGAACGAGACATGGGACTGTAATTGAGTCATGGCTCAGCTGCACCAAAGAGAAGTGCAAAAATGAATGCACAGACAATAGCGGGGAGGCAGGTGGAAGTGGGTTCAGGCTATTTTTACAGTTCATTTACCATCCTGGGGCAGTAGGGTAGTAACTAAAACCTAACGATCCCTACACAGTGTTACATTTCCCAGTTTTCTGTTTAAATAGCCAGAGGCAATAAAAATATTAATGAAGACACATATGCATTAACATTGGCAGCAAGTGATGGAAAATCAGAGCTCGCAGTGCAATGATTTACTGCTCTAGGTCTCCAGCACCGTGGCAGTGTGGGAACAAATGTGCAGTTCGAGAACTCAGCAGTAAGCCTAGGTTTTGATACTTTTGTCTCCCTCCATGAAGGAGGATTTAAGCAGAGAAATCAAATTGGACATTGTCTCATGTATAACTTCTCTTAATTCTTGGATTTTATAACTCTTTCAAAGTCAAGGCATAGGAAATCATCTTTAAGCTTCTAAACCAAAAGGCTTGTGAAGGACTGAGAATCACATTATAAGAAGTGCCAGCATGAAAAGCAGCTTATCTGTGTGGTTCCTCCCCTCATGGGGAGTTACGCCGTAGCCGTAGATGTTGTTGCTGTAAATAAGCTTTAGGTTTCTTTACAGAAGCTCATAAACATGTTTAGAGTGGCATTTGTTTTCTAAAGCAGAAGGTCACTTGGGATTATTTTAAGGGATTAATTTTTAACATATGGTGACTAATGTAGCTAATAAATAATAGTATCTCATCAACATCCCAGTGCTTCTGGGGCCACGATGTCTGTGGCTCTACCTTGTGGCATCAGTGACAGTGTTCCCCAACACAATGTGTGAAGAACGAGAGCACACCCGTCTCTTCCTTTCATCATCTTTTTAAAAAGCTAATTAACATATTAACTATGCTTGTCAAAATGTGGGGCAAATCATTTATAAATAAGCCTGTCAAATGTAATGAGATTGCATATTAAATCATCCTTTTCTCTATTACATCTCTGATTTAAGATTAAAATTAATTTATTTAACATTGTAGCAGCTGGGTGATTAGAAAAAAATTTCCATACCAGTCTTGATATATAGAAAAATGTCTGTCTCTAAATTGATTTTGCATAGATCAGAGAAGAAATTGCCTATTTATTGAGTATTATAAGGCCATTTAGCATTGATTTTTATTAAATAAGACTAATCACCATACATATTGGCAATGTATGGAGTTCTGCCATCATCCTTAATGACTACTCCTGAACCAAGGAAATTTATGAAATAAAATAAGGACTTCCTGGACTCAAGTTTGTTTGCCAGTGTTTTAAGAGAGAGAATCATGAAGAAGTTCTACTAGAGTGCCCACCCTGAAGATAAATTTGTTCTATATGAGGTCCTGTCTTGAGTAACTGAGTGACAGAAGTAATAGTAATTGAGTCTAAGAAATAGTAATCATAATAGTAACAGTAATAGATATTTTATTGGACACAAACTGTACTCTAAGTTTCTATTCTGCATTTTTGTCTTTTACATGTTAATTACTATCCTAGTGCACCATGATACGGTGGAACAAAACAAAACACAGAGAGACTAAGTAAGATAGTAAAGTTCATTTAGTTAGTAACTAGAGATAACATGCAAACTTAGGGCTAACTCACTGCAAAGCCCTTTCTTTACATAATCTCTTCTTAAGATGATTTCTAAGAAATTTGTTTTTGTTTTACCAATAAAGTGATTCTGAAACACAAATATGGTAAAATTCCATTTTTATAATTTAGGTTATGCTCTGAGTCATTTTGGATCCTTTATGTGCTTCGAATAAAGTAGGTGGCTTTCACTCTCACTTAGCTGGTTTATGGACTGCCTTTCTCCACTCATGTCAGTGTTCTGTGTCATGTGGTTTTACATGTAACTTTATTCAAGGAGAAATTTCTTTGAAATAAACTTAAAATGTGAGTCACTGGATTGAATCCATTTTCACGAGACCAGTATTGATGCTGGCATGTATTCTCCCAACTCACCATAACTCATTTACCACTCCTACTAAAATGAATGAAATCCACTTTAGAAAGAATGGTAATGGGGCACCTGGGTAGCACAGTCAGTTGGGTGCCTGGCTCAGATCATGATCTCAGGGTCCTGAGATCGAGCCCTGCATCAGGCTCCATACTCAGTATGGAGTCTACTGAAGACTCTCTCCCTCTGCCTCTGCCCCTCCCCACTACTCTCTCTTTCTCCTTCTCTCTCTCTAATAAATAAGTAAATCTTAAAAAACTGTATACATTTAAAAAGAATGGTAATAAGAATGGAGAATTTGAGTGCAGGAGCTACATAAAGTCATCTATCTGTCAACATTATTTACACATTTTCTTATTAATTGGTTCATAAGACCAAAGAGGATTCAAATCAGTCACTGTCCAAGGTAACAGCTCTTTAAGAGCTCTTGAGAATTCAAATAATACATGCTCACGTAATACATGACCCAGTGACTTACTGATGTAGCCACTAATGATGTAATAGAATAAAACAAAAGAACAGGGCATAGTCAGACAGGCATCTAGGTGGTTGAAAGTTGAGCTCATGAGGCAACCGTAGTTTCTGAGCCCATTTCTACTACTAGAGTCCCTTAAATTAGGAAGACCATGTAGTATAGCATCCATACCAGGATACTTTTGAAAGTTAATAGTTATTCTGCTAGGGCAACAGCTGAAAAATAGAGACTTAAGTGTGGCATGTGGCCATCTTTCTCATAAAGCACTAGAGCAATAATTTGTTAAATACTAGTAGTCAGAAGATCCTTAATGCATTTGAGTGCTTAATTCAGACCTAAACTGCTGGCTGCAAACTCACGATTCCTAGCAGAAAACTTCTATTACATTTCTCAATGATGAATTATCTCCAAAAGTACAAGTCTTAAATGTTAGATTATTATGGTATTATAGAGTGGCTGCCAAAGTGTTGAATTTAGCAATGGCTTTGGTGTGCAAAGGGACCAGCTCTAATTTCTATCAAAAGCTTAGCATGGTTATGGTTTTTACATCCCCTCTTTGTTCATCAGTGTATGTTTATGAGAGAAATAGTGTATGTGTGTTTTTAGTGGATATGTGCGGTCACTTAAAAGTGGTAATTTAACTGAATAATAATATATAAAATGAGGTACTACGTGTAGTCTTCACTACTATTTTAAAAATAAAAATTTCCCTATTTTTATCAAAGTTGACAAAGTTAATGGCTATCCACAAATGGATTTTTAGATGATTTTTGAGGAGCTAATCACCACGACTAAGTTTCACAATATTAGGAAAGCCCTTGGTATATTCAGCTGCCTCATTGGTTTGTGAGAATAGCTAAAAGATGGTTGAATGTGAGACCCCTTAGAAAATTTAAAACTCCACAAATGCTGAGAATAGTTTTCTTATCAGCTCTTAATATATTAATCAGTTAAACCAAATATATTGTGTTTCTATTGAAGTATTACATCCAAGGGTGCTACAGGATACATCAAAGAAATGGAAGATGCTACATTTGATTTTAGGGAGATTAACATACTGTTTGTATCTAGAGAATTAGGAATTTTGTCCAAGGATGTTCTCACCTTACTTTTGTGTGTGTATGTATGTGTTTAATTTGGAAATACATAAATTAAGTTCTCCAGATTTAGAGAACATTGAATGTACACTAGCACCTTTTTTGTTTTAATTTATATATTTGGTCATGTAGGAATCAGAAATGAGTTCTTTAATCACTTAACTAGCAGTGGTTTGCTGTGTAAAGGAGAGGCAAAGTTGTAGTGGAAAACACGTTTGAAGCATAAATTAGGTTCTGTCTCTGCCACTCCTAACCTAGAGGGTGATATTGGTTGACCAAATCCCTTAACTGTCCCTATCTTCAGTTTCCAAATCAGAAAACTATTTCAGGTATAATCAATAACTCATAGCCATATTATTATTACAACAGTAATAATAGCAAAAATAGTAATCTCCCGCCTCACTCATACTTAACCCTCTTATTTCCAAGAAGCAAATACTTTCAACTCTCTTAGTATCTCCCTCCATATGTCTTAAGAAATTGTTCATATTGCTATTTATTGATTTATTATTTTAGACATTATCTGCTAAGTAGGTGTTACGGTAGATGAGGATTTAATTTTCTCCCATTACCCTTCCCCCACTCCACCTTCACCTCATGCTCGCAGGAAAGAGTCTGTATTTTGACACATTCATATGTAAATATTATTCATGGTAAGTTAAGTAGTAGTCATGATTATGTATCCTTCTTCTGTAACCTTTTTGCTTTTCCTGGACTTCATGATTGTCTCTGGTTTTTATTAGTTTGTCTTTGCTTCTATTGTTCATTATTTATAGGTATAAAATATTTGTCAATTACATATGAAAAAATACTTTCCAAATGTTCAAACATATCAGCAAATCTATCAATCCCATCTAATTTTCTTGACATCTCCCTACCCCAACTTTTTCCTTGAAACTTTTCTCTCAGCTCTCTGATTCCTTGCTTTAACAGAGCTGAATATCTGTCATGTTGTGACTTCCATTTGCCCCTCTACTATTGTTGTAGGTCCTAAGATGGTTTTTTTTTCCTCTCCAAATCTGTGCTCTGCCCATTGGTGCCCTGCCATGTGTCTTGGATGGCTAACCCCTATGGAAGTACATCCTCCAAGCTACCTTGGCTACTGGTTTCCAACTGGGTTCAGGCAATGGTCAGGGAAGAGAAGGAGATTGAATATTCTTCCCTAATTCTTTTCTTTAGCCAACATTTCTGGAAATGACTAACTATAACTTCTGTGAGTAAACCCTTCTTCCATGGCTCTAGCTGTCAATAGATTCCACTAACACTTGGCCTTTTTAATTCTAGGCCATTTTAATAATGGCTATTAGTTCTAAGGCAGGTAATGGGTTCTGCTGTTGCTAGACTCCTAGTGTTTTAGTATGTCTTATTGGTTCCCTTACACCTCTGTAAGTAATCAACTTATTGAAGTCTGTTCTGATTTAGATTCATCTTCCTTCTGGACCTTTACTTGTTCCAGATTCCCCATTTCCTGGATTCCATGTCTTCTTTCTTTTTAATACAAAAGAATGTATTAGGGATACAATTTTCAAATTCTTAGTTTTCTCAAATGTCTTTATTCCACTCTCACACGTGATTGATAAACTTTGGCTGAGTATATAATTAGGTTTTTCCTCTCCCTCAGAATTTTGAATGCATTGCTTAATTTCTTTTAGAGCTTCTGCTATTGTTACCTGAGAAATCTGATTCTATTTCTTATTCACAGTCATTTGTATGCCCCCCCTCATACTTTTTCTCTGGAAAATATTAGACTCTTCTATTCCTGATATTCTTAAATTTCATGATAATGTCCTTTAGTTGCTTTTTTCTTTTTTTTTTTTTTTTTAACATTGGTGCTGGGTAGATTCTCTTCAGTATGAAGACATAGTTCTTAGAAAAGTTCCTGAATTTTTTAAATGATTTATTTCCTTCCATCTTCCCTGTTTTCACTTTTGGGAAAATCTGTAATAGTTTGATATTGAAGCTCCTAACTTAATCCACAATTTTAAAAAACATTTTTTCTCTTATTTTACAACTTCTCATCTTCCAAACTTTCCATCTTTTATTAAAAAATTTTAATTGCCATATTAAGTGCCCATTTCCCTTTTCTCTGGTTTCTGTTGGAAGCTTTCCTTAAATATGGAGTTGGGAGGAATCCTTGGTTGTCCACTTTACTGTTTATAACGACGGCACTATAAATCTGTATGTATACCTAGGGAGCACTAGTTGAACCGGTCAGTTTATTATATATATTGTTCAGTCAAAAAACCAGACTTTTCATTGGAGATGCACACATAGAGTCAGTGTCTGAAAGCCTAGTCTTTGTTCTTCCTCAGATGCTGATTCCTGGCATCCAACATCCTCAAGCAGGACAGGAGAGGGGAGCTGATGGTCACACAGGCCAGTAAACATATTTTCCACTTAATTTCCTTTTTCTCAGCTCTGTGCCTCCCCCGATCTCTTAATTCTCAGTTTGAGGCCTTTTGGATTTAAGTTCTACAGAGAGTAAACACTTGGTGCCCTGCTGGTGGGTTGGGATGGAAGATGGTCAGAAGAACACCTGCGGGTCATTTGCTTTGTACAGACTTCGAGGTTTCCACTCTATTTCTGTTGCAGAGTCATCTTCATGCTTTCTAGAAACTGTATCTCCTAGTCCTGAGCTTTTACTGAGTTGTCCTAAGTAATAATCTGATTATAACTTGAAGTTGTGACTGTCTGTGGTCAGTCTAGATTTGCCACACCTTCATCCACATCTGAAAAAATTCTCTCTCATCCACTGGTGTTTCCTCATCTATTTATTTTATCCTAGCTTAAAATTTTATTCCTTAATGGACATTTATGTCACTTTAGGGAAGGAGGGGGCGTCTGTGCACAGTTTGCCCATTGTCCTACTCTTGAGAATGTAACATTTGTGGTTTAACTAGGGACAATTGACCTGCTAAGACCCTTGCCCTGTAGAAATTTGTGATTTTGCTTTGGACACAGGACGTGAGTGTAGGTGCTAATTGGTGGGAGCCGATCACACAGCACAGTGCAGGAGGGATTGTCTTGACCGCCAGGACTTAGTGTGACAGTGGATATTTGTCATCCTTACCACTAAACTGTTCGGCATTTTAAACTGTGACATAATGACAACTTTAGTCATGAAAACAAACAAAGAGAAAGCTATATGCTTTTTGAGGAGGTAGTGATGAAGGGAATAGAATGTGAAGTGATAGTTTTAAAAAGATAAAAATTGGGGGGCGCCTGGGTGGCTCAGTGGGTAAGCCGCTGCCTTCGGCTCAGGTCATGATCCCGGTCCTGGGTTCGAGCCCCACATCGGGCTTTCTGCTCAGCAGGGAGCCTGCTTCCTCCTCTCTCTCTGCCTGCCTCTCTGCTTACTTGTGATTTCTCTCTGTCAAATAAATAAAAAAAAAAATAAAATCTTTAAAAAAAAAAAAAGATAAAAATTTTACATTGAATTTAAAGAATTGGCTGCAGAAAGCAGTCCTTTGGCTCCGTGGCCTGTGTGGATCCAGCATAAGCTTACTATAAACACAAGCAAAAGTGTTAGTAAAACTCTTCCAACAAATGTTCCGGTCAGTATAAAGTTTCTAATACAGCAAAGGTGAAAGGGTGGACTGTTAATTGATGTGTACAGGAAAAGAATGATTGAATGGAAATGTAACTGTGGAACAACTAGGAGCTTGTATAAACATCATTGTGTGAATGTGGTTAGTAAAGAGATTTGGATGTCTGCTTCATACTGTTCATGGAAGTAGGGACTTCTATAGTGTTGTGACACTTGTAAATTAATTCCTCAGGACACTGCATTATCTGGAGTATACTTTAATTAAGAACCACATTTTCATTTACTGGTAATCTGCTGTGTGAATTAATGTAACTTAAATTTACTAGTGGCTTTTTTGATTTTAGACACTGTATTATGTGACAGGAATTCAGATTTTTTTTTTCAGTTTTGTTCTTCAAATGTAGTGTCCTTTGATTCTTATTGGTAAAAGGTGTCACTAGGGAATTTAAAAAAATGATACAAAAGTAGAAAAAGAATTAAAGTCAAACAACTAAAATAACAAAAATCAGCCTGCTAAATTCCATTAAAAAATAAATAAAACCAGGAGCACCTGGTTGGCTCAGTCTGTTAAGCATCTGTCTTCAGCTCAGGTTGTGATCCCAGGGTCTTGGGATGAGACCCCATATTGGGTTCCCTGCTCAGTGGGGGGGGGGGTTTGCTTCTCCCTCTCTCTCTGACACTCCCCCTTGCTCATGGTCTCACAGGACCTCTCTCTCTCTCTGTCTCTCTCTCTCTAATGCATAAACAAAAAAATCTTTAAAAAACATAACAAGGGGTGCCTGGGTGGCTCAGTGGGTTAAAGCCTCTGCCCTCGGCTCAGGTCATGATCTCAGTTCCTGGGATCAAGCCCCGCATCGGGCTCTCTGCTCACCGGGGAGCCTGCTTCCTCCTCTCTCTCTCTGCCTGCCTCTCTGCCTACTTGTGATCTTTGTCTGTCAAATAAATAAATAAATCTTTAAGAAAAATAAAAACATAACAAACAATAAATAAAACTTAACCATAGTTACAACAGGCACTTAGTATTTTTTTTTCAAACAACAAATGCTTTACTGTTCCATTGAGATGTTTACAAATACCAAAAAATACTCAGGCCAGGCCCAGCAACCATGGCCCAGTGCTGGGAAGCAGGGCAAGGAGGTGGGCTTGGTGTCAGGGCATGAATGGCTAAGGCCAGACAGCTGGCAGCCTGGTCCTCTGTTCTCCATTTCTGTTGCTCTAATAAGGCCAAAGGGGGGGGCAACCAGACCTCAGGGTCCTCTCCCTCAGCTGCCTCCTCTTCTGTTCAGGTTTCCCCTAGGGGATATCTGAGCAGCCCTCCATCCCTGAGAGCCACTCAGCCTATGCAGAACCCCTCTCGCCGCCTCTCCCATCTGCTTTCCTCTTCCTCTAGTCTCTGGATGCCCCAGCTTCATTCCTTCTGGCTCTAAGCAAGGCAGGAGTGGAAAGGAGAGGTTTGGACTGGAGGTTTGGCAAGCCGTGCATCAGGGCCTGGAGACACAGGCAGAGGGCAGGGAGGTGGTGTTCAGTTCCTTACCCCAGCATGAGATGCCTGAGGTCCCGGGCTGGAGAATTGGATGTATGTACCCTCAGATGGGCCCAGAGCTGAAGTATGGTGTGACCAGGAACCAAGTCTCAGCAGCTCCCTCTTTTCCTATACACGTGTGAGCTGGTCATCGTTTGTTATGGCAATTTATATTTCTCTGTATTTCCATAGAGACAGTAGATTCTAAGAATGAAATGTTACATAATTTCTTAGCTTGGCAAGGCCTTTATATTCTTCTCATTGATAATTCAGTGGTTCTTCCTCAATTGCTAGCTTGTACCATGTTTGCCTCTGAAAACAGGAAATATATTCAGAGCCTACTGTAAACTCCACAATTTTAACAATTTATTACATGAACTATATACATTTTTATCTATTTGTCATTTAATCCTAACATGTTTAATTTAGAAACGGTTTCAGAGCTTTAGCAACCCAGTGAAATTAATTCATATTTTTGTTATATTGTTATTTTATGCCTAATTTAACCCCCCCCCACCCCCCCAAATCTGAAGGTCCTTGGTTATATTGACCATATTAGCTTGTTGGTGGTGGCACAGGGGACACAAAACAAAACAAAACAAACCCTCTGGAATCCTACGGCAGCCTCCTTCCCGCAAAGATCTCCCTTGCACAGTAGGAGTATCTTTGTTCATTTGTTTATTCATTCAACAAAACGGTACAGAATATCCAGGGGTTCAAGCATGAAAAGACCTGGTTCTTTTTTTTTTTTTTTTTTAAAGATTTTATTTATTTATTTGACACAGAGAGATCACAAGTAGACGGAGAGGAAGGCAGAGAGAGAGAGAGAGAGGGAAGCAGGCTTCTCGCTGAGCAGAGAGCCCGATGTGGGACTCGATCCCAGGACCTAAGATCATGACCTGAGCCGAAGGCAGCGGCTTAACCACTGAGCCACCCAGGCGCCAAGACATGGTTCTTGACCTCAAGCAGCACCCACTAGTGCTACCAAATAGTCTAGTCTGCCTAGCCACATTCCAGGGCAACATCTTCGAGAATATTGCATGAAACCCACAGACTTCACAAAAAAAATGGACAATGTGGATTTCCAATGGAAGGCTCTTTGCCCTCAGATATTCCGTATATTATCTAAAATATCAGATGGTTGTCAAATATTTTACTGTCACATAGCACCTGTGCAGTCATATATCTTAGGAGTACCCACGCCAACATTCTTAACCATAGTCCATCAGAGTCCAGCTCCGCCACGTGATGACTGGAACTAAACATAGTAACCGAAAACCCTTCAGAATGAAATTCAGAATTCTCCCCACAGAATAATAGAGTAATTTATATGGAGGTTTCAGCAGCGATTTCTCTTCATGATGTACAAATATGGCTTGTCTAAAAAGATTTGAGAATGTCATTTGCTTTGATCTTTAAGAGAATTACTAATGAACAGTTTTTTTTCCTGATTCCTCATTTCACATTATTACAGGAGGATTAATACATTTGCATGGAGAAGTCTTATAACTTCCTTGTTCTGCATCAGCTGTCATATAAACAGAAATAAAGATGTGCAAAGCTTATTAATTGTTTTCTCTTGTCCTGCGTGGTCTACAGCTATTCCTTAGAGAAGGCTTTCACTGGTAGCATTTTAAATGACTGATCATATGGACTTCTTTCTTCCTGTATTGTTCCATAGTACAAGAAAACACTATTTTTTTTGCTATCCAATACAATATTTTGAGTCTTCCATTTTTTTTTCCTTACCGTAGCCCTCAGTAAGGGCCTTACCTATTTATGTTTTTGTGTTAATTGTGACTAGTTTCTAAGGTATTCCTGGTCCGAATAGTCCCACTTATCTATATAACCCAAAGCTGTTGTCTTAAGATTTTATCTCTGGGGTCTTCTTTATCTGTGGGAGTTGGTTTTGAATTTTCAAACATTTTTAAACGTCCACAACAATCTTATCTGCACTGAGCAAACAATGATAGACTTTAGTTTTTGAGGATAGTTTTATTGTTTTCTCTGCCTGCACCTTAATTTTGAAGATTTGATTTTGTTTTATTTTTACCCTCGTTAGCATTTGTGTCATCAGTAATGAGAACCAATTTGCCATCTCTGTTTCTTCTTTTTTTCATCTCACCAGACATCTAACTAGGGAGGGGCAGTATGGTATCACGGAGAGATCACTGGCCCAGGATTCAGAATCATCTTTTTAGGTTCTGGGACTGAAACTAAGACATTTAAACATGTAGTGCAATTTCCTTACATGCAAAAATCAAAACATTGTCTTAGACACTCTTTAAAATTCCTCCAGCTCTAGATTTTAGCATTCAAGGAAATTGCACTGCCGACCAGAGGTTTCCATAGAGACTGCTGGAACTCCTTCAGAGTAGCTTACAAATGAAGTTAGGGTTTAGATATTTTGGTGAAATTTGGTTTAGATATTTTGCTGAACTGATTTTTTTTTTTGCATTTAATATGATAATCATAATAGTTCTAAAATCAAGTTCTTGTCTCTACTGCAGTTTCTTATGTGCACTCTTCAGACAAGCTTATGCAATCCATTCATTCATTCATTCATTCATTTTAAGGATATTTATTGAACACCTTTTTTTTTTTAAAGATTTTATTTATTTATTTGTCAGAAAGAGAGAGAGAGAGAGAGCGAGCACAGGCAGACAGAGTGGCAGGCAGAGGCAGAGGGAGAAGCAGGCTCCCCACAGAACAAGGAGCCCGATGTGGGACTCGATCCCAGGACGCTGGGATCATGACCTGAGCCGAAGGCAGCTGCTTAACCAACTGAGCCATCCAGGCGTCCCTGAACACCTATTTTTTAAAAATATTTATTTGTTTAACAGAGAGACACAGTGAGAAATGGAACACAAGCAGGGAGAGTGGGGCAGGGAGAAGCAGGCTACCCGCTGAGCAGGGATCCCGATGTGGGGCACGATCCCAGGACCTGAGCCAAAGGCAGACGCCTAACGACTGAGCCACCCAGGTGCCCCTGAACACTTACTTTGTACCAAACTTTAGATCCAGTCCTGGAGCTTACAAAGAGAAGAAAAACCCATCCAGGCTTTCAAGAGCAGAGAGAAAGTCAGTGTGATAAGCTAAACTGCAGGTATACAGTTAGTACACCGGCAGCTCAGAGATGAAGGTCATAAACTTACCCTTGGTGGTTAGTTGAGGAGAGGCAGGGAGGTCAAGGAAAATGTCATCCAGCAGTAATCACTTGGGCTGAAAGGTCAAACCCATCTTTCAAAGTTGACAGAATTGGGTCAAAGGACACATAGGCCATGCCATGGACAAAAGTAACCTACCTTGATATTTGTGGGTAAAGTAGAAGGACGGAATTTAAAAAGCAGTTGAGAGAAAGGAAGGAACGGAGGGAGGGGGAAAGTGGTTGGAGACCAAAATGGAGAAATACTTAGGGATAGTTAGGTTATGGCACCTTGATGATAGAATGAAAGTAATACAGGAAAGGCAAGGGTTTCAGAGGATTCCCAAGTGTCTAGCTCAGGTAACTGAGCCAGAAAGTAGAAATACAGTTCTGCCATATGATTCGGCACACACACACACACACACACAAATATACAGGTACTAAAATATATGTATAATGAAACATATATACTAAAATACATAGTTAGATATATGCATATTAAAATGTGAGCAAGAATTATTGTATGTAACATAGGAGCATTAATGCCATTGCTGCTGTAAGGTGGGTGGTCTTCTTGATCTTCCTCCTGAATCTTATTTCAGGTGTGGACGCTGAGAAGGCGGCTTCCACTCATCCATCTGTTCTCTCCTTCTGGGTTAGCAGCAGGTCACCCTGGGCCTCGGCTTTACTGAACTACATTCATTTTCTGTCCTTCATTCTTTGCTTTTGTTTAATTTTTGTCCTGATATGTTTAATTTGTAAGTACAACTTTTTAAGTTGTTTCACAATTTGAAGAATAAATCTTAGCGTCCCCCTTACATAACATAAAAGGTCTGTTGTTTTGGGTTGAATATTTTCTGAGATAAGCTTTTATACACAGTCTAAGGTTTGATTGGGTTTTGTTTTCATTTCTTGAGAGCTAAGTACGCCACAGAAGTATTTGACTAAGATATATCGTGCCTATCTGTGCCTAATGAACCACTAACCCACACAGTAAATGATGAGTGACAGTTTAATCAATCCAGTTCCTTCGATAGTCACCAAGGGCATGTGGAGTGTAATTTTTTAATCTTTCACTTTTCAAATACTGCAGATGCCAACATGAAAAGATCACGTCTGTTATGTGTAATAAGTTTTCTCACAAGTTAAAGAAAATTTTTTTTTTAAATTTTGATCTTTTAGAAGCTAACCTCCTAGGGAATTAAACTCTTTGGTCCATTTTACAAATACATACATTCCAACAGAGAAAAGTGAAATAAATAAACGGCCACCTTGGCATGTCAGATCGTACTGGCTTTAATTGCGTAATGGTGCATTTCAGCGAACCATGGCTAAATAAAATTACCTATTAGGTTAATTAATATGGAACCTTTCTGAGTTAGTATTGCATCACAGTGTGTAAAATTCAGATTGTGTTTAGCATTTAATCTAATTTACTTCACCAGTCTGCTGTTTCTTTGTTGTTCCTTTGGCTGGAGCCTGAATACGCATTCAGAAAATTAACCCGGATAAACAAAACAAAACAAAACTCCTTTCAAAACAGAATTACCTAGATTCCTTTGTATTCATGTTCCTCAGTTTCTGGTCCTGTGACCAACAGCATCTGCATTGCTTTTGGGAGGCTTGTTAGAAATGCGAGATCTCAGGGTGCCTGGGCAACTCAGTTGGTTGGGTATCTGACTCTTGATTTTAGCTCAGGTCATGATCTCAGGGTTATGGGATCTATCCCCGAGTCAGGCTCTATGCTGAGTATGCAGCCTGCTTGAGATTCTCTCTCTCCTCTCCTCTGCACCTCCCCCACTCCACACACTCTCTCACTTTCTTTCCCTCTCTGAAAAATAAACAATAATAATAAAAGAAAGAAAGAAATGGAAGATCCTGGCTTCAGCCCAGACCTAGTCAGTCAGAATTCTGTGTTCTACTAAGGTCTCCACCTGATTAGCATACACAATAAAGGGTGAGAAGCAAAACTTCAGGTGCTTTTTTACTGACTGACACATAGGCTTTGAGGAGATTTCTGATGCCAGGTGAATATTGGAAGAGAAAAGCAAAAGAACTAACTTGCTCTGAGTTATGGTTCTCATATGCTTTCTTCCTGCTGGAAGCTGCTTGACTCTCTGTCTTGAGCCCTCTTTCCAAATGTTTTGACAATGGTGCTAGCTCCGAATGGTTCTAAATGATTCTCTGAACTTGAGTAGAGGCCTCCTAAGTGCATTTAAGGAAGTTTGCATGGAAGGGACAGGTCACCCCTCCTTGTGGTAGCGTGAGCTAGGCAGGTCACTGGCGACGCTGTGCCATGTTCCCACCCAGACTCTGTTGTTAAGCTCTGCGACTGGAGAATGGAACTATCACTCGTCTGCTTAAAGCTTTCCATCCTAAGGAATCTCAAACCTTTGCTAATAATACATGGATGGGGTTAGAAGCCCAAATCTAGGAGAGGGTTTTTTTCGTTTTTTGTTTAGTTTGTTTTTTTTTTTGTTTTTTTGAGATTTTGATTGTACCCTATTTTAAAACATATTAAGTCCTTCTGCATTGTGTCCTGGGACTGCACCCAAACTGTTCCCCTGAGAATTAGGAAAGAAGAAGGACAATTTTTTATTTTTTTGCTGACCAGAATAAGATTAATGCCGAGAAGAAAAAAAATAAGCTCAAGTCCTGTTTTATATTTCTTCATGTAAGATAATCATCTATCGGGCTAATTAACATCTTGTAACACTAATGTCTTTATGAGAAAATTGAGTATTTGCCACTTGAAAGGCCATGTGTCAGATGCAGGTAAGAGCTGAGGGGTCTATTGAATCCCTGTTTTTGTTGAAGGATATAAAGTTACCCAATGAGATTTTAATAGTCAGGTACAATGCATCTTAACTGGTGACAATATTGACTAACCCGATCTCATTCAGGTCTGGTGGGGGTGGGAGCTGCTATATGGCCAAAACCACTTTGACTCATTTGAGCTGTGTCTTTCAAAGTAAGAGACCATATTCTGGTTCTGAGAACCATGGTGGTGGCTGGTCCACTTATAAGTAAATACATTACAGTTGTGGAAAGTATCAGGGGAAGCTGGAGTTAGGGGACCTAACCCAGTCTGAGAGATCAGGAAGCCTCCCCAGAGAAGTGGTGGTGAGCTTGCCATTCCCTGCTCTGATGGAGAAAAGCCTTTGCCCCTTCCCTGGGAATGCCATTTTTTCTCTACATGCACACTCCCTGCTAATGCTCCAAACTTAATAGTTCAGATAAACTTTTCATCTTGAATTCCTTTGCCAGAGAGTGTGCGTATCAGTTTTCAAATACTTTATATCAAAATTCATCTCTGATTAGCTTGCTGCCCAAGTTATTTCAGGTCAAACCTTAACTGACATCTTGTGATCTAGCCCACAGTTCTAGGTGGCTTGTGCTGCTTCCAAGGAAAGTTCATCAAAATGCACAGAGGTTCTTTTTCTCTCATAGAGTGAAAACTGAGAATGGTACAGCTCCTCTGCTTAAAATGACCAATTCTATATACAGTTCCAAGGAGACGCAGTCCTTCTCATTTTTTTAATACTAAACTTTAAATTTCAGAATAGTTTTAGACTTATAGAAAAACTAAAGACAATAGAGAATTCCTGTTTCCTCCTCACTTGGCTGCCCCTGTTGTTAACCTCTTACACTGCTCTGTGTGCTATGGACAGATGGTTCGTTTGTCTCAACTGAGGCCCCCACAGTGTTGCACTGCTGTGAACTAAACAACTTCATTTTGATTTCATTAGCTTTTCTTAATTTCTTTTTTGTATTTTAGGGTCCCATCCAGGATAGCATGTTACATGTAGTTGTCATGTGTTCTTAGATTCCTCTGGGTTATGATAGTTTCTCAGACTGTCTTTGTTTTTCATGACCTTGGCAGTTTTGAGAAGTACCAGTGAGGCATTTTGTAGGCGGCAGTCCCTCAGTTTGGGTTAATTTAGTGTTTTGGGGAGAAAGACCACAGAGGGTGAAGTGGATTTTCTTAATCACATCACATCAAGGGTACCTGCTAGCAACATGACTTACCACTGGTGAGGTTAACTTGATCATATGGCTAGGGTCTTGTTTCCCAGCTCTCTCCATTGTAAAGTTATCATCCATCTCCCATCCCTGCCCTCCATACTCTGCTCTGAAACCAGGTGCTTGGCTCAGCTCTTACTTGGTAGTAGGGGGAGAGGGAGGGAGGCTTGCATTGCTTTTGATTTGTTCAGTCACCAATATTTTTGAGCCATTACTATGTGCTGACCCTCTGTTCTGCCCTGGAACAAGATGATGTGAACACAACTTTGTCCCTGATCTTGGTCTTCCAGAATCAGAGGAAACACACTCCCAGAAGCAAAGACAAGTGAATATCCTCTGAATGTGAGGAAGGAAGCAAACTAGGGGATAGAGGGGAAACATGGAGCCTGGGCAGTAAGGGGAAACCCACCTTACATATGGTGGCTGGGAAGGACACCTCTGAAAGGAGCTGTTTGAGCTGACTCCAGACTAACAAGAAGCACTTACCCACGCACAGAGTGAGGGAAAATGTGTTCTGGGAGGAGGAACAGCAGTTCATATGCAGATGGTGAAATGGGGAGGAGGACGGGGTATTTCAGGAACAGATAGCGGAGTAGCATGACTGGACTGAAGAAAGCTCCTGGATAGAGGTGTGATACGAAATTGGGAGCATGTGGGGCTTCCTGCGCACAGGTCTCCATTCTTAGTTTTAAGGTAGAAAGAAGCTCAAGCTATAATTTTAATAAAAATCTAATTAATTTCCTCTTACCAACACAGACACACTGATGTTAGATGTGGATAGAGGGAGGGCAGTTGGAAAGAAAATAACTTGTAATCATTTCCAAGCACAACTTTATATTTATATTATATTTATTTTCATTTATCAGGTAAGTTTTTCTAATATTTATAAAAATAAAAGGTAGTACTTCCACACAATAAAATTTGGCCTAAACACACACAAAAAAAAAGAACTTCTGAAAGAAATTCATAAAAGTAAATTCTCCTTCCCTCCAATCCATCATTCAGATCAATTCACCAAACCCTCTCTCTCGAGAAGAAATCCTTATAGAAGTGGTCGTATAAACACTGTTATTAAAAGTCACCCTACACATGTGCTCCCAGTTTATTTCTTAGTTAAAAATACTTTAAGATTGGGGTGCTTGGGTGGCTCAGTGGGTTAAAGCATCTGCCTTTGGCTCAGGTCAAGATCCCAGGACCTGGGATCGAGCCCTGCATCAGGCTCTCTGCTCAGCAGGCAGCCTGCTTCCTCTTCTCTCTCTCTGCCTGCCTTTCTGGCTACTTGTGATCTCTGTCTGTCAAATAAATAAATAAAATCTTTAAAAAAATACTTTAAGATTAAAAAACACACTGAAAGATCAAAATATCCATCTTCAAGTTTTAAGAATCTACTAATTTGGGGGGAAGGGGCATGGAAAGTCTTAAAGCATATCTACCATAGGAAAAGTGCTGAGGAAAAGAGTGAAAAGCCAGATCATTTTTGAGATCCCATTTCAATTAGTGATTTATTCACAAATAATTATATGTATTTAATATGTATTTTCTCTTATTTTTTTCTCCATAACTGATGAAGGTGATTTCTTCTATATCCAAGTATGCTTTTATGCGAGTGAAGTGTAACATAGAGCAGGGTTTGGCAAACTTTGTCTGTAAAGGACCAGATCGTATGTATTTCAGGCTTTTCGGGGCATATGGTCTCTTTAGCAGCTCTTCAACTCTGCTGTGAGGACAAGAAAGCAGCATAGACAACATGGAAATGAATGCGCAGCTGGGCTCTAATAAAATCTTATTTATGAACACTGAAATTTGAATTTCATATGATGTTCATAAGTCATCAGATATTCATCTTCTGGTTTTTTTCAACCATTTAAAAAAGTCAAACCCAGTCTTAGCTTATAGGTTACAAAAACAGACACTGGGCAGGATTTGGTCTGCGGTTTATGGACCCCTGTGTATTATTGTGTGTTGCCCCCGTGTCCCCAGTAGAGAGAGGGTTGATACTACTGCTAGTCTCATCCATTTGCTGCCATGAATGGGAAGGAAAGAGGTAGCTTTAAGACTGGTGGTTGTAATTGGTTCTGTCCTCGAGACTATTTTATCTCCTGGTCTGCCTGTAATTGGGGTTTTTCACCTGTATGTCCACTTAGTGACCTTCATCCATCGTGAGTCCTGGGATGCAGGGAAAAAACTGAGACCTAGCCTGGGGATAAAAGGCCAAGTTCTTAGTCTGGTGTATGGACTTCTCCTCTCTTTTTAACTCTCTCTTCCACTTTATTATAAAAGAATTTGGCTCTCCCAAGACTCCTCATGTATAGGGTCCTGTTTTCTCTGTCTGAAATGTCCCATTCCCGCTCCCGTGACATCACCCCTTAAGGCACCATGTTCCACTTTCCAGTCTCATTAGACTTCAGGAGTCCAAGTGCTTCCAAACTCTCCACACTGGGCTGAGCATGTCCTTCTGTGTTCCTTTGGTATTTATCATGGGAATTGGTAGAATGTTTTAGAATTATTGTGTTTATAGTACACAGACATACTTGAACTCCTTCTTGATAGGTTTCCCCTAACTGATGACAGTCCTAAAAGTTTACATGACTGTACCAATCAGGAGAAGAGAAGCTGAAAGAAAAGAAAACTTTTCTATTAGACTATCAAAAAAGAAAGTCATCATTATGCTAGAGGGAAGACTAAGTTATCTCTGTATTCTCTTTGTAGAAAATATTCTTGAATTCTTACAGAAGAGGTAATCAAAGATTATGCAGCCAAATTGTAGAAAGAAAAGTATTAGAGAGGTGTGTCAGTTAATAAATATGTTACATTATTTTTCTGAATTTAATATTATTTGCCCTATTTGATAGGTTTAAAAATTTGCAATTTCTTGTGATTTATTTTCTCATTCGGAGTTCACTTTTGTACTCAATTTTTTATTCATTATTTTCTATACTTTTCCAAAGATTTATTTATTTTAGAGAGGGAGTGTGCGTGCAAGTAGGGAGGAGGGGCAGGGGGAGAGGGGAGACAGAGAATCTCCAGCAGACTCCCTGCTGAGCACAGAGCTGGACACTGGGGCCCAATGCGAGGACCCTAAGATCATGACCTGAGCCGAAGTCAAGAGTTAGCCGCTTAACTGACTGAGCCACCCAGGTGCCCCAAATCTCTACACTTTTTCAAAATAAGAACACCCCAGTTGTTTGACCTTCAACCTTAAAACGTTGTCCTTCCATAATCATAATTACAAAGAATTATCAATTCTGGGGCACCTGGGTGGGTCAGTCAGGTAAGCACTTGGGATTCTCTCCCTCTCCTTCTGCCCCCCTCCACCCCTGCACCCTGCTCTTTCTCGCTCTCTGTAAAATAAATAAATAAACCTCTAAAAAAAAGAATTATCAATTCTGCTTAAAATCTTATTTTGAACTGTGGTGAAGAAATCACACATCTGCAGCATAAATTAAGTTTGGAAGTTTTGAGTTTAGAAGAACTGAAGGATACGTGAGCATGGGCAGGTGTTTCATACATTATCTTACCAGGTAACCAATCCTGTGTGAGCTTGAACACACTGATTACTGCGACAGCTCTAATTGTAAGCTTTGTGACCAGTTCTTATTCTTGAAAAATTTAGACTCTGTGGGTGATAATTACATAATTATTCAAATTGTCAAAAGAAGCAACAAATTAAAGGAGACTTTTCCTGAAATAAGGTTATATATCATAAGTATAGAACTTAAGTGATTGAATTCTCTCTTGGTGAGCCACAGGGCAGTCAACTTCATCTATCAAGAGTGAGGGAGTGCAAGGGAATAGAGGGTAACGGGGGGAATAAAAGTAAAGTAGGCAGTAGTCCCTTGGTATTAAATTGAAGGGCTTTTATTGCTGTGTGGGAATAAGGCAACTCCAGTAATAAAATATTCTGCCAGGCTATAATATATTGATAGATCTGATACTTCTGCTTTTTAACTTTCTTGTGCATTCTATCACCTTTTATATACCCTTGAAGTATAATTCTGTCCACTTTATTAGTATGCCCTCACACATCTTTGGAAAATGATGGCATCAGAAACATCTATTAGAAATGAGAGTCCATGTCCCTTAGCCGGCCGAGCAGATGAAAGCCTATGGAAAGTCTGTATCATCATATTCCAACTGAGTGAAATTGCAGCATAGATTTATCTTTTAGTCGTTCTCAGTACCGTGTTACGGAGATGATCTGGACCAAGCAAGAGAAGTGGTAACAATGTATCTGTGAGTGTGTAATGGTTACGTCACCCACCAGCTTGGCTGCCAGCTTGGCCGCATACCCAATGGGGGCAGTTGGGGCTTGTGCTGAGGGTCTCCACACCCCTAGTTGCAGCCTCTGCTGGGAAAGACAAAAGCCAAATGACACTGAGTGGAGAGTATATTCTGAATGTTGGAAGGAAGGTGTCAGTAGCTGTTGAAGATCTGAGCTATTTTATGTAAATGTAAATAAGAAGAAAATAGGGTGCACCTGGGTGGCACAGTCAGTTGAGCATCTGACTCTTGGTTTCAACTCACGTCCCAATCTCGGGTTGTGATCTCAGGTCATGAAATGGAGCTCCATGTTGGGCTCCACGCTCAGCACAGAGTCTGCTTACTGATTCTCTCTCACTCTCCCTCTACCCCTCCTGCTCGTGCTCTCTCTCTCTCTCTCAAATAAATAAAAAAAAAATTTTTTTAAGAGATAGTAGAAATGTAGGTCAATAGTCTTAAAAAAGAATTATTGACATAAAAATTTGGAAAGACACCACATTGAAGCTTTAGTCCTAACCAGGCATCTGAAGCCCCACTATTTATAAGAATATCATTGCATTTTTAGTGCGCTGATTAAATGATTGTCAAAGTGTATGTTGTGTCTCAAATCTTAAATGAAGACCACTTGTGTTAAACCCAATCTTCCTAGAACACAGATTTTAAAATAATTTGTTATTTAAATGGAACTCTTTTTATGATATTTTATATAAACATCTATTTGTTTTTAGTCATTTTGATTCTGTTTACTTTTGGTATTTAGTTTGGATAGTAATTATGTGCTGTAACAGAGAAGAGATTTCTGCAAATGCATTACTTCTTTAATTCAATACATTGTTTATGTACAACTGTGATAACAAGTGGGGCAGTTACAGAGATGGAGGCCCTTGTCCTTAACCTCTAAAGGATCGGAAGTAAGTTAGACACAAGGGTTTTGCTCTCCCTAAGTTGAATATGAGTGCAGCAATTGAAGAAGTATGCCAGTATGTTCATGATTCCATCAGAATGCTTTCAGGAAACAAACCCATTCAAGGTAAAACCATTTTATACACACACACACACACACGCACGCACACACACACACGCACACACACACACATTTGTGTGTGTGTGTGTGTGCGTGTGTGTGTGTGCGTGCGTGTGTGTGTGTATATCCTGGAGAATTGCTAGAAGGTAGAGAGTGCTAGCAAAAGCAATGGATTATCTGAACATCCAGGCCTTAGGAAGGCAGAAACCAGGTCAATTCAGGGGACTTCATCTGCAAAAAAAACCATTCTTGTTAGTCCTTAATATGACTTATCCCATTGACATATGCTAGTTTCTTTCCATCTCTCTCCCAAGCGATTGTTCACTGAAGTCCCGGCAGACATATCTGACTGACTCTCTGCCTATACTATGAATTGGCTGTTCCTGCTGGGTTGGGTGCAGGCCACTGTGGTCTAGGAGGCCATGACTCCTCCTGATCAGCTGGACTGTCTCACTAGACAAGGACTTTGAGCACAGCCTGATGAGCTAGGAGGGGAAGTTGACCATAGTAGATGGCTTATACATTGAATGAGAACTTAACAAAATAAACTAAATAAGGGAGCTCTTCTGTCTGCTGGAATGTTCACGGAAGGCTTTGTGGAAGAAATGACATTTAAATTAGATTATAGAAGTTGGGTCAGATTTCTATATTAAGAGCAAGTAAATGAAGAAGGATGGAGTTGTAGGTCGTGAAGCAATTTGAGTCAAGCTATATAGGGCTATGCTGGGGCTGTGGGCAGGTCAGTCTAGCCCAGTGATTCTCAGGTCCTCAGCGTAGCTTCCCTGAATCCCCTGAGCAGCCTGAGTCAACACCTGGGATCCAACTTAGACTGATTGAAATAGGATCTCTGGGGTTTGTGTTCAGATTATTTGCAGTTTTTAGAAGTTCCCCTCAGATGCTTTTGATGCAGAGAGGTTGGAGAACCCCTGGGCAGCTTGAGAGGACAATATATTAAGAATTCGTGAACTGGGGTTGGAAAGGGACATTTGAAAAAGACTGGAGGCTTTCTAGATCAGGCCGAAGAGTTTCTTGACTATTTCCTGTAAATAGGATGGAGCTGTGAGCATTATATTTTATTGGCTGCCACCGTTTTCTGAGCCCAGTGTAGCTGCATCTGTTAGAGACCTTTCAGGGCACTAGACAGAGAGGGAAAGGAAAGAAGCAGGGTCTAGATATATGTGGCACGGCCTTTGGTACTCATTAAGAATGTCATTTATTCATTGTTTCTCTATAGGAGTAGACGTCCTAATTCCAGATTTAATTTTCCAGGATATAGTGGAGTTTTTGTACAATTCTTTCTTCTCTCTTTAGGGGAGTCGGCTGCATCTTTGTCGAAATGATCCAAGGAGTTGCTGCTTTTCCAGGAATGAAAGACATTCAGGATCAACTGGAACGAATATTTCTGGTAAGTTCTTTACAGAGTGCTTCTGAGAAAAATTGGTTTCTCATTCATCCTTTCGTGACAAATTGTACAGTGCTGTTGAAAAATGATTTTAAACAAATTTATTGGTTGTCACATTTAATTCTAACAAATTTTTTTGCACCTTTGAAAAAGCAGGAAATCGGTTAAGAATTGTGTTTTTAAACTACTGCACATGAATAATGTGCCAAAATGGTAGGAGACGATAGATTGTTGGTAGCAATGTAGAATAGTGGGTTAAAAATGAGGGCTCTGGGGCGCCTGGGTGGCTCAGTTGGTTGAGCAACTGCCTTCCACTCAGGTCACCATCCCGGACTTCCAGGATCGAGTTCCGCATCGGGCTCCCAGCGACTTGGGGAGTCTGCTTCTCCCTCTGACCTTCTCCTCTCTCATGCTCTCTCTCACTCATTCTCCCTCAAATAAATAAATAAAATCTTAAAAAAAAAAAAAAAAAAAAGCCAGGGCTCTGGCAGAAGAATTTCAAACAATTTATGTAGGTGCCCGGACCCCTTTAAGTGGGTGGAGCTTAACTTTCTGCCATCCCCACCCACTTAAATGTGGGCTTTAATTGGTAACTTTTTCCATCAAGTAGAGTTTGGAAAAAGGAGGGTAGCTTTAAAATGGAGAACAGGTAAACCACCTCAGCCAGGTTTTAAAGGCTTGCATCATCAAAGATAAATCATGTTGGTAGCCTGTACTTTGATAAAATGTGTACATTTTACGTTATTTTACATTATTGTAAAATGTGCAATTTTACAATTATACATTTGATAAAATGTGTCACTGCCTCTGTGGTCTTCCTTTCAAAAACTCTAACCCTAGTCTGATCATAAAAACACATCACACAAACTTGAGGGACATTCTACACAATGCCTGATTAGTACTTCTCAAAACTGTCAGAGTCATCAAAAACAAGGAAAGCCTGAGAAATTGTCATAGCCCAGAGGAGGCTAGGGAGCATGATAATTCAACATAGTATGGTATCCTGAATGGAATCCTGGAAGAGAAAAAAGGACATTAGGGAAAACCAGTGACATCTGGTAAAAGTGGGCAGGTTAATAAATATCAGTATACAAATACACCATTTAATTTAAGATTTAAAGAGGAAACTGGTGAGGGGTATATAGGAATTCAATGTACAGTTTTTCGCAGCTTTTCTATCAGTCTAAAATTATTCTAAAATTAGAAGCATTTCAACTTTTAAAAATCTGCACAAAGAGAAAATAAAATGTGTTCTTGTGCCAGACGTTCTGGATTTATCACCTGCACTGTCATCTTGAGCAAGGAATTTAGTTAATTGAGCCGTAGTTTCCTTGGGGAGAAATGAAGGCTAATAACAGCACCCATCTCATAGGTTGTTTGGATGAATAATTGACTTAATACACATAAAGCGCTTTTAGAACAATGCCTGGCACATAGTTAACATCCCACAAGTTATTATTTTTATCAAAGCATTTTATACTGAATGTTTTTGTTCAGTAGAACTTCCACATTAGCTAATATTCATATAAACCTATTTCTTAAAACATGGAATCAGAGCCAGACAAATTAAGGTCTTTGGTGACAGGATTCAAGCTGTATGCATTATAGCAGTCAATCACATTATCATACTTTTACCTTCTTGAGTAAGACTCCCATATAAACTCACTGGGGCAAATTTTAGTATGGACCGTAGCAAGAGATGAACTTACGTATTAGCATGTATTTTAGTTATGCAAATGCAGCATTAGTGTATAGCTTTCATATTAAATATAAGGACCCAGGAGGGTGTAGTGAAATGAATTGAGACCCCCCCCCCCATCACTATTGTGTTCACTATTGTGTTCATCAGCAGTAAAATGACTACAAAAGTGGGCAATGGAAACTAGGGAATCGAAGCACACATGATTCCTCCAGGCTGTATCCTATATACCCTAGGTGCCCCTGTAAATCATGGCAGATGGAGAAATAGCAGAGTCCCTAATATTCTAGAAACCTTCTTCCAAGTGTTGCTCTATTGATTTCTTCTCCCAGAAGCTGTCTGTATAAACTTTCTTTTTAATTTTACTTATTTTTTTAAATACATAAAGTCCCACATTGAATGTTAAAATGTCTTACAATTATAAGAACAGGGCATCTGTATACAGAAAATTTCCAGTGTCTAAAAGCTGAAAAATCACCCTTTTGTCCTAAGAAGCAGAGAAAGCCACATTTAATGTTTTTACGTATATTCTCCATTTCTATACACATTAAAATTAAATCATATTTTATATACCTTTTATAACTTTCTTTTTTCATCTAACAATTTGTAATTAACACTTTTCATTGAAAAATGAATCCAGAAACTTATTGTTCTTAATAACAAAGGAGTGTTTCATTGCATGGATGAGACGTTTTTTGCTTAATCAGCCCATGGTAATAGCTTGTTTACAGTCTTTAACTATTATTAAGTACTGCCAGATACATCCTTTGCATACTAATCCTCTTGGTTAAAAATAATTATTAGAATTCAAAGTCCTTAATTCAATAACATTTAATTTTCATAAATTTATTGACTGTTCTTACACTTAGATCCCTTCATCTGTAGTCATGAAACATTTCCTTCTCCCTGTTCCTAAGAAAACCTCTTACTGATTTGATTGAGATTATACTGAGCCTGTAGATTATATTAGGAAGAAAATATATAAAGTAGAGCTTTCCCATCTAAGAATAAATTATATTTCTTTATTAATATTTTATGGTCCTTTGCATAAGTATTTGGTTTTTATCACTATTTTCTACTAAGCTTTTATTTTCATTCAGTTATTTTACATAACTTTCCAGAACTATTTTCTTAAAAATATAATAAACTTGTTTATTTTTATGTCACTAAAAAAAATAGCAAAAGAGGGAATTTTAATGGGCTGTGGTTTGCATCATAAAAATTTTTATGCTAAAACATATCTTCAAATATTTAGCCTTTTAATTTATTTGAAGCTGAACTATAATAATAATAATAATACCATTTAATTATATTCTGAGAATAATTTCCTAAACTTTAGTTTGAGCCTAACTGTTCACTCTGCAATAATTATTGAATAATGCTTATATAACCTTGTTAAATTACTGATTTCTATACTAAAATCACTAACTTACTATATTTGAAATCAGGAAACTTCAAAGGGGAATCATATAGAAAGAAATATTTTCATATATACATTATTTCCAGATGAATTTAAAAGAAAAGGAAATGGTTATATAAGTGAGATATATGCTACAACAATAGAAGCAAAAAATGAGTTTCATAAAAGCATGGTTTATTACTAGAGTTAGTCAAAGATTTCATTTTATATATTATTTTTATAATGCAGTGATATCCAATAGGTACTGTCTTGTTGGATTGCTTCCTGTTTGCAAATTTTCCTATTATTATTATTTTTAATGGCAATAATTTCCTAACTTTATGGGTATTCAGAGACCTTTGAGCTATGACTAGGCTTTTAATAAATCAAAGAAATAAGATTGCAGATTTCCCATGGGATATTGGTATGTGAAACCACAATTTACTCCTGTTAGAGCACAGAGCTCCTTAAATGCAGATAAATATCATGATTGATGGTAATAGTTTCTTCATTTACTGTAGTTTTTTTTTTTTTTTAACATGTGTAATGATTCTAACAAGTAAAATGTTCTTTGGCAATTAGGAGATAAAGGTCATTGTCTGTATAAAATTGCTGCTTTAGAATTAAATAGTATTATGTTGTACTCTGAAGAATGAGACATGACCACAAAGAGAGGAATCTACAGACTTCTTAAGACAGTTAATGTTATCATCTTAAATCTTATTTTCTCTACGAAATTGTTTAAATTTGCAAAAAGTAAATTTATATCCCATCAAATATGGAGACTATCTCAGGAATGGTGCGGTCACTGGAAGAAGAAATTTTACTAATCCAGAATAGTTGAATCACTGGGAAAAAATGCTTTTCCTCGGTGACCTTTTATGTCTGGTCTGAGTCAGAATTACTATTAAAGCGTGATTAAATCCCCTTTCACAGGCTTCTCCTATAAATTGCCAGAGACTCTCTTCTAAAGTGGCATTTGTGTATCCGGCCTCTGGTAAGGCATTGCCAAGGAGATAATCAACATTGAGAAGTCATAAAACATGGGATTATTTGGTTTGTTTTGTACTTTAATACAGGGATTAAGTCCATTCATTCTCCTGTGAACTGTGTATAGCAAGGCGGTTAATAACTTAGAAGATCAAAATTAATAGCTTGTTACCCAAGACAACTAATACAATTAACTCCCACACACTGAGTCTTTCCAACAAATACAAAAGGCAACAAAGACCAATAAGGAAAGCCCTTATATTTTTCTTTTGAAGATTTTCTCTTTCTTTTTTTCCTTCTCTCCCTTGTTTGAGGGAAGGGAGTGGTGCATATTTTTAAGTTCATCAAACTTATTTCTGCAGCATAATAACTGTGTTGATGTCGATTAGGTGAGCTGGTTTTGCTACAATCTGGATTTCGCCACTAAATCATTTTCCTGGAAATTGTGATATTCCTATGCAAGAAAGGAAGGAAAGTGATGGAAGTTTGACAAATTACATCCAAGACATTTTGAATTGCCAGGTGAATGGGCACCTAGCTGTCTGAGCAGTAACTGCTGTTAGGTGAGAAGAGTGATTTATATTCATTTCTCCAGCATTACCTCTTTCTTAGTGTGGCATGAGGTATGCTACTCACCTTCGTTATTTGCAAAAATAAGCAGGAGATGTATTCATCCTGGTAAATATATATTCAAAGTGACAAAAATCAGAAGAAATAACGAAAATTTGTATTCTAATCACATTTTTCCGAATTGAAAAAGAAATCCACTTGGTGGAACCCTGGGAATATGCGTCTCTCTCACTTCACAACAGCTGCACAAATGGCAGAGAATGCTTGCACAGCTGCCTGAGACCTTTGGCAGATGCTTCTGGCTTTGTGTGGCTGGCTGGTGGCCCAGTGTACAGCGGCCATGACAGAGGAGCTGGCATGAGTTAGTTGTGGGGCCGTCCTTGTTCTCCCTGCCTTTGACTATTGATAACCCTGAGGATCTCACCTCTCGCTGTTTTCTAGATCTTTGGGCCTGCAATGAAATTTCATTGAGCAATTGTTTGTTATCCTGTTGTACATTACTTGATTAGTACAGTTGTTCAGATGTTCCTCTTCCTTAAATCTATGTCCTTCAGAATCTGTGTGCGTGTGTGTGTGTGAAAAGAGCCACTTGCAACTTTGAAAACTATTACTCAGCCTGGCTTTTGAGTCACATCCTTGCTTAAGCCTCTGTGTTTTCCAGAGAACTAACTGTAGAAATGTGGTCTTCAGATTCAATTCAGTCCTTGTTTCCCCAACCTGCTCTGTGTCCAGGCTCTTAGCTCAAACGATAACATTGAAGTTTCATGACTGGCTGAGATGGCCATATGGAAAGTAAGAGAAAACCTGGTGGTCATTATCTTTAATGGCTGTTACCATCCATTTAGATGTAGTAGGCAGAATGTTAAGATAGAATATTGAGATCACAGATTGTGTCCCCAGTACCACTATTGGATTTGCTTGAGGTCATTTCTGGCAGACTTCTTCAGCACTCACTTTGCAGCACTAGATACAGTGGATGTAAAGGAATTGTGTGTCATGGTGTCTGCCCTGGGGAAACTGATGACGAGGTGAGCAGGCAAGACATACGTTTAAGAATAAAGTCATGAATCATTGCTGAGCAGTTGGTCAGCAGAAGGGAGACCCAGTAACAGTGGCAGATCCTGTAGTAGTTAAAATGCTGAACTCAAAGAGTTAAATATTGGGTTGTAATCCTAAATTGTTGTTTTCCCCTGGATAAGTCACCTTTTCTAATTGGAGTGCAGTTTCAGCATCTGCAAAGGGAGGAGTTGAACCAAATGATTTCTTTTTTTTTAAATTAACATATAATGTATTATTAGCCCCAAGAACTAAATGATTTCAATAATGTCTTGCAGCTCTAACCTTTTTTTAATTCTAAAAATACATGATATTACAGGATTATGCGTAAAGGCTGTGGGTGTTTAAAGAGAAAATTTCTAAGAAAATTTTTGTCAAGCACTGAAGAGAGTATAAGACTTGAAGTGGAATAAGAGAGATGGAGACATCAGGCAACGTTACAGAAGTGAAGCGGGGACAGTAGGAGTCTGCCCTATATGGGTGGAAGGTGAGATTGGGTGTTTGAGCCTGAACTCCAATAGACTGAGGACTTTTTTATCTTATTTTATCCATAAAGTAATAAGGAGATAATATAGTCTTTTTTTTTTTTTTAAAGATTTTATTTATTTATTTGACAGAGAGAGATCACAAGTAGACGGAGAGGCAGGCAGAGAGAGAGAGAGAGAGGGAAGCAGGCTCCCCGCTAAGCAGAGAGCCCGATGTGGGCCTCGATCCCAGGACCCTGAGATCATGACCTGAGCTGAAGGCAGCGGCTTAACCCACTGAGCCACCCAGGCGCCCGATAATATAGTCTTTTAACGAGAGTAATAATGTTAAAACGGCATTTTAGCAAAATTAATACATGATTAATATATGATGATAAACTCAGCTGCATGAGCACTATAGAGAACTAAGCAATACATTGGGTTGCAGGATGTTGAAAATATTAAATGGTAACTTTTTAAACAGTTTAAAAAAGTTCAGAGTGGGGGTAAAGGGCAAAGAGAGGGGGAGAATCCTAAGCAGGCTCCACACTCAACTGGGAGCCTGACTGGGCGTTCCATCTCACAACCCTGAGATCATGACCTGAGCCAAAATCGAGTCAGGACACTTAAGCGATTGAGGCACCCAGGTGCTCCATTAAATAATTTTTAAAGTCAACTTTAGAAAACGTCAGGGAGAAAAATTATACTACCTCCCACCCTAGAACAGATACCTCTTCTAATTTGTACACGTTTCTTTCAAGCCTTATCAATAGCTACAGCTCTTTATATGATGGCTATTCTTTTTCAGAATGTTAAGTGTATAAAAAATAAGGCAGAAAAATTTAAAAGCAGTATGAAAATAAATTTAAAAATCATCATTTAGAGACAACCAGTATTAAGCTTTTTCCTATTTTCTAGGTTTTCACAGTTGGGTTAATAATAAATTTATGGGGTTTTGTATCCAGCTTCTCTTTATTTTTACATTAAATTGGGAGCAATTTCCAAGCCATTAATATATACTTGAAAATATTATTTTAATTATACTGTAATGTCTTCTAAATATGCCCAAATGTGCTATCACATTGTCCTATCAGTAGGTAATTTGCTTGCGGATTTTATGCTACACTAAGCATCACATATTTTTTATCCCATTCAGTTTTTCCTTCAGCAAGGATTATTAGGCACCTAAACTGTGCCTGACACTGTGCCCACAGGTGGTGGTAGGACACAGTCCCTGCTCCTCTCAAAAGTACTGTCATCTGGGCTGCATTTGAATAGCTTCCAGAAAGTCACATCAGAAAGACATTGCAAAACTGTTGTGATACGTCTTAGATACTAATGATATGGAAGAGAAAGGAATCAAAAATAACTTCAGAGTTTCAGCTTTGGGAAACAAAGTGATTTGTGAGATCATCGAAAATAATGGGAACATTGAAAAGAAGTGCCCCTGGAGAGGAAAGAAAAGACAGCTCAAGTTACTGGACTTTATATGGCAGCAGGGGGATCCCCGCTGGGGAGGCCCACAAATCATACAAACAGAATCAGGGGCAAGATGAAGCTCAAGGGATCATTCACCCAAAGCAGACAAAGTTGGGTCCCAAACCATGGTAGTTCTTGAATAGTGAAAATGTGGAGGGGGAAATGTAGTGCAGTGCTGTCTAAACCTTACAGACGTTCATGGTCTGTGGGGGGTGGGGCAGAGGTAGGGAGCTAGCCAGGAGAGAATCCGTGCATGACTTGAAATTCAGTGTAAGAGTGACCAGGGAGAAGTGAAGGATAAGTAAGGAAGGAGAAGATATCACTCCCTCCAGGGAAATTACAGATCAGTTCAGTTGTGTTTAGCTAGTGGGTGGGGTTAGGTGTCCTTCCTTATTGTGTTCCCTCAGTGTGTTTCTCACTCTGCCTGTACAGCATGAGGCACACTCTGTTTGTTCATTAAATATTTTTAGGCCAGAGGAGGAGAAGGATTTCCTGTCCAAGAAATGGTAGAGTCAACATAGGAAATACATCTGGGTTTAATCAGAAAGTTTAGACTGTCCATGGTTTTCAAAGGAGACTTGGGACTTAGGATTCTCCTCAGTGTCTTGGGGGAAGAGGGACATAGGCTCAAGGGAGGCATACTTTCAGCCCCTCTACTCCTGGCTCTGCCTTTATTAAGATTTTGTGGACGAAATGTATCTCATTGCTGAAGGACAAGTTAAAAACCCCTGGATGAATGAAATATTAAGAGCCTCCCAGGTCAAGGTTCTAGGGGGAAAAAAAAAAAAAGACCATGTGGAAGAAAAAATGATAAAGAGATCCAGTGACAATGGAGGTAATAAAGAAATAAAGAAATAACTATATGAGTGATTCCTATAGGGGACATTAGCTCGAACTTCTTAAAAGTCTGTGACTTCATAAAAGACTTCATAAAAGTTCTGTGCTAATTAATAAACTAATGAAATTTTGGTAGCAAACTGCGGTAGGGTCATTTGTCACAAGAAAAAACAAGGACAGTAGGATAGCCCATTATAGAATAACTAATCCCACTAATATTTGCAAAGAAATTTCTATTTGAATATCAGCTGGTTGTTATGTGTAAATTTGAATTAGCTCACTTGGTGAAAAAATATTTTTTTACCTTGAGTATTCTTGCATTAACATTATAGTATTACAAACTTTCTATGAATGGAAAATGTTAATATTTTCATGAAATCATTCACTTTTTCATTAAGTTATTAATTTCATCAACAAATAATTATTATGTGGTTACCATGGGTTAAATGTTCTTCCCTCTTCTGGGGAGAGAGGAGTGCAAAAAAACAAAGCCCCTGTTCTCTTGGAAGCTGTATTCCTAGGAGGGAAGGTAGATAATAACCAAATAAATGTAGAATGTGTTTCATAAATGTTGCATGAGAAAGGCTACTTTACATATGGTGTTCAGGGAGGTCTCTCTCAGAAGGTGATACTTGTGAAGGTAGTGAAGGCACGAGACATCGGGGATCGTTTAGGTGGAGGGAAGAGCAATTTGTGTATCCTTAATGATGATAGTATCAAAATCAGTGTTCTCAAGCCTGAATTCAGTGAATTAAGGATCATTCTTTCTAGTACATCCACCTGATTTTTACCACTCTTGTTACTCTGACCTCCTTCATATAAAGCATTTCCTTCTGCAAGAAGTCCTCACTTTGTGTGAAGGGTTAACTTCCTGTACCTGCTACTATTCAGACATCAGAGCAAATCAACAAGGCGAGTTGGAAGTATGCCCGTGTGCATGTTTCAGCTTGGAATTATGCTGGAGCTAGGGATTTGACTTTCCTGATTTAGTTCATCAGAAATACTGGTATAGATAGAAGAAAGTGGGAAATGTTTCTGTTTTGGAGAGTAGATGATGGTTTAAAGGAGTGAGAAGAGCTAGAATATCTAGAAGCTGTAGAGAGCCGGAAAGCACTTATTTTTGAAAAGTCAAAAGTTAGAGGAATTTCAAGAAGGAGAGATGTATCGACTGCCTGAAATACTACAGTGATGTCAGTAAAAGATGGTGCTGAGAAGAGGCCACTGGTTGGTAACTTCTAAGGGAATAGTTCTAACAGCATTGGCTATTTGAAGTCAGATTATAGTGGGCTTGAAGAGTAAGTGAAAAATTGGAAACGTTGAGTATGGACAGCTTCTTTGAGAATGGACTTGAGGGAAGGTGATTAGGTGATTAAGGTGATAAATACCTTAAGGGTATTTTAAAAATAAAGATTTACGAATTTTATAATATGCCATAAATAATTTTAAATAATGAAGACCAGGGTGTTTGTAAGGTAGAGGACCCTAAAGATATAGGAAAGCACATTTGATGGATCAAGGTATTAGAATAGGCAAATGCAGATGGGTGACAGACGGGATGCCCTGGCAATGGGGATGAAAAGTTTTTTTGAAAGGTAAGACAGAAGAAAGGTGAGGAAAGGGAGGAAAATGTGAGTAAATATTGTAGAGGTGTGGAAAGGAATGGAAAGGTATGACCTATATGATTCAGAAATGGAGTGGGTGTAGCTAATGGTGACATGCAAATGAGAGGGCAGATGTGGAGGGGAATGGATGGTATCTGGAGGGCTGGTGTAATGCCAGGGGGTTTGTAACTTCATATGACAAGAGAAGCAGCTAGTTGCTGACAGCATTTGTGAATTTATTGTCCATTTGAGATGTTATTATAGAAATAAAAATGCTACATTTCTAGCTCCTGTGATTTGTAACAGTTTACTTTCCTATTAACACAGGATTGCTTTTAGGCATATCCATCCACCTGTAAATATTTCCCAGTTGTAGGAGTCCTCACCCAAGACTTTTCTGGAGCTAATGGTTCACATCTATGCTCTAACAGACTTAAATGTTTGGGAAATGTTTTAACCTATTAACATATTACTGTTAGACTATTCGTGACTTTATCATCAGTACGTGCCTACTCACTGAGCACTGCAGTTATCTCTTGTCATGTAACTACCTCAGAACTCTGGGTTAGGGACACCTGGATGGCTCAGTTGATAAGGTGTCCAACTCGATTTCAGCTTAGGTCATGATCTCAGGGTCATGAGATCAAGCGTTGCATCAGCCTCCACGCTGGGTGTGGAGCCTGCTAAAGGTTCTCTCCTTCTCCCTCTGCCCCCACCGCCCCCCACAAAAAAAAAAAAAAAAAAAAAAAAAACACCTCTGGGTGAGATCAACAACAGTCATTTTTTTAAGTTTATTGGTCTTAGTTCCAGGGTCAGGAATTGAGTAATGAGTAAGGATAGTTCTGGACTTGGTAGACTTGGGGTCTCTCATATGCTTGCAGACAGATGGTGGCTGGAGTAGGAACAGTGAGAAGCTGGTGCTATTGGAGATTGGCCAGTCATCTCTCTCTTCAGAGAGTCTTGAGGTCCTGCATGGACTCTCTCCATGTGGGCTAGTTTGAGCTTCCTCATGGTATGAATTGGGTTCTAAGAGTGGGTGTCATAAGAGAACCATATGGGAACTGCATGGTTTCTCTTTAACTTAACCTCAGGAGTCATTCAGTAGCTCTCTATCCAACAAAGCAGATACAGCCCCTGACCCAGAGTCAAAGGAAGGGAACGTAGACCCCAGTGTAGATGGGAAGAGTGTCAGAAATGCTGGGGCCATGGTTTAAAACTGCCACAGTGATCACATATATTTTCTTTAGGGATCACCAAGTTGAGCTGATAAACAGCTTTATAGGAAAAATAATCTGGGAAATAAATCTGGGAAATAAATAAAAAATAATCTGGGAAATAGCTTAATGAAGCTCCTAAATTTTTTTTGTCAGTTTTTTCCCCATGCTCCTGATGGCCATTACAGTACTACTTCTCATGATAAATATGAAAGTGTGAATTGTCACAGAGTGTTACTTGGTAGGTCATGAGGTCCCTCATTTGCTCACCCTCCCTTTCTTCCATTCTTGACTAACAAGTTCACAGATGTGTCAGACTGAAAAAGATGGTGAAAAAGATGCCATAATGTGACACATCTGAGACGGAAGAGGAGGTGGTGGTGACACTTCTTAGCAGATCTTCAGAATGTTGTCCATAAAATAGATTTTCAGCACTCAAATTCTGCTCTAATTCTTTTTTTCCATTTGCAACATGCTTTGACATATAAGTCTTTTATTCTTCAGAACATCACCTTTGTTACCCCTTGTGATTGGCAACATCTAAGATGGCTTCTAGTGGTCTCCACCTCCTGGTACTTATGCCCTTGTGCAATCCCCTCCCCTTGAGTGTCAGCTCGACCCAAAGACCTGCTTCTAATGGACTAGGGCAAAAGTGATGGGATATTTGATATGGTATTACTTCTGAGGCTAAGTTTAAAAAGTTTACTAGTTTCTCTTGCTCACCCTATCTTCCTGTCTCACTGGCTGACTCTGAAGGGAGCCAGCTGCTATGTTATAAGCTGTTCTGTGGAGGGATCCGCTAGTCAAGAAACTGATGTTTCTAGCCGGCAGCTACTTGAAGACCTAAGCCCTGGCAACAGTTCTGTGAGTGAGCTTGGAAGTGGATCCTTCCCCAGTTGAGCTTTCATGTGAGCACACAGCCATGGCTAACACTTTACTTACTACGTTGTGAGAGAGCCTGACTAGAGGCACCTAGCTAAGGTGGACCTGAATTCCTGACTAACAAAAACTGTGAGATGATAAATGTTTGTTGCTCAAAGCCCCTAAGTTTTGGAGTGACTTGTTCTATAGCAATAGATAACTACTGTATCTCCTTTGATCCCATGACCAAGAAAGGGGAGATACTGTTAATCTAGTTTTACAGCTGAGAGAACTGTCTTCAGAGATTATATGAACTTCTCTAAGATGACGATGTTTCATAAGTACCGGAAATAAACTGAAATTCTAAATCTACTAAGTCTTCCACAAAAATACTTTTTTGTTTTGTATTTGTTGTTTGGTTGTTTTGCTCTGGTTCATAATAAGGAGTGTGCATTAGAGTGACTTGGGAATCATTTCCTGAATACTCGTTCTTGGGCCTCACTCAGAGCCTTCTGAATCAGTCTCTGAGGATGGGCCTGTATGCGTTCTAACCAACAAGAATGCCTTGGTTGATGAGTCTTCTTAGTTAAGAGCATCCACTCTAAAAATATATGTCCTACTTTGAAACATAATGGATGTTTTAGATTTTCTGGCCTGGTTGACACCCTAAAAAACCTCATTAGTTGCAGGTACCCTATCCAGAACATAGGAATTCCTATTTAGCCAAAGTCGTGTGTTTCTTACAGGAGTACTTTTGATCTGACCTTCAAGGGACCTGCTCTTGTAACAAGTATATTTGGGAGTTTCTGTCACATCACTTTGTATTAGTAATATTAGGTGACTAGTATTAGAATGTGCACACAAGCAAACAAAGACTTGTAATCATCATATCCCAGCACTGTAACTTCTGTCTGGCCTGATCACTTGATGAATATGCTGTTTCTCTCCCTCATTTTGCAACCTACATTTTCTTAGAAGAGTAGAGGCCTTAGAAGACTTTACCCACAAAGATAAATCTGTCCAGGCTGCTAATCTTTTTGTGAGGTATGAGTTCATTTAAAATGGTTCATTTTAGGACCTTGTATCATCTCCTGCCCAACCCCTACAAGGAAACTTTTTTTAAAAAGCCTCCTCAAAACATTCGATCCTAAACTGATCTCATGTTGCATTATTATATATCTTGATAGAAAGCAATGGCTGTTTGATTAAAATTTATCATATAAAATTATCTACCCAAGTCATTGGCACACATTTCCTGGAGAACAATTTTATACTAAGTCAAGTTAACAGATTATCTGACCTTGGAGCTGCATTTGTCCTCTATCTCACTCATCTCTTTTGACAATGACAGTCATATGTTTTCCATGTATGGTAGGCTGTGACATTTTTGTATTCTTCCTAAAATCTCTTTGTCTGTGAGTTTAGTTGTACTGGGAAAAGTGTTGAGAACTATCCATTTTAAATATACCATTCAAAGAATCTCTTCTTATTGGAGTGCCTAATATAAACTCAGTCTTTTATTCATTTTCAATAACTCTAGATATTAAAATTGTTAGCAAACTTGAGTCTCTGGGAATATACAGTCTTCTCCAGAACAAGAGGAAATGTCAGTCTGGCAAGAACTGGTTTAGGGACACCGCCCATGCGACAAACTTCTGTGACCTTATACCTGCCAGGAACTCCTCTTCTCTTGGTCTGATATCTAAATACGTCCCTTCCTTCTAAATGTGTGAAATGCCCCTTCTTCCCCAGTGAATTTTTCTCTGGTTTCCCAATTACACATTCTCTTTCCTTCCCTTGGACCTCTTGGTCTCTTTACCCAAACCTCTGTGCTGTCTCCCTTCAGTTTTGGTCTTACAGCACAGTTGTTTTTGCTCTTCTCCCCCTAATACAGTTTAGGATTAGGGGGTGTGGGTGGGGAACACAGGAGTGCTTTGTGCAAATCAGGCATTAGCATGCATTCTGACGCTGCAGAGGGATTGACTCAGGATGATAGAATAATCACAGATAAATGATCACATTTCTTCAACTTCATTGCCTTCTTTTTTAAAAATGCATCTTTCGGGGGAACTCTGGGGGAAGACATTAAGAGCCACTTTAAAATTTAAAGACAATTTATCTTCTTTTGTTTGCTTGCTGAAAAATAGATGTGAGTGCATGTTTTCCTTTAGGTTTTCCTTTTGCGGTTCCTTGTTCTAATAATATGTAAATCACTCCTGGCAGACACCACGTAACATTCAGACGCAGAGATCATTTTACTGAAACTCAGTATAACAAATTACTATCCATTTGCTCCAAGTAAAATTCAGTATTAAAGATGTTTCATGTTTGCCAAGTGAAAAGCAAATAGCTCAAAGGTATTGGTCAGACCATTTTTGGAAAATAATACTAGGTTCATATCTCAGACCCCACTTTATTCCCAATAAGATCAAATACTGTTTATCTGTCACATGGACTAGTGATGTGTGCACATTTTGATCTGGTTATTGACACTTGGGACGTGATTCAGTTCATTCAGCCATTGTGAGCACCCATGATATACCTGACAGAGGGCTTCGGTGGATTTCCATTTTGAAGAAGTTTGGCAAAATTTTTGTTGAGTTTCCTTTTTAGTACTTAGTACTGGGTGTGTGTGACTGAGGAAATCAAGAAGCTAAAATCATAAAAGAACTAAATCTGATTGCGAGTTCCTTATTAATCTTCTTCTTTATAGTGAAAAACTGTTTTTAGACATAAATAATCACTGTATATAGTCTTGATCTCCTGATATACCATGATGTCCAATTAGATGTGACATGGACAAGGTGTTAACTAACTTTAGTTAAATTATACCCTCTAGCAGAAGATTTTTAAACAAATATATTAGTATTTTTGCAAGCTTAATTTTGCAAACAATAAAATTGACGTTCTTATAGAAGAATTCTCTGTACCTTCAGCTCAGTTTTGCTGTGAACCTGAAACTGCTCTGTAAAATAAAGTGTTAGGGGAAAAAAATGCTGTAGATGTATCAAAGCAGAATCCTGTCTGCAAAATCCATTCTCCCCTTTGAGTTAATTGTAAGATTTCCCCTTCAGGAGTTTTATCTTCTTTCTCTCAGTGAGCCACTATGTGAAAGGAGTAGAGACACTTGGGCAAAAACAGTATTTATTGCTTGGCAATGCAATGGTAGCAGTGCTGGATGGGGTAGGGAGGTGCAAAGACAAGGAGGTTCCAGCCACTGAAACGAAGGAGCAAATGGTATAGTAACAAGGTCAATTAGAGGCATTAAAAATCCACCTGTTTAAAAAAAAAAATCCACCTGTAATCAGTACTTGGGGAGGAGGGGGGAGGGTTGTGGAGCATTGCGGACGATCCTTTTTCTTCCTGTGTATTCAAGTTAGTATGAACTGGTTAAAATGGGAGTGTTCATTTATTTGAGCAGATCTGTATCAACATGACTTCAAAAAAGATAAGAGGTGTTACACGGTGTTATCCATCACACAGAGCTCAGTGACTTTGGTAGAAAATAACAAATCTTTTACCATTGAGTTCTAAGACAGAGAGTGGCATAGTTGTTAAAACGTAAATATCCTCGGACTTAGAAATATTGAATTATTATTTACAAGGAAACTGTCCTATCTCAGCCTTCCCTTGAGCATCATCGCTCTAACACCAATTTGAGAAAAATAATGTCTGAGGTGTACGACCAAGTGGTTTTATTTTCTCTACTGATATTTTTCTTTCTTTGTCTTCTAGTTTCCAAAGTCATGATTTTATTCATGAAAATGCTACAGGAAGGAAGCAGGGTGTGTTTTTTGTTTATTTGTTTTTTGTTTTTAAAGAAGCCAACTGCCTACTAAGTCTTTACTCAGCAAGTTAGAGAGCTGAATAAAGCACAACAGAACAACACCATTTCCCCAAGAACTGAGTTTGACAAATGGCTCGTAACTGGAATTTAATATTCGAAGCCCTCTATTAAAGTAAAAAAATCTACAGACATGTCTTCGATAGGCTACTTCCATTTCACTGCCCAAGATTTCAGTCTTTTCTCCTGTGATCTTGTGAAAAAACAACTCTGCTTTTCTTCCCACTGATGTGCACATTTGTCCCGGATTGTTTCCAGTGATGTCAGCCGGGCCTGACAAGCCAAGCCTTATGTTTGTAGCATTGGGGTGGGATCCAAGAAAGTATCAGAAGGACTGGGCCACTCCTGCAGGTGCAGAAAAAGATGCTGAGGTCCCATTGGTAGAAGTCATTCCTTCAGGTGCTGTTGCAATGACAAAGAAGAGTAGAAGAGTGCTCTGACTTTTTTCCTCCCACATACCCCAGGTGCCCTTGGATCAATGGTCATGCTGGAGGGCTGCTTCTGACAATATTTAGGACGTTTTAAAAAACAGAAAAAGACAAAGATAAGACTTCGTTTTGAGGCTCTTTCCCAAACAGAAAGGAAGTATTCTAAGCGAGGTCTTCACATTGAGTGACACCTTCAAAAGAGCAACTGGCAAAGGGAGGGAATGAGTCAGAGTACTTCGGTGGGCTTCGGGAAACTTGACCAGAGCTCACCATATTAACTAAGAGGACGAAACATTTTCAAAATCAGTATACATTTCTAAGTCTTTTTATTCATATTTGTTTGGTCTTCACTGGAATAAAGTTTATGGGAGCAAGATAGTCAAGTGGCAGATTAAATGTTGAAATGGGCAAAAAAATAGTGATTTTTGTTTGTTGCTGGGTTTGGTTTTTAGTCCTAGAATTTCTGAAAACTCAGTATTTACTTTCATACTCTTCAGCAGCTCTCAGTTAGAATGCTTCCTTTTCTTTTGTTCCAGTTACCTATTTATGAAGAAATTTTATCCCGACAAAATAGGCTTTTAAATATTGTGAAGGAACGGTAGTTCACTGTCTAAGATGACAGATTAATTACCTTTTTTCCCCTTAAGGGAGCCAGTAAGAATTTGAAGACATATTGGTGCTGATAGCTTACCCCTAAGGTCTGCATGTTCTACCAAAATAATGAAAAAAGGAAATTCAGTCCTGCTACTGACTCTCAGGATATACAGCTTTGATAATACCAGCCTGTCGTTTCAGATGATAAGATAAAAAATTCACTCAGGAAAGAAAGAAGAAAGCAAATGAAGAGATTTTATCCACAGTGTGTTGCAGCATTACCTGCTGGAGAAATAATGTAGTGATAATGAAAACATAACATCAAGGTACCTTCAGTGGTCATTCTGCTTTTTCTTTTTTCCTTTCTTGGGAAAGACAATACTTTTTTCAAATGTGAATATAAAAAAGATGCTTTCTTTTTCTCCTTTTACTCTGTCCTTTACTTCCGATCAGTATTTAATTAATTCTGCTGAAGAGCCCTTGGGGGAAATGAGTATACTTTGTGGGAATTTGGGTGTTCACCTCCAAGCAATGTCTGAGGAACCACATCAGTTGACCTGAATGCTTCATCCTGCCTCCATTAAAACAACTCACATGTAAATCTTTCCTGTAACTGTAGCTGGAGAGCTTAAACCCAGTTGTCTTCAAAACTCTTACTTTTTGCTTTAACACTGTGTTTACATCTAGTATATCACTTAAGAATCTGTAATAAATTTATGGAACTTACGACTCTAAGAAGTGGTATATAGTAAATATAAAAGTATGTCAGGGATTTTTTTCAGATAAATTCTGGAATGACATCTCATGATTTCTGGACTGCTTGTTGGAAGACCTCTGACTTCTCATCCTGTCTCTACTTTTATTTTTTTTTTAATTTTTTTTTTTTAAAGATTTTATTTATTTATTTGACAGAGAGAAATCACAAGTAGGCAGAGAGGCAGGCAGAGAGAGAGGAGGAAGCAGGCTCCCTGCTGAGCAGAAAGCCCGATGTGGGGCTTGAACCCAGGACCTGGGATCATGACCTGAGCCGAAGGCAGCGGCTCAACCCACTGAGCCACCCAGGCACCCCGTGTCTCTACTTTTAATTGGATATGTGCTTAAGCAGGATTCAGTTTCTTCACCTACAGAAAGAGGTTAGAATACCCATAGCTTTCAAAACCAAATTTTTTTAGTAATATAATTTTTTTAAATGAATTCTCACCTAAAATCCTGAGATGTCGAATTACACCTGCTTGACCTCTGTTCTTCATCCTCCCCACCAATAGCCTTGGTGTGCCTGCAGAAAACCGTAGGACTCCAAGGAACATACTTTGAGAACCACTGGACTAGATGATCTCTATGGTATCACCAAAATTTTTTGTTTTCTCTACCGTAGTTATTTTATTGTATGTTTGTAGTATCTCATACATTTTAGCATTAATATCATACAGGTCCCTTAGACCTCGATGTACTCTTTTAAATATATTGCCTTCATTAAAATATTTATCCTTATCTTCTGATTTCCTTTAGTTATTTGGTTAATTATTTTGATCACTGTGTAGTATGGATAAGTATTCTAATCTCATAGTAATTATTTTGTGGCTCATAGTATGAATTGCGTTTCAGTAAAACAAAGGATTCATGGACTCATTCAACCAATATTTATTGAATGCTTTATAACAGAAACTGTGTTAGAATCCAGGATGCACAAATAAAACAAACATTGTCCCTGTCTTCGAGAATGCCAGTCTGGCCAGAGAGAAAGCCAGGAAGCACATAGTTATGGTGCTGTGTGGTAAGTGCTGAGTTCCAGCCTCACGTATCCAGTCTCCTGACTAACTTGTGTGCTTGTATGTTTAATAATAATATCAGATGTGCCCCATCTAAATCACAGTTCTTGATATATCACAAGCGAAACCATTCCGATCTTTTCAAGTTTTGCTATTTCAGTAAATGGCAGTATCCTTTACCAAGTGGCTCAAGCCAACAGTTTGGGAGTCATTCTTAATTTCTGTCTTTTCCTCATCCAATGTGTGAAATTCATCAGCTCGTTCCTGTATTACTTCTGTTCCCATGTAGATCTTGACTTGATTTTAGCTTCTCTACCTCACTACTTCAAGTCACCATTATGTCTTACCTGATCACTGCAGCATTCTCCATCTGGCCACCTTCCTCCCCTCCCCCAGCAACACTCTCCTGACTTTCAAATGGCAGCAAGAATTATTAGTTAGATTGATTTGGCTACTTCAAAAGAAACAAAAATAGCATGTCCTAGAGAAAAATAGGTGGCTTCTTTTCTCCATTCAAGCTGGTGGGTCCATAACGTCATCCATATGATAATCTCACTAGACTCAAAAAAATAATTGAAATTCAGTACCCACTTATGAGCAGAACTCTCAGCAAGCTAGAAATAAATACAAGAGAACCTTATTAGAGATATCTATAAAAATATTCTATTTAATGATGAAATTATGAATGCTCTGACTTTAAGTTTCAGAACACAGCAAATATGCCATCTACTCCCTGCATGCCTATACAACATTTGTGGGCCAAATAAGACCCCCCCACAAAAAAAAGGGGAAGAAAGAAAATGACCTAATGATTCACAGACAACATGGTCAACTATGTAGAAAAGACCTGAAGATTGATCAACTATGTAGGAAATCCTCAGGCACCTGGGTAGTTCAGTTGGTTGATTTTGGCTCAGATTATGATCTCAGAGTCATAAGATCAAATCCCATATCAGGCTTTGTGCTGGGCATGGAGCCTGCTTACGATTCTCTCTATCCCTTTCTCTCTTTAAAAAAAAATAATAAAACAAAACTATGTAGAAAATCCTAAGGAATCTACCAAAAAACCACTAGAAAAACCAATATACAAAAATCAATTTTACTTTTGTATACAGCAGCAAACAATTTGAAGTTTTAAAATTCCTTTTAAAATAGCATCAAAATGATGAAATACCTAGAGATATATATCCAATAAAATATGTTCAACTTTTATATTCTACAAATGATATAATATTACTGCATGAAATTTTAAAAGATTTATAGAAATGGAGAGGTAGACCATGTTCATCAACTAGAAGACTCAGTATTATTATGAAGTTTGCCAAAATTGATCTCCAGATTTAATCTGTTGAGAGAAAGAAAAGATAAGGCAATTAACTGTAAGAAATGTCCTGACTAATGAAATCTGGAATAAAGAACAAGTGTGTTATATATGAAATTGAGGGGATGGTGGTAATGGTGAGGAGCAATTTCTACTCTTTCTTTGAAGCTTTATATAAGCAAGATCAACAGTAGGACAATACAGGAATTTGTTTTTAAATGGACTTAGAAGGGTGCTCCCACTTTTCCTTGAAGACTGTCAATTCATGTAATCTTCTCGTAGTAAGTTGTTGCTAAATCAAATGAATTAGAACCTAAAGGACACAAGAGAAGGTCTTAACCTGGTGAGCAATGTGCCAGACTGACAGTGAGAAATGAATAATGAAATTAATATACAGCATTAAGAGCCGACTTGAGGCTCAAAGTTGCTACCACCTTCAAGGGATGGTTATCAGTCAGGATCCAATTTGGAGTCAGTAACTACACAGTAATTTGAATAGGGATGGCTTAATATAAAGCATTATTAACTTTTTACAAGAAATTTGCTGTTTTTTTATTTGTTTTTGGGGAGTTTGGTTTTTTGTTTTTTGTTTTTTGTTTTTTCTTTTTTAAGAGGGTATAGAAAATAATGCTAAAGAATATCCTAAAGCTAAAGTAGAGAACCCAAGGAAGGAACAAACTTGAAAAGGGTTTCCTTTACCAAATTTGGGGTTGACTTCATTGGAAAAGGTATGGCTGCAGCTCACTGGTTGGAAGAAGAGCTCGCAGGGTTGTCCCAGGCCAGAGCTGGTCCGCAGCTATAGAACAGGCCGGTTACATGGAATTACTGACCAAGGCTGGCTAGTTCGGAACCTCCCTCAGGGATGCCAGTGGGCCTAGGCTAACAGGCAAGACATTGCAAGCAGGAAATCCCGCCTTGGGTTCGGTGGGTGGACAGTCAGGGAAATTCTGGCTAGGATTGGAAAACTGGAGGGTGGATACGCTTGGTGGCAGGGCAGGTACACTGCTGGGAGTCCTGTGCCACTGGTTGGAGCTAAGATCATTCCTCCTTTAGGGTCCTCCAGCACCATCTACTGACAGATCGTAACATCGTTCCAACGGGCAAGGGAGAAATATTCCAGTATCACTTGTAGACAGTGGAAGGTGCACTTGGAACTGAGAAGCATGACACTGATAAAAGAAACAGTCTCAGCTTCTACCCTAGGTACTTATTAACAGTTTCAGGGATCTTATTTCCTTTTAAGTCACATGTGAATACATCTGCTAATTTTATTAAATGATGTTATTATTAAATAAAGGAGAAAAAAGTCTTAAAAACGATGAGTCAAAGGAAGAGGAAAATTACGACTTTAGCCCAGTTAGAACTTGTGGTCAGGGAGCCTTAGAACACAAGCAATTTAAAACTTTAGTTTGGTGCACTTGGATAAAATGACACATTTTGGCAGAATTTTGCAGTTTGCGATTTCACATTCCAGGGTGTGGCCCCTGTACCATTCCGACACAGAATTAGCATCTCTAATTAATGTTATGTAAAACAGAGGCCTGTGAGGCCCAGCCCTAGGAGATGGTTCCTTGTGAGGCAAATAGTATTTTTAGGACCAAACCGGATTTTTCTTTTAGGGTCCACATGGTACTAAACAGATGGTGACGTGGGTGGCTGTGGTTTAAGATCTGAAGCGGTTCATAGAGACACCCAGACTTGTCCTCGTCCTACCCTAGAGGCAGTGATGGCTATAGGCTGGTCCGGTGGGCTCTGCACAGGCTGGTGTCAGCCACCCCCGTAGGCAGGCACTGCCCAACTCTGCAGACAGGCAGCGCCCAAGACTGCAGGGCAGCTGGGAACTCAGGCTGCTCTAGCCTGCTGGCTACATTCAGAATTAGCATAACTGTGCCTATTTTAATCTGAGAAGGAGCAAAGAACTTTTTTTTCCCCATGGCTCTCTCTAGCTCTTAAAGGTGTAACTTAATGTTGAAACTGCCCTTTCCCCAACAGGTCCCTTCTTGTAATTATTCTTTAATATTCCAATCTTTCTGCTGCGGAGGCTGCATTTATCCAGCAACTTGGATTCTGGCTAGTTAATGGGGTTAGGGAGCAAAGAGAAAAAGTAATTTAATGTGTACTTATTCCCCCCCACCAGAAAAACATTATATACATTCTTTTTGATAGAAATCCCTTGCTCCTGACACCTGTTTTTTTGTTTTCTAAATTTGATCACGACCCCATTGTTCCTACCATTTGTTCTCTGTCAGTATCCGTTCCACTTATTTTAAATTTATTTGATCTTACTGTCTTTTTTGATTTAGTAAACTAAAAAACACTCGGAATTCCACGTATGTTGGAATTATGTAAATCTGAAGTTAAAATTTCCTCCGGCAGCTCTGTAATCCCCTCTCTGGTACTTTTATTAAAAATACCGAGCATATTCATTCTTCTATGCTTATGCAGTCATTCATACAAGTAGTATGTGTTTGTGAGTAATGAGTGTTTCACCCCCCCAAAAAAAAAAAAAAAGTTACAAACATTGCTTTCAACTTGCTCCATTTTGTTTTGACCACAGCATGGTGATCCATTCTCCAGCTGTTACATATGTATCCCACCTAGTCCTGAAAATTTAGGTTGTTCCCCGTTTTCTACCATCATGGAAGAGTCTGCTGTAGGAACATCCTAGTTTTGTGTAGACCTTTATGAATTCGTACATTATCTCTGCAGAAGATGATTCTTTGAACACTGCTAGGTGCACCTTGAACCTTTTCATTTTTGGAGAATGACATCATCCTCCCAAAATGTTGGTCCAGTTAATACTGCCCTTAGCCATGATGCAAGTGCCCTCCTGCTACACTATGATGCCACTATTACTGATTTTCCCCAGAAGCTGCCCTCCCCTTCACCATGTCTGGATGGGACTTGCCAGTGTTACTGTTTAGCCAGTGATTTGCTTTCCTGAGCTAGAATTGTAGAGAAAGAAAAATGGTTTTTCCTCTATCCTTCTGAGTCCTTAGCTGAAACCCAAGTAATGAAAGCAGATTAACAAGTCAAAAACCAACAGGTTTATTAACATGTATCCTTCATGTATACATGGAAGATACCCAGAGAAAAATGCCTGACTCCCCTAGGGGGCTTAGAATTCAGGCTTAAATTCGTCCTTAATAGCACAGCGGGAGGAGAGATGTAGGCCTTTTAGGGGAGATCAAATTATTTTCAGGAAAGATAAATAGGCTTTTAAAAGAATAGGTTGGGGGTGGTGGCGCCTGGGTGGCGCCTGGGTGGCTCAGTTGGTTGGGTGTCCAACTTTTGATTTGGGCTCAGGTCACCATCTCCGGGTTGTGAGATCGAGTCCCATGTGGGCATGGAGCCTGCTTAGTATTTTCTGCCCTTCTCTGCCCCTTCTCCCTGTCTTTCTCTCTTTCTCTTTGTCTCTTTAAAAAAAAAAAAAAAAGTGGGAAGTATGATAGTTTGTGCTGAAGTTTGTCTATGTGTGGTGTCTACTCTCCAGTCCTTCAATAAGAGTCAGTCTTCCATGTCTGTTGAAACTTCTTTTCAGGGAGGGAATTTATGAGAACTAACTTCATTTTGGAGAATTTGTCTTTAGGCAGATAAGGCAAGGTCAGAGGAAACCTCTCCTAGCATTTGCTGTTTTTCAAGTGCCCCAGCTCAAAACAGTCATTCTATGATCGTGTCCTGTTTTGTGGTGGCATGTTCTGCTACTCTTCAGAGTGAACCCGACAAAAGCTTGTCTCTCAGCTTAGGTATTCTGCTAGAGTAGCATTATTCACTGGAGACAGTATTCTGACCAGACCTTCTTGAAAGTTGTATTGTAACAACACCATGCTTCTAGAGAGGTGTGGGCCATACCACTGAATTAACCAGGGTCAGATTTCTTACCCTGTGGAATGGGAGATAAAGTAATGATAATGTTTTTTCTTTTTTTTTTTTTCTAAACATTATACATTTCCAGACAGGACACTGCTAACCACATTTATAAAATGTATAACAATCAGATAACTGTTACCAGTAATTGGCACACAAATCCACCACAACAGCTACAACCACCCACCACAGGAGCAAAATAAATTTGTTATTTTTCCTTTTTTCCCAGATGAATAGAAGCCTCAGACTCATTTCAGACTCACTGAAAAAGCCTTCAAGCTAGCAGCTGTCAATAAACCATTTGGGTTGTTTTGTTTTGTTTTTTTTCCCTGTAAAGACAATGCAACATCACTAAAGATAGTGAGAACAGAAGGGGGGAAAACCTTCTCAACCCCTTTATTCTCCTTTTTTTTAACATGTCCTAATTTTGATCCATCAGTATTTTTCATGGTTGACATCCTTTTATGAACACAGCTTTACATTCTGATTTTTTTTTTTTACCATAAGCACAACATTTTAAATATCCATGCAATAATTGTGTTAGTTCAGGTAGGAATGGTGGTGGCCTTCCCAAAAACGACCTTTGCCTCTTGGAATGTCCCACTGCCGAACTAGAATTGCTCCTGGGCACACCAGAGCCTTGCAGAGAGTCTGGGAATGCGAGGTGAGGGTGAGGGGGAAAGCCAGAAAACAGGGATGGTGGCGCCTGTTGTTTGACCCTTCACAAAGCCTTGCTGTCTCAAGGTGAAGCCAGCTAGCCGCCTGAAATGGTGAATTGGGGGTGGCTGGAAAGATAATCAGAGGAATCAAGGGTGAGAGAAAGACAGGCAAGTGAGGAAAAATGAACAAACAGCTACCTAAACGAGCATTGCAGCTTTTGATTCAAGTTTAGAACAAAGGCCAAAGCTAAACATTCTTAAATTTAGACTACCTTCAAGGTCATTGTTGGAAGTTTCTTGTGTGTTGTTGTTAATCTTACTCCTTCCTTCATTCCTCCATCCCTCCTTTGTATTTGCATTCTATCTTCCAGTGCCTATTTGGCAATAATTTTTTTTCTAAAAAGTTTGATACCATGGGGCACCTGAACAGTGCAGTTGGTTAAGAACCCAACTCTTGGTTTCCACTTGGGTCATGATCTCAGGGTTGGGAAATCGAGCCCCACATCTCACTTTGCTCTCAGCATGAATTTGGCTTGAGACTCTCTCTCCCTCTGCCCCTCCCCCACCTCTCTAAAATAAATAAATCTTAAAAAAAAAATTTAAAACCCATAATCTCAAAGGGACTGCAGCCTATCAAAGTGAGTCAAGGAGAATTGGCAGTTTGAAAAAGCATATTCAGTTACCTTTTCCTTATTCCTGTCAGACTACCTAATTACTTCTGAAATTTTAAATAACATTTATGGAATGTATAATGATTTTATGTCTAAAAGAGAGACGCCTGCATGGCTCAGTCAGTGAATTGTCTGCCTTTGACTCAGGTCATGATCCCAGGGTCCTGGGATTGAGGCCCAAGTCAGGCTCCCTGCTCAGCAGGGAGTCTGCTTCTCCTCTCCCCTCCACTCTTGTGCATGTGTGCTCTCCCCACCCCCAATAAATAAATAGAATCTTTAAAAAAATAAAAGAGGATATTGAGTTAACTAAATTTTTTGGAAAGTCTAACCTGGAACAAGAGTACAAAATTTCATTTTATGCTAAATTTTCACCTTTTGAGGCTATGTCTCTTTGCAAAGAGTTTAAATCTCCTTTGAGATATAATTGACATTCTATATTTATAGTGTACAATAAGTGTTGCCATGTGTATGCACCCATGAAACCATCACCCCAATCAAGATAGGGAACACAGCCACCATCCACAAAAGTTTCTTCACACCTCCTTATAATCCCTGCATCCTCTCTGTGTACTGCCCTTCCCCTCATCCCCCGGGCAACCATTGATCTGCTTCCTGTTACTATAGACTAGTTTGTATTTTCTTAAATTTTGTATAAATGTAAATATAGAGTATCCTCTTTTTGGTGGGGAGAGGAGTCCTATTGTTTTTCAGGGAGCATAACGGTTTCTTTATTTATCTATGTTGTTGATAGTATCAGTAGTTCATCCTTTTTTATTGCTGAATGGTATCCCACCGTGTGGATGCATTGCAGTTTGCTTATCCATTCACTTGTTGACATTTTGGTTATTTCCAGTTTTGTTGTGTCTGGTTATTACAAATAAAGCTGCTGTTAATAAGTCCTTATATGGCCAGCGTTCCCTTTTTCTTTGGCTGAATACATAAGAGTGGAAAAGCTGGATCATCTGGTGGGTGTATGTTTAACTTCTTAAAAACCTGTCAATCTGTTTTCCAAAGTTGTACCATTTTACATTGCCAGCAGCAGTGTATGAAAGTTCCAGCTCCACATCTTTAATTTTAGACATTTTAATAGGTGTGTGCTGATATGTTATAATAATTTGACTTGCATTTTTCCTAATGACTAATAATATTGAGCATCTTTTCTTGTACTTATTTGCCATCCCTGTGTCTTCTTTGGGAAAGTATGTGTTCAGATCTTTTGCTCATTTTTTTATTGTTCATTCTTTTTTTTTTTTTCCAGATCCTTGAGTTTTGAGAATTCTTTATATATTCTTAATAGAGAATTTATCACATATATGATTTGTGAGTATTTTCTTCCAGTTTCTGGCTTATCATTCCATTCTCTTAATAGTTCTTTTGAAGAGCAGAAGTATATAATTTTCATGAAGTCCAAAGAAATGTTGGGCTTCTTCTATGGTCAGAAAGATTTTCTTCATTTTCATTTAGGTTTTATGTTTAGGTCTCTGATCCATTTTTTTTTAATTAATTTTTGAATGTGGTGTCAGGGATACATCAAAGTTCCTTTTGTATTTATCCAGTCATTCTGGTATTTGTGAAAAGACTATCCTATCTCTGATGAATTGCCTTTGCAACTTTATTGAAAATCAATTGACCGTGTATGTGTAAGTGTTAGTATACTGTTCCATCTTGATGCTAATACTACATTGTTAATTACTATAATTAGTAATTAATTACTATAATTTTATAATAAGTCATAGTTAGGTTATGGAAGTGCTGCAATTCTGTTCTTTAACAGAGTTGATTGGCTAATCTAGATACTTTACATTCCCATATGAATTTTAAAGTCTGCTGGTCAGGGACACCTGGGCGGCTCAGTTGGTTAAGCATCTGCTTCTTGATTTCAGCTCAGGTCATGATCTCAGAGTCCTGAGATTGAGCCCCAAGTTGGGCTCTGTACTCAGCATGGAGTCTGCTTGGGATTCTCCCTCCTCCTCTCCCCCTCCCCCTGTTTGTGCTCTCTATCTCTCTCTAAATAATTCTTTAAAAAATCTGCTGGTCGGGACGCCTGGGTGGCTCAGTTGGTTGGACTGCCTTCGGCTCAGGTCATGATCCCGGAGTCCCGGGATCGAGTCCCGCATCGGGCTCCCAGCTCCATGGGGAGTCTGCTTCTCCCTCTGACCTTCTCCTCGTTCATACTCTCTCTCACTGCCTCTCTCTCAAATAAATAAATAAAATATTTTTTTAAAAAATCTGCTGGTCAGTTTCCACAAAAAGCTAGCTGGCTATTTGGGATTATGATTAATTTATAGATCATTTTGGAGATAATTGGCATTTTAATAATAATCTTGAGTCTTCCTATCCATGAACATAGTATATCTCCTCATTTATTTAAATCCTCAGTTTTCTCAGCAATGTTTTGTGGTTTTCAGTATATAGGTCTTGCATATCTTTTGGCAGATTTATAACTATTTAATGTATTTATGCTATTGTAAATTGAATTTTTTATTTAAAATTCCCATGGTTTATTGCTACTATATAAAAGTACAGTTGAATTTTGTATCTTGATCTTGTTTCTTGCAACTTTGTTAAAATGAACTTATTCTAGTACCTTTTTTCTAGATTCCATGGATTTTTTTTTAATGTAAATAGTCCTATCATTTGTCAACAGATAGTTTTTCTTCTTCTTTCCCAATACTTAGTCCTTTTGTTTCTTATTTTTACCCTGTTGCACCAGCTATGACCTCCAATACAACACTGAATAGAAGTGGCAAGAGTAGACTTCCTTGTTTTGATCTTAGAAAGGAAAGCATTCAGTCTTTGACTGAATTTTCTTGGGGGCGCCTGGGTGGCTCAGTGGGTTAAAGCCTCAGCTTTTTGACTTGTGGAGTGCCTACATGATAATTTCCTTTTCTACAAATTCTGCACTATTTGTCATTTCTGGGTGAGTTTTTTTTTTAATTGTTTTTTCATCTTTTTATAGTTGTATCTTCTTCCTTCTTTGTGTGCCTGATAATTTTTTATTCAGTGCTATACATTGTAAATTTTTTCTTGCCAGATTTTCTCTATTTTTGTATCCCAAAAACATATTCTTCAGCTTGTTCTATGACATGGTCACATTGCTTGATACAGTTCTATCATTTCAGGTCTTAAGCTTTGGTAGCCAGACTCAAGTTACATTTAGCATATGGTGAGCTGAAGGCAGACCCTTAATGACTGAGCCACCCAGGCACCCTACAAGCAAACTTTAGATTATGTTGAGATTTTGAATATTTACCAAAAAAGTCTTTAAAAAAAATTTGAATGCGGGGCTCCTGGGTGGCTCAGTGGGTTAAGCCTCTGCCTTCAGCTCAGGTCATGATCCCAGGGTCCTGGGATGGAGCCCCACATCGGGCTCTCTGCTTCGGAGCCTGCTTCCTCCCCTCTCTCTCTCTCTCTCTGCCTGCCTCTCTGCCTACTTGTGATCTCTGTCTGTCAAATAAATAAATAAAATCTTTAAAAAAAAAAAGAAATTAGAATTTTCTTAATTAGTAAATGAGAGCAGTCATAGACTTCACCTTGTTTCCTGTCTCTCAGGAATCACTGTCCATCGTTGCCTGATATTTAAATACTTGAGAGTCATTATTCCATTATTTCATGTTTTCTTTGGTATTTTGGTTGTTTGTTGTGTTGTAGTTGTAGTTGTGACTTTGGTCTTTCTTACTTGAACTTGGCTGGAAGTTGTGACTATTTCTTCATGCCCCCAAGCATTTAGCATGCTACTGTGTATGTAGTAAATATTACTTAAGAGTGAATATAGTCCTATATATAGATACACATACAAATAAGTGGGTAGTGTGTAAGTGAACAAAAAGTATGTAACTTGCTGAGAGGGTGGGACGGTGAGTAATAAATATCAGACAACAGAGCATTCTGAGCAGGGTTTTCCTGGAATTTCCTGGATTGCTCCATGTCCTGGCCAGCCACTTAGGGCACCAATGCTTCTGAATTTTACCTTCTTCCAGCACTGCCAAATAGCAGCAATAACATGGGCATGAACTACTCAGATTCTTACTTCTTAACCTGATGGATTGAAGCCAGAAAGAGAGGGCATCAAGTCATCACTACCCCAGAAGTTCATAGTAAAGTACATAGTAAACAAAACCCAAATTCCCTTCTTTCTTTACTCCCTTAATTTCCTCTTTCCAGGTTCTTGCCCAGTGCCTCCTTCAGGGAGGTCTTAGTAGGACTCCTGTTTTGTTCTTCTGTGGGTAGATAGATGCCTGCACATCAGTTGCTATTGAACTAATCTATTTTTCACCATCTTTCTACTTTGAGCCTTGCTTTTGGACAGCGAATTATTTTTTTCCTTACATCTACTTGCTTCTACCATTTGTTAGAATTTCTTTATATTTTATTATTTTTCCTATGCCTCTTAAAATTTTATAAGCCCAGAAACTGAGTCAAGTTTAAAGAAAGACATTCTAGAAACATCAAAGGAAACTACTGAGTTATTTTCCACAGGAGACCTTTTTTCCTTTTTCTTTTCAAATGTTACTCTGACATTGAGAATGTTCCAGCTTCTGTTCTTCATAAATAACTCCAATCTGGTTGAAAGCTGGATTGTTATCCTGTCAATGTACCAGTGTTTTTCAGGAAAGATCTTTCTCTAGAGCACAGTCTCATTATCCTTGTGTTTTCATTCCTGCTTCTTCTCCTTGATTTACCTTGAGGTAATAAATGTGGTTCTGAGTTAGGAAAATCTTAGTGTCTGACTATAATAATCACAAACTTTATATAACAAAGTTAATTTGAGGTAACATATAATTAAGACTCCATCTAAAGAGGGTTAGCTCTGCAAAGGAGAGAATGCTAGCATGAGTCTGTTTGACTAGTGAAATAACTATTCAAAATTGGAAAATTGGACTGGAAAGTAGGTGACCTAATTTTATTTTCTTGTATAGTTACAGATGTGCTGAGAGTATCACATATAAACTCTTCTGGTTTTTAAGCTGATGGCATTTTTGTTAGTTGTCAAGACATTAGAACCTAAAAACATCACACCAAATGACATTTCTTGACTTTCTGCTGGCTCCATTATTAAACTTCACCTACAGTTTATTGTAATCTAGCCCTGAGTTTTAAAGTCACACTTCAGGTGAACCAAGTTGTAATACTCGTTATCCTGGTGTGAGGATAGTTGGGCTTAGGGAAGCAGACAACATAATTTAACCGCAGAACAAACTTCCATTTGTTTGTTAAGCTGTCCACTATTTGGCTGCCCTTGCTTCCTCAGATTAGTTTATATTTCAGGGATTTTCTCTTTTGTAATTCAGCACTTCACCACTGACATGGAAAAACTGAAACACAAAGGTAATGTGGAACAGAAAGAGAGACTACTTTGTGGATTTCTCATTCTTTTCTTGGAGTCAAAACACAAGATCATATTTAGAATGATGGTTTAGCCCACATTCTTTTTTCCAAAATTTTTTTATAAATACCACCTAGTCTATAGCATTAAATATGCTGTTGCGTACAAGAATGGTAATTTTTTTCCTCCTTTTTGTAGGAAGACCATCTATTGTCACCAGCCTAAGTGCGATGTATCAGTGGCAATAATACTAACCGTGCATATGGATTTTGTGAGCATAAAAGAAACTACTATTTTAAACAAACTTACCATAGGTATTATAATGGTCATTAAGCTAAGTTACTACCAGTGAGAGTTAGTTGTCATTATTGTTACAAATAGACACTTGTATGATTTAAGATATAAGTGTCACATTCCACTGTGGTGTGTGCCCTGGAATGTGTGAGGGGACAGTCCAGCTCAGCTGCTGGTGCCTGAGTGCCGGCTTGCCCAGCTGTATAAACTGACCATTTATAATGATTCGCTGTTGACTGGGGCAACCGGGACAGTTCCTTTCAGCTGTCAGTCTTTGATTTGTTTATTAGTCATATTAAAATACATAATCCTTGAAACTAAGTTTTTAAAACCCATCTACTGTCACTAATCTGTATGTATATACTAAGTATATCTCTGTCGAGCATGCTATCTTCACCTAACAAAGAATGTTCTGCATAGTGTTTCGTTTGACTTTGCCTTAGTCTATTTGTGCTTTTGCTTGTTGTCTTTCTACATGAGGTGAGGTGACAACACCTTGATTTCCTCTCATCTTACTTAAACTCACTTGCTCATTGTTTTTATGAAATCTGGTATGTCTCCTCGCCAGACCCCTTTATTTGCCAAGCTCATTCTTATTTCTTTTTTTTTCCTCAGGCCATCACTCCTTCCTCAAGTCCCTCCCTGCTTTTCTCACTCCCTGATCCATGCTCGGTACATTCCCTGCTGTGATGGGGTCTGCGGCCTCGGGAAGCTCTTCCCTTATGAATTCCTCCTTACTCATCATTGGAGTGCTTCTCCTGCATACCCCCAGCATTGCTCACAATATTTGCAGATACATCCAGCAGCATTTCTTTCCCCCGTGAACAATGTTTTCTTCTTCCAGTTCCAGATTTTTCACCCCTTACTTCACAGAATATAGGTACAACTCAGTTCTGTGTTTGTAAACACAAAATACATATGAACATCCTGCAAAACATTTGTTTGCTTTTACAGGAAGTATCCTAAAATGATAGGTGGTGACATATATTGGCAGATTACTCTGTTTTAAATATATTTTAGGAAGTTGGTGGGGGGTTGGGTACATGTAACATGTCAGAATTTTTCCCATTTAAAGAAGATAAAGTTAATGTTATTGCAATAAATGGTGGCGACACTTGTGGCGAACACAGCAAAGTGTATAGACGTGTCCAGTCATGATGCTGTACACCTGAACTTAATGTAACATTGCATGTCAACAATACTTCAGTAACAAAAAAATACATACATATATATATGTATATGAATATATATATGTATATATATATATATATATATATATATATATGAGTATATGAGTATGTGAGTAAGTATGTGAGTAAGTACTAGGAAATAGGCTGTCAATCAGCATTTTCATTCAGAATTGGCTTTTCAGAAATAGATTACTGACCTAAATTGAAAAATGCCTATCCTAACCATCATTAAATAAATAGATCGCTGCTAGAATTACGTCAGAGGTTGCTGCTGGGAGCTACAGAGAGCTACTTGTGGAAAAAGCAGCCTTCTAGGCCAAATCTCCATCCGCAGAACCATGCCTAAAGGTTAGCTCTTCTGCTCTTGGGAATTTTAATTTGGCAGTATTTGAAACCTGATGTGTTTTCTCTGCTGGAATAGAAAATCATACTCTAGCATGCTTCTACCAGTCATTTTTTTAAAAGACTTATTTATTTGAGAGAGAGGAGTGCAAGCAGTGGGGAGGGGCAGCAGGAGAGAGAGAATCTCCAGCAGACTCCCTGCTGAGCACGAACGTGGAGCCCAACATGGGGCTCGATCTCATAACCCTGAGATCGTGACCTGAGCCGGAATCAAGAGTCAGATGCTCAGCCAACTGAGCCACCCAGGGGCCCCTCTATAAGTCATATTTTTACACATGCCTCTTGTTTTGCCATGACTTTTGGTAACCCTTCGGGCCTCTAGTACTGAATTTTGTGTATCATTCATTTTTAAGGCTAATTCCAAACTTGCTCTCAAGCAATTGCTTAAAAATCCAACAAGCCATTATCATAGGTGGTACAACCACTGAGATGGAGGTTTGTATGTAGTACTTTATACTCTTTATTGATTATACCTTCTCTAATTCTGTAATGTGTGCCACATGGCCTCTCTTGGACTGTCACCCTCTGTTGAAATGTGAGCTGTGCACTTTTACTGTTCCTCCCCAACCCACCTAACCGAATCTGCTATCACAACAGGTATTCAATGAGTACTTGCCTAGAGATTTGCAATCCAGGTCAGAAGCAGAATTGCAGGGTACACTTGAAACCTGAATAACAAATCATTTCTCTTGGGCCCGCTGCGGTACATCCTGTGTTGCTATGTATGCTAGATGCCCTTTATATTCATCATCTATGGCAAGTTTTAAGGTTTTGGAAACTAGATTCTGTAGGTAGAATGGGGAAGGGGTGTGAATGGCTTTTTTTCTTTCTTCTTCTTCCATCTGTCAAACTTTCAAACAGAACTAAACAAAGCATTGTCTGTAGTAACTTCATATGCACCAGTATCATAGACGCCCAGAAAGTGACCTGTAAGGCATCTTTGTTAAAGCCTCCCACAAACGTCAATATGCCTATTGTTCCTGTTAAGAAAAAGAGGAAAAGGAAATCAGAAATACAATCTCTATATCAAAGAAGAAGGCAGTCTAAGTCCCTATGGGACCCTTGTTTGTTCTTGGGTCCCCAGTGATGTTTCCTTTCTTCACTTTATCTGCTGGAATCCATTTGTAATGAGCAGAAATGGTTTAAGGACTCAGGTCTGTTTTCTCTGAAGTTAATAGACCTTAGTGAGATATATCCTACTTTTCAAAAGAGACTGACCTGAGACTTTATTCCCCACTGTTTTCTCCAATATGGAAAGATTTTCAAGATATGTAAAAGAAAAAAGGCAAAGTACAAAATAGGTCTGAGTGTCTGTTAGTGGAAGGAAGAGAGAATGGCTGAAGAGATGGACATGATACGATGATGGCCAGGTAGTGCACAGAGCATTTCAAGATGGCACTTTCCCACAGGATTCCAGACTGGGGCTGTACTAACAGACCCAATTTTATCGAAAACTCTTACATGCTTTATGTTTATAGCTATACTTTTAACATTTTGCTGTTTACATATATTTTCATAACCATTTTTTGAAGTTGCATGTTGAACTTTTTAGAGAGAAACTAATTTGCTGGTCAGCTTTCCTGTAAACATCCAGCCCAGCCGTAGGCTGTATGCTTGGTGGTGCTCCCTCCAGTGCTAGACGTTTGGCCTGCGTGTGGCTGTTACTGATCACTCACTCAGCTGCTTGGGTACATGTTTGTGCTTGACATGAGCAATGCAGATAGGCAGTGCCTTATGACAGATGAGCCTCAGTGCTTCCAGAAAGGCTTTGCCTTCAAAGAGCTCTGTTAGAATGGCCAACAACCAACATATTCTGTTACTCCTCTTGTTCTGTGAGTAGGTGAATCTGTGCACAGAGATAACAGAGCATTTTGAATTCCGGGGCCACCAGGGTGCGAAAGCTAGCCAGCTTTCCAGATTATTTCCATAACTAAAGCATGGTGCTGCTGACCAGCTTCATCCAGTTTCAGGGCTTGGGGGAACCAAATTCGGTTGGCTTTGCATTTCAGCCAGAGATTGTGCCGGCAAACAGGAAACAGAGATGACAGTGTTTCCTCAACAGAGGCATGGGGACCGTGGCATTTGTGAGTGAATTTGTTATATACATTTGTGACATTGATGATGAGTTGGTAGAGACTAGATAAATTGGAAATCCTCCATACCAAAGAAGCAAGAAGCAGCAAAAGCAAGAGGAAGCTGTCTTTGTTCAGAAACCCGAGAAGCACTGTGATGTTGCAGAAAGAACCTAGACGTTGGGGTCAGAGTTCCCTCTGATCCTCTGTTTATCAGCTGTTTGTCTTCATACGAGGAACTTCCCTTTCTGAGCCATGTCCCTGTCCTGAATACGAGGGTACCTAACGTGTAGGGTTGTTGTGATAATTGAAGATAAAATATAGGAAGACAGTTTCCGTTAGAGAGAGCCTGGCATTGAGTAGGCCCTGTAAGTCAGACTAACCTGGCTGTTCATATCAGTGGCGCTGCTGCAGCCTCTGTGCTAGGCTTGCTTGGGCTCACGCCATCTGCATCAGTCCCGGTGGGCTGGCTCAGCTCTGTGAATGGACAACTCCATCCACCTACCAGCCTCCTGGAACATTTTCTTTCATGTCTGTAATATTAAGATTTGACACTCTTTCTATACTTGTTACACCAAATAGACCTAGCTTTGATCTATTTCCAATTTTGACTGAATTATGCTCAATAATACTGTATTTTAAAGTATAGCCAGATACTGCAAGCTACAAAAATTCAAGTCCTTTTTAGTCATTTTAGACCTTGAAAGTAGATGATTAACGATCGTCCGCTTGACATTAACTTGGGCTTTCTTAGCTCTGTTGAACTTGTGGCTCCAATTCACACCTCCATTCTCCCTTTAATCTTGTATAATTTTTTTTTTTTTTGTAATGCCTTAACTTCAGAAGTGCATTTATGTGCCTGTTTTGTTATTTTAGCAGAATTATGATCCTTGGTGTGTTCCTAAAAGCTGCTTTTATCATAATGGCTACAAAGCTTCTGATATAGTCAACAAAAGGACTATTAAAGCATTAATTGTATCTTCCTTCCCTGCTTAGGGCTTTCTTCCCCAGAACACCAATGGTGTGAAATTCCATATTAATAAGACCTCAGGTAGACTGAGATTGCAAAGAACTCTTCCTGTCCTGTCCTAATGCTCTATAGCAAACCACCTCAAATTTCTGTGGCCTAAAACAATTGTTTGTTCTTATTCAGATGCTCCTGGGTTGGTTGGGGTTGGCTGATTCAGGCACCACTCATCATCTACAGGTTGAGTCCAGGTTTGCTCCCCATATTTTCCATTCTCCTTGGACCAGTGGGCTCATCAGAGCATGCCTTTCTCTGGTGATGGCAGAAGAGCAACAAGGGTGAATGGAAGCATGTGCTCTCTCCTAAGTTTGTAACCCTCCCTTTCATGTCCAGCCCCATTCCATTGGCAGAACAAGTCAACATGCTATAGAAAGTCATATGCAAAGTCATATGGCAGAGGGTGCAGTTATAGGAAGGAGTAAAGAATCAGTAAGAATCAGGAGTAATGCAGTTAGTACATCTGGCTTTGCCCCTAACCATTGAGGACCTTTGAGCAAGTCTCCAAGCCTCAGGTTCTCAATGACTGCATTCATTCATAGCATTCAGATAATTTTACTAGGCATGCCTGAGTGGCTCAGTCACTAGAGTGTGTGACTCTGGATCTCAGGGTTGTGAGTTTGGGCCCTGTGTTAGGTGTAGAGATTGATTAAAAATAAAATCTTTTTAAGGGACACCTAGATGGCTCAGTTGGTTAATTGTGTGCCTTTGGCTCAGGTCATGATCCCAGGATCCCGGGATCAAACCCCATGTCGGGCTCCCTGGTCAGCGGGGAGTCTGCTTCTCACTCTCACTTTCCCTCTTGTCTCTATCTTTCTCAAATTAAAAAAAAAAATCTTTTTAAAAATAATCTTCCCATAAGATGGGATAGGGAGGGAGACAAACCATTAGAGGCTCCTAATCTCACAAAACAAACTAGGGGTTGCTGGGGACGGAGGTAGGGATAGGGTGGCTGGATTAGGGACGTTGGGGAGGGTATGTGCTATGGTGAGTGCTGTGAATTGTGTAAGCCTGATGATTCACATACCTGTACCCCTGGGGCAAATAATACATTATATGTTAATAAAAAATAAGTAAAAAGTAAAAAATACCAAGAAAAAAAAAGAAAAATAATAATTTTCCCATCTACTTGGCACCAGGCGTTGTTCTAGGTGATGGGACTGTAATTGTGAACAAAATTGTCAAATCCTTGCCCACACAGATCTCATATGCTCGTCAGAGATCTATAGTAAACAATGTTTGTGTGTATACGTGGTGAGCACAAGTGTATGTCAGAGATAAAAAGTGCAATGAAGGAAGATTACATGGGGTAAGTAAAATCATTCACCTCTCTCTGCCCCAGCAATTGCCACTTAGTGGTCTGGTGTTTGTGGTTAAGGGGATGGATGGTGGAGCATGACCATCAGAGTCTGAATTCTGCTCTTCCTTTTACTTGCTTTGTGATCCTGACCATGTCTTTCACTTTACCATTGGCTGCCTAACAAATTCCCAAAACATAGTACCTTCAAGCAACATACATTTATTATCTCATAGTTCATGTGGGTCAGTAATCCAGCCAGACTTAACTCTGATCATGGTCTCACAAGGCTGTAGTCTGGGTGTTGGCTGGACTGTATTCCTTTCTGGAGTTTGGGATCTTCTTTCAGTCCCATGTCAGAGTTGGCAGGATTCAGCTCCCGATGTTAGTAGGAAAGATGTGCTCACTTTCTCACTGTGAGTCAGGCCTGTGGTTTCCTTGCAGGTCCCCTCACAACATGGCAGCTTGCTTCTTCAAGGCCAATGAGGGAATCTCTCTCCAGTCTAAGTCTACCAAGACAATCTTACATAACGTAATAACGTAACGTAACATAACGTAACATAACATTACCATGGGAGTGACTCTCCCATCACCATTGTCACATACCAGGGACTAGAAGCCAGTCAGAATTTTTGCCTGCATTGAGTGGGAGAGGTTTATATAAGGGCATGATCAATGGAAGGTCATCTCAGGATTCTGTCTGCCAAAACGTGTGGCATACATATCCTCTCTGTGTCTCAGTCTCCTCATCAGTAAAGTAGGGGTGATAATAGTCAGATCTACATCATCAGGTGGTTTTGAGGATTAAAGGAATTAACAGAAGTAGATCACTTAGAACAATACTGATGACAGAGAAATGTCTATATGAGTACCTATTTTTATTACCTGTAAAATGTGAGAATTTTGTTAGGTGACTTTGAAGATTCCCTTCTTGCTCAAACATTTTATGATTTGCCATAATACATTAGGATGCAGAATTAAACAAGGATAAGAAATCTGACTTTAAAAAAAGAAGAAGGAAAGCATAATATTGGGACAAGTTGAAATTAACCTAAATAGACTATATGGTTCAAGGAGGCAAGACTCACTCTTCTGCTGTGTTGCTCTCAGTGGAGCCTCTAAATACTTCATTATTTAAAGTTGGGTTGCCTCACCTGGGTGGCTCTTTGGGGCATCTCTCCAAGATGCCTTGGGTTAAAGCCCCTGCCTTCGGCTCAGGTCATGATCCCAGGGTCCTGGGATGGAGCCCTGCATCAGGCTATCTGCTCAGCAGGGAGCCTGCTTCCCTTCCTCTCTCTCTGCCTGCCTCTCTGCCTACTTGTGATCTCTCTCTCTCTCTGTCAAATAAATAAATAAAATCTTAAAAAAAAAATAAAGTTGGGTTGCCTCGATGTGGAATCTTTGGCGGAGGACACAGCCTCCTAAGCAAAACTGCTTTGTAAGAAACTTTCCTCCCATCGTCATGGTACTGTCCCCTCAATTAACCGAAGCCTGTGCTTTCAGTTAGACCCATGGACGATGCCACTGGCTATAACGTAACGGTTTGAATATAGGTGCTGGTTCTGTATTTGAGACGTAATGCGCGAAGAGCTTTTAATCAGACTTGTTGAAACCTGAACAATTGGAGCAGTGCAACTCCTCATTGCCCTCTGCTACCTGCACAGGCCCATGAAGAGAGGCCCTTATGGTCGTCTCTCCAAGATGCCTTGAGGCGACAGGAAGGGTCCAGGTCTTGCTGTGAGTGTTTCCCCTGCCAAGAGCCATGGATGAAAGCTGCTACTCCCCAGCCGGGCAGGAAAGTGCTTGCGAGTAGGGGGCCATTAGGTCTACAGACTGACTCCGTGTCCTGTCTCTTTGGATGATATACTCTGTCTGGAGTGATGAGTAGCCAAGAGACCACTCCATTAGTTGTTTATAGAATTCAGACTCTGAGTGTTTACACTCTCTCTGGAAAAGTCCATCATTCAGAGCAGGGGTTCTCGACAGCAGCACCACTGACCTTTTGAGCTGGATGTTCTTTGTCATAGGGGGCTGTCCTCTGCATTGAGGCTCTCTAACAGCACACCTGGTCTCTAACCACTGAATACCACTGGCAAGCCTTCCCCTGGTTGTGACTACCAAGAAATTTCTGCAGATACCACCAAATGTCCCAATATGTTTTATGCATCTATTTATTTACATAGTTACTGTGAATTTTTAAAATTAAAAATGCATGATTTAAGGGGGAAAAAAACCCTCAAACGATACAAAATGGTAAGAAATAGGAATATGTCTCAGACCCTGGTACCCCAGCACCAGATTTCACCCTCCAGAGACAAACATGTGATCATTATTTAGGTCATAAGAGATCTCCGGGGTTTGCACTGGAGTTTATATCCATGCGGATATGGGCGTCTAGTTACTGCAAGACACACAGACTTGTGTATTATATTTTTATTAGCAACTGTTTTGTTTATTTTTTAAATAGCGCTCAAGATGAAAAGAAAATGACTGGAATGAGTCTGTTTTATTCCATCGGATTTTTAAAAAAGCTTGTCAACATTTTCTGGACTGATATATGGCCTCTTAAGAAGAAGTATTTCCTTCACAGTGAGAAGCAGCATCCCCTTAACTTATTCCCTTGGCCTCTAGAGCCTTTCCTCACGCTCTGTTTTAAGACTGATGCTGTGTGGCAGTAAGAACTCTTTGGGGCATCAATATTTTAAGCCCTCGAAGTAGTCATTTTTCATCTAATAAAACAACTGAATCCTTCAGAAGTACTAACACCTGGCTTTTTGCTGGGACTATGTGAACTGTGGTTTTCACTGATCCCCTTGTCCTACTGAGGACACAGCGTACTTCGTGAGGTTGTATTTTTCACATCATAGCACCACTTTCGCCCCCAGTAGAATATGATGCCCTTATCAAGGCTCATTCACTTATCAATATGCATGATTCACTGTTTTTATAACAAATGCATTTACCCCATGAATCTGCTTCCTGTATTATAGTAACATAAATTGGAGGTGTGATTTTTGTTGGTGTTCGTGTTAGTGGTGGTGATCTTACCACCCAGCTGACTCCACAGTCTAACCAACACTGATCACTGTTCAGGGAAGATTTTTGAGAAGGATTGTTCTCCTCTTGGCAAAAGTAAGAAGTGTGCTCACGCTCCTGATGGGATTGTAAACTGACGTGATGATTCTACAGAATATGTTAGAAAACCTTTAAAATAGCCATATCGTTTGGCTTAGAAACTAGATTTCTCCAAGTTGCTAAATAGTCACAAAGACAAAAAGATTTCTGAATAGAAAAGTCCAACAGTGGGGAAATACCTAAATTATTTTATTATTATTATTACTACCATTACTATTACTATTAACTAACAAAGCACCATGGTAATTATTTTTGATGCGTTACCTCATTTAACTCTCACAATGTTGTGAAATAGGTGTTATTGTTATTTCATAACTATAGCAGAGAAGTGTGTCTAAAAGAAGCTAAACTACATACACATCAGAAGGGTAATGACTATGAGGATGGTGATGATAGTCATGGCAGCTGACATTTACCGTCACTATGGCCAGGGTGTGCTAAGAACTGTACACGTATTACCTTTTCTAATCCTCTCAGAACCCAAAGAGGTAGGTAGTCTTTATTATACCCATTTTACCAAAGAAGAAACTGAGGCGCAGAGAAGTTAACTAAAATAAAAGAGGTTTATTCAGAATATTTCAGAATATTCTGAAATATTCAGAATATTTCAGTTGGGAATTGAGTGTGGATAAATTGAGTTCAGAGTTCACACTTGTATCATTGTGCCTACCCAGATCATGTGGTTGGTAGGTGGATGGCAGACCAAAACCCGAACTTACGTCTGGGGGCAGTCTGTTAATCACTGAGAAGTATAGCTAATTAGTTAAGCTAAGTCCATATGATGGATTGTCTTAGATTCACCTGATATGGTTATTTACTATCTTCAGAGGTAAATGAGGTAAAAAATGTAACACACAGAGGTTATCTGGGATAGGAAGAAATGAGTTGACTCATCATATTAGAATTATACTCCCAGTTTCTGGGACTCTCCAAACACCTCTTCCTAGTTTTGTAATCTGAGTACCTAATGTTCTCATCTTCCATATATGTGCCCATGAACGTTCTTTCTACCCAAACAGCTTAGAGTTTTCTACCTTCCTCTCACTCCAGGCACAGTCCAGCCTGACCTCAGATGCAAATAGTGTTGAATAACTTTAAAGTAATTTAAGAATTGTGGATATATATCTTGAGGTGTTTTGTTTGCTCATTTACATGATCACTGGCACCATCTTTAAAAAGTGAGGTCTTCTTGGTCAAGAGTAGGAGGGTCTCTGTATTTTCAAAATGTTTGTGTCTAATCTAGTAACGCAACTTTTCATAGTGCATGTTAGTAAGAGGATCAGAGTCCGTTATCTGTTATGAACATACTGTCACAAAACTGGATTGCCTTGCACTGTACTATAGCTGTACCTGTCAGTTTGTTCAGATCTCTTCATTCTGAAGTCAGCAGTAGAACAACCCATAAATTAAGGAGGAGATGGGTTTCTACCACAGGATTGTCCAAAGACAGAAGACTAAATTTTCGGTGACATCTTGGGGAATTATGACTTAGGTCTCATTAAACTGTACTTATGCAAGTGCGGTACATGAGATGAGAAAGTGCTGAAGATGATGGTTCTGGTTCTTGGCCTCGGGTCTGGTACTTTAAGGGATGGCAGGTGACCTTGATCATATGGTTGCTGTCTCCTTTTTTTTTTTTTTAAAGATTTTATTTATTTATTTGTCAGAGAGAGCGCGAGAGCAAGAGCGAGCACAGGCAGACAGAGTGGCAGGCAGAGTCAGAGGGAGAAGCAGGCTCCCCACTGAGCAAGGAGCCCGATGCGGGACTCGATCCCAGGACGCTGGGATCATGACCTGAGCCAAAGGCAGCTGCTTAACCAACTGAGCCACCCAGGTGTCCCAGTTGCTGTTTTCTTTTGACAAGGCTAGTGGGCGAAAGAAAGACATAATGGCTCTGTTTGTAAATTTCAATGTAGTCTGAAATCCATCTACCAAGGACAACCTTGTGCAGTTAAGACTTGGAGCTAACTGCCTGCACACTGTCTTTATTTATTTATTTATTTATTTATTTATTTATTTGCACAGTCTTTAAAGCAATGCAGGAGAAGAAGAGCGGCTATGGCATTTTCTTCCTTTTTGAGTTGCATATATACTTAAAAGAATGAGTCCCCCAGGACTCTAAGCAGCAGTGCCATGGGCCAAAATTCCTAATTTTTTTATCTTTCAGAAATGCCCACTACCTTCCATCTCTGTTCCTCAAGTTGTTGCACTGTGAACCTGTTTTAATGATAAGGTACAACAGTAAGGCAGACGCAGATGAATCTTAAAAAATCTAGGTGAGCTCTTTTAAAGGACCGTTACCTGCCTATTTAGTGAATGTGGTCTTTAGAAGACTCTGCAGCTTGGTGGGACTGGCCTTGTGCTCCTGTTTGTTGACCGGGAGGCTTGTAAAGCTGTCCTTTGTCCCCCGCAGCCTGTTAGTGGGAGAATGGGGGCACGGCGGAGAGGGAATGATGGATGGATTGCTGCCTTCTTGAGAGACCAGAAGAGCTGACAGCTTCAGCTGTGTAATTATCTCAACATCCAGACCCCCAACTTTTGGGAGACTCTGTCTTTTACTCAAAATAATAAACTGTCCTGGCTGTGTCTTTTGATGTGTTGCTAATCCAGAATGAAAACAGCTTCTTAAGAAATAACAAGACAGGATGGTCTTGCAGAAGTTTGGTGGAAAATAGGAAAAAATACCCATTGTGGCTTCAATCCCTGATTTGTCTAAGGTTTTTAAAATCCATTTTGTCTTTCACATGGGGATAAAATTCATGGTCAAGGTCATCATATGTGCTTAAATTACTCTTACAGTATAATCTAGTGGGAATCCATTAGATCTCTAGAGTCCAGAGGCCGTCCCTTCTCCCCTCCCCTCATCAGTCACCATGGGCTGTGTGACCCTTGCAAGTTGCTCAGCCTGTTCTAAACACCATTTGTATATTCTGTATAAATCAGGGATCCCCATAGAGGGTTTATTAGGTCACGTTTCATATTTATATATGCTGAAGCTCCCTCCCCCCAACTCCTCTGAGCAATGTAAACTGTCTGTCCAAACTGTGATGCAGGATACGTTAGAGTTTGTGTGTTTCTCACTTGAAACTCCTGTAGGACAGGTTCGGCCTTTCTTTTCCTTGGGACACTTAGACGGTCCCAAGAGCTCTTGGCTTATCAATGCTACCCTTTGCTATTTAATTGTGGACTTAGCACTAAGTATCAATGTCTCAGTCAGTGCTGGCTATTGTAACAGAATGCCGTAGGTTGTGTGGCTCTAACAGTAAAGATTTATTTCTCACAGTTCTGGAGGCTGGAAGTTCAAGATCAGGGTGCCGCCACGGTTAGATTCTTGGTGAGGGCCCTTTTCCTGGTTATGTCTGTACATGGCTTTTGTCAGAATGTACACAAAAAGAGATCCTGTTTCTCTTCCTCTTTTTCTATGGGACCTGAATCTCTTCATCAGGGCCTCATCCTCCTGACCTAATCTAATTCCAGTTACCTTCAAAAGACCCCACTTCCATATGCCACCACATTGGGGTTAGGATTTCAACATAAAAGTTTGGGGGCAGGGTTGACAGTTACAGCAGTAAGTGTTTGAAAGAAACCGATTAAGGGATGAAGAGGAATCAGGTATCTATGTGCGTTAGCATTAATCTCTTAGCTGATTCATACATAACCCACCCTTCATAACTGTCATAATTTCTAGTTGTTGGAAAATAATAGGCCCCATATGGCATTGATGCATAAGTGTATTAAAATATAATGTGAACTTAACCAAATAACTCACAATAATATAAGCTGGTGCTGATGAAGCTAAATTAACACCCATTTAGAAAGAATAACAGCAACTGAAATTTACAACCATCAGGTTATAACACTGGAAGTGAACTGCTCACTCAGTGTTGTCCAGAGAATTGCAGAACTCCAGCTGTCTTGATGTGCCAGGGGTTGTTAGAAAGATCCAACCTTGTCACAATGTGAGTGGCGACTCATGCTTCTGGAAATGATGCCTCATTTTCAACTCTAAGTATTTTAGATTATAAATACCAGATTTGGTATTGGTAGTCTAAATACCAGCTCTTGACCCACACTGAACCTGTCAGGAATAAGAAGCCCATTTGTAGGTGAAAGTCTGTGCTATTGCATGTTGGTTGCCGTGGGAGTAGGAGGGGCTCTGTGGACCTACAGCTTATTATCATGAACATCACCCTTTATCAGGGACTGTCTTTTCCACAGCTGTATCCTAGTTTCTGGCACAATCATTGGCAATAATAGGTTCCCAATAACTTTTTATGAATAAATAATAATAAACACAAGTTGAAATTATGGTTAAATTGGAGTTAAATAGTTATATTGTACAGTTATATAGTTAAACCCTAGTTAATTATAGTTAACTAGAATATATACAGTTGCAAAAACTATAATAAAATACTGCTACTCTAGCACATTCTATAGAAATATCTTGACCTAAATTTTTTAACAGCCTTCCTGCCGGTAAACTTAGCAGAGGTTTCCTTGTAACTCACACCTTCCTGCATACCCCATTCAAAGCTCTAAAAATAACAGCATCTCTTTTTGGAACAGGTAAATGTATAGATTGCCTTTGGTAGGCAGGCTCTGACCTACATACATCTAACACAGGCACAGCCCTTCCTCCCGGCCTGTAAGGCTTTGTCCTGCTCTCCCTCCTCCTCCCCAGCACCCCAGACACAGCAACACAGGAGAGGGGGTGCCTCCTTTCCAAGCCATCCACCATTTCCAGGGGCTCCCTCCTCTGCCCCACTCATAGAGCAAGTAGGTGTCTCCATGAAAGAAGCAAACATGTGGTAAAGGGGACAGAGAACATCCAAGCCGGTCACCTGGCAGAGACACCCCGCAGGCAAGCCTCAGACCCCACCCGACTGTCGCTCCCCATGAGCCAGCGGTAAAAATCCAGAGAAAATGATTCACTGTCTGACCACCCTTTGCCTGTTCCACTGGAGTGTTTGCACTGCTCCCAAGTCACACAGCAACCTTTTCATTCTTGGCCTCAGTATCTGTCCCAGCATCATCTCCCTGGGCTCCCCTTCTTCCCCTCTAGTCTAGAGTTTGACAAGTCTTGGGGACTGGTCCCCTCTCCTGCTCCCTCCCTGGCTGCCTTCATGGGAAGAGAGTTGTGACTTCCATACTGCCTGCATTTGGATCAGAAATGCTGTTGTCTGGGCTGATTTGGCTCTGTGGTGTTTTTTTGGTTTGTTCTGAATATAACAGCCTTTCACGCATCACCCACCATGCAGAGAATCATGTCTTTGGGAAAATATTTTGTGAGTCCCAAGTAGCTCTCAGACTATTAGAACACAACTCCATTTTAGGTGCCGCTATTTAATTTTTGCTTTATGGAATTTTATAGTTGTAAAGGGAAAAATAGGATCCCTGCTAAGCTTTCACTTGCCATTTTTACATAATGGAGTTTTCTTTTCTGACTCCTGGGCGGAAACTGGCAAACAACACAAATGCTCATCAGTGAGAGAGTAGAGGAATACCATTCCATTAACATTATAGTCATGGGAGAGTTTGGATGAATTTTAGCGATATGATGTGAAGTGAAAAAAAAATTCCAAGAAATTAGCTACAACATTATATCCTGAATATAAAATATTAAATAATTAAAAATACTTTATCATCTTCATAAGGACAATAAAATTATATAAAAACAAGTAGAGAAGAATGCATGTGAGTCAGAATGGAGCTTGCTTTAGGTGGGCATGGCTGGGTGATCGCATAGGTCCTGAGCTACAGGATTAGATGTGGCTGTTGTTAAATAACCCAGTTCTTGTCCAGGGCGGTGAGCTCATAGGTGCTTATTCTGTTAAAGGAAACAAAATTCTGTGCACTGGGTTTAAAGAAAGAAAAAAAAAATTAAATTCATCCTCTTTACTATTACATTTGTCAAGTTGGAGTAAGAATGAATGACAAAATCAGCTTTCTTAGTAAATAGCTACATGGGGGTAGCTTTGACTTTGAAACCCATCTAAGTATGCCCAGTAGGTCAACAGAGGCACAGCAGCCCTTAGCTAGTGAGGTTGCTTGGCTGACCGCTCAGCTTCATTCAGTCTGTCCGTCTTTGCTGATCTTGCAGACTTTAATTGCTTTACAAGTCAACTGAGATGAATTAACAGTCCTATTAATAAAGTGCTGGCATCTGAGTGATGGGGTGGGAAGGGCGCCAGACATAAATCCAGGTTGTGTCCTGGTTCTCTTTTTCTCTCCTAGGGCACCTGACCAAGTGTCCCTTCTTTGCAATATAGTTTTCTCATCTGCAAAGTGACTAATGTTGTCCTATTTTATTGGGTTGATCGCAACTCATGAAATAAAAAGTGTGGAATTGCAAGCAGTAGAGCAGCTTCAGTGAGCTTATTATTACTGCAAGTGGATATGTTCCCATAGCTTTTTCTGTTTACTTCATGTTTTAGATGTATAAAATATCCATTTTGAGAATCATGTATAAAGAGTATTTTGTAAATGGTAATTTTACTCTGTAGTGGGCTAAGGAACACCTAAAAATATTAGACCCCAAATCTCAGACCTGTAATTTTACCTTATTTGGAAAATAGGTTTTTACAGATGGGATTAAGTTAAGGATCTTGAAATAGGGGAGATTATCCTGGATTATCCAGATGGGCCCTAAATGCAGTCTCAGCATCTTTGTAAGAGAGGAGGTCTGATACAGAAGAGGGGAAGTCAGTGTAGGGGGTGAAGGCAGAAATTGTAGTGATTCAGCCACAAACCAAGGGAACCCCCTTAGCCTCCGGAAACTGGGAGAGGCAAGAAACGGGCTCTGCTCTAAAGCCTGGAAGGCAGGGTCACCCCTTAGACACCTTGATTTCATCCCAGTGAAAACAATTTCCAGTGTTGACTCCAGAACTTTAAGAGAATTAAAGTTCTGATGTTTTAAGTCCGCAAGGTTGTGATTATTTGTTACAGCACTGATAGGAAACGAATACATTCTCATTCACATGTTCTTGAAGGAAATGTAATTTTCTAAAACATCCTTGAGGATGCAAAGTTTCATAGTGTTACAGATCAGTTCAGTAGCTTTGTCATTTTTCATTTTAATGTAATTAAAATGAATATTTGAAATACTACATTTTTGAAGGCAAAAGTTATAGTTTGCCTCTGTGTCTCCCGATAGCACATTGCTTTGCACACAGGTGATGCTCAGAGACTAGGAAAACCACTTTTATTCGAGACAAAAAAAAAAAAAAAAAAGGTGATCAGTTTGGGCCTGTGGTATGTGTCTGTATCCTAGAATTTTCACTGGCCTCAAGTTTGCAGCTGAAGTTAAGAGCATCAGTGGTCTGTTGTTTTTTTGCCTGTTTCCAGAATGATTTGAAATCTCTTGCCATAAGAAACACCTAGGCTATGGGGCTGTTCACGTGTGGGGAATGGGCTCGGAGGCATAGAACGCCAAGCCAGTCTCATGCAATCATTGTCATCTGCGGTAGCTCCTGATACGAGGTGCCCGCACCACTGAACTGGAAACTGCCCACACCTCGCCCCCCACCCCCACCCTTCCCAAATGCTGCTTGAATGAATAGTCTTACCTAAGTGCTCTACATCAAGGTACCCATGACCAGAATTTCCTCTCTACAGCCTGTGCTTAGGTTGAAAACTCCAGTTAGAATGTGTTCTTTAAAGCAGCGTTTCTCACACTTCAGTGTTGATATGAATCACCTGGGGTCCTTGTTGAGTTACAGATTCTGGCGCGTCAGCTCGGGAGTGGAGCCCGAGCGGCCTCCTGGAGGTGGTGCTGATGCTGCCAGTTTCTGCACCACGTTCTGAGTAGCGAGGCTCCAGCATCTGGTGCTCCTGCCTCCAGGTCCCTCCTCTCCCTGAGCTCCTTTCCCCGCATTTCGTGCCGCAGCTTCAGTCAGCCTCGCTGTGGCATCAGCTTGGCAACATCTCTGGGCTCTGGCCTCTGCGGCCTCCACCCTCAGGCTCCCTGCGCCCTGGGGACTGACAGGCCGAGCTGTGACACAGCAACACAGCTCCGTGAAAAGAAGAGAAAAGCCATTGAGATGAGACTGAAATCCATGAGGGTGTCAGAGTTTAAGGAGACAGGGGAGAGAAACAATTGGAGAAAGGGGGGAGGGGGAAAATGAATATTTTATTGGAGGAAAGCATGTTTTAAATGAGCTGCTCTTGGTGCAGAATTTGCCGGTGAAGAGCATTTTCTGGAGTAGTTTCAGGTTTATTCTTTAGTTACCCTCCGATTTCTCTTAACAGCCAGCTGCTTGTTTTGTGCGATTATCTGCTCTTTGTGGTCCTTCGGATCCAGGCCAAAGACTTTTTAAAAAATTGCAAACCATCTAACTAAACTGGGGACCTCTGAGAGATCGCCTGGTTAGGTCGGGCCCATCAGTCCCAGCCTTTGCTGACATTAGAATCACCGGGAGAGCTTTAGAAAATTCCACATACCGAGGCTGCAGCTCTGACCAGTTAAATCAGAATCACTGGGGTGGGTCCCAGTCCCTAGTGTGTTTTTTAACCTGTTGGGTTTTTTTGGTTTTTTTTTTTTTTTTAAATGCCTCCCAGATGATTCCCATATGCTGCCAAGTGCCACTAAGCCAGACCTTTACCTTCTAGCAGGTGAATTGAATTCACTTTAAGTAGATCTCGAAGAACAGTCCTTTATTTCGATTCCTTCCTATCTGAACTCTTGCCCTGCTGAAAACTCTGCACAGTATTTTGGAAGCACCATCTCTTTTAATCCAGCAGTTGAGCCCCCGATTAAATATTCCAGCAGCTTTCTGAAGCCCCAGGCAGCTTTTCATTTTCTCAGTGTAGTGGCTCCCCCTGCTGGCCCTTCTCGGTAAAGGTCACGGCTCTGAAACCTAACCAACCTGGAATCACAGCAGCTTAAAGCTGCTTTTCTAATCCCATATGCAACGTGTATGCCATTGGCCATTGCCAAAAATAAGCAGTCCAAACACTCTAACTCTTTTATCCGTAGCACTGTGGGTAAAGCCTTGAGAATGAAGGAAGAGAGGAATTGTGTGTGTGTGGTGTATATACATATACACACACACATTATATACATATATATGTCTACCACATACATGCCTACATTTGCTTATACTACCAGAAAAGATTCTGATATCAGCCATTGATTGTGCTGGTTCCCTGCAAAGTAATTAATATTGATACATACTTTGGATAGAAATTAGGGAAAGAAAGCTTTCATCCCTATCTTCTCTACTCTGCTTCATCCAATCATACCCTTTCCTTATCACCTCACTTCTCCTTATCTATCCAGTAAGTTATAAAGATGGTCAAATATAAGCAAAAGTAGATGCAAATGCAGGACTTTGTTCTGTCATGCAAACTCTCACTTGCAGTATGTCAGAATTTTACTACAGATGACCCTGTGTCAGTGGAGGCAGAATTCGATCCGTATAATATCTGAATGCAAAATGTGGTGCAGTCCATCTCTTAGCTGTGATTAAACCCCTTAAGGCTGCCATTTCAGTTTATACAGCCCTTGTCATTAGAATGCCCTTCTTTGTTGTATATTAATATCTTAACCCATTGGCCCTTGCTTTCCATCTGACTCAGCAAAGCGTAATTCATTCCCTCACTGACATTGCAGTACTTCATCTATTCGAGGCGATGTCCCAAACCATTTCTTTCTCACCGAGGGCAGACATCTCCAGTCCACCTCATGAGACATGGGTTCACCACCCCCTTTCTGGATACATCCCCTAGAAGACTGTGTTATTTATTTTCGTCCCTCTTCACAGGCAGTGCCTGATACTAGCACAGCAATAAACCCAGTGATTTAATCTGCATTATTTGTTTATAGCTGTGTAACAGTATTACCACAAACCTAGCATCTTTTTTTTTTAAAGATTTTAATCTGTTTATTTGAGAGAGAGAGAGAGAGAGAGAGCACAAGCAACGAAGAGGGGGCAGAGGGAGAAGCAGATGCCCCACTGGGCAGGGAGCCTGATGTGGGGCTGAATCCCAGCACCCCAGGATCGTGACCTGAGCCCAAGGCAGACATTTAACCAACTGAGCCACCCAGGTGCCCCACAGACTTAGCATCTTAACACACGTTTATGATCTTAGAGTGCCGGTGGGTGAGGTATCCAGGCATGGCTTAGCTGGTGCTCTGCTTCGGGTTCTCCCAGGGTTGCAGTCAAGGTGTTCAGCTGGCCTTCCATCTTACATGACGTTGGCCTGGGGAAGGATCTGCTTCCAATATCGTGCGGTTGTTGACAACATTCAGCTGCTTGCAAGCTGTTAACTGAGAGCCTTAAGTTTGGCTGGCTGTTGGCTGAAGCCCCCTCCAGTTTCCTGTCTTACGGTCTTTGTAGTATGACCGCTTGCTTCCTCAGCGCTAGCAAGGGAGAGAGTCTCCCAGCAGGATGAGAGTTGGCATCCCCTATAATATGATCACAGAAGTGACATCTTGTCACTTTTGCCATATTTTGTTGGTTAAAAGCAAGTCACTGGTTCCACACTCAGTCAGGGGGAGGAGTGTAAACACCAGCAGGCAGGGATATACAGGACTATCTTAAAATCAGCCTGCCCCAATCTCCTTTCATTTCCTCTGAGTGGTCTCGTAGAATTTGTACTCTGCTGAACACCGCGAGCCCTTGATTCCCTGGCAGTCCTCTCCATCTCAAATAATTATTAGAACTTACGTCCTAGACTTCAAGTTTATTGCTGTTAGGTTTCTCTGTGTTGGGTTCAGCCAGTTGCTCCCACCTGATTAAATATTCTTTAAGTCTGGCTCGGCCATCAGAATATTACACATCTTTTCTATTGTGCCATCTGAGAATGTAAGACATTTTTCTATGATGAAAATGGTGAAGAAGTTCATACGTAGTAATGTGTGCAGTGTGTGTATGTATACACGCGTGTGCATCAGACTGGTAGAGGGAGAAGAATGAAAAAAATCCCTCATACACAAAACTTACTTCTGGAGTCTGGTCAGTTGGCTGTGAATCGTTTAACGCCATCCGAACCCCACTGCTGCTCTTTCTGATCCTCCTGGGAACAAGATAGTGCAACTTTTTAAAAAAAAAAAATTAACATATAATGTATGATTCAGGATACAGGTCTGTGATTCATCAGTCTTACACAGTTCACAGCACTCACCACAACTCTTAGGAGCAGAGTCTTTCTAGTCAAACCAACCTGGTTTTGAATTCCGGCTCCACCCACTGGAGAACTGTTTTTCTAGATAGAGCTCAGACAGGCAGGGCGAGAGTTAGGAAGTTCTGCTTTTCTGCGGCTCATCTTTGAACTCTGTAGCCCCCATTTCAGCGCAGTTCTGCCGAGCTTCTTCACAAGCTTTGTTTAGGACTTTGCGCTGTTGAATCATAAAGAATCTTCCAGAAGTGATATAGCTATGAAGCAGTCATTATTTTACAGATGTGTGTTGTATGTGTGGACTTTGAGGTTTCGGTTTAAAAAGCATCAAACTTATTTGGTCTTCCATTTCCTTGGATTCGTTGCTAAGTGAGGTTGAAATCACTCGCACTGCCCCAGGATGCCCATCTCATAAAACTGGAAAACCTGAAGTGGGAACCCAGCGCGTTCCTCATCACTGCTTTAGTCCACACCCGTGTGAGCTGGTCTTATCTGCATTTGATAGGCTGGAGTCTCCGTGATGGACTCCTCTGACCCTTTGACCCAGGAAAACTGTCAGCCCCCCTTGCTCTGTTTAGACCGTGGGCATTCTTCCGGAAAAGCCTACTGGCCTTTAGCAGCCCTGGGACCTGACAGGGAAATGCGAGAATGCGTGGAACTATTAATCACTTGGAATGGTAAGTAAATATTTCTGACAACCACTAGTTCTTGAGCTCCGAGTTTTAGAAGTTTTTTTTCTTCTGTTTCTTGTAAAGTCGATGTTTCAGCAGAGAGACCCTATTTTCCTCAGTGTCCTCTGCTCATCACAGGGGCTGATATGGTGGGTGGGATCCATGCCGTAGCCGTCAGTGCAGAGGTGAGCCCAGAAGAGTAGGTTTGGTGTCATTAAATCCTAGTTTATCAGGGTCAGGCAGTGTAAACCTCTACTGAGAAGGTGAGGTTATCCCATATTTGTCTTAACAGAAGCTAAAAGTCCAGGAAGTAAGAGAGACACCCTTCTGGGAACTGTGTATGCATGAGTTTAGGGAAGTAAGACCATTTTGTAGCTTGTGTTGGGCATTTGCTTTCTTTTACCATTAATATGCTAAAGAGTTCCAAATGTTTTTCTTCACGTTAATCTTTCTCCTGAGATCTGTATCTGTATTTCCAGCTGCTCTTTGTACACCCCCTATCTTGATCTGGGCCTTTCTGCCATTCAGCAGATCTAGAATTAAACTCCTTGCCCTCAGCCCCCAAACTTGCTTTAACACCTACATTCTTGGTTTTTAGCTAATAACTTATTTCCTGTAAAATGGCCCTTAATAGTAAGAAATATTTTATTTTTTTAAAGATTTTATTTGAGAGAGAGAGAAAGCACATGTATGTGCCAGAGTTAGAGGGGAGGGGCAGAGAGAGAGGGAGAAGAGGTCTCCCCATGGAGCGGAGAGCCAGATCATGACCTGAACTGAAGGCAGATGCTTAACTGACTGAGCCACCCAGGCACCCCAAGAAATACATTTTACCTCATGACTCACAAAGCACCCATATACATATACACACACAGATATAATGTGAATAAAAGTTTCATAAAACAACATTCATCTTTAACATGTATGTTACCTTCTGACATTACCTGTTATTTTCATCTTTAGAAAAATGCTGATGTCAGCAGTCTCTGTGAAATTTATAGTCCCCCCAGTCATGGGACCTATAGTCTGAGAAAACCTGAGACAGAGATAAAATGCAGTTCCCATTTATTCGTTCTGTGGCCCTCGCCTCCCCTTCCATAACCCAGCCAGTAATCCAGTGATACCAGACTTCATGCTGTAACCCCGACGCTCCATTTGCTCGTTCAGTCAGCTTGTACTGAGTGCGTATTTGGTGCCAGGCACAGAGCAGGCACCAGGGATCTGAAGATATGAACACCGCAGTCTCTACTCGAAGGTCTATGGTGTAGTGTGGAGACAGACCAGTAATCTAACGACTGTAAGGCTGTGGGTAGGTCCTGTAAGAATCCTGTACAAAGCCCTCAGAGATTATGAGGATCACAGCATGTAACTTGGGCCAGAAAGTCTTTCTGGAAAGGGTAGTTCATGAGCTGAAGCTAGAAAAAAAAGGAGTTAACCTGGCCAGTCGTGGGCAGGGCATTCCAAAAGAGGAAACCACTGTGAGAAGGCATGGGGGCATAAGCAGCAGAATTTGGAGACCTGAAAGTATTTTGACATAGCCCTTCCTTATAACCCGAATTCTCTGCTGTCACTATCCACCCCCACGCCCCTTTTCCGTACTTGGCCAAAGATTACTCAGTGTTCCCTCTCCCATGCAGCTGTTCTCCCCCCGCCCCAGGGAGCCTCAGATACACCCCCACTTTGGGCTCCCAGCTCTCTCTCCCCACAGAGGGGGAGCACTTCCGGGCCAAGCCCCAGTCTCATCCTTATATATTCTGTGATGAGCACAATAAATGTTAGCCTGGTGAAGACATGGACCAATAAAGGAACAGGGAGACATACCCGCCGGGCACAGTTGTCAAGTGAAGCTTCTTGAGTTAACCTTGTAGAAGACGTTTTAACAAATCACAGCCTTTCTGTCACTTTAAGACTGGAAGCCGCCTCAGAGGTTATCAACCTGACTCTTTACAGATGCGGGACCACATCTGGAAGGTCGGAGGTGCTATTTTCTTTGGCCCTGTTGTATTTACAAAAGATTAGTTTTTACTTTTAGAGAATACCTCTTTTTCTAACCTAAAGTGTCCCTAAAAGTGGAATGTCTTAGTCAATTAATAGAAACAAAAATCCGCCATCAGATTTTGCAAACACATCCACTTTCTGCCAGGCACAAGTAGCCTGTCATCTCTAACCATGCGTTTAACCCAGACTGACTTCCCAAAAAGGCTTTCACAGGAAGAAAGACTGATTTTTAATACTTCTTTTCCTTTGCCAACTTTCTGCCCACATCGTATTTCTTGTGCAAATGGCCCAGGAGTTGTAGGCAGGAGAATCTGTGGTATGGTCCCATCAGTCAGTGCTACAATAGCTCAAAAAAAGACATACGCATTTTCACTTTGCAGGTGACTTTTATGAAACAGCCATAATCTTTGATAATCAATTTGAAATGGAACCCTGGGTATGAATGGGGTTAGTGCCTGTGAAAAAGTTTTACTCACGCAAACATTGTAGAGACGTGTACAGTCAGGGTAACGACCTTTACTGGGAGGGAGAGAACGAGGTTCACATTCTGGCTGGACTTTCTGTGGTTTATAAAATCTTTAGAGGGTGTGTGTCAGAAGTGATGGATTGATTGCGATCAAGTTGTGATTTTAAGCCTCCCTTTAGTTGGTAAAGTCCTTCACGTCCTTCATGCAGATTTTAGTGGAAGCTCGAAGGGGAGAGCTTTCCTCAGGTGAGCTCTGCACACTGCCTGCAAGAATGATGTCTCCCAGTCTTGAAATAATGGTCGGAGTTCATGAAAGCAAGGGGGAAATGCCTTTTGCAGACACTGTTACTGCAGGAGCTCATGTCAGACAGTGTCTCAGTCTCTTTTCCTGTCTTACAGCCCCTTTCCCCAGCCTTTCGCCTGCCTGCCCACCTCCCACCCAGCCTATCCATAGATGTGCTTGTGTAGATGTGTAGATGTGCTTATTGTAGATGTGTAGATGTGCTTATTACTGTTACAAGTGATTGTGTTTGCAAAATTAATCGGTTACAGTTGAAAAGAATTATATTATCTCATCCCAGAACCCAGTGAGGAACGTAATACATGTTTAATCCCAACTCCCCAGAGTAGGAAGCAGTGAGGGAAGCACTCACTGCATTTGCCACTCTGACAGGATGCCCCATCCCCCTAGTAAATAAACACACAAATACTCAAAGTTCTGCATTTCCTTATTGCATAGCAGTACCTGCTAACGCTTGGATAGAGTGAATGTGCTGAATTCCCACCGGTGATATCCGCCATTCCTTCTCTTTTGCCAGTTTCTGACTTTATCTCTTGCCCTTCCTCACCTGTTGGACTGTGCATGTCGGTCCATCGCAGTTTGAGTTACGTACAGCGGGGGGCACCAGATTCTCCCGCCTGGCCAGGGCCGCCCTGACCTGAGCCTGTTTTCGAGGGGTATTTTGAATAGTATCTAATACCCAGTGCTTACTCCTGCCAGATAGTGTTCTCACCACAAATGAGGTGGTGTAAACCCCCAGTTTACAAAGTCAGGAACTGAAAGCTCAGTTCATTGAGGAAGCTCACTGAGGTTATTTTCTTGCCCATGGTCACATGACTAGTAAGTGTGGGAGCAAGGATTTGAACCCACAGAGTCTGTTTCCGGGGTCGGGGCTCTTGGCCCTCCAGCGCCACTGTTCTCAACTGGTGATCTCCCGTGACCGTGGACCATAACAGCAGCCTGTGGTGGGCCTGGATGTTCTCCTGGGGCGAACCCAGTTCTGTGTGAGCTGCAGTTGCCCTTTAATTTCTTCAGTCAGACACCGGGGTGGTAGAAAAAGAAATGGGGAAGAAGGTGAAAATGTGGATGACGAAAGGGGAGAGTGTAGAGTGAGGACAGTATTGGGGGGATGAGGAAATTCTAAGCCACATAAAGTTGTTACCTGAAATGAGCAGTGTGGCTAGTTGAGAATGAGCTTCCCCAGCTGCCTGTCCTGCTTCTTTGAGACATCGTGATGCTGAGAGAGAGGATGCGGGGGTGAAATGACAGAATTTGGAGAACTGCTAAGCAATGAGACATCTGATGCTGGAGTACAGGACAAAAAGTCATGCAAGAATCATGAGGGACACACATATACTTGATTCGGTTCCATGGAGATGACAGCTGATCGTTGGAGTCCTAAGCATACTTGCTAAGTTTGTAGTTGACAAAATGCAGCAGATTTCACTGCCTGCATTCCGCTGCGTTTGGTAAAACGCAGACATTCATCTTGGGTGGCTCTTTAGCTTTTAGTATGGGGTTTGTTTTTATTGAAATAAAATCCCTGGCACACGGTCATGGAAAAAAAAAAAAATCCAGAGTTTCATCATATGCAGTGTACTGTTTTCTACACTGGAGAATTTTGAGTGCTTTGGAAATAACAAGTCTGTTTCCACAATTTCCTGCTCTCCACTAGGTTCTTGGAACGCCAAATGAGGACACGTGGCCTGGAGTTCATTCTTTACCACATTTTAAGCCAGGTATGTTTCATTAATTACAAATGACTTAAGTGCTTCCAATATGCAGAGTGAATAGATACATTTTCCCTTCAAGCTTCTATATTATACTGAGAAAAATTCTGGTTCCTTGCTCTTGTATATTCTGCCTATTAGTGGAGTTGTCCTTTGTTTTTACAATTTATTTGTCTGTAAAGATAGAATTAATGACATTCCTTATGAGAGGTTTTCACCACGTGTATCTCATTTGAGTTAACTGGCTAATAACATAGCTGTATCCTCATCAGTTAGGCTGGCTTCCGTGTCTACAAAACAGAATTTCCATCGGGGTACTATGATCTGCCTGTGTGACTTCTTGAAACACTACTAGGAAAAGTAGTACCCTGTAAAAAATGAAAACTTGACATTTTGATTTATTTTTTTAAAATTAGTTATATATAGTCCATTAATTTGAGTTTAAACATGTAAAATGTTCTGCATGCCTGTCATACAGCATGCAGTCTTTTTTAATGTGAAATATTTAAACCTCTAAACTGGAAAATCTGAGATAAAATGCAGACCACTTTTAAAATAAGTTGTCACTTTAGCAGAGTCGCGCAGCGGAAGCGTGCTGGGCCCATAAAATAAGTTGTCACTTTTTTCCTTCGCCAGTAGATGGCAGTCAAGAAACTTTCAGTTTTAATAATTACACTTAGAGAAAGGATCTGAAATGTGGTAATTTAATTTTTATAGGAGAGATGAAAGGTTTGGAATTGGAAATTTAATAAAAGTCAGTGGAGTGAATTATTGTAAAATAATTCTCTTGGTTTTTTTTTTCTTTTTCCCTGTTACAAAACATGGATTATAAAATGCAGACCCACGGTAAAATTACTGAAAGGGATTTTATGGAAGATCTCATAGTCCATTATTTAATGAGGGGAAAAGAGCTATGAATAATTTCTGTTATAGAAGCCAAGTTTATTCTCTTGCTCCTCTTCCTCTCTTCTGGGGCACCATCAGGAATAAATTATCAATCCCAAAGAATGACTGAGTTGAGAAACTATTTTTATTCTCAGTATTTTTCTTCTGAAAGTGTACAGTGTGATGAGAATTTTTCTATCTTCTTGGGCTGCCCCAAGGACTCTTTGTACTTTTACTGAAAATTTTAAGTAACTTCTATGCTCTGGAAGACTATAGAAACTTAACAATTTAAGATGGATTTTTTTTTTCTTCTTTTTTTAACCAAGCAATAAGCACCTTCTCACTGCTCCAGCTGTTCCTAATGGAGTCTGGGAACACAGCTCTTTGTAGATGCTCCAATGTGGGCTGTCCTGAGAGAAGGTTAGCTTCCCCATGTTAGTAACCAAAATCTGAGGTCTTGGGAAAATAAAGTAGAGGAGACTACGAAAAGATTTTGAATAAATAAAGTTAGATGCAGAGAGGAATAATTAAGCCAGTCATTTGGCCTGCCAAGATTCTGCACCAGAAAAGATGGAGTCATATGTTTATTTTGGTGTGAACAGAATTAACCTCCATCAACAACATACAAAAGCATTTATCAAATGTGTTCTGGAAAGTACTATGTTGTAGTGCAAGTCAAGCTAACAGATTGGGAACTTCATGAGATCAGGGACTGTGCATAGTTTGTATTTTGGTGTTCAATAAATATTTGTTGCTCTGAAGTCTACTGAATGTTTAATACAGTTATCATTTATATGACTTTTCTGGGATAGACATATATAAATTGGGCTATATATGTTTAAGTTATTTAATATTATGGATAAGTACCATTACAGACACTTAATACATAGAAGGAAATGGAGGCCCAGAAGAATGATGTGTTTAGATGGTGAACGTTGTAGGTGCTGACAGATAAGGAAGATATTCCAGGAAAAGCTTGGGGCTTGTGGGTAAGAGTGGACATGATAAATATTTCCTGAGTTAGCTTGAGAAGTACCAAAGGGAAGCAAGGTAATAGACTGAGGCAAAGGAAGCAAATCTGTGAATCCTTTCATACAGCACTTAATCAAATCATCAGGGGAGCCCTTGTCTCTGACCTCCTGGACCTCATCCTCCAGGGGAAGAAGGTACACATTCCCAAAGGGGAAAAACAGCAGTGTGAGGGTCTGCCTGTCCTACACCCACCCTGTACGCCTTATTCTATCCCCAAAGTATGCCTTAGAAAGTCTGAGGGAAAACAAGAGTATCTGAACCTTAAGGACGTAGTTTGTTTTGTTTAGTAGATTTCATTTTTTAGAGAGGTTTTAGCCTCAAAGCAGACTTGACAGAAGGTACAAAGATTTTTCCTATACCCCTGCCTCAACACATGCACAGCCTCTCTGTTATCAACATCTCCCACTGCAGTAATACATCTGTTACAGTTTCATGAACCTAAATTGACAGAGCATTATCATCCAAAGTTCATAGTTTATATTAGGGTTCCCTCTCAGTGTCCTATATTCTGTAGGTTTGGACAAATATGGAATGACATACATGTACCATTATAGTGTCCTACAGTGTAGTTTCACTGCCCTAGAAGATCTTCCGTGCTCTGCCTATCATTCCTCCCTCCCCCACCCAACTCCTGGCAACCACCTTTTTTTTTTTTTATTGTCTCATAGTTTTGCCTTTTCAAGAATGTCGTAAAGTTGGAATCATACAGGGTGTTACCCTTTCACTTATTAATTGACTTCTTTCACTTATTAATATGCACTTAAGTTGCCTTCATGTTTCCTCATGGCTTGATAGCTGCTTTCTTCTTAATGTTAAATATTTCATTATCATGGTATATTACAGTTTATTTATCAATTCACCTCCGGAGGGACATCTTGATTGTTTTAAGTTATGGCAATTATGAATAAAGATGCTGTAAACACTTGTGGGCAGGTTTTTATGTGGACGTCAGCTTCCAACTCCTTTTGGCAAATACCAAGGAGTATGATTGCTAGGTCATACATACTTTGCTTAATTTTTTAAAAGCTAATACATTTAAGCAATTCAAGATATCGAACAGTATGAAAAAGGAACATGGTACAAAGCCTCCCAACCCTTTTTGCTATCTGCCACTTCCTCAGAACCACTGCCCTCAGATTCCTCCCTCCTCCATTTTATTATTATTATGTTTCTTACCTTTATGTATTTGTAGGAAATGATTAACATTTATACTTTATATTTCTAATATTAAACATAATTTTATATCTTGCTTGTCTCATTAATGCATCTCATAGGTCTTCTCATATCACTGCATGAAGGAGGCCAGTGGGGCTCATAGCTGCATTGTTTTCCATTGTATGGATTTAATCTACTCTTTACTTACGGGCTTGTGGGTTATTTCCAGATTGTTGCTATTATAAATACACACACACACACACACACACACACACACATATACATACACACACGGGTCACATGTATACAGATATATGTGATAGATAAGTTACCAGAAATAGGGTTAAAGAATCAACAAATATATCCAATTATAACTTTGAACACCCTGTCAGATTGTCCAGAAGGATGGTGCCCATTGGCTCTGTTACCAGCAAACACATGAGAACACTGCTTCTCCACTCCACAGGCTACAGCCAAACTTTCAGATTTTGCCAGTCTGTTAGGTGACAAAAGGAATCTCAACACAATTTTTAATTTCATACTCCTTTTTATGATGAGGTTGAGCATCCTTTTGTGTTTCAAGATCACTTTCATTTCCTCTTCTGGGAAGAGTTAATCTCTTTTGCCAATTTACAGTTGAGTTATGTGTTATTTTTTTTTATCAGTTTCTGCAGGTTCCTTATGCATTGAAGAAAGCAATTTTGAAAATAATCCTCACTTTCATATCTTACTTTTCTTGCTTAACTGAATCAATTTTGCCCTAAGAGAAAAAAAAGGTGTAATGGTTGAGAACAATGCAGTCATTATAGTTTTTAGAAGATCAGTTGTTATTAGAGATCTGTGTATAAATCTTTATGTATGTACCTTTGAAGGAAAAACTTTTCAGATGAATTATTTTATAGCTATGATCTAGGTCATGAATAAAGCTAAAAAGCTGAGTTTCTTGGTTTTAACATATTCTAATCTAATGACCTACAAGGTCTTTTTTTTAATTAACTTACCCTTATAGTTAATTTCTATAGAATAAGTCCAATTTATTAATTCAGCAGTATTTATTGAGCACCATTTGTGTGGATAGGAAGTGGGGGTGTTGCAGTGAACAAAACACATGAGATCCCTGGCAGGTAGGAGAGACCTATAATACATCAAATATACAGTATAGTAGGTGGCAATGAGTATTCTGGAGGAAAATAGAGCAAGAAATGGGATCAGGAAGTGCCAGGGAAGGGGGCACCTCACAGTTTTAAATTGTAAATGTAATCAAGGAAGACCTCTCTGAAAAGATGACATTTGAATCAAGGACATAAGAGAGAGAGAGCCACTAAGATATTTGCAGAATTTCCAGATAGAGAGAACTGCAAATACAAAGGCCCTCCAGTGGGAAGGAAAGAGGAGAGTATAAAATCAGGTCAGAGGCAACAGGCACTGTGCCAGCGGGAGTCCTTCACCCTTTACTCTGAACCAGACAGAAAGTACTGGAAGATTTTGAACAAGGCTGCACATGATCTGGGTTGCATTTTACTAAGATTATTTTGTGTCTCATGCTGAGAATGGGGGGTCCAGGCTCAAGCAGGGAGACCAGCTCAGAGACTGGGACAGGAGTCCAGGAGAGAGATCATGAAATGTGTCGTGAATAAAGTGACTTTACCTTCTCAACTTCTCTGTTTCAGCAGAGAACTTAATCTGGCTTTCCCTTGGAAAGTGTAGCAAAACTAGAGAAACATTTTTAGGAACAATTGCCAAATATGTAAAAGAACAATTAGATAACAACTGGATCTTATTCTTTAGTATTTACTCTGTATCCTCTTCTGCTCTTACATTTATGCTGACACCAAATTCCTTAACCTCATTCCTTAACCTTTTGTGGGAATTTGCTTACTCCCGCAGCAGCCAGGCAGCTGGGACAGGCCACCGCTGCATAAAATAAGTATATATGTAACACACACATGCACACACATACACATACATGTGTGTGTGTTGCATAGAATAAGGAGTCCAACTGTGGAGGTGCTGCTTTTCCATCATTTCCTTCTATTTAAATTTATCTTTAAAGAAGTGGGAAGTGGGTCTGGTGTTTTGAACCTGATTGCTGTCCTTTTTCTCTTCCCTCACCCTTGGGTTTCTGTAGTATATGGTCTTAAAAGGAGAGGTCTCTCCCTCCCTTTCTCTTTCTTCTGCCTCCTCCTGCCTCTCCTCACCCCCCCGCCCCCCACCTTATATCAGAGCATTTCTTTATCACCAAGCTCAGGACACTTGCTATGGGCCAGCCCCAGAGGTAAGAGGTTGTTCTTAGCACTTCGGTGATTCTGTGACCTCTGACTGGATTCATCACAGGCCAAGCCCTGTTCCCTGACAAAAAGTAAAAGTCCACTGTAAAATTAGGACAATTTTCCTTTCACTTGTTCCATAGTTACTCAGTAACGGGATACTTCTGCGTAATGCTCTGTGCCTCAGTTCCTCTCTGAGATAGTAAGAGGCTTTCCCCGCTTTGCCCGCTGCTACTTTACATCGACAGAGGCAACCGGCTTCTGTGTCCCTGGTGAAGTGATACTGGAAATTGTTTGTTAGATAACACAGACTTAGCATTAATATTTTTTAAAAGATTTTATTTATTATTTGGCAGAGAGACACACAGTGAGAGAGGGAACCAAGCAGGGGCAGAGGGAGAAGGGGAAGCAGACTCCCCACTGAGCAGAAGCCTAATGCCGGACCCGATCCCAGGACCCCAGGATCATGACCTAAGCCAAAGGCAGACGCTTAAAGACTGAGCCACCCAGGCGCCCCAGCATTAATATTTTTAAAAAAACACAAAAAACACATCTTGCGTGCATACTTGATGTGTTGCTTGGGTTTTGCAGAATTGTGGTCATTCCTAAATCAGGGTAGAACATAGGGAGACATTGGAGGCTCTCCAGGCTGGTGAAAATGGGCAGGTGATTGAGGATGCTGAAAAAACGCTGAAATTTCCTTCTGTTGAGGAAGACCCTTGGTTGGGAGACAAGCACTGTTTTGTTTGTGCTATAACTGTTTAAGCAAATGGAACATTAAGCTGGAAGATGCTTCAGGGGCATCCAGCCCTGCTCTCTCCCTTGTAAGGTTAGGAACCCAAGGCCAGGGATGTTAAGGGATTTCTCTGAAGTTAGTGAAAGAAGTGGAAATAGATCCCAGGTCTTCCTGGGTTTCTGTCCAGTGCTCTTTTTTTCAGCATACATCATGGAAGATCATGCTACTGGACCTGAGCAAGAAGACTGTATCGTGATTTCTCACTGACTTTTTTCCAGTGAGCATTTTATTGGCCATCAGTCTATAAAGAAAATAACAAAAAACTAGAAGTTATTGGGCTGCCTGGGTGGCTCAGTGGGTTAGGCCTCTGCCTTTGGCTCAGGTCGTGATCTCAGGGTCCTGGGATCGAGTCCCACATCGGGCTCTCTGCTAGGCAGTGAGCCTGCTTCCTCCCCTCTCTCTCTCTCTCTCTCTCTACTTTTGATATCTCTCTGTCAAATAAATAAAATCTTTAAAAAAAACCAAAACCTAGAAGTTATCTGATCTCTGTATCTAGTGAACTACATAGAACCACAAATATCACTTTGTTTAAAGTAGTTTGGCCTCTGGGTGCCTGGGTGGCTCAGTCGGTTAAGCATCAGACTCTCGATTTCCGCTCAGGTCATGATATCAGGGTCATGATCTTAGGGTGGTGAGATCATGTCCCACGTTGGGCTCCATGCTGGGTGTGGATCCCACTTAAGATCCTCTCTCTCCCTCTGCCCCTCCCCATTCTATTCTCTCTCTCTCTCTCTAATAAATAAACAAACAAATGTAGTTTGGCCTCAAAATAACATGTAGACTCCATGTGTGATACTTTTATTCATCTCTTTTTTTTTCTTTTTTTTTCTTTTAAGATTTTATTTATCAGAGAGAGAGAGAGAGGCAAGCAGAGGGAGAAGCAGGCTTCCCGCTGAGCAGGGAGCCTGATGTGGGACTCGATCCCAGGACCCCGAGATCATGACCTGAGCCAAAGGCAGGCACTTAACCAACTGAGCCACCTGGGTGTCCCACTTTTATTCATCTCTTAAGTGCTTCCAACAAAAGGGCATTCAATAGCATTCCATTAATGACAGATTATTACTCAGGAGTTTAAAAAAGAAGGGTCCTTTTGGGAAGAAAAAAAATGTTGCTAGACTAGAAGCAATTAAAAGTAATAAAATTTAGACTACAATAAATCTGTGTTCCCAAATCAAGCAATAGGACAGAGCATTTCTAAAGTGTTCTGTTCTTCTGAAGAGAAAGGTATCTAATACAAGAGACAGATTAAAGAAGATTTGATGAATATTTTTTCAATTTTTTTCAATAAACGAAGTGAGATGAAAGAAAAACTTGCCATTGGAGGCAAATTATAGAATGGTAGTATTTGTCTAAGCCCACTGACATATTGACCTTGAAGGCAACATTTAAGTATAGACTTAGTTACAAACAGAAAGACAAATTCCATACACTTTCACTTAAATGTGCAGTGTTACTAAACAGGCAGTGGGCAGGGGATGGATTAAGTGGATAATGGGTGTTATATGTAAGGGATGAATCACTAAATTCTGCTCTGGAAACTAATATTACACTGTATGTTAACTAACTGGAATTTAAGTACAAACTTGAAAAAATAAAAAATAAAATGAATGAATAAATAAAAAGCAGAAGCAGACCCATAAATACAGAGGGCAGACTGATGTTTGCCAGAGGGATGGTGTGGGGAGGTGAGCAAAATGAGTCAAGAGGAGAGTGGGAGATACAGGCTTCTAGTTACGGAATGAGGAAGTCACAGGATAAAAGGTACAACCATAGGGAATATAGTCCATTATAATAGTATTGTTTGGGGACAGGTGTCCACTATGCTTGTGGTGAGCATAGCATTAATGTATAGAGATACTGAAATCAATCTAACATTGTGTGTGTGTGTGTGTCAACTATACTTAAATATTTTTTTTAAAAGAAAGGATAAAAGAGTATGCACAGAGCATCAGAATAATAAAAAAGAGATTAGAGGTTAAATATAGAGATAGATAAATATGGACTTAGTTGTACTAAGGTTTTGTAATGAGAGGAAGAACTTCTCCTCCAGTCCTGCCTATTCATGCCTACAGGCATGACTGGGGCTCAAAAACCAGATCTAGACTTAATTCCATTGAGAAGATGTAAATTATTTCAGAAATAGGATGCTATGGTGATAACACCTTACCTTTTATGTTGTATTCTATTATTTACAAAGCACTTTTTTTTTTTTAAAGATTTTATTTATTTATTTGACAGAGAGAAATCACAAGTAAGCAGAGAGGCAGGCAGAGAGAGAGGAGGAAGCAGGCTCCCTGCTGGGCAGAAAGCCCGATGTGGGGCTCGAACCCAGGACCTGGGATCATGACCTGAGCCGAAGGCAGCGGCTTAACCCACTGAGCCACCCAGGCGCCCCACAAAGCACTTTTATATGTTGCTTCAACTGGTATTTAGAATAACTGAGTTATGAGAAGAATGTTTTTGCCTTAAAACTGTTGTCCCATTTTACAGACAAGAAAGCGAAGCTCAGAGAGATTGTGTGGCTTGCCCAGGGCTCTATCTCAGGGATGTAGCAGAGCCAAAACTCAATCCAGGTCTTACAGCCCCCGGCCTAGTAGTCCCCCCCATGCCTGTGCCTGCCTTTCAGTGGGTTTCCCTAACTGCAAACACAGGGGCATGAGGAGAATTGTCAGTCTCTCCTCAGCCCTGCCTTGTGGCATCTTGGAAAAGATCTGTACCTTCTTGTGGATACCAGAACCAGCCTCTTCCCGCTTTAATCTGTGCTTCCAATAAATTGTAGCTCCGAATTGCCCCCTGTGGATGTCTACCCTCAGACGCGCAGTCCTTAGTACGTATTATGGAAATTGCCCAGTTTCATGATTTGCAGCTCGAAGGAAGCTTGGACTCTTAGCCTTGATTCGCTCTCTTGGCTTTTTCCCTAGTCTTTAAGAAGGTAGTGGAAAAGCTGTGGAAGCAGCAGAAGTTGTTGTGTGGGACATTCAGTGCAGGAAGGTGGAAAGGAGGACATCTTCATGCCAAGATGTTGCCCTGCAGAGACCACACCTTCAGTCAAGGAATCCTTGTGGATGTGCAGAGACCTATTCCTTGCTCTTCCAGAAGAATGGTGTCTGCTCTATCCAGCTCACAAAATCCTGTGGGATTTAAATGAGATAATCTATTTTTTTACATTCTCTTTATTGCTTTGTATTTACTTATATTCTGCCTCTTTTTAAGATTTGAGCTAGCTGTATAATTGATATAAAAGTGCTTTTAAACTGCTAAGGGAATATAACTACAAAATATTTTGGACCATTTATAGTGTCCTCTGTCTGGTATTTCCTTTCCCACTTGCCATTTATGCTTTATCTCAAGAATTGCTTTTTATGTCTTTCTTTAAATTGATTGATAGCAGTGGCAATAATCATGGGTTACATCTGGATATACAAGGGTGTGACTGTAATGGTTGTAAAAATGGACTTTAAAAATTATTATGCAAATATCTGATTCTTATCTCAGATTTTATTACTAAAATTGTGGATCTGCCTGACCCAAGGCTTAGGACAGTTAGACTCTCTCCACCCACCATCAACCATCACCTTCTCCAACTTTGCGGTTCCTCCTACAACCAGTAAATGCCACTCTGGTCACATAGTGAAAACGCCAGTTAATCAGTAGATTTATGAATGAAGTGAACACTGTAGAGTGGAAGAAATTTTAGCGAAGGTTCACCGTAACAGGAAGGGCAGAATGCCCTTACTTCCTTACTTCTCTGATTATGGCAGTCATGCTGGGAGGTTGCTGGTGGCTGCAGGCGGGAGAGAGCGTGCCCACATGAAGAGGCCACATTCAGTCAGCAGTAACATGCCTCACAGACTCTCATGGCTCGGATTCTTATCGAGTGCTCCGCTAGGTACCAGGCAGTGTTGTAGATGCTGAAGACACGGTCATGAGTGAAGCAGACAAACCTCTTTCCATGTGGAGCTTATCTGTTCACAGAGAGACAGGAGACAGATTACAGGTCAGTGTGGCTGGAATACTGTGCACAAACAGCCGCAGAGGGGTGGGTTCTGGAAGGCCAAGGTGAGGAGTTCGGGTTTTATTTGAAATGCAAGAAGAATCATGGAGCAGGGAAGGTTTTTGATTAAGGAAGGAAATTGATGTTTTACATTTTCAGAAGGACCCACTGGCTATAAAAAGTCATGGGCCAATTTTAGAGATGGAAAGAGGCCTTTGCCTCATGTGTGAAGTCCTCTTGATTGGGCGTTTCTGTCTACAGCTCTGCATTGAGAAGGGTCTATAACGGCAAGTTGGACTTGGGGGAAATTATTCTTAGCAGTTAGCAGAGATGCCACAGACATGGAGAATAGAGCTGACCAAGTATCAGATATGAAGTAAGTCCTAGAAGTGGACAGTGCTATAAAATAAAAATAAGGGGGCACCTGAGTGGCTCAGTCAGTTAAGCATCGGAGTCTTAATTTCAGCTCAGGTCATGATCTCAGGGTCGTGAGATCAAGCCTCACGTCCAGCTCCATGCTCAGCGCTGAGTCAGCTTGAGATTCGCTCTTCCTCTGCCCCTCCCCCCATTTATGTGTTCTAAATAAATAAATAAATAAAATCTTTAAAAAAAAAAAAAAAAAAGAGAGAGAGAGAAGAAATAACCAAAAAGTTTGATAATCACTCAACACTGTAATGTGATAATTCCATTCCTCCCCAGTAAGCAGACCTATGGGAGGGGATTATCTTTATAAATTCCAGAAACCCATTCCATTGCAAAGTGGGGACTATCTGTACTGATTTTTCTCTGTATCTGCTTGAAGAATTTTCCATGTATTTTCACTAGAGGGCATCAGTAGTGATGGAGACTAGCAGAGTGTCCAGAAAATGCCAGAGAAGATGGAATAAGGTTACAATTTTAAGGAGAAATAAAGTTCTTCTGACCACAGCCATATCAAAACAAAACAGAACAAAATCCTAAGTAGGCGAGTTTCATTACTTTCACTCTTGGAGTTTTGTAAAGATTCAGTTGGGGCATTATCCATACCTCATCTCACCAAGGTTGATATGGCATGCCAGTCACCAAATAAAGATTTCCCCATCCCTTCAGTAATCCTGCTGTCCCCTCCCCATCCCCCAAAAGAGCTAATATCCTTGTATAGGGTCCAGTGTGTGTGATTTGGTTAAAACCACGTCTAAGAAAAGAATAAGAGATTCAGCCTAAGAGTGAGAACAGAATCAAATGAAGACAAGGATAACTTTCAAGGTACTGAAAGAACTTTCAGCTCTTTAGAAATGACAGGCTTGAGTTGTTACATACCATCCATTGTACCATAAACCGGCCGTACACTTGTTATGGCTTTCTTTGGTTTATAACATGATGTTTTATATTTATTCTGCACACAGTAAGTATAACTAGAAATCTATGCATTGGAAAAGGTCCTCCATGTCTCCTGACCCTGAACTTTTAAACATCTTTCCAAAAACTTTAAAAAATATAAGAAGAAGAAGATCTTAGGAACGGGGGACAGGGAATTGGAAGTTTAGATCTAAAACAAGACAGTTGATTCCTATGTTCAAGTTGGGTCTTGAGCCGAGTACATTGACTAGTTAACTGTTTCCCCAGGGAAGGAGTGGGACCCCACAGACCTAAGCTGTGCATAGTTAACCATCTGAGTAGTAATTCCACTGTGAGATTCATGACTAAGTGGTTGAACCAAGGGTAGGAGGAAGGTAGGATTGTCTCTTTTCTGTCCCTGGGACTTTAGAGGCACACGGACAACAGTGTTTGTAACCTGAGAATTTGTGTACAATTTTCAGCATTGGAAAATTCTTAGACAGAATAATGACTGAAAATTGAAGTGCTCATTGGTTTGTGATGCTATTTGTGTTGTGTAGTTTTTGACACTTTGCCAAATGTTTTCCTGTGAATTACCCTCTTAGGAGGGCAGGTAGGCAGGAAGATAAATGTAGCTGAAGATCCGTGAGGAAAGCCCCAGAAGGTAGCACTGGGCCAAAACCACACGGAGCAGTCAGTTCCGCATTGACAGGGCTCAAAACAAACCACCCCAATGCTGGTGCCAAACCCAGATGAGTATCTGTTAGTTGCTCGAGCCTGTGTGGTGAGCTGGGTTTCAGCTGATCTTGTCTGGGTTCTGCAGGGTTTACCTCCAAGATATAGGCCGGGTTCTGGTCTCACCACACATCTTGCATCCTCCTCGGAGCCACAGCTATGAAATAATGCTCTTCCTGTGACAAGAGACAGGAAGAGCACAATGCACAGACACATTTAAACCCGCACTGTCTCAATACCACTGACATCCATTATTCACACCAAATATCATCTCCATGGGGCAGGGCAGGGAGAGTGGGGAGAGGGGCAAGAAGAAGTATTTCCTGGATACTAATCTAATCTCCCAGATTAGAGTTTATGATTTCTAGGCTGATCAGCTACTCCTGGCTAAAATAAGTGACTCAGAGCCTTAATTTTTTAAAACGATGTTGATTTAAAACACTTTTTTGGGCTCTTATCGTAGGGATCATGCAAGACAAATAGACATGACCATGGTATAATACCTCTGTGGCTAGTATAGAGGTGAAAGGAAAAATCTTGATTTATGTATGATGCAAAGAATATTTTACCCCCAAATACTCAAGTAAGATAAGATAAACTGACTACTAACGATTGGCTCAGTTTTAAGATCTGATGAAATTTCCTTCACTTGCACTTGTTCTCGATACAGTGCTGTCAGAATGTCTTTTTAGCTACGAGACAATAATGTTTGCAACGGAGATTATTAAGAAAGGACATCATGGTGTAGCTACACAGTGCTTTCACCTCTACAGCCAGCTTGGTAAACCCAACTAATAATCTCCTGACTGCTGAAAAGAACAATTGCTATTCTCTCAACGCTCATCCTTGCTCTCCACGAGTGCATTAAAATCACAGACTTAACCTATAAGGAGTTAGAAGAGTATTGAAATGTCTGTGATTTTTGTCATTTCTTTATTGCCTCAGAAGGGGTACTTGAGGATAGCTTGAGTATTTACTCTCCCTAGAGTAACACTGCTTTCCCACATATAGTATGTCTGCCTCGTAGATATAGAACTTTACCGTACGAGATGGTCTGTTTTTCAAGCATATCAGTATTAGTTGTGATAATAGTAGTCATAGCTAGCAGGTATTAAATGTTTACTGTGCATCAGACACTCTTACCAGTTCTTGAGGTGCATTTCCTGATGGAATGCTCACAGTAACTGAGGTAAGTACTGCTATTACTCCCATATAGGGCAGCGGAGGCACCGAAAGAGATTTTTTTTTTTTTTTTTTAAGTATTATGTCCAAGGTTACTAGAACTGGGAAGACATGGTCTGGCACTTGCTGTGAACACAAGACAGATTCGTTTTCCTAGACAAAAGGTTAAGGCACTGACTGCCTATGGAAAGTGCATTGGGAGTGAAAAGAGTACGTTTGTGTGCATGCTTTTTTTAAGAGCTCTTTTAGCTTCACAGCAAAACTGAGGAAGACACAGAAATTGCCCATACGTACCCTGTGTGTGCACACAGTCCCAGCCTCCCTAATATCAACAAGCCCCACGAGAGCGGGACGTCTGTTAGAATTGCTGATCCTACATTGCCCCATCATTATAACCGAGAGTTCATTAGAGTTTACTCCTGGTGAGCAAATGTATAGTGTGGGTGTGGACAAATGTATAATGACATGTATTCACCTTTACAGTATCATACAAAGTAATTTCACAGCCCTGAGAAATCCTCTGTGCTCTACCCACTCCTCCCTTCCTCTGCCCTAACCCTAGCATCCACTGATCTTTCTACTGTCTTTGTAGTTTTGCCTGTTCCAGAATGCTAGCTCGTTGGAAGTGTGCTGTTTTATATTGATGGCTAAAGGACCTTTGTGCTCTGTTGTGCTGCTGCAGGCTTACTGTATGGTTGAGGACCAACTTCAAGTCTTTGCCCTCGGAGACACAGAGGGGTGTCCTGGTATAGTGACGAAGAACATGGACTCCACCTCTAGCTGGGTTCAAATCTGGCTCTGCCACATGTGAGCTGTGTAACACGGACAAGGTGCCCAGTGTCTCACTACCTCAGTTTCTCTGTGTGTAAAGTATAAGGTGGAGATGACCATAGCCCCTCCCCCACAGTGTTGTCATGAGGACTAAAGTGAGTGCATATTTGCAAACTACTTAACCATGTAGAAAATGTTTGCTAAATATCTAATAGGAGGCTTGGGTAGCCCAGCTCTTTGGGAAGGGACAGTAGACTGGGAGCAGAGTCCTCGTTCAGCCTGTCCCAGTAGCCTGCATCATGGCCTCTGGCGACTCAACCTTTCCAACCTCAGTTTACTCCTGTAAAATGAAGTTCTTAGACTCCCTGATTGCTCACACTGCCCCTGAAGGTGCTGAGCGCCCCCTTCCTGATCTCTTTCTCACTTAGGGAAGTCTAGATGAAGGGTGGGTGGGGACGCATGGAGAATGAGACACAGAATCTTTCCTCTCCTTTGTTTTCTGGGCACTGTGAAGACGTGATTTGTAAACAGTACACTTTAGATTTGCAAGAATGCCTGTGGTTAAAGTTTCCCAGAGAAAGACATCTTATGGGGAAGAGGAGCCTTCCTTGATTTTTAGATTGGATAGTTTGAAGACCTCGTCAGGGACTGCGCACTCGCAAAGCCACAGTTGTACACATGTCCGAAAAGCCAAGCCATCAGAAATAAAAATATTTAATGAAGTAGGAGAATGTTTGTTTCTAGAAGTTGCTAAGAGATGACACATTTTAAAATGCCCACGTTTGGGAATTAAAAGATGATTTGCCACGGCCGGAGGTCACGTTACTTCCGTCTCCTGTGTGCACCATCTGAAGGTGGCTGCCGAGCATTTTGAGGTGGCCATCGGGGGACAGCATCAGGACAGTGCAGTTCTGTTCAGCATGAATGTGTCATGCCAGAGCCTCATGGATTGCATTCAAGGTGTGCCAGATCTCAGTCATTATGTATTTTGGGGCTATCAAGTATGTTAAAGCTGTGACTTGCAGGTGTATGAACATATGTATTATTTGTGTATCATTTCCAAAATGCCTGTTTAGGCGGCGCCTGGGTGGCTTAGTCATTAAGCATCTGCCTTCAGCTTGGGTCATGATTCTAGGGTCCTGGGATCGAGTCCCACGTCGGGCTCCCTGCTCAGTGGGGAGTCTGCTTCTCCCTCTCCCACTCCCTTTCCTTCTGCCCGATGTTCCCCTGTTCATGCTCGCTCTCTCTCTCTTCTCTATTTCTGTCAAATAAATAAATAAAATCTTTTAAAAAATAAAAATTAAAATGCCTGTTTAGGTCACTCTGCTTTTTTGGAGTTGAGAGATCTAACATCCCCATATTTTGGAACAAGTTTAACCCTCTCCATCTGGGGTAAACTCTCCTCTTCTGTACAGGAATTCTGCTTTACTTCTGTTTTAAAAACTATAAATAGGGGTGCCTAGGTGGCTCAGTGGGTTGAAGCCTCTACCTTCAGCTCAGGTCATGATCCCAGGGTCCTGGGATTGAGCCCCGTATCAGGCTCTCTGCTCAGCGGGGAACCTGCTTCCTCCTCTCTCTCTCTGCCTGCCTCTCTGCCTACTTGTGATCTCTATCAAATAAATAAATAAAATCTTCTAAAAAAAAACTATAAATAGTTTAAATCCAGCTTATCTGTCTAAATCAGACTATCAACTGAAGTGTTCACTGCTGGCTTGGCTTTCCTAATAGGAGATAGTGAAGGTTGCATAAAAATTCTTCTGCATACTTGTCAATATAGTTTTCTTCTATTGATAATCCATTAGTATGGGTGCTGTGATTTATTGTAGGCTGCTTATGACCATATATGTTTTGTGCACTGCTGTATATCCACAGTGCCTAGAACAGGGCCTGGCAAACAGTAGGCATATAATAAATATTTGTAGAATAAACGGGAGAATGAAGGAATACTCATGTCTCCTATCCTAAAGGATTTAAGAATATTATACATTACATAAACAAGGAATAAGAGTGATTTTTTGAAATCTCACTAGCATGATCCATAACTATGTTTGTTGTTGACCTTCTAAAGGACCAGAGCCCTTCTGCTTCACTGAAACAATCCTGAGAAGGGCCTCAGGTTCACCAGCCCTGCCAGGTGATACAATGACCACGGCTCTTTGCTAAAATTCTTACTACTTTTCTTACAAGCTCAGTAAGAAAGAGTAAATGTATTTGTTAAAATATAAAACAATTCTAAAAATTTTTAATTGTGAACATTTGAATATATTGTTGAGAGGAGTTAATTAATCAAGCACATCTAACATTTCCTGTGGTGTTTTGGTCATGCTCATTTTTATATTGATTTATTGACTTATGAAACACTTGTTTGGTGATATTATTTATGTTGGATGATATTAAATCTGTTTACAAGAGATATGCTAAAGTCTTAGACTTGTAAGATCTCATCTCTGTTGCCACCCCTCCCAAAAAAGAAAGAAAAGCGATAGCTTACAAATCCTGATTTTACCTCTTAAGTCCTTCGAACATATTTGGGGTTTCTAATTTGTTGAGTGATGTAACTGTTTACTCATATGGTTTCCTGTTATTGAAGTTAGAAACACAGCAGTGTCCCGTAAGATACAAGCCAAAAAAATAAAAATTTGGTGAGAAGGAAATGAGAGGAATACAAATTAAAGTTATTTTCCTGATGGATCCAGGTCTTACCTATAAGCGAATGAGTACATTCCAGTTTAGGTTTTCTCTTCCTGTGGGTTCCAGTCTGCTTTCCTAATGCCCGTAGCCACTGCGGTTATAGGTTTTTTAAGCTGAGTCACTAGAATGTGTACCATTGTTCTCTGCTTGTTTTCCTGCTGTATTTCAGCGACCCGCAGCACACAAGCAGGGCAATTTGAGGGGAAACCTTTCCAGTTCTCTGTCCTCCCACCCCCCTCCTGTGGCAGAGTGAGTGATTTCTTCTGGGCCGGCCCTCCTCCCTGGCCTCCCGCTGCGTGTGATCGTCCTCTACAATGTCCCTGCAAGAAGAGAAGGTGAAAATCAGCCTGCAGGTTTAAATTAATTGCAGGCATCAGTTATGCTCAGAGTTTCACCAGTTCTTTACATCACAACATTCTAAACTTCTAGTTTAAACATAATTGGAAAGAGAAAGCTGACATTAGTCACTGACAGTAAACTTAACTAAAGCATAACAGTGTAAAATACTCATATGCAAATAACTTGAATAATCTGATAAAGTCACTCATAGGCCCTTGAATATTTTATTAAAGATAACGGTTACTGGTTCAGAGCCCTGGATTCCAGCACCTTTTTGTTTTTCAAACTTACGTGCTGAATTATATTGTGTTTGTTCTAATGGAACATCACTTTTATTCGTAGTGGAAATCGCTTTTAAAATATAATTTTTTTCATGGAGTTATAAAAGTAATGCATGTTGCTGCCCCCCCCCCCAAAAATGGTAGAGCCTCCTCCATTTGAAATTGTGTACCTGGCGGTTAAGATCTGAAGGATGCTGGATACAAGAGAGCAGTGCCTGTGTTTTACTGGGGCTGGCTTCAGATATTTGAGTTTATCCTGTCTTCATTTGGAAAAGAAACAGATGCATTTAGTGGCTCTGCCTCCAGGCTCCCAAGGGACTGTGTCCGTATCCACACTGACAGCACTCTTCACCCTGTATTTGTAATTCTGTATTTACATTTCGGTGCCACTGAACTATAACTGGGACTTTTACCCACTTCTCCGTGTCCAGTGCAGCTCCTGGCACCCTGGCAGGTGCTTAGGTCACATTTGCTAAAAGAATTCAGAGTTTACATGAGTAGTGATGGAAGGCAAACACAGGGAAACCTCATTCTTCCTTATTTTTTCTAACTTTCCTATGGCACTTTTCAGTTTGGGCTTTTATGCACAGCTAAATTGGACATATTGTATTTCTGGGGGAAAAAATTCTATTAGCATATCCTGTCAAACTCTAAATAGAGGCAATTCTTAGAATTCTTATATTTATGTGCAGCCGTTAATTGCCAAGAATAATAATTTACTTATAAATGCAAGATTGTATTAATTTTATCTGTAATGGAATTCTTGTTCCTCCTGAAATCATAGCAAATTATTAAAATTGCTTTGTGGGGAGTACAAAGTTAAGGAGATCAAATTTGCTTTACAAGAACACTTGATGTAATTAATTTTTAAAATATATCTTGCTTTTTTAATACCAGACTGCAGATAATAAGTTTTTTAAAGACCTTTATAAAAAGAACTGTTCTCCCCATTTCTCCTTTCTTTGTCAGTGAATCCTCAAACCTAAAATATGCCTTTAATTTCTACTCTACACCAACTGGCTGAATTACGTTGTGACTTTATAATGCAGTCTAGTAGAGAGTAAACTCAGATATTACATGTTCTTATGAGACTTTTAATTCATAATTGTTGGTGAGCACTTTGACCCATAGCTTTAGAACAATGGCTATTTGGAATCAGGCCTGATCTTCTGCAAATGCCTGCCATGAGAGCATAATGACTAGTTTCTGCGCTGATTGGTCAGAGTCCATGCCTGGCAGGTTCTTAAATATTTTAACAATTATCCCAGCTTGAATGGTGACTTTGAAGCTCCATGAAAACCTCCAGTACTTTCTGAATCATCCTGGAAAGATTCATGTATTCTTGGCATGACAGCTGAGTTGAGTATGAAATTCTCAATCTTGGGAACTTGGAAATTAGAGATCTGTAAACCCTCTATTCCTCATCTTAATGCCTACCTTCCTGTCATAGCCTATATCCAATCCATCAGTAAATCTGTTGCTCTGCCTTTTAACAAGCTGCGGACGGACTGACCCCTTCTCACTGCAGTCACTGTTTCTAGGGCCCAGAGTATATCATCTCCCCCTCATACAGTTGTAAAAAACTTTTCTTGATCTTCTGGTTCTGTCCTTGCTCCTGATAGTGTGTTCTCGAAACAGAAGGCAAAATGTGTGGATGGTGAGTTACAGGCCACAGGGGCTCCATATGAGCCCGTCTTCTGCCCTGTGCCCCTTCTCTGTCTCAGCCTCCACTTCTCTGTCCCGGGCTTTCTGTCTGCTCCAGCCACCCTGTCCTTCAGGCTCACTCCAGCCTTGCACGTCCTACTGGAATATGAGCCCCCTGCCTGCATGAAGGGTTTCTGTGTGATTCCCTTCTGTGTAGCCTCAGCCACCAGGAAGGGCCCCTGGCACATAGTAGTTGCTCAATAAATAGTAGTTGAATCAATGAATCATTGCACAGTATTTCCAGTCATTCTGTTTGGATAAATACTGTGTTTAGAAATGGAAAGTTGAGCAGGTTCTTAAATTTCTTTTTGTTCTTCTTATCTAATGGTATTCTTCCATAGGAAATATACTATAACACAAGCAATACCAGTCATTTAGATTCTCTCCTTTAAAAGCTTGTCCTTAAAAGCAGACAACACTGAAAAGAGACACCAACCAATATTAAGCAATACTTAAGCCTTTAAGTATGAAATTTTTTAAAGGAATCAAGATTAATATGAACAAGATGCCATTTAATTTTATTGGAGGACATACACACAAAACCTTTCTGAATGGAAAGACACACTGAAAGGTTATGTACAAAGATTTTACATCATTCTTTTCAGATAAGTAGATATTTTAATGACACTCCAACCAGATTTCCAGTGGGAACTTTATTTTGTTGACTGACCGTTTTGTTTGAAACACACCTTCCCTCATCACTTAATCTAAAGTGTTCCTCTCATACTGGTCTGTCTACATTATATCTCCTTGTTTTATTTCGCTAGAACACTTTTTTTTGCCCACCTTTATTGAGATAGAATAGACATATAACAGTGTATAAGTGTAAGGTGCACAACAGAGTGATTTTATACATCTATGTATGTATATATATATATATATATATATATATATATATATAACAAAATATACCACAGTAAGTTTAGTTAACACATGCATCACATCATGTGATTACAATTTTTGTGTGTCTGTGGTGAGAACTTTGAAGATCTACTCTCTTAGCAGCTTTCAAATATACAGTGCAATATTGTTAACTAAAGTCATTATGCTTTACATTACCTCCCCAGAATTGATCCATTTTATAACTAGAAATTTATATCCTGTGATTGCTTTTCATCCATTTCTCTACCTCCCCATCCCCTGCCCCCGGCAACCATTAATCTGTTCTCTGCTTTTGTTGAGTTCAGGGTTTTTTAGATTCCACATACAAGTGAAATCATACAGTGTTTATCTTTCTTTGACTTATTTCACTTAGCATAATGCCCTCAATGGGCACAGTGCCCACATTGTTGCAAATATCAGGATTTCCTTATTTTTTATGGCTGAATACTGTCCCTTACATATATACGCTACATTTTTTTCATTCATTTCATCCATCAGTGGACACTTTGGTTGTTCCCATATCTTGACTATTGTAAGTATTGTCGAAGTGAACATAAGGCTGCAGAAATCTCTTCAAGTTAGTGATTTAATTTCCATCAGAAATTAAATATCCTCCTATGGAATTGTTGGATCATATGATAGTTGTATTTTTAATTTTTTGAGAAACCTTCCTACTGTTTTCCATAGTGGCTGTACCAATTTACATTTCCAGCAATAATGTATAGACATTCCCCTTTCTCCACATTTTTGCCAGCACTTGTTGGCTTGTCTTTTTGATACTAGCCATTCTGACAGCTGTGAGGTGACATCTCGTGGTTTTGATGGTTTTAATCTGATAATTAGTGATGTTGAGCACCTTCTCATGTACTTGTTGGCCAGTTAAATATCTTCCTTGGGAAAATGTCTGTTCAGGTCCTTTGCCCACTTCTTAGTTATATTATTTGATTTTTTTGCTATTGAGTTTTGTGAGTTCTTTATATATTTTGGATATTAACCCCTTACCAGATAGGTGGTTTGCAAATATTTTTCTCCCATTCCATAGGTTGCCTTTTCATTTTGTTGATGGTTTCTTTTGCTGTGCAGAAGCTTTTAGTTTGTTGTGGTCTCACTTGTTTATTTTCACTTTTACTGCTTGTGCTTTGGGTGTTGTATCCATAAAATCCATAAAAATGGTCTTGCCAAGACCAGTGTCAAGAAGCTTTTTCCACCTCTGTTTTTGTCTCTGCTTTCAGTTCTTACATTTAAGTCTTTAATCCTTTCAGAGTTAATTTTTCTTCCTGGTTTAAAATAGGAGTCCAGTTTCATTTTTTTTGTTTGTTTTCCCACCATGTATGGAAGAGATTATTTTTCCTCCATTGAGTATTTTGGCTTCCTTGTCAAACATTAGTTGACTGTTCATGCCTGAGTTTAATTCTGGGCTTTCACTTTTGTTCTGTTAGTCTGTGTGTCTGTTTTTATGCTAGTACCAGACTGTTCAGATTGCTCTAACTTTTTGAAAGATAGTTTGAAATCAGGAAAGGTAATGCCCCTAGCTTTGTTCTTCTTTCTCAAGATTGCTTTGGCCATTTAGGGTCTTCTGTGGTTCCATACACATTTTAGGATTGTTTTGTTCTTGTTTGTATAAATACAAAAAAATGCCATTGAAATCTCAATAGGGATTGTATTAGGTCTATAGATGATGTTGGGTAGTATGAAGATTTTACTATATTAATTCTTCCAATCCATGAACACAGGATTCCTTTCCATTTATTTGTGTCTTCAATTTCTTTCATCAGTATCTTAATAATTTTCAATGTACAGATTTTTTTATCTCCTTGGTTAAATTTATTCCTAGGCATTTCATTATTTTTGATGCTTTATAAATGGAATTTTCCTTTATTTCTTTTTCACATAATTCAGTGTTAACATAGAGAAACACAACTGACTTTTATATATTGATTATTTATTCTGCAGCTGGGCTGAATTTGGCACGAATAGTATTTTGGTGGAGATATTCTGTATATAAAATCATGTCATCTGCAAACAGACAGTTTTACGTCTTCCTTTCCAATTCAGATGCCTTTTATTTATTTTTCTTTCTTTCTTCCTTTTTTTTTTTTGATTGCTCAGGCTCAGACTTTTAGTAGCATGTTGTTGAATAAGAATGCTGAGAGAGTCAGGGCGCCTGGGTGGCTCAGTGGGTTAAGGCCTCTGCCTTCAGCTCAGGTCATGATCTCAGGGTTCTGGGATCGAGCCCCAGGTCCCATCGGGCTGTCTGCTCAGCAGGGAGCCTGCTTTCCTTCCTCTCTGCCTGCCTTTCTGCCTACTTGTGATCTCTGTCTGTCAAATGAATAAATGAAATCTTAAAAAAAAAAAAAATGCTGAGAGTGGGCACCCTTGTCTTGTTCCTGATGTTAAAGAAAAAGCCTTCTGCCTTTCATAATTGAGTATGGTATTAGCTGTGGGCTTGTCATGTATATGCTTTTCTGCATTGGGTGCATTCCTTCTCTACCCAGTCTTTTAAGGGTTTTTATCATGAATGGATGCTAAATTTTGTCAAATGCTTTTTCTGCATCTATTAAGATAATCATGTAATTTTTGTTTTTTAGTCTATTAATATGGTGTATCACATTTATTGATTTGCATGTGTTAAACCATCCTTGCATTCCAGGGATGCATACTATAAAGAGACATCATGTTTTCATTGCTGGAAAATGAAAAGTAATCTGTCAGCATCTATTAAAATGTAAAATGTGCGTACCATTTACCAAGCAGTTCAACATGGAAAAATCTGTCCAATAGAAACAAAGGCATTAGTATACAGAGATAGATGTGCAAGGATATTTATTGAAGCATTGTTTTTAAGGGAAAAGGAACTGGAAACGATCTCAATTGTCATCAGTAGGAAATAGTCTAAATAACTATGATACTTCTAGTCTATGGAATATTATACAGTTTTAAAACAATTGTTAAATCTATTTCTTGCTTTGAAGGACTGCTGTATACTAAAAAGATTTCAGACTGTTCATTGTACAATCTGTCTTTAAAAATTAAAATAGTATCTACACATGTATATATGGATGGGTTTGTATTGTAAACATAAAGAAATATGTGGAAAGAGACATACCCTAGACATTAACAATTGCTGTGTCTTCAGGAGTCAAAAATAGAGAGCAGGAGAGGAGATTATTAACATCTGTTCTGTGCTGCTTTATTGTTTAACTTGGTAAAACCAACATCTTAATTTTTAAAATATAATAAAGATGACTTAATGAAAAACATAAAGGTACATTAGAGGACATTAGTAGTTTGGCTTTGAGCCAAATCAAGTAAATGTAAGAAAGAAAATGTAAATACTAAATAGTGTAAGAAAGGAGAGCCACCGTTACTGTATTGGATCAGAGATATCTTCATAGTGAAGGCAGCAGCTCTCACTTCACCGATGTGTCAGTGTTCTTCAGTAGACTTACAGTTTGGAGGTTTGGAATTTGTGTTTCTTTTTTCTACCTGATCAAAACTTAGTTATTCTAAGAAATAATTACTAGGAAACCGGATTATGAAATAAATCACCGTAACAAAAGAAAACAATGCTTCCTTATTTAAAATGTTATGATCTTCCTGTTTTATTCTTTGTAACTGCCCGATCTAAAGGTGAAGTGTACCATGGCCAGCGTAACCATGGCTAAGTCAAACACGGTCTTTTTAAAAGTTGAGGTTTTTTTTTTTTTTTTAAACATACTTGTAATGTATACATTTGAAATAAAGGTTGCTTATCATTTTTCTTTTTTATTTCAGAACGCTTTACCCCGTACAGCTCTAAAAACCTTAGGCAAGCATGGAATAAGTAAGTCTTTATACAGTTTGTGCTTGTTCTCGCTCTCTTCTTCTTTTCTCTCTCAGTCTCTCTCTCAATTCTTAAAACTCTCCAAATAAGCTTGTCTTGACATTTTTCATTTGCTCATCCAAGTATCCATGCATCCGTTCATTTAACCATTAAATAGTCGGTAAGCCCTAACTGGGCACCAGCCACCATGTTCACCCTAAGCCGATGCTGTTATATATGAGTTTGGGTTCTTAGAGCAACGTGGCATTGCTTGAGAATTCTAAATCCTAAAATTCATTATGCTTAATCTTCTCATAACTGAATTCCAAGAAATGTTTTCACAATAACAAAATAGCATCTAAGTACAGTGTAATGACTGATTCTAATCTAAATAATGCCAGTGACAAACTTGGAGCTAGATAAAATTGATCTTTCAGATTTTTTCAGTTTATCTGTTGTTCTCCTAAGCCTTGTTGGAAAGCGAAGTATGTGTATCACTTGAAATATATGTGATCTGTTTATTTAATTTCTGTTCTCTCATCTGATCTCATTGAAATAATTTTATTTATTGGTTTTGAAATTTGATGAAATCTGAAGGTCTGGGTTTCTCAAGTTATTCAGAGATCTTTTATTGCAAGCCAATGTGTTAATAAATCATTGAAAGTTGGAAAGCAGATTGATTGAGTCACTCTCATTAGTTGTGGAGATCATATTTCAAGCATGATGCTGGGAAAAAGGTAACTGGGACTGGTTTGATTTAAAAAAAATTAATTTGTCATAACAGAATTTTGTCTGTGGGGAATTTAGTATTATTGCCTCAGTTTTTACTGTTACAACATGTTTCATTTTAGACACCATCAATTATAAAAATAAAAAAAGAAGGAAAAAACCTTTTTATAATAAAAATGTTGTCAGTAGATCCAGTAGACAAGTTATTGTGAGGAACTCATGAAGTGAGTACTTTAAACTCTGCAGTTAAAGTTATTAGTTATTCTAAGAAATAACTTAGTTATTTAGTTTATTTGGAAGATTTGGCAATTTATTTTGATTAAATTCATCCTTAAAAGAGCACTGGGATAACTATCTTCATCTAACACAAGGCTTTGCATTTGGCCATTTGAAGAATCAGTACTTAATGTCTGGAGTCTCCTCTGGGAGGCATGCCCTCTGTTGGGAACATTCTGTGCCTGTTCCTCCACTCTTGTTCCCTTCACCCTCCCCCTCTAACAATTTAATTAAGTGCTTTCATACACCAGGTACCACATATAGTATACAGTTCCTACCTTAATTAAATAACCAAACACATTCTCTCATGATTGCTCAGGAAGGTTTGTCCAAGCAGGTAACCGTCTTAGGAGACAGTTCTTTATAAAGCAGTTGAATTTCTAACCCCACCTTTGAAGTCACAGGAACATCTGGCAGATCTACACAGAGTATTTGTGGAGAACAACCATTTCCTTCCTTCAGAGGGGCCGAGCTCGAGTGACCTCTAAATTGCCCAGGAAAATAAATGGCAGTCCTTGTCCACTTAGAGTAGTCAACAAAAAAAATGGGAGATGGGTGTGTGTAGATGATGGTGAATGATATTTCTTCCACTGTCCTCTTATGGATATGACCCCACTTTGTGTACACCTGGCCCACTCCAGCCATTCGTATCTGTAGCTTGTATTCAGTACCACCCACCACCTCAAGCTCTCAAGCACGCGGGCCCCAATGAATGAATGGCCTTTCTCACCCAGCCATTCCACCATGACAGGTGGGATGCCTCAGGGAAACGAGGTTGCCTCATGTCTTTCTAAAAGAAAAGCAAAATTGAAATAGTACTCAAGCGTTGCTTGAATTCTGACTTGCTTGCTTCTGATAAGCTTGCTTCATTCTGACCACCTAAGACCCCATGCTTACTTTGCTCCAAGAGGTATTGATCATGTTACAACAAGAGTAGTTAATTTCATTGATGAAAATCAGGATGTACAGTCCTCTGGTATTGATGTTTTAGAAATTTTAAAAACTGTGTGCATTATGCACAATGTCCAGATTTTTTTAAAAAGATGCCAAGTGTCAGTAAATACGCTTTGACTTTAGAGGGCGAATAAGAATTCTTCAGAATATGATTTTTTGCAAAATAATAACATAGTCTTCTTAAGATGTATCCTCAGGGATATTTATTACTTGCATTTTCTATGAACATAGGATTTATAATTTTTCTACCAAAATCAAGGTCTAAAATACTAAAGGAAATCTTACATTTTCATGTAAAGTATTCTTAATGAACTGGTAGAACTGTGGTTAATGTCTTTCTTTTAATCCATAACATCACATGTGCTTTAAAAAAAATTAGAATTAGGAACTCCTGGGATTGAGTCCCACATCAGGCTCCTTGTTCAGCGGAAAGCCTGCTTCTCCCCTTGCTTGTGTGCTCTCTCTCTCTCTCTGACAAAAAAATAAATAATATCTTTGTTTAAAAAACTAGAGTTAATTCAAAAGCAACTAACAAACTGGGTCTTACCCTTAGATTGCTTTTAAAGCATTTTAGCAAAAATATTAAAAGCTGAACTTGAGGTAAGATTTTTAAATTATAAACATAACCTGTTCAGAACCATGCTACTTTTTAAGCTCCCATAAGTCTTATTTTTTGTTGCCTTAAGGATTTATCTCAGAAAACACGAAGTAATAAAAAATCACTAAAAATATTTTTAAAATACTACTTTCTGGCATCCCAGTGTTATATACTGAATCCTTAGAGCCATAGCCTCTAACCCATTAAAACCCAATGAAATTTAGAGAAAACCGAGAATTCAGAGACCCTAATTATATTATTGATCCCTCCTCCAAATGGACTTGTGACTTTGCAGCCACCGACATTTCAACATCTGTCACTTTGGAGGGAGGTCAAGGTTCAGAAGAACTGCATTTAAAGGCTATTAAGCAAGTGCTGGCTTTCTCCATCACTGCTAACTAATTTGCTTGTCTACAAGCACAATTGTGAAACTGGAGCAGTTGGTAAATTCTCTTATACAGCAGTAATAGGTTCAAAATAAAGTGAACTAATTTGCAAGGACTAATTTGAATTCAACTTAGATGGGTTAATATAAGATGGGTAGGTTAATAAAAAGCAAGTCACTGTTCCAAATTAAGTAGGGTTATCTTTTAAAAGTATGTATTAACTCCTCTGTTAAAGCTAGGTGATGTGTTAACCTACCTAAAAGAGCCAGAATTTCTTGAGCAGTGAATCCTCAAGTCTCTTTGAACAGCTGTAAGAAGTGACCCAGTTTATTGGCGGAGGCCAAGTCTGCCCTAGGTAACACCAATACAATTCCCTCCTGACTTCATTTATACCAGTAACCATGGGCATAATTTTATCCTTTGAAGGATTTTTTAGCATTCTGGGGAAACAAAGCAGTGATGGGAGAAAAATATCAAAAGATCTTGCAGATATCTAAACTCAAAAGGATAATATAAAGAAGAAGTCTTAATTATAGGATTGAGAATAATAAATAACTATTAATAAAGAAAAGAAAACCCTTTTATTCCCTCATGTGGACATGCATGATTTGTGTGGGCTCTTCCTGCTTAAAGGAGATTTGGGATTAAAGGGAGCACATCTTAATTTTATAAATACATGTACTGTTTTCTCACTGCCTTCAAAAACATTCCATTTTATTTCACTGGAGTTATAAAGACTCTCCCTATTTTTCTTCCAAATCTCTCTATTTATAGTTGTCTGACATGGGCATGTATATGCAATCAACCAAGAATTTCAGCCACTTAAAAGATCTTTTATTATTTTGGCTGGAGAAGCAAGCCTTAGTATACACTCTCCAGCACTGGTTAGGGTAGGATTCCAGGAACACATTTGCTTGTTTTGGAACTTTTTAACAGCTGAACAGTTTGGGGGGGTAGGGTTGAAAGGAGCTAAAAGAGAACCAAGGATAAACCACAAAGCCACAGAGGACAGATTTGGAAAACACAACTCGTGGCAGATAAAGCAGTACATGTCGGCAGACTTGACTAGGTGGAGGCCAGCCTTGCCCTGCTTTCTCCATCCACGTGCTCTGCTTCAGCTTATAATCCTTCTAGTTAGGTAAGTCCGACCGAATTTCTCCTAAGAATTGAAAGCATCGCTTCTTTAAAATGTGTAGTAAGTACAGAGACATTGCCGTGAAGCTCCTTCAATGGAATGCAAGAATAGAGAAGACGACATTAACCTGCATGTATTTGAATGTACCAGCAGTCACAAACCCAAATTGAGGAGATTTAAAAGTTTTCTAACTTCGCATTCTTGCACTTTCCTTGAAAGGGTTCTTGAATTCCATGCTCAATTTTCAGAACGTATTTTAAAGGTGACCTGCTCGGTTGTTGTGGTACATGTGCATAAAACATAATGTATTCAAAATAATTTTTAAAGAAATAATAACACACTTCATTCTATATTTATGCTGCCAAGTCCCTATTTTTCTTGTTGTCCTATCTGATTGCATTCCATTAAGATTTAAATCAGTGCCTCCTCAGGAAACCGAAAGGTCTTGCCTTTCTACTCTGCCTTATTGTTCCAAGTCGATCTCAAATTTTCTAAGATAATAATAATACACTGCAAAGAAAGGACTGTCCCTTTCTATACTAGTTTAGAGAAGTGAAAGGAACGTAAGAACAGCTGTTGGCACTAGGAGGCACAGTTGAGCCGAAGTTTTAATTCCTCTTCCACTTCCACATTTTTTTTTTCATTGTTGATAATTTTTGTTATAATTCTATTTACTTCAAAGTAACAGTTTTAATTTATTTAGTGCCTGGAGATTTCTTCTTGCAGTATTTTCAAAGAAATTACTCTGTACATCATCAATGCACTTTTTTAGGCTTGGGTTTAATGGGGTGACACGCTGTGAAGCAGACATTTTGAAATTCCGTTCTCTTCACTCCAGGATGAGCTGAAGCTGCAGTCCTCTGCTGCTTGGACGCTACCCGGCGTCCAATTCTTTATGACAGCCTTGGAAACAGATGGATGGATGCTCAGATCCAAGCAGGTCTCTGTCCCGATCTCGGACACCTGCACGTAGTGTTGTTGGGAGGCCCCACAGTTGCAGTTCAGAGAAATTGCTGGGGACGTTCCTCTTCACAGGAATGAATCACTGGTTCAGGTCCTGAAAGCATCATGTAGGTGTGGTGTTTACTCACTCTTAAGCCCCTTGCTACCTGCCAGGGAGCAGTTCTAGAAAACTGCAGACTGGATTTTTCAGAGGGGAAAGAGGAGGTCCAGGCTCTGGTGGGAGCCTCAAGGAAGATGGAATCAAGGGTTGTCCAAAGATATGGGTCGGGCATCCACCAGGAGGACACGGAGAAAGCTAACCAAGGGAAGGTTGGCAAGTTTCCCGGAGGCTCAGACCTGGCTACTAATAGTAGCAGTGGTGTAAATATGATAACAGATGAAACATACCTTGTCAGAGCCCTCATGTACCCTCCTTTCCCCACAGTCAGAGCTGTGATGGGGTAGCCGTGGTAATTAACACTTGGGCAGCTTTTGGCAATGTAGAATTTGCTTTCTTGTATGTTACCACATCTCAGTGTGTTTTTTAAAAACAGTCTTGGGAAGTAGTCAGGATACGTGCCATCATCTCTATTTTATAGCTTTAAAAGAAAAAAAAAGACATGCTCGGTGAGGTCAATTGATCAATGCTGTTGAAAATTGCAGCTCAGAATGTATGCTGCCAGAATGAATCTTAAGAGAGAAATATCAATTTTAAAACCCTGATATTCAAATGAATAGGTATCTGATTTTCTGTTCTCACTACAGCCCTCGTTGGGGAGATCTCTTCTGGGAAGTGATGTCATTTATTCCCAGCCTAGGTTTCTTAGCAGCAGGAGAGCTGTGATGGAGTAGAAACCTGACTTCTGTCCTGGGGAAAGGGTTTGCAGCAGGCCGACCACACACATCAGCTCAGGCCTCCCCTGTGCAGCTGCTGGATGATGTACCGTTGGGATAAAGGCCAGTTTGCAGCAGTCGAAGTGCTAGAGGTGACAGGCCTCCTGGCCACCCATCCAGACCCTGCTGGTGAGCTCTGTACCCTATCCCACACAGCTCCCTCTGCCCCCAGGAAATTACCTTCTGTCATTCTGTGCCATTGTGAGATTTCTTGTCCGTATCTTTCTTGTGGTACCAAAGAATTCGCTATTATTAATAACCCCTGGTGATGGCCAAGGGCAAACCCTGTGCTGTTTGTTATCTGCTGAGCACAAGGGGTTTTTTTTTGTTTGTTTCCCTTCTGATAGACAGAAAATATCCATCTTCTCTCTTACTAATTGGCAGTACGTGCCAGGCTTGGGAGCTGGCAACAGCCATTGTTTTTCATCCTTTCAGATGATGTGTTGGATGCCTCACCCCAAAGTACATGCTTATGGTACAGCTAATACCTTCCTTCTGCCGTCCAGCTCATTAAGGAATAAAATCCAGCCATGCTTCTGAAGCGGCACCGAGCTTCCTGCAGCAACTGTGGAAGCCGTATGACTGAGAGAATTAGGCTTTCTTGCACTGTTTCCCACAACAGATTCTAGAAGGGTATGTGAGCTAAAGAAGTTCTTCTGCCTCTCCAAAATATAAAACAGGGTATTTGTGTGTTCTGTGGCTGCCCTGACAAATCACCACAGATTGGTGAAACACCACTGTGGTATTGTCACAGAGTTCTTGGAGCTGGAGCCTCGGTGGGCCCAGCTGGTTTCTTTGCTCTGGTTCTCCCAAGGCAGAAATCAAGTATCAGCAGGGCCGGGCCTTATCTGGAGGCTCTGATGGAAATCTCTTTCTGGGCTCATTCAGGTGGTGGGTCGGCAGAATTCAGTCCCATGTGGTCCTTGACCAAGCCTCCTTTTCTTTAACCGCTTGTCAGCAGGGAGTCTCACCCAGCAAAGGCCACCTCTTTCCTCATCACGCGGCCCCCTCCCCTGTCCAGCCAGCATCAATGAAGGGAGCCTTTCTCACTGCCTCATAGCTATATCACTTCCCCTCCTGCCCTAGGTCTTCTGCCTCCAGTAGGAGAAAGTTCTCTGCTTCCAAAGGCTTATCTGCATAATCCAGGTTAATCTCTCTGTTTTAAGGTCTGCAACATTAATTATGTCTGCAGAGTCCCTTTTGCCATGGAAGGCATCACATTCACAAGCTTCAGGGATTAGTGAGTGGACATCTTGGGGGCCCATTCTGCTTTTCATAAGTGGGTACTGGGGTTTCCTACTCAGCGATGAGGCATGCGAGGGGTAAGGCAGAGCAGAGGGGGCCATCCCAGTCCTTGCCAGCTCAGACACATCTGGTTCATCTGATCTCTGACCCATCTGGTGACAAGCACAGGCCTCTGACTCCGGCAGTTCCATGTTACCTAATTCCCACTGGTTCCTCAAATTTATGTGTAAGGAAGAAACAATCCCCTCCCCCTACACTTAGAGGGGTAAAAACGGATTGTTCTCCAGAAAGTTCATAGCCTCTGAGATAACGAAAACTCTGACCTAAGGTTTCTAGACCAGTGCTGTCCAATAGAACCTTCTTCATTGATGAAAATCTTTTCCATCTGCACTGCCTAGTGCAGCAGCCACTAGCCTCCTGTGACTGTTGAGTACCTGACATTCGGCTAACGTGACTTAGGAACTGAATTTTAAAGTTTGTTTAAACTTAATTAATTTAAGAGTTAATTTAAATGTGAATAGCCATACACTGCTACCATACTGGGCAGCACAGCTGTAGGGAAACATGTAAACTCTTCACTTATCTTAAGTGCCACCCAGCATGGTAGAGGCATGGATGTCTGATGCTGTGAAAACTCCGTGCATTCGAGCTCTTGGCATTTTGTGCTCCAATGTCCAGAGATCTTCCTTATATTTTTGCTTCTCACCCTTGTCTTTTATTTGTAAACACTGAGAAGAAAATAGTTCTGGAGGGCCCAATAAGTGTAATAAATCCTCAGAGGAACTCGTGGAAGTATCAAAGAACAGCATGCAGACATCCCTTCCCCTCCTCCTCCCCTCGAGAAGCCATGCTGTTCCCTCCTGAGGGGCGCTGCCTGTTGCAAGCGCCTCTGTTCCTTTCTCCTGTTCGTGTTCTCGCTCTCTCTTTTCTGTTGGGAACTGCTAGGGGTTAGACACACAGCTCTCTCCCCTTTTTGAACTCCCTCAAGAATTCACCTCTCTGCTGTTGTTCCCGGCCCCCTTGATCTACCCTAACTCTACTCAGAAAATATCATAAAGGCTCAGCTTCCTCTTCGCCACATATGAGATACTATTGAGAGGGCTCCATTTTTCTAAGTAAGCCTCCCATGGACCCCTGTGGGTACATATGTTAATTATTCAGTTTCAGAACTTGAAAATTACCACTTTTTAAAAAGTGAAACATAAACAGAAATGCAGTTTTTACTGCTCTTTATTTATTAGGAAAAAAACTGGTTATGAAAAAAACTCAACATTTTTTTTAATCATTTTCTTTTAAGAAAATGTTTATGAACTTAGTGAACTGTCAGCCTCAAAATTGAGACGAACATAAGAAGTCACTGGAGAAAGAGATGATTTTAACAATGTCATCTTCTATCACCCACTCCACACTTTGGTTGATCGTCCTGAATATTAGGATTGGACAAGGGTCTCCCTTGTCATATGGGGAGACTTTGTATAAAACTGAGCGGAACTTCCACCCATTGTGAAGATACAGCTCTTAGACTGTTTATGTTGATATGTACATCCGGTATCTGCTGTGTAGACGGTAGTCCTGTTGACCTTGTAAGAATACACAGCCAATAGATACAGTTGATGCGAACCAAGAAGGAAGGCTGCAAAAGCTCAGTGGGCACAAATGGCAAGAAAATGCCTAAAGTTGGCATCATTTGGTATCATAGGGGCCAAGTTCCAATCCTAGATCAGCGACTCAATGGCAGTGATGTTCCAGAAGCTCCCTAATCAACCTGAACCCCAGCTTCTCAGTCTTTAAACTATTAGCAGGGTTGTTGTGAGGATTGAATAAAGTATGGGTGTAAATGATGGGGCACCGTTGGCCAGCGTTAGCTTACCTCCCTCCTGTTTTTCAGCACAGCTTGTCCTACCCTCCCCGGCAGGGCATTTCATTCAGTTCCCAATAAGCAGCGGTCCTTAAACATGAATCCCAGTGCTATACGGGGTCCCCAGACATCTGGACTACTTCTTCTACCTTCCAAGGAGCACATGCTGAACTGCTTGGTCACCAGATCATTTTTTAAAATACTTCTCATGTAGAAATAAGATTCCCTCATTCCCAGCAGTTCCTTCTTAAGAGTGATATGTTAACAAATAGCATTGTACATAATTAATGTAAAACTGTGATTTACCCTAAGTCTTGAAACACATCTACTAGACAGTTTTCCTAATTAGATTGAAAGAAACCCATAGACACTTATCAAGTTCAAAGCATCTGTGAGACCTTTCCTGTCGGGCTCTTCATACATGAACTGATGGGTAAGACTAACCCAGCTGTGTTAGGACCGAATGTCCACTTGATCCAGGGGTTTCAGTGGTGAGACCAACAGGAGTTACTCTTGCTGTTTGGGGACTTTTAAATGGCACAAGTGAATGACTTATCACTAGAAACACCATGAAGACTGGAAGCATGACCTTAAGTTGCTACCTATCACGGGGAACAAAGGTAACTTGGCATTTTTCTTTGAGACATTGAGTCACATCTATACCCTAAAGCACTAATCACATGTTACCTTGTTATAGTCATCGTGGGAGTGACTTTAACAATAGATTTCATTATGTCTTTAACAACAAAGATACATTAAAACGCCATAAACAGACATGCATACAATCCCCAAATCAATTATTGTTTTACCTAAAAGAGCATGTTCAGATTATTCAGACATTTTGGAGAATCTAGTGGTGATTTACAATTGAAGTCTCATGTGTGTGGATGTTCTTACTCAGAATGTCAATGACATACAAGTGAATAGAAATGTACACAAAGGGATCAATATTCTGCCCCTTGTTGCATTGTTACATAGCGTATCTTGTGTATCTGTATGTGAATTATCTGCTAGGCCTCAGCTGTATTTAATCCCTCAAGACTTAATAGACAAACATAATGCCAAATAGAGAACTTCCCTTAAATTATTCAAATCGCCCCATAAGTGATTTCCCACTCTTCCTGCAATGGAAAACATTTGATCATAAATTCAATTAAATCAGTCATCATCTTTGTGATGTTTGTCCAGCTAAATCCTTTAGTGACTAAACCAATAAACATACCAGCTGTGTGTGTGTGTGTGTGTGTGTGTGTGTGTGTGTGTATTTATGGCACGACTATGGGGAAAAAATTATTTGAAGTCAAGATGAAGGGTAGTTCTCATTTCTTAGGCCAGATTTTGTCCACTTCACTGCAGCCAGGGTTTAAAAGATTAAACTCTTAGCAGGGATAAAATCATGTGTATTCCTTTAAATTCATTGGCTTTTACTTCCCAACTCAGCCTAGTCTTAATATATTGAGTTTTAGATCAAATTTGGTATACTTTGGAGATGTAGTGAAAGCTGTCAAACCACATCACCCATTTTTCTTCCTCTTTCCTCCACATCCTCCCTTCCCTCATTAAAACAAAGGGAAAATGATTGTCAACATACTTTTAAGCTTCTCCAGGAAAATGCCATGATAGGACTATAGTACTATTTATGAGTTCTCGTATTTATGTCAGGTGACGAGGTAGGGTTTATTAAAGGTTTATAAGTGTTGATTGTTTCTCAGCTTGATCCTAAAGCCTTTCAGACAACAGAACTAACTGCTTCCCCTCATTTTCGTCATACCTTTGCTAACTTTGGATATAACTGAACCCTTATTCATGCAGATCTTTACATATGTGTATATCCATGTGACCTGTAGAGGGCAGCGTGTTCTGGGAAAAAAGAAAAGTGAGATAAGCAACTAATTTTTTTTTTTTCCCTTAAGCAAAACAAGTAAGGTATCTCCAGTAGAGAAATCAGAGCTTCCCCATGCTTTGATCGTCTGCCGCTTTAGGTATCTGCTTAGGTGGAGAATGTTTTCATTGGCTCAGCTACCTTGCAGGCTGCTTGATTAAGGATTATACCAGATTCTATGTCTTTGCCTCTGAGTAGAATGAGACACATCATTTTATTTATAAACATAAACACAAATGTGATTTTTCCACTTGTCTCTCATTATCATCCTTGACTGAAGCTTAGAATTGGCATTGAATTATACTAACAGTTGTAATTTTATTTAGCGGACAATTAGGCTTTACTCCATTCCAGAATTCTGCTACCTCCCATCTTTAACCTTTAGGCTGTGACCCCTGAAAGAATTCTGATGTCTCTTCTTTTCCCCAAGGAAGTGAAAAAGATTTCCACGGGGACATCCTCCATCCTCGCGACTTCAGGCTCCTTAAGGGCCAGCATGTTTTGGGGGTGATCACTGAGCCAGCCATCTTCTCCATAGCTGTATTCACTGCTGTTCTCAACCCGATCTCTGCTTCTCATCTAATGAACCAAATCCTCCCAGTGTTTAAACTACACAATTATTTTTTTTTTAATTTTAGACATTTCTGGAAGCTGCAGCGGATCTTGAAAGGACAGAGCAACACTGTGCAGTAGATCTTTATGCATCGATGGAAATGTTCTATATCTGCGCTGTCCAGGATGGCAGCTACTGGCCATATGTGGCTCTTCGTTAACTGAAAATGTGGTTAGTGCAGTTGAGGCACTGAATTTTTTTGTCTTATTTAATTTTAATTAATTTTAATTTAAGTAGCCGCATGTGGTTGGTGACTACCAAATTGAATAGTGCAGAGTAGAGTGTGAATTCTGATCAGTTCATAACAGATGTTCCACCAGAATCTGTGGTGAGATGGATTAGATTTTGTAGCTAAAAACCTACTGCCCGGGCTTCTGTTCTCTTGCTTATTCTTTCTCAGATAGCTGTGGGCTTAAATCCAAATCCTCTGACTCTCCCCTAGGATTTTCTCTCTCTCTCAGAACATCTGAGAGATTTCCAATTTTCCAATCCTTCAATTTTGTTGAATATTGGACATCTTTCTCTCGGGTATCCAGAATGGAGTTTCAAAGCCTGGTATTTGGGCAGTGCTACTTCTATGGGCAAGTAGCATGTCACTGTCTCAGCTTGGTCACCTGTTTATAGCTAGTTTTTCCTAAATATAGAAATAAAATTTAAGAATGTGCTAAAAATGTGTCAAGCTGCAAACAAGCTTCTTCCTTAATTTGGAGTGCACCCCACCCCCACTCTCTATGTATGAAACAGTTCTTTACATTGACTAAAAATAAAGCCTGTGCTTGTTCCATCCATTCTGAAGTGACCTCAGTATCATTTTGAAAGTTTTCTTGGAAGTTCCGAAATAATAATTTTTTAAACGCTTCTGTATTTTTATAATGATCTGCAAATGCATATCTTTGGTTTTTTTACATTATTTTATTACATTACATGATATATTGGTTTTAAAACATGAGCAGACCTGTTTTTTCTTTGTGGCTTGGTTTTGTTTTTCTTTTTTAAGGTTTTATTTATTTGATAGAGATAGACACAGCAAGAGAGGGAAGACAAGCAGGGGGGAGTAGAGAGGGAGAAGCAGGCTTCCCACTGAGCAGGGAGCCTGATGCGGGACTCGATCCCAGGACCCCAGGATCATGACCTGAGTTGAAGGCAGATGATTAACAACTGAGCCACCCAGGCGCCCCAAGTAGACTTGTGTGTGTGTGTTTTTAACAGTTTGTATCATACCACTAGCTTCTGCCTAAAAACACCCTTACCCATGTATACCAGGCAATTATAAGTAGTTAGACCCCAGAGGATAATAGATGTGTAGCCTTTTAACTTTATTCATTTATCTTTCTTTTATTTCAGCTATAAAGATAAAAATTAGTACTCAAGCAGATAAACAGCTCTAGTAGTTATGCGAATTTTATGTTTCTTTAAGCCGTGGATATGGAATGATAACCCTACCATTATAAATCATTTTCCACAAAGAGCCAGATGTGGAGTTAAAGGCAGGAATAAAGGAATGTGCAACTCAAAGGTTGTGCTCATTTCAGTAAAGACAGCTTCACCCCATTTTGTACTCACCATCAAACCACCTTTAGAGCACCCATGCCCCCAGCTCCATAATCTCCTCTACACAATGAGAGACAAAAGCAGGGCTGGTTGGTAGGCACGTTTTTCTTTAAGAAACCAGCCTCTTGGAAAAGCCTTGGCATCCCCACACCCCACACACAACAGAACAAAATAGGGAGGCATCCTGAGGTTCTTGTCAATGCTAATGTGCTTTAGGACTGGGCTTCTGTGCACAAAACTAGTTCCCTGCCATTCTAAGAGTGGTAGGCTTTCTGTTAATGGGTATGTGTATTATCTGCAGAGGAATCATTAGACGGAAGTCTCTATAACATAGCAACTGTTTCTGTGCTAGGAACAGCCATTTGTAACTTCCCAAAGCACTTTGGGCTGAATGATAACAGTAATGCAATCACATGCAGATTCGTATAGGTACAGAGAGAAAAAAGTGCAAGGTCAAAGGCAAGGGCTTAGAACTCAGAAAAGAATGTAAGGTGCCAGTTCTTAACTCTTCCTGAGTTGTGATGCACCCTACAGATTTGTTGCTAAAGTTCCCGACTTACGTTACACATTTTCATATAGGAAGAAATAATGTCTTTTTTTAAAAAAGATTTTATTTATTTGACACAGAAAGAGAGATCACAAGTAGGCAGAGAAGCGGGCAGAGAGAGGGGAGAAGCAGGCTCCACGCTGAGCAGAGAGCCTGACCGATGCAGGGCTCGATTCCAGGAGCCTGGGATCATGACCTGAGCTGAAGGCAGAGGCCTAATCCACTGAACGACCCAGGTGCCCCAGAAATAAAGTCTTTTGATAGAAATATATGAAATTTTTTTACCCCAAAATTTAAAGATCTCTCATCTGATGGGTTCTTGTATTTAGAGCATACATCACATCACAGAGTAGCATAAATTATTTTCCAGAGCTTGAATCACAAAGCCAAAACAAATGCAACAACAAAAAATGTTTTCTCCATGCTAACTTTAGCAACGGCCTGGGCCATATAAGAAATCACAGTGATCCCTCTCCAGACACAGTTGTATTAAGCCAGGGATCTAATAGAAAGACAGCTGGATATTCTACAGTTTGAAGGGCCCTGGCTCTGGTATCTGTGAGTCCCTCTACTTGGGAACCATTTGAACAAAAGGTTGGGAAGAGAAAAAGAAGGATGAAGATGGCTGAGGTAGAAGACATGCTTTTTACCATTGTCTCGATAAATGTGGATTTGAAGACAGCACCCAAGTGCCTGGTTGGCAGGAGAAAAGCAAGACTTCAAAAAGGAACCAGTCATGAGGAAGTGAGGAAGATATTAGACAGTCATAAAGAGGACACAGAGTCAAGGGGAGACTGACAAAGAGGGGAGTGTGCCTTGGTATGTAACACAACAAAACACAGTCGCAAATCTTAAAATTAAGAAACAATTCCTGAAGCAGATCTATCAAGAAAATGCATCTATCTTTAGATATGTAAAATAATACTGAAAATATTTTTTTTAAGATTTTTTTACTTATGTGACAGGCAGAGATCACAAGTAGGCAGAGAGGAAGGCAGAGAGAGAGAGGGAAGCGGGCTCCCTGCCGAGCAGAGAGCCCGATGCGGGGCTCGATCCCAGGACCCCGGGATCACGACTCGAGCCGAAGGCAGAGGCCTCAACCCACTGAGCCACCCAGGCGCCCCTGAAAATATTTTTACTTGAGATTTTCTCTCATTATTCTATTGGATGAACATTTTAAAAAGTGAGATTTGGGGGACGCCTGGGTGGCTCAGTCCATTAAGTGACTGACTCTTGATTTCGGTTCGAGTCCTGATCTCCGGGTCATGAAACCGAGCCCCTCATCAGGCTACTCACTCGGCGGGGAGTCTGCTGGAGATTCTCTCCTACAGCTGCTCCCCCCAGCCATGTGCTTGTGCTCTCCCTCTGTCCCAAAATAAATAAATACATCTTTTTAAAAAATCTAAAATAAATTGAAAGTGAGATTTTTTTCTCATGTAAGTTTATTCGTGACCTTGAAGTTTTTATTTTTCCCAATAGTTGTAAATCTCCGAATGATGAGGTGTTTTCTACCAAAGGATTTTCAGGGTTATAGTCTGATTTGGAAAAGAGTATTATAGTCTTAAAAGGCTCCTTTTCAACAATGAATTATGGATGGATCACTGAAAAAAAAATTAATTTTTTTAAAAAAGTCTCCTTTTCTTGCATTTAGTAGAGTGGGTTTAACTTTTCACATGTATGGAAGTAATGGAGAAGTAGCGGGAATGTTTAGTATTAAGTACCACCAGCCACACATGTTCGTGGCACACTTGGATATGTCTGCAGCAGGCTGAATGCTTTGTGCTGTTTATCTCATTTAAACCCGAGAATTACTCTCAAAAAGTTTCCCATGTTCTCCTTTCTTTTTCTTTTTTTAAATTTTATTTATTTATTTGTCAGAGAGAGAGAGAGCACAAGCAAGGGGGAGCAGCGGGCCGAGGGAGAAGCAGGCTCCCTGCTGAGCAAGGAGCCTGGTGTAGGACTCAATGCCAGGCCCCCGGGATCGTGACCCCTACCGAAGGCAGATGCTTTAACTGACTGAGCCACCCAGGCATCCTATAAAAGTTTCCCATGTTTTTCTGATAGGAACATTTAAGCTGATTTTAGAACGTTTATTTCCCTGTCTTCAATCATATTGTGCCCTCAAGCAGATCTGGAAATCTGTCCCTCTTTTGCTGTGATCCACAGCAGGACTGAGACCAGGATGAGGCAAGGAAGGCACCTTGGGCTCACCAAAAATGACTTAGTCATCAAGATACGTAACGTTTTAGTGCAATATTTTAAAGCACTAAAAGATCGCTTCAGTCATTCCTATGCTTCTGTCGATCAACCCTTCATTCTTCCTTCCAAAATACTGGTGCTGGGGAAGTTACAGAGAAATGGTCCCACTAATTTACTGCCGTGGCACCGTAAACTGGTAAACAATGTGGAAAACTTAATGGAAATGTGTTAAAAACTGTAAAGATACTCATTCATGGCACTTTAAAGAAATTTGACTTCGAGTCATGTATAGGTTCGGCAGGTGTTGGGGACTGCACGGATGAGGTTGCTGTCCTCCCAGAGCTTACCTTCTAGGGCAGCAAGAAGAATACACAAGCACTAAAATAGTCTCCAAGAGTGATAAGTACATGACGACAATAAAACAGGGCAATGTGATAAGAAAGGAAGAGCGTGGGCAGTCTGGAAGGCATACAAAGGCTAGGGTTTTGCCTGTTTTGTTTCCTTCCATGTCCTTTGTACTTACAACTGAGTTTGTCGCATAGTAGGCACTCAAGAAATATGCGCTGAAGAATGAAGGTGGGAGAACCCAGTGTGAGAGTCTAGCGAGTGGGAGGAGAGGAGGCTGGAGACTGGAGGCAGAGGCCCGCCAAGGAAAGGCCTCATGGGCTACAGATGGGATTTTACTTGCAACAGGAAGCCTGGGGAATTCTGCTTTTTACATAGTCATTTGACTCTTTGGTGTTTATGCCAGAGAATTAGGGCAATGGAGTAAAAATCTAGCTGCCCAAAGATTTTCATTACTGTGTAATATATTCTGTTCTTAAAGATTTTATTTATTTATTTGACAGAGAGAGATCACAAGCAGGCAGAGAGGCAGGCAGAGAGAGAGAGGAGGAAATAGGCTTCCCGCCAAGCAGAGAGCCCGATGCGGGACTCAATCCCAGGACCCTGAGACCATGACCTGAGCTGAAGGCAGAGGCTTAACCCAATAAGCCACCCAGGCGCCCTGTATTCTGTTTTTAAAAAAGACTTGTTGTTAGCCTAACCAAGATTAAGGAAATGGGGAAAGGTGTGATAAATAATGATTCAGGAACCTCGGGGAATATTATACAACAATGTTAGGATGGTATTATGAAGACTCTGAAAACAAAAGGAAGGCTTCCTGTGTTTTTCTGGGGGGAAAATAAATAAATAAAAAATTATATGCCCATTAACATATTAACTATAAAATTACATCTGTGGACTGTGACTGAAAAGTAACATATAAGATGAAAACAGTTGTGTTAGGGTGGTAGAATTTGGGGGCATTGTTTTTCTACTTTCTGAAAATTATCTTTAATATTACTGTCACAGTATTCTAATAAGAAAAATATGTTGCTTAATTAGTACAGAGTTTCTGTTCGGGATGACAAAGGGTTTTGAAAGAGATATTAGTAATGGTTGAACAGTATTGTGAATGTAATGTCACTGAATTGCACACTGAAAAATGCTTAAAGTGGCAAATTTTAGTTTCTATATATTTTACCACAATTTTTTAAAACCCAGGTACTTTCTGTAATCATCAGCATGGATTAGTAGCCTCCACGTCCCCCGACCCCAGGATCACTGCCTTTTGGTCTTTATACCCTTGGGTGGTCTCTCCCACACTGTACCAGGATTGGTCTTGGTGACCAGTAGCATGGGGCAGAAATGATGGCACATTCGTTCTGGAGCTAAGTCATCAAAGACTGTAGCCCCTTCCTTAGCTCGGACTCCCTCTCTCTCTCTCTCTAAACACTGGCTCTGCAGAAGCCAGCTGCCAAGTCATGTGAGTCATGTGAATAGTAGCCCTGTGGAGACGCCCCCATGGTGAGGACCTGTGACCTGCCAGCAGCCATGTGAGTGAGCCATCCTGGGGGCAGATTCATCAAGGCCATCCAAGCTTCAGACGACTGTAGCTTTGCACATCAGCTTGACTGCAACCTTGTGAGAGACCGTGAGCTGGCCCAGAATTCCTGAACCTTAGAAGCTGTGTGATAATAAATACCCACACTTTTAAGAAAAATACATGTTTAAATTTCCCATCTAACTTCTACTGCAGCTGCACCTGTCAGTATGCAAGAAATAGTAACAATTTTCACCTATCCTTGAAGGCTTATTTTCTCCTCTTAATGGAAGTTCTTGGTGCAGCAAACTCTGTGAAGCCAAATACAATAAAAGGAGAGATGTGCAGTAAAGTGGAAAAAAAATTTTTTTTCATCCTCGCATCCCAGTGTGATAGACACAAAGCTGAGTGCATCACAAAGAATTGGCTTGATATAAAATGCCCACAACCATTTTTTTGCATGTGGAGATTTGATCAAACTAACTACAATATTTAGGAAATAGTGAGAGAAAAGTAAATATCCCAAGTATTAAGGAGCGGGGGGATACACCATCAATAGGAAAAAAAGTATTTATGATGTCCAAATTTGTTACAATTTTTTTTTTCTTCACTGGGAGAAAACAAAAAGCTAAAATGATCTAAATATGGACCTGAGTTTGACTTTGAGAAGTTTAAAGAGAGCTTTAAAAGTTCAGGTTTTGGGTTTTTATGTTTTCTTTTGTTTTATTATTTTTATTAACATATGATGTATTATTTGCCCCAGAGGTACAGGTTTGTGAATCATCAGGCTTACACAATTCACAGCACTCACCATATCACATACTCTTCCCAATGTCTATAACCCACCCACCCTCTCCACACCCCCTCACGCCTTAGCAACCCCTTAGTTTGTTTTGGAAGATTAAGAGTCTCTTATGGTTTATCTCCCTCTCGATCCCATCTTATTTCATTTTTTCCTTCCCAACCCCCAAACCCCCCACTCTGCATCTCAGATTCCTCACATCAGGGAGATCGTATGATAGTTGTCTTTATCTGATTGACTTATTTCACTCAGCATATTACCCTCTAGTTCCATCCACATCATTGCAAATGGCAGGATTTCTTTTTTGATGGTTGCGTAGTATTCCATTGTATGTATATGCCACTACTTCTTTATCCATTCATCTGTTGATGAACATCTAGATTCTTTCCATAGTTTGGCTCTTGTGGACATTGCTGCTATCAACATTCAGGTGCACGTGCCCCTTTGAATCACTATATTTGTATCTTTAGGAAAAATACCCAGTAGTGAGATTGCTGGGTCATAGGGTAGCTCTATTTTCAACTTTTTGGGGAACCTCCATGCTGTTTTTCAGAGTGGCTGCACCAGCTTGCATTCCCAGCAACAGTGTAGGAGGGTTCTCCTTGCTCTGCATCCCCTCCAACATCTGTGCTCTCCTGGCTTGTTAATTTTAGCCATTCTGCCTGGTGAGAGGTGGTATCTCACTATGGTTTTGATTTGTATTTCTCTGATGCTAAGAGATGTTGAGCACTTTTTCATGTGTCTGTTGGCCATCTGGATGTCTTCTTTGCAGAAATGTCTGTCCATATCTTCTGCCCATTTCTTGATTGGATTATTTGTTCTTTGGGTGTTGAGTTTGGTAAGTTCTTTATAGAATTTTGGATACTAGCCCTTTATCTGAAAAGTCATTTGCAAATATCTTCTCAGAATATATTCTGTCAGCTGTCTTTTGGTTTTGTTGACTGTTTCTTTTTGCTGTGCAAAAGCTATTGATTTTGATAAAGTCCCAGTAGTTCATTATTGCCCTTGCTTCCCTTGCCTTTGGCGATGTTCCTAGGAAGACGTTGCTGCCGCTGAGGTCGAAGAGGTTGCTGCCTATGTTCTCAAGGATTTTGATGGATTCCTATCTGCCATTGAGGTCTTTCATCCATTTTGAGTCTGTTTTTGTGTGTGGTGGAAGGAAATGGTCCAGTTTCATTCTTCTGCATGTGGCTGTTCAATTTTACCAACACTACTTGTGGAAGAGACTGTCTTTTTTCCATTGGACATTCTGTCCTGCTTTGTCGAAGATTAGTGGACCATAGAGTTGAGGGTCCATTTCTGGGCTCTCTGTTCTGTTCCATTGATCTGTGTGTCTGTTTTTGTGCTAGTACTATACTATCTTGATGATGACAGCTTTGTAATAGAGCTTGACGTCTGGAATTGTGATGCCACCAACTTTGGCTTTCTTTTTCAACATTCCTCTGGCTATTCGGGGTCTTTTCTGGTTCCATATAAATTTTAGGGGTACTTGTTCCATTTCTTTGAGAAACAGGGATGGTATTTTGATAGGGATTGCATTAAATGTGTAGATTGCTTTAGGTAGCATAGACATTTTCACACTATTTGTTCTTCCAATCCATGAGCATGGAACGTTTTTCCGTTTCTTTGTGTCTTCCTCAATTTCTTTCATGAGCACTTTATAGTTTTCTGAGTACAGATTCTTTGCCTCTTTGATTAGTTTATTCCTAGGTATCTTATGGTTTTGAGTGCAATTGCAAATAGGTTTGACTCCTTAATTTCTCTTTCTTCTGTCTTGCTGTTGGTGTATAGAAATGGAACTGATTTCTGTGCATTGATTTTTTTTTATGCATTGATTTTTATATCCTGACACTTTGCTGAATTCCTATATGAGTTCTAGCAGTTTTAGGGTGGGTTCTTTTGGGTTTTCCACATAAAGTATCATATCATCTGCAAAGAGTGAGGGTTTTACTTCTTCTTTGCCAATTTGGATGTCTGATTGCTGAGGGTAGGACTCCTAGTACTATGTTGATTAGCAGTGGTGATACTGGACATCCCTGCTGTGCTCCCAATCTTAGGGGGAAAGCTCTCAGTTTTTCCCCATTGAGGATGATATTTGCTGTGAGTTTTTCATAGATGGCTTTGATGATATTGAGGTATGTACCCTCTATCCCAACACTGTGAAGAGTTTTGATCAAGAAAGGATGCTATACTTTTGTCAAATGCTTTTTCAACATCTGTTGAGAGTATCATATGGTTCTTGTTCTTTCTCTTATTAATGCATTGTATCACACTGATTGATTTGCGGATGTTGAACCAACCTTGCAGCCCAGGAATAAATCCTACTTGGTCATGGTGAATAATGCTTTTAATGTACTGTTGTATCCTATTGGCTAGTATTTTGATGAGAATTTTTGCATCCGTGTTCATCAGGGATATTGGTCTGTAATTCTCCTTTTTGGTGGGGCCTTTGTCTGGTTTGGGGATCTAGGTAATGCTGGCCTCATTGAATAAGTTTGGAAGTTTTCCTTCCATTTCTGTTTTTTGGAACAGTTTCAGGAGAATAAGTATTAATCCTTCTTTAACTGTTTGGTAAAATTCCCCTGGGAAGCCATCTGGCCCTGGGCTCTTGTTTTGTTGGGAGATTTTTGATGATTGCTTCAATCTCCTTACTGGTTATGGGTCTATTTAGGTTTTCTGTTTCTTCCTGGTTCAGTTTTGGTAGTTTATACGTCTCTAGGAATGCATCCATTTCTTCCAGATTGTCAAATTTGCTGGCGTATAGTTGCTCATATGTTCTTATAATTGTTTGTATTTCTTTGGTGTTGGTTGTGATCTTTCTTCTTTCATTCATGATTTTATTAATTTGGGTCCTTTCTCTTTTCTTTTGGATAAGTCTGGCCAGGGGTTTATCAGTCTTATTAATTCTTTCAAAGAACCGGCTCCTAGTTTTATTGATTTGTTCTACTGTTCTTCTGGTTTCTATCTCATTGATTTCTGCTCTGATCTTTATTATTTCTCTTCTCCTGCTGGGTTTAGGCTTTCTTTGCTGTTTTTTCTCCAGCTTCTTTAGGTGTAGGGTTAGGTTCTGTATTTGAGACCTTTCTTGTTTCTTGAGAAAGGCTTGTGTCACTAGATACTTTCCTCTCCGGACCACCTTTGCTGTGTCCCACAGACTTTGAACAGTTGCGTTTTCATTTTCATTTGTTTCCATGAAGTTTTTAAATTCTTCTCCAATTTCCTAGTTGACGCATTCATTCTTTAGTAGGATGCTCTTTAGACTCCATGTATTTGGTTCTTTCCAACTTTCCTCTTGCGATTGAGTTCTAGCTTCAGAGCACTGTGGTCTGAAAACATGCAGGGGATGATCTCAATCTTTTGGGGTACCAGTTGAGACCCAGGATGTGATCTATTCTGGAGAATGTTCCATGTGCACTAAAGAAGAATGTGTATTCTGTTGTTTTGGGATGGAATGTTCTGAATATATCTGTGATGTCCTTCTGGTCCAGTGTGTCATGTAAGGCCTTTATTTCCTTGTTGATCTTTTGTTTGGATGATCTGTCCATTTCAGTGAGGGGGGGGTGTTAAAGTCCCCAGCTATTATTGTATTATTGTCAATGTGTTTGTTTGATTTTGTTAATTGGTTTATATAATTGGCTGCTACCATGTTAGGGGCATAAATACTTAAAATTGTTAGATCTTCTTTTTTTTTTTTTTTTAGATTTTATTTATTTATTTGACAGACAGAGATCACAAGTAGGCAGAGAGACAGAGGAGGAAGCAGGCTCCCCGCTGAGCAGGATGCGGGACTCGATCCCAGGACCCTGGGATCGTGACCTGAGCCGAAGGCAGAGGCTTTAACCCACTGAGCCACCCAGGCACCCCTAAAATCTTCTTCTTGGACAGACCCTTTAAGTATGATATAGTGTCCTTCCTCATCTCTCATGATAGTCTTTGGCTTAAAATCGAATTTACCTGCTATAAGGATTGCCATCCCAGCTTTCTTTTGATGTCTTAGCATGGTAAACTGTTTTGCACCCCCTCACTTTAAATCTGGGGGTGTCATTGGGTCTAAAATGAGTTTCTTATAGACAGCATGTTGATGGGTTTTGGTTTTATATCCATTCTGATACCCTTTGTCTTTTGACTGGGGCATTTAGCCCATTTACATTCAGGGTAACTATTGAAAGATATGAATTTAGTGCCATTGTATTGCCTATAAGGTGAATTTTACTGTGTGTTGTCTCTATTCCTTTCTGGTCTGTTACTTTTAGGCTCTCTCTTTGCTCAGAGGACCCCTTTCAGTGTTTCCTGTAGGGCTAGTTTGGTGTTTTCAAATTCTTTCAATTTTTGTTTGTCCTAGAAGCTTTTTATCTCTCCTTCTATTTTCAATGATAGTCTAGCTGGATTTAGTATTCTTGGCTGCATACTTTTCTCATTTAGTCCTCTGAATATATCATGCCAGTCCTTTCTGACCTGCCAGGTCTCTGTGGATAAGTCTGCTGCCAGCCTAATATTTCTCCTGCTGTATGTTATAGACCTCTGGTCCTGAGCTGCTTTCAAGATTTTTTTCTTTGTCATTAAGACTTGCATGTTTTACTATTAGATGATGGTGTCTTGACCTATTTTTATTGATTTTGAGGGGGGTTCTGTGTGCCTCCTGGATTTTGATGTTTGTTCCCTTTGCCATATTAGGGAAATTCTCTACTATAATTTGCCTCTGCCCCTCTCTCTCTTTCTTCTTCTTCTGGAATCCCAATTATTATAATATTGTTTCGTCTTATGGTATCACTTATCTCTCAAATTCTCCCTTCATGGTCTGGTAGTTGTTTGTCTCTCTTTTGCTGAGCTTCTTTATTCTCCATCATTTGATCTTCTTTATCACTAATTCTCTCTTCTGCCTCATTTATCCTAGCAGTAAGAGCCTCCATTTTTTAATCATACCTCATTAATAGCTTTTTTTATTTCAGCTTGGTTAGATTTTGCTTCTTTTATTTTTCCAGAAAGGGTTTCTCTAATATCTTCCATGCCTTTTTTAAGCCCAGCTAGCACCTTGAGAATCATTGTTCTGAACTCTAGTGCTGACATACTAACAATCTCTATATTGATTAAGTCCTTAGCTGTTGTACTGCCTCTTGTTTGTTTTTTTGTGTTGAGTTTTTCCATCTTGTCATTTTATCCAGATAAGAATATATGAACGAGAGAATAAAATACTAAAAGCGTGGCAAAAATACCATAAAAATGTATGCTAACCAAATCAGTAGTGATCCAAAACCCAGGGGAGAAGAGAGGAGGGAAAAAGAAATAAAAATTTTAATAATTATACATACACACACACACACATATATATATGTATATATGTATATACATATATATATATTATACTGGTGAATAGAACAGAGCCACCCACTTGATTTTGGGTGTATTTTGGTCTCTTAGAAGAAACTACCTCCCAAAATTTTTTTTTAAAGATTTTATTTATTTATTTGACAGAGAGAAATCACAAGCAGGCAGAGAGAGAGGAGGAAGCAGGCTCGCTGAGCAGAAAGCCCGATGCGGGGCTTGAACCCAGGACTTGGGATCATGACCTGAGCCGAAGGCAGCGGCTTAACCCACTGAGCCACCCAGGCGCCCCTACCTCCCAAAATTTTAAAGAAAGAAAAACTTATATATATAAAAAAAAAATAAGGTTAAACACGATGAAGGAATGGAATATGACTCTAAGGATGAAGCTTTTTAAAAATTTCTAAAAAAGAAATTGATAAAAAGAGGAGGGAATGTGCCCAGGCTGGAGACTAGAACAAAGCCATGTGCTAGATTAGGGTATATTTTGATCTATTAGAAGAAATTGTATCCCAAATTTTTTTAGGAAAAAAACCCCTACATGTATACAAAAACTAAGGTTAAATACAATGAAGGTATAAAATATGATTATAAAAATGAAGGTTTAAAAAAATTTTTTAGAAAGGTATTAAGATAAACTTGTTATAAAAACATTAAAGAGTAAAGAGGAAAAGTTTAAAAATATAATAAGAAAAATAATAAAATTTAAAATAGTTCAACTTTGCAGAACTAAAGGATCATGGGGGGAAAGCCATGAATTCTGGGCATTGCTTTCCCCTAACTCTGGAGTTCTGCTGTTTGCCTTGATCAGTGAGCTTGATCTTGGCTGGGTATTCTTGCTGATCTCTGGGGGAGGAGACTGTTGCAGTGATTCTCAAATGTCTTTGCCCTAGGTGAAATTGTGCCGCCCTTGCAGGGGGCAGGCTAAGTAATCTGCTTGGGTTCGTTCTCGAGAGCTTTTGTTTCCTGATGGCTTTCCATAGAGCTCTAGAGGGTGGGAATGAAAATAGCAGCCTCCCAGTCTCTAGCCCAGAGGAGCTGAGAGCTTGGGGCCCCTCCTTAGTGTGCCCTCAGAGAAAAGTGGTCAATCACTCCCATCTCCCTGGTCTCCTACCGTCCTCTGTGCTTACCCGGCCTGTGACTGAGCGTTTCTATCTCTGGCGCACAGCCCTGTTTGGAGTCTCCAAACCCAGCAGATTCCTGTCATGCTGCTCCTCCCAGAGCAGGAAGGTGACTCTCCCCGGATCTGCCACTTGTGGGGTCCCTGGTTGAAGAGCAATGGCCCGACTGTGCCCTGGATCACAGTTTAAGGTAACCCCAAGCTGAGAACACACTCCTTGGCTCCGTCTATATAGTCGGCTTCCCTGCTTGGATACCTGGCAGCTCTGCCACACTCAGACACCCCCGATCTTTCTGTGACCCTGTGGGACCTGAGACCACACTATCCCCGGGCGGGCTCCACCCCTGCTTAGCCTCTGGAGTGACATCCCTCAGAGGAGCAGACTTCTAAAAGTTCTTATTTTGTGCTCTACTGCTTCACTGCTTGCCGGGAGCCAGCCCTTCCCCTCACAGTCTATCTTACCTTGCTTCAGATTCACTTCTCCGCACGTCAAAAAGTGGTTGATTTTCTGTTCCTAGAATTGCTGCTCTTCTTTTCCTCTATCTCCTGTTGAGTTTGCAGGTGTTCGGAATGGTTTGGTACCTATCTAGCTGAACTCCTGGGATCTGATGGCATTTCAGTCTGCTACTCCTCTACCATCTTGCCTCTCTTCTCCAAAAATTCAGGTTTTGAAAGGGAATTTTATCTTGTTAAAAAAAAATGAGGTGATAAAAATTACAAAGAAACAAAATGATACATTTTCTCAGATCTGCACACACAGGAGTAAACACATCTGATAAAAGTTCATCACTTCCTGGAGATGCAACATGGGGGGTTAAGGGGGTGGGAGAAGAATAAATGAAACGAGATGGGATTGGGAGGGAGACAAACCATAAGTGACTCTTAATCTCACAAAACAAACTGAGGGTTGATGGGGGGAGGGGGTTGGGAGAGGGAGTGGGGTTATGGACATTGGGGAGGGTATGTGCTATGGTGAGTGCTGTGAAGTGTGTAAACCTGGTGATTCACAGACCTGTACCCCTGGAGATAAAAATATATGTTTATAAAAAATAAAAAATAAAAAAAATAATTAAAAAAAAAAGTTCATCACTTCCAGATGGTCGACTTATGGGATATTTTATTTTCCCTTACATGTTTCAGGATTTTCTCAGTTCTCTCCAGTGACCATGTCTTACTTTTATACTGAGAAAAAAAGAGCTACAAGTCAAACCTTTAGAAGGATGATACACAGTAGAAAGCATCAGCATTTAGGCATAGAACATGCTCTGCCCCTCACTTGCTGTGTGACCTCGGCTGTGCTGCTCTTCTCTGAGCCTCAGATTCCTCATCTCTAAGGAAGGGGAGTGATGATCATCTCATAGCTGGATATGGAGAATAGGGAGACAATGTGAAAAGTGTCTAGTGGTTGGTACATGCTCAATAAATGCTTTTTCCTCTTTTGTATGCCTTCCCACACTAATTGGAACCACAGTGGGATGCCTGGGTGGCTCAGTGGGTTGAGTGTCCGCCTCTTGATTTTGGCTCAGGTCATGAATCTTAAGGTTGTGGGATGGAGCCCCTAGTAGGGCTCCCTGCTTAGTGGGGAGTTTGCTTCTCCCTCTACTCCTTCCCCAACTCACGTGCACACTCTCACTCTCTCAATGAATAAATAAAATCTTTAAATAAATAAATAATGTAAATAAAATAATTAAAATCTTTTAAAAAAGGAAGAGTGGCATTTGCTGGTCATGTCCTTTGTGATAATCGGGAGAGCAGATAATTCAACAGGCTGTTGATTCAGAATGACGTCTAGAAGACACACTAGGATAGGGAAGACAGGAGGCTCCTTGTAAGAGGAGTAAGCACTAAAAAGTATTTTGACTTTTCTTCCTGAAGATTACCAGGCCCTTTACAGAGGATGCCAACTCTTCAACAGTGCTAACCCAATTCTTATTTTGAACATAAGCATACAGGCCATTTCTTTTTTACATCATAATGAAATCATATATTTTCAAATTCCTGATATAGTATCATAAGATAAAGAAGCTAAGAATAGAGGCCCCAGAAAACATGTTTTCATTTGCCTTGAACTAAATTTCAACAACCCATAATATGCTCTGACCTAACCAAATTTTCTTTTGTATTGATTTAATGGGAGCACTGGTTTTGGTGATTTTTCTCTAATCCTAACCATTTATTATCCTTAATCGTTGAGATAACAATTTATTTTTTTTGTAAGGAGTAGAGGAACATCGGGCCGCCTGTGTGGTTCACTCAGTAAAGCATCTGCCTTTGGCTCAGGTCATGATTCCGGGGTCCTAGGATTGATCCCTGCATCAGGTTCCCTGCTCAGTGGAGAGCCTGCTTCTCTCTCTCCCTGTGTCCCTGTCCCCACTTGGGTGCACTCTCTCTCTGTCTCAAGTAAATAAATACAGTCTTTAACCCCCCCCCCCCAAAAAGGAGTAGGGGACCATCTCTTCTGTATCATCAGCATGGGTGCTAAACTGTTTATCTCTTACCTTAATTTTTTTTTCTTTTTACATTTTTCTCAACATTTTGAATCACATCCAGTCTCTAAGGAAATAAACATGTGAAGAGAGTTCTGTGGAATGTTCACTGTGCTGGTATTTTTCTTCCTTTTATCATGCCCCAAGATTCGCCAAAGTTGATATAAATTCACCATGCCTTCTTTAAAAAGCATAACAGCAAGACATTCTTCCTGTATGAGTCGGACTGTAAAAGGTGATTTCCTTTTACTCCATTTAGTTTAAGCCTGTAAAAAGCATTAAGTGGAAAATCTGATATATTCGTAAGGGCATTTATTGCATTACTAAGTTATATTTGCAGTTCTCAGTGAAAGGTTTATCAAGAACATAAACTTTGAAGAGGTTTTGTTCAGGATTAAAGATATATTTTCCTTCTCTTTTGGTGAAATAATTTCATACAAAATGATGCCTTTCTGGAGCTATTTTTAGCACTGTTTATAGTCGGAGGACGTACTGTTCCATCCTGGGGAAGCAGATATCAGCTTCCAAATCCAGCCTCTGATGATGAGATTTGTAACTTCTATAGCGTTTCAGAGGAATGAAGGTATCTGAAGTTACCAGTTTCCATTAACTCAATTTACCATAATGTAGACGCAATAAGTTAAAGAGTTTCCTAGCCTTTTGTAGTGAAAATGTTTTTTGTACTGTCCATATAATTTAGACTAGATATTAAGAACATAACCATCTGAAATGTAAAACATAAGCCATTGCTGAGGTCTAATGTGTGTGGATTTTTTGTGGGTTTTTTGTTTTGTTTTGTTTGGATACATGAAGTTTTGAATTTAAACTGATGCACTCTTTTATTGTCAGAAGTCTTTTTCAGAAGAAACGGTGCTATAATCAGTTACTTAGAATTCAGGAAATTGAATCATCTTTATTGTCTAAGCAGCAAAAATACCAGAAACATCACAAGGGTAGAACATTCGTGAAGAATTTGCTTCACTCTTGATTTCATAAAGACATTTTGAAAACTTGTGAAATAGTTGAAATAATATGCCTATGATCGATTGAAGCAGGTTATGGTAAGAAAAGGTCAGTCTTCACAGCGGTCCTGTGGAGTAGAGGAGAGTTATTAATTTTATCCTGATCTATATCCAGAAGTCGGAAAGGTTACAAGTTGCCTGATGTTCTTCCGGTAACAATGGAATTCCATGCGGGGAAGGTCATGTGGTTCTGAAGGCCTAATGTTTACAATTGGATATAACAAACAAAATAACCGGGATGTTAAAAGCCACTGATGAATGCACATCCTTTGGGTTTTGTGGGTATTCTGCACTGACCTGGGAGTTTGGAATTTTAAATATTCTCTAAGTTTTATCCTTCTGATTATAAGGGTTAATTTTTATTAATGCATTTTTACCTATTACTTTAACTGAAGTAAAATATATCCTTTTCTATACTGTCCTTCAGAGGATTAAAAAGTAATTATTTGGGGCACCTGGGTGGCTCAGTGGGTTGAGGCCTCTGCCTTCGGCTCGGGTCATGATCCCAGGGTCCTGGGATCGAGCCCCGCGTCGGGTTCTCTGCTCTGCGGGAAGCCTGCTTCCTCCTCTCTGTCTGCCTGCCTCTCTGCCTATTTGTGATCTCTGTCTGTCAAATAAATAAATAAAATCTTAAAAAAAAAAAAAGTAATTATTTGTGCCTCTTCCACTGTAAACCACATTATTAAAGTAAAATACTGAACATAAGTATAGAATCATTTAATCACCAGTCAACTAAATCTATGAATCTCTTCTAAAATGTAACTGAGGCACAGTTGTTATGCCTGACCGGTTTATACTATTCCTGTAGAAGAAAAATGTCACTGTTTGGTAAGCTCTAACACATCTTAGAGAAAATTTTTTTAATATTATTTACATAGAATTAAAGGTTGAGCACATATGGGTCTTATATAAGCTATTAAAAAAATAAAGCTTTACAACCAAAAAAGTAACTGCTACTAGGCACTGAGAAGAACTGGAGAGGAAATTAACTTGGAATCTCTGCAGAGATAATGTAATGAACGAGTTAACCTTCTCTTCCCCTTAAGCAGGTTAAATGAAAGCGTGATCGATGCAGGAGTTAAGTAAAAATAAGTTCAAATACACAAGGGTTTTTTATGAAAAAAAATAACAAGAAGTTCACTTATATTAGCTTTTCTCCATGAATATTTTATGATGATATCTGTATCAGTTGATTTATAAAATGTAAATATGAAAAATCTATAGCTTCACATTAGTACCCGGGAGAGGCTAGTAGAGTTATATGAAAAGTTAACTGATTTTTTAAAAGCCAGACCACTCTTACTTGATTTGAGAGTGAACTTAAACACTCAAAAACATTGATTTTTTCCAGGGATGGTAGAAAATAGTCATAAATAAAATCACAGCTAGGAAATTTGGGGTAGTTTTTATCTAACTAAGCTCCACAATCCAAAGCAAGAATTTAATATTTTCCTTTTTCTGGCCCACTTTCTGGCAGTTTATAATACTCTTGAGTGTCAGTGCTAATATTTCCAAAAACTTGATTCATTCACATCCTGCTGAGGACTCTCCAGCACTTTCTGTACTTTTCCACCAGATAGAGTTTACTGTAAGGGCAGCTCTGTATTGAGTAAGGGTTAGATCTGAAGGAGAGACCTAGCAGCACACATTGGTCTGACTACCTTTGGGGACTGTTCATCGTATTCATGTTGAAGCTGGGCTCCTTTTATTGTCTTTGTTTAATACAGGGCAATGTGGGTGTTAACAAGACTAGAGAGAGAAGAGGCTCAACAGAAACAGAGTTCAGAATTAAAGGAAGAGAGAAAGATAAAAAAATGTAAGGTGTCCATTAAGATAAAACTTTAAAATAACCCAGTAACCCCTCTTACTAACTTGGCAACATACGACCTGGGGTGTGTGTGTGTGTGTGTGTGTGTGTGTGTAGGATAGTAGCAGTAAATCTTTGGTGTGACATGTAATGGACACCAAGATTTAAGAGTCACAAATCTAGATACTCTTCATTTTGACCCTTTAATTATCTGGATGAAATAAAATAATACACGTGAAAACACTTTGTAAACTGTAGCATTCCCTGTATATAGCATTATCATTATATAACAATTTTTTTAATTTTATTTTTAATAAACATATATTTTTATCCCCAGGGGTACAGGTCTGCGAATCGCCAGGTTTACACACTTCACAGCACTCACCATAGCACATACCCTCCCCAATATCCATAACCCCACCCCCCCTCCCAACACCCCTCCCCCCATCAACCCTCAGTTTGTTTTGTGAGATTAAGAGTCACTTATGGTTTGTCTCCCTCCCAATCCCATCTTGTTACATTTATTCTTCTCCTACCCCCTTAACCCCCCATGTTGCATCTCCTCTCCCTCATATCAGGGAGATCATATGATAGTTGTCTTTCTCCGATTGACTTATTTCGCTAAGCATGATACCCTCTAGTTCCATCCACATCGTCGCAAATGGCAAGATTTCATTTCTTTTGATGGCTGCATAGTATTCCATTGTGTATATATACCACATCTTCTTTATCCATTCGGCTGTTGATGGACATCTAGGTTCTTTCCATAGTTTGGCTATTGTAGACATTGCTGCTATAAACATTCGGGTGTACGTGCCCCTTCGGATCACTACGTTTGTATCTTTAGGGTAAATACCCAGCAGTGCAATTGCTGGGTCATAGGGTAGTTCTATTTTCAACATTTTGAGGAACCTCCATGCTGTTTTCCAGAGTGGTTGCACCAGCTTGCATTCCCACCAACAGTGTAGGAGGGTTCCCCTTTCTCCGCATCCTCGCCAGCATCTGTCATTTCCTGACTTGTTAATTTAGCCATTCTGACTGGTGTGAGGTGATATCTCATTGTGGTTTTGATTTGTATTTCCCTGATGCCGAGTGATGTGGAGCACTTTTTCATGTGTCTGTTGGCCATCTGGATGTCTTCTTTGCAGAAATGTCTGTTCATGTCCTCTGCCCATTTCTTGATTGGATTATTTGTTCTTTGGGTGTTGAGTTTGCTAAGTTCTTTATAGATTTTGGACACTAGCCCTTTATCTGATATGTCATTTGCAAATATCTTCTCCCATTCTGTCAGTTGTCTTTTGGTTTTGTTAACTGTTTCCTTTGCTGTGCAAAAGCTTTTGATCTTGATAAAATCCCAAAAGTTCATTTTTGCCCTTGCTTCCCTTGCCTTTGGTGATGTTCCTAGGAAGATGTTGCTGCGGCTGACGTTGAAGAGGTTGCTGCCTGTGTTCTCCTCGAGGATTTTGATGGATTCCTTTCTCACATTGAGATCCTTCATCCATTTTGAGTCTATTTTTGTGTGTGGTGTAAGGAAATGATCCAATTTCATTTTTCTGCATGTGGCTGTCCAATTTTCCCAACACCATTTATTGAAGAGGCTGTCTTTTTTCCATTGGACATTCTTTCCTGCTTTGTCGAAGATGAGTTGACCATAGAGTTGAGGGTCCATTTCTAGGCTCTCTATTCTGTTCCATTGATCTGTGTGTCTGTTTTTGTGCCAGTACCATGCTGTCTTGATGATGACAGCTTTGTAATAGAGCTTGAAGTCCGGAATTGTGATGCCACCAACTTTGGCTTTCTTTTTCAATATTCCTTTGGCTATTCGAGGTCTTTTCTGGTTCCATATAAATTTTAGGATTATTTGTTCCATTTCTTTGAAAAAAATGGATGGTACTTTGATAGGAATTGCATTAAATGTGTAGATTGCTTTAGGTAGCATAGACATTTTCACAATATTTATTCTTCCAATCCAGGAGCATGGAACATTTTTCCATTTCTTTGTGTCTTCCTCAATTTCTTTCATGAGTATTTTATAGTTTTCTGAGTATAGATTCTTAGTTTCCTTGGTTAGGTTTATTCCTAGGTATCCTATAGTTTTGGGTGCAATTGTCAATGGGATGGACTCCTTAATTTCTCTTTCTTCTGTCTTGTTGTTGGTGTAGAGAAATGCAACTGATTTCTGTGCATTGATTTTATATCCTGACACTTTACTGAATTCCTGTACAAGTTCTAGCAGTTTTGGAGTGGAGTCTTTTGGGTTTTCCACATATAGTATCATATCATCTGCGAAGAGTGAGAGTTTGACTTCTTCTTTGCCGATTTGGATGCCTTTAATTTCCTTTTGTTGTCTGATTTCTGAGGCTAGGACTTCTAGTACTATGTTGAATAGCAGTGGTGATAACGGACATCCCTGCCGTGTTCCTGACCTTAGGGGAAAAGCTTTCAGTTTTTCTCCATTGAGAATGATATTTGCGGTAGGTTTTTCATAGATGGCTTTGATAATATTGAGGTATGTGCCCTCTATCCCTACACTTTGAAGAGTTTTGATCAGGAAGGGATGCTGTACTTTGTCAAATGCTTTTTCAGCATCTATGGAGAGTATCATATGGTTCTTGTTCTTTCTTTTATTAATGTGTTGTATCACATTGATTGATTTATTGATGTTGAACCAACCTTGCAGCCCTGGAATAAATCCCACTTGGTCGTGGTGAATAATCCTTTTAATGTACTGTTGAATCCTATTGGCTAGTATTTTGGCGAGAATTTTTGCATCTGTGTTCATCAAGGATATTGGTCTGTAGTTCTCTTTTTTGATGGGATCCTTGTCTGGTTTTGGGATCAAGGGGATGCTGGCCTCATCAAATGAGTTTGGAAGTTTTCCTTCCATTTCTATTTTTTGGAACAGTTTCAGGAGAATAGGAATTAGTTCTTCTTAAATGTTTGGTAGAATTCCCCCGGGAAGCCGTCTGGCCCTGGGCTTTTGTTTGTTTGGAGATTTTTGATGACTGTTTCAATCTCCTTACTGGTTATGGGTCTGTTGAGGCTTTCTATTTCTTCCTGGTTCAGTTGTAGTAGTTTATATGTCTCTAGGAATGCATCCATTTCTTCCAGATTGTCAAATTTGTTGGCGTAGAGTTGCTCATAGTATGTTCTTATAATTGTCTGTATTTCTTTGGTGTTTGTTGTGATCTCTCCTCTTTCATTCATGATTTTATTTATTTGGGTCCTCTCTCTTTTCTTTTTGATAAGTCTGGCCAGGGGTTTATCAATCTTATTAATTCTTTCAAAGAACCAGCTCCTAGTTTCGTTGATTTGTTCTATTGTTTTTTTGGTTCCTATTTCATTGATTTCTGCTCTAATCTTTATGATTTCTCTTCTCCTGCTGGGTTTAGGGTTTCTTTCTTGTTCTTTCTCCAGCTCCTTTAGGTGTAGGGTTAGGTTGTGTACCTGAGACCTTTCTTGTTTCTTGAGAAAGGCTTGTACCGCTATATATTTTCCTCTCAGGACTGCCTTTGTTGTATCCCACAGATTCTGAACCGTTGTGTTTTCATTATCATTTGTTTCCATGAATTTTTTCAATTCTTCTTTAATTTCCTGGTTGACCCATTCATTCTTTAGAAGGATGCTGTTTAGTCTCCATGTATTTGGGTTCTTTCCAAATTTCCTCTTGTTATTGAGTTCTAGCTTCAGAGCATTGTGGTCTGATAATATGCAGGGAATGATCCCAATCTTTTGATACCGGTTGAGACTTGATTTAGGACCAAGAATGTGATCTATTCTGGAGAATGTTCCATGTGCACTAGAGAAGAATGTGTATTCTGTTGCTTTGGGATGAAATGTTCTGAATATATCTGTGATGTCCATCTGGTCCAGTGTGTCATTTAAGGCCTTGATTTCCTTGTTGATCTTTTGCTTGGATGATCTGTCCATTTCAGTGAGGGGAGTGTTAAAATCCCCTACTATTATTGTATTCTTGTCGATGTGTTTCTTTGATTTTGTTATTAATTGGTTTATATAGTTGGCTGCTCCCACGTTAGGGGCATAGATATTTAAAATTGTTAGATCTTCTTGTTGGACAGTTCCTTTGAGTATGATATAGTGTCCTTCCTCATCTCTTATTATAGTCTTTGGCTTAAAATCTAATTGATCTGATATAAGGATTGCCACTCCTGCTTTCTTCTGATGTCCATTAGCATGGTAAATTCTTTTCCACCCCCTCACTTTAAACCTGGAGGTGTCTTCGGGTTTAAGATGAGTTTCTTGTAGGCAACATATAGATGGGTTTTGTTTTTTTATCCATTCTGATACCCTGTGTCTTTTGATTGGGGCATTTAGCCCATTAACATTCAGGGTAAGTATTGAGAGATATGAATTTAGTGCCATTGTATTGCCTGTAAGGTGACTGTTATTGTATATTGTCTCTGTTTCTTTCTGATCTACTACTTTTAGGGTCTCTCTTGCTTAGAGGACCCCTTTCAATATTTCCTGTAGAGCTGGTTTGGTATTTGCAAATTCTTTCAGTTTTTGTTTTTCCTGGAAGCTTTTAATCTCTCCGTCTATTTTCAATGATAGCCTAGCTGGATATAGTATTCTTGGCTACATGTTTTTCTCATTTAGTACTCTGAATATATCATGCCAGCTCTTTCTGGCCTGCCAGGTCTCTGTGGATAAGTCTGCTGCCAATCTAATATTTTTACCATTGTACGTTACAGACTTCTTTTCCCGGGCTGCTTTCAGGATCTTTTCTTTGTCACTAAGACTTGTCAATTTTACTATTAGGTGACGGGGTGTGGACCTATTCTTATTGATTTTGAGGGGGGGGGGTTCTCTGAACCTCCTGGATTTTGATGCTTGTTCCCTTTGCCATATTGGGGAAATTCTCTCCAATAATTCTCTCCAACATACCTTCTGCTCCCCTCTCCGTTTCCTCTTCTTCTGGAATCCCAATTATTCTAATGTTGTTTCGTCTTATGGTGTCACTTATCTCTCGAATTCTCCCCTCGTGGTCCAGTAGCTGTTTGTCCCTCTTTTGCTCAGCTTCTTTATTCTCTGTCATTTGGTCTTCTATATCGCTAATTCTTTCTTCTGCCTCATTTATCCTAGCAGTGAGAGCCTCCATTTTTTATTGCACCTCATTAATAGCTTTTTTGATTTCAACTTGGTTCGATTTTAGTTCTTTTATTTCTCCAGAAAGGGCTTTTATATCTCCCGGGAGGGTTGCTTTAATATCTTCCATGCCTTTTTCAAGCCCGGCTAGAACCTTGAGAATCATCATTCTGAACTCTATATCTGACATATTACCAATGTCTGTATTGATTAGGTCCCTAGCCTTTGGTACTGCTTCTTGTTCTTTTTTTTGTTTTGAATTTTTCCGCCTTGTCATTTCGTCCAGATAAGAGTATATGAAGGAGCAAGTAAAATACTAAAAGGGTGGCAACAACCCCAGGAATATATGCTTTAGCCAAATCAGAAGAGATCCCAAATTGTGAAGGGGAGAAAGGGGATAAAAAGGGGTTCAGAAGAAGAAAAAAAAAAAGAAACTATTAAAAAAAGAAAGCCGATAAAAAATATAAAAAGGAAAAAATATATATATATTAGATAAACTATTTAAAAAACGTTAAAAAAGAAAACGGTAAAAGTTTAAAAAATTTAGCAGAAGAAGAGAAAAAAAAATGAAAAAGAAAAAAAATTAAATTAACTGTAAGGCTAAAGAATCATGGGGAGAAAGCCATGAGTTCCATGCTTTGCTTTCTTCTCCTCTGGAATTCTGCCGCTCTCCTTGGTATTGAAACTGCACTCCTTGGTAAGTGAACTTGGTCCTGGCTGGGTTTCTCGTTGATCTTCTGGGGGAGGGGCCTGTTGTAGTGATTCTCAAGCGTCTTGGCCCCAGGCGGAGTTGCACCGCCCTTACCCGGGGCCGGGCTGAGTAATCGGCTCGGGTTTGCTGGGTTTGCTTTTGGGAGCTTTTGTTCCCTGAGCGCTTTCCATAGAGTTCCGGAGGATGGGAGTGAAGATGGCGGCCTCCCGGTCTCCGGCCCGGAGGAGCCGAGAGCCCGGGGCCCCACTCCTCAGTGCGCCCTCAGAGAACAGCGCCCAATGACTCCCGTCACCCTGGCCTCCGGCCACGCTCCGAGCTGACCAAGCCTGCGACCGGTTCAAGGTAACCCCGAGTTTAGAGCTCACTCCTCGGCTCTGTCTCTGTAGCCGGCTTCCCTGTTCTAACACCGGTAAGCTCTGCGACACTCAGACTCCCCCGATCCTTCTGTGACCCTGTGGGACCTGAGGCCGCGCTGACCCCGCCTGGGCTTCACCCCAGTTAAGCTTCTGGAGCGATGTCCCTCAGTGGAACAGACTTTTAATAGTCCTGATTTTGTGCTCCGTTGCTCCGCCGCTCGCTCGCCGGGAGCCGGCCCCTCCCCCCGTGGTCTATCTTCCCGTCGCTTTGGATTCACTTCTCCGCCAGTCCTACCTTGCAGAAAGTGGTTGATTTTCTGTTTCTGGAATTGCTGTTCTTCTTCTCTTCAATCTCCCGTTGGATTTATAGGTGTTTGCAATCTTTAGATAAGCTATTTAGCTGATCTCCCGCTACCTGAAGTAGTCTCAGCCTGCTACTTCTCCGCCATCTTGACTCCTCCCTCTCATTATATTACATTTTGACAGTCAAGGGAGCTGACCACTATGGGAATGAGTGTCTTCCAGGGAAATTGTGTCATTAAACAGTTTCACTAGAATAAATGAATGAGAATTGAACAGTCTTCTGTGTACAACAAAACACAACCTATTTATGGAAACTAATATAAAAATGTTATCTGTTTACCTTCAGGCAAAGATTTTTTTTTCTCATAGCAGTGCATTGGCAAAGGAAGTCTCAGCATTAAACAACTCTCTCTCTCTTTCTCTCTCTCCATTATTAATGTAACTGAGAGTCTTGCTTCTCATTTCATTGCACAGCCCAGCACCTGGGGTTAAGAAGTTCACTGCACAAGGCTAAACTTTTCCTTCTTCTTTTTTTTTAAATTAACATACAATGTATTATTTGCTTCAGGGGTACAGGTCTGTGAATCATCAGTCTTACACAATTCACAGCACTCACCTCCCCCAGTGTCCATCACCCAGCCACCTATACCTACCTACCCACCCCCCAGCAACCATCAGTTTGTTTCCTGGGATTAAGAATCTCATGGTCTTTCTCCCTCCCGATCCCATCTTGTTTCATTTTTTCCTTCCCTACCCCCCAAGCCCCCCACTCTGCATCTCAAATTCCTCACATCAGGGAGATCATATGATGATTGTCTTTCTCTGATGGACTTACTTCGCTCAGCATAATACCTTCTAGTTCCATCCGTGTCGTGCAAATAGCAAGATTTCATTTCTTTTGATGGCTGCTTAGTATTCCATTGTATATCTATACCACTTCTTTTTTTTTTTAAAAGATTTTATTTTATTTGACTGACAGAGATTACAAGTAGGCAGAGAGGCAGGCAGAGAGAGAGAGGAGGAAGCAGGCTCACTACTGAGCAGAGAGCCCGATGCGGGGCTTGATCCCAGGACTCTGGGATCATGACCTGAGCCAAAGGCAGAGGCTTTAACCCACTGAGCCACCCAGGCACCCCTCTAGACCACTTCTTTATCCATTTATCTGTTGATGGCCATCTAGGTTCTTTCCATAGTTTGGCTATTGTGGACATTGCTGCTATCAACATTCAGGTGCACGTGCCCCTTTGAATCACTACATTTGTATGTTTAGGAAAAATACCCAGTAGTGAGATTGCTGGGTCATAGGGTAGCTCTATTTTCAACTTTTTGTGGAACCTCCATGCTGTTTTCCAGAGTGGCTGCACCAGCTTGCATTCCCAGCAACAGTGTAGGAGGGTTCCCCTTTCTCTGCATCCCCTCCAACATCTGTGCTTTCCTGACTTGTTAATTTTAGCCATTCTGCCTGGTGAGAGGTGGTATCTCACTATGGTTTTGATTTGTATTTCCCTGATGCCAAGTGATGTTGAGCACTTTTTCATGTGTCTGTTGGCCATCTGGATGTCTTCTTTGCAGAAATGTCTGTCCATGTCTTCTGCCCATTTCTTGATTGGATTATTTGTTCTTTGGGTGTTGAACTTGATAAGTTCTTTATAGATTTTGGGTACTAGCCCTTTATCTGAAATGTCATTTGCAAATACCTTCTCCCATTCTGTCAGATGTCTTTTGGTTTTGTTGACTGTTTCCTTTGCTGTTCAAAAGCTATTGATCTTGATAAAGTCCCAGTAGTTCATTATTGCCCTTGCTTCCCTTGCCTTTGGCTATGTTCCTAGGAAGACGTTGCTGCGGCTGTGGTCAAAGAGGTTGCTGCCTGTGTTCTCAAGAATTTTGATGGATTCCTATCTGCCATTGAGGTCTTTCATCCATTTTGAGTCTGTTTTTGTGTGTGGTGGAAGGAAATGGTCCAGTTTCATTCTTCTGCATGTGGCTATTTTTACCAACACCACTTGTTGAAGAGACTGTCTTTTTTCCATTGGACATTCTGTCCTGCTTTGTCGAAGATTAATGGACCATAGAGTTGAGGGTCCATTTCTGGGCTCTCTGTTCTGTTCCGTTGATCTGTGTGTCTGTTTTTGTGCTAGTACCATACTGTCTTGATGATGACAGCTTTGTAATAGAGCTTGAGGTCTGGAATTGTGATGCCACCAACTTTGGCTTTCTTTTTCAACATTCCTCTGGCTATTCGGGGTCTTTTCTGGTTCCATATAAATTTTAGGGGTACTTGTTCCATTTCTTTGAGAAACAGGGATGGTATTTTGATAGGGATTGCATTAAATGTGTAGATTGCTTTAGGTAGCATAGACATTTTCACAATATTTGTTCTTCCAATCCATGAGCATGGAACGTTTTTCCATTTCTTTGTGTCTTCCTCAATTTCTTTCATGAGTACTTTATAGTTTTCTGAGTACAGATTCTTTGCTTCTTTGGTTAGGTTTATTCCTACGTATCTTAAATATGCAGGGAATAATCTCAGTCTTTTAGGGTACTGGTTGAGACCTGATTTGTGACCCAGCATGTGATCTATTCTGGAGAATGTTCCATATGCACTAGAGAAGAATGTGTGTTCTGTTGCTTTGGGATGGAATGCTCTGAATAGATCTGTGATGTCCATCTGGTCGAGTGTGTCATTTAAGGCCTTTATTTCCTTGTTGATCTTTTGTTTAGATGATCTGTCCATTTCAGTGAGGAGGGTGTTGTATTCCCCTACTATTATTGTATTATTGTCAATGTGTTTGTTTAATTTTGTTATTAATTGGTTAATATAATTGTCTGCTCCCATGTTAGAGGCATAGATACTTAAAATTGTTTAGATCTTCTTGTTGGACAGACCCTTTAAGTATGATATAGTGTCCTTCCTCATCTCTCATGATAGTCTTTGGCTTAAAATCGAATTTACCTGCTATAAGGATTGCCACCCCAGCTTTCCTTTGATGTCATTAGCATGGTAAACTGTTTTGCACCCTCTCACTTTAAATCTGGGGGTGTCATTGGGTCTAAAATGAGTTTCTTATAGACAGCATATTGATGGGTTTTGGGTTTTTATCCATTCTGATACCTTGTGTATTTTGACTAGGCATTTAGCCCATTTACATTCAGGGTAACTATTGAAAGATATGAATTTAATGCCATTGTATTGCCTGTAAAGTGACTGTTACTGTGTATTGTCTCTATTCCTTTCTGGTCTGTTACTTTTAGGCTCTCTCTTTGCTCAGAGGACCCCTTTCAGTATTTCCTGTAGGGCTGGTTGGTGTTTGCAAATTCTTTCAATTTTTGTTTGTCCTGGAAGCTTTTTATCTCTCCTTCTGTTTTCAGTGATAGCCTAGCTGGATATAGTATTCTTGACTGCATACTTTTCTCATTTAGTCCTCTGAATATATCATGCCAGTTCTTTCTGACCTGCCAGATCTCTTTGGATAAGTCTGCTGCCAATCGGATAGTCTACTGTTGTATTTTACAGACCTCTGGTCCCCAGCTGCTTTCAGGATTTTCTTTTTGTAACTGAGACTTGTAAGTTTTACTATTAGATGATCGTGTCTTGACCTATTTTTATTGATTTTTGAGGGGGGGTTCTGTGTGCCTCCTGGATTTTGATGTTTGTTCCCTTCACCAAATTAGGGAAATTCTCTGCTGTAATTTTCTCCAATATACCTTCTGCCCCTCTCTCTCTTTCTTCTTCTTCTTCTGGGATCCCAATTACTCTAATACTGTTTCCTCTTATGGTATCACTTATCTCTCGAATTCTCCCGTCATAGTCTAGTAGTTGTTTGTCTCTCTCTTGCTCAGTTTCTTTATTCTCCATCATTTGGAGAATATCACTAATTCTGTCTTCTGACACATTAATCCTAGCAGTAAGAACCTCCATTTTTTATTGCACCTCGTTAGTAGCTTTTTTTATTTCAACTTGATTATATTTTAGTTCTTTTATTTCTCCAGAAAGGGATTTTATTTCTGCTTTTTTCAAGCCCAGCTAGCACCTTGATTATCATCATTCTGACCTCTAGATCTGACGTCTTACTAATATCCTTATTGATTAGGTCCCTAGCCATTGGTACTGCCTCTTGTTCTTTTTTTTTTTTTTAAGTGACATTTTCCACCTTGTCATTTTATCCAGACAAGAATAGATGAGTGAGAGAACAAAATACTAAAAGGGTAGCAACAATCCCCAAAAAATATACACTAACCAAATCAGAAGAGACCTGAAACCAAGAGAAAAAGGGGGGGGGGATATATATGTGTGTGTGTGTGTGTGTGTGTGTGTGTGTATAAATGTTTATATGTACGTGTGTGTGTGTGTGTGTGTGTAGAGAGAGAGAGAGAGAGAGAGAGAGAGACTGGTGAATAGGACATAGCCATACACTTGATTTTGGATGTATTTGGGTCTGTTAGAAGAAACTACCTCCCAAAATTTTAAAGAAAGAAAAACTTACATATATACAAAAATAAGGGTAAACACAATAAAGGGATGGAATATGACTGTAAAGATGAAAATTAAAAAAGATTCTAGGAAAGGAATTGATAAGAAGTTGGTTGAAAAAAGAAAAAAAAAGGAAAGAATATGATCAGGCTGGAGACTAGAACTAGATGCCATGGACTAGCTTTAGGGTATATTTTGATCTGTTAGAAGAAATTGTGTCCCAGAATTTTAAAGAAAGAAAAACGTAAATGTATACAAAAAATAAAGCTAAATACAATGAAGGGATAGAATATGACTGTAACAATTAAAATTTTTAAAAAGATTTTTAAAAAGGTATTGATAAGATAAAATAGTTAAAAACATTAAAATAGGAAAGAGGAAATTTTTTAAAAAATAGAATAAGAAAAAAATAAAATTTAAAAAATTTAACTTTGAAAGACTAAAGAATCATGGGGGAAAAGCCACGAATTCAATATGCTGTATTCCCATATTTCTGAGGTTTTGCAGTTCTCGTTGATCAGTGAACTTGGTCTTAGTTGGATGTTCTTGTTGATCTTCTAGGGGAGGGGACTGTTGCAGTGATCCTCAAATGTCTTTGTCCGAGGCGGAATTGCACTCCCTTGCCAGGGGCCAGGCCAAGTAATCTGCTCGGGTTCACTCTCAGAGCTTTTGTTCCCTGAATGCTTTCCGTACAGGTTTGGAGGGCAGGAATGAAAATGGCAGCCTTCCGGGGCGCCTGGGTGGCTCAATGGGTTAAGCCTCTGCCTTTGACTCAGGTCATGATCTCAGAGTCCTGGGATCGAGTCCCATATCGGGCTCTGCTCTGCGGAGAGCCTGCTTCCTCCTCTCTCCCTCTGCCTGCCTCTCTGACTACTTGTGATCTCTCTGTCAACTAAATAAATAAATTCTTTAAAAAAAAAAGAAAGAAAGAAAGAAAATGGCAGCCTTCCAATATCCCGCCCCATAGGAGCCAAGAGCTCAGGTCCTCATTTCTCAGTATGCCCTCAGAGAAAAGCAGTCAATTCCTCCCATCTCCCTGGTTTCCATCCACACTCTGTGCTCACCCAGCCTGTGACCAAGTATTTCTGTGCTGGCTCATGGCCCCGTTTGGAGTCTCCAAACCCAGCTGATTCCTGCAGCATGCTCCCACACTGCTCCTCCCAGAGGAGGGGGTCTTACCGGATCTGCCACCTGTGGGTTCCCTGCTCGAAGAGCAGTGGCCCAACTGTGCCTTAGATCACAGTTCAAGGTAACTCCAAGCTGAGAGTGCACCCCTCAGCTGTCTCTGCAGCTGGCTTCCCCGCTCTGATACCTGGGGGCTCTGCAGCACTCAGACACCCCAGGGCTTTTTGTGACCCCACAGGTCCTGAGACCACACTGTCTCAGCAAGAGCTCCACCCCCTCGCTTAGCCTCTGGAGCAATGTCCCCCAGTGGAGCAGACTTCTAAAAGTTCCGATTTTGTGCTCCACTAGTCTACCTCTTGCTAGGAGCCACTGCCCCTCACTCCACCCCACCCCCCCACCGGTCTGTTGTCCTGTATGTCACCTCAGATTCACTCTCTACACATTCTACCTTCCATAAAGTGGTTGCTTTTCTGTTCCTAGAATTGCTGCTCTTCCTCCTATCTCCTGTTGAGTATGTAGGTGTTGAGAATGGTTTGATAACTATCTAGCTCAACTCCTGTGACCTGATGATATTAGGTCTCCTACTCCTCTTGCTCCTCCTACCTAAACCTTTCTTCCTGTTAGTCTTTTATCTTCCCTTAGAGTTTATTCCAATGTCAGATATTCCCTTCCTGTTCTGCTTGGCAAATTACTGACCCCTTTTTGCAAAATGAATAAATTTGAGCCTATTTTCTAAAAATAAGTCACTTTTTGAAAAATCGAAGCAGTTTTATAACTATAGTCCTCCCCCTAAGTCAGAAGCTTTGATAAGATGGTAATTAAATGAGCATTTTGCTTTTCATGTGTAGACAAGAAAGAGAACCATGTCTGACAGCCCTGGTTACAGTTGAGGAAATAGCCTGTCTTTATGGGGGGGGGGGGTAGACGTCTGCACAAATCATTTCCAAGATTTTACTTGTTGCATAATCCAATGGCCAGCCCCCATGTTAGCATCTTTGCCACAGTGACAGCATATGTACTGCCAAATGAAAGGTTCCAGTCCCCCAGCTTTGCTCTGTGAAGAGCGTGACAGTGAGTGAAACATGAATGTACAGAGCCTCAGTATCTCACTCCAGGTCACTCTACTTCCAACTCTGTGAGACAGAGCACACTAATATACTCCACATATAGGCCCACAGTGTTCTGCGCTGTCATAGACTGCATTGAGGACTATTCGAGAACTTTTTGTTCCCCCTTTACTTCTTCTTCAACTTATATGGAAATCAGTATCTCCAATGCTCTAAATAAATTGAACCTACTATACCCCTACCCTTTATATCCAGCTTTCATGAGCTAACATGTTAATGGGGGCATCTAAATAAAATACAATTTTATTTATTTATTTGAGAAAGAGCACGAGACGGGGGCAGACAAAGAAGGAGAAGAGGCTACCTGCTGAGTGGTGAGCAGGGAGGCCAGCGTGGGGCTCTATCCCAGGACCTTGAGATCTCTACCTGAGCCCAAGGTAGATGCTTAACCAACTGAGCCACCCAGGTGCCCTGAGCATGTGACTCTTGCTCCCAGAGTTATGAGTTCAAGGCCCATGTCAGCCCCATTTAAATGGAGCCCACTTAAATAAAATAAAATAAATAAAATAAAATGTTAATAAATCCCAGTGAAGATTTCTGTAGAGATATTTAGAAGTCAACTCTTGGGAACAAAAGGTAACTTGTCTTAGTTGTTCCACAGGCAGGTGTGTCATCGATTTTGGAGGGAGTCTCTTGGAACTGCAGTGGAAAAAAAAAAAAAAAACAAAAAACAAAACAAAACAAAAAAAAAAACAAAGGACTTCTAATCCTGGTTTATAATGTACCTTTAAAAAGACAAGGACTAATTTCCTTCTCACTTGAAAAAAAATTACACCTTCCAGGGGATATCTATTTTGAAGATACACCTTACAGACTAGGATTTGACCTTAAGGTGTTTTTGCTCTGGGCGCCTGGGTGGCTCAGTGGGTTAAAGCCTCTGCCTTCAGCTCAGGTCATGATCCCAGGGTCCTGGGATTGAGCCCCACATAAGGCTCTCTGCTCAGTGGGGAGCCTGCTTCCTCCTCTCTCTCTGCCTGCCTTTCTGCCTATTTGTGATCTCTGTATGTCAAATAAATAAATAAAATCTTTTAAAAAAAGTTTTTGCTCAAAAATGATAGCTTAATTTTTTTCTTAGCTTTTTCTTATTTTTAGCTTACTTTTTCAATGCATGTTTTTCAGGTAAAGTAAAACTTCTATAGGTGTAACAGTTGATATACTCAGTCCTCAAACAAACATCCATTCAACAAATGTCATGTGCCCAAGCTATAGCAGAACCGTGCCTTGCAGGAAGTACCCCTGGCCACCTCACCCTCGTGGCACTCTCCCTCTTCTTTGCATCATCATATTCATCCTTCACCTTCAGTGCTCTCTTCTCAACTTTGTCAGTCTTCTTTAGCCTGGCAAAAGACTGGATACCCTTTGTTCTTTGTCTCGGTTTACAGAATGGCTGAGAAACTTAGATGAGCTTTGAAAGCAGTTAGTTGACAGGTTAAATGAAGAGAAGTGAAACACACATTAGATCATTTCATTGGTGATGGCAGAAAGTTCTGGTACATTAGCAATGGCAGGCCAGTGTGGCCATACTAACCGTCCCTGCCACTAAGTCACAATGAGGTTCTTCTTAGTTTGGAGGGCATATAACCTTAGACCTAAACGGCTCTTCAAGATCATCTGTTCCTTTTCCCTCATTTCTGTGACATGAAAATTGACCTGCACAGGGATAAAGAAAATATCCTGCCCCATGTCCCTGGTCTAAGGCAGCTTTTTACTGTTCATGTTAACCTTTTTTGGTGCCTTTCTTTCCGATGCAGATAGAGAGAGAGGGAGAGAGAGGGAGAGTGTGTATGTGCGTGTGTGTGTGCGTGCGTGCGTGTGTGTGTGTGTGTGTGTGTGTGTGTGTGGTATTGTGTGGCAAAGGACTAGGAAAATAAAAAATATTATGATTAGAATAGCAGCATACGATTATTTTCAACTATAGTAGAAGCATTTGTTTGAAAGTTACTCATAAGAGTCTTTCCACACAAATACTCTGAACTCAGTAGGGATTGTCTCTCTTTGTTGTCATCTAGATTTATCCTTTTAAAATTCCTTAGCTTTTTAGAGTTTCCACAACAACAAACATCTTTTACTTTTTTAAAAAATGAATGTGGAATGAACATGAAAGTCCTCTGTCCTGCATACCCTGCCATGTTAATGCAACCCTTCATGGACATAGAGCTCCCTGAATCCACCCTCTGAGCTGATACGCACCCTCTGACAGCTGGAGACAGGTCTCTACTTGGTGACCTGGGATCAAACGCTGAAGTCAGTGGGAAGGCCTCACCACTAGCAGTTGCATCTCCCCATTTGCCAGAACATCCCTTGAATTACCAGACCTCCCACCCCAGACATGGAAGTCCCAAAGTCAGCCACTCACAGAGGGTCAGCCATCTACCGCTAAGGGCTGAATGTTCCTTGTGAAAAACCTGCAACATCCTGTCTCTTTACACTGCTCCCTCCACTGAATTTCCTTGAAAGTTCCCTGACCTTGCCTTCTCACATCTATAGACCGTCTGATATCCATCCTTCATGACCAAGAGCCATTTGAAAAAATTCTGTGTCCTTTGTTAACCCCTTCCACCCCCAGCTTCTGACAAACACTGATCACTCTTTTGTTTCTATAATTTTGCCTTTGCCAGAATGTCATATAAGTGGAATTACTGAGTATATAGCCTTTGGTTTCTATCGTTTAGGTAATGCATTGGAGACTCATCTATAAAGTTGAATGGTAAAACACCTTAGCGTAAAACACTTTGGTTAGCTAACTTTCAGGTCTTAATAGAGGTGACCTAAAAGAAGTAGGTTTTGTTGTTGTTGTTGTTTTTTAAGGTAGGGAAACAATACCAAGTTAGTGATGCCAGGGAGAAAGTCCTAAAGATTACAAGTATAGATGTTTTTATTAGGAAGATTATACATATGCACTTCTGGGAGGAAAGAGTCTCTTCTACCATAAATACTGACCTAAAATGCTGGAGAAGGTACAACAAACACATGCTTTCCAATGCACGTACATTACTGAACCAAAAAGATAGTAAGTGAAATTTCCAGAGACCAAGAATGAAGAAAGCAGAGTGATAAGGAAGTGCTAATTTTGCCGCTGCCCTGAAGTGTTGCTAAAAAAGGAACATGGTGCCACTTAGGGGTCAGGACACAATGCTTCGGGCCTAAGAAAGGCACAGCATAGGAATTGAGATTCCCCACATAGTCAACTCACTCAAAGCACTTCGACCTCAGTTATGGGCTGGCTGGAAAAAAAAAAAAAATTGCTTCCAGCAAAAAGACTGGCAGGAACAACTGTGTTGGTTTTGGTTCTGGATGGGACTGAAAAAGTCCCCTAAAAATTCTATAATTTTAGGTTTAGATTCACATAACTCACATGGTTGCAGAAGCCAACAGAAAGAACTTAGAATGCCTTGCTATTAAGAGCCCCAGGACTCCTGACAGAAGCAAAAGAAAATCCCTATGGAGAAAGATATTCTCAACCCAGGCCCATCAGAATTTCCACACATTAACATTAGCCAAGCCTGAGCTCACAATCCAGAATTGTAAAACATCTGAGAAAAAGTTACTGAGAGTGAGGGTCAGTAGCAAAAGCAACAACAAAATTGGACTCCCCCCTCACCCCAAATTTCAGATATTGAAAATTTTGAGACATGGAGTGTAACTGTATTTCAAATACTATAAAGAAAGAAGAGATCTAATCTAAAACTTGAAACCATCAAATTGGACACACAAACTTGTCAAAGACTTAAAAAGAACTTGTGAAAACAAAATGAACAGGGAAAACAGCATATTAATTCAGTTGGTTAGAGAATTAGTTGAACTGGAAGATAGCACTAAAGTAATTACCCAGAATGGAAAGCACAGGGAGTCATAGATGGAAAAGATGAAAGAACGAGTAAAGACATGGAAAATTTAATAAGATGGCATTACATTGCGGTTACAAAATGAGAGAAGAGAGAGAATGGGGATAGCCAATATTTGAGAAGTAATGGCTGAGATTTTTTTCCCCCGAATTGTTGAAAGACATGAAGCCTCACATTCAGGAAACACTGAATACCAAGCAGGTTAAATGAAAAGAATACCTTACATTACAATTTTAAAAGGAGAAAGAGAAGAGCTAACAGCAGCAACAACAGAAGCCTGTGAAACAGTATCTTCAGAGTTAAGCCAAAGTGCTTTGAACCTACAATTCTATCCCCAGCCAAACTGTTATCCTCTATGAAGATAAAACTGAGAGAATTTGCCACTGTGTTTTTTCACCATGGAGAGAACTTCTGAAGTTTGTATTTCAGATACAAAAAACTAAGGAGAGAAGGAACATCTGAAACATGAGAAGAAAAGCAATGAAATAAATAATAAACATGGGTAAATGTAAGTAATAATAACCATAGTGGCATTTAATATGTATGATTTTCAAAAGCACAGAAAATAGGTGCGCCTGGGTGGCTCAGTCAGTTAAGCGTCTGACTATTGATTTTGGCTCAGGTCACGTTCTCAGCATTCTGAGATCAAGCCCCACATTGGGCTCCTCACTGAGCATGGAGCCTGCTTAAGATTCCCTTTCTCCCTCTCCCTGTGCCCCTCCCCTCCTAAAAATAAGAAAGAAAGAAAGAAAAAGCACAGAAAATAGGAATCAAATATGAGACAATACTGCATGAGAGACGGGACTAATGTCATCAGAAGTGTTCTGATGTTTTTGTATTGTTCAGCTGGAAGGTTTTTTTTTTTAATTTTATTTTTTATAAACATATAATATATTTTTATTCACAGGTCTGTGAATCACCAGGTTTACACACTTCACAGCACTCACCATAGCACATACCCTCCCCAGTGTCCATAATCCCACCCCCCTCCCAACCCCCCTCCCCTCAGCTGGAAGGTTTAACTCTAAACTTTAAAAAGTTAAAAAGAAATGTTAAAAAGTTAAGGAGCCATTCCCTTGGAGAACTGAAGGTGAAGGTATAAAGTGTGGAAGTTTCTTCTCATATCCTTGATGGTAAAACAAACACAAATAAACAAAAACAATGAAACACAACCAAATGACCCCAAAAAAGGACACACCTGGTTGTAGATTGAGAGGTTCTGTTGTGTTCTCGGTCACATATTTATTATGTTTCCGAAGGGCAGTGGACACTTGTGAGGAACACAGCATGACCCCATACAGACAAGTGAGCTCTAGAAATTCAGTACTATTCCACCAAGAAGCTCCATAAGAGAGGTTAACTAGGACACTAGGAGGATGAAGTTAAATCAGGAAATCATTTTACCAGCATTCTGACCTAGATGGGCTAAACCTGGGAGGATTTCCTTTCTCTTACCTCATTACTGGAGTAAAGCATTGCTGCTGCTTGCTGGGGGGTTCATTTCATTTCCCGTTCCTCCCAATGTCTCGCTCAAAGCACCGAGACTTACAAGTGTGGTATACTGAAGAAGACGACAGCTTCTACACCTCAGTTCTGTATTCTGTATTCATTTTTCTTTCAGTTCTTTCATCATCCTTTTGAGTATTTAAGTATGGTGCAGATGAACTGACCAATTCTTATGAAGTCCTACACAGGACAGCCTAACCAGTGTGACCCCACATTTACAGAGGAACTTAAAAAGTGTGGCATTAGCACGATAAGAAGAATACATGAAGCGACTTACCCCACTGCTCTTGCAGAAAAAGTAGGCATCTAGGTTCCAGCTTACCATTTGGTGGTGGTGTACAACCATCTGGCCAGGCTGGTGACCAGTTATGTCTCGGGCAGGTGAAGTTCTTGAAGAACCTGGCTGTTGTGTCGCTGTCTTCGTGTTACACATTTCAGGAGAGCTCTAATGCTTGTTGTCCTCACATGAATTGAAGGTGACATAAAATATAAAGATGCAGGGAAGTTTAGAAGACAGGAGTGGAGTAGAGCTTTTAAAAGCAAGCAGCTCGGGACACCTGGGTGACTCAGTCGGTTCAGCCACTATCTTCAGCTTAGGTCATGATCCCAGGGTTCTGGGATCAAGTCCCACATGGGGCTCCTTGCTCGGCAGGAAGCCTGCTTCTCTCTCCGCCTCTGCCTGCTTATGCGTGCTCTCACTCTCTCTCTCTCTGACAAATAAATAAAATCTTTAAAAAAAAAAAAAAAGCAGCTCTTGTCCTAACCTCCTGCTACACTTCATATTTTCCAGTAGTCAGAGAAACTGCTGTTACAGTCAGTAAAATTGGGCTGCCTGAAATAGAGCTCAAGACAGGACCCAGTTTATCGTAGAGTTAGCCAACACTTAGGCTTGGCGAACGGGAAGTCTAAGGAAGCTTTCATAGGAGTACTGATAAGCAGTCCTATCAAGCCTCAAGCTTGCAGAATTGCAGCCTCTGTGTTTGGATTGTCATTGGGCTGTCTGGAAACTTAAGAATAGATGCTTGCTGTTCAGCATTTAAAACGTGCTTATCATTTTTATCAATTGACCTTTCCAGGAAGCATGCAGCATTGAGTTATAAGTCGTCTTCAAATCTATTCACATGCCAGAATCTTATCAATATATAAAAAATTCTAAAAGATTGGGTGCCGAAATACCCAGCCACCATACTTGTATGTTTTTAATATCATAAAGAATTAAAATTCAGGAACTGTAAAAAACTGTCTAGATCCTCTGTGGTTTATTTCTTCAGTCACTTCAGACATTGATAGTAGGACCTGTATGGCTATTTGCCTGCTACTTTGCATTTATATCTCCCACATTTAAAACAGTATACATCAGGTTTGTGTAACCACTGAAGTTTTTGGCTTTTAGCCAAAGCCTGATAATGATTTTTTTAATGTCTTTCTATAAACCTCATTTATTTATAATTTATGCTATTATGAAAACCTCCATTGTGAATATCAGAGACCTCTGATTGAAAGTTCATGTAAAGTCCGCATTGTATGAGAAGCACATATTTTTAATGTCTCCAGACAAAAACATCTTTAAGTTAATTGAATGTTTGCACTTTGGGGTGCAAGTTAAACGAGAGGGTGGAAAAATGTGGGAGTGAGCTATCAGTACTTTTAGCAAAGTGTCGTGCTTGTCTTGTGTAGGGTGTATTGACTATGCCTATTAATAAATATTTGTTTTTAAGATAGACGTGCTTTGTTTTTATAGCCAAATAATTCCTAATCACAAAATTTCTGAAAATTCTATAATTTTTTTCCTATTTTTATTGGAAGTTCTTTGCCTACTATTGTTGATAAAAGTGTGAATTTTTTCCTTCTCCCCCAATCTTTCTTACAAAAAGAGAAGTTAGTTTCTGCTAATGAATTGAGTAGGTGTCTAATATTTTATTTTCCTGTTGATCTGTGGTAACTTTATTGTATACTTGATAATTTGTCTTGTATAATTGATAAGGTGGTATTGTGTATCAGTGTTCAGTCATGTATTTGTAATTTCTGGAATGTATGATTCTAGATCTTTGTGAAAAATAATTTGTCAGTGTCCATCAGCTTGAAAAAACTTAGTGCAAGAATTTAAACCTTTAAATTAACTATTGAAATGGAAAAAAGAAAGAAAAAGTTAAGAGTAATCATTAAACAGATGGACATAGAATTTATAACTTCTGAAACAGAAGATGGACATGTTCGACTCTAAAATTCAATTTAAAAGAAGGCAAGAAAAGAGAAAAAAAGATAAAGACAAAATGCAGTATTAAGATGTTAGCAGTAATTCCAAACATATCAGTAATCACAATATATAAGTGGACTAAATTTTCTCCTTGGAGAAATATTAAATCCATCTATATAATATTTGTAAAAGAGACCTTAAAATTATGGATATGAAACATTAAAGGTAAGAGGATGACAAAGGTATGCCAAGCAAGTACCAAACAAAAGAAAGCTGAGGTCATTAAATTAATATGAGGAAAAAAATAAATTTTAGCCCAAAACCCTTATGAAAATAAAGAAGGTTGCTACAGAGAGATTGAAGACTAAATTTATCAGGAAAAGACAAAAGTGCTAAACTGTTATGCATTAAATTCCCCAGCTTTATAACAATAAAACAAAAATTAATGAAATTACAAGGAAAGATTTTTAAATAGATCATCACAATGAGAGATTGAAAACAGCTACAATCATTCTAGCATTCTGATAAAATGCACTTATGCTTTGGGATAAAATGTCCAAAAAGCATATCCTGAAAGTATCCTATCTCAGACAACTTGGGTGAACTCAAAAAGTGGTTCTGATAAATAACAAAGACTCTGCTGTTGAAAATGTGGAGAGTTAGAATAAAAGTGGTTCTTAAAATGCAAGTGAGGAAATAGACTTTCTAAATTAAAATTATATGATAATTAAAATATTTCTATATAACCCAAATATCACAGATAAGCACTTGATTATTTCATCAACATTAAAATTTGACAGTCATTTGGGGGGAGGAGAAGCGAGATTGTCTTATATCGGTTAATTCCTTACATTTGGTAGGAATGGGATCAACAACTGGGCGGAGTGTGAACTGTGGCTCACTGGAGCAGGAGGGACTGCAGACATAAGGTGGCTCGTCACTCTTGTACAGAATCAAGTCTGTAACTCAACTCTAGTCTCAGTCTGGTGCTGGTGTTCTATTTCATCAAAGCTGTGATACAACAGTCAGGTTCACCGTGATTATACATAAACTCTGCACTCAGTATAAGTGCAGCTTTTACCATGAAGTCTCCCTATCTCGAACTTTGCATCTGGTTTTTTAAAAGATGTTAATGAAAAGTTTTTAATGATGGGAGTCTTGGGAAGAGGCAGCAATAATTTGGATGGCCTTGGCCCCTCTTACAGGAAAGAAGGGGGGGGTACGTAGAGAATTTTGAGAATGGCTCCTTTTTCTGTGGACAGATTTGTCTTTGTCAGGCAGAGGCATTTAAAACCAATCCATAGATCAGTTTGGGGTTTTTGGTTTGGTTTGGTTTGGTTTTTAAACAGCCACTAGGGCAGCCAAATACCAAACCCCTGTCTGTGAGACCTTCATGTATAAAAACCTAGAGAGGACTCATCGGAGTCCTGAGTAGTATTTTTCTATGCTCCTTCCCTGTTTCTTCCTCTACCCAAGTTCATTACCTGCTTTCCTCTTCCTCACCCCCAGTCCTCCCTTGCTCCATAACAGTTTTAAATCAGTGATGGAGAGCTGCTTGAGCACGGGAAGCGGGACAGCTGGTTATTGAGGAAAACTCATTGGCTGTGTGTTTAGTAGCTTCAAGACTTTTGAAAAAATACTCACCAGCAGATACAACTTACCTTCACACTCTGGTGCTCTCTGGTCAGTGTCCCTGTTGCAGTTTGTTGCAGAAACTCAGGAATCCATGGGTTGCCTTTGGAAATCGTATGAGAGCGTAACAAATGCAGACTACTTTAGTTTCAAGTAATTCTAGATGGGTTTAAAGCCACTCAACCTGCTAATTGAGCAATCCACGCCTGTCTCTGACTCCCACTTAGCTGACCCTGCTGTTCCATGGAGACAGAGTTCCCTTGTCAGACAAAATAAATATGAGCGTGTGTGGAAAGTGCCTAGGAAGGTGTCTGACACGTGTTCAACTCCCCATAAGTGGCAGCCATTATCAGGAATACTTTTATTATCATGTTTATGTTAATTATTTGGGCTTGATTGTACTGAGCAATGAAATAGAGATTCCACAAGAAGCAAGGCTGAGTTGGACTGTGTGATGTGGTATGCATTTGAAAGTTGTACCACATGGGAGAAGAGACTTCTCTGCTTTTTTGGTAATCTTATATTTTCTGTCTACATATTTTCTATCTGCTATTGTTTTAATGGTCATCTTGAAATAATTCAGCCCCATATGGGTTATACACATTCCCTTCATTAACCTGCATGTTCATATCATGATTGCTGATATTTGACAGGGTACTTATGCCAATAATTTTATGTTCAATGTAAGAAAATGTAAATTCTTAGAGGAAAAGTAACTTTAGTAACTAGAGAACTTAATAGTCATTTTATTTTAATTCCCCTTGTTATTTTGTATTACTTTTCTTATAAATATATCCAGATGTGTATGCAACAGATAGATTCTATGAACAAATTCTGGTAACTGTTTGATAAATTATCTCCTGAAATTTTCTACCTTGGGACCTTGTTCTATCCTGAAGATATCAACCTTCTGCTTATAGTAGAAATATTTTAAATCAATGAGATGAGGCTATCAAGAGCAAAAGCTAGTTTCAATTAATAGATGCTCTAAGAACCAAAGTGAATTCTGCTTCTGTTTATTTTCAGCGGATAATTTAACTTGGTTTTGGCCAAGAATAAATAGGTCCAGAAAAATTGGGTAAGCTTTATGTCTTATTTAGTGGATTTTCTTGTTTGGTCTGATTTCTCTTTTCTGCTTGTGTTTTCAGGCTCAGCTATGTGAATTATGCAGAGGATCTGGCCTCCAAGCTCCTACAGTGTTCCCCAAAGAACAGACTATCAGCACAGGCTGCCTTGAGCCACGAGTATTTTAGTGACCTGCCCCCACGGCTATGGGAACTGACTGACAGTGAGTATGACAAATCGGAGACATCCAATCAAAGCAGACATATCATTTTAGCATCTCTGTGTAATGCACTTGTAGAAGGGTTTGTATGTTTTTACATGTGCATACATAAGATTATGTATGTTTACATATGCATTACATGTACACATATATATGTGCGTGTGTCTATAGGCCGGGGCGGGGGAAGAGACAGTGAGACAGAGGAAATGAGGGAAAGGGAGTTATGTGGGTGTATATTTAGTGGAATCCTGCCATTCAGTTGCTAGCTTACCAGACAGAGGAAGAAAATGGATTCCTTTTTTGCTATCTCTGCTCTGCAGTCTGCAACTGCATGTCTTTGTATTTGATTATGTGTGTGTCCAAAGGAATGATCTGAGCAGTCATAAAGGAAAAGGAAAATATGATTTACATATTTAGTGCTTTATGCATGCAGTACTTTTTAACTGGCTGCAGTACACAGAGGAGAAATGATTCGTTTTTGTTTGATTCTCAGAGACCATCTTGGTCGTAACAATAACGTTAAAAAGGGCTGCTATACAGTGAGCTGACGAGCAGAGTTGGTAATTGGCTAATGCACTGAATTGACATGTAAGAACCGAAGACTTGTAATTCATTTCAACTACAAATGCTCTTGGTATTCATGCAGACGGTGCTTCTCCGTATCTTTTAAAACAAAACACATTCCTGGGTGGGTTTTTGTTTTTACAAAAGCGTTCATATTTACACAGCCTTTTTCAATTACATTTTAAATATTTGGTAGATTTATGGCTGGGAGGATCTCATCTTTCTTCCAAAGTGTGAAACAGAGTTATTACGAAATTTTGCAGTAAGAACATTTTTGTTCAGTGGTGATATGTTCTTTCCAAATGCCAATTCGAAATATTCCTTCTCATATTCTTTTCTAACTACCTTAAAAATTAATACACTGCCTGCATAGGTATTTATAATATGTTTATTAATTCTTGGGTACACACCATAGACATATAGAAAGTTATTTCTTTAATCTCTTGGACTTTAAGCTTTTCCCCCATTGTAGCATTAGATTCTCCTTGACAACAGGAACCCTTTATTTTGTAGCTAAGTCTCAAATAACAACTCCTCTTGCATATTTCTACCCTAAGTCTTTCTTAATATCCCACATTTAATTTGAATTTCTTTTTATCCTTAACTGTCTATAGCTGTATTAATCCACTACTCACTCTTCCCCCTTATGCTTAGTAAATCTTCTTTAACATTTTATATATTCCCAACCAATATTGATTCTATATTCTGCCCTACTTTCTTTCTAAAAGTCAACCCGTTGACCATTATGACAATTCTTCCCATTTTTAAAAAAATTAATAATGAAATTTCTGTGGAAAAATCATGAATTAGTGACACATTTTTCTATACTGGAAAAAAAAAAGATACAAATGGGCTCATTAGTTTATGGCTCATCAAATTCAAACATATGGTTTGTTTTCCCATTTAGTATGACTTGTAACTTGATATCACTCCTCCTTGGTGACATCTCAATCCCATCTGACTCAATGATTGAGTTTAAGCCAGGATTTTGATGGTCTACGAATTCTGAATTCTGTCGTAGTACTTTTCTGTTAATATGGACTTATTACCCACTTGCCACTTAGTTTATCAGCCGGTGGTTAAATCCAGTTTCTATCAGTAAGTAAATGCCTACACATTATCACTCGACAGCAGGCTGCCACCGGAGACAGCCTTGTCCCCGTCATTAACAAGCACAATGTATGCAGAACACCAGAGGGGAATTAAAACCACAAAAAATACCTCAGGGTGGTATTTTTAATATGAGAATTTAATTTGTAATTTCACAGATTAAGAATTTTGGCTGCATTAATCCCTTTATCAGCTCACAGCAGGCTATTTGCAGAAGCATAACCATAAGGCGATATTCATTGGCAGAAACACGTCTTTGCATTAACGTTAAACATCAGGAGCAGTGAAACCTTTTGAAGGGGGGAGAATAAAGATGAAAAATCATTATAGTTTTAAAGCAAGATTCTGCTAAATGCCTCCGGTAACAATTTTGAGTTACAGAAATGCTATTTCTGTGCCTAGCAGATAATCATTATGAAGCATAAATCCAGTCCCAAGAAAGGACAATCCCAGTATTAAATACTATAGTCATTTCCATTTAGAACAACATGGTAGTCCTTGTAAACATGTTTACAAAACAAAATTCCTAGACTTCGGAAACTTTGGGAACTAGCTCTTGTAGGTGAAAGGACTTCCGCCAGGGATTCTGTTATCTAGGTTAATTCTGCAGACTATCTTTAAAAATTATTCAAATTAAATTTCCCATTAGTATGGAGTCTGATAAAAGTTTACCACCTGGCAAATGGCAGCAGCAAGGTTGATATTCTCACGTGCTTCCTTTAACAAGGAGATTACGAAGGAGGTCCATCTGGGAAGAAGTGTTGCAGAGCCAATAAATGGATTGTCTTAAAAATGAATGAATTAATTAATTAATTAAGTGAATGAATGAATGAGTGAGTGAATGAATAAAAAGGATTGTCTTAAGCAACCAAGGACTGGTTTAGATTCGTCAAATCCGGGAATGTCACTGTATTCGCCTGCTCAGGCTGCTATAACAAAATATACCTTAGCTTGTGGTGGCTTAAACAACTAGCATTTATTTCTCTTAGTTCCGGAAGCTAGGGTGTCCAAGATGGACATACTGGCACATTTTGTTCTGGTGAAGCCTCTGCCTGACTTGCAGAAAGCCACCTAGCTGTGTCCTCAAATGGCAGAGAGAAGTCTCTCCCTCTCTCTTCTCTTCTTAGAAAGGCCCTAACATCACATCATGTGGGCCCCACCCTCACAGCCTCCTCTAACCTAACTACTACCCACAGTCTCCATATCCAAATACCATCAGGTTGAGAATTAAGGTTTTAACATATGAATTTGGGAGGAAGGCCATTCAGTCCATAGTGCTTACATTCTTAAAGATAGTTCATAGCGTTTTTTAAAAAGAATGTCCACAAAAGGATGCAAGCAGAAAGCAAAACTGGGGTTAAAAGGAGAAAATTGGAACAAAAATAAATTAAAAGTGAGCTTGAGCCTTCTTGGCCTACTTTAATGTATCCATCTCTGTGAGAAGGGTATCGAGTGTTGTTAGAATCCTGTTTACACAAAGCATTACGGTTGTTCTGTGGATTTGTATAAAAATGAAGTTGTATGCTTATGTCAGACTCTGCTTTGGAAGAACATTTAACAATATAATATCTTTACTATACCATCCCTTAAAATCTCAGTGGTTTACATAATACCAAAATTTAGGAGTGATGTGTTAGTGGGCCGCCAAAGGGGGAATTACACATTCATCAAGCAAGAATAGTGATACCTGGGGATCTGGTAGTTAAAGCTGGCAGATTCTGGTGGCACCCTGTCATTCTCCCTCTATCCAGAAACCCCAACAGCCTTGCCCCACTTCTTTGCAGAAATTTAATTGCCAGGAAATAAATGGAGGGCTGATTTAGAAGAAATTCATTACTTTTCCCAAATACACCACAGGGCGTTCTCCTGTGTATACTATCAAGTTACATAAATTATTGAAGCTGAACTAACCTTGTCAAAGTAAATGAACAAAATACACTTCATAGCGCAGAGTCCTTGATTTTATTACATTCATTTGCAAATTCACAAAACTCAGATCTGCGGTAAAAGAAGGCCAGCAAATTGGTGCAGTGTGAAGAGCCCCGAACTGGGAGTCAGACCACCTGGCTTCTAGCTTCAGCTCCACTGGGAGCTGGCCAGGCGACTTTGGGCAAATGCCCTAGTCTCCTTGGGTTCCTGGTTTCTCATTTAGAGACATGGTGATCCCTCAGGACCTTTCCAGCTCTGATGTTTGTGAGTTTTCCTGCTCATTCCTATATATGTCCTGTATATTATCCTAAAACATCATTATAGCCATTAATGCAGCCTCACGCCGTCTTCTTAAAAATAAGGCAAACACACCCGGTTCACACAAATGTACTCCTTCCAGTTCCTAGACTTCCATTCTCTCGTGAGTCCTTTGGAACAAGGCTTTCGTGTGCAAGGCTCTAGACTGTTCTTGAGGTCTCTGTTCGTTGATCTTTCCCCAGCTTTCATCTAGATCCAACTATGTACTATTGCTTCCTGGTAACATTTCCTTCGCTTGGATTCCAGGACAGGATCCTCCCAGGGCTTTCCTTTTCCTTCCCTAAACTCTTCTCTGCAGACTTCTTTGTGGATTTCTCCTCATCGGCCAGTCTTCTCACTTTTAGAGTGCTCCAGCACATCATCCCCAGGTCTTTCTATCTGCATACGCTCTCAGAGCCTCCGTGATCTCATTCACTCTCATGATTTTCAGTATCATCTATACATTGACATTTTCCAAATTTCTGTCTCCAGTCCCACCTTCCCTGACTCCAGACTTGCATGTTCCACCAACTCTTCAGCATCTCCATTTGGCCCTCTGGTAGGCGTCTCGAGCTTGATGTCACCAAAACTGAACTGATCTTTCCCTCCACACTTGCTCCTTCTCTCCTCTCCCCCTTGTCAATAAATGGCAACATGGTTCTTCCCCCAATGGCAGCTGTCCTCGATGCCTCTTCTTTTGTCACACTCAACCCCAGTTCTCCCACAGACCCTGTTGGCGCTCCCTTCCAGATAGAGCAAGGGCACACCAGTCCTCACTTTTTCACTGCTATCACCCTGCCCCACGTCGCTCCCTGTCCTCTTTCACCTGCATTGTACAATAGCGTTCGTTTTGCCTGCTTCTTGTCTTGCTCCTTGGTGTCAGCCTTTGCTCTTTCCTATTCCTGTCATTTGTGCTTGCTTTTCCTCTAGATTTGTGCCTGGCTTGCATTCTCACCTCCTTGGTCTCTGCTCAAATGTACCTTATCAAGAAGGCCCTAGGAGCAGCAGGGCAGCTCAATTGGTTTAGCGTCCAAGTCTTGATTTCAGCTCAGGTCTTAATCTCAGTGTTGTGAGTTCAAGCCTTGCATTGGACTCCATGGTAGGTATGGAGCCTACTTAAGAAATAAAGAAAGAGAGAGAGAGAGACGGGGGGAGAGAGAGAGAAAGGAAGGAAAGAAAGAAAGGAAAGGAAAGGAAAGAAAAGAAAAGAAAAAAGAAAAGAAAAGAAAAGAAAAGAAAAGAAAAGAAAAGAGGGACGCCTGGATGGCTCAGTCGGTTAAGAGGCTGCCTTCAGCTCAGGTCATGATCCCAGGGTCCTGGGATTGAGTCCTGCATCAGGCTCCTTGCTTGGCAGGAGCCTGCTTCTCTTTCTCCCTCTGCCTGCTACTCTGCCTGCTTGTGATTTCTCTCTCTCTCTCTCTCTTTCCCCCTCTCTCTCTTTCTGTCAAATAAATAAAATCTTTTAAAAAAGAGAGAGAGAGACAGAAAAAAAAAAGAGAAAAGAAAGCCTTCACGGACCTTCCTCCACCCCGGCATTTCCAGTTTCTCTTCCCTGCTTTATTTTTCTTCATAACACTTAATGCTAGTTCATATACTTGTTTGTTTATCATCTGTCTCCCCCGAATGGAATCAGCAAGAACAAGGTTTTTTTTTTTTTTTTCCGTTCTGGTTTATACACTGCAGGATTCCAAAATACCTAGAACAGTGTGGGGCTCCATAAATATTTCTCCAGTGAACAAATGAAAGACTGGCATGAAGGAAGTGCAAGATACGTTGTTTCCAACCCAAGTTCATTGTTCTAGATCAGAGAAATCTGAGCACGTGTATCAACCACCCTGTGGTTCTGAAGGGAATGCAGACCATGCTGTCATATGTGCGTATAAATCTTTGTTGATGTGTCTGTGGCTATTACCACTTGACATTTCATGATGTTTTTATGGGCTGGACATCTGGAATTGCGTCTCAGTCTCTGTGTTTTACAAGGAAAGATTATAAAGAATCTATAAATATATAAATGGAAACTCTTTATTCTGTCCACAGTGTCTTCTATTTTTACCGTCCCAAATGTAAGATTACAGCCAGAAGCTGGAGAAAGCATGCGGGCCTTCGGGAAAAACAATAGTTATGGCAAAAGTCTATCAAATAGCAAGCACTGATGAGCACAGCATTCTCAAGAAAGCACAGGTAAGGTGACCTACTTTGCCTGGAAAGTAATAATGAATACACATTGAATAGATCTTTTAAATGGACTATTTCAGATTCTTCTTTTTCCCCCTACATGTCCTATGAATCTCTTGTATTCATTATGGCATTCAGCACAGATTCTACTGAGGACAGTACAGTTAGTCATATTTTCAGGTACCTGCTGGATCCTGGCCAACACTGTATTTTATTTATGCAATCATAAACCATTTCAGTTATAAGCAAATCATTTTAACTGCTCATACATTCTTTGTTGAGGTTAGAAAAAGGTTGAACCTTGGGCTGTATCTAAGTCACAGATCTGCTTTATTGGGTCCACACAATTTTTCAGATTTGTGGCTCTCATTTTTAAATGGAGAGATTTTACACAAAGTCTGGATTCTTGGCTTTTTTTTTTTTTTTTTTTTTTTTCTAATCAGCAGCTCTGGCACTACTGGGCTCACAGTCCTGCCAGAATTTTGTGTGTATAACTAAATCGTGGCTGCTTCCCTTGGAAAGGGAAGCTCCCTCGTTTAGCTCTGCTGCCATGTGGGCTACTTAGCCCACTTCTGATTCCTCCCTGGCCCTTAGTACAGACCTTATCATGATGATGAAGTTTTTCTTTTTTTCCTGTTCCTGAACCAAGGTCAAGGTTCCTTGACCTCTGCTCTTTTGTGGATAGGAAGCATCCTCTAAACAAGGCCATCTCTAGCCTGTTCTAGTCACACATGCTTCGCAGAAACAAGCAGAAGACAGCCACTTCTGAACGGGCTGTGTCTTTATTGCCAGATGGAAATGTCTGGATTTTCTTTTGTGTGTGTGTGTGTGTGTGTGTGTGTGTGTGTATTTGGAATTTTATGACTATATGTATCTTTCTGTTTAATGTAACATAACTCTGAAGCAAATAGAGAACACACTTTTTTGTGGGGAAGGCTTTTTATTTGCTAGTCCAAATATGCCTTGCTCATGTGGATATTCAGTAATTAAATGTTCCAGTCAATCGAAGGATATACACAGCATTGCAAGAGCCCCTCTTCCTTCTTCTTCTTAATAGGAAATATGTGAATAGGGCTGAATTGCCAGCATGGCAAAAAGAACAAATGAAACTGTCCCCCTTGTCTTGGGGGTGATGTGCCACAACCTTGAGCTGTATGGGGGACTTCGCTGTTGCCTACATCAGTGTGCCTCTTGGGAATATGGTGGTGACTTTTGAATGATGGAAATGAAAGATCCCCAGGTAAAATGTGATGTATAAATGCCAGTCAGAAAATGTTACTGATAGACTTGCTGCTCCATGCTTAAAAGTCTGCCTTCTTCAGGTTATTTCTCCCCATTGAATACAAATGTTACATAGCACAAGTTCATTCCCTCCATAGTGTTTGTATTCCCATTCTGAATTTCAGTTGGTCACACAAAGAGTGGGCTGAGTTACCTCCTGGGTCTGAGAATAGTTTTAATTCATGAGGTTTGTAGCATATGGTTTTTAAAAGTATTTAGGCTACGTTACCATAATGAGGGCGCCTGGCTTTAGAAATCCCACAGCCAATTCAGTAAAACAAAACCAAAGGTGGATTTCATTTGTGTTGCCTGAGCCTACCTAGCCAGTCAAAGCTGCTCGAAGGTGCGTCAGGTCAGCTTCTCCTTGCAAAATCAAGTCAAGCTGACTGGACAGAAACTGCCCGTAAGGTCTCAGGAATTGCTAATCAAGAAAAGGTTTGTAAAGAGCAGTCATCCTGGTTTTGAAGGCTTTTAGGAAAATGTATTTTCTTTGTTGTATATTTTTTGAGCTAGATTTAAGGTTATGCAGACTAATTCCTCTAGAATTATTCGATAATAATACATATATGTTCTCTTTGTGTTTTCTCCTTTTTACATCAACTTTTGAGGCTCTAATATTATCGTTTATGCTGCTTTCTTCCAAATCCAAATACCTCAGCTCGAGTCAACATTATATTGAGGAAACAGCTGGATTCTAAGAGTTTTCTGTCAGCCAGCAGAAAAAGAAACCATTTTAATTTCTCACCTTTGTGGGTTTTTAATTTTACTCAAATGAGACCATCTTAGAGATCAAATAATATAACCTGTATGTGGATCTGCTACATCTGGGTGTGGAACTTACTCTGACCAATAGCTGAATATTAATGACTATATTGTAGATATGACAGAGCAAAAAGTCTACATAAATAAGAGCATTTGTACAGAAAAACATGTAATTCCCTAGATTTTGGTTTTGTCATTGGTGAATTAATTAACTGTTTCGAGCAGGCTGTGGTATGTTTAGTTTTTCTCAAATGTACCAATTCTGGGCTCTCTGTAAAGCCCAAAGGAATTGGGAAGTAGAGGGGTGGGAAAGAGGTTCAGGGCCCAACTAAGCTAAAACTGTAATCTAGCATTTCAGCCACATGTCTTTGGGGAGTCTCGCAAGTCAGGGTGAAAAGTGCATTGCTTCACTTCTCTTTTTGAGATGATGGAGAGCGGTTCTAAGTCCTAACTTTCCTCCTATACCTCAGTGCCAAATTGTTTCTAAACTTGCATACTAAGGTCACTTCAATTATTTAGTTAATAATACTGGATTTGCATAAAGTGGCCTTAGTGGAAAAAAGCTAATGAGAAGCATTTTTCTTTGCAGCAGAAAGCAACTTCGGTTTCAGAGTCTTATAACCAAATTAAAAGAAAAGAAAACTCCCTGCACCTAAGTTAAAAATGGGGTAGGTGGGGCGCCTGAGTGGCTCAGTGGGTTAAAGCCTCTGCCTTCGGCTCAGGTCATGATCCCAGAGTCCTGGGATGGAGCCCCACATCGGGCTCTCTGCTCAGCAGGGAGCCTGCTTCCCCCCTCTCTCTGCCTCTCTGCCTACTTGTCATCTCTGTCAAATAAATAAATAAAATATTTTTTAAAAAAATTTTAAATGGGGTAGGTGCCACTAAATGGTCAAAATACTGTGCTTCCTTTGTGTTGTTATCCTCTAAAGATGTTAGTAGACTAATGCTTTCAGAGATTGTCCCCATTCTTTTTAGGCTAAGACCATCCTAAAGTCTGAGAGAGCCTTAAAATGTGCATTGAAATTTTTCCCAAAGAAAAGACCAGAGCCATTAAATACCATATCCATTTGTTATCACTCACATTTGCATCTAGGAATCCCAAACACGCACCTGTGCTGAGCTTAATTTTCCAGTCATTCTAAATTGAGATAGGAACTGCCCGGTCACTCTGTCTACTCCTTTTGCTGAATACAGGGCTAAGAAAGACCCTCTGGCATTATTTGAACATTAGTTCAGGTGTTCTCATGCGCTGGGGAGTTTTTTAAATCGCAAGTTCCTGGGGTCCATGAATCCACTTTGAAGAGGACCCCAGAGGATGTTAATGCAAATAGCCTTTGAACCACATATTATGAAATCTTCAGTAAATATTTGAGAACTGTATGTTTATGAAATAAAATAATCAGCTAAAGACAGAATAGGAAAATCCATCCCTTTCCTTCCTTTCCCTATTCTTTTAAGGAAGAATACTGCAGTTACACTATCCAACATGGTAACCCCCTAGCCACGTGTGCTCTTTCTATTTAATTTTTAATTAATTAAAATTAAATCACAATTTTGTTTCCTCAGTAGCAGAACCCCATCTCAAGTGCTCATTAGCTCCACATGACTCATGGCCACTTACTGGGGACAGAGCAGACACAGAACCTCTCCAGTGTCACATAACACTCTTCTGGACAGCACTGATGAAGCCCATTTACCCTGCCTGCCTGCCTTGTAAAAAAGGAATCGGGAAAATTAAACGGCATTCAACCAGTAAAACTATGTTTCGGTTCTAAACGATAGCCGTCTAAGAGAAGCTTGAAATGTGTAAGGAAGGGATGCCTTCAAGTGAGAAGACAAGTGGCAGAGTGAGAGGGACAGAGACGGCATTGAGAATGACAGGAAGGGCTGTGCTGCAGGAACAGGAGAGACCACGAGGCAGTGGGTGTTGGGATCTTACAGAGGAAGGAGGACGGTCAGGTTTCTTCAGTTAACAGTGGTCTTTGTTGAGGTTGCTTTGGGAAATTAGGCAGAACAAGGCTGACAGCCTACGCAGCTGCACAGACAGGCCTCACAAAGACTGGGCGTCCATCAGAATCCAACGGGAGCCTTACTTTTTCTACCACCTGAACCACCGTCTGAGCTCTGGTAACTGTTCCTGTGGTAGCCGCCAGCTCTTGCTGTCCTCTGTGCTGTGACGTTATGGCAGCTCACTTTTTCCAGCTGTGCCTCTGCTAACATTTTCCTCTTTTCTTCATCTCATGGCTTCCGCCGGCCTGTTTCTGCTTATTCATGAATCCTGCTTATTGTCATTTCCCTTCATCCCTCTGTTTCCGGGATAGTCTGTCAGTGAGCTATTTTCCTCAGATTCCAACCTTCCTCAGGAGCAGCTCTGATTGGTGTAGGCATCCTCATGAAGCAGAAAACAAAGCTTTGAGCTAGGCTGTTGTGTCAATCCAATCACTCCATAAGCTGCTGACTGACTAGATTGCCCTGGGCCCAGCACAGAGCCCTGATCCCTTCTGCTGAGCTGTGAACAGGGCCAGTCTTTTCTCAAGGAACCCCTCAGGAGAGAGCTCTGGGTTTAGCAGTCTCTGAAGCTTCTACAAAGCAAGGAGTATAGCCAGAAGGCACCTTGCCTGGCCTGTACATTACCAAGGAAAAAAAATCAAACAAGTACAGAGGGTAATTCCAATTTTAATGGCATAACAGCATTTTCATTGTGTGATATTTTTGACGAAAGGTCTTTTTAAGCCATGTTGCATTTTCTCAACTACAGACACAAAAGGAGATAATACTTATTAACCCTTAGCACAGTGTAAGAAATTCAGGTATTAGTTGTAGCTTCCCTTTAGCAGCAGGAAGTTTTCTGGTTTTTTTCCTGCAATAACTTATTTTCTGCATGACCCTACAGATTTTTTTCCCTATCAAATGACTACAGTTTTATTATCTCTGTTGTCTCATGCAGTTGACAATAGTTGTGGAAGTAACAGGCAGAGGAGGAAACAAACCTTAGTGTTCCTCACAGGTTTTAACTGGAAGAATCCCTGGTTTGTGTCATTACTCCCACATTGCTGCAGACGAAAAAATACATCTCATTTGGGGAAATTGAGGGTGCTGTGAACCACAAATGCATAATGCATGTTATGAACACCAGATTGAGAAGAGGCTGGAATGTTGGCGGTTTGCTTTCCCCACCGCATCTATACCCCCCTTTCCTTAGCTTCGCTCCACTCTGGGAAGTCTATTATCTCCTCTAAACTCGGATGCAAAATAGTAGGCTAAGGGTGCTTGTCCCTTCTCTTCTCTCCCTCCCATCTTGTCCCTCTACCCTTGCCTCTCCTTGTGTCACCTCTGATCTGTACCCTACATCACCACCACCAACCCTATGAATGGATTAGCAAAGGAATCGAAGGCCATTACTATCTAATTCTGCTTAATTATGTCCTGGCATTGTCACAAAGCAGAATGAAAATAAAGTTAAATATATCATGCTTCCCAGGGTACATATTTTTTTTGGATTGACATAATTTCAGACTTGTGGAATAGTTGCAAGAAGAGTACAAAGAAGTCCTGTTACCCTTCACCTACTTTCCAGTGTTTGCATTCTACTATTTTTGCTTTATCATACTCATTGTCTCTCCGTCCTTCCCTCTCCTGCTGTCTCTCATACACACACACACACACACACACACACACACACGTATATACACATTGTTTTTCTAAACCATTACTTTTACTTACATGATGCTCCATTACCTTTAAGTATTTCAGTGTGCTTTTCTTAAAACCAGAATTCAGAGTGATATTTTTAAATTTAAAAAAAAATTGCTTTTTACCCTTGCTTTTCGTTTTCCTTTCTCTGAGAGTTTTTAAAAGCAAAATGGCTGAAAGGGAAGAAACTGGTGTGATGCTCTACAAATTGGTTCATCAGTCCATGGATGCTCAAAAATTAGCTGTATCTTTGTGATTCGATTTTCCAGGTCAGATGAGCTTTCAAATTGTGGAGTGAGGGTGGGGGAAGGCACTGCAACTGTCATCTTCTGTCTTTTTAAAACCCAAATTAATTTCTTAGGGACTATTTAGCCAGCAGCATAATATGAATGAAGCTTTCTTATAAGTGATGGGCACAAGATGTGATATGGCTAGTAAGCAAGGTATCTATTAGAATGCTTGGCCAAACTATTATGAAGTTAGCAGTCACATATAACAAGTAGTTATAATCAGTTCAGGTGCTCTATTTTTCCCTTTCATTTAATGTTGATTCTTATGAATTTGGGATACAGAGGGAATCGTCTATGCCCTAAGTGCACTGTATTGTATTATTAATACCAGGATAGCAGCTGAGTCCCACAAGACAGTCTTTGTGGTCTGCGGATGCTCTAAGAAGTGTCTGAGCATAAAAGGAGGCTGTTTGAGTTGAAGTGGGCTGATGGTCTGGGATGACATTTGAATGCATGGAGGACAATGTCTAAATGACAGTGTCGAGAAGGGAAGGCGAAAAGAAGCTTGAAACTGTTCCCATTGTCCCACAGATGCTCATCACTCCTCCTGAGATATTCCTCACATGGAAGCTTTGTCTGGGTAGAAACAGGGAGTGGGATCAGGGAGGGATAGACCCTGGGACCCTGGGACAAAAGCCAGGGATTCAGGTCCTCAGGCACATTAAAATTCCAGAGATAGCAAATGTAATGAAAACTACAACCCGAATGTATTTCAAGTCTAACAGAGTTAAACATTTTAGCTAAATTATTACAAGTATATTTAACAAAATGTTTGCAATACTCTGAGATGCTTCTATGAATAAAGCTTTTAAGAACATCAAATTGCTTGTGCAAATGAATAATTTACTGAGTCTCTTTTGGAATTTAGGGTAGCTGTTTCCTTTACCAATGTGTGCACGCACACACATGTACACACACACACACAGGCACACACTGTACACTCACACAGCCAAGTAGAATAATTTTTCAACAGTCCTAGAGTTGTTAGGATAACATCACAGATTAGTCAAAGGATTATTTTTCCACCCAAGGAAACAATGTACAAAGTCTAAGACAAAAACAATACCAAAGCTGCAGAAATTGATGGAAATTTATCTCAGAATAGATTTCACCACATATGCCAACCGTGGAATCAAGTACTGCACCGTTAACTTCCATATTGGGTGATTTTTTTTTTCCTTTAAATTATCCCTGTTCTCTTAATGTAGTTTGCATTATGTATAGTGCCCTTGGATTTTTAATTGCTCCAGATTATCAATTTCAATGCAATTAGTAAAATGCCCTCAATTACATATAATAATTACTGTAAATGGGGTTATTGGCCTAATTACTATAAATGGGGAAAGATGTGTGATTATCATGTGCAATTAAGTCATGTACAGTATTTATTTTACATTATTACATACAGTGGTGTAATGATAACACATAATTATATTGTATCATTCCTTGGTCAACAAATCCCATTCATACTGAGATACCTAGAGTGGTGATCCGTGTACTGATCTCTCTTTCTAAAGTAATTGGGTTATTCCGTGGGCTGGGAACCCACTAAGTGAACTGTGCACAGCAAGAAAAAAAATCTGGAAGGAAGAAATTATTTGATCTCCATTAATTAGGAATGCCCAGATTATCCTCTGTTGTCAGTGTTAAATCCTCCCTGAGCACAAAGCCAGCCTCCACCATACCTGTTTGTTTTTATGTAAATGGGTAAAAATCAACACCCCTAAATGGCAGTGTTTAAAATATGCCTGGAAAAAAAAAAAAAAAAAAAAAGGTCCTTTCTTCATTGTGGCAAACATGATATTCATCCTTAGTTTACAAATAAATGCACACTTAACAAGCTTAGAGCACATAATGAATTCTGCAAAGGATGCCGTTTGGCAGAGTGGGATTATGAGAATTGCATATTGATAGTGGCAGGAGAAATCTATTTTCTCTGCGAAAGGTAGGGTGTTCTTGTGTTCTCTAGAAACTGGCACATCTCAGAGGTGTTGCTCTCAAAATGATCTCAGGATGGAAAGAAATCAGTAATTACAGAGCCAGACATTCAGTTGTGTCCTAATTTTCCCACCAGTTTTTCAGTGTTTCAGCTGCCTCAGAGACTTAAAGTATTCTCATTAGGTAGCTGCAGAGGCAACCGCTCGCCTACTCCCTCATTCTCTCCTTCGCATTTCCTTTTTTTTTTTTTTTTCCCTCCATTCCTGCCTTGGGAGTGACTGTGAAGATCATTTGCTGGAATGATTGGCAGGTTAGAGGATTCGATCAGATGAGTTCCTCTTAGTGCAGGTCAAAAAGGCTAGTTAGCAGGAGCTGTCGAAAAATGCCAGCAGCATTCGAAATGGGAAATGTCATGACTTCGAGGCAGGGGGTGCCACCTGGAACAGAAAGCCCCCAGCTCATTAGCAAGTTACAGGATGTGGGCTTAACTGGAGGGAGCAGAGAAGGAAAGATAATACCCAATAGGGAAAATGATTGTGAAGTGGAATTGATTTCATGTATAATTTGTTTATCACTAGAGGGGACAAATGCTGTCCTTCTGACATGAGCAGAGGAGTATGGACTATGAATGAAGCAACTTAGCATAATCTCCAGGTTGAGCTTCGGATTTGAAGAATGCAAACTTCTTTATTCTTAACTGTGGAAATGATCAGGTCATGTTACATTAATTAAAGCTGACATACTCTCAAATGTTTTATCTGGGCAATTGTGGCAATTCAACAGAAATGGATAGAGATGGGCAACTTCAGAAAAGAAGAATGATTTATTCCCCCCCCCCCCTCTGCTGGCATGGAAGAACTAGCTCAGTTGCATACTGAATTATAACAGAGCTTGTGTTTATCGTTAGTGGTTAGCTAGGCTGTGTAAATCAAACCAGGGGTCTCCATTCTCCTGCAATCTAATTTATACAAGAGAGCATTTGCCCTTTGGGAGATGTAGTTCTAATCCATGTGAAAATATGTATGTGTATTTTAGAATATATCTGTATCATATTTTGGTATAATGTTAAATTTTTAATTTTTTTTTAAAGGGGAAGCTCTCCGATCTCATTACTGCCTGGTTGTCAGTTCATCTAGAATTTGATATTTTGCCATAAAGTCAACAACGTACAGTAGCCATAGTTACAGACAAAACTAAACCAAAAAGGTGTCCTTGCAGGAAAAATTAATCTGCAGTTTGTATAAAGAGAATGTAATGGCAAAACAGAAAAGAATATTGCCTTGCATATATTCAGACTGAACTCCAAATTGAAAGGTTCCGGTATTTCTACAATGTATGAAATAAGCTTCGGCATAAAGCCTTTCCCTACATAAATTCCATCAGAAAATGTATTTTCTTTTGATAAGAAACTTTTACGATATCATTTATCTTTTACTTGGAGATCTTCATCTTGTTATTTTAAGTCGCAGATGCCACAGCTGCAAGTCTTTCTGGGTGTTTACTGAAGGATGTTTACTCAGAGTCCAGATTTTGGTTCAAGCATATATTTTCAAAATGTCTTTGCCTTGAGTTTCTCATTTCTCTTAAATATTGAACGCTTTTATGGGTAGTTAGGAAATAGCCAATGCTTGTTTTATCAAGCAGTCTCAGACTGCTGTCTTAAGTGACTAGGAATCTTAAAACCTCCTAGTCAAAACACCGGTGGAAAATTCATTCTGTTCTGTATTCAGCATAAAAAGCTTAGCATTAAGCTACTGAATATAGCTGTCAAGATAGACTGCATTAGTTTTGTTAAATCTAAAACTTTAAACATCAGTGTGAATCCACTCATCCCCTCATTTGGGAGTTTTATTGTGTGGTCCAGAAGCTGGCCTTTGAAAAAAATCTAGGAAATACTATTTGAAATGGTTCATCTAAAGTTAAGTTTGTTTTTTTTTTTTTTTATTCTGCTGCAGTCACTCAGTTTGTTAATAACTGACAGGTGGGTTTTTTTGTTTAATTCTGCCAATTTGTTAATAACTGACAGATGTATTCAAAAAAATGAATAAATCAATTATTTTGAGAGAAAGGATTGTCAAAAAAAATTTTTTTAAGAAAAAAAAGAGAATTGAGTCTGGTCAACCATAAGTCGGTTTCCCATTGTTCAGACTGGCTTTTTAGCTGAGATGCCCTTATATCTCTCGAGATGGACAAGACGGAGGTGTCTGGCCATGCGGACGGGTGGTGAAGGTAGTGCTTGTGTCCATATCTGGTCTCATCCGCCATCCTTCTTTCTGTTCCCTGCCTTCAAGTTGGCCTTCCACATTCAGCTCGGCAATCACAGACTTTATAGAATCTCTACTCTTTTGTATTCTTCTCAATCAATCTTCTTTCTATTAACTAAAATAGTATTTATTTCACATTGGTGTTCCTGTATTTGTAATTCCCTTTGCTGAATATGTTCACTGCTCTATAGATTGAGTGACCTTGTTAAAAGTTTCACCTTCAGATTTGTAAGTTCCCCTCAGATAAGGTCTCCACAGATAAGGCATCCTTATAACTGTCCTCTGTATCAGCAGTTCTCACAGTGTGGTCTCTAAACCCTAGGGATCCCCAGAGGCTCCATGGGGGTCAAGATTGTTTGCATAATAAAACTAAGATACCCTTTGCCTTTTGCACTGAGGACATTTCCAGTAGTGGTGCAAAAGCAATGGGCCAGCATGTATTAAGGCAGGGGCACCAAACTGAATTTGTAGGCACTAGTTTTTGGTATGCGGTTTTTTTGGTTTTTGCATGTGTGTGTGTGTTGGGGGTTTGGGGTTTTTTTGTTTTGGGTTTTTTGTTTTTTGTGGTTTTTTTTTAGTTTTTTTTGGGGGGGGTGGGGGAGATTGGTGTTTTGTTTTACCACTCCACGGTGGTAAGTGTTTTTCAAAGGCAGTTTCACTTAATAATGTCTTCCATGAAGAACTAAAAACTATTCATTTTCTTAAACCTCTCACTTTGAGTAAATGTCTTAATATTCTGTGGGACTAACAGGGAAGTGGGCATAAGCCATGTCCATGTTCCAAATTACTGTGGTTGTCTCAAGGAGAAGCTCTGGTGCAGGTGTTTGAGTTGCAGGGTTTACTAGCTGTTTTTCTTCCTGGCATTTTATCAGACATGATTTTCTCAAACATGAACAAAAAGTGAGTCTGTCACCCAAGGAAGACAATTGACTGCTTTTGCTGTCAATGATAAAATTAAAGCTTTCAATAGAAAATTAGAACTTGGGGAAACTTGTAAACCTTATCTGTCCCTGTGAGCTTGATCGTCCCAAAACACACTTCTCAGGTAAAGTGGATGGTGATATAAGCACATGATTTTTTTATATTATATAGTGAAATATGTCAATGTTTGAAAATCTCTAAAAACATTGAATCCATATTTTCCAAATGATCTATGCATGATTTTAGAAAATCACTACATGGATAAAATAGTCACTAGAAATATGAAATAAACCAATAGATTTAAAATAAGGAATATAAAGAATTCATTGATACCATTTCAGATTTCCTAGTACCACTGACCCTTTAGAAATTACCACTTGTTGGGGCACCTGGGTGGCTCAGTCAGTTAAGCACTTGTCTTCGGTCCAGGTCGTATCTTGGGGGCCTGGTATCGAGTTCCACATCGGGCTCCCCGCTCAGAGGAGAGTCCGCTTCTCCCTCTGTCCCTTCCTCCCACTCGTGCTCTCACTCGCTCACACTCTCTCTCAAATAAATAAACAAAATCTTAAAAAAAAAAAAAAAGAAATTACAGCATGTTGAGTTTTGTTGTAATATAAAAGAATATATATCCATGATTATCTGAAAGGGCTATTAAAATACTTTTTTCTTTTCCAACTGTGTATCTGTGAGAGGCCACATTTTCTTCAGTTGCTTCAACCAATGCAGTATAACATAGGACAGATTAAATACAGAAGCAGATATGAGAATCCAGCTGTTTTATATCAACTAGACATTTTTTAAAAGATTTGCATAACTGTAAAGCAGTGCCACCACCTCACTAATTCTGCTTGGAAATATAGTTATTTTTTATTAAAATAATATCTAATGTCAACACAGTGGGTTTTTAATGAACTAATAAATTAATATTTTAAATTATCAATTTTATTTTCAAATATGGTAAATATCAATAACTTTAATCCATATATACAAAAGATCTTTAAGGATCCTCTATAATTTTTTTAAAGACTTATTTATCTATTTTAGAGAGAGAGGGTGTGCATATACATAAGTGTGGGAGGGGCAGATGGAGAACAAGAGAAGCAGACTCCTTGCTGAATGTGGAACCCAAGGGAGACCCTGAGATCCTGATCTGAGCCTAAATCAAGAGTCAGATGCTTAACCTACTGAGCCAACCAGGTGCCCCTGGGGGTCTTCTGTAATTTTTAGTAGTATAAAGTGTCTTTAACAGCCAAAAAATGTGAGAGCCACTACTCTATATCAGCAGTGCCATTCATTAACTCTAACATGCTAATTTTATGGGTAATATTTTTCCCCTTTGAATAAATTGCTATTCAGTGAAATCTTTTTTCTTTATAAAGTTATCCCAGTTCAGTGCAATCTGTTTTCTTCACAAAGTTATACCAGTTCTAACCATCTAATTGAATATCTGTTTTTCAATTTATGATGGGTATAAATCCTTATTCTTGTGTTCACACAGATGCCATCTGAAAATTATAGTAGAGTACCATTTACTATGCCCCTGAAGATTAGTAGGCCAATTCCTTTTTTTTTTTTCTTTTTTAAGATTGTATTTATTTATTTGAGAGAGTGAGAGAGCATGTGCACAAGCAGGGGGGCGGTGGGGCAGAGGGAGAGGAAGAAGCAGGTTCCTGCTGAGCAGGGCCCTGATGCGGGGCTCAATACCAGAACCCCAGGATCACCACCTGAGCCAAAGGCAGATGCTTAACATACTGCTGAGCCACCCAGGCCCCCCTAGTAGGCCAGTTTTTAAAAGAACTTTTCTATATATTAGTTTTTTGGACTGTAGCTTTCCCTTTTCTATACACATTAGTTTTGACCTCGCAGGGAGAGGCTCTGATTAGAAGACCGTAAAGCTTCAGGCCAGTTCACATAGCTTGTGCCTAGGACTCAAGAGGACTGTCGGGACAGCACCCAGGGCAGACTCACTGTAAATTCAACTTTTTTCAGGAGAATGAACTCTGGTCTTTCCCCGCTCCCTGCTATGAGGTAACTTGGAGAAATCTGGGTGCATTTGGGGGTTCAGAATTGAAAGTAACTGCTCAGCATGAGTAGTCATCAGATTAGGACTGTGTTTTTTTAACTCTTTATTTTGAAATACTGTTAAATTTACAGAAGAGTTGTAAAACCAGTGCAGAAAGCTATACCCTTCACCTAATTTCTTTTTTTTTTTTTTTAAGATTTTATTTATCTGACAGACAGAGATCACAAGTAGACAGAGAGGCAGGCAGAGAGGGTGGGTGGGAAGCAAGCTCCCTGCTAAGCAAAGAACCCAATGCGGGACTCAATCCCAGGACCCTGGGATCATGATCTGAGCCAAAGGCAGAGGCTTTAACCCACTGAGCCACCCAGGTGCCCACCCTTCACCTAACTTCTAATATTAACAACTTTTATAACCATGGTATGTTTATCAACTTAAGCCATCAATGCAGGTACCATACTAATAATTAAACTACAACTATATTTGTAGTGCACCTGTTTTCATACTTTCTGTCTTGTGTTCCTGGAGCCCATACAGAGTAGCACATTGCATTTAATCTTATCTCTTTACTCCCATCCGGTCTCTAAGAAACTATGATAGTTTCTCAATATTCTCTTGTTTTTCGTGACCTTGATTCTTTCAGAGAATACTGTTCAGGTATTTTGTAGAACGTCCCTCATGATGTTGTCTCATGATGAGGGATTTCAGGGACGAGTACCACCCACATGAAGTGCTCATCCCCTCACAACATGTTAGGAAATGCATGATGTCCATAAGCCTGATCACCGGCCATGTTGACCTTGATCACTAGGTTAAGACAGGTGAGGTTTTAAAGCCACTGTGATATTTAGCAAGTAAAATCAGAGAAGCAGGAAATCTGGGACAGGTTCTCAATCAGATGGAAGAAATTCAATATGAGTTCCTGAACTGAGGACAAATCAGGAGAGGCAGGGGAAATGACTCTTAAGGCTCAGACCTTCCAAGTGAAAATGGGTAGAAATGGAGAGGAGTCACTGGCAGAGAGGACAGTGTCTGAGTTAGGAAATCAGAGATGTTCTATCTTCTGACTTATGATCAGTTATAGAATTTAGCAACATGTCTGACTGTGAAATATATTTCATGAACATGAATAAATATCTAGCTGTTTTGTACATGCTGGGAATAAAACCAAGTTTCAGCCCCTCTGTACTGAAGTCTCCTATGATTTGTCTGTCTTCCCCACTAGAATCTAAATGTCAGCCTACAGGGGTTTGGTGATATTTTATCCCCATTTCACAATTTTATCTCCTTTTCCTAGTATGACACATAATTTAAGCTCATTAAATATTTTTAAAATGTTGACCGAATTAGTGAATATCCAGCTAACTTACCATACCACAATCTCCTGTTCTTTCAGCAAATATTTTTTGAGTAGCCATTATATGGTGCTGTTGTAGGAAGGAGTGAATAACACAGTTTCTAGCTTCAAGACCCTCACCATTTAGAGACATAGAAAAGAACATTTAAATTTCAGGATGATGAAGGCTGTGGTAGGAGGTGGCATGAAGCTACATGGGGGGACAGATGAGGTAAAAATTAATTCTGCCAGTGGAGCTTGGAAAGGTCTCACAATGCAAGAGATTTTGAGCCATGAGAGGAATTCTATTTTCCAGGGAAAAGAAGGAGGAAAAGGGTGTTGTCTCACAGAGGAAACACTGAGAGCCAAGTCATGTCACAAAGTGTAGCATTATAGGGAATGGACTGGTAAAGCCAAAGAGCATGGATAGGAGGAGTGAGAAGGGACAGAACTGAAAACAGAATCTGAAGCTGGGTTGTGAAGGGTCTGGAATGACATGCTAGAGAGTTTGGATTTTAATGTGATTGCCCATGGGGAAATATATACAACTTCCTGGGCAGATACAGAAGAATCAAAACATCTTTTTTTTTTTTTTTAAGTAAAGATTTTATTTATTTATTTATTTATTTATTTGACAGAATGAGAGAGAGGGAGAGCATGAAAGGAGAGAGGGTCAGGGAGAGAAGCAGATACCCTACTGAGCAGGGATCCTGATGCGGGACTTAATCCTGAGACTCCAGGATCATGACCTGAGCTGAAGGCAGTCACTTAACCAACTGAGTCACCCAGGTGCCCAAGAATCAAAACATCTTAAAGCTGGAAAGATCCTTTAGGGATCATAAAACAACTTGAAAGAAGATGCAGTGTTTTTTTTCTTTGAACTTCTTATTATGATAAGTCATGTCTTGAAAGTAAGTAAAGAAAATGCATTAAATTCCATTGATGGTTTCATCTAACATGTATTAGAATATTAGAAATTTTGCCAATATTTACGCTTCTTTTTGGGCTGAAATCTATTCATCCTTCAGCCCTATAATTCTGTGAATCTATTACAGGTATGATTCCTTTAGTATACATTCTTCTATATGTACACAACATGTCTCTTGGAAAGTTATGCATGAATAATTTTAGTTGAAACGGTATGCCTTCTCTGCTTACATATCTTTTTGTGAAGTGAATAATGACTCCCTTAATTTAAGTTTTATGAATAGGTAGATTTTCAATGTGAAATTTAGAGGAAATAAAATTTAAGACACGAGATAACTAGTTTTCCAGGAATAAAAATTTGCAACTGTTTCTTTCGTAGTATTGTAATAATTTTGAATGGTGACAGATGGCAACTATACTGAGCATTTCATATATATAGAGAGAGAGAGAGAGCAAGACACATACATACACATATATATGTATATATATATCCATATACTTATATAAGATATGTATTTATATGGAATTGCTGTATTGTACACGTGAAATTAATCTAATATTGCTTATCAGCTATACTTCAACCAATTACTTAAAACCACCTAATATTTAGTAACACAATAACATTTTTGATCATAAAGACATAGTAACAGAGAAAAAAACATTAAAACAACTAACATAAGACAGATTAAATATAAATTAGAATGGATGACTTCAGTATTTTTATAAGAAATTGTTTAGTAAAGTATACCAAACTAAATGGAATATTACGACAGCCTTAAAAATTATAGTCATAAAAGTAATGAACATGCAGAAGTACATGGGATAATGTAAAAAAAGTAGAACATTCTGCTTATATGTATATAAAACTTAGGTGTAAGGAAAAATGCCAAGAGAAATACAATTAAATTGGTATATCCCTGGTTTATTACAGAAAAATGGATTTACAAACTTTATTGCATAACTGGAAAAGTTAGTTAATTTACAGTTTTATAGCAATGGTAGGTTCTCACTGTAAGTCCAACTGCAGAGCCATCTTGAATGGGTCCCAGCTCTTTGATGTTCTCTTAATACCAGACTTTCTTCTGTAGATCGTAGCATATGATGAAGAGTCAAACACCAAGCCAAATAAACTCATTTATAAACAGAGTATTTCATAATTTCAAGTATTTTCTATTACTCCTAAGAAGTGCTGGTAAATTAACAATAGAAATAGCGGTGTCTAGATGATTAAAGAACAGCATGGAAATGTAGTTTAGCCAAAGCAAATAGAAGAGCTAAAGTAATCACATCAGAATAAAAATTTGGAATTCCAGATTCTTCACCTTCTGCTTATCTGAATAAATTTTTCAAAAGGCTGTTTTGAGTCTTTTTTAATGGAAGATTATCTCCTTCCCTATGCCAAGACTAATGGCACAACATTGTTCTCTGTGTTGAGAGCATGGAGACATTGCAAGAAAGCCATGACTGTTTTATAGTTAAATCCATTTAACTACAGCTCAACAGCTCATGGCTGATGGAAAGTCTTTGAGGTAAATAATGTATCACCTCACCTCATTCCCAAAACTTCTCCTGATCATGATAGCGTTGGTCTGCCTGCAAGAACATAATACAGTCTTCAGTAGTCCACTGACCACTTGCCAGCGCCCAAAATATTTGCAAGAGGTCAGAAATTAAGATTCTTGAACTTACCTCTGTCTTGTCTTCAGCTTAAGGATAAAAAAGAAAGGCTGGTGAGACAAAATCATTACCTTTTATTTGTACCTTTTATCTATAATGCTGGGTAAAAATAGATTTTGAGAAGAAAAATATGTAAGTGAAGGAAAATGCCTCTGTAGAATTTTTGTATCATGTGTCTACACAAACATACACATTTATATTTATACATGTTTATGTATTTGTGTCAAGGAAACAATTTGTCTCATTTTTAATTCTTTCTCTCTTTCTTTGTGACTTTCCATGTGATACTTCACCATTCAGTAAGCTTTGCTTTTTGAACTGTTTTCTGTAGTTTCTCATTTCTACCTTCATTCCATCTCTTGGCTTATTCCCTGGGAGGAGGGAAAAAAGAAAAGTGTATGTATGTGGTGGGGGGCGGCTGCGTGGAAAGAAGGCAGAGGGAGGGAGGGAGATTGCTGAGGGGGAAAAAAGATTTAAATGAGAACTAGAATGAATGCCTCACTTGTTGGCTTTTAGCACAATTACCATACCTTAGGAAATATGCAGGGAATAGTTAATTATGACTAAATGAGCCCCTTTTAGAGTCAGTGGTGGGCCCAGGGAGCTGACTGTCAGAGCGTTGAAGGATGTTGAATTGGAAGGCTGGTCTCCGTGTCAGGCAGGCGATGGTCTGCAGGGGAAGCCAGACAGAGAAAAGATAGCTGGGTGAGAGTAGCCTCAGACAAGGGAGCCACGGATGGCATTTGCATACTTTTCCTGCAAAGGGGTTTTAATCCAAAGAAAGGAAGAGATTTCAGTATTGTCAGGCAGGCTTTGTTCGGGGTAGAGAGGAGAAGGAAATCTGAAGGGGCCTTTCTCAAAGCCTGGGTCTCAGCCTTGAGGTTGTTCTCGTCAAGTTATGTTCTTGAGGGTTGTTTGCACACTATTGTCTGTTTGAAGATCTTCTAAACCCAAAGGGCTCAAAGTATCCCCCTTTGCCAGCACAAAAGAAGGGAATTTGTGTGGTAAAAATGACTCGTGTTGCAAACTGAACCCAAGCACCCTTTGTTCTTGCACAAAATACTCTGAAGTTCCGAGGATATCTTTTCGAGCCACACTGAGTGAGTCACGCCATGAACGTGTTCACAGGCTAGAAAACAAGGTGAAACCAACCCATGGTTGTGTCTTTCTTTGCCAGCTCAAAGAAGTCCTTAACATAATTCCCCCAAAAAGATGGCTCAGGAAAATGTGGCAGACTAAAAAAACAATTTTTCAATTGCCATGGATCATTGTTGTCCTATTTCTTCACAGAATTTTCTGAGATTGGAGTGTTTAAGTCTAAAGTTGAGGCAAATTGCTTGGACCATTAAGCAGAAAGTTTCCTCACCACCTGAGCAACCTTATCTTTTCTCTGGCAACATGAGCTTATGATTGTGATGTGTGTCTGGTTGTCAGAAGTATGCCTCCTTTTATAAACTGTGGTGGACTGTGGAGTATGCGATGGTCTATCCTTCAGGGGAAGTTTTTCTAATAGTCCACACATTTATAGTGAGGCGCGTGTAGCTACAGTACCTGCTTATATAATAAATCGGCATGATATTTACGGGTCAGAAACCAGGACTTGTTTCAGCTGCACTCATTGGTGTGAGCCTAAGTGCCCATAATCCTTACAGTTCAGGAAAGTAGGTACTAAGACTCGGAATCTGAGTTTTTAAAAATGATGGTATACTGGTCTATAAGGCTAGTGTGGGCAGTTGTGAGTGCCTTTTAAATTTGCCCTCTGTGTGGAGCTTAATGCTTCAGAAAATGTGGGTTTTATGTGTGTGTGTGTGTGTTTATTGATTATATTATTTTATTATATATTATATTTATATATTATAATTATATTTCAGTCTGTGTATATTATATATGATATAATATATAATACTAATATATTCTGTATATATTTCAAAACATACAAACTAAATGTGGCTTTATAGCTAATTAAGCAAGATATACAATAAAATTGACCTTGGAAGTTAGGAAAAAAGGTAGATATTTATTCATCACAGCTAATTTAGCTTGAGACTTTTTTAATTAAAAATATTACTTTATCTGTGCTCCTGGGTGGCTCAGTGGGTTAAAGCCTCTGCCTTTGGCTCAGGTCATGATCCCTGGGTTCTGGGATCGAGCCCCGCATCAGGCTCTCTGCTCAGGGGGGAGCCTGCTTCCCCCTCTCTATCTGCCTGCCTCTCTGCCTACTTGTGATCTCTGTCAAATAAATAAATAAAATCTTTTAAAATATTACTTTATCAATTTTTTTATTGTTGTTGATACTTCTGCTGGATTTCTGGCTCCTTCGGAGATCTGCATAGAAGACCCTATACAAATTCAAAATAAAAATAAGCAATGAAAAAATCTGTCAAAGAAATGTCCCTCTGAATTTCAAAACAAAGGTGAAACCTGTAACATGTGAAAGAGAGAGAGAGAGAAAGCTTACTTTGAAATTAGCATGAACCAGCTTCTGAGAGAGAGTTATGCCCTCTTCACTGGTAAAGTAATTAAGCAACCTTTTATCAAGGTATTCATATTTGCAGGTTTCCTCTGATGTTGTAATACCAGTGAGTTTGGATTACAGGTGAGATTGGAAGCTAAGACATTGGCAGGGGCCAGATGAGAGCTTTCTGAAGTTACAAATGAATAGATAAGTGCCTGCTACTTTCCTAAATACATTATTTTTTGTTATTGTTGAGATCCTTGTCTCTGAACTAAGTAAACTCCGCTTTGCTAGAAGTGGTGCATGTCTTTCTCCTGCTTTGCATTTTTCCCTGTGAGAAGCGTGTCTGAATTGGGGGGACCTGAAAACACCTCTTTGTTGCTGAGCTTGTCAAACACAGCACTATGTTCTCTTTCCCACCAGGAAGGTCAGGCCGCTGGGGGCCAATCTGTTTTCTGAAATGAGCCCTACTGTCTGTCCCTGGTGTCTGACAGATTGAAACAGTTGTCTGTGTTACTGTGCTCTCACTGCCTTTTAAATGCTTCGTTTTCCAAGAAAAACGTATTATGTGGAGACTACAAGAAAAAGAAAAAAATTTTTAAAAGGACTCGGCTTTGGCATTAATATTTATCTAAAAGACAAATTTAATTAACTTTCTAAGAACATATTTACAGATTAGGAAGTTAGCTGCATGCACCGTGTGTACACACACTCACACACACACCAAGATAAGCCTTCACTTACGAATTCTACTTCTGAAGACTTACAGTGAGGGTTCTTCCTCCCCCCACAGTTGGAGTAATAAAATTATGAAGTATGGAACTGTTTCAATAGTAGAATTGTAGAAGTAAGAGTCTTTTGTTCACTTAGATTTCAGTTTCATGTATTTTGATCAGAGGTATGTATAAAGCCTGAAGAAATTTGTACTGTGCTGAGTCTCACTTCAATACTCTCCAGATAATTGAGCTAATTAAATCTTTACCAACATTAACACAACGCCAGCATTCCTTGGACAGTGGATAATTATTGCACGAACATGGCAAGCTTAAACTAAACAGATGAAAATAGAGTCCTGTGGAATGGGTATTGAGTTTATTCTTTATTCATCTTTTGATAAGGTTTAATTAAAACTGCCTCTCTCCATTGTGGTGAGAATGAATGTGCTTGTTTTCTTAGTGAAAAGCAAATTATTCACTTCAGCCATGGTTCAGTAATCAAAGCTTTTGCAAAGTTTTGGGTTATAGTGTAGCTGTGGGGATATAATTGCTGCAATTCTGTATGAAGGCTTTATCTTTTTTTATTACTTTCTCGTATTTATTTTTGTAGAAAGAAATTTAGAAAAGCCCATTTTGTGATTGGGTGTGGAAGTACATATGTTTGAAGCCTTCTTTTTTGCACGTTTACTGTGGCTAGGTTTTTGTGAGTTTTTTTTTTGTTTTTTCCCTAAAGATGTATATCTTACAGCCTCTTGCAAAAATGAAGAGTAAAAAGGGACACACATTTGAATAAATGGTATTGGGAGATGGGTCTTTTAAGTTAGTGTAGAAAGTTCATTGAAACCTTTAAATTTTGTGGCTGCCACTGGATTGGCCTGGTGAGTCAACCACCCAAAGGGTAGAAAAGAGTAGACGTTGGGAATTCTTTCCTCAAAGATGCGTTTGCGTTCTCTTTCGCTTTCTTCAGATCCACCAGAGAGATTTGCTGTGGTGTTGTTCGTTAAAGGGGGTAGTGGGTTTTTTTTTTTTTTTTCCTTAGGTTGGTGCTAATTTTGTAGCATGAATAGGTTTTATGTATACTAATGACAACTTATTTTCGAACTGTTGTCATGACTGTGCTGGGATTTCTTTTCCTCTCTTCTACCTCTTTTTCTTTTTTTTTTTTAAATGGAGATTACAAGACATAGGATGTTTTATGGAATCAAGGACAAAAATAAAACAGCCTTAGGCATAAACTGGAAGCAGAGACTCAAACACAGACATGTTGTCTCTCCTCCTCTGTTTCATTGCCTAGATTCTGACTTTCCCTGATTTTCTGGTCCACATGGTGGAAACCTTTGTGGACTTGACCCATGATGTGTCTTGAGAAAAAAGACCAGACATCACGGTGGGTCAGCAGTCCCAACTCCCTCCGAAGGGAATCTGCCCTTCTTAGACCAAATGAATTAACCCTACATCCAAATGATAGTGCCTCTGCTTACCACTTCTCACTGCTCCTTTTACCTCATCAGTTTCTTAAGGACAACGACAAAGAGACATGAGCAAAATTTTCTTATCTATACAATTACTTTGAGCATTGTCATTGAATACAGTACTTTTGAACTCCCTTCATATGCAGTGATCATAATCCAGTGGGCTAGAAATGGTGTTTTTTTAAATGGAATAGACAAAATGAGAAAGGAGAATGTCAGATGCCAGGTGTAGTAGGAGCATTGTTTGATGGAAGTTTTGTCTCAGCTCTGTGTGGGGGTTTGTGGGTGCTCTTGTGCACCTGTACTGAGTCAGTTAATAAAATATGTTTTTGCCATGAGCTGTGGCCAAAACAAGTTTGAAAGCCAGTGGCTGCTCCTCTGATCCCCTTCAAGGTTTCTCTTGGGGGGGGGTCGGGGGGTGACACTGGGCAGGACTCCAAGTCCATCACTCTCCCCATCAAAGTAGCTCCACTTTAATCTCCTGTCCTCATTTTGTTTCCACCTAAAATATCTTTTAAACAAAGGATTCAGTGGCCTAAAGTTTGAATAAATGATTTCCCAGGTCCCTTCTTGGGATTTTTAGAGCTAAGTACAGTAACCGCCAGGACCAGAACAGGCCTTATTTTGCTTTTCTGCTCTAGGAAGGGCTTGGGAAACTATCCAGCCCTCAGTTGTTTGGGTTTTCTTTCTTTCTTTCTTTCTTTCTGAAATTGAAATGCAGTTTCCCTACTAATCCGTAGAAAACTCTGCGACTTAGCATATAACCAGGACAACACTAAATCTGAACTGACTTTAAACAGCCTTACCATTAGAAAAGGGGAAAGCAACTCGAGTCTTTCTCCCACTTTTCTTGTCTGATTCATGAGGGAGGGACAAAAGGCAGAAGTGAGCATTGGTGACATGAGCAAGAAGGAGCCAGGCAGCCTCACATGCCCAAATAAGGTCCTCAGAGAACTGGGGATCCAGGGGAGAAGCAGTCTCTTTAATCAAAATAAATAATAAGAAAACAAGCTGGCTTTCCTAAAAGTGCATTTTATTTGACTTCCTTTGGAAAGTTAAAATAGGTGAAGCAGTCACTTTTTCTGCCTTTGATATCGCTGAGGGGATCTAGGTGACACACAGTGTCCAAAAGCTGGGATCTCATGTTAAATAACTCTTTCATTTAGTTATGAGTTCTGTTTTGTCTAGATGTGAAAAATGTGAAACATTGGGGCGCCTGTGTGGCTCAGTGGGTTAAGCCTCTGCCTTCGGCTCAGGTCATGATCTCAGAGTCCTGGAATCGAGTCCTGCATCAGGCTCTCTGCTCGGCAGGGAGCCTGCTTCCCCCCTCTCTCTGCTTGCCTCTCTGCCTACTTGTGATCTCTCTCTGTCAAATAAATAAATATCTTTAAAAAAAATGTGAAACAGTTATGGGCTTCCTTTCTTTGGACTTTATGTTAGTGGACCTTTTATTAGTCATTCATTGCATTAGTATCAGCCTGTTAGCAGTGGCCTTCACCCTGAACAGGCAGCTCTCTGAACTCAGGGAAGCTGTGTAGAGGAGGGCTTAGGGCTTGGCTTGGCCTAGCAGCTCGGGCCTTGAGGCTTCACTGCACTCCTTAATAGCTCCCTGACCTGGGCTGTCTTAACCTCCTCTGCCTGAGGTTTTCCCCGTCTGTCAATCAGGATGAGGAATAGTGCCTTTCTTATCAGCACGTTGAGATTAAATGGAATGACACACATAAAGTATTTAGCACAGTGGCTTGCTTGGTTTGTAACAAGGGCTCAGTAGCTATTAGGAATCCCAAATTCCATGAAGTCTGTGAGAAACAAAAGACATATTGATTTGAATTCTTTTATAATTGTTTTTGGTTTGTCTTACCATTTCTTTTACTAAAGCAAAATTTTTAGCTAGAAATCCTTAAAACACAATGTATTTCTTGGTACAAATCATATATAATCAGGGGCATCTGGGGGGCTCAGTGGGTTAAGCCTCTGCCTTCGGCTCAGGTCATGATCCCAGGGCCCTGGGATCAAGTCTTACAATAGACACCTTGCTCAGCAGGGACTCTGCTTCTCCCTCTCCCTCTGCTGCTCCCCTGCTTATGCGCTCATGCTCTCTCTGTCTCTCTTTCTCTGTCTCTGTCTCCCTCTCAGGTAAATATATAAAATCTTAAAAAGATCATACATAATCATGACAGAAGGAAGAATAAATTGGGATTCAGTTTGACATGAGTTTTAAAGAGGATGAAGAAAGGGGATTGGTAAGATATCCAAGAGACTATTTTTTTTGTCATCAGCAGAAAAGGACAAAGGTAGAACTGAACCTGTTCTATGCAGGGGATGGCAAGAATTTACTTGAGTGAAGCAAAGACCGTGATAAGATGGAAGCAATCTTTAAGGAAGATTATTTCAGTTTCTTGGCCCTCTGTAGAGGGTTATTGAAAATCATTCCAAAGAAATCATTCATGTGAGGTAGTCCTGTGGTTGAAGTGGGAGAGGATAGGCAAGAGAAGAATTAGAATTGCTTCCCACATTGTGAGCCTAGAGCATTGGCCAGATGGCACCTTCCCTGGTGGCCTAGAAGAACTGGGGAGGGGGAGCAGTGGCTGGGGACAAGGAGGCCGTCTGGCCATGCCTGGTAGAAGTGGGCTTTAATTTAGGTTGGTGTATCAGTAGAGAGCGAGCAGTTAAAAGCTGAACCGAAGATGACAGCGCTCTGATGAGATCGACATAATGGTTCAAAAATGGGCTCACTGATACTGAGCTGTGGGGAAAGGTCAGCACAGACGAGAGAAAGAGAGGTCAGAAGAAAGGCAGAAATATGTTGTGGATGTGTCCTGCTCAGCATCCTGTCTGGGAACTCTTCCCCATGCAGAGCTCCGCACTACAAGTGTTTGTTTTGCTCTGATTCTCCAGAACACTCTGGAGTCCATTACCTGGCAGCTTTTAGCAGACCCTGGCCACACACGTTGGATTTGCCTCAAACAGTGTTTTTAAACCTTTATGGTAAGAGCCAGCATTGACAACTATGTAGATTCTACATAAAAATCCACATTTTTCCGCATCTCAATAAAAAGAAACGGACGATTGAGCCATTCTGGTGTTCTCTAACTGCAGCCTTCAGCTAAGGTTGGGGTTGAGTCATGCCTTCTTTAGAAGAGGCTGTGCTCTGAACTTGGCCACAGTCTCTGCCCTGAGGCTGGGAACCAGATAGTCCTCACCTTCACCTTTTTGTGGTGGCTTATCTTATGGCAGAGGTAAAAGAAAAGTGAGACATCACTTGTAACAATGTCTCTGTCCTAAATGACAAATGTAAAAATAGCTAAAGGAGCTTGTTGTTGAAGAAAAATTGATGAGAGTATATTTCTTTATATAAATTAATGTAACATGCTTCCCTCATGTACGTTATCTCCTTGGCCTTTATTGGTCTCAGAATCTTTTTGTTTCAGTAATTAGTCAGATTAATTTTACTGTTATATGTATTTACTTTCCACTTCCAAGGGGACCGACTATAAAACTTCTTGATGTAAAGTCAATGTCTTCCATAGCGTCTAGCATAGTTGCACGTAAAGTGAAATATTTGCATTTAGTTGCTGGGGAACCAGGAGCAAACTGAAAAGAATCTAACAGGTTTCCACAGAAGGAAGATATTCATGGAAATAAATGACCCAGATGAATGGAAACCAGAAGACAACTGGCAAACATGTATTAACAAATGGCCAACAAATCACATATAGATCTGTGAGCTGTCTGATGCCCTGGTTGTGTTAGTCTGCTCAAGCTGCCATAACAAAGCACGATACACTGGGTGGGTTGAAACAGCAGGCATTTATTTCTCATTGTTCTGAAAGCTGGAAAGTCCAAGAGCGAGGTCCTGGCATGTTTGGTTCCTGGTGAGAGCTCTTCTCTTGGCTTGTACGTGGCCACTTTTACACGATATCCTCACATAGCAGAGAGAAGGAGATGGAGGGCTCTGGTCTCTCTCCCTCTCTCATAAGGTTACTCATCCCATCATGGGGGCCCACCCTCATGAACTCATCTCAACCTAATTACCTCCCAACCCCAGATACCGCCACATTGGAGGTGAGGGCTTCAACATAAGAATTTAGAGGAACGTCACCCAGTCTGTAACAGTGGTCCCTTAGTGTCATGTAAATACAGTAAATGACATAAGATAAAGAGGATCACTAGCTCAAGGTAAGAGGTGAGAAGTATAGTTATATAAATGTAAATACAGTGCAAGGAAAACAGCAGGGACAGTCCCCTCGGAGTCAGGGAATGCTTTGTGGAGAAGATTGCAGTGAGCTAAGACTTGAAGATGACAGGGGATATTTATAGTTCAGGATGGGCTTCTGGAGGGGGTCACTTAAAGGCACAGAAAGGCTAAAAAGACTGGAATGTATTTGAAGTGGACCAGAAACGTGGTGGCCCTGGACAGCACAGTACAAGAGTGGGTGTCTGGGCCTGGAGAAGGGCAAGGAAGAAAATCCGAAAATGTCTGAGCATGCATGTGCTACTCTTCCTGAACCTTTTCCCAAACCTTTTCCCTTTGCCGTTTATTTCTAGAGAATTCTGCTGTGCACAATGAAACATGGTGATCAGGTTTATAAGAATAATAGTGACAGCATCTTACTTACTGAGCGCTCACCGTGCCAGGCATCCACGTTGAGCGCTGATTAGTCCATACAACCGCCTTCTGACTCAGGTGTTTGCAGAGTGGGAAACTGAGACATGAACTATTTGGTCATACTGCCTGCCCACATCCCGCTGAGTGGTGCAGTTGCTGTCTTAGCCCCGCTCAACAAGGGGCTGGAAATGTCAACTAGTAGTGCCTCATCCCATTGTTTCAGATGCTTTCATCACGGTCTTTCTGAGCCTATGTAGTTACTTAGTTGCTGATGTCTCGAGGAACTTGGACTACCTCCAGAGATGAAATTAGAGATGCGAGAACTAGAGTTGCCCCCAAAACCCTGTCCAAATTGAGTTAATTAATCTGTAACTCAAAGACCCTAAAGGCCCTATTTAAATACAATTTCACTGTTAGTGAGAAGCTCCAGGAACCTTGATTAAAACTGAATGCAGTCAGGGGCACCTGGGTTGCTCAGTGGTTAAGCCTCTGCCTTCGGCTCAGGTCATGATCTCAGGGTCCTGGGATCGAGTCCCACATCGGGCCCTCTGCTCTGCAGGGAGCCTGCTTCCTCCTCTCTCTCTCTCTGCCTAAAAAAAACAAAAAAAAAAACAAAAACTGAATGCAGTCAGAAATAGAAAATGTAAACCTGTCTTTCATCTAAAATTCTCAACATGAAAATTGGGCACGTGTTCCATATTGTTTCAGTTGGCTCTTAAAACATATATCTCAGTTATTAGTAAAATGATAATGTTCTATATAAACTCTATGAAGGCCCGAATGGTCTGAAAACGTCTGAGATTTCTACATAAGCACTTGTTTTTTAAAACATATCCTTAAGATACTGTTATTAGGGACCAAATTCAGATAGACTTATCATTTCATAAATATTTCTTTCAGAATAAACATCTCATAGGTGCAGTAGAATTCCTGTGCAGCTTTCGTCTCTGACCAGTTTTCATGCATTCCAGAAGCCTGTTCTTATTTATATCACCTTAAGAGAGAAGGGAACACAGATCACCCAGAAGCCATTTAGTTTGAAGACGCACTGTTTGAACTTCAGTTGTGTTATCGTAGTCATTTTTGGCATAACCTAAGAGGAAAATTAGTCTGTACTTCGTAAAATACTGGTCTTTTTGGAGCAGGAATTCCAGATTGTCCTGATGCCTAGAAGCTAGTCCGCAAAAGGAATCATCCGCTTGACAGGTATTTGAGGGCTTTTTAAAAATGTATAGCAAAAGCAAACAAGGGAAAGAATCAAAGGTAAGAAAGCATGCAAGGGAGAGATGATTGAAGGAAAAGCATGAGCTCTTCCTCACTTTTCATTTCTAGGCTATTGTTTTTACAGTTCAGTGGGTTCCGGGGACATAGTGGCAGGGAAGAGAGAAAGAAGGGAGACGATGGCGGACCTTTCTCCCTACAAAGAAATTTAAACATTGAGATTGTGTTTCTTTCCTTCCATTTCCACCTTTTTTTTTTTTTTTTTTTTAAATTCTTAACTAGTTGCTGGAGTAGCGTGAGGAAAGCCATAGATATTTGCTGTTCAGAGATCAGGTACTCTTAAAAACAAAAAGAAATGGTTCTCAGGGTTTTCCTAAGAAGAACACTAACCGAATGAGACAGAAGGAGGGGGTGACCTATTCTCTCCGGCAGTTTAAGATTCCCTATTGATGTGGGTAACCGGTATATGCAAAGGCCTGTTCTGATGGAGCAGTCTCAGTAGCATCTGTATAGTGCCGTATTTCTTTAGACATACCTTTTTAGAAGGCTGAAATTTACATTAATAAACCAGTCAGGGCTACATGCCGACATGACTTGAAAGTTAACTGGAATTTATTGATCTGCAGCCTACAAGCTGTTCTCTGCCGCACGGCACATAAGAAAGCCCGTCTTTAAAGTCGCCAAAAGATTTTTTTAATTACCTCAGAAAAGATTTTCTACATCTTCAGACAGTACTGTTGTTTGACTGGAACCTTCTCCCCTCTGCCCCCTCCCCTCCAAATTGGGTCATTAGTGACTAGGGTTGACAACAGCAATACTAATGCAACGTTCCCAATCCATGCTCCATTTTCTGCATTAATCAAGAGAATAGAACCAGTGGCTCTCCAGGCCCAGCACCTTTCCTCAGTCTGTGGGGAGGCAGCACTGGAGGGGAGGTTCAAAAGCTGGGGAGGCATTTCCTTTATTAACCTGTTAAGAATCTAGCCTCCCAAATGTCCCAAGGCTTACTTCTTAGTGCCTATTGCAATTTTTCCCTGGATGCTTTCTCTTGAACAGCCGCCTGTTGTATAAATCTAAGCCCTTCCTATTGCGTATCCTAAATGAGTCTCTTAAACTTCAAAGAGGGTTACCTGCCTCTGCTGTACAGACAGTGAGCATAGTGGATACCCCCACCTGTGTCCTTTGTGATTTTATAAACTTTTCCAGTCACTCCCCTCAACTTCTGTTTCTTCCTTGCTGAACAGTTTTTCTATCCTCCATTTTTCTGTCCTCCATTTTTCTTTCATTGCGCACGCACACACACACACACACACACACACACACACACACACACACACACACACCCCAATGAGGTTTTTTTCCCTCCACTTTAAAAAAATTAGAATATTTTATTCTCCCAGTTTCACTGAACTTTTCTAACCAGATATCTTATAGGACATAGTAATAAAACTTGTCCATGTTAAGTGGGCCAGATACACCAGATTGGTACAGAAGTAAAAGCATCATCTGCTTATCACCTTTCAGGTCTCCTATACGCCCCCTCCTTCTTCTCTCTTCTCTTCTGTTCTCTCTCTCTCTCTCTCTCTGTCACACACACACACACACACAAACACACACACATCTTCCCATGGTTTTATCACATGAAAGAAGCAGATGGGTCATACAGATCGTTCTTTCTTTGTGTGTGTGTTCTCTCTCTCTCCAAGATAATTTTTAATATTAAAAAGAAAATTAAAAAAAAAAAGAAAATCTAGCTAATGCTCTCTGTTTCTTGTAACACTTCTCTGATGAAAAATATTGGTTCTACTCATTATTTCCCATCTTAAATCAACTCCTCTCTCCATGAGAAAACACTTCCCCAATCCCCTGTTAACTCTGTTTTTATAAAACTCTGTTTTTATAAATGTGGAACCTTGTCAAAAGTATGTGCCCTGCTTATTTACCTTCTCATATAACTCAAAATGATTGGAGAGTCATGCCCTCTCTCCCCATCTCTCTCCCTCTCTTCTTCTTTCTCTCTCTCTCAACATATAAATTGCTTTTCCCCTAACAGATTATGTTTGCATGTATGGTAAATATCTTTCCCTATATCATAGATGTTACTAACGTATTACATATGAAGACTGTGTTGCCCAGGATCCAAACCCAACTTTTTTTTTTTCCCCATAAAAATCTGGATAGGTACATAAATAACCCAAGATAACAAACCAACTCTGAAGTTATTTCTCTTTTGGTATGATAATACTTCACAGCTTTTATTCTTCTCATCTATATTTAGAATTATGTTTAACCTTAAAATGAGCACATTTTAAAGATTTTTATTTATTTATTTGGCAGAATGAGAGATAACACAAGTAGGCAGAGTGGCAGGCAGAGGGAGAGGGAGAAGCAGGCTCCCCGCTGAGTAGAGCTCCATCCTAGGACCCTGGGATCATGACCTGAGCTGAAAGCAGATGCTTAACCAACTGAGCTGTAAAGGGCCTATAGACAAACAGCTAAAGTCGTGGACTTTTTCTATAAAAACATAACACACTAGATATGAATGTGTACAGTTAGGAAACCTGGGCCCTGTATTAGAGACCAAATGATTTTTGAGTGCTCTGGATGAACCAGTAGTCCTGGCTTATTTTTAATATTAATAATTATTCAGCACTAAAACAGTTTTACCCTCTTGAAAAAGAACCATCTGGAGAAATGGAAGCAAAATGGCCATTTCAGGATACAGAAAGAACAGTCCTACAACTAGGGAAGTAATACTCGGTGGGAAATGTTATTTCGGTGGGAGGAAATGCTAAAAAGAGCTTTCTTTCAAAATAGTCCCTCCCTCTTCTGAACGTGCCCTTCCCTTTGGGAGTTCCTTCAAGAAAAAAGTTAGCCCCACCTTCAACCCATGTTACAGCCTGTTTCTTTGCGTTCTGTCTTTCCTGGCTTTCCTACCCTTGGTGCCACCTTTCCTGCATCCCACGTCCTCGGACACGTGCTCAGGATGGATCCCGAGGGCGGACTGCAGACTCCTGCAAACAACATCTCGTAGTGCTTAGTGGTTCCAGCTCTCTCAGCCAGCATGTAGCTAATGCATGAAATGTTAATACTCCTTAAAAAGAACATATGTTACAATCTCAGTGCCTTGTCAGACACACTCTAATCTGTTAGCAATTTTAGACCTGACAAAAGCTTGTTTCTTCGCTGCGTATCTGTCTCCCTAGTTTTCCCTATTCTGTGTGTCCTGGCAAGTTCAGAGCAGGATGATGACATTAAATAGCATGTGTCTTGGTTTTGTTAGCCAGCTCTAAACTGTTTTATATGAATGTACCAACTAATTTCACTATATGGAATTCAATATGCCATATGGGTGTGTTTCGGTTCCACTGATACATTCATTTTATTCCGCTCCATTTTCTCCCCCTCTCTTTATTGACCTGATGCATCCAGATCTATAATGGGGTGTGGGGAGGCAGTAGGATTGATTGACTCGAAGGGTAGGGGATTGCAATGTAGTGATTTCACGCTCAGTTGTTGGCTAACAAGGCACTATAGTTTTTATTTAGTGAGGCTGAGTGGCAGGAGATGAAGAATGGTGTAGGATCCCGTGCTGCAGTTTGGGGACTGGCAGCTTAAACGGCTTCAGGGTTCCAAGTGTGAGGGGAATTGTCTCTTCCCAATGGGCAAGGAAGGGACAGATCTAGATAGAGTCATTTGAGTTCAAGATGCCAACTGGCCTGGCCTAAATCCAAAAAATTGTGAAATCCTCCAGTTGAGAGGAAGTGGAAGAGACATCTGGGGGCACCCTTAACCCTTTTAATGCCATAGATGTAAGACCTCCTGATTGCTGCTTGTTTACAAGGCCACATTCTGTGTTTTAAGCATTTCTTTATTTTTATTTTTTTGTTTTTTGTTTTAAAGACATTTATTTAAGAGAGAGAAGAAGCATGGGGTGGGGGTGGGGGTGCAGGGCAGAGGGAAAAGGAGAGAGTACACTCAAGCCAGTTCCCCACTGAGCAAGGAGCCCAACCTGGGGCTCGATCCTAGAACCCTGAGATCATGACCTAAACTGAAATCAAGAGTGAGCTGCTTAACCAGCTAAGCCACCCAGGCACCCCTGAAGCATTTATGTGAATGTAATTCCCCTTCCTAAATTTCCTTTTAAATCAAAATATGCTAGATCAATAATTAATTTTCTGTTTAGGTGAAATGTAGTCAGTCAGTTCATTTACTTTTGCTGCTTCATAGTAAAATAATGTAATATATTTACACTCTTTTTCAGACTTTTTTTTAACATATTGGTCTAAAAAAGTAGAAAAGCTTGGGGTCCCTAGATGGCTCAGCCAGTTAAGCATCTGCCTTCCACTCAGGTCATGATCTTGGGGTCCTAGGATGGAGTCCTGCATTGGGCTCCCTGCTCAGGGGGAGTCTGTTTCTCCTTCTCCCTCTCTCTCTCTCAAATAAATAAATAAAATCTTTAAAAAATAATAAAAAACTAGAAAAGCTTAGTGTTTATATGCTCTGTGTGTGTGTGTTTTAATTTTTGGTAAGTCAAATGGCCTAGTGAATTTGGCCTTTCTGTCATCCATGAAAAGTAGTTTACTAGGTCAGTAAAGGTTCTGAAGAGAAATGTAAAAGACAACCTTTATCCTGTTAAGAAAACTGTTTTCAGGCATGTTAAAGTCACTGTTAATATGCTAAGTCCAAGTGAACTGGTGAAGGACATCTGCTTGATAAAATTAGCCCTCCTCTTGTTTCTATATATACTTAAAGATAATATAACTGTATCTCTTTAAAGAGTACTAGAATTTAGATTTTGATGCAGCTATGTCTTTCAGGACATTAATCCAAATAGATTTTAGTGTACTAAACACAAGATCCATATTTCTTGATGATTTGCCTCATTAATGCATAAAATATTTTTGTTCATGTAGGAAAACTGTCCACTAAAGGACAGAGATGTCACTACTGATGCTTGCTATTTAATGTCTGCAATGTCCCAAGGATTGTATATCCCATAAAGCAGGCATAATTTTTTCTTATAACTAGAGTCCCCTTGTAGAGACCGCTCCATCTGCTTCTGCTTAACTCTTCTGCCCCTGCCCTTACCCCTTCCTTGCCCAGACCCGGGTCTTCAGGCTGTCTAGTAGTGCGGAACAAAGAGTTCAAATTCTCAGTGTTAGAGTGAGTCTGATTTGCTAACAGTTACAGGTCCCGTGGGAGCCTCCTCTTTCCCAGAGTCTGTTCATTTCAGATCATATCCCTGATACAGGTTGGCCCTATTAAAAGTGGCTCCTCGTTATTCAGATCCAGATAACTATGGATCTCATCATGCTCTCATTCATGCAAAATATTGCCTTCCCCTGGTAAAAGCCCAAGGGAATCATGGTTAGCCTATAAAGTGGGGGGACTGACTTCCCCTAACTTCAGAGTTCTGTTGGGGTTCTGTTGCAGATTGTGCCTTCTTTATTTCCTGATTTTTATTTCTCTAGTTGATTTCTTACCAGTTCAATTTTAATGATGTTTGCCATGCTTTTACAACAATATAAATAAAAAGTAGTATGGAATGGGGTTTCTCTTGTACTTCCTCATTTCGTCCCAAAGGGCACTTTTGTTCATGATCCCATAGATGAAGAAAAGGAAAAATTCTTCCCTTTTTTCCCTACATATTTTCCCTTTAATCCAGTTTCATGCTTAGATGTATGACAGAATCCACTAGTAGTTAAATATCTACATTATATGGTCACTAAAATGGAAAGATGAGTCTCCTTTTTGCCCACTTATGATGTAATGTTATGGCCTACTGAGCTCAGAGAAGTGAAATAGTCTAAAGAAATGGAAATTAGGGCCAACATGAGATGGGAGAACCCTTAGAGCATGCAGACTCAGTTGGAGTTACACCCTTGTATTATATAAAACCAAGCCTGGGTATTTGAGATGATGGTATTCTGAAACACAACCCATGGCTTGATTGGCTGTATTAACCAATCAGACTTTCCTCCTGTGGTTACAACTTCTCCAAAGTTCCATAGAAAAATTATAGCTCCCCATATATAGATCGCTTATTCATACAGTGTTACGTCTTGTGAATCATGGTGTGATCTTTCAGTCTCCACAGATACATAGCAACTGTAGAGTTACTTAGAATATAGTGGGAAAAAGTAACAACTGGAATTGCCAACTGAGAATTTTCACAATCAGTGAAAATTATTTTTCCCTCCTCCTCCTACCACCCATTTGATCACTAAACCTCTAGATAGGGACAGTCTTCTGATGTAAGAAATCAGTATGATGTGTAAAAATTACATTATATTTTCAGATTAACTTTTACGCATCTCTTAGGTATCTGGCAAAGCTAACTGGAGAGAGGACTTGTTTTTTAGCTCTAACAATTCCATTCATGGAGATCTTACTCATTTCTGCTGCTGATATTATATCAGTCATAAGTCATGTGAAAGTTGCTCCCAGTATTTTCCTTAAACTATTTGTATTTATTTTAGATACAGATTTACCTATTTCCACTAATCTGTAATTCATTCAACAAATGACAAATTAACTATTATGTCCTATATGCTAGGGCAGTAAAATTTAGTCACGTATTTTTATTCCACTCAAGGAACTCACATTTAAGCAAGAGAAACACATATATAAATATATGATTTTAATTTAGGTGGGAAGTACTGTATGTGGCCAGAGTGTGAAAAATGTGATAAGGAATACAGAGAATAGTAACTAAGACCAGAATGTAAATAAACTACTTTGCTAAATGGGGGAAATATTATTACCACTTGCCTGATTGCATATAGTAATGATGACTTTTTATAATAGCTGTGTGGTGTACAGGTTGAGTGCCATTTTCCATACATGGTAAAATTAGGAAGAAATACCAAACATTTATAAATAGAACCAAGTTATAGTCTAAGAATCCAGTGAAGGATTGATGCATCTGCATTGGTGAGGTGTGAGTGACGTGAGGCCCTGGTTGGGCCTTGACCAACTGCAGAGCTGGTGGGGGATGGGAAGGGGAAGCCTGTTGAAAAGACCAGTCTGGCTGGGGTCATTCTCCTGGAAAGACACAGAGGTTGGGATTCAAGAACCAAGAAGCTTTAGACAAAGGAGCTTGCTTTGAAGGCATGGAAGCTTTCAACCTAATGTAACAGATAATAAGTATTCATTATTGTGCTCTTGAGCAAGGAAATGACACTGTTAGAAGCAGTGAGATATGAATATTATTTTTTAAGTATCATTTATCATGGGAAGGATCTCTGATTACAGTGTTCATATACTGATCGTAAAATTTTGGAAAAGCATGAAAATAAATGCCTTAGAGTTCCAATACCTCAAAACAATTTTGGTTAGCATTTTGGTATATTTGGCATTTTCTTTTTATTTCGCCTTTTTTTTTTTTTGTAAAATTGGATCCATACTCTATATAACTTTTATAACCCACTTTTTCTTCTTACTGAATAAAACTTAAACATTTTTCCCCGTCACCAAATACTCTTCTGCAATGTCCTTCTTAATGGTGTGTATTCCCCTGTATGAAAATGCCACAATTCATTGAACATTAAAGTTGTTCCCATTTTTGAACTATTGTAAATCATGTTACAGTGAAGATACCTGGGTATTAGTCTTTCTGTACATTACTAATTATTTCCTTAGGATAAATTTCCAGAAATTTGAGGCCCATAGGTATGAATGATTGAGGTTGCTAATACATATTGCCACATTTGAACCATGATTTTAGAGAAAGAAAGTGGATGTAGTGTGCAACATGGCTTGGAGGAGAGATTCTGTGAGAAGCAATTCAACATAGTGCCAAAGAATGCCAGGATTAGACACCTTTGATTCACATCCTGGCTTTGCTTGCTGTGTGATCTCGGTCAGATAAATTCATCTCTGTACTTAGTTTCTTCCCGGATAATGAGAGTATTCATATGAAGCAATAAGAGCAATGTTTGGCACATAATGGTTGACAGTTTTGAATTGTTATTAGTATTATTATGGCAATAGTTTAGGCTAGAGGTGGTGAGAGCCTAGTTTCAGTTAATGAGAAGAAAAATACAGAGGGAAATCTTTGACAAATCAGTAGGATTGAGGAGCCGATTGGCTCTATTGGCCAAGGGAGAGTAAAAGGTTTGAAAAAAAGAGAGAAAGTCAAAAATTTTAAGCCTGAGGAATAGATTTCTTAGTGATGGAGGTGGCTCAGACCATACTGAAGTTAACACCATGGTGGAGGGACGCAGGCTGGTGTCTGTAGGCTGTGGAGTAGAGACTGAGGAAAGCTGTGTCAATTTGGGAACGATTGGGAGTGACATGGTGACATAGAAGTGGTTGGACTCCCAGGAGAGAGTCAGGCTCAGGACTCTGGCCTGCAGGAGGTAAGTGGAGATGGAAACAAAAGGAAGGAAGACAGACCCGCTACAGAGACCGAGAAGATTTCAGAGGTAAAGAATCAAATTGTGGGGGCCATGGAAGGCTTAAGGTCACAAGGGAGAGGGTACTCCACTGTGCCAAAATAGCAGAGAGTTCAGAGATGATGGGAAGTAAAAAACGTTCCCTAGCAATAAATCGAAAGCAAGAGAGCTTGAGTTTTGTGTGTGTGTATTCTGAGGCTTCTCTTGTTGACTTTTCCTTCTATATCTTAAAACTTTTCTTGTGAATCTTAGTCACTGTGCTTTCATGGTCGTTTTCAGACACTACTTAGAATTCTTCTTTGCTCTGTTGTATTTTAAAGAAAACTCGCAAAGCATTTAGTCTTCCAGCTTGCCCTCTAACATATCTTTGTTTCTCATTCATTTCATCTCCAGCACAGTTGTCTAAGCATTTGGTTCATGTAACCATTAAAAACGCATGAACAAAAATGCTGTAAAGTAAATAAGACTGCGATATTTTATGCAGTAATCACTTGCCAAGTCTCCCCTTTGAAACTGAAGCCATTTTTGTGTCATTGAAGTAGAGTAGAATGATCCATAAGCAAGATTTCTCTTGGGTTGATGTATTAAAACAGATGAGACAATTTTCAGTAAAATGTTAAAAGCATTTACTTTCTAATTCAGACCAAGCTTGATCCAAAAAATATTCATCATTCATCCAAAATTTAAAAAAAAGAAAACTTGCATTTTGACCCCCGAATCATTTGCTGTATAAACTGAGAAAGACTTTTTCAGATATAAAAACTCAGTTTTTAATGCAAATCATTTCTCATTTCATTTCATTTCAACAACTTCATGCAAGTTGTTTTCCCATATCATTTTAGTCTTATTAAATTTTGAGTTTTGGCTTATTGAGCTTGCTTACCACCTTCTAACTTTATAAGTAACTCTTACTAGAACTCCCTGCCAGACCTCTCTTGACCAGTGACCATCACCTTTAAAGTACGTTTTGTTTGGGTTTGGTTTTGCATTTAATTTTGAAGTATACTTTTCCTTTAGGCCTGGTCTCCCCGACTTTGCATTAAATAAATCATCCTGAGGTTGATTTTTTCCCCAAAACATGTGTTTGGGTAATTTTTAAATCTCTTTGTTAGATTCAGCTTCGATTGTTTCTTTTTTTTTCTCTCCTGTTTTCTATTATTTCTTGGGTGCCCAGCAAAGCACTGAGCCCAGATGGATTCTTTATAACGGCTATTTGACAACGATTTAAAGGAAGGAGTGAGGAGATCCTTTTTTTTTTTTTTCTCTTGCCTACAGCTGCTCTCAATATGGCTCATCACGACTGAAAGGAAATGAATAAAGATGAGTTATCTGAACTGAAAATCAGCCACAGAGCAAAGCAATTCATACTCCCCAGCTCGTCCACAAATCCAGTAGGGAAAAGGAAGTCATTGCCGTCATTTATTTATTCATATATTTTTAATGGTGGCGGGATTACTTTTTAAATCTTGTACCTTTGAGTAGTGGCCATTTGGAGCATTTGTGAAAGGCCATATGGTTTCAAATGAGATTTCCATCACATTCTGTGCATTTGAAACTATTTATACAGCACTGAGCTCTTGGCATGCCCAGCACTTAGAGCATGAGCAGACTCATGAAAACGCTGTAGACAAAACTAGAGAACATGCAAATAAATACCAGTTGAGGAAATGTTAGTGGTTTGACATGCTGTTTTGGGATCAGCCTTCACTTGGATGATACAACCTACATTTTATTTTAAGCAGCTGTCATTTCCATATTTTGTGCATTACATGTCTCCAGTGATTAATTTCCGCCCTTGTGACTTAGGTATCTTAAGTGCTCAAAAGCATTTCAGACAGGGAACCACGTGGACAAAGCATTTTGAGTCTGGGTCCAGCCTGGATGGGGATGCTGTTTGCTGCAGACTGTTGCTGTGTTACACATTTCATGTTTTCTCTGTACAAAGGGAAGTTGTGTATCAGTACGAAAGGCAACTTTTTGCTAAAAAGGTCTCATGTCGCCCGAGATATGGGGAGATGAGCGCCGAAACTCTGGCCACAGTCAGCTTTTATCCATGACAACAACAGGCTCACGATGTCAGGTTCTTTGGGAGCCACACCGTGCTTTTAGTTGTACTTCGTATTCAGACAGACCTGGGTTCAAATCCCAGTGGCGTCATTTCTCACTGTGTGGCCAGGGGCAAGTCCTTAAATCTGTTTTCTTTTATTTCCTAGTAAGGACAGTAACATTGATTTCACAAAGCTGTTGGAGAATTCATGGAGAGAGGAGGGATGTCAGGTACCTCCTATTCCCTGGGAGACATCAGGCCATTATGACAGGCCATCTGGAGTTCCAGTTTCAGAGTCAACTGTCTGGGTTCTGATGCCTCCTGACTGTGGCCTTGAGAACAGAAACCGCCCCCCCACCCCATCTAGAATGCAGCAGTGACCACAGTCACATCTCATGACTTGTGCTGAGGAGTGACTGAGATGACCCACCTATGGCACTTAGACTAGGACTCGCCTGCTTTGGGGAAAACGCTCAGCACTCTCATATAATGACCTGGCAGGATGGTTGGGCGGATGGGCGTCATGTCTGGGATTCCTAGCATGCCACAAACAGTGAGTGGTGGCTACCCTTGTCATCCAGAAGTAATTCCATGTGGAGTCCCACCTTACCATGAGCACTCTTGATTGGCCCTCCTAGCTCATCGCTCCGAGTTCATCCTGGCCACAGCAGCATCTGGTCTGGCACTGACCATCTGTGATGCTACTGTTTTTCTCCAAAGCCGTGATGACTTCCACAGCTCCCAAGAAACTTCCTGTTTCTCTCACAATAGCCATTTGCCAAACATAGACATTTTTGACATCCTAGTTAGGCATGGCACTTCCAGACTTGTTACACTGGAGATGTGGAATTGGTCCCAACTTGCATACGAATTTCCATTGATGTAGAACATTCTCTAATTCCTGACTGGTGGTCTCTGCAAAGTCATGTATCCTTTCTCAAGATAAGTTACATGGTATTGAAAATTACTGTAGAAAAGAAGGACCACGAGAGGCCATTCCAGGGCAGATGTATATAGTGCGCGGTCTTGCTGCCCTGTCAGAGGTAAAGAACTTGCGGGCAAAGGGTTAACATTCGTCTCCAGCTTAGATGTAGTCAGATCATGAGGTGGGCATTGGGGGGATAGGTATTTAATATGCTGGCTATCTTGAAGCAACTCAGAAAAATTACATTCTTAAACTTCATGACACCAAAAGAGAATGGATATTAAATTTTCCATTTTCAGTGATGTCCCTTTACCACAGGATAGAGACTTTTAGTATCTGTGAACACTTTCTTTACTGCCCAACAAATGTGATATGCTGCTAATAGAAAAAAAAAAAAGTGCCTATTTCATTTGGGAGCTTCGTGTAAACAGAAAAATACAGAGTTGATATTGCAGTAACTAGGCTCTGCAAGTACCCTTCTAATGAGAAACAGCACTGTTTAGACAAATATTTTCTGGCATCTTTGTATTTCCTTTAACTGGGACCAGAGAAAATGTTGGCTTGGTGTCATGACCGGAGGATACTGTGTTTTCCAACTAAAAACAAATTGTAAGGACAATTTTGCCAAGAAAGAAATGAAGGTGATTGCAAGGTATGGAATGGGCTCCTTCTGGTGCTCAGATCTAACAGTGTCACCACCATAGATTGGTTTGCTGACCGGCCGTTCCACATGGTGACGCTGTTGTCTGCCGCTAGCTCCGCAGGTGTGGTCACTGACTGCCCTTCTGCCTCTTCTGTTCATTACCCCCGTGGTAGGAAAGAGAGCATTCCATAGAGATGAATAACTCAGCTTCATGAGACTCCTCAACACTTGGAAATGTGGAAATCTAAAGCAGATCTACTTACTAATTACCCATAGCCAGTTGCTCAGAGCCTGTATTATCTAAAGCTGGGTCCCAACTTTGCTGTGTGTACCAGAGGGGAGCAGAGGCTGTGCAGGAGCAAGGGAACCTGAAATGGGCCCTGGGTTGCAGAGCATGATGGCCTCAAGCAGAGAGGGAAGGAAACAAAATTGGCTGTAAGTCTGAGTTGTGCATCTGGGGTGGGGGGGGACACAAATCCAGAAGACAGGCAGCGAGATCAAAGTTGGAGTTACCAGCCTAGGATGGGTAGTCTGGACTCTGCCCATGGTGGTGTTTCAAGGACACCTGCAGCTTCAGTCACAGATGGTCAGAGAGCTGTGGAGACAGAGCAGCAGGTTGGATGTACTTCTGGTTCCCCTCTAGCTCCGAGCTTTTTGACCATCTACTACTTTTTTTAACGCATGAGTGTAATAGGAAGATGTGTTTACAATATTTAATAGCTGGGATCAAAATGAGTCACTTTTATCTGAAGAAATATTGACTAGAGGTTACCTTTAGAAATGAGGTCCACCTTGGTTGGGAGAACGAGATGGTGCCAAGATTTCCTCTAAAAATAATCTATATTACTTTATCCAGGATGAAGAAAATGAAAAGAGGAAAAAAGCAGGGGATAATAGGAAAGAGCCATCTGGGTGGCATGAGACCACTTGCTCTTGGCTTTGCCTTCCCCAAATCCTCAGCAGATCCCACGGACAGCATCTGTCATGAGCAGAATCTTGGTGTATGTGTCCCCCGCCAGCAGGTGGGAGAGCACTGGAGCCCAAGGCAGCATAAGCATCACCCCTCTCCCAGGAGTTTACAGAAATCTTGGGGATTGTGGACTTTCATGGGCTGAGGAATTGCCTTTTTCCCCAGACCTAAAGATGGGAAAAGCTTCTAGCCACCATCCGGGTATTACGCGTATAAAGGTGTGTTATGACAGGGAGGGAAAACAAATTCACACGCGCAACTTGTGCCCTTCTAATGCTTGTGGGAAAGTGTTTAGTTCAACAGATGACTGAAACCCATAGCCCACATTTAATTTCTGGTTATCTGTTCATTTTGCTTGTCCAGGTTTATAGGTAATCAAATATTTACCACATACTGTATATATTTTTAAAGATTTTCTTTGTTTACTTCCAATCCCTTTTGCCAAATCCCAGACTTGCTATTTCCTTCGTTTTCATTTTCTTTGTTATAATCTATTTGTCAACTCCATTTATGTACGGGGAGTCAGTAGATGTCAGTGACCCCCAGGGGGGTCACAGTCTTATTGGGGAGGGAGATGGAGGCCTGCAGAAACCATGGAATAACAAGTCCATTCAGTGTCGATATTCTGAATGGGGAGATGCTGCTCCTGGCTGGGATACTCACAGGAGAGGTGGGATTTGATCTGAACCTAGAGTGTAGGGAGGATTATGGATATTGTGGGTTTGAAGCGGGTGGTGGATAGAGGGGGTTCAGGCAGGAGCTGCCCCAGCACAGACTCGATGCAGGGACAGCTAGGGTATGCACACGACGGCCTGGGCAAAATGCTAGAGGATGGCTTCCTTAGAAAGAGTGGAAGGTAACACTGAAAAACTGAATTTATTTCTTTTAGAAATCAAGACATTTGCCGTATAATTTACAGTTAATCTGACCAGTGAGGTTTCTGAAATGCAAGACTTAACTGCTCAAAGCAGTGGCATTTTGCTACAAGACTAGAGCACAGTGGGAAATAACTTTGTATTCTGATTCAGTGTAACAGCTCAAGCTATTTTTGTGATGGACTAATCCTAAAACAGCTGTGGAATGAAGGTACCGAAATCAACTTTTACAACTGAGTCAGTCAACTTTTTCATTATTTTAATTATACGCTCTTATTAATAAATCCTTACCTTGGGCGCCTTGGTGGCTCAGCTGGTTGGGCAGCTGCCTTCGACTTGGGTCATGATCCCAGGGTCCGAGGATCGAGTCCCATATCGGGCTCCCAGCTCGACGGGAAGGCTGCTTCTCTGCTGTCATGCTCTCTCTCTCTCACTGTCTCTCTCACAAATAAATAAATACAAATCTTTTAAAAACATTTTTTAAAAAACAAAAAACAAATCCTTACCTTTGCTGTTTCAAACAGCTTGAGGCAAACAAACAAAAACAACCCTAATGAGCCTGAGATACCTTTTAAAATCTAACATATGATAGGAAAGTAAGTAGTTAAACCGAATTATTAAAACACCAAAGCTATAGATAACTGCTAGGTTTTCTTTACTTTCCCCACATAGCCAGAACATAAGAAATAAAATATGGGTCTTAGTTTTTTAAAATTTACGTGTCAGTAATATCTATTAACAGTTCAAAATGGCATGCCAACATAAAACGTAACTGCATTTTTTATACAGCACTAAAGTGAAAAATCTCTATGGAAATTGAGAAGCAAATTAGTCATTCCATCTTCTCCAAGCTTGATACTTAAGAAAGATTAGCTTTTTCTCTTGGTATCTGAGACGTTGGTTATTTTTTAAAAACTCGTGAAAGAGAAGGACATAAAAGAAAACAATCACTGCCTTCTTTGGCAGGCAAGTGGCATTAGCACGGACAGACTTGCTGGAAACCCCTCAATGGAGGACTTCATAACACATGGAAACATTAGATCATATATATTCTGACAAAATGGTCTTTCTTGCAGAAGAGCATCTTCTTAAAGCCGTCCTACAAAAACATCCAAGTTCAGGTTTTCAAAAACTTCTATTCAAATTCCACAGTCCCAGGTTGACTTCATTCATTCAGTTACTCCATACATATTTATTAATTGTTTCATGTATGTACAGGGAAATTGCTCTGGGTGCAGTGTTCTCTTCAAGCACCAATTTCTCAAAAAATCTGTATCTGCATTAATAACTACCTTTTCGGTTTTTTTATTAAATATTTCTTTTCCGTGCAATCCCAGCAAACATTTGAGCTTTATGTTGAAGGGAAGTGATTTTGTTGTCATTTCAATGATAACCTTTATATTCCTTTCCCTCTGAGAGATGGCCTCATGGAAAAGGTAGAAAGACTGTTTGGAGAGGAAAGGAGGGGTCCAAGTTTGGAGAGGAGCCCTGTGAAGGCACCAGTTGAAGACCAAATGGGAAGGATGAATGAGAACAGGTTACTGTGACTTGGGCTGAGAGGACAGAAGGTAAGAGAGGCAGGGACTGGGGGCACCCATAGGCCTAGGGTAGTGACAAAGAGCAAAAGACCCAGAGTCAGACTGGCAGCTTCAAATCCCAGCCTGACCACTTACTGATTCTATAACCTGGAGAAGTCTCTTATCCTCTCCATGCCCCTGGTTCCTCATGGATAAAATGGGGAAGATAGTAGTAATGATAATAGCTGTATCCACCTCTCTGGGTTGTCATGATGATTAAAGGGAGTTAATACATATAAAATACTTAGAATGGTGTCAGGCACATATTTAATGATCTATAAATTTTAGCCATTATTGTGGTTTATAGGTCCTCTTAGAGAAGAGAAACATAGTCTAGAAGACAGCCTCAGTTTGGACATATAGCGGTCAAGAAGCCAGTTAGACTCCCTTCTCTGGGAAGTGTTGTGCAGGCAATAATACAAATTATGTGTTTAGAATACTTAAATAGGGGCGCCTGGGTGGCTTGGTCAGCTAAGCGTCAGACTCTTGATTTCAGCTCAGGTCATGATCTTGGAGCCCTAGGATAGATCCCCAAGTCAGTCTCCCTGCTCAGTGGGGAGTCTGCTTATCTCCCTCTGTGCCTCACCCCAACTCATGCGTGCTCTCTTTCAAATAAAATCTTAAAAAAAAAAAAAAGAATACTTACATACTCATTCCTCAATTATCATCTCTGTTTTCAAAAAACAAATATATAGGGGCGCCTGGGTGGCTCAGTGGGTTAAAGCCTCTGCCTTCTGCTCAGGTCATGATCCCGGGGTCCTGGAATCGAGCCCCACATCGGGCTTTCTGCTCAGCAGGGAGCCTGCGTCCCCTCCACTCCCCACCTGCCTCTCTGCCTACTTGTGATCTCTGTCAGATAAATAAATAAAATCTTAAAAAAAAACCACAAAAACCCACAAATGTATATGTTCCTAAAAGTAACACCCATAGGATTCATTGCTCATTCACTGCCCCCAGTAGTGACGATCCCCCCACCCCTCAACCGACAAGGTAGTTAGTCAGGTTATATTAAATGTGCTGTACAAGCCTATAGCCAGTGAAAGCAGCAAAGATCTTGCTAGGATATAATTATATTGTCCCCTTAGGTCCCTGAAATTGCTCTTCATGTCCACCCCATGTCCTGCTGGTCCAGACAGTATGGAATAAATTGGTGCAAAGAAGTGTCTAGGTTCTTTAGAAGCCAGTGCAAGATTTTAGGAAGCTGCTAGTGGTTTTGCAATGTAAGTATTCCTAATAATAGGCCGAGGTTTTAAAATTGAGGAGCTTAGGCCCAAGAGGAAAATAATACTGTGGTTATTCTGAATTACTGGGGAATGAGGTGGTCCGTGTAAGAAAAAAATGGACATATATGGAGTTTGCAACTTAAGGTACACAAACTAGTTGCTGTTCTAACCATTTTGGATAAGAACATGCATAAGGAATTCATTAAGGTTTTGAGATCCCAAAGCATGGGCTTAAGTCTTACAAGTAACACTTAACAAATTGCATAATCATTTTGTATTTGTATTTTCTGAGTGTTAGTTTCCTCATTTGAGAAATGACAATATTAAGAGCATCTATCTCCTAGGGAAACTATAAGAATCAATTTCAGGATAGCTTACAGATATCCTGAATGTTGTAAGATCGCTTACAACGTTATCTGCATAGTAGGACACTGGAAACACACTAAATGTCCAATAAGAGGTGAGTGGTCGAATCGATTATGGTATAGCCATAGGACATTCATTAGCTTAACAAGCCTTGCTTCACTGATGTAAAAATAAGTATAGCCAACTGAGATCCAAAACTATGAGGAAGTCTTAACTTTGTGGAGTAGAAATAATAATTATAATAACTAATATCTCCACAATGCTTAGATGCAAGATCCTGTATAAGTCTTGCACTTACAACTACTTATTTAGTCCCCAGAACAACCCTCAAGGAGAGCCACTGCTGTTATCTATACCCATTTTACACATGCAGCTACTAGGGCAGGGTCAGATGAAGAAACATGCCAGGCTGGTAAGTGCCCAGGCCAGTCAGCGTAAAGGAATTGGGGGATTTGTGTGCAGTTAGGAAGTCAGGTGGATTCCATGTGGCTCCTCCAAGTCTCACTTGTGATTTCCTAGACAGATGTAGAAAGGCTGGGCTATGTCACAGGTGAATAAAATGCACCACTTTTGCAACGTTGGTGAAAGAGCTGGCCCGAAATACAGATGGAAACTGCCATCCTTGGAGCAGAAAACCCTTCACGTCTCAAGATTGGCGGCCAGTGATTCTGCAAGCCCCAGATCCAGTTGCAGCCTACTTTCTGCCTGCCAGCTCTACACTGCCTGCCGTTATCGAACACAGACTGTGACGTACTGAAGGGATCCGAGATGAATTTGTAAAACATCATGTCAGGTCCTTTCTAGTCCCAGTATCCCCTGGTGATCCAAGGTTGGGGTCTGGAAAATAGCACAGAACAGAGAAGAGGAAGCAGCACCAACTTGCCACAGATACACGTAGAGGGAAGGCGCTATTTTTGTTTAAACGACAGACAGCCGAGAAACAGTTATTTGATCCCTGCTGCTTGAGGGACAGTGGGGAAGGAAAGGTGTTTTTGTGATCACTCTTCAGCGTTCCCCGTGCTTCTTGGTTCGTACAGTCACAACAAAACCCAAGCTCTAATAATACACTGCAGCCGACCACAGATATGTTGCAAACGTTATGCAGGGTAGCAACTAACATCCAGCTTCCTTTTGATTACTTCCAAATGTCTGTGACATTTAGGATGCAGCACATTTCTTCTAACCTCAAAGAGCTCACAGAGTCAACAGCATCTCATAATCATGTGCTGACATAGAAATTGTAAGGAATTATTGTCATTTCTGTGTCTTTCATCACATTTAGGGTGATAGGGTGAATGAGTGCCATATTAGGGGTCCAAAAACGTGGGTTTTGGACTAAATCTAACCTCATCACCAACTAGCTGTGACCTTGAGCATGTCACCTAATCCCTTTCTCTAAAGTAAGGATAGAGTTCGGGGTCTCCAGAAGCCCTTCCAACTCTCAGATTCTGTGCGAAGTCATCAGCGAGTTCTGGCTAAGAACAGTTTCAAAAGACAATAGCGTTCATCCCATTTCCCTGAGTAAAATGGAGAGCAGGAAGACCAAGAAAGTGGACATCCCAAATGCTTGTAAATGTTTACCCATCAACTGGGGACGGCTTGAATGGTTCTCAAAGAAGGACATGCGCCCCCTTTCCTGAAAGGAAAAGTGAGACTGTTAACATACCTTTGAACATTTTAAATGTCAGTTGCCTCTGAATTGTTTTTATTTTTAAAGTTCTTTCTACAGCATCATCATTCTCCAAGTTAGTCAGTCGTGGCGTTATTGAGGAATAGAAGCATGAATGTTTTTTTTTTTTTTAAATCTCAACTAACTCTTTACTAAATTTTATTCTGTGGCAGCATGTTTGAAAATGTGTAGGTTTGGTCAACAAGTGCATAGTTTTTGAGTAAACACGAAAGAGCAGTTTTCACTGTTTCCTTCTACTTTTGTTTGACAAAACATCACAAATGAGTTGTTTGCCAAATGCCTGTTTCCCTAATCAGAAGGCAGCGTGTTACTGACAGCCTTATGTGGAGAAGGTCTCATGTGGAGGCACTGGGGAAATGCATATGTGGATTTCTATGCAGATTTTTCTCAGAGAAGTCTAACAAATTCATGTAGTCATATCTTAGGAAAGGAAATGTGTTGGGTAGCTTGAGCCTGCTGCCCATACAGGCTCTGTGTGTCTGCTGTGAAAGACCAAATATCATCCCAGTGGACCTGACCTAGTTGAACATAAATACACCATTGAGGATCAACTGGCTTCAGAATTAATAAAATTTATGAATAAATAGGATGGCCTTGCAAAGTGGCTGAACTAGAAGTGACTCTTAATTTTTTTTAAGCAATGTAGTAGGCTTTAGCTGCCCTCCTGATGACAAAATCTATGAAATGAAATGATTTTGTAGAAGGTGATTGGATACCTTTCCATTCGCATTTTGCAAGATTAGAAAATGAATTTAACCCATAAGAGGATCATAGTACAGAGCCTTGTATTTTTTAATAAGATGCTGATCCAGCCTAGGAACTGATGGTTATTGGGGCTGGTTTTACCATCCAAGTATTTGGCATTTTCCCTTTTTATTTGTAAGGTCTCTGAATGCTTGGGAATGTGGTTGTTAGTGCGTCTCAATTTCAGGTTTTGTTTTCCATACTCCCTGTTTTTCTGACCTGTCCCAACAACACAGCTCAATCTGCATCTGAAGTGATTACTTATGGAAATTGAGAGAGCTGGGCAGCTTGTGTGCTCCTGGACCCACTGGTGAAGCTCATTAAAGAATCAATCACCAATGAGGGCATTCATCCACAAGGGCTGGAAAGGGAGCACCCAGATCCTTCCTTCACTTGAGAATATCATTCAGAAAAGAGGAATATTTTTCAGTTCTTGCTCACGAAAGCTCAATTTTGAGAAGTCACCATAAAAGATGAGGCTGAGAATTATAATTGGGTCTTTGGTATAGAAAAAATTGTACCGTGTCTTTTGATTTTTTTTTTTTTTTTTTAATTTTAAATTCCCCCTAAAAGGTCGCTGGATACAAAGACAATCTCTGAATTTACTGAAGGGAATGCTACAAAGCTGTCCTGTACAGCTCTGTATTATGCCTATTTGTCATCCAGTAACAAACACACAAAATGGAATTCAATATAAGAATTTCTTTATTGTCTTTTAAAGATTTTCAAGAACTTATGTCCAAACAGTAATGAAAAATTTCTAATTTAAAAGAGAAAAGACAAAGGCCCCCACATTTGCCTTATATGGTATCTTCTCTGCCTTCAGAGTGGCAAATGTTGGAAATACATTTCGAGTTGCCCTTCATCCAGGTATCTTTTCAGCTCCCTTGCTTGGCAGGTGCATTTTTGACATGGTGGCCATTGCTTGCGTTCATGCTGAAGCGCCTCACTGCCCAGCTGAGTGCTGTCGTGTAGACAGGGTCATGGCTCCAGTGTGAACCTAGTCTCAATGCCATGTTGCATGTGGGGCTATTTGCTGGGTAACTGATTAGGTCCCAACCTGACGTCTCCGTTTTGGGTTCCAAATTGGACGTGGACATGATGACGTTGCCCCCATGTAACAGGGGCTCTGGGCTCCTCTGGTGGAAAGAGAAGCCATGCAGTGTTTGAATTCTGGGCCAGCCACTTGGTTGCTTTGCAAAGCACTTAACTTCTTGGGACATAATATTCTCATCGGGAAAAAAAAAAATGTGGAAAGAATAGTATCTATATCAGAGATAAGAAAGAAAGCCATTTTATAGAAGGTAGTTGTCTTGTTCACACTTTAAAAGATTGGAAAAGGTATTTAGACCAAAAGGAAATCATCATGAAGAACCTGATATTTTTTGTAAGATGGTGATCGAGCCTCAAAGCTGGTAATTGGGGCCACTTTATATATGGTTATGTGAATTCAATAAATTAGCTTTTGTAGGGGCACCTGGGTGCCTCAGTGGGTTAAGCCTCTGCCTTCAGCTCAGGTCATGGTCCCAGGGTCCTGGGATGGAGCCCCACATCGGGCTCTCTGCTCAGCAGGGAGCTTGCTTCCCTCCCTCCTTTCTGCCTGCATCTCTGCCTACTTGTGATCTCTGTCTGTCAAATAAATAAATAAAATCTTTTTTAAAAAATTAACTTTTGTAAAGTGGTTAGAACAGTGTCTGGCACACACTAAGGATTTCGTTTGTGTTAACTGTTGTTATTAACATAAACTCAGGTGTATGCTTATCACAGTCAAGGAAGCCCTTGCAGAGTCGTCGTTGAGAAATAAAATATTAAACAAAATGTGTAAGCTCTTTAAAATTTCACTTTATCTGTCAGGCATGGTGCCATTCACCTTATATCCATTATCTTGTTAAAGACTACATGATTCCTTGGAAAACCTATATTTTTTCTCTGTTGAAAGTGAATTAAACAATAAGTATTGAAGGAATAGGCATTTTCCGTTTTTATAGGTAGACCAAATATCCATTAATACAAGTTACATTTCTTTTCTGGAATGCCCCACATTATACCATCGTGCTTCATTCCTTTCAGTTTTTTTAAAAGTTCTTTTTTCATTTAGGAATGTATTTTTCATTTACCCATTTGGGGAGGTAGATAGCATAGGTATTATTGTTTCCAGTTTACAGATGAGGACCCTGAAGTTTTGTGAAATCGAGGGGAAGTGACCATCCAAGACCATAAACCAAGTTCATAGTCCAAGACCACTGTCGTAACCCAGAACCTCGCCTGGGCTGGGCCTCTACCCCAGCCCCATGACTGCTTCCCCACGCATCTGCTAAGCAGTCACTTCCAAGAGCTGAATAAAACCACCAGCTTTGCATGATTTCCAAAGCTATTGATTGCGCCCCTATTCTTCGTTCATCTTGTGGATAATAAATCCATCCATTTAAAGACAAGAAGAATTCAGTGTTCAGCTGTGGTCTGCTACACACATGTCCACTTTCCTTACATTTTCTTTGAACAGAACACAGTAAAATCTATTGTACAGCTCACCGGCGTGATATCGCTTTGATAGACACTGAGTGACCTAATATACACACTCCAGTGTACTCTAATCTGTGGTCTCCCAGCTCCCACTCGGCAGGAATTCTGAGATGTTGATGGAACCCCGTGATTTAACAGAGCAGCCGGGCTGCCCTTTCACCCCTCACACTGGTTCTGACAGCTGCCTGCCATGTGTAGAGAAAACCTCACAGGCTGAACCCCTGTCACAGAGTAAAGGTCCTTGAATAAACATACAAGCATGATCACGCTACCACTCTAGAATTAAACTGGGTTTTTTTTTTTTTTTTTTCAACTGAATTTGCAGTGGGGAAGTTTTAGAACTGAAGATCAGTAGCACCCCCAAAGCATGCCAAGTACCTTCTCTCTTTAAAAGTCAAACAAAATAACATGCACAGGAAGCCTAGGTCTTGTCCACACGTATTTGAATGGCCCTTCTTTTTCAAATGGATTAAGCTGGTTTGCCATTTTTGCACTCCAAAAAGTAGCAGGGCCTGCCAGAAATGATGTGCAGCGTCTCCTGGGTGAGTTAGGAAACTCGATTTGTTTCTTAAGCTATCAATTTAATCCACACTGCCTTTTTACTTTTATCAGGATATTCTTCAGGTAAAGAATGGAAGGAGGCTTTAGGCATGACTTCCATCCTAAATATAAAGTTGGTTAAAAAAAAAAAAAATCCCTCCTCGGCCCAAATAGCATTGTGCTTTATAATTCATTCTTTTCACATACAGTACCCTGCATTATCATGGCTAATGTTTTCCTGCTGAGCTGCCGTCATCTTTTGTCAAGCTGTCAGGGTATTAAATTGATGTACCTTCCACATTTGGATAGAGGTCATTATCCTGTTGCCTGGTTGCATTGCCTCTGCTGAGCAGGTTAACTGCTTGAGGTCTTTCATCTAGATAAATGTTTCGCCAGCACTTTTGCTCTGTGATGACATGAACTGTTCCTTAGAGGTCAAATAGTGATGTTATGATAAGTTGTTCCCTGTGTGTTCACAGATATGGAGAAGACTGGAGTCAAACTCCATCACAGACCTAAAAATAATGATAAATGCTCATCTTAGTACATGTCTCCCCAGGAATTTGTGGCTCTGTAAAACTGTGGACTTGTGTTTTAATTTTATATACAGAGAAAATGTTTGGACGTAAGTGTTTTATTGTTTCAAGTATCATGAATGAGTCCACAGAGTGTGCTGGAATTTACCCTGTAGTTCTGATGATGGCAGAAATAAATGACTCTGTGTGTGTGAGAGAGAGATAGTATGCATTATAAATTTGCAGGTTTTCTAATATAAAATAACATTTAGAGTACTTGTAAAGACCACAATATTAAACACCTTGGTACTGTCCACATGGGAAGACAAGCGGAAAGATACAATTAGATTGTTTCACTTTAGTGAAAACTGATTTGCTGATCAAAATAATGTCAGTAGCTTGTATTTGATTTTTTTGAGAGAGAGAGAGCGAAAAATACACATACTTATTTTAAGGGACAATTGGGGAAGGGTTGTATTTAATTTTTTATAATGAAGAATATACAATTAAAAAAGGAAAAATGATTTAAGTTGTTATAACCAAAAAACTTTTTTTAAACTTGTTTCTGAATTCCCAAGTTATCATTCCAGTCTTTTCCCCATCTTTTTTTACTGTGGTAAAATATGTATAATGTAAAATTTACCTACTTAACCATTTTCCAGAGTATAGTTCAGCACGATAATGAACTATACTCACCATGTTGATAACCCATCACCACCATCCATCTCCATAACTGTTCTCCTTCAGTGGTTTCCCAACTGATAAAGCAAGCTTTATCTCCACCGCTACCACGACTAGTGTTCTTATATGAGCTACAAGATGCTTTTTTGAGTAAATAGAATAAATTCTTTTAAATTTTTTTAAAATGCCACTTTAAACTATAGCCTCCTTTGAAATGTAAACACATGACATTATACAATTTTAGCCAAACTGCCTCATTTTAATGTTTGACTAACTTCATTTTATATCTAGGCTTTTAAAAAGATACACAGTTTTTTTCTTAATGCATACTATTATTTTCAACAATTGACCTAGATTTTAGATTAAATTGGTTTATTATTAAGAATCTCTTATGTACACTCCACAAATTTTATCCTAAAACAAATTTTAAATCCTGCCTAGAGGCACCATCTTTTTATTGAACTTAGAGTTAGTGAGGTCAAGTGCACTGGTATCTGCTGTTATGTGGCGTCAAAACAAACATGAGTGAGACAGTGAGAACCACCTTCAGTGGAAGACTCTGTATTCCCTTTCCTATGCAGTAATTATGTCACCATCAATGCCGTACTCCAAACTAGAAAGCTCAGCATCCTCCACACTGTGCCCTATCTCTTAACCAGAAATTGAGTGAGCCCCGGGGGCCTATCAGTCCTTTCTAAACATTGTCTTAAAGTCTATTTGCTTTTCTGCACTCCCCATTGTCTTCTAGCCTGGGTTGAGGCCCTCTTTCTTCCTCATCTGCGTCCTTAATTGTTTCTCTGCCTCTAGTTACAACTCCCATTTCTCACCACCATCCATCTTCCTCACTACTAAGAGTTTTCTTTCCAAAACACCAATCTGATCCGTCACTCCCTATGTAGAAAAGCTTGAGTCAGTCCCATTGGCTGGAGAATAGGGAGACTTACATCATCTGGCCCAGATCGATCTTCCCACCTAATCCTCCCCCTGACCCCACAAACCCCAAACCCTTTCAGGACTACAGCCAGGGAGACTCTCAGGGTGCTAAACATGCCTTCCGCTCCCGCTCCCTAGACCTGTTTCCCTCCCCATAGAAATGCCTCCTTCCTTATGCTCTCAGACTTATTCCCCTAAGAAACCTTTTTTTTAAAGTCTTTTTCTTTCTTTCTTTCTTTTTTTTTTTTTTTTACTTCTCCAGGAAAAGGTCATTGTTCCAGCTCTTTTACCTTGTACCTTACTGCTGCACTCACATTACAGTTTAATTTGGTTAATTTATATGTCTTCCTCATCAAATTATAAGTTCCTATAAAGCATGGAGCACATATTATCTGTAGTTTTCAAACTAGGATGAATCTGCCCCTCTACACCCAGACGCTTTCCTAATTTCCTATTCTGTACTAAAAATCGTCTTTTTTTTTTAAAGACTTTATTTATTTATTTGACAGATAGAGATCACAGTAGGCAGAGAGGCAGGCAGAGAGAGAGAGAGAGGAGGAAGCAGGCTCCCTGCCGAGCAGAGAGCCCGATGCGGGGCTCGATCCCAGAACTCTGAGATCATGACCTAGAGCCGAAGGCAGAGGCTTTAACCCACTGAGCCACCCAGGTGCCCCTAAAAATCATCTTCTTGAGAACACCTGCTACTTCACCTTTCCCAATGGCCCTTTTTCCCCTTCACCAGAGAAACCATCCTCTCACCCAATCCAGCCTTACCATGTAGTATTGCCTTCAGCTGTACAGACCTCCAGGCAACAAAGAAAGGGTACATCCACTTATACTTACCAGAAAGCCTCCTCTAATTGAAGTATCTAGACTTACTCTAGTAACAAACACTGTTCTCTAAGGGATACACCAACTTACCTGGGGAGAAAGGAAGCCACCTTCATCTACCTCACTGAGAGATGCATTTCCAATAAAAGTTTAGTTTTATTTTAATAGCTTATTTATTTATTTATTTATTTGACAGCTAGAGATCACAGGTAGGCAGAGAGACAGGCAGAGAGAGAGGAGGAAGCAGGCTCCCTGCTGAGCAGAGAGCCCAATGTGGGACTCGATCCCAGGACCCTGGGATCATGACCTGAGCCAAAGGCAGAGGCTTTATCCCACTGAGCCACCCAGGCGCCCCAACAGTCGTTTTTAATAGTGTAATATTTTATCACTTGGATCAATTTTCTTGGGAAATTTTTAAATAAATTAAAGGTCCTATATATATTTATGTTGTAGAGTATGAAAGAGTGATAATAGTCCAGGATAAGAATGCATTATATTAGGATAAAATTTTGTTAGAGAAGTGCAATGGAAGTTCAAGATAAGGGGAAACATATATGATGTAAAATTTCCAACTGTTAAAGAATAATTTGTTCATGTACTTTTTTAATGGAATATGGTAGCTCTATATAGTTATATTCCACTGACCCCACTTTAAAGAATGATGTAAAATCTTTAGCTTAAAATGTCAATATTTTCAGCAAGCCAAACATTACATCTTTTACGAGCATTCAAATTTATGATAAAAAATCCCATTTCAACTTTTTTAAAAAGATTTTATTTATTGTTCAGAGAGAGAGCTAGAGAGAGAGCAGGACTTGGGGTGGGGGGCAAAGGGAGAGGGAGAAGCAGGCTCCCCACTGAGCAAGGAGCCCAATGCAGGACTCAATCCTGGGACCCTGGGATCATGACCTGAGCCTAAGGCAGACGCTTAACCAACTGAGCCACCTAGGCGTTCCCCCCATTTCAACTTTAAAATGTGCAGAAGAATATATAGTATAACAGAAACATTAGTGGAGTAGTCAAGCAAAAGAAGGTTGAAGACTCTTAAAACGATCACATTCCAATCCTAGAAATGCAAAGCAAATGTATGGAATGTTTACCGCTATACCCTTGAAAAAGTTTTGGTTTTGTTGTTGTTTTTTACTGTTATTTTATTTTAATGTTATCCAAGTAGGCAAATTCACTTTGTTCCTAGTGTGCCAAACAATAACTATTATCGAAAGGCTAATCAGCATCCTTTAGGACTCATGTCTTTTGCCCATCCCTGTATCTGGCCCTAAGCCAAAGAACCTCACCAATGGCCAGGAGATCTGGAACTCACTGGATTTCTCATGTGCCTTCCCAACTTAATTAATTCCTGTGCTTGCTGCTGATCTAGCATGAAAGAGGCTGGGGGCAAGAGTTCAGCATGATTAGGGTTTGTAATTATATATTTGAGATATCAGTGTCATCCAACATTGTCATTAAATATACAACTTTGTAGCCTTGAATTTTTTTTGTTAATTGCACTCAGATACCAAGAGCTCAGGAACATTAGGTTAAATGTGTAAGAGGATCGTTTGTAATGGATCCACAGTCTTCAGATTCTCCTTGTGAGCTGAGATACCGAAACACAACCATATGATTCATTCCAGCCAGATGTTCCCCGCTAATAAACATCATCCATGTTCATCATGAAAGGTGTTTTGCCAGATGCTTGGGATACAGAATGCATCACAAATTCACAGTGCTCCTGTCTTCAAGGAGTTTACTTAGTTTTGGTGAAAAGTTTAAATAATAATGCAGTTCATGCTGTGGCTATTGAAGAGTCATAAAGGTAATTTTTAATGACACGTTGAAATATGCTGTATGCCTGCCTTTCCCTAAGTGAAAGAAACAGGTTGGTACTCGTATGTGCATAGAAATAAGAAAAATATAAGCAAAATGTTAACAGTGTTTTTCTCCTGATCAAGTAGAATTATGGGTGAGTTTCATTGCCTTTTTGCTCCTCTGTAACTTCTACAAAGAAGAGAGCCTTTTGATATTAAAGCCATTGTCATCGGGCTTGGAGATGACAGAGGTCTTAGGTATGAAGCTTTGGGCTGTGAACAAAAGAACAGACTATGAAGACAATGGGAGAACCTGCTTCCCTTAAGATCCTTTTTGGAGGTCAGAGCTGTAGGCCGGGCATTTACTCACTTACTCCTTTCAGCCCTGATTCCAGTCTGTGTTCTCTGGCAACCAGTTCCATTTTTGCTGGGAAGCCAGGAGGGACTGGAGACAGATGTGAACCATCTGCCATGAAGCTCTCATGTGGCACACACTTGGGCCTTGGTTGTCCATAGCCTACAGGAGTGAGTGCCTGATGGCGGACAAGGTAGGGTCTCTGTCTAACTCCCCTAGTGCCCCGTTATCTGCAGCTTGGCCAAGAGTTCCCTTAGCTTTTCCCATTGAAAACACATTGACACGTTTGCACTCAGGGACTTAGGAAATGGAGGTTGGAGTAGAGAGTACTTGGTCTTACAGTTAAGGCCTGACTTCAGCCCCACAAACTAGATCATCTAGAAAGTTCCTTAATGTCCTCAGTTTATATCAAGAAATATCATTCAGATGAGGATTGTACTACCTGTCATGCCTCCTTAAGGAGAATTTGAGAGAACAAAAGGGAAAAACGTAGATGGAACACACTCTTTTTTTTTTTTAAGGGAAGGCCTATAGAAATAGAAGAGATCACATTAGAAAAATCTAACTTTACACCGAGAGATTATCCAGAGACTCAGTTTCTATTGACATTTTAACCAACTCTTATTTTCATGAAAATGTTGAGGAATAAATTTTGCAGCAGAGAGGGAAATCACACACACATTATGCTAGCTGAAGTGCAGCTTTCCACAGCCTCACTGTTTACATGCGACAAGTAAACACCAGTTCTGAGGTTCACACTGTAAACCTCTAATGCTTAGTTAACTTCTAAGGGATTTAATCAAGCTACAGGATATATGATTCAAAGGCAAAAAAAAAAAAAAAGTAATAAAAAAATTCTTTCTATGGCAAGGAAAAAGCAGATTGTTTCCATTAATTTTATGAGTAATTATGTTTTTGTTGGCTGAAAATGAAACCCTGGACAGGGGTGGTGCACAGTGGGAGGGAGGACTTACTGGAACAGCACAAGGTTTGTGTCACAGACGTGCCTCACTACACAGTCACATAAACACACGTGCACATAGACCGGCTGCCGCATCTGAGGACACACAGACATGGGCTCTCCCTCTCACCAAGCTGGCTTCCCCTCCCAGCTTTTCCTCTCCTGGCCTCTGGTTCTGCTCTACTCTGATCTCAGTGGCTCTCCTCTCCTCTCCTCAGCATTTCCTATCAGCCTCTGAGCCCCTCCTCTCTTTGCTTTGAACAGTCTTGAATTTCTGCACTTTTCTTCATTCTCTCACCTCACACCTGTATTTCTGTGAGAGTTCCTCTGGGCTCCCCCAGCCAATGAAACAAACATTTGTGGAATGCTTGCCATGACGACAGGCTCTCCCTTGTTCCCCTCTACCCTGACGGTGACGTGTAATAAGTCTTCCAAAATGCTGTTTGCATCATGTCATTTCCCTTCTCGGCAATCTAAAGTGACCCTTTATGTCTTTCTACCACCAATCTAGCCTCTTCTGTTTGGATTTCAAGATCTTTCACATTCTGACTCCCTCCTTCTAGAATCTACCCCAAAATTCCCACTTTCTCTGCTCAGACCGTTTCCTGTCTCCATGTTTCATTTTTTCATTTTCCCCATTCGAATCCATTGAACACCTACTTTATATGTGCCAGGCACAGTGCTAAGTGCCTAATAGTAAGATGTGGTTACTTCCATTAGAAGCTCCAAGAGTCTAAAGGTGGAACTATGTCAGGGAACAGTATAATACCATGTGGTCAGGGTTCTGTAATGGTTGTACCGTGTGCTGGGTAAGTTGGTGGAAAGTGACTGCTGAGTCCACCTGAAGCAAGCTGCCAGTTTTGTCCAGAGAGACCAAAGATATTGTCCAGAGGAGACCAAAACCAGACCAAGGAAATAGAGAGCTGAGAGTCAAAAGCCGGTGTGCCTACCTCGTGCTAAGAACCTGATCTAAATCCCAAGCACAGGAATAGACCTTCAGATGAGGAAGGAGTCAAGAGTCGGATGAAAGGAGAGTCAGAAGCAGAGCATGCAAGGACCAGAGGGTAGGTCCTAGACAGTCACAGAGAGCAGTGCCAGAATGTGGAGGGCTCATCTTTATTAAATGGTGGGTGTTTGGCTGAGAAGCACCAAACTGTTGAGGTGAAGGCAGTAGTGGGAACCAACACAAGGAAGCACAGGATTACTGTGGCTCAAGCACAAAATACATGTTGGAAGTAGTTATGATGGGAAAGGAAAGTTAGTGTCATATTGAAGAGGTTTTTTTGTTTGTTTGTTTTTAAGATTTTATTTATTTGACAGAGAGGTCACAAGTAGGCAGAGAGGCAGGTAGAGGTTGGGGGGTGGGGAAGCAGGCTTCCTGCTGAGCAGAGAGCTCGATGTGGGGCTTGATCCCAGGACCCTGAGATCATGACCTGAGCTGAAGGCAGAGGCTTAACCCACTGAGCCACCCAGGTGCCCCCATATTGAAGAATTTTGATTGCCCATCCCAGGTGTATGGATTTTATTCTGTTTGCCATTAGGGGTGGGGTCATTGGAAAGGAGGTTGGCCAGGCAGCAGGGTTGGAGCAGGTCACTGTGAACTCATGAGTGACTGTCCCAGACACAAGCTCTAGGGAGGAGCAAGAGGAGAACACCTTTTTCTAATTTGTATAAAGGCCCAATATATATTGCACATGGTACCCCAGTTGTCATTTGTAGTTTAGGAAAAGGATTCTAGCAACAAATATTTGTTCTTGGGTTCAATTAACATTTATTGAGCACCTCCTATATTCTAGATGCCATTGTAGGTCCTGGGTGCTCATGGGTAAATAAGACAGAACATCTCCACCCTCAGAACCCAGAGAAAGTAAGCAATGATGGTAGAAATCCGAGAACTATTTAGAAAGATGACGCCTTACCCTTTGCCTTTCTCTATCCAATTCTGCCCACTGTGTAAAGTTCAGCTCAGTTCAGCCATCTTCCCCAGCAGGTGCCCCTCTTGATCTCCTTCCCCAGACCTTCTAGTTTAACACTTTTCTTAAACACTCTGATACTTAGCTTTTTTTTTCTGATTACAGAAATAATATATGTTCTATATAGGAATTTTTAAAACAATATAAGTACATAATATAAAGAGAACATACTCCATAATCTCACTAAGTATAACCACTTACTATCAGTATTAGTATAAGGGAAAGTCTGATCTATTACTTCTTTACAGCCCCAGTATATCCCTGGCATCATCCTCATCTTCATCATTACAAAATGGGAAGATCACTTCCAAAATTATGGTGTTATTTTCTTTTTTAAGATTTTATTTATTTATTTGACAGACAGAGATCACAAGCAGGCAGAGAGGCAGGCGGGGGTGGGGGGAAGCAGGTTCCCCACTGAGCAGAGAGCCCGATGAGTAACTCAATCCCAGGACCCTGAGATCTTGACCTGAGCGGAAAGCAGAGGCTTAACCCCCTGAGCCACCCAGGCGCCCCAAAGTTAGGGTTTTAGACTTTGTACCTGGAGAGAGTACAGGATTCTTCTGTTTTACAACTTTATTGAGATATATCTCATATACCATAAAGCTTACCCATTTCAAATGTACAGTTCAGTGGTTTTTAGTAGATTCGCAGGAGTTGTGCAGACATCACCACAATCTTAATTCCAGAACATTTCATCACTCTAAAAAGAAATCCTGTAGCCATCAGCTGTCACTACACATTCCTATAGGCCTACATCCCCCAGGGCCCCAGACAACCAGTAGTCTGCTTTCCGTTTCTGTGAATTTTTTTTTTTTTTGTATTTAAAGATTTTATTTATTTATTTGACAGAGAGAGATCACAAGTAGACGGAGAGGAAGGCAGAGAGAGAGAGAGAGGGAAGCAGGCTTCCCGCTGAGCAGAGAGCCCGATGCGGGACTCGATTCCAGGACCCTGAGATCACGACCTGAGCCGAAGGCAGCGGCCTAACCCACTGAGCCACCCAGGCGCCCCCGTTTCTGTGAATTTGAGATTCTAGACACTTCACATCTGTGGAATCATACAACATGCAGTCTTTTGTGACTGGCTTCTTCCACTTTAGTGTCGTATTTTCAGGGTTCATCCATATTGCTGCTTGCATCAGTATTCTGTTTCCTTCTTTCATTCTTTTCTTTTTTGTTTCCAGAGTAATTCTCCGTTCTATTCTTCTACCACATTTTATTTATCCTGTCTTCCGTTGACAGACGTTTGGGTTGTTTCCACTCCTTAGCTGTGAGGAATAACATTGTTGTGAGTGTGAAAGTGGCTGCTTTATTTTATATCCCCACCAGCAATGCGTGAGGATTCCAGTTCCTCCACATTTTCATAGGGTTCCTTTGAACCCTATGTTCAAAGTAGCTGCCTCTACTCTGGACTAGAAGGTTCTCAAGTAGGCTGGATGCCTGTTAATTATCCGTTCGTTGTATGTTGTATATAAAAGTTTTGCCTTCCAAGTTTATGGTAAAGTCTGAAAAGCTGCTTTTGAGTGAATCCTTCTCTTTGGGAAAAAATATTTAGACGGATTGATGTTCTTCACCAGAGGGACACATTTGATTATAGTCTTTCTTTCAGCAATTACATGAATCCAGAGTTGTTTTGTTTTGTTTTGTTTTTTAGTTTGTTTTTTTCTTTAAATTCTGAGACAGAAACTGAGAGCCTGAATTTAGATATCAAGAGTTCAGGACTATTACTGACCCTATAGAATCTGTGCTACCTAAAACATTTTCTTTGAGGGTCAGTTGGTTATAGACTTTAAGGGAAAGTTAGGCACATGAGATTTTTATATTACTGAAGATGTAACATTCCTGGAAATAACAAATACAATAGATCTGCAAGAGAAAATACCTTCAAAAACAGGCTAATGGTGGAATATTAGCTCAATTGAAGCATGAGACTAGGTTCAGGATTAAATAAAGCATTGATAGAGAAGGTATTAACAACAGTACATAATTATGTCTGTGTCATCACATCTCTTTAAAATTTTTTTCTAATTCCTTTAAACATAATAATTCCTCTTTGTCCTTACTAACTTACTCTATTTTTATTTGAAAATATACTTAAATATTGTTAGGTACTCCTTTGGTAAGTTCTTTGCCATATGCCCAGTTAAGACATCCCTCTCTTTTTTCATATTGCAGTTAGAATGCCTGAGAATCAGTAACAGCTACTTCCATGTTCATTTTAAACCCAAACTTTAACGGCACATGGGTGGCTCAGTCAGTTCAAATGTCTGACTCTTGATTTTGGCTCCGGTCATGATCTCAGGGTCGTGAGATCGAGCCCTACATCGGGCTCTTTGCTCAGCAGGGAGTCTGCTAGAGCTTCTCTCACTCCCTCTGCTCCTTTGTGCACTCTCCCTCTCTCTTCCTAAAATAAATAAATAATTCTTTTAAAAAATTTTTAAGAAGTAAATCCAAACTTTAGTGAGGGCAAGTGTCACAGGAAGTATGTGGAAATCTCTTAAGACAGATGGTCAGCAACTTCTTCCAAATATATTTATGAAGATGGTGATGTTCTAAGAGTGTTACTTCAGTGTTTCTCATGTATTTAAATTCATACCCTTTATTACCGGTGATGAACATTATAACAAAATGGAAGTGTTAATCTGTTCTTGATGGAAATGAGAAGTAGTAGTACAGATTAGTGTTTTTCTCCTCTCAAACTAAAAGCAATATCCAGACTAAACAGAGTCCTCAGTGCTGGTGGAATTCCCTAGAATTGTACGCAGCAGTCAATACCTTCCCCTTGGATTCTGAGTTCACCAGCTAAGAGCTAGGAGCTCAGGACCAAGGTGTATCTACACACACATGTGTGTATCTACAACACATGTGTAGATATATAAATAAGATATAGATTAGGCAGGTAGGTAGGTAAGTAGGTGGGTAGGTAGGTAGATAGATAGACAAATGGACATAGGAAACATACAACTATCATGTTTAGAGTAAGAAATTCGGAATCTCTAGTTAAAGTTTTAGATAAAAATTACTAAATCCAAATCTTTTGTCTTGGTGCTCATTATAAAATATGGTTATAGAGAAACTAGTTATTGGATGAAGACGATAATTCCATTGCCTTATTGCCAGCATTATATGGTACCTCAAAATAACATATGACTGTGGAACAACAGAATCTCATTATGTTGTATAATTGTTGATTGCTTTAGAGATTAGAGATTCAAACCTAGTTTCCTTTCTGGGAACAAGAGGCGATAATAAGAGCATGTTAACTTAAAGGGCGAATCTTTAACTGAGAAATGACCAAAGTGCCTTAAAATATGGAGGTTCTTGATTTTCTTTTTTCATACATGTGTTTTATGTGTTTGTAGCTAAAGAAGTTGAGTAATAGTTGGCATTTATGATTATTTCTATTTAGATATCTTTTTCTTCTTTATCATTTCACTAATGCCTTGAATAGATATCATTACCAAAGAAAAAAAATCACAAAATAATGCAATTTGGATATACATTGCTCAGCCGGAAACACATTTTACTTCTTCATTTTTTTTTTTCTGAACAATTTTCTCTTAAACATAAGGATATTTAGCAAAGCTTTAGACAGTGCTGACCAATTAAGCCAAATGCCAGACAAGTCTAGTTTTCCATTGCAATTACCAAGCATTACCATCTCACCAACCTGCAGTTACGGGGTCAGTAGTTATTTGGCGCATTTTGTGTGGGTGTGTTAATTACACAAATAATTAGTAAATACATTCTTATTGAAAAGTATCCAAATAACACATTACTGTAGCTAGTAGAATTTTAGAGTTTCCACCCTGCAGCAAATCTTGATCTCTTTTCAGAGGTAGCCACCATTACCAGTTGATATCTATCTTTCCAGATCCTTTTTGAAATACATGATCTGTCATGCTTATGATTTCAAAAAATGCTATTAGTTGAATTTTACTCAGACTCAAATTATCTTAAGCTCAATTTACCCAGCATGAGAATGATATTCAGATGAGAATCCCAAGCTTTTCACTGGATGCCTGGAAACTCTTCTCTTACCAGAATGAAAAAACACAAGCAAAAATAAAACAGTCTAAATCTTGGCAGATGTATCCAGTACTACTCTTCATTTTTTAACATAAAAACATGCATTTTCTTATATGACTTGTAGTATTTTTCTCATTACCTTCTCAAATTTTGTTCCATTGCCTTTCAGAAGTGAATCTTGTCTCCTGCCATCACAGTAAAGCAGAAAGAGTATGAGATTTAGAATAGTAGAATCTGGGTACAAGTTTCAACTTGGCCATTTACTAGTTGTGAGTCCTTAAGGAAATTTTGTAGATTCTCCACCCTTCGTTTTCCTTATTGGAATAAAGAGTGACAAAACCAACCAGCTCACTAGGATTGTTTTGAAGAGTTGATAAGTTGTAGTTTTTGTCTGAGGACTTATGATCCGAATTAGACCTGAAAGGCATGTATCTTTCAGAATGGACTAGGTTTTGCTATGGCTTATCATGATGCATGTTTATTTCTTGCTCACACGGTGTGTTCAGTATGACTGGGGGCTCTGCTAAGAGACATAGGCTAACAGAGGTTCCATCTCCACCTGTCCTTCCTCAGTCACCTTGGCAGGGGGAAGAGACGTGACAAGATGAACACTGGCCCTTGAACCAGCCACCTAGAGGTGCTCATTTCATTGGTCCAAGTAGGCTGAGTGACCATGCTAACTTCGGGGGAGATAGAAGAGCATTGCACTGAGGGTCCCAAAGATAGAGAGCTGGAAAGCAGTCACTAACATACTAATGACAGCCACAGAAATGTTAGCAAACCTTAGAGATAATGTAAAGCCTTTCTCGGGAAGGGTGAGAAGTCATTCCTGTTACTGCCTTTGATCTCAGAGATAGGAAAGATTTCCAACGGAGGAAAACAAGTGTGGGAATGAAAATGAGAGCCTCGTGTGAGTGTCAGGCATGGAAAGGAATGCAGGTCAAGGACTTCAGTAAGGAAAGAGAGTGAGGGAGGAGGGGGTGGCAGAGTGAAACGCCACTGAGGGGGTCTCAGTGCGACTAGAGATCGAGCCCCTTCTGGGTCTGAAGAGGGTTGCAAACTGCAGCCTGAGCCAACTCCCCTCAGCCTCCTGAGCTCATCGTCAGATGTGGTATGTCTGCCCCATGCAGATGGTTTCACAGCCTCTTGACTCCACCTTTGTGCTCAGCTCCTGGTCGTGCTTCTGGTGTCTGGTCTGACTGTTGGCACTGTGTTCTTGCTTTTGGCTTTTGTCCAACTCCTCACACTTCTTTATTGTGGAAGATCAGCTACCGGGGTCAGCAACACACACCATGGCCTCCAGGCTTCATAGGCCACTAAAACAATCAGAGCAAGGTTTTCTATCCCTCTATTCCCTCAGAACCTCTAAAGAACATCCCGTTTTCTTGTTGCTTGAAAGTAAGGGAGGTGAACCTCCCTCTTATTTAAGAGAAAGACCTATCAAATGGAAAAAGTTTAAATGTCATTATGCCAAGCCTAGTTTTTCCTTACACTTCCTCTGCTTTGCCATAATTGCAGAAGGGTTCTGAGTTTGCAAGATGCTTAGGACCCCATCTCTTCATGTTTAGAATTTGTCTTTAGAATAGTCCTTCTGTATCACCAACTGACATTCAGATGGTGTGGGTGTGTGTAGGAGTGCGTTCAGGGGAGGGAGAGTGAAGGACAAGGAAATGAAAACGTTCAAGGAGGGGAAATGAGGAATGGCCTTGTTGCATCTAAACAGGTGCAAAACTCTGGTCAAAAATGTACATGAATATATACATACTTGATTTTGAAACTCTTAGTCCCTTCTTTATTACTACTCAGGGAAAGAAATGGCATAAAATTAAGTTGTATAAAAGTAATATTACGTGGATCACAGAACTGAGGCAGTTCTGTGCAAATGCCCTTGAACACCAAACCAGCAGGCAGATCTGTTTGAGGAGCAAGGTAGAGGGACAGTTAGGTATGGTTGCCATGGCAACGTTGTACCACGTGGGCTAAGAGGCATCCCCAACTCCACATTTTCCTTTTCCCTCCTTAACTGGTTCCTGAAGATTTGCAGTCTTTGGGATCTCAGTGCCACCATGCTGGGTCACAGAGGGACACCATAAACCATAAGCCTTCCTTGTCTCCTAGCAAGGAAGGAACAAGTAATTCACGAGCCCAGGATGAACAGGGTGCAAGTGTCGAGAGAGTTCAGCCAAGAAGATGAAAGTGAGCAAGTGCCATTGGTATGCCGAGCTTCCAGACCAAGGTCTGGTACACCACAACTGTAAAATGACAGACCCAGAGTGAGACGACAGAAGCCAAGTCAGTCTGTGAAGAGCAGAAACAGGAGACCATGAGTTGGTCTTCTGATGATAAGAATAAACACTGTTACTGGTAAGAGAAACAAAACTTTGTCCAGAGAATAGGAATATGAAGTATTTCTCTAATAGCTTCAGCTCTGTTAACCATAAAATATAAAACACCCTCCTTTTGCAGGTGGGGACCAGAGGCCCAATAAATCTCTAGCTTCTCGGGAGAGTTGTCTGCAGCCCTCTCTGAGAGAGAAAACATAGGAGACCATATTAAAAACAATTACAAATTCTTGGCCGATAATAGGAAATAGGAATAGGAAATTTACCTTAAAAGGAAAAATAAGAGTTCAGGGTCATTGGCAAAGCTATGAGAAGCTCTCAATAATCTTGGTTTTCGTAGTACTAAAACGATAACTATAACATGAAATGAAGTGATAATCATTGCCATTGAATATAATTAGTAAGAATGGGTACAATGAAGTTAGTTTCCATTGATCTGTTATCTGCATTAATGTTGGTACATCACTGATAATGACTTTAATAGAGAAGAAAAGGGAAGGAGGAATGAAGGATTGTGTGTGGGGAAAAAGAGTCTGACTCAGCTCCTCATAGTCTGAGGTTCATCTATTTTAGATCCCTATTCAGCTCCCTGTGTAGGATCCATAGCTCCCATTTCTGCTTTTCTTGCTGGCAGTTAGTTGCCTTCATCAGATAAAATGGACCAGGTTCCATCTTTCTTGAAGGAAACATGATATACAAACTGAATGAGATTTTTTAGTTTGTTTTGTTTTTATTTGGTTGGTTGTATTTTTATCACTGAGGGAGGGTGTAAGAAATCATGTAAGCCTTTTCCCCTTAACAGAAATCTCCCTAGACTGTGCGCTTGCTCAAAAGGAATTACCTTCAAACACTTAACCTTCACAGAAGGTATTTCCTCTGCAGTATGCTCTGAAATTATGGCTAGATCATGGAAATGCTCATGATGGTTCAACATTCTGACACTCTAATCCTGAGGTCCTTGACCTGGGGTCCCCGAATCTATTAATGGAATCAGCTCAGACTGTATGAAAAAATCTGCATGTAGTTTTAGCGATGTCATTTTCTGAAGAGAATTCATTGGTGTTCCTCTGGTTCTCAAGTTTGGCAGTAACTCAGAAAGTTTTAAGAATCATCACAGCCTGGAGGAGGAGTCAAGATGGCGGAGAAGTAGCAGGCTGAGACTACTTCAGGTAGCGGGAGATCAGCTAGATAGCTTATCTAAAGATTACAAACACCTACAAATCCAACGGGAGATCGAAGAGAAGAACAGCAACTCTAGAAACAGAAAATCAACCACTTTCTGCAAGGTAGGACTGGCGGAGAAGTGAATCCAAAGCGACCAGAAGATAGACCGCGGGGGGAGGGGCCGGCTCCCGGCAAGCGGTGGAGCAACGGAGCACAAAATCGGGACTTTTAAAAGTCTGTTCCGCTGAGGGACATCGCTCCAGAAGCTTAACTGGGGTGAAGCCCACGCGGGGTCAGCGTGGCCTCAGGTCCCTCAGGGTCACAGAAGGATCGGGGGTGTCTGAGTGTCGCAGAGCTCACAGGTATTAGAACAGGGAAACCGGCTACAGAGACAGAGCCGAGGAGTGACTCTCAGCTCGGGGTTACCTTGAACCGGTCGCAGGCTCGGTTGGCTCGGAGCGGGGCCGGAGGCCAGGGTGGCGGGAGTCATTGGGCGCTGTTCTCTGGGGGCGCACTGAGGAGTGGGGCCCCGGGCTCTCGGCTCCTCCGAGCCGGAGACTGGGAGGCCGCCATCTTCATTCCCGCCCTCTGGAACTCTACGGAAAGCGCTCAGGGAACAAAAGCTCCCGAAAGCAAACCAGAGTGGATTACTCAGCCCGGCCCCGGGTAAGGGCGGTGCAACTCCACGTGGGGCAAAGACGCTTGAGAATCACTACAACAGGCCCCTCCCCCAGAAGATCAGCAAGAAACCCAGCCAGGACCAAGTTCACCTACCAAGGAGTGGAGTTTCAATACCAAGGAGAGCGACGGAATTCCAGAGGAGGAGAAAGCAAAGCACGGAACTCATGGCTTTCTCCCCATGATTCTTTAGCCTTGCAGTTAAATTAATTTTTTTTCTTTTCTTTTTCAATTTTTTTTCTTCTTCTGCTAAATTTTTTTAACTTTTACCCTTTTCTTTTTTAACATTTTTTAACTAGTTTATCTAATATATATATATTTTTTTCCTTTTTATACTTTTTCTTTATTGGTTTTCTTTTTTTAATTTTTTTTTCTTTCTTTCTCAACCTCTTTTTATCCCCTTTCTCCGCCCCCCCCCCCCCCCCACGATTTGGGATCTCTTCTGATTTGGCTAAAGCATATTTTCCTGGGGTTGTTGCCACCCTTTTAGTATTTTACTTGCTCCTTCATATACTCTTATCCGGACAAAATGACAAGGCGGAAAAATTCACCACAAAAAAAAGAACAAGAGGCAGTACCAAAGGTTAGGGACCTAATCAATACAGACATTGGTAATATGTCAGATCCAGAGTTCAGAATGACGATTCTCAAGGTTCTAGCCGGGCTCGAAAAAGGCATGGAAGATATTAGAGAAACCCTCTCAGGAGATATAAAAGCCCTTTCTGGAGAAATAAAAGAACTAAAATCTAACCAAGTTGAAATAAAAAAGGCTATTAATGAGGTGCAATCAAAAATGGAGACTCTGACGGCTAGGATAAATGAGGCAGAAGAAAGAATTAGCGATATAGAAGACCAAATGACAGAGAATAAAGAAGCTGAGCAAAAGAGGGACAAACAGCTACTGGACCACGAGGGGAGAATTCGAGAGATAAGTGACACCATAAGACGAAACAACATTAGAATAATTGGGATTCCAGAAGAAGAGGAAACAGAGAGGGGAGCAGAAGGTATATTGGAGAGAATTATTGGAGAGAATTTCCCCAATATGGCAAAGGGAACAAGCATCAAAATCCAGGAGGTTCAGAGAACCCCCCTCAAGATCAATAAGAATAGGTCCACACCCCGTCACCTAATAGTAAAATTGACAAGTCTTAGTGACAAAGAGAAGATCCTGAAAGCAGCCAGGGAAAAGAAGTCTGTAACGTACAATGGTAAAAATATTAGATTGGCAGCAGACTTATCCACAGAGACCTGGCAGGCCAGAAAGAGCTGGCATGATATATTCAGAGTACTAAACGAGAAAAATATGCAGCCAAGAATACTATATCCAGCTAGGCTATCATTGAAAATAGAAGGAGAGATTAAAAGCTTCCAGGACAAACAAAAACTGAAAGAATTTGCAAATACCAAACCAGCTCTACAGGAAATATTGAAAGGGGTCCTCTAAGCAAAGAGAGACCCTAAAAGAAGTAGATCAGAAAGAAACAGAGACAATATACAATAATAGTCACCTTACAGGCAATACAATGGCACTAAATTCATATCTCTCAATACTTACCCTGAATGTTAACGGGCTAAATGCCCCAATCAAAAGACACAGGGTATCAGAATGGATAAAAAAACAAAACCCATCTATATGTTGCCTACAAGAAACTCATCTTAAACCCGAAGACACCTCCAGGTTTAAAGTGAGGGGGTGGAAAAGAATTTACCATGCTAATGGACATCAGAAGAAAGCAGGAGTGGCAATCCTTATATCAGATCAATTAGATTTTAAGCCAAAGACTACAATAAGAGATGAGGAAGGACACTATATCATACTCAAAGGAACTATCCAACAAGAAGATCTAACAATTTTAAATATCTATGCCCCTAACGTGGGAGCAGCCAACTATATAAACCAATTAATAACAAAATCAAAGAAACATATCAGCAATAATACAATAATAGTAGGGGACTTTAACACTCCCCTCACTGAAATGGACAGATCATCCAAGCAAAAGATCAACAAGGAAATCAAGGCCTTAAATGACACACTGGACCAGATGGACATCACAGATATATTCAGAACATTACATCCCAAAGCAACAGAATACACATTCTTCTCTAGTGCACATGGAACATTCTCCAGAATAGATCACATTCTTGGTCCTAAATCAGGTCTCAACAGTTATCAAAAGATTGGAATCATTCCAGGCATATTTTCAGACCACAATGCTCTGAAGCTAGAACTCAATCACAAGAGGAAATTTGGAAAGAGCCCAAATACATGGAGGCTAAACAGCATCCTTCTAAAGAATGAATGGGTCAACCAGGAAATTAAAGAAGAATTGAAAAAATTCATGGAAACAAATGATAATGAAAACACAACGGTTCAAAATCTGTGGGACACAACAAAGGCAGTCCTGAGAGGAAAATATATAGCGGTACAAGCCTTTCTCAAGAAACAAGAAAGGTCTCAGGTACACAACCTAACCCTACACCTAAAGGAGCTGGAGAAAGAACAAGAAAGAAACCCTAAACCCAGCAGGAGAAGAGAAATCATAAAGATCAGAGCAGAAATCAACGAAATAGAAACCAAAAAAACAATAGAACAAATCAACGAAACTAGGAGCTGGTTCTTTGAAAGAATTAATAAGATTGATAAACCCCTGGCCAGACTTATCAAAAAGAAAAGAGAGAGGACCCAAATAAATAAAATCATGAATGAAAGAGGAGAGATCACAACGAACACCAAAAAAATACAGACAATTATAAGAACATACTATGAGCAACTCTACGCCAACAAATTTGACAATCTGGAAGAAATGGATGCATTCCTAGAGACATATAAACTACCACAACTGAACCAGGAAGAAATAGAAAGCCTCAACAGACCCATAAGCAGTAAGGAGATTGAAACAGTCATCAAAAATCTCCAAACAAACAAAAGCCCAGGGCCAGACGGCTTCCCGGGGGAATTCTACCAAACATTTAAAGAAGAACTAATTCCTATTCTCCTGAAACTGTTCCAAAAAATAGCAATAGAAGGAAAACTTCCAAACTCATTTTATGAGGCCAGCATCACCTTGATCCCAAAACCAGACAAGGATCCCAACAAAAAAGAGAACTACAGACCAATATCCTTGATGAACACAGATGCAAAAATTCTCGCCAAAATACTAGCCAATAGGATTCAACAGTACGTTAAAAGGATTATTCACCACGACCAAGTTGGATTTATTCCAGGGCTGCAAGGTTGGTTCAACATCCGCAAATCAATCAATGTGATACAACACATTAATAAAAGAAAGAACAAGAACCATATGATACTCTCCATAGATGCTGAAAAAGCATTTGACAAAGTACAGCATCCCTTCCTGATCAAAACTCTTCAAAGTGTAGGGATAGAGGGCACATACCTCAATATTATCAAAGCCATCTATGAAAAACCCACGGCAAATATCATTCTCAATGGAGAAAAACTGAAAGCTTTTCCGCTAAGGTCAGGAACACGGCAGGGATGTCCGTTATCACCACTGCTATTCAACATAGTACTAGAAGTCCTAGCCTCAGCAATCAGACAACAAAAGGAAATTAAAGGCATCCAAATCGGCAAAGAAGAAGTCAAACTCTCACTCTTCGCAGATGATATGATACTATATGTGGAAAACCCAAAAGACTCCACTCCAAAACTGCTAGAACTTGTACAGGAATTCAGTAAAGTGTCAGGATATAAAATCAATGCACAGAAATCAGTTGCATTTCTCTACACCAACAACAAGACAGAAGAAAGAGAAATTAAGGAGTCAATCCCTTTTACAATTGCACCCAAAACTATAAGATACCTAGGAATAAACCTAACCAAAGAGACTAAGAATCTATACACAGAAAACTATAAAGTACTCATGAAAGAAATTGAGGAAGACACAAAGAAATGGAAAAATGTTCCATGCTTCTGGATTGGAAGAATAAATATTGTGAAAATGTCTATGCTACCTAAAGCAGTCTACACATTTAATGCAATTCCTATCAAAGTACCATCCATTTTTTTCAAAGAAATGGAACAAATAATCCTAAAATTTATATGGAACCAGAGAAGACCTCGAATAGCCAAAGGAATATTGAAAAAGAAAGCCAAAGTTGGTGGCATCACAATTCCGGACTTCAAGCTCTATTACAAAGCTGTCATCATCAAGACAGCATGGTACTGGCACAAAAACAGACACATAGATCAATGGAACAGAATAGAGAGCCCAGAAATAGACCCTCAACTCTATCGTCAACTAATCTTCAACAAAGCAGGAAAGAATGTCCAATGGAAAAAAGACAGCCTCTTCAATAAATGGTGTTGGGAAAATTGGACAGCCACATGCAGAAAAATGAAATTGGATCATTTCCTTACACCACACACAAAAATAGACTCAAAATGGATGAAGGATCTCAATGTGAGAAAGGAATCCATCAAAATCCTTGAGGAGAACACAGGCAACAACCTCTTCGACCTCAGCCGCAGCAACATCTTCCTAGGAACATCGCCAAAAGCAAGGGAAGCAAGGGCAAAAATGAACTATTGGGATTTTATCAAGATCAAAAGCTTTTGCACAGCAAAGGAAACAGTTAACAAAACCAAAAGACAACTGACAGAATGGAAGAAGATATTTGCAAATGACATATCAGATAAAGGGCTAGTGTCCAAAATCTATAAAGAACTTAGCAAACTCAACACCCAAAGAACAAATAATCCAATCAAGAAATGGGCAGAGGACATGAACAGACATTTCTGCAAAGAAGACATCCAGATGGCCAACAGACACATGAAAAAGTGCTCCACATCACTCGGCATCAGGGAAATACAAATCAAAACCACAATGAGATATCACCTCACACCAGTCAGAATGGCTAAAATTAACAAGTCAGGAAATGACAGATGCTGGCGAGGATGCGGAGAAAGGGGAACCCTCCTACACTGTTGGTGGGAATGCAAGCTGGTGCAACCACTCTGGAAAACAGCATGGAGGTTCCTCAAAAAGTTGAAAATAGAACTACCCTATGACCCAGCAATTGCACTGCTGGGTATTTACCCTAAAGATACAAACGTAGTGATGCGAAGGGGCACGTGCACCCGAATGTTTATAGCAGCAATGTCTACAATAGCCAAACTATGGAAAGAACCTAGATGTCCCTCAACAGACGAATGGATAAAGAAGATGTGGTATATATTCACAATGGAATACTATGCAGCCATCAAAGAAATGAAATCTTGCCATTTGCGACGACGTGGATGGAACTAGAGGGTATCATGCTTAGCGAAATAAGTCAATCGGAGAAAGACAACTATCATATGATCTCCCTGATATGAGGGAGAGGAGATGCAACATGGGGGTTAAGGGGGTAGGAGAAGAGTAAATGAAACAAGATGGGATTGGGAGGGAGACAAACCATAAGTGACTCTTAATCTCACAAAACAAACTGAGGGTTGATGGGGGGAGGGGGGGTTGGGATGGGGGTGGGATTATGGACACTGGGGAGGGTATGTGCTATGGTGAGTGCTGTGAAGTGTGTAAACCTGGTGATTCACAGACCTGTACCCCTGGGGATAAAAATATATTATATGTTTATAAAAAATAAAATTAATTAAAAAAAAAAAAAAGAATCATCACAGCCTGAAGGGCACCTGGGTGGCTCTGTTGATTAAGCATCTGACTCTTGATTTTGGCTCAGGTCATGATCTCAGGGTTGTGAGGGCTCCATGCTGGTCATGGAGCTTGCTTAAGATTCTCTCTCTAACCCTCCCCTGCCTCTCTCACAAAGGACAAAAAAAAAAAAAAAAAAGAGGAATTACTGTGACATATGTAGTGCTTAGAAAAATAGCCCTCCAGTGATCATGATTACATACTTTTTAACAGAAAACTCTCATTGCCGTGAATTGTTTTCTAGTCTCTCTAAATTATGTCTTTGCTTCATTTCATTGATTCCTAATAATTGCCCTTTACCTTGTGCCTAAAATCAACCCATTAGAATTTTTCCTTTGGGATGCCTGGGTGGCTCAGTGAGTTAAGTGGCTCCGCTTTCAACTCAGGTCATGATCTCAGGGTCCTGGGATCGAGCCCCACATCAGGCTCTCTGCTCAGCGGGGAGCCTGCTTCCTCCCCCTCTCTCTCTCTGCCTGCCTCTCTGCCTACTCTACTACTCTGTATCAAATAAATAAATAAAATTTTTAAAAAAAGAATTTTTGCTGATAACAAATTACTGAGTGGGGCACCTGGGTGGCACAGTCCATTAAGCATCTGCCTCTTGGTTTCAGCTCAGGTCATGATCTCAGGGTCGTGAGATTGAGCCCTATGTTAGGCTCGGAGCCAGACTGACACACACAACACACATTCTCTCCCCCCCCACACCTCGGCCCCTTCCCCATGTGCTCTCATGCTCTCTTTCTCTCTCTCTCTCTCTCTCTCTTTCTCTAAAATAAATAAATCTTTTTTAAAAAATAAAGTACTGAGAGAGACAGGGTTTAACTTTACTGTGTTAATCCAAGCATGAGCAGTTTTACATCCTGCTTGGACCAGGGTCCTCAATAATTGATTATGAGAACTCTGGTGCTATGTAATTGCTTGTATAAACTCTTGTCACAAAAACTCTGGGAGGTCAGTAATTAGAAAACAAAAGAGCTTTTCTGTATTAGCATCTCAGGCCCCAGCTCATTGTTCATGACATCTCCTATGGAGCCTCCCCCCTCACCCCATTGAAGAATGGCAAAAGGAACAAAACCAAAACAGCTTATTGAAGCTGATGAGGCTGGGTTTGTTTTTTCCCCCACTTTTGTATACTTCATACAATGTACATTCTATTTATTATGTTTAAAATGGAATTTGAGTGGTTTTTCCTCATGATAACATGAAGCTATCTGGTTTTTGTTTTTTTGTTTTTCTTTCCTTCCAAATGGCCCCAGTGTTCAAAGTCAGAACTTTTGAAAGGACTTAACAGAGCATCATGAGACGTGATAGGTGCTTAGGGTACAATTTTAATGCCAGCAGACTGGAAAACAAACAGCATAACCCAGACAAGGCATGACTTTGTTCTCTAGCATTTGTGTGAAGAGGAAATAAGATCTTTCTGGGATGTGCTCTGGCTCACAGGTGTGGAAGAGAAGATGTCACATTCCTGACTTAACCACATTGTATGTGGGATTCTGGTTTGGGGGCAAGGCAAAAAGGTATTACCTCGCCTCCCACAATAAGGGCTCAACTTCCTTAACTCTATTGGTGCTTTTGTCTCAGTCAGCCCCAAGTGGACACTAAAAAAGCATGCGGCATCCCTTCATCTCACGAGCCTGGTGTGCACTGGCTAATGTCACTGCATTCTTGGGCTCTGTTGCCAGTGGAAGGGAGAGCTTGACCCCAGGCCTGCAGGCGCTGTTCTTTGCTCTGCCGCTAAACCCCTGAGCTGTTGGCATTTTAATTGTTTTATGCCAGGAGGAAACCAATTGTGTTGATGTGAGTGTCTTATTCATCAGACATTACAGCCTTCACATTTTTAATGAGCCAAACCTCCCAGTCCACGACGTGTGACCACAGTGATTCAAGACAGGAGTGTAGTGATGATGTTTTCTAATTTATCACAGTGGCTCTTTAAAAGATTTGACAATATTTCAGATCTCCAAATGCTGCAATTTGAAAGTCTGTCTGAGGTCGTGTGCTAATCAAATACAATCATGTTTGAGTTAGAAAGGACAGCAGAGCAGGAAAGCTAGGAGTTAGTGCACATTTTCCTTTTCCTTTTAAATGCATAGGCAAATATAAAAACTCAAGTGAACAAACTATTTAATGAGTACCTGAGGCATCTTTCTGGTGCGTGGTGATTGATATGAGGGCTGGAGAGGGGTATACTGTGGGGAGTCAGGCCACATTCGCACTTCTCGTCCTGTGAGAGTGGCAGCCCTAGCCACCTCCTCTGTGAGGGCCAGCACAGGCATGTATGAATTTAAATAGGTAGGATTTATTGAAAGTGCAACTGAGAATTGTGGTGAAGAATAAGCTGATGGTCTTGAATTCAACAACCTCATTAAAGCAGAATGGGATTGACCAGAGCTTTGATTTAAAAAAAAAAAAAAAAGTTACAGAGGAAGGTCTAAAATGCAGAGTCGAGGAGAGGTCAAAAATCCCTTGGCGGCTGGGCAGAGGGCAGTCTCATATCCCACCCACTTCTCAACAAATCTTTTGCCACTCTCAGGGGTTAGCGTTTGCAACACTTTGTGACACGCGTTTTGAGACCAGAGCATCAGCATGTCTTTGTTCATGTAGTAAAATGAAGTGCCAGGCACGCTGGCTCTGTTTATATAATAAAGTTGGGAGGAACAGCTTGTCAACCCTGTTGTCTCTGTGAGGGTGACCAACTCCTTCTGATTTTTCCCAGCTTTAAAACTGAGATTCCTCCATCCTGGAAACCTCCTTCAGGCCTGGCAAACCGGGACAGCTGGTCCCCCTAGTTCCTAGAAAGGTGGTGGTTCCTCTAGTGAGTGCTGTGGGCACTTAAGCCTGAGCAGACAGACACCTCCTGCTGTCAAAAATGCCACAGGCATTGAACCAGTGGCTCAAGGAGTAGAACTTTAAACAAAACAAAACAAAAACACTCCATTTTATAAAATCTATTATTTTCTTACCATCATGTTCTTTTTTTAGGCACTTGCATTTAATGAGCAAATAAATGGAAATATACTTCGAATGAGAGAAAATGCTACCTGAGCACAAAATGCTAGTATTTACTCCTCACGGCACATATTCTGTAGATCTGCCTCTCAGAACTCATCTTGGCTATTAGATATACTAACTTGTGGGGCACCTGGCTGGCTCAGTCAGTGGAACATGCAACTCTTGATCTTAGGGTTGTGAGTTCAAGCCCCATGCTGGGGCAGAGATTATTTAAAAATGAGATCTTTTTTTTTTTCTTTTTTTTAATGGCAAAAAAATTTATATTAGATTTAGCCAGCTGGACTCAGTTCAGATGATCCCAATTTTGTTGGCAACATCCAAAGCATCATAGTCAGGGGCCAGCAGAACATATGCCTTCTTCTCTCCATCAGGCCTGATCAAGGTGTTGACCTTGGCCACATCAATGTCATAGAGCTGCTTCACAGCCTGTTTGCTCTGGTGCTTGTTGGCCTTGACCTCCACAATGAACACAAGTGTGTTGTTGTCTTCTGTTTTCTTCATGGCTGACTCAGTATCAGTGGGAACTTGATGATGGCATAGTGATGAAGATTGTTTCTCCTGGGAGTGCTTTTTCGAGGGTATTTGGGCTGCCTTTAGAGATGCAGAGTCTTGGGTTGTTGGAAAGTAGTGACAGTGACCTGCAGATCTTTTTTGTGTGACTGTGGATGCCTTTCAGCACCGCTTTCTTGGCCTTCGAAGCCTTTGCTTTGGCTTCGGGTTTAGGAGGGGCTGGGGCTTCCTTCTAAGCTTTCAGCACCATCTTTGTGAAAGGCAAAATGAAATCTTTTTTTTTTTTTTAAAGATACAGTAATTTGTTATAGCAGTATAGCCAGTATCAAAATATTTTATTGTAATTTTGTGGAGATGCGTATCCAGTGACTCAATATGTAGATACTTTCCATGATTCAGCACTTAGGATCCTTGATCTTGGTCTGGAAGTTGTTCCTTGGCAGTGTTCACCTGGTGGGGCAGCTATGGGAAGGAGTTGGTGGGAGGTGAGCTGGCTGTGCAGCATCTGCATCCCCCAATATGGCCTTGTGGGACCTTCCTGGGGGAAGAAATGTGCTATGGTAGTGAATGTGTTGTTCTGTGATGGTATCAGAATAGATGTTAGTGCTAGACTAAGATTTCCATTTTCCTGCCTGCATTCAGCAGAATACCCCTGTAAAAATTATATGGCTTATGGGGAAAAATAGAGTAAGAGGCAGACAGCTCAAAATGTAATCAACTTAGTAACCATAATGTTTCTGTCTGTTCAGGCCACTATAACAGAATGCCATAGAATGGTGGCTTTACAAACAACAGAAATTTATTTCTCACAGTTCTGGAGGCCGGAAGCCCAAGAGCAAGGCACCAGTAGATTCATGTCTGATGAAGACCCTCTTTCTCTTCTTTCTGTGTCCTCACATGGTGAAGGGTGAGAGAGCTCCCTAGGGTCTCTTTAGTAAGGGCACTAATCCCATTCATGTGAGTTCCACCCTGGTGATCTAATCACCCCCCAGGAGTCCACCTGGAACTACCATCCCACTGGGGATTAGGTTTCAATATAGGAATTTGGGGGGCATACAACATTCAGTCTAGAGCACAGAGCACTCATCGAAAGCAATAAAAACACTAATAAAAATACTAGCATCTCTTACAAGTGAAAGAAGATTGATGAAAGGGTTGAAGATGTAGAATTTTGGGTGACAGAGCAAATGTGCCAAGATCTAGGAGAACTGTATAAGAAACAGTTAATTCCAAGACAGAGCATATGGCCAAACCAAGGCAAGAGGAAGCATGTAGGCAAACAGACAGCATGTACAGTACTATACACCTCTTCAACTGACTATGTCTCTTGCATACGGCTGCCATGACTTGGTGGCTCAGAACGTCCACAATAGATTTAAGTCTCTCTCATGAACTAATATGACTTCTGGTTTATGCTGACACCATTCTTTATGTACCAACCATTTGTAATCTAATTTCAACCCCAGAAATTTGTGTTGCAGCTTTGCAGATTTCTGTAATATAATGGTTCGTAAGACAGAATGACATTGTAGGGGTGATGATATTATGTTGAATTCAAAACCCTTAGCATGGAAACTTCTGCTTCAACACTTTGGACAATAATACTAGACAAGTTTTAATTTGAAAAAAAAATCCACCCAAAATGAAGTCTCAGATGTCCTCTCAGATCTTTTAATTAAAGTCAGACATCAACCCTCGTGTTTCTCTGACTGCTAAATACTTAGAAGTGGTTTTATGATATTTGTGTGTGTTCATTTTAAGTTGTAAAAAATTCACACACTGCTAGGTTACATAGCTTTGTATTTGGTTTATCTAAATATAGTTTAGTAGGACTATAATATATAAGGAAGGTTAAAGAGTCAGAATTCTGTTTAATTAACTTATCCCACTTAGCAGCCAGTCAGTTATAAAGGTTTGCTGAGCAAGTAAATCTTCCAATATGAAATCTTTGAAAAAAAATAAGTCTCATTTGGTAAAGGTTTTGCTCTTCTTAACTTTGTCATTGAAACTATTTCAACGAGCTATTTCAAACCTCACAGTGTATGTATTTGTGTGTGTGTGCATATATGATTATATATATATATATGATTTATAGACATATTTTGTGTGTGTGTGTGTGTGTGTGTGTGTGTATGTAAAAGATGGCCTGTGTCTTGGATGTTCTTTTAAGACCTACATCAGTACTTTCCTTGTCTGTCTGCACTTCTCTTGGCCTTCACCAAGATGGAATATACTCCCAGAATCGCCATCCCCATGGATCTAAAATATGACTAGTCTTTTACATAAGGCCGATTTAATAAACAGTCACACCATGAAAATACAGCGTTCTTTTCAATTACCACTAATTATACATCACACAATGCCCAGTATTTAATGAGGATTTCGGTAAATGTTCACTGATAATGATGATTATTGAAATGATATGTTAAGTCCGTTTTCCTTGTGTGAGAAATGTTTTGTTTTGAAATGTTAGACTTACAGCCTTGCTTGAAAATTTTTAATTAAAATCTCCACTTTGGCATGAAGCTTAAAATGTGCAAAGTCACTGCAATTAGTGCATTGTGCATCCATATGGATGTTACCAAACGGCTTTCAACTTAAAGGATTTGAGCTATTTTGAATGATGGACCTTCTGTTAAGCTTAAAACAAAGCCTGTCTATTCCTGCATTCATTTTAATTAATATTCTCTTGCTGGTCTCAAAGATATGTTCCCTTCTGGGGGCTGGGGGGGGTGGTGAGGAAGAAACATGATTATCATAAGTGAGAAATAAGTTAGAGAAGTAGGTTTGGCTAATTTTCTACTTCCTTCAAGAAGCTTCAGTGCAACCTCAGAGTAACTGGAAAACACTGATTTCAGATGTTCTAAAAGAAAACCGATATTTCTAGCCAAATCATAACATAACTCACTTTAAAAAAAATGAAATTAAGCTGTCACCAGACTTTTTTTAGATCAGTATAAAGATTAAAACTTACCATGTTGAATGTGACATTTATATAAAATCTACAATATGAAATTTGAGTATGTATGTTCTATATATACAAATGAGTATATGCGCCATATATGTATATACTTGTATTTATACATATTTTTACTTCTGAGAGATCTGTACTTGCTTAGTTGCTTTAGGGTTTAGTAACCTTATTTCTGGAGTTAATTTTCTATAAGTAGTGAATGCTGCTGAAGATGAATTAAATACAAAAGATTAATTTTGTTGCTTTTCTTAGTATTTTAAGCAGTATTGAACTCAAAGTGGCACAGCCTCTTTAGTAGATTTTTTTTTCCTGGATATTTTACATGTGAAAGCTTATCAATATGGTGCTTGGGGAGGGGAAGCATTCTGTACTTTGTTTTCCACAATATCAGAACAAATTCTATAGACAGTTATATATGTTAGTTAAGGCCCTGATTTTCTAACTGTTCTCAAACGTCTCAAGCCACTTTCCATATACCTTCAAAAAGCTACTCACTTTGATGGCCACTGGAATCCTTTGACTTTACCAGTTTAGGCCAATTTTGAGTGCTGGTTTAAAAGTAGACAGCTAAAATGATCCAAAAATATCTTCACTGAATTCTCAAGAATAAGATAAATGTGAAAATTACAAAGCAGAATTATAGTTTATCAGAACATGTGGGTAAAATAATTCATCTAGCATGTGACTAGAAAGGCATAAAATCAGTAAGTCCATTCTAGAACACCACCATCCCAGGTCCTGTTTTGTTTTTTCCTTTTATTTTAGCATGATGGAAATTCATTCCCCACAGCCACTAGATTTGGCACAAAGATAACCTAATTTTTCCATATTGTCTGAATGTTTAATTTTTATTCCCCCCTTTTTAAAGCATGTCCTTAATTACATATCTATCTGTAAGTGACTCCTTATTTACCAGTGGTTTGGAGTCTACATTTGAAAAGAAGATTGGAACTGGTTTTATCTTACAGAATAACAGATAAAAGCTAAACTTGGTCAAATGCTATCCATTGCTTTTCTCAAAGATAACTTCATATTTTATAATTCTATACTGTCTTCACTATTGTGAGGCAGCTTTCTCTCTGTCAGATTTTAATAATTCTTTCCTCTCTGTTAGGCATCATTTAACAAAGAGTCTCTCAAACAGAAATGAACGGATTACCCTACAGCCTCACATGCATCCTGGTGAATATCCTGTTCACAATTTAGGCGATGAAAGGAAAACCTACAGTTGTTTTAATTTGGAACCAAAATAATCACTTCTCTCCAGTGAGGCTTAGAGGGGAAGAAAATGGGCCAGAGTCTTTCTGTAGGAAAGAAAAAAAAAAAAAAAAGACTACTTCGAAGAGGGGCAGTGCAGCAGGGGAAAAAATAAAATAAAACAATAAAACAAACACAAAGCCTCTGAGTGGGTAAATAGGCTAGTGAAAGAAAGGCCGTCTGATCGCATTGGTAGCACCCTAAGCTGGGGTCCTCAGCTGTATGGTCCCGCCAGCCTGCAAACTGCGTGTGTGTACGTAGGGGGGTGTGTGTGTATGTACACACAGAGACTTAATGGGGAGCACAGAGGGAATTAGAACAAGCCTGGCCCGTTTTTAATTTGGGTCTGTTTGCTTGCATTTAGCACTTAAGGGCTCCTACATTCAGTTTGCTCAAAAGAGTGATGAAGCACTCCTTGCTTATGCCTCAAATCAGAAATGCATGAAGTGCAGCTGCAGAGATAATACATTTTCCCCAAAGGCTTTGGCTGAGCAAATTAGGTGTCAATGGGGTGCCTGCGCAGGCAGTACTCTCTCTAATTAGTCTCTTGAGCCTAGTTGGTGGCGGGTATGAGATGATCTAATCAATTGGTCTGTGTCTGATGGTTCGTGTAAAAATCCTACCAGGCAGACTCTCTCCCATAGGTCACCCACCTGCACAGCGGGACTGCTCATTTTCATTTTTCATCTCCTCCATCACATGACGCTGACAGTTGGTTTTAAGAAAATTGAATCCAAAAAATATCTAGTTCAGAGGGCACATGGGTCAGAACAAAGTTGCATTATGGGTACCAGCGATCCAATTAATTAATATTTATAGCCGAGAAGCTCTATGTAGATATTTCTGAATAAGGATTTTATCAATAAAATCCAATTTCTTGTCTAAAACGTTCATTTCTAGGGAAAGAACATTGTAAAAGCAGGAAGCAAGATAAAAATGGCATCCGTTAATTGGATGATATATATACCTATGAATTGATGTGCACTGAGTTGAGCTTGTGGTCACACTCACTGTTCATTTGTATTGTATATGTGGTCTGTTTTAATAATCAATTAAATGTAAGGGAAGGACATACGTTGCTATTATATTTTGCTTCCCTGGGAATATTATATACCCTCACTCCTTCTACCCACCTCCCCATACATCGAACATATGATTACATTTAGATCTTAAAGAATTTTTCTAGCAGTAAACTGGCTTACCTTACATGTAGTCCTTGAAAATGGAAAGAATACTGAGACTGCCCAAGGAGGGAGAAGGGGCATGTCATGCTGCTGCTGAACAGGGTTGCTGCTGGCATGCATGCTGCTGGCAGGGTACTTGGCACAGTTGGGGCTATAGAGTCCTCTCACATAGGTAGGAAAGAGGATACCTCTTATTGGCACCTCCCTTCTTTTTTATTCCTGGCTCCTTCCATTAAATGTCTGAGCCCAAACCCAAATAAAGGACTTACCCGTAATCACTGTGTTCACCATTTATTATCCAATTACTATTATTATGCATTATCCTTTATTATCCAATTCTGCTTATGCCTTGGGTTAGGGACATACTGTTCTTCTAGAGATTCCATTTAAAGAATCAGGACGGAGGCAAAGACAGACACCACCAATGGCTAAAAAAAATGTTTAAACCAACCCAGCAGGATAGTAACATGCCAATGGATTATGGTGACAACGTCATTTATTATTACGTTAAATCAGGTATCCTGAAAATTACATCATTCAAATAGAATGTCATATGGTTTAAAAAAAAAAAAAGAAAAAAACTTGGCACACAGGAAGGTGGTTATTCCACCAGCCTTTCTTGGCTAATGGTGTATCTGTGGATCGTCAGTACTGTACAGTACTGACAGACCTCAAGAGCACAGGCCCAGCGTTCGCCCTCTGTCAATGCGCTGTGAGAGAACCCTGGTTCTAAACACATACTCCACTCCTGAATTTTCAGATTCCACCTCCTCCCTTCCTATTCATTGAGCAGAGGTTTCCTGAGTATCTGAGCAGGAGCTTGGCTACGCTATAGGGACATAATAGTCAACAAAACCAAGTTTATTCAGGAACATAAAGATGCCACCTGCCTCCCTATTTGCTCCCTCACAGGAAATGTCCCCATATGGGAGGGACATTTGAAGTCACTTGTTCAGGAGGTCATCCTGGGCAGGAGTACATTCTGGGGATTAGAGTGGTAGAATGGAGGAGAGGTGGAATGGAGGGATTAGAGTGGTAGAATGGAGGAGAGCAGTGACTGCAGTTGGCCCTTGAACAACACCAGTTCAATGGAGCCACGTCTATGCTTGCGTGCTGATTTTTTTTTTTGATACATAAAAAACAGTACTAGAAATGTATTTTCTCTTACGATTTTCTTAAGAACACTTCCTTTGCTCTAGCTGACTGTATTGTAGGAATACAGTACATGATACGTATCTAAAATATGTGTTAACCAGCTGTTCATATTACCAGTAAATCTTCCAGTCAATGGTAGGCAGGTAGTAGTTAAGTTTTTGGAGAGTCAGAAGTTCTATGCGATTTTCAACTGTGCAAGGAGCCAGAGCCCCAGTCCCTACATTGTTCAAGGGTCAACTATATGTCCTTTCTGTGTGGTGATAGGAACTCTACGCCTCGGTAAGATGGTGTCAGGAAAAACCCACAGCTCTCCCATTGGTCCAGGGTGGGCAAGTTTCCTGAAAGAGCAGCAACCTCTGTTTAAGCAACGTGGAAGAGAATGAGCGTTTTTTTCATCTGCGTAATCAAAATGTCAAGTTTGGTAGCAGGCTTGGGGACTAGCTGAAGATGCCTATGGACAGGTGTGTTTGAATTGTTGTGGGGACAGGTGCTCTGTCTTTGATGTCACTGGCCTCAGTAAAGATGTCAGTACATAAGTCAGAATGCATGATTCCATGGGAGCCACAGGGAGAGCACGAGATGGATTTACTTCATTTCCCTGGAAGAATGGGGGCTAAGGCAGTTGGTCTCCTTTTGTTATTTTTTGCTAGGGTGGTCACTTGTTTAGGAAGAGATTTGGAAAAGGCATATCTGGGCAGCCTGGCAGGAGTAAGGGCTGGCCAAGTGAGCCACAAGCAGCAAGTACGTGAGATAATATCTGAGGTGTTTGGACTTAGTGATAACAAAGGGCCTGTTTGTGATATGCACCCACCCAGGCTTCTCCCTCCCTGCCAGATCTCTCCCAGAAACTTAAGGTAAGGGCTTTTGTTTACATTTATCTCAGTCACTGAGGACAGAGAATTCTTAAGAATGGAATGTTACCTCTATCTCATACCACATACAAAAAGTAACTCAAAATGGATTGGAGATCTAAAAGTAAGGACTAAAACTATAAAACTCTTAGAAGAAAATGTAAATCTTCATAACCTTAAATTTGACCATGGATTTTTAGATATGACACCAAAACCATAAGCAACAAAAGAAAAAAATGGATAAATTGGACTTCATCCTAATTAAAAAGTTTTGTGCATCAAAGAATATTATCAACAGAGTGAAAAGACAGTCCACAAAATGGGAGTAAATGTTTGCAAATCAAGGGATTGATATCTAAAATATATAAAAATGGTTCAGTGGGTTAAAGCCTCTGCCTTCAGCTCAGGTCATGATCCCAGGGTTTTGGGATTGAGCCCCACATTGGGCTCTCTGCTCAGCGGGGAGCCTGCTTCCCTCCCTCTCTCTCTGCCTGCCTCTCTGCCTACTTGTGATCTCTGTCAAATAAATAAATAAAATCTTAAAATAAATAAATAAATAAATAAAAGTAAAAATAAAATATACAAAAAGTCCTACAACTCAGCAACAAAAAGACCAACAACCGAAATTTAAGAGTGGAAAAGGACTTAGAATACATATTTCTCCAAAGAAGAAACACAAATGGTCAACAAGGACACGAAAAGGTGCTCAAACTAATCATTAGGTAAATGCAAATCGAAACCTCAATGAGATACCAGTCGACCCCACTAGGATGTCTATAATAAAAAAAAAAAAAAATCAAAACCAGAAAATAACAAATATTGTCAAGGGTGTTGCAAAGAAACCAGAACCTGTATATATCACTGGTAGTAATATAAAATGGTGTAGCCGCTGTGGAAAATTGTTTGCCAGTTCTCCAAAAGTTAAGCATAAAATTACCACGTGACCCAGCAATTCCACTCCCAGATATTTACCCAAAAGAATTGAAAACAGGTATTTAAATACTTGCACATAAATGTTCATGGCAGCACTATTCACAATAGCAAAAAGGTGAAAACAGTCCAGATATACATCAACTCATGAATGGATTAAAAAACGTGGTTTGTCCATACAGTAAAGTATTACTGGCCCTAAGAAGGGATGAAGTACCAATACATGCTACAACATAGAGGAACATTATGCTAAGTGAAAGAAGTCAGACACAACAGGTCACATATTGTATGATTCTGTTTGTATGAAATATCCAGAATAGGTAAATACATAGAGACAGAAAGCAGATTCGTGTTTGCCAGGGGGCTGTGGCAAGAGGAGAATGGGAGTAACTGCTTCAAGGATATAGGGTCTCCTTTGGGGGTAACAAAAATGTTCTGGAACTAGACAGGGGATGTTTGGATAACATTATGAAAATCCTAAATGCCACTAAATCATATCCTGTACATTGGTTAATTTTAGGTTCTGTGAATTTCACCTCAATAAAAAAGAAAGGATGGAAGGTTAACCTTCCAAAAAACTATCCTGTTAAGCAGAGGATATGAGTTGGGAGTAGGGAGGATGCTATTCTTAACAGTAAGGGCTGGAACTTTTTGCTTTCTTGTCAAGGTAGCCTCACGTGGGCAGTAAAGTTATTACCACCACAGCCCTCATGACCAGCTGTGTCCAATAAAAGGCCAAAGTTCCTTCCCTGATCGGGAAGATGACAGTGTTGCACCATAGACTGGCGACAAGCAGGCCTAACCAGGCCTCAGTGACCTTGAACTTTAAATGGAAATGAGGACTTGTTTCTGGAATTTGGTGGAGCTGGAGTCTCT